>NC_141691.1:19104601-21504601 GCF_964263255.1 Lissotriton vulgaris
TGTATTGGATACTGTTGTTGTTGTAATACTTTATTCGATAGCAAGGTATCATTAAAGTAAGTACATCATAAATTGACTTTAAAATACAATTACATCATAAAAAGAATAAAATTTACTAAATAAATATTCAGATATAAATTTTGTTTAAAAAGGAGTTTTCTAAAAATTCATAGTTAGTAAAAACGACAAGAGCCCAGATGAGTATGTCACAGCAAAAAAGTTGCTAGTTAGTAAAGTGCTAATTCAAACAGTTTTACAGATTTTAAACATCTACCCAATACTCAATCGCACCAGCTTGGATCGTATTTGCCATGCACTCCCCAGGAATTTTGCAAGCCCGGCAATTAACATCAAGGAGGTAGTGTCCGTTGTCAGGATGCGGAGGGCCACTGAGCACTGCCTTGTCCCCAATTCTCTACAAACTGGGCTTAGCCATCTTTTCCTTGCCCCCTTGTATGCCCTACAGGCAAACAAGAAGTGACCAAGTGTTTCAGTGGGATTAGGGCACCCATTAGACATACCGCTTGATGATGTTCAAAGTTCTTCCTTCTGCTGATGAAAATATTCAGGGGTAAGGTGCCATGCCTCATTTTAAGGAACAAAGATCTGTCTCTTGGTGAGGTGATAAAATCAAGGAATGGCTCCAGCCTCGGCATTGGCTTGTGTGACAACCCATTGTGTTACTTGTTTAGCTAGGAAGGCTAGTTGGAAGAGCTTAAAATCTGCTAGGTTCACCCCCCTTGTGGTTTTGGCAATCTCAATGTCTTAATATTAATCCTCACCTTCTTATCTCACCACAGGCATCTGGTGAACATTTTATCTACTTTCCGAATGAAGTCATCTGTTAGTTTATCAAAGGCGTGATCATCATTTTTAAGGTTTTGATTCGTCCCCACCATGTCATGAATTTTGGTTACAAGGCTTCTAATTATTTCTTAACTTTTTCTAGTAGGAGTTTGTCATTGTGGCGTAAGATGCTTAGGGTGCTTATGAGGTAAAAAAGGGGGTGGTGATGGACGGAGCGCCTGAATCAATCAAACACTCACACCCAGTCAAAAGATCTGGGTTTAATCCATCACCGTTCTTTAGCCCACTCTGCCACCCCAGATTCAGATGCTCCGTCCATCACCACCCCCTTTTGTACCGCTTAGGGTGCTTATTAGGTCATTGCCAAAGACTATTCCTAGGTATTTGAAGTGACCTGTCTGCCAGGACAGACCTGACTCTCCCAGCATGTCTCTAGAGTAGTAGATATTTAGAGGTTTACATTCAGACTTTTCAGTAATCAGTTTGTTTCCGAAAATTTGGAGTATTCTGCTATTGTGGACATTAGTGCCTTTATTGAGGGCTTTGGTTGTTCTGTCATTATCAGACTGTCATCTGTGTAGGCAGCACGTTTTACTATGGCCCTATTAATATCAACCCCTTTTATGTTGTCATAAAAGGGGTTCGAGAGCCAGAAGGAAGAGTGATGGCGAGAGTGGTGCCCAGTTGGAGCTTGAACGGGTCAGATAGTGTTCCATGTATCGTGATGTGGGCTGAGGGAGTCTGGTAGAGGGCCATTGTCATCCTGATATAGTCCCCCCGAGGTTAAACGAGTGCATGCATTGTTCTCGGAAGTCCCAGGATACTTTATCAATGGACTTCTCTGCGGCTAGTGCAATAGCTACTGCCGGTTTTGGTCTAGCGGAGACTTGTTCTAGTACATGGCAGAATAGTAGTGTATTGTCGCTAGACATACGGTCTTGCATGAAGCCGACTTGGGTGTTACTTATTCATTTGGGTAGAACCATGTTCAGTCTGACCGCTAGGATTTTGGTGCAGATTTTACAGTCCACATTGATGAGGGATATGGGTCGATATGGGACTATATAGTTGTTGATATTTGCCTTCTTTTGGTATAACTATTATAGTTGCTTCTGTCATAGAATGTGGAACCCTCCCTGAAGTTGCTGTCTGGTTAAAAACCTTTTTCATGGGGGCGTGTCCAAGATAGCGGCGTGATCGGACGCAGGTCTGTGAGGCTCCCTGCCCGATCCTACCCGTTAGCGCAAAATCACACCGCTGATCTCCCTAAATCACCGGGAGTGGTCAGCGCCAACAGCGGAACACAGCCGGGACCCCGTATTAGTGCCCATACCTCGGGGGCAGCAGCGGACAGGACCGGATCCCCGATCGGCAGCTCCTGCATTGGCGGCTGCGATGCGCGGCTAAACGATCTGTGCCTGTAGGAAAAACGCGGCAGAGCTGATCTCCCTACCACATCGGGGGAGAGGCCGGTCCGCCAGTGGCACTCAGCGGAGGTCCGATAGAGGCGCTTCCACATGACAGTGTGGCAGAGGGTGCCGTGAGCTCTTTGATCCTCGGTTGTGGCTGCAGCAAATGGCAGCCGCGATAAACAGTTAGCCCTGCCGCCCTGCCGCCCGGCCCTTCATGCCAAGGAGACGACCAGGTGCCAGTGAACTTTGCTGCAGGGGGTCTCCACTTGTTGGCCCTGAGAAGACAGGGAACCCCCCCGGGCGCACTCATTCAAGCCTGCGGCCTCGCCGGGCACAGCGAAATCGAGGTGCCGGCTCCGGGCCTAATAGCAGCACGGCCTCGGTCCGCGACGAGGAAAAGGCCTGGTGGGCCTTGCATCGCATTGTTTCACCCCGGACTGGGCCGGCCCAGCTGCCGCACCCCGTGATTCAGGTGGTGGAGGATTTGCCCTGGACACTAGAGTGAGGGGAACGAGGCCCTGCAGAGTCACGACCACGGTGCTGGACGAAGGTGAGGTGGGCGGCTGCGAGCGCTGCGAGGAGACTCGTGGGGCATAATCGAGCTCCCGGCAGGGCACAGACAGACACACCAAGTCTTACTGACATCACAGGGGAGGAAGCGCAGGCCTACGGGCCTGGCACTCGGACACCTCAGCCACGTGGGACGCCACGGAGGACTACTGAGGCCCTGCCTAGGGGGGATTGCGCCTACTTAAAGGGGGACGCTGGTGGCTGTCGGACTGACTGTAACGGCCTGCTTATCAGGGGATACACGAGAGTCTCTCAGGGGCCTGTTTACAAGCTAAGAAGCTTGCTTCTGCTCACCCCATAGCTGTGCATCACCCAGCTGCCCGTGCGACCACGACTACCTCGCGGGCTCGGGCCCAGAGGACGCCGAGCAACTCTTACACGCACCGAATTGCGCTCGACTTGTTCCTGGCACCCAGTTGCCGGTCCCCTGGCCTGTCTTGGAGAACTCAGTGCCAGCCCACCCGGATCGCTTCTGAAGCGGGCCGCACTATGCCAAACCTCAGGGGGAAGAAGGGGCCCCAGACACTTCCCGAAATGCTGGCCAAGTCCCAGCCCAAACCCAACAAGGACCCACCTTCCCCGGTGACCACGAAAACCTCGCCCACACCACCGGATGACCAGGTACTCATAACTAGATCATTCCTAGAGACCCTGTTTAATTCTCTCAGAGACGATTTCAAGTCCCTGAAGCAAGAGGTGGCGGACGAGGTCCGTGAACTTCGTCGAGATATTGAGGGGCTAGGTGAGCATATGGAAGCGATCGAGGGAGCTGACCAAGCCAGGAGCGATAAAATCACACAGCTCCAACAAGAATTCCTGAGACTTACAGACCCGCAGCTAGACCTTCAAACCCACGCAGAGGACCTTGAAAACCGTTCCCGGCGCAACAACATACGGGTCTGGGGGGTCCCTCAAAAAGTGGAGGGGACATATGTCGTGGGATACTTGCAAGCCCTGTTCTGGAATATTCTGGGGGAATCCGCAGACTTTAATATACGCATTGACAGATCGCGCAGGGTCGGATTAACTCGGCACTCCTCTGCCTCTCCGCCAGACATCCTGGCCTTTCTTCCTGACTTTCAGCTGAAGGAGCAGATCTTACAGGAAGCCCGACAAGCTCAACCCCTTTAGTTTCAAGGTAACTCGGTTGCCCTATATCAGGACCTGTCGGCCATCACATTGTAGAAACGTAAGGAGTTTAAGATAGCAACGGACTTCCAGAAAAGCCAAGAGATCCCTTATTCCTTGGGGCCATCCATTCAGACTGATCTTCAAATGGAATGGAACCCTGCATCAATTGAGATCACTTATGGACACTTGCACCCATCTAGGAATCGACCAAGACGCCGATGTACCGCCGACTAGAAATCCACAAGGGCCTTCCACAGGGGGTTGGCAGACGGTGGGCTGGAGACGGTCCCCATCGCATCGTTTGAAGCCTGACCCGACCACCATCTCACAAGAACGGGCAACAGCTGTGGCAGAAGTTGCCAAAGAGACATCCTCCTCCTCTGAATGACTCATAAACGATATGGGAGATCATTCATAGCTTGAACAGCGCTGGTGCTGGGGGGGATTAGGTGGGGGACCGAATTGGCCACCATCGGAGATGACCCTCGTACGAACCTTTACCACGGCCCTGTGCAAACTGGCAGGACTGGGACTATGCCGTTTTTGTTTGGTTGGAGGGATGGGGTGGGGAACGGGAGGTGAAGGGGGCATGTTTAACCTTTGGACTATGGCTATGGACTATGGCCAGTCAGTTGGGTCATTGGGTTTTTTGGGATGGAGGGGTTCAGGGGAATTGGAGGGTGCATGGGGGGCCAGTGTGCTGAAAAGGGAGGGCTAGTGGGGCCCTTGTTGCGTCCCAACCCTTCGGTCCCGAGGGGGGTTTGCTACAACACAGATCAGGGTTTCCATGATCCCCCTTGATGGAGTCCACTCTGAAGGTATTGACTTTGAATGTTAAAGGTCTAAACAACCCTATAAAGAGGAGGGCGGTGATCTCGTACTTGGAAAACTCGGAGGCAGATATATGCCTATTCCAAGAAACCCACCTTTTACCTAAAGATTGGCACAGGATGCGATCACTCGCTTTTCCCCATCAGCTCTTCTGATCTGCTCCCTATTCTCAAAAATATTGACATTGTCCCGGCAGCACTTTCTGACCATGACGCTGTGGAATTACCTGTACAAGTTCCCAGGTCTGCCCGCCACCCGGGGTCATGGCGTTTAGGAGAGACCCTCCTGCAGCGGCCGGAAGTTATCGAACAGCTTCACACATGCCTTACCGACTACTTGGCGCTTAATGACACCCCCAAGACACCCGTGACCGCCGTTTAGGGGGCCTTGAAAGCTGTAGCTAGAGGGGGACTGATTGCCATTGTGTCAGCTGAGGCAAAAGAACACAAAGCGAAGAGGGCGGACCTCACGGCCCGTGTCTCAGGACTCGAGAGGTTCAATAGCCGTACAGGCGCCCCGAGGATATGGAGACAACTTAAATCCGCCAGAGCCCATCTGTCCAGTCTGGATACGGACCGGTCGGAATTCGCCGCTTTGCGCCTACTCCACTCTTATTACGTCGGGGGGAACAAAACAGGCCGCTCAATTGCTAGCGCCCTGAGAGCGAAAACTCAAAGCTCCCAAATTACCACTCTTACAGATGACACAGGCCAAGAAATTTTGGGCGAGGCTCAGATAGCAGAAGCATTTCATACGTTTTACGCTACATTATACAAGGCTGATGAAGTATCATCGGAGGAGATCTGTCGATACTTAGAGTCGGCGAATATAACATGTCCTATATATGTCCTAAGACAATGTAAATTCCTTGGACGGCCCTATCAGCTTAGACAAAGTCACTGTAGCTATCTCCAGACTGCGTCCTCTGAAGTATCCGGGCCCAGATGGATTTTCGGCCGGGTTTTTTAAAGCCTTTTGTTCACTGCTTGCCCCGATCATTACGCAGCTTTTTAACTCATTCGGGGGACCGAGCTCTATCCCCCCCTGACATGTTAGAAGCTGAGATTGTCGTATTGCCCAAACCAGGTTAAAAACCCTCCAGCTGCTCGGCATTCCGTCCCATATCCTTATTTAATTTGGACCTGAAGATCTTTACTGGGATATTGGCTGCGCGCCTAGGCCCATGTTTGCCTGGGATCTTGGAGCGTGATCAATCTGGCTTTGTCCCCAATCGGCAATGTAGCGACAATACTAAACGCATCCTACACCTGATAGACAAAGCTCACTTTCAGAACTTGGACTCCGCCCTGCTGGCCATCGACGTGGAGAAGGCTTTCGACCGGGTGGACTGGCACTTCCTCCAACAGGTCTTGAGTCACTTCCGCATGGGGGACAGGTTTCAGGCCTGGATCGCGAGTTGTTACCACCATCCCCAGGCTTGTGTTCGTCTGGGAGGCTTGCGTTCTGCTCCATTCGAAATCCAACGGGGCACGAGACAGTGTTGCCCCCTCTCACTCCTTCTCTTCGCCCTTTATGTGGAACCTCTCTCACAGAAGATTCGTGACAACCCTACCATCCGGGGTATGACTTTTGGCCATGAACCCCACAACATAGGCCTCTATGCTGATGATATTATTGCCGCTCTAGATGCACCGGACGATTCCATCCCCGCATTCCTGAGGGAGCTAGAATCCTTTGACGCCATTTCCAGCTTCAAAATTAACAAAGGGAAATCCCTTATTCCACCCCTGGGCAGGAATGCTCACGATCACACTTCCCTCCCTGCTTAAGGAGGAGGTGTCTCTTCTGCGGCACATCTTCCATACCTGGTTATCACACTCGCAGCCTACACAGACTCCACGCTGACTCTCAACTACGCAACCCTCTCCTCACGGATCCGGTCTGATCTGGTTCGGTGGGCCAAGCAGCCGCTGTCTCTACTGGGCCGCATAGCGGCGGTCAAGATGTCAACTTTGCCTAAGATCCTGTACTTTTTTCAGACTCTCCCTATGCTTCCCCCTAAGGGCACCATCCCGGCCTTCCAAGCCGCTATCCATCACTCATCTGGGGGGAAAATGGGCGCGTATAATTAAACACCTAGCTTACAGGCCCACAGATAAGGGTGGTCTTGGTATCCCCAACTTGCTGCAATACTTCCAGGCGGCGCAGCTCAGATACCTGGTGGAATGGTTCAGGCCGGAGTCTGAAAAACGCTTGTTATTCCGTGACAGGGCAATGGCGGAACCTCCCTTTGGAAGATTCCGTTTCTTCTTTGACAACACAGACCACGCTACATGTTGCGATCCCCTATCACCCGTACGGTCATGCAGGTCTGGAACACTGTTGCAACCAAACGGGGTCTTACTACTTTCACCTCTCCCCTTACGCCGGTTCTGGACAACCCGGAGTTCCCTCCAGGCAAAGACCCTAACACAACCAATGGCACGGAATTGACAGCTTTTCGCCGGTCACCTTTTTGACCTGCCAGGTTTCCTCCCTCTCACTGACATAATTCAACACTACGATATGACTTCCCCTAGCTTTTCCAGTATTTCCAAATCCGACACTGGCTCACCCATCCGGATGTTCTCCCCTTGGTAGGTAGGCCCATGACAGTCTTCGAGAAATGGCTGGTGACGAAATACTCTGACAAACACCTCATCACAGACCTTTACAAAATGCTTACAGCAACCCCCACGACGGACAAAACAGCGGGCCAGAAACGCTGGGAGGCAGAGCTAGGGAGAGCGTTGTCCCATAAGGAATGGAGCTATGTCTACTATAGAGCTGCTCATACCACCCGGAAGCTGTGAGTCCAAGGCTTAATCATCTCACGCCTGGACTACAGCAATGCGCTCTTTCTCGGAGCGCCAGAGTCAACGTTTAAGATCCTGCAACAAGTGCAGAACGCAGCAGCAAGGCTGCTGCGGAACGTTCCGGCTAGGCAGTCAGCCAGGCGTGCTTTAAAAGCACTCCATTGGCTCCCTGTCAGAGAAAGAGTTACCTTTAAGGCCCTGTGCATCGCCCACAAGAGCATGCAGGGGAAAGGACCAGCTATTCTGAAGGACATAATTCGGCCCTATAAGCCCACAAGAGCCTTACGCTTTGACAACAAACATCTCCTTCAGACAAAGAGAATCAGGAGAGCCGGTTCAGGGGGCAGGGGCTTTTCTATCCATACAGCTCGCGCCTGGAACTCCCTCCCACTCTCACTGCGCTCCGAACCAAACCTTCTTAGATTTCGGAAACATCTGAAAACGTATCTTTTTCCAGAATAATTATAGCTCCTCTGTTCTCTATTAGTAGCCTGCTCTTGGTTTCTTTAAGCGCTGGGATGCCCCAGGGTAACCGTGCGCGGTACAAAATTCAATAATAATAATAATAATAATAATAACACAGCCGCCAGGGAAACGGCGACAAAATCGGCCATATATTGGTACCTAACGCTGGTCCGACTCAACAAAGGTAACCATGCTGGAGGGGCTGTGAGGAGAGAGGCACTCTAACACACCTTCTATGGGAATTCAGGGAGGTTCAAGATTATTGGAAGGCTGTCTTGGACGACATTGGCTCAGTATTTGAGACAGAGATACCTAGATTCCCAGCTTATGCCATTCTGGGATTACCCAACGCACTCACATTCCCCCTAAAATCCCTTAGAGGTCGCTAGATGAGAGTGGCCATGCAGGCCGCGACACAACACATCCTATCTCTATGAGGTTCCACCGCTAGACCTACTCACACGGGTTGGTTACATAAGATATGGTTCATCCTTGGCATGGAGCGCATTCACGCCACGATTAACCAGTCCACGGCTGCTTACCAAAAAGTGTGGCTCCCACTGCTCTCCCTCCTGTCCAGGGAATTTAATGAGATCAAATGCCCTAAATACCTATGCATTCTTAGACTTACCGCAAACACGAATGAACCTACATATCCACCTGAGTGACCGATCTCGTTATCACGAGGCCGAGGCCTCGACTACCCTACATGACTGGCACACTGGGCGGGGTGGGAACCGGGAGGTGGGGTGCGGACCAAGGGGGGGTTACAGTTGGGGTATTTCTTACTATGGTTTCACTGCTGCCTGGCAAGGAGCGTCTGCACCTCTAATATCATATTCATGCTCTACCGGGTACATATGAACATTCAAATACTCTCTGTACACTGTGACTCTTATCTGCTTGATTGCCTTTTTTGCATGCTACGACTTCCTTGCATTGTAATGACAAATAACACTTTTGAAACCAATAAAAACAAATTTGAAAGTAAAAACCTTCTTCATAGTTGTGGCTAGTTGGGGCTTTATAGAAGGGGCCTTGTTTTTTTTAAGAACTTAACTGCCATTTCAATCTCTGTGCCGTTGATTTCCTGACCTAGTCTTGCTGTGTCTGCTGGGTCTAGCTTTGGGAGTCTCAGTCTGTCTAGGTATCTTGTGCATTCTTCTTTGTTGAATATCTGGTCTGTTTTTTATAGTTCTGAGTAGAAGTCTCGGAATGTCCTGAGGTTTTCTTTGTGTCTTATGTGTGCTTTCTTGTTTGAGTCAGTGATTGTTGAGATCGCTACTTGATTACGTTTGTGTCAGTACTGATCTCAGGGCCGTCATTGTGGAATAGGAATTCGTCTATGGCTTCCTCAATTTCTCGGGTCTGAAATGGTATCGTTTTTGAAGTGCCACCTTCTGGGGATTGCTTCATTGTGATAGGCACTTAGTTTTAGGTTGATGGCTGAGTGGTCAGAGACTAGCCTTGGTGCAATCACAGAATCTTCAATCAACTGTGTGTGTCCCCCCGAAATTAAAATATAGTCTATCCTTGTGTATCACTTAAGAGGATTGGAGTAGAAGGTGTAGTCTGTAGTGTCAGGGTGTTGTAGTCTCCATGCAACTTTGAGGTTGAATTTGGTGTAAATGTTTTGCAGTGCTGCGTGAGACTTGGTGTGGTATTGGCAGAAGGACTGTCTGTCTATTATGTGATCTAGTGGGTTTGTTATAAGGAGTCTGCCCTCTTTGTCATGTAGATAGGAGTCTATTGTGATCTTGAAGACTAGGGTCAGGACCTCCTTCTTCATTTTGACTGCTGGAGAACTCGCTAGCTGCACTATGCAGTTGGTTTTGAGTAGTTTGGCATCTTCCTCATCTAGTTTTGTTTCTTGTGGTAGTATTATGTTGCTTTGGTCTTTGATAGATATACCAATATTCTCCTATGTTTAATGGGGTGTTTTAAGCCCTTGACATTGGGAGGTATTACTTTGAGGTCTGCAGCCAGGGTGAGAGTTGTGTTACTAGTCATCTGGTGTATTGTGGTGCGGTGGTTCTATGTGCCCAACACTCAGGGTTCTGCGATGCTGCTTGTATCTTAGGAAATTGGGTTGCCACCTTTTGTTATGGTTAGGGTTCCCTGCTCTAGTAAATTGACATATGCATTGGTATTCAAGGTGTGGAACGAAGAAAAGGATAGAAAACAAAGAGGATAGATACCTGTGATATACTGGTGTGGCTCCCCCCTGAGCCCTCCTCCCTCCCACCCATCCATTCCCCCATCTACACTAGATTGTGGAAGGTACGACAGCAGGATCGCCATTCCGCCTCACGGAGCGTTGTTGTCTCGTAAAGTCAGTTGGTAAACTCCACGTTCTTTTGTACCTTAGCTCTCACATTGGTGTGTTCGCTATTATGTATGAGATAACCAAAGTAAAAGGATATGCTGTAGTTCCTGAGTTTTCCTTTTGTCCATGGCTTTTGTTGTTGGTCCCTCTAGGTAGCAGCTCAGATCATGGGGGTCTGTGAAGAAGTGTTTTTTCCTGTTGTCTATTATCTTGAACTTTGCAGGAGCTGCGAATGAGAAATGTTTCTACTTTTGAGTTTCTGGTGTAAGGCTAGAAAGCCTTTCCTGGTGTCCACCGTGGGTTTTTAGTAGTCCTGTGTTAGGATAATTTTGTGACCCTTCCAGTTGATGGTTTCTGCGTGCAAAGTAAAGAATGTCTTTGATGTGTTGTGATCTCAAGGGTTTGCATATTGGGACATCGATGACTTGGAAGCAGGCACCCTGTATGTCTTGTCCAGCTCGAATTGTCGGGGAAAATTTAGATTGGTGAGCTTAGGAATCAGGTCTTCTAGGAATGTGGAGCAGGACCCCACCACATCCACTGCCCCTTCTGGGATCCCGACTATTCATATGTTCCCTTTGCATTTCCTGTCTTGCATCTCCACTGTTTGCCTTTGGAGGATCCCAGTTACTGCTGCTAGTACCTTCACTTCATTTCTCAGGTTGTGGGAAGTGTCTTCTGAGATGCTGATCCATTGCTCCACCAGTGTCAGTCTGATGTTTGCTGAATTTAGGTCGGCTCTGACTGCTGCAATCTCTAGTTGGATTGTGTCTATGGTGAGTTTTGATGGATTTCGCCAGGTCATGCACCTCTGCTAGTTTCTTAAGTATAATTTCCAGGGTGCCATATATATCAGGTTTTTGTTTTATCGGGGACTCAAATGTCGCTGGTTCTCCTTTGCTCTTTTTCAATTGTTGTTGCTGCAACCTCATTTCTCTGTCTGCCATGTTCCTTGTCATTCTTTGCTTGATTATTTTATCCTTCCTGCTTTCTTGGTAACTCCTCACATGTACTGTTTGTTTGATCTGTCCTGCATCTGTCGCTTTCCCGTTCTTTCTTGTTTCCGTTATTTTTGAGTCCCTGCGGGGCCTGTATGATGCTCTGTGGCTATCCCCCTTTCTGCATGTGCTCTTAGAGCATAGCTACCTCTTTGTTTGCAGTGTCCTGTGTTCGCTATAAGCCACACTGTCTTTTGATTGGCGGCATTTGTTTAGTCCTACTCGCCCACGGAGGTAGTTTGTGCTCTTTAGTAGTTGTGTCTTGACCAGTTGTTACCTTCTGGTGTGGGTGAAAGGCTGTTACTGATATAGGCCTCTCCTTGCATTGTCCTTGTTGTTGTTTTAGTCTACTTTGGCGTGTTCACCCCATTTCATGCGGTTTCTTTTAGCCCTTACTTGTCACTTTTTTCCATTTTCAAACCCCAACTGTAGAATTTGTGTGTTCAGCGCTAGTTCCTAGTCGCTGATTGGGCTCATCCTCTGATGTTCTGGGTTGGCGTGGGGTGCGCGATTGTCGAGTCTTCGCAACCATTCCTCTCCCCTTTCTTCTGTGCCTTTCTTGGCAGTGGTTGTTTCCACTCCAGGGTCCCACTGCGTTTCGTCCCCCTTGTGTGTTTTGGGCGTTAGGGTGTAGAGCCCTTGGGGCACTTAAGGGTTGGTGTTGCTGCGGTATGGGCTGCCCGTGGCAGACTGTGCTGATTTGGTGTGAGCATGTTATGAGGTGTGGGTGTATGGTTCCATGGCAATGGGGTGTGCTCACTCTTGATGGTTTGGTTGTCCTCTGTGCCCCGTTGGTCCCGTTTTTTCATTTTTGGGTGCCATTTTGATTTCCCTCACTTGTGCTTAGCCCCGCCATACCTTCTATATTTTTAATATTTTGATATTTTAAACTCTTTCTTGAGTGCCTTTTTAATGATTCGGAGTGTGGTGGGGCATTGGCTTGCTCTTTACCCGGCGGCTTCTTGCAGGGTAGCACAGAGAGCTGCCTCTATTGTCGCACCCCGGTTTTCTGGTTCTCGCTTTTCCTTCAGCAGTTTCATTTTGATTTCACTTTTCTTCGCTATCTCAAAGTATGGTGTTGTAAATAAAACAGCAATAAAGTTAAGCATTCGCTGAAGACATGCTATTGTGTCTTCATTCTAGTTTTCCCGCTAATACTCAAAAGTACGGCCGGACTCCATTTTGTTTTCTGGCGTCCATCTTGTATGCTACACTTCGCCATGTGCTCGCCACAAGGCAAGTCCTACTTCACTGACCGTCACCCCTGGAGTTTGCCAAGCAACAGGCTATAAATAGTTCCAGCTTGCCTAGCTCATGCCCAGTACGTGTAACATCTGTTTCTGCTTAGAGGGGATTGGAATGTGCATTTGAGGGGCTCCATGAACTGTTAACTCCACCCATGTATTGATCATGTTTGAGAAATGTCCATATATGGTTGTAAATCATGCTTTTGAGCTGTAACCGCCCACTCACTTCTTTGTGTATAAAAGGGGACCACATGCTTGAGTTCTTTTGTGCTACCTTGTACAATACTGTAGAGTGTTGTGTGGGCTGTAGTACCACCTTTAAAGGTTTGTTAAACTATGTTTTCGTGCCAATTTCTTATGTAGTCTGAGAACTTTGCGTACAGAGGAGCGAACCCTTTCGCACTCACGGGCCTTGCTGAGGCCTGTACTCATCAATGAGGCAGCCCAAGGTGGGCACGCCTCCGGTCTGGTTTTGGGAGGGTCTCCTTTGTTGCTGGCAAGTTCGTTTTGAGACAGCATCCCTCCCGCTGCTTTTCTGGTCGCTCCCTTATTTTGCATTCGTGCTTTGGCATGCCAGTGCTCACCTCTAGCGCTATTGGGTGCCTCCAGTTTCTCATTTGTCCTGTCCTATTTTGGTGGTGCTGTCGTAGTTATGTGCTTTGCTGATCTTGTGTGCCGTCCTCCGTCCGCCTCATCTTTCGTGTTGCTCAGATGAGTTTAGCTTCCTTTGTTTGGGCGCCATCTTGCCTTTTACTCTCTCAGGATGTTTCACATTTTAGAGAGCATTTTCTTACTTTCTGAGCCCTCTAACTTATATGGGATGACAGCATTCTGTGGTGCAGATGCTCCGACATCTGGGGCTACATTCCTTCGGTATTTAGCCACGGGGTTACTTGGAGTATTTGTCTTTATTCGCTCAGTTACGACACAGCGGCAGGATCATGCAGCCATTAGCTTGGCAGTGTTTTAGAGATTACCCTCCCAGTTCACTGATCTTACCATGTTGATACTCGGAAGAGAGAGTTGTAAATATTAGTGAAAGATTTTTGTGAACCAATGTACAACCTTGTTCTTCAGATCCCCCTAGTAGTCCTCTTTAATCTCACCTGGAAGTGCTGGCACATTTTTCGAAACAATTGTTTAGGGGGTTGCCTGGGGTGGAAGGGGCAGGGGCCTGTGGTAATTTCTTGGTTGTCAAAAAATAGTTGGGTGTTTATCCTTATGTCTGTTGTTAATTATCGTTGTGTTTGCTTTGATAGAAATCGGCACATAGAAGACCTCTTACACCCATCAGTAATCTCCTTTGCTCTACAAAAGGCTGCTGGGTCTGATAATGTGACATTGGCAGTAGCCTGTTGGCTAAATTATGCATCTCTACCATCAGTTATAGCCTTCGGGTGGATTACGCCAGAGGTTTTTTCAGGTAATAATGATTCAGTGATCAGTTATAAAATTTCAGGTAAGTCACTTTTGATCTTGGTAATTTCAGACAATAATTTCCTTTCAATAGTGTAAATTTTCCCAAATGTTGTGAGTGATTGGGAATTAATGCTCCCGCTATGTCTCTAGGCAGTTTTTTAGAATGCAACTTTGCAGTCTGTATAGACTGTGTAAGAGATTTGTTTTATAATTTTTTTTGATGGTTGTTTACTTTTGTTTTGCTGGGGGGATATTAGATCTGTACTGTTTGTTAGGACTGACATCTCCCATGGTGAAGTGAGTACACATGGTGCTTTAATGATGTTTTTTGCCAGGGTGATGTTGTACCCTTCGGAACGGTGTAAGTATTACATTCTGATTAAAGGGCATCCATGTCAGACCTGGTTTCTTTAATAGCTGCATTTAAGGCTGTCTTTGTGTCAGCTAAGCATTCCTCTGAGCTCGCAATTACGTTATTAATTGATCCAATTGCAGGATTTTAATAATTGGGTATAGGGCTGCTTGTTCTGGTACTTTGGTTTCTGTGGCCCCGTGCAACAGGCACAAGTTTACGTTTTCCCATAACTGAGAATGAGGCAATTTAAAAAACTGTGTGACTAGGTAATATGCAGTAGTACCTACTGTGACTCAGAAGATTGGGGTTCAAAAGATAAAAGGCATTGCCTAGCCAAGCCTCAGCCACCTGTGGACGGGTGCAGACAGGCCCGCAGTTGGCCCAGTCTTCGTCAGGGCATGCGCTTAGACGTGTCCTGAATGTGTGCCATGCTGCAGGGTCCCAACAGCCTTTGAAGGTACCTCCAGGTATGGGAAATCAGGAAGAGGTGTCTGCCATGGGTGACCCTGGGTGTGGTACTCCACACCAGTCAACTCCTCACAGCTCACAAACACAGCTCCTGCACTGCGGGAGCCCAAGGAGCCTTTGAAGGTAACACTAGCTGCCAGAAAACAGGCAGGAATTGGCAGCTGCCGCAGGTGACCCTGGGTGTTGTGCTCTACCAAGTCCACTCCTCACAGCTCAAAAATGCAGCTCCCCGTTCATCTGTTTTGTGAAAATATACAGGTAGCATTTTTTCTATCTCCAATGTGAGTTCAATCTGATCTAGACTTTATTTTGTCAACATATGGAGTAAGGGGGTAGACCCAAGCTGCAATCACATTGGATGCTCTCTGGATGTTCTATGTGAAAACCCCACTGGCCTGATCTCCATGAAAAGGTCTCATCTCAGCAACTGGCCATCTACTCTCATGCAGTTTACTGGAATGATTGCTGCATTGGTGTTTCACAGAGCACATTCTGAGAACATGTCCCTCAGGTGGCAAGAAGCATGTAAGGCTCCTGCTTGGAATAGACATGTTGGCCTGGAAACAGCAACTCATTCGATGTGTACAAGAGAAAAAATCCACAAAATGATTGGTGGTGATGCAAAGCCTGGATATGCAATTTGGCGGATCTGGAAGAAAGGAACAAGTGTGATGAGCTCCTGTGTCTCTCTGCTGATGGTCACAAGCAGAGCAGAACTAATGCATTCTTTGTAATGCTGCAGGTGATGTTCACAGGGGTCAGAAGTTCAGATGTAGTTGGCAGAGGTGAGGCCCCTGACTCATCTCCTGTATGGACCTAGGCTCCATCTGTTTGTGATTTCTAAAAACTGTTTGTTTGAGAGTAGTTAGTGCTGTGCAAGAGGATTACAATCTCTCAAACTCTCTAAAAAAGTAAACGTGGGTCGTATTTTAATAAATGCAATCACAGATACAGTGGTCTGCTGACACCAGCATGCCACCATCCCTATGGGGATATCCAATTGAAGTAAGTGACATTTGTGACCTATATAATTTTTATTCATGTGACAGACTGCATTGTGATGCTGTTAGAATGAGAATTTTAGGAACCCACCTATTAGTGCACAGGTTGGATCACAAAATTACACTGGTTTCAAAACATTTCTCACAATTTAAAACCTGTGTTTTGTGACCAGTGTTTTGAACGCCACCTAGATTCCTTGAGGTTTGGAGTGGTCGTTTTGATGTTTTGTGTTCTGTTTTGCATGGCTGTGCACAAGAGCTGACTCATGTTGATGTTTTATCACGCGGTTTCAGATCTGCATTCTGAGCATTTTGATGCCTGATGTCACTTCCTGTTTGGCATGATGGATATTTGTATTTTTAAAATTCATTGTATTCATCATGGGTTTAGCAGTCAGAATCAATATCCTGAGGGTGCATCACCAGAGACTCAGCACCGACAAATATATGCGAAAACACAGCAGAAAATGACTTGGCAATCATATCTTTATGATGAGTCTTGAAATTTGAAAGTGAGATGGGGAGTGTCAGCTTTATGTTATGCAGGGAGCGTTCTATATTTTCATGATGTCTGAGGCTGTGTGAAACTGTATAACCTTGTTGTATAATGTAATCTGTGACAGTAGTAAGTGATGGGCCAAAACATGCAATCCTCATTCAGGTGATGGATGCAGACAGTGGAGACCTGAATAACGTTGTTTTAATGTAGTGTAGTTGTTTTTTTCCAGTCCAAAGTGACCTTGTAATCAACTGGCCAACGAATCATGGTTTCCATGGTCTGATTGTGTTACAGTTCATTGTCATTAGAGATTGTCAAGTATTCCACACAGCTTGGAACAGGTAGAGGGAGTACAGGGTAGTTCCCTGTTTAGGGGGATGCAAGAGAGCACTTTGAGTTCATCCAGACAGCCCTGTGGCTGCCAGATTGAGCAAGAATACCAGTAAACAACATGGTGGTAGATGTTGCTGTCCAATTTTTGTTCCCAGTAAAACGCAATTGTATTCTGCAATGTCCCTGCAAAGAGACAGAAGCCCCTGGACCATCAGGGAAAGTTTGTGTGTGAATTTATATCTCAGGCCCCTTCATATGACTAGTGCTATGAAAACAAATGATGGACAGAATGCTGAATAATTTGTCCCCAGTCAAGAGACCCTGTGCCTCATGGGAACAGTCCAGACCGACCTGCCAAGCCAGGTCTACCCTGGACTGGAAACAAGAATCCTGGGACTGGTTTCTGGGTATAACCCTTCATCAGCCAAGCAACCATTTAGGGTGAAAAGTGCTACACCAACAAATGATGGACGGAATGCTGAATAAATCATAGATTCATCCCCAATCAAGAGATCTGGGTTAAGTCCATCCTACTTTTGCTCACCATGCCACCTCAGTTTGGACCCAGCCATATGCAAATCAGTATTGACCCTGTACCTCATTGGAACAGTCCAGACCAAACTGCCAAGCCAGGTCCTTCCTGGACTGGAAATAGGAATCCTGGGACTGGTTTCTGGGTATTACACTTCATCAGGTGAAACCTTGACCTCTGGCCAAGGGCAGCACTCTCCCCGGCAGCTCTGTCTTCAGCTGGACCGCTCTAGCACAGAACCCTTCCCTGAGCAGGGTTCAAGCCGTCAGCCCGTCTCTGCGCCACAGGTTCATCTTACCTGCAATCCCTTCCCCTCAGGGTATTTTTCCCTTGCTCGTTTGTTATTCTGCTTCCTCATTATTTCCCTTGTGTGTTGTTTTCACAGTGTTTTGCTCATTTCTGACCCATGTATAGAGAAAATATATAGAGATGCAACAGGGTGTACTAATAGCACAGAATAAAGATGTATTAAAAATGTGACACATGGTGAGAGGAGTAAAATTCGTAATAAAAGAAAGTGAATGGGAATACACAACTTTAACCGAATCTGTGAGCGCTGGGTGAAACCACAAATGGATTATAATGTGAGTTTAAATGATGTGCGTTGCAAGGTAAAAAGTGGGTGAAGACTGAAACATATTTGTCATAGCTAATATGTATTTCTATGTTCGTCACATACCATGTACGGTGATACTTAGGTCCGAGATGACTTTTACCGTGGGTGTTAAGCAGTGATGTGCCGAATGTAGTAATTGCTTGCTGTGCACACGATATTTACAACAGAGGTGAATAGTGCTCTGTACGATGGCGCAAGGTTGTTATCATGCTTAAAAGTGTGATCTGACCTTTAAATTTGGCTCAATGTATCGTGCCTGCCGTGGTGAAGCACAAATTGCCTTTTTGTCCTAAAGGATCAAAAAGGGTGTCTATGGAAGGACATTATTTGACCCTGAGATTTTCCAGAGAAGTACTTCTTGAAAGTAGCAATACTACCAAACCAGTACTCAAACCTGTCTACTTCCACTTCTGTCTGTGGTTCTAAAGTGGCCCTTAGAATACCTGGGTCAGTATTCTTTAATAACAAGTACACCCCAGACATGGACTTATAGTACAGGGCCATCTACCTTCAAGACATAAGAGTAAATGAGTCTAGAAGAGAACAGTTGAATACAAGCATAGATCCCCCATGTCAGTGAACCTGTAAGACTAAGATAGATAGGTACACTTGAAACCCCCTAAATATGAAGTATATTTATGAAACGGATCATCAGATAATTGCCCTTACCGAGGAACAAATAAAATTATCTATCAGGAGGGCTCGAGCCTCTGTAGAGTTGGGCCCTGACAAGATCCTTGTTATAGGTCATTTAGGATGGTGTAAGATCTTGGCCCCACTATTTATTTACAGCTATATTACTGATCAAAACCAACTCAAAACATTGTTCCACTCTACAGCCTTTCTCCCAACAACTACAGATAAATCAGACTTCTGTATGCAACTTTGGAAAATATTTTCCCAGGCAGGTTTTCGCCTAAGGACTCTGTCAATGATAACATCAGAGTTTGTCAAATAATAATTGACAAGTACATTATAACGATATCATAGACAGTTTATAGTCTGTTTGTAGATTTCTCAGCACCCTTTGACACGGTTGATAGACCTACTTTATGGAGGAAATTGGAGAAAATGGTGATCCGTTACGTCTTATTTAGATTACTCGTGGCCTTGCATACCGTAATGTGGTGCAGAGTTAAGATGGGAGGCGAAAAGGGTCTAACCCACAAGACGCCGACATCAAACAAACTGATGCACTGCTGTTTGCTGGCTCCAATACTGTACTCCTTATCTGAAAGTGATTTACTGGAGTACTTAGTAGGAATAAAGAATTTCCCCCCCATAAATAGTTTCTCATGAAATATAACCATTAATGTATACTGAGGATGTTGTCATATTTGTCCTAACACCGATTGGACTACTACATAACTTAGGGGCACATGCATCAAGGTAGGATTTTGGGATTCTTTAATTGTGATTATTAAGAAATCACAAATAAGAATTCGCAAACGCCTATGCATGTAGGAATCGCTATAAAAACAGTGATTCCTAAAAATTCCTCAATTGCAATTAAGGAATGGCTTCCCCTTTATTACTTTTGGCCTAGCCCCATAGGAATGAATTGGAAATTGCTTGCGAAATTTTCGAGTACCAATTGGTACTCGCAAATTGTGCATGCAATTTCAAGGGTTCAAGAGTGTGGATAGGACACTCTGTTGCACCCCTGAAATTGTGACATGAATCTTTGAAAAATGCATTTTAGTGCTTGTTGGACCAGGCCCTTTGGGCAGGTTCACCCCGAGACTTTTTGCTTTTTCCTAGCCTGTTTCTGTGACCTGGTGTTGGTGATTTAAGGCCTCTGCGCACTTTTTCACTGTGGTACAGTGTAAAGTGCTTGAGCTCTCTGTGTATGTGTGGTGAGTGACCTGCCCTCCCATAGAAATGAATGGGGAATATGTATGCCCATGGTAGTTCCTGATGTGTGGGAAGTGCAGGGGCGAGTTTGGTATGAGGGAACTTGTGAGACTGAATGCTGCGAAATGGTATATGCGGCATGAATGTGTCTAGTCTAGAAGTGCCACTATTAGAAGTTGGCTTATTTGTGTAATTTGTGTCTGGCGTGTGATTGGCTGGTGAGCCTGGGTCCAGGAGTGCCCTGGCCTGCTTGTGGATTGACTGTCTGGTTTGAGGGTGACAGCGGCTGGAGAGCCCAGGATGTTGTCTGAGTCAGCCCGTGGATGAAAGGCAGCATCTGCTGCCAGGGAAGTAGGAGGAGATGGCACCTGATAGTGAAGGGCTGTGCCTGCCGGCCACAATGCTGGCTCCACCCCCCACTGGGCGACTGTCACCTCTGTCCCTGATACTGACAGGACTTCCCTATAACCAGTTCTAGCTGGTTCTCACACTGCCTACACAAAGACTTCAAAGACTTTTCTGTGTATAAGAAGGGGCTGTGTCCCCTTCCAAAATGTTCTTGTTTCTGACTTGAATCTACCAGGGGCGGGCGCTGCCCAGCCCCTGGATGCCTGGAGGACTTCTGGGGGACCCCTCTGCCTGTCCGGGAAGGATGGGGGACTTTGCTTTACCCTGGATGGACTGCTGATGTCCTGGACTGCTGAGGTCCTGGATCCCTGAAGGACTTTGCTGGACTTTGGATGTCTTGGGAGCGCCTTATTTGTGCTGAAGGACTTTGCTGGACTTTGGATGTCTTGGGTGCACCTTATTTGTGCTCTAGCGCCTGGGAGCGCTTGATTTGCTATTATAACGCTTGGGAGCGCTTTACCTTTAACTTTCTGGCAGAGCGCTGTGGTTATCCCGTGTGGGAAGCGCTCCTGCCCTTTGTGTGGCCTCGAGTGCTTCGTGGGCACTTTATTTAATTATCACGGGTATTCTCCCGTTCAGGGGCCCCTTTGCGAGTGCCTACCTCGCTACTGCAATTTATTTGGAATTTGAGGGTGCCACCCATCATTATTGCCCCATGTCTTCACCGCCACGGCCCTCTCGTGCCGCCATCAGGTAGCCAGGCATCGTTATGCCTGACCCGGGGCCGGACTTTCGGTTTTCGGAGGAAGTCCCGCCCGCTGCCACGCACTGATTGGCCGCCGGCACCAGAGGAGTGAGGGGAGAGGTATGGCGGGACTCTCATGAGCGGAGGGAGCCCCGTGGTGTATGGAAGGAGCCCCGGGTTCCAGAAGGGGGCCCAGGTGAAGCACCACTGCCGTGAAGGAGGAGGGGGAGGAAGGCGGCCCCCGCTGTGGGCGAGAGAGGAGATGGACTGCCTTGGAGCCACGAAGGATCCACATAGAGTCCCGGTCCCAAGATGGGGGACCGGGTGGACAGCGAGGCGGGCGCCTTGTGAAGGCGGGGCTCCCATAAGGAGGGAGAGCCCCACCATGCGCTACTGCCGCTGGCAGAAGAAGCAGAGTCCCGCCAAGCAGAACTCCACAAGACCGAGCGGCGCAGGATTTGGTTATAAGCCGTGAGGGCTGAAGCCTGCCCCCCCTTTCTCCCGGTTGACCACGGGGGCATGATTGTTTAAAGAGCCTGTGTGGCTATCCCCCTGGCCCCATTTCTACGCTCTAGTGTTTAGGGACATGTTGATTGGTTAAGGAGCCAGTGTGATCCCTGGGGGTAATGTTATTTTCAGAGCCTGTGTGGCTCCAACAGCTTGGCGCAGTTATGTTCCAGGGCCAGTGAAGGTCCTGGCACAGTTTTGTTGAGGTCTCAGCTGCCCAGCAATTAGTGGGCAGCTGCACCGTTTAGGCGCCAGAGAGACAGAGTCCCTGTGTGGGACAGAGGTGGCACAGTGGTGCCAGGCCTGCTACAGCTGCGCAGCACTTAGTGCCAGCTGCAACGTTTAGGCCCTTGTGATTGTTCCCAGGTGCCCAGCAAGTAGTGGGCACCTGCTACGTTTAGGTTTTGCGCCAGTGGCGCACCCCTGGACTGGCGCGGCATGCAGCGCGCCCTGACATTTGGACACAGGGCGTCTGAGCCCCAACAAGGCCAGTTGACCTAAAGGACTGCCACAGGTGGTGGCTTATGTAAGTTCTGCGCAATGTGATTTCTATGTTTTTAATAGTAATTGTCTACTGTGTGTTTTTGCGCTATTGTATTGTTCTATGTACAAAAAGGTGAGCAACCCAATATACCCTTGCGGGCTCGGGCAAAGTTTGTAATAGAGAATGGCCAGCAAGGGTTTTGTTTATTCTAAGATTTTTACAGCACCGTTAGGACTTGTTTAAGATTAATCACAGTACCTAAGCTTGAGTTTGATCAGTGGCTGTTAAATTTAATTCAAAGGAAACACGTTCCTAAAAAAGGAACACAAGATGTTACCACACTAACATCAAAATTAAGCACGAATACTCAATAAAACGTGAAACCAGGGTTTTTCTTGTCTGAAAGTTATTATTGAACTTCAAGGCAAAATATATAAATTTCTGTACAAAAACAATGAACAATCATAAAGAATAGGGTGCATACATAGATATAATAAGGATATTCAAGGCCTTGGTTGCTTGTCCTTGGACATATCCAAATTTTGAGTCCAGACTGCTGGGTCACAGTAGTTGATTGATTTTAACTCAAAGTCAGAAGAAAATCAAAAGATGACATGAGACAAACTAAGCAGAGCGGGACTGAACAAGTCAACGTTTCGGTCTTATTACGGTTATTCTTAAGACCATCATCAGGACTACATAGTGGTATATGGAAAGGGGCGACCTTTCGGTCCCCCCGAACGTATGGCGGAGTACCACGATCCCCCCGGGAAGCCATCTTGGGTGGGAGGCGAGTCTCGGCTGGTATGCCCGAAGCGGCGTAGCCGGGGCGCGCCTTTTCCCGCCCTAGAGTGGGTTGGCCTAGACACTGACGCGGCCGGCCACGCCCTTGGGGCGGGCAGGGGCGGGTTCACGCCCGCCCTGAAGACGGATAAAAGGAGCAACAAGCCAAGAAAGCATCCTCTTGTTCCTGTGCTCTGAAGCTGCACCTCCTCGCTGCACGTGAGCTCGAGACGGAACGAAGAGCCAATTTTGAGCGTTATAATCGTTCTTGTTTGTTTTCCAGATACTCTGTTGGAGAATGCCGAAGAAGGCGGGAAAGCGAATGACTACCGACCAGATGCTGCGCGTTCTCATGAAGGAGGTGACCGACCTAAAGAGGCGAATGGCGGACAAGGATGAGGAAGGGGGGCCGAAACGTCCTTTGGCAGGAGAAGCCCCGGGAGGAAAAGGCAAGAGGCCCAGGAGGGGAGCAGCTGGGGGAGGCATCCCGGATCCCAGTACACCGCTCGAAGCACCCACTCCCGTGCTGGAAGAAGGGAATCCGATTCCCGTTGTGGTCACCCCCGTGTCCGGGGAAGATATGCCGCCCGAGCTGGCAGCACAATTAGCAGCGTGGTTGGGAAAAGGTAGCGAGGGCGCCACGGCTGTCGACGCTCAGGTGTTGATGAAGCAACTGCGTGAAACACAGGAAGCAGCGAGGGCATCCACGCCGGCTGCGCCAGTGGAGAATCCACAGGGGACCGTTTCAGTCGCAGGGACAGCGTCTGGTTCAGGTAAGCGGCCATTGCCGATTGCGAGGGATGAGTCGGCACCCTCTCGAAGGGAAAGGTTAGGTCAGCATGTCCCTCTAGCTATTAAAGAGAAGATTTGGGCAGGAGAGTATATAAACATCTTCTCGTTGCTTACTGATCATTATGAGATGGAGCATGTTAAGGGCCAGAAGGACCTCATGCAGCCGAGTGTTTGGCGCGCAAAGATGGCCGCCTTTAAGGTAAATGAAAACATTGGCAATTGGGGCAAAGCGTGGGGGGTTTTTACATCCATCTTGGGTGAACGTAGGCCCGAATTGCTACCCGAATTGCCGATTTATCAGTCACGGATCATGGGGTACTCCGTATCACACGAGGGCAATCATTGGTTTTGCTATGATAATATTTTCAGAAAATCAAAAGAACATGATAAAAGCTTAACTTGGGATTGTTATGATTCTGTGTCCTGGTCCAAAATGGAGGAGACTGGTATGTTGAAATTGCCATTGATAGGGAGTAATGTTGGCGAATCCTCCCGCCAATATGCGGGGACGCCCTTTCGATCAGGTACGAGTACCGACAATCACTCGAGGCCTGCCGGCAACGCAGGTAAAAGGGGGGTGTGTTGGAACTTTAACAGGGGTAAATGTACTAGGCCCCAGGGGTCATGCAAATTTAGACACGAATGTAGCGGGTGTGGGCAATCATCCCATCCTGAGTCCACGTGCAGAGCCAAAACGGGTGATAACGGGGGTAGAGGAGGCGCCAAACAGGTCTAATATTGTCCGAGGGGCCCCTTTACCTACCCCGATTGATACCCTGGCAATGATTCCCTGGCTCAGCGAATACCCGGATCGTACTTCCGCTGGGGTGTTGCGGAACGGGTTTTCATATGGTTTCCGCATCCCAGTGGGGGACTTTCAGGGTGTAGCTAAATGTAAAAACCAGACGTCGGTCTTACAGCATACGACCGTAGTACAGGAAAAGATCCGGAAGGAGGTTACTCGAGGTCGAGTCGCTGGTCCGTTTAGTGTACCGCCAGTTGCTAACTTTGTTTGTTCCCCTTTAGGGGTGGTACCCAAGAAGGACCCGGGCGAGTTTCGGCTGATACATAATTTATCAGCCCCACGTGGTCTTTCCGTAAACGAAGCGATAGACCCGGAAGTGTGTTCGGTGCGGTACGCATCCTTCGATGAGGCCGTAGCCATTTTGAATCGCCTGGGGCCCGGTGCGCTGATGGCAAAATCTGATATCGAGTCAGCGTTCCGGTTGCTCCCGGTACATCCAGACGATCAGCGTCTCCTGGGTTTCATGTTTCAGGGTCATTATTACATGGATAGGTGTATGCCGATGGGGTGCTCTATATCTTGTGCTTATTTCGAGAAATTCAGTAGTTTCCTACAATGGGTCTTCACAAAGAAGACGGGTTTTCAACATGTGATGCATTATCTCGATGACTTTTTGTTCCTGGGGGCAGCCGGGGATCCGGAATGTGGGCAGGCTTTGGCTGCATTTTGTGTCTTAATGAATCAGTTTGGTGTGCCATTGGCACCAGGTAAGACTGTGGGTCCCTCGACTTGCCTCGAGTTTCTGGGGATCGAGTTAGACTCCGGGGAAGGTTGTTTTCGTTTACCGGGTGACAAAGTGTTAAGGTTCAGGGCATCCCTGCAAATGTGTATCAGTGAGTCTAAGGTTAAGCTGCATCAATTACAGCAGTTGGTGGGACAGTTGAATTTTGCCCTAAGAGTTATACCAATGGCTCGCCCCTTTTCCCGCTCGATCGCTCAAGCAATGGTCGGCCTGAAGGAGGGTCATCATCGCACAAGGCTCTCGGCTGAGGTTCGCCAGGACATGCGCATTTGGTTGGCATTTCTGGCGGATTTCAATGGTCGAGTTGTCTGGAACAAACCGGCTGTGTCCTCTGAGGAGCTAGGGCTGTGGACAGATTCGGCCGGGAGCGTAGGTTTTGGTGCCATTTTCGGCACTCGATGGTCTGCTCAAAAATGGCCGGCATGGTGGCATGACAGTGGACTGACAAGTAACATTGCTTTCCTGGAACTTTTCGCCATTTTGGTGGCCCTGAGAACGTGGCCCGAAGGGTTCAGAGATCACTCTGTGGTATTCTGGTCTGATAATATGACCGTGGTTGAGTGTATCAATAGCCAGGCAGCACGATGCAAATGGATTTTGAGACTACTCAAGGAAATCGTATTACTGTGTATGCAATTGAATGTGCTATTTAAAGCAAGACATGTCCCGGGGGTGATGAACCAGGCGGCTGATGCCCTTTCTCGTTTTCGTATACAGGCCTTCTGGGGTTTTCTGCCCACAGCGGACCCGGAGCCGGCACCCTTTCCCGAAGCTCTCTGGTCTCTCGGTGCCCCGAACTTCGTAACCTCGTGGGAGAGAGTTTAGCACCCAGGACGAGGAAGGCATATAAAGGGGCGTTCCGTTCCTATTTGGCCTTTTTGGGGACTGTTAGAAGGGAGCTTTGGGGACAGGAGGAATGGGTAGTGAAATTTCTGATGTCTTTACATCGGGCGGGGAAATCGGTGGCTACGGCCCAGAGGCATCGGGCTGACATTTCCTTTGTTGCTAGGGCTCATGGGATCCAGGACCCGACAGCGTCTTTCGTTGTACAAAAAGCGCTACGGGGGTGGCAACGCCTTGAGGGTCGCAGAGTAGATGAGAGGCGCCCGATAGGTTTGGATAGGTTGGCCCTGTTATTATCCAGACTCCCTGCAACATGTTCATCTCAGTTTGAGACAGTGTTATTCTGAGCCGCTTTTACGCTGGCATTTCATGGGGCTATGCGGGTAAGCGAACTAGTGGCGAGGAACAAGCAGGATGTGACGGGAGGACTGTTCGGAGAGCACGTTCAGATCAGAGGGGAGACATTGACTGTCTCGTTTGTCAGGTCCAAGACCGATCAAAGTGGGATGGGTGATTGCATAATCATACACAGGATTCCCGGGTCCTCCATGTGCCCGGTGAAGTGTTTAGAAGATTATTTAGCACGAAGGGTGGCATCATGGGGGGGGACCTTGTTGAGACACGCTGACGCCACCCCACTGACAAGGTTTCAGTTTCAGCGGGTGCTTGCGATGTCGATTACCGCTGCGGGCCTGAACCCGGGCGACTTTGGGACCCATTCCTTTCGGATAGGGGCTGCTACAGAGGCTACAGCCAGGGGTCTGAGTGTTGAACAAGTTAAACGTGTGGGGCGTTGGTCCTCCAGTTGTTATAAAAGGTATGTGCGGTTGCACATGTTGTGAAGCTGTAATGATGTACTCACGCTTCTTGTTTTTGTTTGGTTTTCAGTTGCGCAAGCCTACGAGGCGGGGCAGACTATGCAGCCGACCCAACACCGGGCCAGCGGTCAGACATCACCGGCTGTGAAAAAGGAGGTGTGGGTCGTGGGCCACTCATACGTGAGGCGTGCCGCGGACGTATTCAAGGCAGGTGACATGATTCACATGGCTGGGGAATACGGGTACAGTGTGTCCTTCTATGGAAGAGGCGGTCTCTGTATTGACCAGTTTCAATCTTTTTTCGAGGGTTTGCTAGGGCGGACGAGGTCACCGCCGTCTGTAGTCATAGTACATCTTGGGGGCAATGATTTGGTCACCACTGGTAGACGACTTCTTCTTGAGGCGATGCTTTCCACTGTAAGTTGGTTAGCGAGGAGAGTTCCAGGGTGCACAATTGCGTGGTCCCATATGATCCCACGAAAAGTGTGGCGGGGGGCCTTTTCTGTTTCTGCTTTGAATCATTCTGTAAGAAAAATTAATTGAATGAATGAATAAGCTTTATTACGATATAAAAACATATCATAAAAGCTGCATTTTACAATAATAAAAACAATATTTAACACACACAATACAGTACAGTTTTTGCAGAATATACAATAAGAACAATCTAGATAGTCATTTGGGATTTTTTGAGCAGGGGAGAAGAGGAAATAAAAGCATACTACTGTATCAACAGTTTATTTGCAGTTCGTATGCGCCAGGCCCAGCCAAAAAATTTTGCCAAACAGCAGGCGAAGAAGGGTCTTGAATCAGTGCACAATATGCGTAGGGCTTCTACATGCGACCTTGTTCCCAGGGTCCTACATAGTGGTTTCAACCATAACTTCCTGGGTGCAACGTAGATGTTACATTCAAACAACATATGTGCAACAGATTCAACCCTGGTTACGCAAAAGGGGCAGTATGGCACAGTTTGTAGGGGCGGTTTCCAGGATGAGGTAAATTGACAAAGAGGGAGAACACCTAACCTGAATTTTATATACAATGCTCTGTCTCCAGAGTTGTGAATGGAGTCCAGATAGGGTTCCCTGAAAGGGAGCTCTTTGATTAGCAGGAACTGGGCAACAGTTTTACAGTGATTAGGATTGCACAGCATTTCATTATCCAACCACGACCAGAAGGCTTTTTTTATTACTTGTTTTGAGGGCGAGGTTTTGCTAACCCAAAAATCTCCTAACCCCAATTTAAAGAGGAGGGATTTAACATCTCTAAGCCAAGTGATCTTATGGCATCCTGTATGGGACAAAAGATCGTCCAGGGCCTCTGCATAGCTCTGGAGTTCTGGGACATTCCAGATTCTAGACCATAATAGAAGCGGGCGTAGTTTTGCTTGATCACATATCGGGCGTGAACCGGCATCAAGCATAATGGGGATTGTAGGGGTACTGTGGGGCAGCCTCAAGAGGTCTTTGTGAAAATTGTTATCAAGGGAGGCCAAGGTATCAATTTTCTGTGAGCCCCACAGTTCCGCGCCGTATAGCGCCGCGCTTACGACCCTTGCCCTATAAATGTCTAGAACTGCCCCGATGGGTTTCAGTGGCGAAGCTCGCTGTTGTTTGAGCAGGGCTCCAGCTACCCTCTTGTGAGCAAGAAACACTTTCTGATGATGTGACCTCCAACTCATGGAATCGGATAACCGAATACCCAAGTAGTCGAATTCCTTGACTCTCTCTAGGTGCACAGAGTCAAGGACAGGGGTAGCAACTGTTTTTTTTGGGGGATTGAGCACAAGGAATTTGGTCTTTGCTATATTAATGGCCAGACCTTTGTCATCACAAAAAGATTTAAAACTGGATAGCAATTTTTGGATACCCACTGGGGTCTTAGAAATTAGAAGGGTGTCGTCCGCAAACAGGAGCGTTGGGATTTTTTTCCCCGCCAGGGTCGGAGCATCAGATGGATCTTGTAAGAGGTGCTCCACCACTCCGTTAACATAAAGAGAAAACAGAGTGGGGGCGAGCACACAACCCTGGCGGACGCCCCTGTTGACCGGAATGCGGGATGTTTTTTCGCCCTGTGAACCCCATCTAATTTGGGCAAAATTGCTATCGTGGAATTTTATCAGTAAGGCTAGTAGGTAAGGAGGTAAGCCTAACTCATTGAGAGCATTCCAAAGTGATGCTCGCGGAACCAGATCAAAAGCTGTACGTAGATCGATAAAGACCAAATACAAACTCCCCCCTCCCAACACCACCACTTTCCAGTAGAGAATAAGGAGGCGAAATGTCTGTTCAATAGTGCCAGTCCCCTTCCGAAAACCTGCTTGAAGGTTGGACAGTATCTGATTTTCTTCTGCCCACTGCAATATCCTATTTAGGACAACTTTGCCCGCCACTTTTTGGGTAGAGTCCAGCAGGCTGATGGGGCGGTAATTCGCCGGGTCGTCTCTGGAGCCTTTCTTAAAAATGGGGACCACTTCCGCACCCCTCCAGGAGTCGGGAAAAGCGCCTCCTAGCAGGGCCTCATTTAGAAGGGAAGTGATCAGTCTGCTCCACCACGCCGGGTATGCTTTTAACAGATCGCCCGGGATTCCGCCGGGGCCTGCAGCTTTGTTAGAAACAATGCCCTTAATTGCATTGTCTACCTCCTGCCTAGAGAAAGGGCCACCACTGCTCATAGAAACTAATGTAGGGCGAGGCAAAGGAGCCAAAATGTGATCACAAACCCCCAGTGGAATGGAATACAGCTTGGAGAAATGATCGAACCATGCGGCACCGGAGATGTTGCAGGTTATTTGTTGATCAATAGGCTTTTCCCTGGCTCTTAATAAGTCCCAAAACTCCTTGGCATTTTTCTTTTTACTCACTTCGGCCAGATCCCGCCAGAAGTTTAGGTCGTGTGCTTCTTTTGCTGCTGTTACGACTTTTTTGTAAATCTTCCTTGCAGCCCTTACTTTGTCAGGCTCCTTGTTTTTTACTGCCGAGATAAGGGCCCCCTTTGCTTCTCGGCATTTCGAAGAGTACCACGATGTCCTGGACGAATAAGCACCATTACGGGCGACCTTGGAGTTTGTCTGGGAAATAAGGAAAAGATCACTCAAAGCCTCCATTGTCTTTACAAACAGGGGCAAGGTCCTTCCGTCCATGGGGATCAATGCATCCAGCCTGGAATCAGCCTCTAGCAGAATAGACGCAGCTTGTGATAGCCTCTCTTCGTCCGCCGAGACTCTTGCCCACTTCAAGCGCCTACTACAGTTAGAGGGAACGATTTCGCGGGAGGTTTTCCACTTATGATCTGAACTAGCAAAGGTCCCCTCTTTCCATGGGCTAGTGAACAAAATAGAAAGTGGGTTATGGTCACTGTCACTAGATACAATGACCTCCATATCTTGGTGGAAAGCCCACAGATTAAAATTAAGCATGATAAAATCAATTCTTGAGGTCCGTCCAATTCTGTTATAAGTATGGGCTCCATTGGGGTCCGATTTGGAGCGACCGTTGACTGATCTTAGGTTGTGTTCCAGGCAAAGGGCATTGATTTCTATTGCACTTTGAGTCCATTTGGGGATCGGGTCGATGGTTAGAATGGGGATACCTCTCCTAGAGTCCTCTTCAAAGGTATCCAAAATGTCATCCCTAGACAATGGCTCAAAGCAACAGTTAAAATCACCCGCCAGCAGGACATAAGAATCAATCTTACAAGAGGCTAGTTTGTTGCTTAGGCCTGAGGATGATAATCGTGAAGATCCACCATTAGTGCCCCTCAGATAGATGTTGAAGATTTCAAGGGACCTCCCTCCTTTGCAATGCAATGATAGCCATTGTAGGTCAAGGGATTTAGTAGACCTTTGGGTGACATCTAGCCTTAGGGCGATACTAATCCAAATCAATAGACCGCCTGAAGGGCGACCTTTAGATCCAGGATGTTGTACGGCTGGGACAAAGTAGGTCGTGAACCCCGCTCTGTGCCTTGGTTCTTGGCACCAAGTTTCCTGAAAGAGGCAGATGCTATATGGTTCTAGGAATGCAGTCCAATCTGGATTATCGAGGTTGCGATCGAGCCCAGCCACATTCCAGCTCAAGACCTTTATTACCGATGAATCAGAGGTATGCTGTAAAGGGGCAAGGATGGGCGGAGCAGCTTCAAATACAACATCTCTGGAGACATTAGGGCTAGATTTAGAATGTTGCAAAAAGGGAGTCTTAATTGAATCAGCCCCATTCACCTCTGCAGCACTCCCTAGGCTTAGTGGTTGAGGAGTCGTAAAGGATGGAACTATGTCACCTTCCGAAGTATAAGAGTCGGACGTGACAGGGGGCGTCAACCCTACCTTTTTGTCTAAGCCATTGGTGCATCCCACTAGGCCCACTGCGAGATCTGAGGGTACGTGCTCTAGTGGGCTTCCGGCGAACAAGGCAAAAGATTTTACGGAGTTATGCTGGAGATGTTGGCTAGAAAGTCAATCCACCTCCTCCAGGCCACCATATCTGTTTGAAGTGGGAAAGCCGTTCCAAAGTGGCTGGGATTGATTGTAAGCTTTAGGATGGCTTTTCCAGGGTTGGTGTTGAACTATGGACCAATTATCCACCGGGGTATGCTGGATACGGGGTGGGTAAAAGAAAGACAGGGGTCTGGGTATTACAGGGGACCCTTCAGAACCAGGCCAGGAGCAGATAAATTGTGCCGTATGCGGGTCCTCGAAGGTCACCACTATGCAATCCCCTGGGCTAGATTTCTTTGTGGGGCCCACCCAACGAGTTCTACGGACCATCAGTACTCTGCTTTTCTGGCCATTGGGGATAGGTCTATTATTATTTAGCCAATACATTATTTTATTTTTTAGCGACCAGTGGTTCTCATATTGGTCTACACCAATCTGAGGGACACCCGTTAGAACCACCACATAGTCGTTGGCCTCAGGGGGAAGATCAATATATCCCCCTCTGAAGTTGGCCTTCGAAGGTGGGTCCTGTGCAGTACCAAAGGTAGATTTGGGCTGAGCATCAGATTTGGGCTTGCCTGAGTGGGGGTCTGTAGCTCGTTGAGAAGCTTTAGATTTGGTGGCAGGAGGGATTTGTTTCACTGCCACAGACCTTGGCTTAGGTATCGGTCGGGAGGGGGGTGGTGCTGGGGGCGGGATATCCTGACATGGTGTGGCAGGGTTACGAGGAGGAACATCCTGCGATTGGGTTGAAGAAATTGGTGGTGTGATGTCCGGGGCAAGGTGCCCCTGATTTTCAAGGGTTTTCAAGCTGAGAGTGGCCAGCGCGATAATACTTTTTTCCATCTCGAGCAAGTTATTCTCTATTCTCGAGAGCCTAAGGTCGAGAGGGGAAAGAAGTTTCTTTAAGGTAGTCCAAACCAAATCTATAAATGCCCTATCATTGTTGCCTAACCCTTCATTCTGCAAGCCCTCAGACTCTTGGACCATACTAGTTGAGATGGCTTCAGGAACCGCTATACCACCCTCCCTAGGAATTTGTGACCCCATACTTTTTCCTTGGGAATCATTTGATGGCACGTTAGGTGATAGGGCTCTCGTTAAATTTAGGTTTTGGGGAAGCACAATTTTCGCCTTTTTACGAGCATAGGCAGTGCCTGCTCGACGCTTCCTTTTGGGTGGTTTACTAGTAGTAGGGTTTGAGGGTAACTGGGGGTTAGGGGTCGTAGTCTGGGCACAAAGTGACGATGCAGGTAGGGGTTTGGCTTCTTCTACGTTGTTATATCGCTCTAGCAATGGGGAGGGGGTGGAGTTAGTTGAGATCCGATGGACAACAGCCTGTGTGACTACGCCTTTAGGGATGACAGGGCGTTCTAGAGTAACCGCGGTGGCTATGTGGCCTAGAGAGGATTTTTTTGAGTGCGCTATCACTTGCGACAGACGTCTAGCAGCATCCAGTTCTAAGGACACCCGGGTTTGCAATTTGGATATTTCATTGTCAATGGCAATATTAGTGCGGGTGATAAAATCATCCATAGGGCCGCTGATTTGTGAAGCTGCCTTGGAGGTCTTACTCCGAGTTGCTCTAGTACTCATTTCGTGTGGAGCAAGTAGATGAATGACTGTAGGAAAAACGATAGAGAGTGGGCCAGTCCAGTCCTCTGCCGTCCTCTAACAGCCTCAAACGGCCCAGTCTTAGCCCTGTCTTCGCCCGGGCTGCGTCCCGCGCTGCGGGAGAGTTGAGCCAAGATATAGTGGGCGTGTAGGGCGGAGTGGGCGGGGGGCGGGCCGGCGGGGAGAGCGGACCGGATCTTAGTCCGTGGTCTTCGCAGGGACTCCTGGATAACGGAGTCCCTGCACACTCGCAGCCCACGCCTTTCCTCTCACCCCTGCCTCTGCTTCCAGTGTCCAGGTGCTGGTGGTAACACACGCACTCCTGTGCGCAGCGGCTCCCGCTGAGTGGGAGCGGCAAGCCGTGTGGGCGGAACTGCCCTCAAAACTCCTCAACAGTCAGGGTAAGCCTCTTCTCGTGCTTAACAGCGTCCCACGGAATTGGTAAAGAAAGCGCCCTTTAAACTGTCAGGTGGGCGGGGGGCGGGCCGGCGGGGAGAGCGGACCGGATCTTAGTCCGTGGTCTTCGCAGGGACTCCTGGATAACGGAGTCCCTGCACACTCGCAGCCCACGCCTTTCCTCTCACCCCTGCCTCTGCTTCCAGTGTCCAGGTGCTGGTGGTAACACACGCACTCCTGTGTGTAGGTTGTTCCGTTCCAATACACTGCATTCTATTTCGCATGGTTGTATTAATGATGACGGTATGTATTTGAGGGATGGTGTTCATTTGTCTCGGGTGGGGAATGAGTTACTCATAGGAGACTTTGTAGCTTGGCTGAAGACGTTAAAACATGACCTTTAGCTAGGAGTGTTGTGGGGGGTCCGGATAGCCGGTCAACTATCCGGCCTGTGGCGGAAAGGTCATGATCGGTGAGCACTAATTGGAAGATCCCTATGAGTGGGCGTCACCCATTACGGATGGGAGCGCTCGGGGGAGGTGGCCATTGGCCCCTCAACGGGGGGGCGGTCCCTTCTAAGGATGGGTCACCGAAAGGAAAGGAAAGGCGGTCAAGGCCCCTTCCTGGGTAGGAGGGGTCACAGCCCCCTCCTGGGGAATTTCCCGGGGCCAGGACGTCTGCGACGGCAGATGTGGTAAGTTGTGTGGGGTTTGGGGGGGGTCTACGCTACCTTCTAGATACCTCACACGAGTCCTCGTACGACCTTTAAGTGGCATCGAGTTTTTGGGGCCCCCGTCAAGTCAAGGGAAATTGGTAGTTGCACTTGAGGTACGCCTCTGTGCGGTCGCCCCTCACAAGTGAGGGGGATATTTCTGGGTTAGGGATCTTGACACCGGTTACGACCTTGCCGTTGGCCCTTAAATGTTAGGATGTACAATTTCAAAATTTCAAGTAAATGTTTTGTAGGATGTTAGTTCGGCTAGGAGAACCTTTGTATTAGAGAATATGTTAAGGTTAGCCAAACATCGCAATGTGGTAATGAAATTGTACATAATATGAAACTGTTGATTTAATGTTTTAATTTCGTTTCATATTTTAATAAATACGGCCGGGAGGGTCACTCCCTCCCGTCTTCCAAAACTTCAGAACTGTTTCCGGTTTCCCATCCTTGGGGATTGTGTTGAGAGGGGGTGGCGGGTATCTCAGCCATATGGAAAGGGGCGACCTTTCGGTCCCCCCGAACGTATGGCGGAGTACCACGATCCCCCCGGGAAGCCATCTTGGGCGGGAGGCGAGTCTCGGCTGGTATGCCCGAAGCGGCGTAGCCGGGGCGCGCCTTTTCCCGCCCTAGAGTGGGTTGGCCTAGACACTGACGCGGCCGGCCACGCCCTTGGGGCAGGCAGGGGCGGGTTCACGCCCGCCCTGAAGACGGATAAAAGGAGCAACAAGCCAAGAAAGCATCCTCTTGTTCCTGTGCTCTGAAGCTGCACCTCCTCGCTGCACGTGAGCTCGAGACGGAACGAAGAGCCTATTTTGACCCACCCACCAGCCCCTGAGGACAGCAAGTTGTTTTGAATAAAATTTGATGGATAACTCTGATTTTCGTTTACAGGTTGTGGTTATTATCGTGATGATTTTGAGTATGCAATAAAGAATGGTAAATTTGTGTTATGTTTTGTGAAATAAAGTAATTCTGCTTTAGTGTTCATCAGTAAAGCATGCTGTTAATAAAGTTGTGTTTCTACTGTCTTTTTCATAATTTAGTTATTTTAGTAATTTAGTTAGCATTGTCGTATTTATTTTGGTCGGGCGGTAAGGTCATGATCGGTGAGCACTAATTGGAAGATCCCTATGAGTGGGCGTCACCCATTACGGATGGGAGCGCTCGGGGGAGGTGGCCATTGGCCCCTCAACGGGGAGGCGGTCCCTTCTAAGGATGGGTCGCCAAAAGGAAAGGAAAGGCGGTCAAGGCCCCTTCCTGGGTAGGAGGGGTTACAGCCCCCTCCTGGGGAATTTCCCGGGGCCAGGACGTCTGCGACGGCAGATGTGGTAAGTTGTGTGGGGTTTGGGGGGGGGGTCTACGCTACCTTCTAGATACCTCACACGAGTCCTCGTACGACCTTTAAGTGGCATCGAGTTTTTGGGGCCCCCGTCAAGTCAAGGGAAATTGGTAGTTGCACTTGAGGTACGCCTCTGTGCGGTCGCCCCTCACAAGTGAGGGGGATATTTCTGGGTTAGGGATCTTGACACCGGTTACGACCTTGCCGTTGGCCCTTAAACTTTAGGATGTACAATTTCAAAATTTCAAGTAAATGTTTTGTAGGATGTTAGTTCGGCTAGGAGAACCTTTGTATTAGAGAATATGTTAAGGTTAGCCAAACATCGCAATGTGGTAATGAAATTGTACATAATATGAAACTGTTGATTTAATGTTTTAATTTTGTTTCATATTTTAATAAATACGGCCGGGAGGGTCACTCCCTCCCGTCTTCCAAAACTTCAGAACTGTTTCCGGTTTCCCATCCTTGGGGATTGTGTTGAGAGGGGGTGGCGGGTATCTCAGCCATATACAATTGATGACCCTTTTTCAATTAGAAAGCACGTCAGTTAAAAATTCTTGACGGCACCGGCACTTTTGAATAATAGCGTTGAGGTCGGGCACAGAAGTAAATCAAATGTGCATGAAGTACACTTGCAACGAATTTAGCGAAGCAGTAAAAGGATTCTGGCAGTTAGTCCAGTTTGGGTTGAAGATCAATTGTCTCGAAAAGAATTGAGATCAATCCGCCACGAAACGTCAATGTAGTACGATCGATCGTTTATACCCTTAAATGTATTTTATTCTTAGGTGGTTGTTCCTTTTAGTACAGGTGGTCCTAGTGAGGTCCTGGTTCCTGTTACCAGTGGATACTGGTTGTGATCTTTTGATTACCATTTTATGTTTAATATTCTTTATTCTAGAAGTGCTATGTCTGATTCTGACAGGCGCCCATGTGGCCCTGTCCTGTGTAAATAATCCCATGTGAATATTGCCCGTGCCAGTTGGCAAAATGTATATGTGTGATTTTATCTGATGTGTTTTTACAATACAAAAGTTATTTTTATAATAACCTTGTGTGGAGTCCCTTTTGTGGTGTGTCTAGTATGTTGTTGCTGTTGTGTGCTGGCGCAAATGCTTTACACATTGCCTCCGAGTTTAGCCTTACTGCTCATGCCAAGCTACCAAGGGGGTGAGCAGGGGTTATCTTGGCGTGTGACGTCCTTGCCCTGACTAGAATGGTGGTTTCTGCTTGGCTTTGGCGTCAGCCTTAGCCTACCAGAAATAGCCAGTTCTAACAGTGCATTTTCCAAAGTTTTTTTAAAGTTACCAACCAGTTTTTTTTGGTTTTGGTAGTTTGAGGCCCGAAATAGTGAAGTGCATCAAGCATTGCATTTAAGGAATTGCAAATTGTAATTCCTTAAATGCAGTCACAATTTGGAAAATCATAAAAAATTGTTATTACCGAAATGGCGCATCATAAAAAGTTTCATGCATAGCAAAAGGCCATTTTTCGATTGCAAACGGACAATTTTTGTGAATCGCACTGTTTACGATCACAAAATCCCTTAATGCATGTGCCCCTTAGATGATCTCTTCAGCCACACTGAAAAACAGTTCCTGAAAAAAATATCTCAGAATAAAGTGCTTCCATTCAGGGGAAGAAACATTAGACCCATTTTAATAGGAAATTGGGAGGGAAATCCAAAGAAGTAGTGAAGAAGTGCATTGATTTAGGGAGAGTAATCGCACAGATGCTTAAAAATAATTCTCATCGTCAGCACTTGGAATGTAAGGCTACAACCCACGCAAGTGCATTAAAGAGTTTTATTCTTTCTCTGGAAAGGAGCGTTCCTATCCACTCCTGGAACTTTATTGAGCCAAACTTCCCCCAATCCTGACGTATGCACTAGAATATTTTCCAATAAATAAACAGCTTTTTCTGCACAAGTGCAAAGGGAAAACTATTATGGAAAATAACCACTGCTAATCAAGTTAGGTACAATGCACTCGGACTAGAGTTGTTGCTGACTACTGCCTATACAAAATCCTTAGCCAACATAATTAGATGGACATATACTATGTTACATGCAAAAAAATATAATGTGAGAGCTCTAAACCTTTGAGGTTGGGTCGAGTGATTTTATATTTAACAAAGATTTTGCAGCAGTATTATATCACTTCAAATGCACGATATCACTTTCACAGTCCTGGTCAAAGGCACATCTGAAGCTATTTTTAAAAAATATTGCACATTAGCTTTGACTTATATTCCTCTTACTGTTTTCTTTTATCCCAATATAGGTCCTATACAGTTCTTCTGAATTCAAGACCTATCAGCAGTAGCTGAGATTTACACTCAAACACGGCATTCATCGCTTTATCATGATGCTCAGGGATCTTGACTTTAGACACCCATGAAAAGTATGGGATAAAAAAAGCAATAATACAGGATTATGTAAGGTCTGTAGTGGAGGAAAACAAGATCTAGCCAACATGCTTCATATATGTTTGAAAAAAATAGTAGTAGTTTTAATTAATTTTCCTCCAAATGAATTTGCTTGTCATAATCTGTTACATTTTCAAATCTTTTTTATCAATTTTTACTGTAATGTATTCTTTGTATTTTTTTAAGATGTTTAAATCTATAAATAAAACTTGATAGGTACACTTGGCTAGAAGGAGAGGGTCAACCCCTATTGCACAGAAACTTCCACTGTATGTCTTGTGTTTCAGAGGCAAATAAACCATTCCACTTGGTACCAATCAAAGCTGTGGAGCAATACTGTACATGCCAGATCTGCAATGAGACACCTCTGTGTTGATGGAGACTTACTAGCAGTTTGGCAAGTTAGGCCAACACCCAGCTAGTCCCCTGATGGCAGGGCCTCTGCACACTCATAACTTGATACACACCCAGAACCTATCTGATGATCTGTCTGAGAGTTCCAACATCCTCTACATATGAAAACATCTCTATTGCATGAGGCTGAAGAAAACAGAACAGCTGAATATTTTGGTTGGGCTCAGTTCAGGGACACTCCCAAAGAATTTACACTGTTTTCTGAAACTCAAGTAAACACATGAGGTTGCATACCCTTCTTCACCTTGTAAACAAAGCTGAACATTATAAATGAAGTGTTGTAAATAATGAGGAGTGAATGTCTGAAGATGATTAACCACACTGAGCTCGCCTAATTGCTATCAAGGAAGAACAAGGGGTCATCTACCTCATAAGGATGCAACTGTGTATGTGTTGAAGTTGATGACCAAGAAGGCGGCTGGAGTATATTACAAGATCTGTGTATTATGCTGTACTTTAATCCCTGGAAACAATATGTACATTGGGACACTTGTTATCTCCATTCAAGAATTACATTATCTAGAAGCTGACAAGAAGAAAGAGGGTGGTGCGCCTGCACAGGACTGGTCCTCCAAATTATTTTGCCTCCAATGGGTGACCAAAATATACCTATCACTGCTCCTGATTTTCATTGTTGTACTGTTTTGTATTGAGAATTTCCTTCTTTAGAGATGCAGTCCTCAAGTTAGGTACAATGCATTCAACAAGGGAGTTAGTAGTAGATACAACAGAAACACAGCATACCTCAAATAATGTGGCTGTCATGAACTATGGGCTTAAAGATGAAAGATGAAAATTCAATTTGTGGTGGGATATTAATATTTGAAAATATGATGTAGATGACCACCATGATATATGTATGAATACAAATTCATACTTGCATCTCTGTTGTTGAATTCACCGGATGTGACCTTTTTCTCAACTGAGACTCAGAAATACATGGTTAGACAGGTACTATGACCTAGCCCTGAAGCAACTGATGAACAGATTCCAGGTGTGAGGACACATAACCTTTAGACAGAACAGGACAACTGAAAAACTCAGATTGATTCCACAGATAGGCATCAACATCCCACTGGTCTCAGGAGATTGAGCCCAATAAAACACGATTGACCATAGGGGAGCACATTCACAAAAACACCTTAGATAGGAACACACAGCCAATCAGAACACAGCATGAACATTACATGTAGGGATCACACGCTCCTCATGCCATACACTTGGACACTCATCCACTGGTGCAGCACAATGTCCTTACAAGGATGAGGTCCCACCTGTGCACCTAATCAAATCTCTAATTTATGGCCCAGTGACTAGGCCCACAAAATCTATCACCAAAGGACAGCATGAATCAGTTCATGACTCTTTATGAAAAGTATCAAATGACGGCCAAAACCAATGTTCTGAGAGACAGTCTTCGGACCCAGAGTCTAATGCCATGTCTCCCAGCAGCTGCGTTTAATTAAACAACGGTTTCTATTTTGCCAAACAGCTCTTGGCTTTCCTTTTTTTAAAAGTAATATATATAGGGCAAAAGAATCTATATGTTTAGGATCATTTGAATAGTTTACCGAACACTTCCCAAAAGATTTCACCACATTCACCAGTGGTGTGATGTAGATGTTTAAAGAGGGTGGAACTTAGGGCCCAGCCTTGAGGGATGTAGTCTACATCTCTTTGCAAAAAGGGGTAAGGGAGATATTAATTCAAAAAATTGATCTCTTAAGAAAAAAAAACTCCCACCCCAGGCTTTGCCTCGCTTTCTAATCTTAATAAGTACCCATAGCAGCAACTCAGGATTCACTGTAGCAAAAGCATCACCTGAATCTGTAAAGCCCAGTGTAACTTTAGTTTGTGTACCACCTCTGTGGACAACGATACATTGGCTAGCCTTAAAAATTTAGGTATAACAAATTCCTGCATTTTAAATACCAGCTCAGTTTTAAATAATTTGGGACAGCAGAAACATACCTATGAGAACCATTGGATCAGGTTATGATTACGAGGACAATAGCTTTCTGAGGCAGGCAAGAGAATCAGCTGTTTGACAGGCCAAGGTTTGATCTGAGTGGATGTTTTTTTCCGAAGGGCCTTTTCAACTGAAACTCTGGGTGCCTCATAGTTCATGAAGCCTGCAGCAGGTAGACTGCCCATGTTTAGTTCCCTGAAAGTTGCATGTTTTTTCATTTCTTATTATTTAATCATAATTACCATGTGTTCCAGTATCCTTAAATGAGCTAGGGCCCGATGTAGGTAATTCCTATTTACCTACTCTTAAATACCGAATCATACCGATTCTGTATTTAAGAGTAGGTAAATAGGAAGGGGGCAGATGTAGGTGATTCTTATTTTAGAATTAATAAATCTGTAAGATTTGGTATTTACCGATTCGGTAAATACTGAATCGGTATTTCCTATTGATTCCTATGGGCCTTGAAGCCCATAGGAATCAATGGGAAATACCGATTCTGTATTTACCGAATTGGTAAATACCAAATCCTGCAAGGGTGAACGGGGGTTCACTTTGACACCCTGTAGCACCCGAATTCGGCCGTTACCGACCGGTATTTGGTGACCTACATAGGGCCCTTAATCTATAAGTTAGATTCTAAAAAAACACTCCTACTGTTTCCTTCCTCTAATTATCGCTACTTCAGGCATGCCTGTTTTTTTACTTACATTAGCTTTTCAGGTGAGTGGGGCTTCTTACAATAAGCTTTTCTGCCCTTAACATTACTAAATGTAATTTTTAAAGATTTAAACTCACTAGCATTACTGTTTTTTCTGCACCCTTAGCCCCATTCCATCGCGGCTCCGTGCCGTTTGTGTGGAGGGCAGGGTGAGCTCCATTGTGCCTCAGAGCCGGCTCCCCGACCAGAACGGAGTTAGCGTTCCAGCTGGGGGCGGGGCTTAGAACATAAGAAGAAGCGGGATTTGGGAATCGGGCGACTAGCAAGGTGGTGGCAGCTCCGTGTATGTTTTGCTTGAAGAGCTCGTGCAGATTGCGAGGGGATCCTCCTCTGCATGCTGTAAAGCCCAGTGTAAAACGCTTTATTTTAAAACGTCTTATGTACTAAATGCACTTTAGAATTGGATGCAATTGAAATACGAATTGTAATTTTTAAAGATTTAAACTCACTAGCATTACTGTTTTTTCTGCACCCTTAGCCCCGTTCCATCGCAGCTCTGTGCCGTTTGTGTGGAGGGCAGGGTGAACTTCATTGTGCCTCAGAGCTGGCTCCCCGACCAGAACAGAGTTAGCGTTCCAGCTGGGGGCGGGGTTTAGAACATAAAAATGGCTACCCGAAAGCGCAGCGGTCGAGCGCTGCGGGAGCGCCGTCACCGCGCCGAAGCCGTGCCAAATGGGTGCCAGTCTGCGCCAGTCCGCGCTGGTACCGCGCTGTGCGCCAGATCCCCTGGCCCCCGTAGATCCCACAATACAACGAGGGTAACTACTTATTCTAGAGCACAGCTTCTGAGCATAGGAACCACATTAAATCACAAGAGCTGCACTCATTTTGATTTGGATTCCTTTTGTAACCTACCTACCAAAGTGTGCCCGAATTGCGCATTTAAGATTATGTCACTTTACTCACAACAAGCATCCCACCTGGTCTCTGGAAACAAAGATAAATACATAAATTGTGCACTTATAAATGCACGCTCTCTTATAAAACAAAGGAAAGACGTGGCCGAACTGATAGCTAACCAAAACATAGACATTATGTTTATAACTGAGACCTGGGCAGATCCAGCATCCGGTCCAGATTTCAGTATAGCCACCCCGGATGGCTATCATGTGATTAGACTAGACAGATCTTCTGGAAAAAGGGGGGGCGGTCTAGCTATTATAGGCCGGGCAAATTTAGCTATAAAAACTGAACTATTAGACCACGATTCTGCGGAAGCTTTAGGTTTCACTATTACTCTCTCTCCTGTACAAACCTTTAAGGGAACTCTGGTGTATCGACCACCTATTTCACGAATACCCTTTTTGAAATCCTTTAATTTTTTACTAGAACCAGCAGCCGCCAACGTGGATTACACAATATTGGGAGATTTTAATTTCCACTTAGAAAACCTTGCAGATAAAGACTCATGCACGCTTATCTCTGATTTCTTGGCTGCTGGCTTAGATCAACGGGTCTCCTCAGCCACTCATCGAGCAGGTCACACCCTAGATGGTTTATTTACTAATAATTCTTATATGACTCACCCTACAGTGCTCCCCCTTATATGGACGGATCACTCGGTAGTTAAATTTTCCATCTTAGTTAGGAACCATAAAAATTCTTCTCCTATCATACGCCCTCAGATTAAATGTTGCGACTGGAAAAACATTGATCCTACCATCTTAAATAATATCCTTGAATCCATGAAACCTGAAGACATAGCCGATCCACATGAAGCATCTAATAATTATGGACACTGGCTGAACAATGCCTTTGACCGCATAGCACCTAATAAAGAAATACAGCCAAATCGCACTAAACCATTTGCACCGTGGTTCTCGGAACCACTAAGGCTCGAGAGACAACGATGCCGAAATTTGGAAAGGCGCTGGTGTAGGAATTACGATAACAATGACAGAGACACATGTAAGAAAGCTTTGTTGAGCTATAAAGAACTCATAATCACAGAAAAATTTAATTTTTGTAGCACACAAATAGAATCAGCTCAAAATTCGAGTAAACAGCTATTTCAGGTAGTCAAATAATTAGCTAATCCACCGGCTCTCGCCTCCATAGAGCCATCTCAAATTTTCTGTAATGAGGTTGCAGAATTTTTCAAAGCAAAGGTCAAAGACATCTTTAACAATTTTACCAAAAGAACTATTACCAACTCAGCTCGTTTGAAGATCCCTCTTATATCACCAAAGCCAACCTTGGAGGTCTTCTTCCCACTATCCCAGCTGTCCATGGAAGAGCTTATGAATACTGTTAAGTCAGGATCACCATTGGACCCATGTCCTCCACTTATTCTTAAACCAGTATCCAATCTGATAGCCCCGGTGCTCACTAACATCTGCAATGCCATGTTTCTGACAGGTGACTACCCTTAAATCTGGAAAAAGGCCACTGTAAAACCTCTTTTGAAAAAACCAACACTAAACCCGTTAGAGACCAAAAGCTATCGCCCTATTGCCTCGCTTCCCTATCCATCAAAATTTTTTGAAAAGGCAATGAACCTACAACTGTCGAACTATATTGACCAGAATGAGCTGCTGGATGATACCCAGTTTGGGGTCAGGAAGGGCCATGGGACTGAGACCGCTCTGATAAAGGCAGCAGAGGAGGTCAGGATAATCATGGACCAGGGGGGTGCAGCGGTCTTAATACTCTTGGATTTGTCTGCAGCTTTCGACACGGTCGATCTTACCATCTTGATCGACCGTGTCGCTGCAATTGGCATTTAGGGCAAAGCCAAGGTACTCCTGGCATCCTTTTTAGCTGACAGAGAGCAGTCTGTGAAAATGGGGAGTTATTACTCTCCTGATTTCACCCTGCCTTGTAGAGTTCCTCAGGGCTCCTCGTAAGTCCGACATTTTTTAACATCTATGTGTCGGACTTGGCGAGGGTGATCAAGTCATTTGGTATTGGATTAACCTCATATGCCGATGACACCCAGCTAGTCCTGGCGATCCACAAAAATGGAGCAGCAGTGGTCGCTAACTTCCAGGAGGGCATGAAAGCCATCAGTACCTGGATGGATCAGAATTGTTTAAAGCTAAATTCTGACAAGACGGAGGTTATGGTATTTGGTGAGCTGACCCCGTCTTGGTCCCCAGTCTGGTGGCCTTAGGAGCTAGGAGCCCCCCCCTTACCAGTATCAAAAGTTAGAAATCTGGGAGTTCTATTTGACAACAAGCTAGCTTTTGTCAGCCATGCTAATGCAGTGGTCTCAGCGTTCTTTTTTACCCTAAGAATGGTAAAGAAACTGCTCCCTTTTCTTCCCCCAAATGCAGGCAAAACCCTAATGTCCACTTTGGTATTATCTAAGGTGGACTATTGCAACGGCATATTGTTGAACGCGCAGGAGCAAGTTTTGAACAAATTACAGCTTGTTCAAAATGCTGCTGCAAGGATCCTAACCGGCACACCTAAATATTTATCCATCTCTCCCATCATTCGTCAACTACATTGGTTGCCGGTTAGAAGCCGCGCAAAGTTTAAGGCCTTGTGCATTATATATATGGCATTGAACAATACTGGACCAGAATTCTTTAAAAAATAAATTAGAGTTTACAAACCTAGTCGATCTTTACGTTCATCTGCATCCCAACTGCTCCAAATTCCACGCACAAAGAAAGCAACATGGGGAAACAAACGCTTTGTGGTTGATGCTTCGAAATTGTGGAACCTGCTCCCTCCCCATATCAAATTTAGCCCATCTCTACTAACATTCCGAAAACACCTTAAAATCTGGCTTTTTAATCAGTAAATTTTAAATAGGAACCCCCTGCAATCTGTGAACTCCAGCGCCGAGACACCCAAAGGCATTTGTGCGCTATAGAAATTTTATAAATAAATACTCTGTATCCCAGATAAATCTTGAGCCAGGTCTGATGCCCTCATTTTTACATCTCAAGGTTTACAAATTGCTCATTGTCTAGAGTGTTGGAGCTGGTGATTTTTTGGTGTCATGTGCCAACACACACTGACTTTCCTGATCACAACAATCTTGTGAGTATTTAAATAGCCACAGAGTATGTGAAGCCCTGCCAACTGTAGTGTGTAGTATATATTTGTATAGTTGGATAGAAATCAATTGCTAATTCGGTAACACAAAAGTGACAAACAAAGTTCAGTTTTCATTTCTAAATTTTCCACAAGAAGCCACAGTATCAAGAAAGCAATTTTGAAACACTGACCGTTACTCGCATTATAGGATGACTTCAGAGATATTTTTTCAATCAATCCCAGGTTCGCCTAGGCACGTACCAACACCTGAAGGAACTGTTAAACTCCAAGGAAAACACAACAACAATAAAACATCATGGCACCCTTCCATGTTATAACTGCAGTAACTGTAATGCTATAATTAAAATAAATGAAATATCACATCCTACAAGAGGAACTAGCCTCAAACTTGAGGTGACAGGTACTTGTGACAGTAACAACTTAGTATATATGTTAAAATGTCATTGCGGACTAGTTCACGTCAGAAAAACATCCAGAAAAATAAAGACAAGAATCACAGAGCACAAGAGTAACATTAGACTCAAGAACATCAAGTCTACTGTAGCCGTACATTTTAATCAATTCAATCACAATCGGAGCCAGCTACGGTTTAGCATCTTAGAAATGGTACCACAGTTGCCAGGTCGGGATAATCCTCAACATCTTCTAAGAAGAGAAATATATTGGATAAATTACATATCATCTACACAGCCAACAGGACTCAATGAACATCTAGAATTTAGCTGTTTTTTATAGATCTTTATTGTATAGTCAGCCTATGAATGTCTTTTTTTGCCTGAGTTACTTATATCATTTATATATTTGTCATATATATTGGGTATTTATATTGGTATACATTGGTTCATATACATGGTTACACACACTGACTCTTATACATTTGTTTATATTGGTCGTTTTTATTTAGTTACGTTCATTGGCATATATTGGTTCATACACATTGTCACACACATTGACTAACACAGTTTGGTTCATAATGGTCAATTTTTTTTAGTTAGGCGTTTCCACACAACTGTACCAAACTGGTAATTAACAGCGATTTATTTGTCTTCGGACCTTTTCACTTTTTTTTTTTTTTAGGTTCACGTCGGACTCTAGTTTTCACTGACTTTGGACCTTTCACTCCTTTCTTTTACCCCACATAAATCACAGACTTATTTTAGTGTGTTGATCACTTTTCCGATTGTATCTCTCATATTCACCATTAAACTACAAATCTTAGTATGTTTTCTCTTTCCACCAGGGTCATTTTGATTATTACATTTTTTTATCCGGTTCGAATTGCCATTAATCTACCTCCTTCAACTACAGGTACTCGCCTGTGATTCTTACTATCAACCCTGACTATTGCATAGCAACGCTTCAGTTTAGACATTGAATAATCACTTGGCAAGGGGTATACCGCCAAAGGAAAATGCACTTGTCGAACCAAATATTCACGTTCATCCATGAATAACATCCCATTCACATCACATGTCTATTATGTGCATTTCTTAAAGGTCTAAATAGCACCCAGTTACTATCGAGGTACGGTTTGTTTAGATTTTCTCTTTTTATTTCTCACACAGTTTTTACACATTGTAACAGCCTCCAGGCCACCGTTCGTTTGTGTGCAAAGTTATTAAGTTCTGACCGGCGTTCGTACTATCTTGTGTCACCTTTTTAATGATATATCTATCACAGTTGTATGGAGCGGTTTGTATCGCTTTGTTACCACAGTTGTACTTTACTTGTGTGCTTTCAGGATAAATCCCCCTGAAGAAGGGCGTCAGCCCGAAATGGATTGGGCGGAAAATGTGAAGAAGTCTTCTGGTATACTATGAATGAAATAGTAGGATGATGGACATATGAATAATAAACAAATAAACTTACAGTACATCATCCTAATGAATAACTGATGAAAGTCATCTAAAATTTGATGAAATCATTAATTTGAGTGCCTATTAGAGATGCCATTCATACGGGAAGTAACGCAAAGTGTTTGCAGGTGGTCAGCACTGACCATGTTTCAGAGAACAGGGACACTGTTGCTCAGTTGTAGATGGACAGGCCTGACTGCGGTGGGCAGTTCAGTGGTAATTTGCATATGGTGCGGCAGTGGTATCTTTTTTTGTCCTCATCTCACCATATAGAGTCTGCAAAACAAGCAAAAAGACATCCTTCCATCCTAGGAACCACGGACTTTAGGCCCGACTACGCCAGCTTCTTTGTTCAAGGCTTGGTGTGATCATTGAACGAGGGATCATTGAACCAATCTCATTTCGTTACCCCATGATAAAAGCAATGACCAGATATTAAGGCTATAATCATTACCATGTCCCTGGTCTGAACAATCCACAGAAAATGAAGCTCTCAGCCAGTTCTCATATAGTGGGGGCCTTTGATCTTTCCACAGTTTGCAGATCTCCCTCTGGGCAATAAGTATCAGGCCTTTTTGAATTGCCAATAACTAATTCATCAATTCATTATCAATACCAAATATAGCTACGGAGAGATTCCAATTGAACTTAGCTTTACATTCTGCCAAAATCCTCTCAAATTAACGCACTCATAAAATAAATGTATATTGTCCGCCTCGGAGAGGTCACATCTTGGGCACATTAGGGAGGAGAGAGGAGCAAATCTTGCTATTTTCATGGGCGTATAATATAGTCTGTTGATGACATAAAAGTGATTCTTTTAAGGGATGCCTGTTTGACATGCTCATATAATGTTTGAAGAGATTGATCATACAAATCAACAGCTATATTATCCACGGGTGATAAGTTCCATACAAAATGCTTTGGAGGGAGGTCTGTAATATCGGGATCCACTAGATACTTATACTAGTATTGAACTCCTTTTTAAAGAGCTTTGTATTATGAAGATTAAGCTTGAATCTCCAATTACCACATGTAGACTCTTTCTCATATGTAAACCAGGAGGACGGTTGTATGTATTTAAATTTTGAGAAAGAACTTCCTATTCTGGATCTTAATACTTGCCATGGATGGACTCCGTCTAATGATATAAGATCAGACAGAATCGTGATGCCAGCCTTTTTAATAGGCAACACAAGACTATCATCCAAACATGTGGGTAGACCAGGGGAATCCCAGATGGGAGCACATTCTGAATAATAACCAATCCCCCATTTACTTCTAACCCTATACCACGCTTTGAGGGCTGCTCCTAAAACTTTAAAGAGAACATTTTAAAAAACCTTTTTGAGCCCTCAAACGTGACCATCTCTCTCAATATCTTCCTCCAGTTAGTATCACCAGTAGTGATGAACAACATCTGTATATTTTTAAACTGAAAACCAAAAGAATATCAAAGCAAATATGGGAGAGCAAGACCACCTTCATGAGCTTACGTCTTAGCTTCTTCCATGATTGCTTGGACCAGATGAAGCTGCCTATTTTGCCTTGGATTTTGCTTACAGCCTTACTGGGAAAGTCAAGGGGAATAGCACTAAACAAATATGTCAATTTTGGCAAAATGACAATTTTTACCAAATTAACACGGCCATATATAGTCAGCGGTAGATTCTTCAATCTTGAGAAAAGAAGGTCTATTTCTTTAGATACCTTCTTCAGGTTATTCTGAGGGATATCATCCAGGTCTTGAACTATGATTATCCCTAGGTATCTAAATTTGTTACTTATTCTGCCAGCCTAGTTATTAATATTCCAGCACATGACCTATGTCTTGGAGGAGTTAGCAAGATAACCTGAATATAAACCAAATTCCTCTAAGATGTCTTCTACCCTCAGGAGTACCATCACTTTTATATTGGTATACAGCAGTATAGATCTAACTTACTGTTATCTTGATGGACGCCAAAAGGGGTAATGGATTCATCCAATCTTAGAGCTTGAGCGAGAGGCTCATAATATATATCCAACAATAAGGGTGAGATGGGACAGCCCTGCCTTGTTCCCCTTGTTATATTAAAACTTGATGTTAACATGCCGTTTAGCAGAATGACTGCGGAGGAGCCCTGATAGCAGCTGATCAAGCTCTGTATAAAGATTGAGCCAAATCTCATTACCTTTAGGTTTCCCAAAAGAAATGCCCAACAGACGCAGTTGAATGCCTTAGCTACGTGGAATGCTGCCACAGCCAAGGGCTCCGACAAAACCACTGCTAGATCTATACTGCCAATTAATTGCAGCGTCGGCTCCTGGATAGACCTCCCTGTGATAAAGCCCTTATGGTCCGTGTTTATCAGCTGCAGGACTATCTTGACCAATCTCCCTGCCAGAATGCTCATAAATATCTTATAATCGGCATTGAGCAGGGAGATTGGTCTATTTGAGTCTGCTTTAAGGGGATCTTTCCCTGCCTTTCAGGATTTGGGAACTCTACCTTCCGAACTGTAAATGTAATTGAATAGTTCACACAGTCTTGAAAGTTACTCGTACTGGAGGATTTTATATATCTCTTCGGGAATAGCATGAGTCCTGCAGCCTTGTTGTTCCTAATCTTGTTTATATGCAGTTTTATCTCTCTCTCAGTTAGAGGGGCGCTACGATCAAACAACCACTACAGCATTTACAACTACCTAGTCTAAACAACAACGTGTCTAAACAACGACCTGCATGAAGAGATTAGTTCTTTCTTTTGTATAGCAAGATACGTTAGTCTGATGTGTTTATTCCATAGAGTGTAACATTGTGTAAAAATAATAAAAATGTGTACATTTTCTATGTTTATTTATGCAATTTAAATTTACCTTCTGAGACCAGTAGATGGCACTCTTGGATTGCTTATGACATATATAGTGGCAAGTGTATCATGAGTATGAGTTTTTGAGTGGCAGGCTATATTTAGGGTTATTGTGTGTGTGGGTGTTTGGGTGGCAAAGGGAATTTTTTACATTTCGACTGGAAATTATTTTTTGGGTGGCAAATGTAGTCTTAGGGTTAAGGGTGGGTATGGGTTTTAGGTGGAAAGGGTGATTGGGTGTTTATGCTAGGTGTGCTTTTTGTGTGGCAAGGATAAAGTTATCATTTCGGGTGGGTGTGGGTTTTTGGGATTGCAAGGGTATTTTTAGGGTTTAGGCTGGGTATGGGTTTTGGGGTGGAAAGGGAGTTTTTAGGGTTTAGGGAGGGTGTATGGGTGTTTGGGTGGCAACAGCAATTTTACGGTGGGTATGGGTTTTTGGGCTGCAAATGTATTTTTAGGGTTAAAGATGGACATGAGTTTTTGGGTGGCAAGGGTAATTTTAGGGTGGCTGTGGGATTTTTGGTGGCAAGGGTAATTTTAGGGTAGGTATTGATTTTTAAGATTGCAAAGGTATTTACAGGGTTTAGGGTGGGTATGGGATTTTGGGTGGAAAGGAAATTTATAACATTAAAAATGAGTATAGGGGTGTGTGTGTATGTATATATATACACATACAAATATATATGTGCATATTTTTCACTCCAGTGAACAAAGCTATGACCCACAATCCAGACTTTGGCATCTTGTTATGTTATGTTATGTTATGGTTTTAAAATTTCTATAGCACACAGCTGCCCCAGCAAAGGGGCGTCACAGCGGTTTTAGACTAACAGAGGAACGCCTGCTGCAATGTCAGAGTCAGAGTAGCACAGCAGACTGGTGCATATTACAGAATCAGGGTCTGATGGGGAACAGATGGTTTTTATCGCCTTTCTAAAGGGAAGACGATGATCCAGGGCACGGATGTGAGCTGGTAAAGAGTTCCAGAGTTTTGCCGCTAGAACCCGGAAGGAACGGCCTCCTGCTCTTGATCGTTTAAAGCGCGGAACTTCCACCAGATTTTTCCCTGCAGACCTCAATGAGCGAGAAGGGCCATAAGATGTCAGCAGATTTGGGGGGAGGCCTGTTTGAGAATCTTAAAGGATAGGTACAAGGTCTTGAATTCTATCCTTTGCACTACAGGGAGCCAATGTAGCTTCCGGATGGTATCTCTCTCTGAGCAGAATCCAGGGAGGCCTACTAGTACTCTGGCTGCGGCGTTTTGAATGTGCTGCAGCCGAGCTACTTCAGCTAGTTTGGCCCCCAGCAGAAGTGAGCTGGCATAATCCAGCCATGATAGTACTGTGGCTTGGATGATGAGTTGTCTGGTTGGGGCATTGAAGAATTTCAGGATGAGCCTGATTCCGCGCAGAATGCCAAAACACTTGGCCACAACTTTTTTAGTGTGTCCAGCGAGACTGAGGGAGGAGTCAAGCCAGACACCCAGATTTTTTACCTCGTTCACTGGAACGGGGGCCTGCCCAGAGTCGCGGGCCACCACTGATCTCCCCATAGGTTAGTGTGTTTACCTACGATCATGACCTCAGTTTTGTTGGCATTGAGCTGGAGGCAGTTAGCTGCCATCCAACTAGCCACTGCCGCCAGGCCCTCCCTGAACCTGGAGGCCTCCAGTTCAGAGCCCCCTGAGAGTGTAACCGCCAGCTGCGTATCGTCAGCATAAGAGACCATTGTCATGCCCCAAAGCTTGGTGACCGCAGCCAGCGGCTGCACATACAGACTGAACAGCTTGGGGCTAAGCGCAGACCACTGAGGTAGACCCTGTTCAATAGAATAGGCCTGTGATTTGTATGGAGGTGTGGCGACCCTGAATGATCTTCCAGAAAGGAAAGACCTGAACCACTCAAGGGCATGATCAGGGACCCCTGATTCCTCCAGACGCCGGAGCAGCCGTGCGTGTGAGACCGTGTCAAATGCGGCACTGAGATCGAGTAACACCAGTGCCGCAGTCTGACCAGAGTCCAACACCCAGCGAAGATGTTCCGTCATAGCAAGGAGAGCAGTCTCGGTGCTATGACCAGCCCGGAACCCATTTTGTGAGGGGTCCAGGATGTTGGCAGTCAGAAGATGTTTAGAGAGCACGTTGTTAGCATGTGCTTCCGCCACCTTGGCTGGCCAAGAAAGAAGGGAAATGGCCTAATAGTTTTCCAGTTTCTTGGGATCTAAGGTGGGTTTCTTCAAGATCCGGGTGACATAGGCTTGTTTCCACTTAGCCGGGACAGACCCAGAGGCAAAGGACAGGTTAATGAGCTGGCGAAGAGGAGATACCAACGTTGCATCTCTAAATTGAGTGGGTCTAAGCGGGTCTGCAGGAGAGCCAGATTTTACTTTGGCTGTTAGCATGTCAAATTCTACCTCCGTGAGTTCAGGAAAGATGGTAAGACAGTAGTTATTGATAGCAAAGGGGCTGTGTTTTTCATTCACGGGGTAGGTGGTTGGGAATGAACTATAGATAGTGCACACCTTCTCGAGGAAGAAAGTGGCGAGATCTTCGCAATGTGTGGTTGAACAAATCTCAGCTATAGGGGCTCTTTTGGCAGTGAGATCTTTAAAAACTTTAAAAATCAGTTTAGAAGGATTAGGGCTGCATTTAAATTCAGTGGAATATTAGACCGCAGGTGCTCTACAAATGGCTCTATGATAAGCTTTGACTTTGGCCAGGTACTGCGTTTTCTTCTCACTGTTATATCCTATCCGCCATTTTCTTTCTGCTTGTTTGCAGGACTTCGTCATAAGCAGCAAAGCATTGTAATACCAAGGGATAGGCTCAAAAGTACGGCATTTACTCCAGGCAGCAGGGATTAGGGAGTCAAGGGCACGACTGACCCAATCACAAAAAAGGTCACAGCCTTCTTCGGCATCGTGGAGTGGGCCCAGGGGATCCTCAGGGAGCAAGCGATGAAATTCCTCAAGCTTTAATTTCCTCCAAGGGCGTTTAAATACAGCCCTGTCGATATTTTTAAAAGTGGGGTTCACGGTCGGTAGGAATAGTTCTATCAGAAAATGATCGGACCATGCCACCGGAGTAGTTGGCTGGACCTTCATTCTAGCTAGGTTGATGAATATAGGGTCTAAAATATGTCCGCCTACGTGAGTGGAGTGGGTGATAACTTGGGATAGCTGAAATGCCGCTAAATCAGCTAGATTGCTGCTGATGGTTGAAGAATTACAGAGGTCAAAGTGAATATTGAGGTCACCCACGATCGTGAAGTTGGCTGAACCCAAGGTGAGAGAGCTGACTGTCTCAGGGAGCTCTTTCCTGAAAGCGGTATCGTTTCCCAGAGGACTATAGATCAGTAGCCCGGAGAGGGTCAGATGGTGATTAATTGATATGCGAAAGTGAGCAATCTCGCAACCCTCCATCTCTAGAGCCTTCCAAACACACAGGTACCGGACTTGACTACTGTTGTTATCCCTCCGCCTCTGGTATTGCGATTACATGTAAAGACTGAATATTCAGGGGGGAGGGCTGAATTCAATTCAGCTAAAGTATCATCATGAAGCCAAGTTTCAGTCATAAAAAATGATGTTGAGGGATTTGTCAATGATGAGCTCATGAATAGCAGAGTGGTGTTTTACCAATGATCTAACATTTAAATGCCAGATTTTAATGTCCTGTGAGCCTAATGGTGCTTTAATATGGATAGAGGAATGTAGGTGAAAGTTACCACAGCAGCACTTAAAAGGGCCACCAGCGGATGGCGACTGGGTTGTTCACATTTCTGGGTATACTGCCTTATATCCAGGAACTTATCTTTTGTGTAAGTTATAACCCCTTGGCTGGGAGGGGCAGCATCCCTGGCGAGAGGCGCAGAGCTGGCGCTGACGGGCGCAGACGGGCTTACCTTGGGCACACCTTTGGCGCCCATTTGGTCCGCCCGCTGCGCCCGTCCACTGCGCTCCCGCCACATGCTCGCTTATATAGTTCAATGAATGAACGTTGACCAACTAGACCGCCGACCATTACTGTCAGCTGTGTCTGCTGACAGTTTGCTTCTCTTTGCTTAAAGGGTACTCTGTGCCTGTGTCTCATGCCACTTTGTACCTGTCCCATCTCTCTTTGTGTGTGTCATTTCTCTCTTTGCGTGTGCCTCATGTCAATCTGGTAAATGTTTTTTGGTGAAATGTCAGGATTTAAAATTTTGGTCAAGAATCACACTGAGTGTCTGTGTGATATAAGGAATTATATTTTCACATTTTTCAATAATGTCAGCTGTGTCTTCTGACAGTTTGCCTCTCTTTGCTTAAAGGGTACTCTGTGCCTGTGTCTCATGTCATTTTGTACCTGCCCCATCGCTCTCTTTGTGTGTGTCATTTCTCTCTTTGCGTGTGCCTCATGTCACTCTGGTAAATGTTTTTTGGTGAAATGTCAGGGCTTAAAATGTTGGTCAAGGATCACACTGAGTGTCTGTGTGAAATAAGGAATTATATTTTCCCATTTTTCAATAATGTCAGCTGTGTCTGCTGAGAGTTTGCCTCTCTTCGCTTAAAGGGTACTCTGTGCCTGTGTTTCATGTCACTTTGTACCTGCCCCATCTCTCTCTTTGTGTGTGTCCTTTCTCTCTTTGCATGTGCCTCATGTCACTATGGTAAATGTTTTTTGCTAAAATGTCAGGCTTTAAAATTTTGTTCAAGGATCACTGAGTGTCTGTGTGAAATAAGGAATTATATTTTCACATTTTTCAATAATCTCACCCGTGTCTGCTGACACGTTGAATCTCTTTGCTTAAATGGTACTCTTTGACTGTATATCATGTCACTTTGTACCTGCCCCATCTCTCTCTTGGTGTCTGACATCTCTCTCTTTGCGTATGCCTCATGTCACTCTGGTAAATGTGTTTTGGTAAAATGTCAGGCTTTAAAATTTTGGTCAAGGATCACACTGAGTGTCTGTGTGATATAAGGAATTATATTTTCACATTTTTCAATAATCTCACCTATGTCTGCTGACAGTTTGTCTCTCTTTGCTTAAAGGGTTCTCTGTGTCTGTGTCTCATGTCACTTTGTACCTGCCCCATCTCTCTCTTTGTGTGCGTTATGTCTCTATTTGCGTGTGCCTCATCTCACTCCGGTAAATGTTTTTTTGTTAAATGTCAGGCTTTAAAATTTTGGTCAAGGATCACACTGAGTGTCTGTGTGAAATAAGAAATTATATTTTCAAATTTTTCAATAATCTCACCTGTTTCTGCTGACAGTTTGCCTCTCTTTGCTTAAAGGGTTCTCTGTGTTAGTGTCTCATGTCACTTTGTACCTGGCCCATCCCTCTCTTTGTGTGTGTCATTTATCTCTTTGCGTATGCCTCATGTCACTCTTGTAAATGTGTTTTGGTAAAATGTCAGGCTTTAAAATTTTGGTCAAGGATCACACTGAGTGTCTGTGTGATATAAGGAATTATATTTTCACATTTTTCAATAATCTCACCTATGTCTGCTGACAGTTTGTCTCTCTTTCCTTAAAGGGTTCTCTGTGTTAGTGTCTCATGTCACTTTGTACCTGCCCCATCTCTCTCTTTGTGTGTGTCATTTATCTCTTTGCGTATGCCTCATGTCACTCTGGTAAATGTGTTTTGGTAAAATGTCAGGCTTTAAAATTTTGGTCAAGGATCACACTGAGTGTCTGTGTGATATAAGGAATTATATTTTCACATTTTTCAATAATCTCACCTATGTCTGCTGACAGTTTGTCTCTCTTTGCTTAAAGGGTTCTCTGTGTCTGTGTCTCATGTCACTTTGTACCTGCCCCATCTCTCTCTTTGTGTGCGTTATGTCTCTATTTGCGTGTGCCTCATCTCACTCTGGTAAATGTTTTTTTGTTAAATGTCAGGCTTTAAAATTTTGGTCAAGGATCACACTGAGTGTCTGTGTGAAATAAGAAATTATATTTTCAAATTTTTCAATAATCTCACCTGTTTCTGCTGACAGTTTGCCTCTCTTTGCTTAAAGGGTTCTCTGTGTTAGTGTCTCATGTCACTTTGTACCTGGCCCATCCCTCTCTTTGTGTGTGTCATTTATCTCTTTGCGTATGCCTCATGTCACTCTTGTAAATGTGTTTTGGTAAAATGTCAGGCTTTAAAATTTTGGTCAAGGATCACACTGAGTGTCTGTGTGATATAAGGAATTATATTTTCACATTTTTCAATAATCTCACCTATGTCTGCTGACAGTTTGTCTCTCTTTGCTTAAAGGGTTCTCTGTGTCTGTGTCTCATGTCACTTTGTACCTGCCCCATCTCTCTCTTTGTGTGTGTCATTTATCTCTTTGCGTATGCCTCATCTCACTCTGGTAAATGTTTTTTTGTAAAATGTCAGGCTTTAACATTTTGGTCAAGGATCACGATGACTGTCTGTGTGAAATAAGGAATAATATTTTCACATTTTTCAATAATGTCAGCTGTGTCTGCTGACAGTTTAACTCTCTTTGCTTAGAGGGTACTCTGTGCCTGTGTCTCATGTCACTTTGTACCTGCCCCATCTCTCTCTTTGTGTGTGTCATTTCTCTCTTTGCGTGTGTCTCATGTCACTCTGGTAAATGTTTTTGGGTGAAATGTCAGGCTTTAAAATGTTGGTCAAAGATCACACTGACTGTCAGTGTGAAATAAGGAATTATATTTTTTAATTTTTCAATAATCTCACCTGTGTCTGCTGACAGGTTGCTTCTATTTGCTTAAAGGGTACTCTGTGCCTGTGTCTCATGTCACTTTGTACCTGCCCCATCTCTCTCTTTGTGTGTGTCCTTTCTCTCTTTGCGTGTGCCTCATGTCACTATGGTAAATGATTTTTGGTGAAATGTCAGGCTTTAAACTTTTGGTCAAGGATCACACTGAGTGTCTGTGTGAAATAAGGAATTATATTTTTACATTTTTCAATAATCTCACCCGTGTCTGCTGACAGTTTCATTCTCTTTTATTAAATGGTACTCTTTGACTGTATATCATATCACTTTGTACCTGCCCCATCTCTCTCTTTGTGTTCGTCATGTCTCTATTTGCGTGTGCCTCATGTCACTCTGGTAAATGTTTTTTTGTAAAATGTCAGGCTTTAAAATTTTGGTCAAGGATCACTGAGTGTCTGTGTGAAATAAGGAATTATATTTTCACATTTTTCAATAATCTCAGCCGTGTCTGCTGACAGGTTGAATCTCTTTGCTTAAAGGGTACTCTTTGACCGTATATCATGTCACTTTGTACCTGCCCCATCTCTCTCTTTGTGTGCGTCATGTCTCTATTTGCATGTGCCTCATGTCACTCTGGTAAATGTTTTTTTGTTAAATGTCAGGCTTTAAAATTTTGGTCAAGGATCACACTGAGTGTCTGTGTGAAATAAGAAATTATATTTTCAAATTTTTCAATAATCTCACCTGTTTCTGCTGACAGTTTGCCTCTCTTTGCTTAAAGGGTTCTCTGTGTTAGTGTCTCATGTCACTTTGTACCTGGCCCATCCCTCTCTTTGTGTGTGTCATTTATCTCTTTGCGTATGCCTCATGTCACTCTGGTAAATGTGTTTTGGTAAAATGTCAGGCTTTAAAATTTTGGTCAAGGATCACACTGAGTGTCTGTGTGAAATAAGGAATTATATTTTCACATTTTTCAATAATGTCAGCTGTGTCTTCTGACAGTTTGCCTCTCTTTCCTTAAAGGGTACTCTGTGACGGTGTCTCATGTCACTTTGTACCTGCCCCATCTCTCACTTTGTGTGTGTCATTTCTCTCTTTGCGCGTGCCTCATGTCTCTCTGGTAAATGTTTTTGGGTGAAATGTCAGGCCTTAAAATTTTGGTCAAGGATCACACTGACTGTCAGTGTGAAATAAGGAATTATATTTTCACATTTTCAATAATCTCACCTGTGTCTGCTGACAGGTTGCTTCTCTTTCCTTAAAGGGTACTCTTTGACTGTATATCATGTCACTTTGTACCTGCCCCATCTCTCTCTTTGTGTGCGTTATGTCTCTATTTGCGTGTGCCTCATCTCACTCTGGTAAATGTTTTTTTGTAAAATGTCAGGCTTTAAAATTTTGGTCAAGGGTCACACTGAGTGTCTGTGTGAAATAAGGAATTATATTTTCACATTTTTCAATAATGTCAGCTGTTTCTGCTGACAGTTTGCGTCTCTTTGCCTAAAGGGTTCTGTGTGCCTGTGTCTCATGTCACTTTGTACCTGCCCCATCTCTCTCTTTGTGTGTGTCATTTATCTCTTTGCGTATGCCTCATGTCACTCTTGTAAATGTTTTTTGGTAAAATGTCAGGCTTTAAAATTTTGGTCAAGGATCACACTGAGTGTCTGTGTGATATAAGGAATTATATTTTCACATTTTTCAATAATGTCAGCTGTGTCTTCTGACAGTTTGCCTCTCTTTGCTTAAAGGGTACTCTGTGCCTGTGTCTCATGTCACTTTGTACCTGCCCCATCTCTCTCTTTGTGTGTGTCATTTATCTCTTTACGTGTGCCTCATGTCACTCTGGTAAATGTTTTTGGGTAAAATGTCAGGCTTTAAAATTTTGGTCAAGGATCACACTGAGTGTCTTTGTGATATAAGGAATTATATTTTCACATTTGTCAATAATGTCAGCTATGTCTTCTGACAGGTTGCCTCTCTTTGCTTAAAGGGTACTGTGTGCCTGTGTCTCATGTCACTTTGTGCCTGCCCCATCTCTCTCTTTGTGTGCGTCATGTCTCTATTTGCATGTGCCTCATGTCACTCTGGTAAATGTGTTTTGGTAAAATGTCAGGCTTTAACATTTTGGTGGAGGATCACACTGACTCTCTGTATGAAATAAGGAATTATATTTTCAAATTTTTCAATAATCTCACCTGTGTCTTCTGACAGTTTGCCTCTCTTTGCTTAAAGGGTACTCTGTGCCTGTGTCTCATGTCACTTTGTGCCTGCCCCATCTCTCTCTTTGTGTGTGTCCTTTCTCTCTTTGCGTGTGCCTCATGTCACTATGGTAAATGTTTTTTGGTGAAATGTCAGGCTTTAAACTTTTGGTCAAGGATCACTGAGTGTCTGTGTGAAATAAGGAATTATATTTTCACATTTTTCAATAATCTCAGCCGTGTCTGCTGACAGGTTGAATCTCTTTGCTTAAAGGGTACTCTTTGACCGTATATCATATCACTTTGTACCTGCCCCATCTCTCTCTTTGTGTGCGTCATGTCTCTATTTGCATGTGCCTCATGTCACTCTGGTAAATGTTTTTTTGTTAAATGTCAGGCTTTAAAATTTTGTTCAAGGATCACACTGAGTGTCTGTGTGAAATAAGAAATTATATTTTCAAATTTTTCAATAATCTCACCTGTTTCTGCTGACAGTTTGCCTCTCTTTGCTTAAAGGGTTCTCTGTGTCAGTGTCTCATGTCACTTTTGTACCTGGCCCATCCCTCTCTTTGTGTGTGTCATTTATCTCTTTACGTGTGCCTCATGTCACTCTGGTAAATGTGTTTTGGTAAAATGTCAGGCTTCAAAATTTTGGTCAAGGATCACACTGAGTGTCTGTGTGAAATAAGGAATTATATTTTCACATTTTTCAATAATGTCAGCTGTGTCTTCTGACAGTTTGCCTCTCTTTCCTTAAAGGGTACTCTGTGACGGTGTCTCATGTCACTTTGTACCTGCCCCATCTCTCACTTTGTGTGTGTCATTTCTCTCTTTGCGCGTGCCTCATGTCTCTCTGGTAAATGTTTTTTGGTGAAATGTCAGGCCTTAAAATTTTGGTCAAGGATCACACTGACTGTCAGTGTGAAATAAGGAATTATATTTTCACATTTTCAATAATCTCACCTGTGTCTGCTGACAGGTTGCTTCTCTTTCCTTAAAGGGTACTCTTTGACTGTATATCATGTCACTTTGTACCTGCCCCATCTCTCTCTTTGTGTGCGTTATGTCTCTATTTGCGTGTGCCTCATCTCACTCTGGTAAATGTTTTTTTGTAAAATGTCAGGCTTTAAAATTTTGGTCAAGGGTCACACTGAGTGTCTGTGTGAAATAAGGAATTATATTTTCACATTTTTCAATAATGTCAGCTGTTTCTGCTGACAGTTTGCGTCTCTTTGCTTAAAGGGTTCTGTGTGCCTGTGTCTCATGTCACTTTGTACCTGCCCCATCTCTCTCTTTGTGTGTGTCATTTATCTCTTTGCCTATGCCTCATGTCACTCTTGTAAATGTTTTTTGGTAAAATGTCAGGCTTTAAAATTTTGGTCAAGGATCACACTGAGTGTCTGTGTGATATAAGGAATTATATTTTCACATTTTTCAATAATCTCACCTGTGTCTTCTGACAGTTTGCCTCTCTTTGCTTAAAGGGTACTCCGTGCCTGTGTCTCATGTCACTTTGTACCTGCCCCATCTCTCTCTTTGTGTGTGTCCTTTCTCTCTTTGCGTGTGCCTCATGTCACTATGGTAAATGTTTTTTGGTGAAATGTCAGGGCTTAAACTTTTGGTCAAGGATCACTGAGTGTCTGTGTGAAATAAGGAATTATATTTTTACATTTTTCAATAATCTCACCCGTGTCTGCTGACAGTTTCATTCTCTTTGCTTAAAGGGTACTCTTTGACTGTATATCATATCACTTTGTACCTGCCCCATCTCTCTCTTTGTGTTCGTCATGTCTCTATTTGCGTGTGCCTCATGTCACTCTGGTAAATGTTTTTTTGTAAAATGTCAGGCTTTAAAATTTTGGTCAAGGATCACTGAGTGTCTGTGTGAAATAAGGAATTATATTTTCAAATTTTTCAATAATCTCACCTGTTTCTGCTGACAGTTTGCCTCTCTTTGCTTAAAGGGTTCTCTGTGTTAGTGTCTCATGTCACTTTGTACCTGGCCCATCCCTCTCTTTGTGTGTGTCATTTATCTCTTTGCGTATGCCTCATGTCACTCTGGTAAATGTGTTTTGGTAAAATGTCAGGCTTTAAAATTTTGGTCAAGGATCACACTGAGTGTCTGTGTGATATAAGGAATTATATTTTCACATTTTTCAATAATGTCAGCTGTGTCTTCTGACAGTTTGCCTCTCTTTGCTTAAAGGGTACTCTGTGCCTGTGTCTCATGTCACTTTGTACCTGCCCCATCTCTCACTTTGTGTGTGTCATTTCTCTCTTTGCGTGTGCCTCATGTCACTCTGGTAAATGATTTTTGGTGAAATGTCATGCCTTAAAATTTTGGTCAAGGATCACACTGACTGTCAGTGTGAAATAAGGAATTATATTTTCACATTTTCAATAATCTCACCTGTGTCTGCTGACAGGTTGCTTCTCTTTGCCTAAAGGGTACTCTTTGACTGTATATCATGTCACTTTGTACCTGCCCCATCTCTCTCTTTGTGTTCGTTATGTCTCTATTTGCGTGTGCCTCATCTCACTCTGGTAAAGGTTTTTTTGTAAAATGTCAGGCTTTAAAATTTTTGTCAAGGGTCACACTGAGTGTCTGTGTGAAATAAGGAATTATATTTTCACATTTTTCAATAATCTCACCTGTTTCTGCCGACAGTTTTCCTCTCTTTGCTTAGAGGGTACTCTGTGCCTGTGTCTCATGTCACTTTTTACCTGCCCCATCTCTTTTTTTGTGTGTGTCATTTCTCTATTTGTGTGTGCCTCATGTCAATCTGTTAAATGTGTTTTGGTAAAATGTCAGGCTTTAAAATTTTGGTGGAGGATCACACTGACTCTCTGTATGAAATAAGGAATTATATTTTCAAATTTTTCAATAATCTCACCTGTGTCTTCTGACAGTTTGCCTCTCTATGCTTAGAGGGTACTCTGTGCTTGTGTCTCATGTCACTTTGTACCTGCCCCATCTCTCTCTTTGTGTGTGTCATTTTTCTCTTTGCGTGTTCCTCATGTCACCCTGGTAAATGTTTTTTGGTTAAATGTCTGGCTTTAAAATTTTGGTCAAGGATCACACTGACTGTCAGTGTTAATTAAGGAATTATATTTTCACATTTTTTCAATAATCTCACCTGTGTCTTCTGACAGTTTGCCTCTCTATGCTTAGAGGGTACTCTGTGCCTGTGTCTCATGTCACTTTGTACCTGCCCCATCTCTCTCTTTGTGTGTGTCTTTTTCTCTTTGCTTGTTCCTCATGTCACCCTGGTAAATGTTTTTTGGTAAAATGTCAGGCCTTAAAATTTTGGTCAAGGATCACACTGACTGTCTGTGTTAATTAAGGAATTATATTTTCAAATGTTTCAAAAATGTCAGCTGTGTATGCCGACAGTTTGTTTCTCTTTGCTTAAAGGGTACTCTTTGCCTGTGTCTCATGTCACTTTGTACCTGACCCATCTCTCTCTTTGTCTGTGTCTTTTCTCTCTTTGCGTGTGCCTCATCTCACTCTGGTAAATGTTTTTTTGTAAAATGTCAGGCTTTTAAATTTTGGTCAAGGGTCACACTGAGTGTCTGTGTGAAATAAGGAATTATATTTTCACATTTTTCAATAATGTCAGCTGTGTCTGGTGACAGTTTGCCTCTCTTTGCTTAAAGGGTACTCTGTGCCTGTGTCTCATGTCACTTTGTACCTGCCCCATCTCTCTCTTTGTGTGTGAAATTTCTCTCTTTGCGTGTGCCTCATGTCACTCTGTTAAATGTTTTTTGGTGAAATGTCAGGCTTTACAATTTTGGCCAAGGATCACACTGAGTGTCAGTGTGATATAAGGAATTATATTTTCACATTTTTCAATAATCTCAACTGTGTCTGCTGACATTTTGCCTCTCTTTGCTTAAAGGGTACTCTGTGCCTGTGTCTCATGTCACTTTGTAACTGCCCCATCTCTCTTTGTGTGTGTCATTTCTCTCTTTGCGTGTGCCTCATGTCACTCTGGTAAATGTTTTTTGGTAAAATGTCAGGCTTTAAAGTTTTGGTCAAGGATCACAATGACTGTCTGTGTTAAATAAGAAATTATATTTTCAAATTTTTAAATAATGTCAGATGTGTCTGCTGACAGTTTGCCTCTCTTTACTTAAAGGGTACTCTGTGCCTGTGTCTCATGTCACTTTGTACCTGCCCCATCTCTCTCTTTGTGTGTGTCATTTCGTCTTTGCGTATGCCTCATGTCACTATCGAAAATGTTTTTTGGTAAAATGTCAGGCTTTAAAATTTTGGTCAAGGATCACACTGACTGTCTGTGTGAAAAAAGGAATTATATATTCAAATTTTTCAATAATCTTAGCTGTGTCTGGTGATAGTTTGCCTCTCTTTGCTTAAAGGGTACTCTGTGCCTGTGTCTCATGTCACTTTGTACCTGCCCCATCTCTCTCTATGTGTGTGTCATTTCTCTCTTTGCGTATGGCTCATATCACTCTGGTAAATGTTTTTTGGTGAAATGTCAGGCCTTATAATTTTGGTCAAGGATCACACTGACTGTCAGTGTGAAATAAGGAATTATATTTTCACATTTTCAATAATCTCACCTGTGTCTGCTGACAGGTTGCTTCTCTTTGCTTAAAGGGTACTCTTTGACTGTATATCATGTCACTTTGTACCTGCCCCATCTCTCTCTTTGTGTGTGTCATGTCTCTGTTTGCATGTGCATCATCTCACTCTGGTAAATGTTTTTTTGTAAAATGTCAGGCTTTAAAATTTTGGTCAAGGGTCACACTGAGTGTCTGTGTGAAATAAGGAATTATATTTTCAAATTTTTAAATAATGTCAGATGTGTCTGCTGACAGTTTGCCTCTCTTTACTTAAAGGGTACTCTGTGCCTGTGTCTCATGTCACTTTGTAACTGCCCCATCTCTCTTTGTGTGTGTCATTTCTCTCTTTGCGTGTGCCTCATGTCACTCTGGTAAATGTTTTTTGGTAAAATGTCAGGCTTTAAAGTTTTGGTCAAGGATCACAATGACTGTCTGTGTTAAATAAGAAATTATATTTTCAAATTTTTAAATAATGTCAGATGTGTCTGCTGACAGTTTGCCTCTCTTTACTTAAAGGGTACTCTGTGCCTGTGTCTCATGTCACTTTGTACCTGCCCCATCTCTCTCTTTGTGTGTGTCATTTCGTCTTTGCGTATGCCTCATGTCACTATCGAAAATGTTTTTTGGTAAAATGTCAGGCTTTAAAATTTTGGTCAAGGATCACACTGACTGTCTGTGTGAAAAAAGGAATTATATATTCAAATTTTTCAATAATCTTAGCTGTGTCTGGTGATAGTTTGCCTCTCTTTGCTTAAAGGGTACTCTGTGCCTGTGTCTCATGTCACTTTGTACCTGCCCCATCTCTCTCTATGTGTGTGTCATTTCTCTCTTTGCGTGTGGCTCATATCACTCTGGTAAATGTTTTTTGGTGAAATGTCAGGCCTTATAATTTTGGTCAAGGATCACACTGACTGTCAGTGTGAAATAAGGAATTATATTTTCACATTTTCAATAATCTCACCTGTGTCTGCTGACAGGTTGCTTCTCTTTGCTTAAAGGGTACTCTTTGACTGTATATCATGTCACTTTGTACCTGCCCCATCTCTCTCTTTGTGTGTGTCATGTCTCTGTTTGCATGTGCATCATCTCACTCTGGTAAATGTTTTTTTGTAAAATGTCAGGCTTTAAAATTTTGGTCAAGGGTCACACTGAGTGTCTGTGTGAAATAAGGAATTATATTTTCAAATTTTTTCAATAATGTCAGCTGTGTCTGGTGATAGGTTGCCTCTCTTTGCTTAAATTGTACTCTGTGCCTGTGTCTCATGTCACTCTGTACCTGCCCCATCTCTCTCTTTGTATGTGACATTTCTCTCTTTGCGTGTGACTCATGTCACTCTGTTAAATGTTTTTTGGTGAAATGTCAGGCTTTAAAATTTTGGCCAAGGATCACACTGAGTTTCTTACCCTCTGCCTCCGCCATCTCTCCCTTTGCCTGTGCCATCTCACCCTCTGCCTGTGCCATGTGTCTCTCTGCCTGCGCCATCTTACCCTCCGCTTGCACCATGTTTCTCTTTGCATGAGTTATCTCTCCCCATGCCTGTGCCATGTCTCTCTCTGCCAGTGCCATCTTACCCTCTGCTTGCGCATCTCACTCTTTGCCTGCACCATCTTACCCTCTGCCTGCACCATCTTTCCTTCTGCCTGCACCATCTCACCCTCTGTCTCTGCCATCTCTCCCTTTGCTTCTTCCATCTCACCCTCTGGCCGTGCCATGCCTCTCTCTGCCTGCGCCATCTTACCCTCTGATTGTGCCATCTCACTCTCTGCTTGCCCCATCTCACTCTCTGGCTGCGCCATCTCTCCCTCTGCCTTCTCCATCTTATCCTCTGTTGACACCATCTCTCCCTCTGTCTGCGCCATCTCTCCTCTGCCTGCACCATCTCTCCCCTCTGTCTGCACCATATCCCCTCTGCCTGCATCATCTCTCCCTCTACCTGCGCCATCTCTCTCTCTCTGCCTGCGCCATCTCTCTCTCTGTCTGTGCCATCTCTCCCTCTGCCTATGCCATCTCTCCCTCTGCCTGTGCCATATCACCTTCTGCATATGCCATCTCCCCCCCTGCCTGTGCCATGTCATTCTCTGTCGGCGCCATCACTCCTTCTGCTTGTGCGATCTTCCCTCCTCCTGCACCATCTCTCCCCTCTGCATGTACCATATCCCCTTTTCCTGCACCATCTCTCCTTCCGCTTGCGCCATCTCTCCCTTTGCCTATACCGTCTCTCCCCCTGCCTGTGCCATGTCATTCTCTGTCGGCGCCATCACTACTTCTGCTTGTGCGATCTTCCCTCCTCCTGCACCATCTCTCCTCTCTGCATGTACCATATCCCCTCTTCCGGCACCATCTCTCCTTCCGCATGCGCCATCTCTCCCTTTGCCTTTGCCATCTCATCCTCTGCCTGTGCCATGTCTCCCTCTGCCTGCGCCATATGTTCCTCAGCCTGCGCCATCTCAATTATTATCATGTATTTTTAATGGTATACAGATCCTTGCTAAGGTAAAGGATGAACCGAGTGTCATCAGCATACCACATGATGATTCTGATAGCGTACTGGTTGTTTAAACTAGGAAGACTCCCCTTTCCACTGTGTATTGTGTCTCATGTTTGTAAATCTTTTTGCAGCACTGACTTGGGGTGGACACTCTGAACGGACGCTCTGCTGGGCAAAGACTTCGCTGGACCCACTTCCCCTGCACCGCCCGAGTCCTCCCGCTGCCGCATTAAACAACACAGGCGGCCGCCGAGCGAAGGACTCAGTTTCCCAGGACACCTTGCAGTGGCGCATACCTTGCTCGTCACCATCGGCGCCTGGGGCCGCAATAAAGGGCCGCCTCCACCACAACATGGGACGCGAGCGGGACGCCGGGCAAAGCCCGGGCAAAGGGCGGGCCCTCTGTGGCCCTCAGAGGCCTGAGGAGACTGGACTGGGCCGGAATCCCTGCCTATTTGATTGCTCATACTGAACTCCTGAGTAAGTCCTTTATTCTACTACCTTAATAATAACACAATGTCTACAACGGCCCTTAGTCCTGAGATTGTTATTGCTGAAAAACCTGGGAGTCTGACAAATGGAACTCTGGACAATTACTTTCTCAGAAATGGTCCTGAAACCCCTAAATAAAACGAACTAACTCTAGCTGAGCGGCGGTTACAACGTCGCCGCTCGATTGATAGCATTAAGAATAGGACTTTGATTGACCCCACTTTAGTAGTTAACATCACTACTGAGGCGAGCCAGAATGGCAATGACGACAATGTATCCCAGGATAGTGTGCCTCTTCTATTTCGAGATAGCATGTCAACACCGAGTACTTGCCATATACAAGCTGCGAGTAGCACTCTACCCCACAATCCTAGTAGCTTGTCTAACATAACCGAGGTGCTGACAACACCGAAACGTATTCCATGTAAAACTACACGAAATACGATCAAGAAAACAATGCTGCCCAAAACCTATGGCCCACCCCCAACTAAAAAAAGACGTAAAAGGGTGGAACCAAATAGACAAAAGTTGAGCCATTCTGATTTTGGGAAAAAAACGAAGCCTATTGTTATCAATGAACATTGTACTATATCCATTAATGATAATGAGGGAATAGTTACGGTACCCTCACCACCCCTAGCAATTATACACAAAGACAGGGAGGAGAGAATTGACACAACTTCTGCTGACACTGCGCCACAACCAGCGCATACTAGCGTTACATTAGACAGCACTGAGCATATAATCAGAAGCTACACTTTAGCAATTGTTGAGAGACTAAAGAGGGTGGAGGAAAGACTTGGAAAAATAGAGCTGGAATTGGGAAGCAAGGAGATCCATACCAGGGCAATTGCAAGTAACACTGCACAAGCGATTCCATTGCCTATTGAAACCAACACTTGTGCCCACAAGCCTCCATCTAATCTGACAATAGCAGCTTCAAAGCCCTCTCAAGATATAAATACAAAACAACCCAAACCACCTTCTACGAACTCGACAAATAAACCCAATCCCACTCCTGTCATTCCAGTTAGCAAACCATCAAAGGGTTTGGGAATACCATCCTTGGAGTCAGCTAGAATAGAAGGGGGAAGCATTAGGCACATACGGGGGGCACAAAAGAGGGGTCCATTAACAGAACTGCCACCGGAAGCAGTGCCTTTCGTGGTGGTTCTCACGGGTGTGCCAGAGCTGGAAGCAAATAAGCGGGAAGGATACGCCCAGCTTAAGAAAAAAATCATGCACTGGCTGAGTATATACAGGCCAATTGCAAGTAACATCAACAGCGAAATAGTACATGTTCGCCGTCTCCAGTGGTTGGGTGGTAGACTTAAGGACATCAAGGGAGATGTGGTGGTAGTCAATTTCGGGACCAAAATGCTGTCCACTACATACTAAATTGGCCTACAGGTAATGCCAACAACTGCATTACCCCCCGTCCCCTAACATATTTCTATCCAAGGTCTATAGTGTTCCCGCCTCAGCACCCACATAGACAACCTTATTCTAACAACTATTTTCCCATCACTCAGAACACCAGGAACCCTGCATTTGTGCATTATCCACCACCTGCCCCTGATCCATATGGGTGGAATATTGTACCCCCCAGATTTAACACAACTGCCCACAGGAGAATGGACCATCTAAAGCCCTTCACGCGCTTGGAGGCAACAAATAGGTTTAGTCTATAAAATGGATTGGATGACTGTGATTGAAGTCCACAGAACAGATGGGATGGGGGCATTGGAACACATGCATTTAACATGGAGAGCACCAATGAGAAAGATGAGGTAGTGGGAAACTACAGGGCTAATAGTATAAGTTGTGCAACAGGTCCTTTTATGGGGGGACAAAAATAGCCGGCTATTTTCGGTCAGCATGTGGCACTTTAGTATCACAAGACAAAGATGTAAACTTATGTCAAGCTGACCTCAAAAATATAGAGATAGTTATGGTCTCAGGGGCCAACCTGTGTGACACTGAAATAATGTTCGACCCAAACATCGATTTAACTAGAAAGGGAGAACATGACACTGTCTTATACAAACACAGGGTAGGCAATACAAACCAAACAAACCGTCTTATGGGAAAAATAGAAGTAGTTGCCAGGGGTCCACATGTCAATCCTCAAGGAACCTCGGAGTCTATTGATCCTACAGGTTCAACTACTCTTTTTGGTGAATCAAGCCTACACCTAAATCAAGCCCAAAAAGAAACATCTAATGTCCCGGGTGGGCAGTTCCTAGTATCCTTGAACGTGGCAGGTCTCAGGAACAAGATGGCTTCTAGGGACTGGACCGATTTAATTGATAATTATATGATAGTCACCTTGCAGGAAACCTGGGCAGTCGAACCGGAAAATAGATTAGGCTATTTACAATTTGTGATAGCCTCAACCCATTTCAATAAGGGAAGGCCTATGGGGGGTCTGACAACCTGGGTTAAACAGGATGACAGATACACAACAACTCAGCTGGTAACCAATTCTAAAGATATATTGGTGGTAAAGTTAAAGTCCCCTGTGTTTGGTGAATTATTAATTTTTAATGTATATGCTAGGGGTAAACCGGGAGGGAAATCGTCAGAGACAGTTGAGGCATTGGGCCATTATGTGAGAACATGGAGGGGAAATGCAAATGTTTTAATATGTGGTGATTTCAATTGTTCTTTTGAGCCTATGGATCATAGCGATCTAGAACTCACCGAGGTAGAAGATATCTGCAGGCAAATCCCCTCACTCAACATACCCCCAATAAAGAGGTGGACTCAAGCAGCTCTCCAACTCAAGACTTATAGTCTTGAGTGTGGGCTCAGAGCTGTAAATTGGAGAACTCAAGGGGACAGGCAGGGCAATCCCACATTCAACAATACTTTGAGCACAAGTAGAATAGATTACATCCTAGTGAATTTGGAATTCTGGTGGTCTATATGTGATATGACCGTAATCCAAAGAATAGAGAGCGATCATAACCCACTCAGCTAGAGATACAGCTCCTTAAGGGCCAGGGAAAAGATGAAACTGAAACACCGTGTGACATCGTCCTGGCAAATGACTCACGGCGGCTGAGATGGGCTGAGTGTTTGGGTAATCCCAACTCTATTGTAGAAATGTACACCCTGGTAAAGGGTGCTACTGCTGATTTACCGGGATATTCATCCCAGGACGACCATGAGACTAGGGTGACTGATATCCACACGACCCTTTTTTCAAAACTCGGCACATTTTTTATTAAGTCAAGCAAAAAACTTATGCGTAAAAGTAGATGGAAACCTGATTCCTGGTACGATAAAAATTGTAGGGTAGCATACAAGTCCTTAGCACTAGCGGTGCAAACCACTGACAGAGAGAAGATTCAGGGCACTAGACACCATTATAAAAAAATACAACAAGAGGCAAAAAAATCTTGGGACAACAATTATTGGGAAGAATTATATGAGGCCAGTAAGTCCAGAGATATGACTGGTTTCTGGAATTTAGTGAGATGGGGTAAGGAGAATCAAAAATCGCAACCCGCTAACTCTCTCCCCCAGGACTGCTGGACATCGTATTTTAAGGCCGACTTTGCCAATACCAATGGTGTACTTATAGATGCCCCGGAATCTATCAGTAATTGCTTACTCACAACTGTACTAGTGTTTAGTCGGAGAGATGTTGAATGTGCTCTCTATTCAATTCCAAGAGGAAGAGCACCCGGCCCGGATAAAATCCCAGCAGATCTTTTTATACATAGCAAAGAGGTCTGGGTTCCATATATTGAACTGTTGGCAAATGCTATTGCCAGGGGCTCGACCTTGCCGGAATTATGGAGGGGAGCCGAAATCATACCTATTTTTAAAAAAGGTGATCAGGCAGATCCTGCCACCTACAGGCCAATTAGTTTAATAGCCTGTATTCAAAAGGTAATGGCCAGGATGGTTCTCTTCAGAATTCAGAACTGGATAGAGGATTCGGGGGTCATGTCTATGCGTCAGGCTGGCTTCCGCTCCTTTACCAGTACAGTGCAGTTTTTAGGTTTTCGAATATATACTAGAAATGGGTGATTCTTGGGGGTGGCACATTATACGCAGCCTTCGTCGATTTAAAAGCGGCATTTGACCTCGTGCCACGAGATAGGCTATGGCGAGCGCTTCATGAACAAGGCATTCCACATGAACTCCTCACTGTTCTGATCAAATTTCATGACGCGCAGGTCAGATGGGGAAATCAGAGCCAAGTTACAGACAGATTCCCAACAGAAAGGGGTGTCAGACAAGGGTGTGTTTTGGTTCCAACACTATTTACGCTATACATTACCCGGGTTACAGACTATTATAGGGATGCACACACAGATGCACCAAAACAAAATGGCATTCCATTTCCCCTGCTAATGTTTGCAGACGACACCCTTTTAATCTCCAAAACACAGGAAGGGCTACAGAAAGCTATTGGGTGTTTTGAAAAATTTTGTAACAACTATGGCCTAGTAATAAATGTGTCCAAGACAAAATTTATGGTGATGCACAGGCACAGGAGGATAAGGGGCAGAGTTTTCATGAATGGTGAACTGCTAGAACAGACAGACAGTTTTAGTTATCTGGGCATTACACTGGGTTCACGGTTAGAGTATAAGCCTCACATGTCTTACCTAACAGTCAAGCATGCACAATTGGCATGTGTTTTACTGAGAGAGTTCAAGTCCTCAGTCACAAAACCAATAGCCCCAGTACTCAAAATATATGACACAAAAGTGAGATCTTCTATGTTATATGGGGTGGAATTTTGGGGGGTTTCCGATGTTACGGCCTTAAAAAATGCACAAAATAAATTTTTAAGATGCATAACAGGGCTCCCACAATCAACACCAACTATACCTCTGTACATGGACCTGGGCTCTCATAAAATAGAGGACTTATGCAGTTTCAGACCTATCGCTTACAGGAGGGGACTTTGGGTCACACCTGAACTGTCCCACTATACTCTAGCACTTCTGGAAACACGAAATATGGACTCTGGAGGAAAAATACTGTGGTTCAGGAAGGTTAAATCCTTATTTAAGGCCCTAGGAATGGGGCATTTATGGGAAAAACCTGAGGAGAACATCTTCCCATCCAAAAAACTTTGAAAGAGGCTTACTGGGCACACGTAACCCTAGAGGAATTCCAGAAGCACACAGCTCCATCGCTCACAGGAGTCTTTTTGGAGCAAAAACATATTCCTATGTATGAGAGCTATTGGGACTTTATTACAATACCACATGATAGAAAACTGTTCCATCAGTTCAGGGTAGGAAACCTTCCTATCAAAACATTCACTAGCAAATGGTCTAGTAATACAAATGATCAAATGTGTCCTTTCTGTTTATCACATTCAGAAAACATAGCCCATTTTTTGTTTGTGTGCCCATTATACAAAGCTCCTCGTCATAAATGGATCAGGCCGATCTGTATACAAAAGGGAATCCAGTGTGGGACAGAAGCACTTAGAATTCTCAAAACTGACTGCTCTGAAAGTGTGGTGGTTGCGCTTGCAAAATTTTTAAAGTGGACGTGGCTAATAAGAGGGGATAAGTTGAAAGAACTGTAGCCCGATATAGACAATCTGACATTTACGCATGTAAATCAAATGCTATTTAGTCTAATGATTTTATTAAACACATTACTTATTTATTTTTTAACTTGTAGTGTCGAAACACCTAATGTCTGGATAATAATAATTGGATGATTATGTGATGAATTCCCCTGTAAACATTTGATGGATGCAATAATGATGAACTGTTGTTTTAATATGTATATGTATGTCTTTTATGACTAAAAGTCGAAATGAAGACTATTTTGAATTGAATTGTATGTAATGCTGGCAAAAAACGAATGGTGCATATTGGAAATGTATTTTGGAAATGAGTCAGGTTTCTGCATTGTAATATAGCGGTCATTTATATGGTACCATCTCACCCTCTGCCCCACCATCTCTCCCTTTACCTGTGCCATCTCACCCTCTTCCTGTGCCATGTCTCTCTCTGCCTGCGTCATCTTACCCTCTGCTTGTGCCATGTTTTTCATTGCCTGCGCCATCTCTCCTTCTGCCTGTGCCATCTCTCCCCTCTGCCTGCGCCATCTCCCCTCTATCTGCAGCATCTTTCCCTCCATCTGTGTCATCTCTCTCTATGTGTGCACCATCTCAACCTCTGCCTGCACCATCTTTCTCTAGGCCTGCGCCATCTTACTCTCTGCATGTGCCATTTCACCCTCTGCCTATGCCATCTTTCTCTCTGCCTGCTTCATCTCACCCTCTGCCTACTCCATCTCTCCCTCTGCCTGTGACATCTCCCCTCTGCCTGCACCATCTCTCACCTCTGCCAGCATCTTCTCCCCTCTGCCTGTATCATCTCTCCGTTGACCTGTGCCATCTCTCCCTTTGCTTGCACCATCTCTCCTTCCGCCTGCACCATCTCACACTCGGCCTGCATCATCTCTCTCTCTGCCTGTGTCATCTCACCCTCTGCCTGCGCCATCTATCCCTCTGCCTGTGCCATCTCACTCTCTGCCTGCACCATCTCTCCCTCTGTCTGCGTCATCTCACCATGTGCCTGTGTCATCTCTCCCTCTGCCTGCGCCATCTCCGCTCCGCCTGCTTCATATCTCCCCTTTGCCTGCACCATCACTCCCTCTGTCTGTGTTAGCTCTCCCTCTGCCTGTACCATCTCTCCCTCCACTTGTGCCATCTCTCCCTCTGCCTGTGCCTGCTCCCAGCTGCCTGCACCATCTCTTCCTCTGCCTGCATCATCTCGCCCTCCGCCTGCACTATCTCTCCCTCGGTCCACGTCATCTCTCTCTCTGCCTGCGCCATTTCCCCCTCTAACTGCGCCATCTCACCCTCTGCCTGTGCCATCTCTCCCTCTGCCTGTGCCATGTCATTCTCTGTCGGCGCCATGTCTCCTTCTGCTTGTGTCATCTCATCCTCTGCCTGTGCCATCTCTATCTCTGTCTGTGCTATCTCTACCTCTGCCTGTGCCAACTCTCCCTCTGCCTGTGCCATGTCATTCTCTGTCGGCGCCATCCTGACTGATAAGGAAGATAAAGCCACTGAACCAATCCCGATGACCTCAAAGGTGGCTAGTGAATCCAGCCCTCCATATCGCGGCTCAGAGATTATTTGCAATACTTTGCCTACGACTATGGAAGATCCACAGCAAAAGGATGGTCTCGGTCCGAATACCTCCCCAATGATAGAGATAAGGAGCTCAATTCAAGATAAACTCGGGTCTCTCAACCCTTTGGCCTCTCCCGTTTCTCTTGCAGCTGGGGTAGGCGATCACCCACTCCCTCCTTTTCAGCCTAAAAATTCTACGTCTTATGTGGACACTTTTGTTTTGGATTTTCTACCCCTATTTGATGCAGATTTACCCTTAAACAGAGCATGGTTACTTAAATGCTTTAGTGATGTGGAAAGTCTCCACCTCATTCAATCAAGTGACATTGAGTTAGTCTCTTTGTTAGGTGGAGATACTGTCTCACGTATAAGGGTCACATTTTATTCTAAAGTTATTGTAAATTTGATTCTACAGCAAGCGGAGAATTTCCAGTGTACAGGTATTGATGTCCTGCCTATTTTTAGCTCTGGTAATATCCACTCTCCCCATAGGATGACACAGAAGGGTGATAGACAAAATGAGGTATCCTCCCCATTCAAAGATCTAAAGATTTGGGTCTCAAAAGGGAAACGTTTGGACTCCCAGGTAAGGCCACTCCCACTGACTCAGAACTCTTCTCTAACAGAGGACAATAATCGGTGGAATTGGCTGCATAGTGCCCTATCTACTAAGACCACAGATAACCCCAAATTGTTTCATCATCTTTAACAATCAATTGAAAATCATTTCTTGGAATGCAGCTGGGATACATAGTAGTCCAGAGAAACTTGAGTTTCTATTTTCGCTGGGAGCAAATGTGATTTGCATCCAAGAAACTTGGTGCACCGATAATATTGATGTCAGGAAGGACTACTATGTGTTGGAAGCGCCGGCTGCTCCATCCAAGAAAGGTCATGCCAAAGGGGGAATCGCTTGTTTATTATCTAATAAATTGCACTGGAAATTCTACCACTATATTGACCCAAGTAACCTCTTTCAAGCTATAACAATAGCAAATTTCCCTACCTATCTAAAGAAGTCCTCTGTTGTAATTATTAACGTGTATATTCCTCCAGAAGAGCGTTTTAACGGTTTATTGAAGCATGTAATCCAATATATTGGTCAGATTAAAAATACCTCGCCTCCACCAGAAGTTATCCTAGTAGGAGATTTGAACTGAAAAATTTCTAATACGAGTCTGAATCTCTTCAGAAATAAATCCAAAGAAGAGGCGCATTTTATACCACAACCCCTCTTTCCAGATAAAATAGTAACTAATAAAAGAGGGAAGATTCTGCTGGAAGAATTATCGGCAGTGGAGGGGCTTATTCTAAATGGGAGATTCCCCTCAGACGTGCCTGCGGAATTCACTCATCAGTCCCCTTTTAGGGCCTCTATTCTTGATTATGCGATCTCGGACTATGACATTTTCCCTTGCCTCCAGGATCTCATGATAGTCCCCACAACCTTGAGTGATCATAACATAATCCTTTTAACTATTTCTCTAAAACCTCCGCCCACTGCGTCATGGTCCCTTAATAGTAATGACGTTACTGTCCATGCATCCTCTGGCAGATGTTTTTGGAACCCTACTGCCATCACTGGTGTGCATGCCATTCTATGTAAAACTATATTAGAACTAAATGACTGGCATGGTTTGGAAATTGTTAAATTTGAAAAACTTATGTGGAACATCATTCTGGATGTAAAAAAGGTTAGCTGTCCTATGAAAAGGGTAGTTTTTCCTAGTGCATTGCGCATCCTGAATAAGGAAATAAATAAATTAGTCCGAGACCAATTCCTAGGTAGATCAGGTGTACGGGAAAAAGAAATATCTAGGTTGAAAAGAAAGAGACTTAAACTAAAAGCGAAAATAAAAAAGGAGAAGGAAGATACAGTTTGGATTAACCTGAGGGAATCAGTTGCGCATGGCAAGACTAGAGAATTTTGGTCCATAATTGGGAAGGGATGTGGCACTAGATTAAGTCCTTGCCCCATCCCTATAGCTGAAGAGGTATGGACCTCTTATATTCGGGAGCTTTATGCAGGGAATGGTATTTCGGCTGCAGATAGTGTCCCTGATTTAACATCTGAAGGACTGATTAAGTATCCCACAGAGGAAACAATAGAAATAGCCATAAAGAATATGCGCTCCTCCGGCGCAATGGGTCCTGACGAACTCCCCATGACGGTTCTGAAGCAGGAACCCTCTCTGTGGAGTAAAATCCTTTATCCATTGTTTAAATTCTGTTTTGATTCTAAAAAGGTACCCGCATCCTGGAGGGGAAGTATTCTGGTCCCTATTTTTAAGAAGGGAACTAGGGATAGCCCCAGTAATTATCGTCTGATAGCTCTCCTCGACTCAATCGGAAAGGTTTTTGCGAAATGTCTTTTAAATTTACTTTCCGACTGGGTTGAGGAGAACAATATCCTGCCACTCGAACAAACTGGATTCCTTAGGGTGCACGGCACCCTAGATAACCTCACCACCCTACATGTGATATCGGATAAATACACGCAGGTGAGAGGGGGGGTGGTGTACGCTGCTTTTATCGATTTCTCCACGGCGTTCGATAAAGTGGATCGTAGATTGCTTTGGAGAAAATTAGCAGCTCTCGGTGTACCATTTTACTTATTAGATCTTGTTCGTTCACTTCATACGGAAACCTGGTGCAGTGTTCTTCAAGGGGGCGAAAGGGGTCTCTCCCACCGAATCCCATCTTTGAACGGCCTCATACAAGGCTGTCTCTTGGCTCCTCTCTTGTTTTCCTTATATACTGTAGACCTGCCTGCTGCCTTGTCTGTCTGTGAGGGTATTGCTCCAGTGATAGGGGGGGCCCCTATCTCTTGCTTGATGTATGCCGATGATGTTCTTGTTCTAGATTTAACTCCCAAAGGCCTCGCAAATCGGCTGCAAGCTCTTCATGCCTTTGCTGTTTCCAATTTCATGAAGATTAATATATCTAAAAGCAAAATTATGTGCATAGCCGGGAAAAAGAAGTGCCGTTCTGCAAATTTTGGATCGCATATCGGTGGCCAAAAACTAGAGGTTGTTAAATCTTACACTTTTTGGGGGAAAATCATTGCGGCTTATCTGAGTGAGAGGCCTCACTTCGAGCATAGCTCACGGAAAGCCCTCACCCATGGTAAAGGTTTAAATTCCCTTTATCTTGCCAGCGGAAAAAGGCACTTCGCCTGTTTGCCGGAGGTCTATAGGGCTAAGATCCCCGCTACGATACTATATGGTATCGAACTTATAGAGTTGAAACAATGGGACTTTTGTCATAAAATTGAAGGGAAACTTTTAAGATCCCTATCTTCCCTAAATACCGCGTGCTCTCTGGCCGCTTGTAGGCTCAATTTTGGTCTTAGGAGCAGCTGGGTACAGGGACTATGTGCCCTGGTAAGATGGGTGGTTTGCCTCGCTAGAGCTGAACCGGGGACGATGAGAGCCCTCCTCAAAAATGAATTATTGGGCAATTTTAAAGAGTTTTCACAACTTGTAAGGAACTTTAGAAGAGCTGTGACTCTTTTAAAGTTAGATGAAAGTGTTATGTTCCTGCACTCACCAACTCAGCTAAAACTCCTGTTAAAACAGGCTTCGTGGGAACTATGCTTTCTGACAGATAAGAATACAATACAAGGAAAAGGGGGTTGTGATCTTCTCCTTAATTCTTATGTCATTAAGTTGGCCCAACCCTATGCTAAATGGAATTTGCCACATGGCATTCGTAGATTATGGTTCCTTTTACGTTATGACCTATTACCCTTAAATCTACTCTTATCCAAATGTATGGATCGTCTCAAATGTGTAATCTCTGTAATCTGAGTATTCAGGACCGTATGCATGTCTTGTTGATTTGCCCTGCACTCCGTACATTGCGGCTCAAATGGTTAAAACCAATATGTCTCCGTTTAGGTATCTCTAATGTGAATATTTTTATTCAATCCTTATATTGGCCTCCCAATGAAATGTTCTGCTTCCATATCTTTAATTTTTTTAAAGGTTTTTTAGCTATTTATTAATATGTTATTGGAGAGGTCTGACATTGCACTTTGTTTGTATATCTGTCAATGGATGCTACTTGATTTAAATGTGTTTATTGAATGTTATTCTTTAGCATGTACTTGTTTTGTATTAGTAGTGTGAATTTTATGTGGCCCTCGTTGAGAGCCAAAACATAATACAATTAATTGAAATTGAAATTGTCGACGCCATCTCTCCTTCTGCTTGTGCGATCTTCCCTCCGCCTGCACCATCTCTCCCCTCTACATGTACCATCTCTCCTCTTCCTGCACCATCTCTCCTTCCGCTTGCGCCATCTCTCCCTTTGCCTGTGCCATCTCATCCTCTGACTGTGGCATGTCTCCCTCTGCCTGTGCCATATCACCCTCTGCCTGCGCCATCTCAATTATCATCATGTATTTTTAATGGTATACAGCTCCTTTCTATGATAATGGATGAACCGAGTGTCATCAGCATACCACACAATGTTGAGATTCTGATAGCTTACTGGTTGTTTAAACTAGGAAGACTCCCCCTTCCACTGTGCATTGTGTATCATGTTTGTATGTAATGCTGGCAAAAAACAAATGGTGCATATTGGAAATGTATTTTGGAAATGAGTAAGGTTTCTGCATTGTAATGTAGCGGTCATTTATATGACGCCATCTCAGTCTCTGCCTCCGCCATCTCTCCCTTTGGCTGTGCCATCTAACCCTCCTTCTGTGCCATGTTTCTCTCTGTCTGCGCCATCTCTCCCTCTGCCTGTGCCATGTCTCTCTCTGCCTGCGCCATATCTACCTCTGCTTGTGCCATCTTACTCTCTGCCTGCACCATGTCACCCTCTGTCTGTATTTACAACAAGGGGTGGTGAGGGACAGAGTCTCTGAATTAAACAGAATACTCTCACCCAGTCAAGAGATCAGGGCTAGATCCAACACCGTTTTTTAGCTCACTGCACCATCCCAGTTTCAGAACCTGGCTGTATGCAAATTAGTCTGTTCCTGTCCCAGTGCATGATGGGAACAGGGCAAACCAAACTACAAAAGCCAATTCTTACACTGGGAAGGAAACAAGCTACCGGGGACCGGTTTCTGGCATTTCAGCCTCTTCGGCCCGGCTTGCTTGAATCCTGATGGTGCAATGAGCAAGGGACTCACATCTGAGCATACCCTTCCACGCTTAGGGTGGACAAAAATATTTACAACAAGGGGTGGTGAGGGACAGAGTCTCTGAATTAAACAGAATACTCTCACCCAGTCAAGAGATCAGGGCTAGATCCAACACCGTTTTTTAGCTCACTGCACCATCCCAGTTTCAGAACCTGGCTGTATAGGTGTGGCAGGGTATACTCAGACATGAGTCCCTTTCTCACTGCTCCATCAGGATTCAAGCAAGCCGGGCCGAAGAAGGCTGAAATGCCAGAAACCGGTCCCCGGTAGCTTGTCTCCTTTCTGGTGAAGAATTGGCTTGGTAGTTTAGTCTGCCCTGTTCCCATGATGCACTGGGCCAGGGACAGACTGATTTGCATATAGCCAGGTTCTGAGCTGGGATGGGGCAGTGAGATAAATAACGGTGATGGATCAAGCCCTGATCTTTGGACTGGGTAAGAGTGGTCTGTTTAACTCAGACACTCTGTTCATCACCACCCCCTTTTCTAAACCCTCTGTCTGTGCCATCTCTCCTCCTGTCTGCACCATCTCATCCTCTGCCTCCGCCATCTCTCCCTTTGCCTGTGCCATCTCACCCTCTGCCTGTGCCATGTCTCTCTCTGCCTGCGCCATCTCTCCCTCTGCCTGCGCCATCTCACCCTCCGTCGGCACCATCTCTCCCTCTGCTTGCGCCATATCCCCTCAGCCTGGACCATCTCTCCACTCTGTCTGCACCATTTCCCCTCTGCCTGCAGCATCTCTCCCTCTGCCTACGCAATCTGTCTCTCTGCCTGCACCATCTCACCTTCGCCCTGCGCCATCTCTCCCTCTGTCTCATTCTCTCTGCCTGCGCCATCTCACCCTCTGCCTGTGCCATCTCTCCCTCTGCCTGTGCCATCTCCCCTCTGCCTGCACCATCTCTCCCCTCTGCCTGCATCTTCTGCCCCTTGCCTGTACCATCTCTCCGTTGGCCTCTGCCATCTCTCCCTTTGCTTGCACCATCTCTCCCTACGCCTGCACTATCTCTCCCTCGGCCTGCGTTATCTCTCCCTCTGCCTGCACCATCTATCCCTCTGCCTGTGTCATCTCACACTCTGCCTGCATCATCTCACTCTATGTCTGTGCCATCTCTCCCTCTGTCTGCTTCATCTTACCATGTGCCTGCGTCATCTCTTCCTCTGCCTGCATCATCTCTCCCCTCTGCTGTCTTGATTCTATTATACCCCTTTTGATCAAACCTGACCAAGTTGGATTTGTCAAAAGCAGACTTGCCGCTGACAATGCCCGTATGTTTGCCAATGTCATTTCTCATAGTAAACACTTCAAAGCCCCTCTCGCAGCCTTGTCTCTGGATGCGGAGAAAGCCTTCGACTGCATTAATAGGCAATTTATGTTCCGTTCTTTGCAATGGTTTGGTTTTGGTCCCTCTTTTTTTTCCTTGATTAACTTCCTTTACTCAGCCCCACATGCCAGTATTTTTGTTAATAACCAATCTTCTAGGTTCTTTCCCTTATCTAGGGGGACGAGACAAGGATGCCCTCTCTCCCCGTTATTGTTTATACTTTGCCTCGAGCCCTTCCTAGAACGAATCCGCTCTAACCCCCAAATAACTGGGTTCAAAATTTCCTCTGTAGATTTAAATTGTAAATTATCTGCATATTCGAATGATATCTTAGTATATATGGCTAATCCTGTCACGTCACTTCCCCCTTTTATGAACGTAGTCCTTCTATATTCCTCTGTCTCTGGATATAAACTTAACTTATCTAAAACAGAAGTCTTACCTTTAAACTCTAACTGCTTTCAATACATATTTAATTCAACTGATTTTGCGTGGTGTCCTTCCATCCGGTTTTCATCATCCCTTATTGACACTCTTATTTTTATCCTGGTGGGGTAGACTCAACCCCATTAAAATGATGATTATGCCACATGTATTATACATCTGAATTCTTATTTTACTCGCTTAAACTTCATTTGCTCTAAAATTTTGTGGAATAATAAACACCCTAGCATTGCCTTACATAGGCTCATACGTCCTAAGAATGAAGGTGGGGTCCGTTTCCCTCATTTTAAACTTTACCACTCTGCCATCCTAATTAAGCAATCCTTTTCTTTAGCATTTGCTTTTATAGGTGCCCCAATACCCAAATGGATTGCTTTTGAACGTTGATTGTTAAAGGAGGTTTCATTTCAGCATACTTTTTTTATGTCCAATTGTTCATTTTTAACTAACTTTTGAAGTGATTTTTTTTATATATTTTAGTAATCGTACACTTGACAAGGCAATCAATGTTTGGAAAGCAAAAAGTAAGTGGAAAAGAGCAATTAATAGGACTAATTTTTGTGATATTTTTTCTGGAAAATGGAAGCATAGGGCAAGTTGTGAGCCAATTTTTAATGAAGAGACTTACTTTCAGACTAATGATTTGTTGCATGCAGTTGACATCAGTGGTCGAGTATATAATGTAAAAGACGGTTGTCTGATTGAAAAAGAGAAAATTGTGCCTAGAAATGCAGAAGAGGTTTTAGCTGATGAAGTTTTAGGGAGATGTCCTAAGGCTCCGGTGTACACTTGGAATTGTAGTAGTATTTGTCCTGTGCGACAGGATTCTATTGATTTGTTTCGCAATTTTTAAGATGTTGCAAGAATTAGATCCTTGCAGACTGAGAGAAAACACAGGTTTGCATGGGCATTCACTGGCTTGTCTGTCATGGGTCTGTATCAGATGTAAAAAACATTTGTGATGAAATTGAGTTTTAGTTATTTTGGTGAAAAAGAGGACAGTACAGAAACTGATTCAGTAATTTAAGGCAATGTGGATGAAAATATACATAAGTTTAGTACAGAAAATGTTGACCAAGAAATTACAAAGTTTAAGGTCATTTCAAGTGAAATGCCAAATTTGTGTTGTGTGTGTTGTCAACAAACTCATTATAAGCATCAGACCCGGTTAGTAGATTTATATGTAAAAAGTGAAAAGGAAAATAATAATGAGTGGAAGGATTTTGCAACTTATTTGTTGGTAGAGAAATGTTTTGATTTGGGTTCTGATCAACGTATTTGTAAATATTGTTATAATAAATTAAATGACAACAAAATGCCTGCTAGAGCTGTACATAATAATTTTGAGTTGGTAAAGATTCCTTATGAATTGATGGATTTAAATACCTATGATTCTTTTTTGATTCAATGTGTGCATCCATTTCAGGCTATTGTTCACATGGAGCCTAAGACAGGGAAATTGCCTCCTTCAGATTTACACAGAGGATTAAAGGGAAGAGTCGTTTATTTGCCTCTAGAGTTAAAGAAAAATATTGACACAATTGGTGTAGAAAAAGTGGAAGAGGAACCTCTAGTTATTCTATTTAATGGCGTTCCTACAAAGAGTAGGAACATCTGGCAGGAATTAGTGGATGTTTGGAAAGTGAAAAAGGCAACGTTGTATCTGGTAAAAAAACAATCAGTACTATAAAAATGTATATGTAGGAGAAGAGGAAACAACTGTAGAAGAGGACAGTGAATTGTCAGCTGGGTAAATTGAAAAAGTGGATGTGTCCAGAACCGAACAAATTTATGAACATTATAGTGTTCATCCTCTGCATTCCAAAGAAGTAATGGGGAATGCTATTGAGTTATTCCAAATGAAAGAAGCAAAATGAAGTACGATAAGTGTATGGGAAGAAAGCTTGGAAGCTAGTTGTTTTCCTCAGTTATTTCCAACAGGTCTAAGTGAAAGATATGATGACCGACCTGTGCAAATTCCTGCATCTGAGTACCGGACATTAAGATTATATGCAGAAGATCCAGGGTTTCGCCAATGCATTCCATATTTGTTTCATATTCTGTTTGAGAGTGACTTGTCTGGACTTTCTTATGCAGTGAACCATATACTAAAAAGTGGAGTACATCAGCTAAATGTTTCGGCAAAGGACTTTATGGATACAGTCCAACAGATAGACACAGTTTTGGAATCTCAGCTAATTAATCTCATGGCTTGTCAGCGTGGTACTAACGAGTATTGGTACCGTCGTCATGGTGAATTGAAATGTATGCTAAGGAACTTAGGAACTCCTACATGGTTCCTTACTCTTAGCTGTGATGAGTATGCTTCAGAAGACTTACTTCAATTTCTTCGAGAGGCAAATGCAAACATAGAAAATATAGAATACAAGACACCTGGAGGACTGTGCTCTTTGGATCCAGTTAATGTAGTAGCGAATTCTGGAGTATAATAAATAAACTAGCAAAAGGAACGGGCGGACAGCACAACATAGGAATTAGTGAAACAACATGGCTACATTATATTTAAAGCCTGTACAACACATTCAGGCACCAAGCACACAAAGAAATAAATAATGATTCTATAAAAGGAATGGTTCAGAAAGAAGCAGCCACTGGACACGCAAATGATGACCGGTATGAAAATTCTTCCAATGGTGATCCAGAAGTTCTAACTTCGCTGACAACAGTAAAACAAACAATCATCATGATAAAAAAAACTGAAAGCGGAGGGAGCATCAGGCCCCAATGGGCTCCCAAACGCTCTATTCAAATATGATCCCGATTTTGGGGCAAAGAATCTCACACCATTATTTAACCAAATATTCATGGAAAAAAAGATAACGCAGTCCTGGCAGGGTAACATCTTCCACCCAATATGTAAAAGCGGGTGTAGAATGGAACCGGGAAATTTCAGATTGATAGCCCTAATTAATGTCGAGGCAAAGCGTTTTGCATCTTGTATATTGATTCACCTTCGACAATGGATAAATAAAAACAAAATAGTACCAAAATTCCAAACGGGTTTTATGGAAGGCACGGGTTGTACAACTAATCTGTCAACACTGGCGCTGCTTATTGAAGGAGCACGAAAAAAGAAGACCGGACTACTGGCGTGTTATATAGACAAGAGATAAGGCAGATTTATGTACAGAAAGTGTTGGGAAAATTCCAGTGGGAAGGAGTGAGTGTACTGTGACATTAAATATTGAAGGTGCCAATAATAGTAGTTTCACATCGTCGCATAATACATATTTTGTATGTGGTAATAAGGGATATTATCAACTCCCAATTAGATGGTCTGGAGTATGTTATGTATCCTTTCTGTTACCCCCCTGTGGCACATGCTCAGTTGAGCTTGCAGCTGTCTAGGCAGCTGCTATTAGTCTGTAACTGTCAGGATGTGTTTACTAGAATTAGCAACTGTTAGCTCCTCTCACTTGTTGATTGTGCATTTTCTGTATGACCTTATATGTACCTAAAACCTTCTTTGTGTTCTTATACTGCCTTCATTTGAGCCCCTGTGTGGGTATAAATGGTCCATGTACCTACTGTTCAGTGTGCTACTTCATACACTACCGAAGTTTGTTGTGTGAATGTAGTCCCACCTCTTGAGGTTAATAAAGTGCATTGTTTTGCATTGCAATTTCCGTGCCAACTTCTTCCTATTGGTCTATGGACTTTGTGCAGAGAAGGGGTAACCCCTAGCACCGGTAGGCCTAGCTTAGGCTCACCACAAGATGTTGGTGTTATGTGCTAACACACACTAACTTTATGGATCACCACAATGAAGGTGAGTATTCACATTTGCCACATAGTCTACGAAGCCCAGCCTCCTATAGTGTGGTGTTTGTATTTGTATAGCAGGCTCTTCTGGTCCCTGAAGGGCTATGTAGGAATGATGTAATCATTGAGATATCACAAGGGGTGGTTAAATAAAGTCAGTGACCTATTGAGAGTCAGTTATCGGTTGCACTCTGATGAAGTAAGACGTCACTACAGAGCTCTGTGGGTGGCGTAGTCATTTGCATGCCACTGGGTTGGCAAGCGCGTTACATCACTCATCTAAATAAATGGTTATGAAAGTGTACATTTTGCAGCGAGGTATCTGAGGTAGTGCAGTACTTGTTGATCGGTTGATGTTTCATCACACTCTTCTGGATAGGAGTTTCCAATAGGGCTTTATTACTGACACCATTTGCAGGTGGTAAGACCATGTTCTAGAGAACAGGAGCACTAGGTAACTTTGGTTCAGGAGGTGTAGTTAAGTGTGCCCCTGTGCTGCTCATTTCCTTCACTTGCAGTGCAGTTCATCAGGTAAGCCATTTGATTACATGTGCTAGGCACTGATAAAAACGTATCCCCTAGCTCCGTTATTGATTCACAGAAAATAGGGATGGTTGGTGTCAAACATCTCATATTGGCAAACCTACACTCATGCCAGTGTTGGATTTACCAATTCATTTACTCAGAGGGCACCTTAGAGGTTCCCTCTGAAGACCTAGCATCCCCGGCTGTCCTTGCTGACTGATTGCTGCCTGTCTGCCACCCAGGAAGCTAATCTGACCTCCTAGGGTGAGTCTTTTGCTCTCAGGTGACCAGTAACAATGCTCTGTCTGGGAAGAGGGTGTAACACCTCCCACAGGATGACTTGCTGATTAGCCTCCTTGGGGCGGTGAACATCAAGGCCCCTGCTGACTCTGGAATGTGCATCTGGCTCCCTTCAAAGGAGAGGAAGATGTTGCCCCTGTCCAGAGACCTCTTACTACCTGGCCAGGTGCGAAAAGTAGCTAGTCATATAGATGTGCCACCTCCAGGCTAGTACCACTGTTAAAGTGGGCTATTGTCAGGTGGATTGATTATGTGGAAAATGCAGTGAATCTACAATTATGCGAAAATCTCTGCAGCCACACAATCACATAATTTCCGTGATAATAGCACAAATTGTGTGCTTAAATCTATTCTTGTTGAGAAGATGCATTGCTCACTAAGAGCAGGACTGCAACCGCTGCCACTAGAGTTCTAGTCATTCACAGTGTCCTCTGCTGCATATTTGATGTGTATGATGCTTAATTATACAACATTGGATAATACATTCATTTCAGAAATGTTGCTTAACAAGTGCAATGTAAAAATTACCAAAATTATGCAAGGTTAGGCTAACATAATGTACATTTCATTAGGGCCTACACTTATTTTAACAAAAGGAGAAGGGAATTTATTTTCTGTACATTCAAAGGTGGTATCAATTCCATCTAACAGGATCTATAATCTCAAACACTCTTTAGTCAACACTACTAAGGTTCAGCTCCAAGGGATACCTGCCACCTGTCCCTTTAGTGTGCTGCATTGCCTTGCTTATAATCATCACATACTTTCTTGCTCAGATATTACCACTTCTTTTTAATATTAGTTACACAGAGTAAGTGGCTGTCCCAGATACCATTTTTATAGAGATGTTCAATGGGACTGTGCACCAAATAAAACATCTTATTTTTCCAGGACAGATTGAAAAAGCAGTTCCAAAGATTGATCGGGCATGTTAGCCTTGTTTTTTATACATAGATTTGCACCGGCCATGTTTGCAAATAGATTAACTTCAGCCGAGTCTCCTTTATTACAGTAAGTGATTTGCCAAACAATCCGCTGAAAAGAAAAATGACATGCTTTATTTTTGCGTTTAACTCCACAAATCCAACTATTTATAATATTTACTAAGTAAGCCCTTCCCAAATATCATCAGAACACATACTCCCTACCAAGGACTTAATTGGAACCTTTAAAATAGGTTCATAAATAACATAAAACTTTATATGCTAAGCTGTCAAAAGAGAAATGGAAACAAATGATTGGACCATGGAGGCTGCATGAGAACACAAGGGACTCAACTGACAGGCTGCTCTGTTAGAAGTACATGATTTACTGAGAATTTCAGATTTATTTTTCATATGGATGAAAAAGATAATGTGAATTTACAGAAAATATGCTTTTCATTTTAGCTTCTGGAGCATCTTCCATAACCTCCATGGGAAAATATTGAGAAAACTGTTTTCTCTCAAGCATGATTCGTGAAATATCAGCGTAAAGCTCTTTAAAAAATCAACTTAGTATGCACCACTATTCATGAAATTAGTACAGTACCATCAACGAATGACATATTTTGTAAGTAAAATCTATTATTTATTCATTCTCATTCGTGTGACCCTGAAAAAAAACTGGCATTTACTACAGTACCTTTCAGTGGGGTTCAGTCATGAATATTGATCCCAAAAGGGCTGCCAACACTTCTTGGTTGACTTGCTGACAGCCAATACCATTTCAGTAGAATTACAGTTCATTTTTGGATAACTTGAATATCTCTGAAACTACTGCACAGATTTACACCAAATCTAGACAAACATGAAAAATTTGGCGTAATTCCGTTCAGCGGTTCAGGCTTTAGTCATGTTCAAAAAACGAAAAATCCCCATGACGGATCTCCCAGGAAGTTACAACATAGCAGCTAAACCAAATAGAGGAAGATTTTTGTAAACTTTGTCCTATTGAAACTTTGGTCCTAACTTTAACTGCCTACTGCTGACTGCGAGTAGGTAGGGCCCGATTCACACAACTAACTTAAGACAAAATCCTAAACTTACTACTTTTGGTATTCAAAGAAGGCAGACTTAAGTTAGGATGTTGTCTTAAGACTGTCTTAATTCTGTCTTAAGTTTGTCTTAAGTCTGTCTTAAGTTCGTTTTAAGTTTTTCTTAAGTCAAACTTAAGACAAAATCCTAACTTTACTACTACTAAATGCCTTCTGTGAATACCAAAAGTAGTAAGTTTAGGATTTTGTCTTAAGTTAGTTCTGTGAATCGGCCCCATAGTATATATAGATATATAGGAAAGTCATATAGATGCTTACTTCAGATGCTGTCTTCTCTATTTCAGATTGATAAATCAAGTGGGGGGCCGAGAACAGGGGGTGCTCGAAAGCACAGTTTCCCCATATTAATTCACATAGGATGGTTATGACACAGCTACTGCCCAAACCGTTGAACAGAATTACACCACATTTGGAAGGAAGTTAGATATTGGTCCAAGTAAGTGCCTTTGTTTGACTTGGTGTAATCCATTTAGTAGTTTTTGAAATGTGAAAACAATTGAGAGATATATAGGGATACTCAGAGGATCCAACAGTCCCGGTGCTGCAAGGCAGTTGGCTGCTAACACCTTAAACCAGTAAGTGCTGGCAGCCATCTTGGGACTCAGCTTGAAGCATTGTCCGATTGAAAATGTAAAAAATTAAGAAAAGGTTCAGTGCAGGAATTCCCTGTTCCCCCTGGCTTGCTGCTGGGGTCCCTGTAAGACCATGCCAGGCATTAAAAGCATTTTTTTTTAATTCTTCAGAAATTAGCCCCAGGTTGGGCTAGGCCCCTGGGGCATTGTGTGAACATAGGTGGGCGCACAAGGGTCCACTTTGTAGTCCACCTCTCCTCCAACCTTCTCCCCCAGGTAACTTTCCCTATTTTTCCCTTATTCGTCCCTCCCCCCTCTTCTCTACCCCCTCCGCCACTAGTTATTCACCCTGATTCCTCCACAAACCCATTGCATCTCTCTCCTTCCTCCCACTCCTCCAGAAATGCTGTGCTACCCCCTTCCCCCCCTTGGTAACCCTTTCCATTTCCCTCCCTTGGGCCCAGCAGAACTACTTCCTTTCTTCAACTTCTCTTTCTTCCAACCCCCTGCACTCTGCCAGATGTTCCCTCACAGCCACCTCCTCTAGCTGACAGGACCTCTGCAACCACCTCACCCCTTTTTGTCCCTAACCTCCTACATTCCCATGACTCCACATAGTACTCCCCTTGCCTAGATCCGCACCCATCTCCCCCTAAATATGTACTTAATTCCTTTCCTTCTTGCAACACCAACAAAGACAACTCTCCCTTCACCTCTGATTCAACAACTCCCGCTCTCAACCTCCATCTCTCCCCACTTTTGAATCCTATACCCCAACTCTCCTCCTGTCCCCCCACCTCTCCCTGCCTTCCACCTCCAATTCCACCCCCTCATGTTTCCATCGAGCCACCCAACCTTCTGTGCTATGCCTTACTCTCTCTGGAAAATAAGTTAGGCTCTCTTATCACCTCCATCTCCCAGCTTGTAGCTGCCATTTCACTTTTAAGCTCCAAGATTTCCACCTTTCCATACACCTCTACTCCTTTGTAAAAACCTCACCTTCCCTCAAGATGCACCTCGCCCCCTCACCCCACTATAGCCAAGCTCAACCTGTCGTCTGCAAACGTTGTTAACTCACTCAAGCCCTTGAACGCCACCCTTCTTCAACCTGCATCTCCTAGTAACCCTACTATCTACACTATTCCGGCCATCTCCTCTGTCAGAACCAAGCATCCACCTAAACCCTCTGAGCACCCTAGTATAAGTACAATATACCGATCACCCTTCAGAGCCCAAGTGCCTCCGTCCAGAAAACAATCTTGACAGAGCTGCGCTGTCTCCTCCACAACTGCAGATCTGCAGTAAAACACAAACTTGAAATCTCCGATACCATCACCCTTCACAATATTGACATGTTCTTCCTCACAGAGACCTGGTTCAATGATACCTCTCACTCTATATTTGATCTCCTATTACCCACAGGCTATTCTATATTTAGGAATGACAGAATAGACAATGTTGGGGGAGGTGTTGCAGTCATCTTTAGAAACTCCCTTCAACTTAAGGCTTTTCCTATCAGCTCCTTCCACACCTTTGAATGCCTTTCTCTTGAGCTTCAATTGCACCACCGCTCACCCCTCAGATTCCATGTCATTTACCGCCCACCTTGTAATGCCCCTTCATTTATGGAGGAACTCACTGACTTCATCAGCGACCAATTCTCGCAAAGTGACAATCAGACCTTCCTGGGTGACTTCAATCTCCACTGGCCTTACCGCAAGACTCTTCTGCGAACTCGCTCAGCCACCTTCCTCTCTGCAAACGATCTTATCCAACAATGCACAGAATCAACACATTCTAAGGGCTCAATCCTGGACCTTGTTATTTCTAAAGCAGGCATGCTTTCTATCACTACCGCTATTCACGTAGACTGGCCTGACCACCTCCTCTTCCCATTCTCTCTTCACCTATCACACTCTATAACTCTTGGCCAACCTAAGATGGCTACCTCCTGGTTATTAATGTTGGTTCCCTCTGTGAATCAGCTTTGTTATCACTTCCAAGGCTAGACCCGAACCTAGATGTTGACGAACATACCTCCCGATGCCTCACATTCCTTACAGTCGAAATCAATAACATTGCTCCTCTCCAAAGCAAAAAGAGAAGGCCCACTCCCTCAACACCTTGGTTCAACAAATCCCTCTATGAAGAAAGAAAGCAGCTAAGATTCCTGGAGAAGCAATGGAGGCAAGCTCCCTCCACCGATAATTTAGCCACGCTTCATTCAGCAAGGTCCAAGTACCACAATCACATTTTTCTTGGGAAAGCATCGCACTTCAGAACACTCCTTGACTCAGTGAAAAATAGACTCAAAAAACTATTCGATCTCCTCAAGATTCCTAACTGCTCTCCCCCAACCTCCAAGTTGGAGGATTCTACAAAGAAATCAGCAAATTTTGCTATATTCTTTGACAAAAAAGTGAAATCCCTTGTGGATCAGGTCGCTCATCCTAACCCTCCAGAGGAGCGCAAATCCATAGCCATTTGGCAGAACTTTAACCCTATCTCTGAAGATGCCCTGCTCAATTGCATCCTTGAAACAAAGCCCTCAAACCATTATCTGGACCCAATCCCCAGTGCCATTGCCATTGACTTCTATTTCTATTCTCTTTCCTATTAGACCACTCTGGTCAACCTCTCCCTCTGTCAAGGCTCCCTTCCTGTCTCCTTCAAAACTGGGCAGGTCACTCCTCTGCTGAAAAAACACACTGCTGATGCGAATGACCTCAACAACGTCCGCCCCATCACTAACCTACCCTTTCTTGCGAAGATCACAGAAAGATGTGTTGCGAAACAACTCTCTCATCATATCAAGGACAATGATCTTCTTGACAATTGTCAGTCCGGCTTCATCCAAAACTGCAGCACTGTAACAGCCCTTCTGCAAGTGATTGATGACGCGCTGCGGATACTCAATTCGGGTGGTCCTGTCTTCTAATTCTCCTTGACCTTTCTGCAGCTTTTGACACTGTCAATCACAACACTCTCCTCAACACTCTGCAACAGAGAATGGGCATGGAGGGCACTGTGCTTAAATAGTTTGATTCCTTCCTCTCGGATAGATCCCAAATGATCAAAATAGCGAACAGTCTTTCATCTCCTTTGGTGGTAGGTCAAGGTGTTTCTCAAGGCTCTATACTTGCACCCGTATTGTACAATCTCTATTTAGAACCACTGGGAAATCTCCTTAGTAAATCCAGGATCCACTATCATCTCTATGCAGATGACACTCAAATCTACCTCAAGGTTGTCTCCACTCACGATCTCGCCATCCTAAGCTCTACTCTCGACTCCATTCAAAACTGGATGTCAACTCATCAACTGATTATGAATCCCTCCAAAACTGAAGTCCTCCTCTTCTCCTCCTCACTCTCTCCTCCACCGGTTCAATCATTGATGGATCAGATGAATCTACTTAACAATAAACTCATCCTTGTCGACAGTGCAAAATCCCTTGGTGTCATACTCGACAAAAAACTCACTCTAATCTCCCACATCAATTCCATTGCAAAGTCTGCTCAATACCAACTGCGCCTTCTTTGGGGAATTTGACGCTTTTTCCCTGAGCAAGACCTTAAAACCCTGGTGCAATTGCTGGTCCTCTCCAGACTGGACTATTGCAATTCTCTTCTTACTGGCCTCCCCAAATCCCACCTGTCCCCCCTTAAATCTGCTCTCCATTCAGCAGCTCGTTTCATTTATGGAGCCAAAAGAAGCAACCACATCACACCGAAGTTATCCACCCTCCGCTGGCTTCCCATAGAGGCTAGAGCTATCTACAAGACTGTCTGTATCACCCATAAAGCCTTGTACTCTTCGTCTCCTCGCTACCTGGCTAATAAACTGAAACTCTCTGGAGGCTCTAGACCATCTCGTAATGCGGAAAATGTACTGGTTGAACCTCCCACTTTCAAGAAGGAAAGACCGATGGCCCAATCATTTTCAGGCAACGCAGTGAGAATCTAGAACTCACTTCCGCCTCAGCTCCGGACCACCACCTCCTACCAGGCCTTCAAAACGGACCTCAAAGTTTTCCTCCTCCAAAGACACCTCCAAATTTAATTCACGCCCTCTCTATTATCTGAGGGAAGACCTCCCTTTATTGAAAATTCTTTTCTCCATGACAATGGAAGTGCCCTCCCAGTGTGTTCTTTTGGTTGGAGTGTCTGCCATTTATTGCAGTATTATCCTTGTAGCTGTGTTTGGTACTCGTTTGTAACATGCACACGCCACTTTTCTCTTGTAACACACTGTTTGCTACCTCTCACATTTTGTTTGCTTTAGATACTTGCACAAGGGCCACCAGTGCCTACGTAACGTTTGTTCTTGTGCTTGAGTGTCTGCCATATATTGCAGTATTATACCTCTAATTGTACTTTGTTTTCTTTTGTAACCTGCACACATGTCACTTTTTCCTCCTGCATTGCACCGTTTTCTACCTCGTGTATTTTGTTTGTTCACAATTGTCACTTTTGCCTCATGTAACTTAACGTTTGCTTTTGTAATTTGCTCATTTGTAATTTTCTCATCATGTATCATATCTGTTCCTATTGTGAGGCGCTCTGACGCCTTCGGGTAAAGTCCACGCTATATAAAAACGCACAAATAAAATAAAATAAATAAATGAGGGTAAATGTAAATTACTGGTGAGGATCTGTGACGCTCCCTCACTGCCCTAGGGACCGCTACCTCCCTGGGGCACAAACAGAATAAATAAGGGGGTCCAGTGTAGAACCCTGGCCCCAGGGACCACCACATTACTAGGAGTACATGCTTGAAAGAGGGGGCTGTGTGGCCCTCATTTTGGAGCTGTAGATGGCCCTGGGGAGCACCATCCCCCAGGGCTGGAGCCAGAAATGTTCAGGGGTGCCCTCCCTGGTACATAGGTGTTTTCTATTGCTCGGAGGGAGCATTACCACCAAGCATATCAAACCATAACAAACATTGCTCTGCTTTGAGTAAGCGCAATCATAAAAAATGCTCCGGCTTGCTGAAAGGTAAGCAGAATTGCGTTTGGACACAAGAGAGATGGATTTTCAACAGCTCACTCTGTCCAAATCAATCCTGGCTCCCCCAGGATGCAAGGAACCAGTAGGGACCAAAGGGGCCTTAAGGCTCCTCCCACAGTCATCAAATGACTGGGTGTGCTGAGTTGGACCAGGGCGCCCAGTATAGAGGCCAGGCCCAAGTAGCCTAGGAGGGGGACTTGTAGCCCCATTTCCTTAAAATAGAAAAAATATTATTTAAAAAAGCCCATCAAATTGCTGTACGACTGCCCCCTTTCTCCACCACTCTGCAAATACATCTCCTGGCACGCTTATGGTATCGGGATGAAGTTTCCTTGCCTCCAGCAAGTCCTGAGAGAGGCCACCCTCTCTTTAATTTACAACAACAACAAAAAGGCTGGCATGGGGGATGGGGTCCCAGGGCTGAATCTGGCACAAGGCGGGGGGCACACAGCTCCCCTCCCCATTCTAAGAATGCCTAGCCCCTAGGGAAATGCCTGGGGGTCAACTACCCCTCTGGCACCTCCAGTAAGCCCCACATAGCAAAATTGTTAAGAGGTCTTTGGAGACCACACACCTCTTCTCCATCGCGCTGCAAAGACAGCTTCTGGTGTACTACTGGATGGGGTATGACATCTACTTTACTCTTCTGGGACCTTGGGGGCCAAGAAGCCCTCCTGTTACCTCCTGTAAATCCTACACTGTGGGATTCATGAGAGCTGGTCAGAGACCCCATTCCTCTACTCTGAAAACACAACAATTTCCTAAAAAAACATAGAAATTCACTAAAAAGGTTACAAGGAAGGTATAGTTAGGAATTGCCATTTAATATCCTTAAACCAGTGAAATTCAGCCATTATGGTTAGAGAGCTAACTATAATATATTGCACCCCCACAATGCACTGCTTATGACCTTACATATTACAAATGACATGACCTAACAATATTAGTTGGAGGTGGCCCATGATGTGAGCAGACTAGGCCCCACTTTAGAACGAGCAATATAATATTGCAAAATGTCCTAACAACACACAAGGAAATGGAGAAAACGTACTCTTAAGATTTGAAACCAGACCCCCATTACTCCCAAAACAGTGCAAACATTATTCCCTTGGAAAAAAACGTTTATGCAAAAAAGTGGAAGAAAAAAAATAAAAGGTAAAAAAAAATACAGGTGAATAGCCTTCATCAAATAACAAACATATCAAGAATGTATTTAGTTCACTTGATACCGGAAATAAAGTCCTTTAAATTCAATGGTTTATGCAGCAGGGATTACAGACAAATGCGAGAGTGATCCTACGGATGGACATAGAAGTGGGAGAAGTCTTCTGGACAAGAAGAGGAAGTTTGGGCCTCTGTGGCATTTCCTTCCTGTTTAAAAAAAACATTAAATAAATAAAACTACCAGAAATTGCCATTTGGTAGAATAGTGTCATGCCTGCCTGTTCGGAGAAGTGAAATTGCTTGGTTAGACTGTCTATTTAGATAAGGAGGAATCCAGAAGCAATGTTTTTTTCCCATTCTTCTACTGGGTGTTGAATCAGAATCCTTTCTTCTGACTTCCTGATAGCCTCAGCATTACTGGTTATGGCTCCTATGAGTCTTCATCCACATTCTCCCCCTCATTTGTTCCCTGCAACATTCTCAGAACCTAAAACAAAAAAAGAATTCAATCAATTAAGGCATGCCCTATCATGACTTTTCTATATTGGATAGCTTTGTATTTTCTTGCTGGCATGATTATGACCCTACCTGTAATTGAACAGATACAGATAAACTGCAATTGCATGTTGGCCAGAAAACTACGTTTTTGTGACTAAGTGTGGATGAAGTTCCTTCTAAATATTAGTAGCTTCTTCATCGGCTAATATTGAGCCTACTCTATATATCCACTAGATGGCGCTTAAAAACCATACAAAAGTACTGTTTGCTGATGTTTGTTATTGTGTTGTCTGACTCTGCAGGGAACATGTCTTCTTTTTAGGTCTTACCTACACAACGCGCATGCGCTGCATAGGCAAAAATACCTTTTGGGATCGCTTTGGCTTTTCAGCCAAGCAAGCACACGCATTCCATTGCCTTCAATGTAAACAAATGCACGTCAGGAGATTCGCCGCAAATGGCAGCAATTATCGCTCCAACAAGTGAATCTCGCAGCCCCCCGCCTCCCCCTTGCTGCTGCGCGCGCCTCCCCTGCTCACTGCAGAGTGCCGGGCTTGTGCTTGTTTTTATGAAAAGACATCCACTTTTTTCCAAACCTTTATCACCACAAGAAATGGCTCGGCAGCGTGCTCCTTCCGGGTCACTCGGTTATTGTTTGTACTTGTGGGCGCTGCCGGGCCCTGCCCAGAGCCCCGCTCTCCGTGACAGCGAGGAGCGTTTTAACTTTTAATACAACGTGCGGTGAGAGCGCAACTCTGGGGTTGAGTGCCCGCCTAATGAATGGTGTCCATTTGAGTCTGGATCATTTATGATGTCAGAGCAGTGTGGGTGAGTGCGGGGGGGCATGCTCAAGATGGGAGCCATTAGTTACACTGCGGAATAAGAAAGGGTCGATGGAAGTGTGACAGGCCGCAGCTTCGAGAGAATGACAGACTTGCTTTATTGTACGCCCTGGACAAAAGAACTGTCTTCCACTAGGCGCACACTACAGCACTACTTGTCTCTCCTCCATGCCATCCTCTCGCAAAGAGCTTTCAGCCTAGACAAATGTATGGAAGGAAACAGGGGGAGGGGGAGTACTTTAAAGGGTGATGATATGAGCCCCGGTTGACCGCTGGCTCCAGTAGTTAAAAAAAAAGAGGTAGCCTAATGGCTAACCTGTCCACTCTAGAGGCAGCGATACCTGAGTTATCTTCACCTTCCCCTTAAAACACCATGTCACCCTGGGTAAGCCACCATAAAAGAATCTCACTGCTTGTTGCTGGCAAACCTTTAGAACAGCATAATCTCATTTTTAGTACTATGCACGCAAACAAAGCACGCATGTTTCTCCAACGAAATACATAATACGACACGGACATCTGAAAGAATGACAAAAGGCATCAATGGTAACCAGTATGGCCGACAGAGGAGATTTTATTCGCTAAATTAGACTAAAAAAATCAAACAGGCATGTGTTACACCAAGTAGCCAATCAAACTCCATTGTGGACTCACTGCAGAGACATCAATGCAACCCAGAAGGACACAGGTTCATATCCCATTGTGCAAAGTTTCAAAATTTTTCCTTTAAATTTTAAAGAAACGCATACCATTCAGTATGTAAAAGTAAAACTGGTTTATAATGCATTTCACAGTGTACAAGTGAATAAGAAGGGGGCACTGAAATTGGAGAATGTGTTGAAATAGGTGCAACGTCACCACCAGCTGCTTGCCCCAGAGCCTTGCTTTGCAATCCCCCTTCCCTCCCCCATATGCAGTGCAAGGTAAGGATTTTACACTGAGTGGCCGAAGGCTGGGGACCATCCTTTACAACAGAACTTTTACAACGCGGTACCGTTACCACGCAGGTTTTACAATGAAAGTCGTAACAACGACTTGCGCTGGAGGGCGCTGTAGGATAGGGAATAGTTTAATTTACTATCCAAAACCTTCCCTACTATCCACTGGGACTCGAGTTGGAATAGTAAATTAAACTATTCCACTATCCAGCGCCCCCCAACGCAAGTTGTTGTAACGACTTGCGTTGTAAAACCTGCGTGGTAACGGGTATGCCTGGTAATACCACACGTTGTACCGTCATACATCCCTGGAGGCTTACCCGCCCGCTCACCTTAGCACTGTTTCACCTAATGTATACCAGATAATGGGGAGGCAAGGCTTCCTCTCACTTGGACTTATCCTCTCTCCACAGGCCTCTGCTGTTTCCTCCCCCAGGACATCCCTCGCCCCCCCAACCCCCTACCCTGTAACTTCCGTTATCCACGGGACCGGCCGGCTCTTGTATACAGCGTCTCCACCAAGTGCCCTGTTTACCTCCATCAGCTGTCCCTGCTCCCTGATCTCCTCCTCCAGCTACCACCTCTTCCGGCTGCGACACTTCCACCTGGTGCTGCAGCTGCAGGACAAGACCCAGGAGTATGCCTGGGTCCTGAAGTTGGAGCTGAGCTCCCTGCAGGCTTCGCCAGGCAGGGGGCCCTGGTGCTGGACACCCACCCGGTCCTCAGCCCACAGTACGGGGCCAGCCCAAAAGCAACCACTCCTGGGCTCCGGATTTTCATCTGGTAAAGGTGAGGTATGGCATTTAAACCAGACCTATGCCAATGCTTTTTTATTTTTATATTTTATTTTTTTACTTTCTCTCATATTAAAGATGCAGGTGTACGGGTCTAACATATGTGGCAGGGGAAGGGACTGCAGCCCAGCGCCGAGCCTTTCATCAATGATTAATGAATAGCAGGTCTGTTATCCCCGGACGTGACATTATTAGGTACATAGGTGGTTCTACCAACAGCACAGTCATCAGATGTATGTTTATATTTTCGACAATGCAGATTTTCAACATTTAGAAATGAGTAGAACATAAATAGAATCAGAACACATAAAAACTTCTAGAATTCTGAACATGCATATCCACTTAGAACCTGCAGCCATCTTCCTCTTTTGTTGCTGCTCAGGCTACAGATAAGTCACTTTTCATAACTGTCCTTTTGTTTAGTGACTGTATTTATAATAAAGAGGACTATTAATACATAGACAAACTACATAAAAGTAGAATGGAGAACAGCCTCTCTCTTCTGCACAGTGCTTACAGTAAATGTAAATGTAAATGTAAATTGATACTTATATTGCGCACTACTCACCCGCAAGGGTCTCAAGGCGCTTGTACGAATACCGCTGTGGAACCCACCCTGGCTTTCCCTGTGAGGCGTCCACTCCTGGGCACCCCCAAGGTGGAGATCAGGCATCCGTAGCGTTGTGGGGGGCGTTGTGGAGATTAAGCAAGCTATTGACCAGAGTTGCAGAGTGGGACTCCATGATTGGAATAGGCACTGAGGCGAGAATTATCAGGTCCGTGGAATTTTGAGCCCAAGACCCGCCGAGGTGGGGAATTGAACCCTGATCCCGGGCTAGACCTCTGCATCAGGGTCTGCCGCTCCAATCATTGAGCCACACTTCTCCACTAGCACTGTAACTGGTTATGCTAATCACACACATGCCCAGCACTTTGGCATGTACGCATTGCCTACTGCACACCACACGCATAAACTCAGAGGCACACATCAGGCACAACACTGCACACACGTCCGACAAAGCACAGACTGGCCACATACTTGGAAAGTAAGGCAGTGCTGATTACAGCCATGCCCACGAAAACATGTGAGGGTTGGGGGTATGTTTTTAGGGGTGGGCGTAAGTTTAAAGGGGTGCTTTTTGTTTTTAATGACTGCAGTGACTGCCGTGAATCAAAGCTAACAGACACTCATGCACTATATGTGTTCATATATGTGCACAGTACACTGCTAGACTGTCTACTGTTTAGATGTTAGCTGTGCTAATTTAGCTTTTGAACCAAGGCCAATCAATGCCTCTTTTATGCACACAAAAAATGATCTTCTCTGAAATACTTTTTTCAGTTGCTGAAAAAGTTTAGTATGATGTATAATTAGGGTAAATACACTAAGGTGCTAGAGAATTCCAACACCTAAGGAGGATTGGAGAGGGTAAATACTGGAGTATATCCTCCCTATGTAGTCAAAACTTCACAAAAAAATACTCCAATTGACCATACAATGGTCTGTGATGCTAGAGGACTAGCAGTGCCCGCACTTAGGGAACAAAAAAGGAGAAAGAGAGAGGGGGGAGAGGGAACTCTCTTGGTAAAAGGTTGTACCTAACCCAACCATGAATGTGGGGAAAAAAACTAATTTTGTTTTAATTACCTTCACACAGCCTAGTGGTGTCATGCTTCATCATCGGGTACCCCAACATCAACAGTAAATGGTCCATTTCAACATCAAACACATTGACCTACGAAAAACCAATTTTCTCTTTCAGAAGGAACCAAAGTGTGAGAGATACATTCAAACCCAAAGGTGAACATCAATTGACACTATGGAATACCCTGCGAGTGACAGGTCATTACTCGTGTGGGTCATGTGTATCCTGTGAATTCCCAGAACACACTAAAACTCTTGATTTAGGACTACTGACCTCATGGGAACAACAATCACATACGAATTGTAATTCAGTCTCAGTAATCTATCTCATCATATGCCCTTGCCAACTAACTTATGTGGGAATGACTAGTCGAAAAGCTAGGCTACGAATAAGCGAACATAGAAGCACAATCAGACGTGCAGTGACAGCCACCAACTAACATCTCACTTTGTGGAAAAAATGCATAAAGGCACAGACATACGATGGACACTAACTGAAAAACTGAAAGGCACCAGTAACTTACAAAAAAGACTCTTAGACAGAGAACAGCGCTGGGTGTACCGATTGAAAAGCCATTAGAACAGGCTCAACGACAGTATACTATGGAGTCAACTTTCTATATGTTATGTTATGTTATGTTACAAAAATTTTAATACCGCGCTCATACACCAATTGGTTTCTTGGCGCTCATAGACAACAGGGGTGTAGCACGGGGGGTGTGAACAGCTAACCGTGAGCAAGGCGGAACAGATAAGTTTTTAAGGATTTGCGAAAAGTGGGGTAGTCAGGAGTGAGCCGGATGGGGAGAGGGAGGGAATTCCAAGTGAAAGGGGCAAGGAAGGAGAAACGAGCACCACCGTGCTTCTTACGACGAAACCTTGGAATAACCAGCAGATTGTGGGCAGAGGATCTGAGGTGTCGGGAAGGAGTGTAAGAATGGAGACAGGAAGAAATAAAAGCCGGAGCAGAAAAGAAAAGAGATTTGAAGATGGTGCAACCAAGCTTGAAGATGCATCGTTGCGCAACCGGAAGCCAGTGCAAGGTTTTTAACAGTGGGGTAACATGTTGATGTTTTGGTTGCTGAAAGATTAATCTAGCAGCCTGATTTTGCACCAGTTGAAGGCGTTGAAGGTGGTAAGCTGGAATCCCCACGTATAGACAGTTGGCGTAGTCTAGACGTGAGGTAACCAGGGCCAAGATGACAAGTATAAGAGCCTCTGGAGACAGGTACCTTCGGATCTTCCCGATCCTGCGGAGATGAAAGAAGCAGGCCGAGGTGACAGCATTAATGTGCGGTCGCATCGAGAGATCACTGGAGATGACCACACCTAAACTCTTCACGGAGTCGACTGGGCAAGGGGAAGGGCCGAGGGCAGGCGGCCAGAAGTTGGGAGTCCAAGGATGAGGGGGCCCACCAATCAGGACCAGCTCTGTCTTACTAGGATTGAGCTTCAGCTGACTGAAGTTCATCCACTCGTAGATGGAAAGCATGGTGGATTGGAAATTAGAGCGGGAGAGAGGGGAAGAGTCAATAGGAAAGATAAGTTGCAGATCATCTGCATAATTAAAAGTGGTAACAGAAGAGTGACGGAGGGAAACCAAAAGAGGCTGCATGTAAAGATTAAAGAGAAGGGGGGATAACGCAGAACCCTGGGGGACACCACAGGAAAGTGAAGTGGAAGGAGCAGAAAAGGAGGATAGGTGAACAGATTGAGACCGGAGTTGGAGAAAGGACACAATCCAAGATATAAACAGTAAATAACTCCAGTTTGACCCTATCTGAACTCTGAGTTCCCTTACGTATGACACTAACACGGAGTATCTTAACCTTCATGAAAATATCCTAACTCTGTAAAGAAACATTGTGTAATCCTCGCACAAAGGGTGGTGCTTCCACCATTAGTAAAACAATATGCACAGTCAAAACCATGTGTGCCTGGTGTTCTGCTGATAACTCACATGGGTACCTCAATCAATATAGATATGATATCACGTAAAATTATTACCAGTTGAGCGTAATCTTTATTTTATTAAAATAAACGGATCCGTAAATATAAATGCAAACGCTCATGCTCTTCAATCTCTTGACTAAAATACAATTCACTGTGAAAAACTACATTTCCCAGACATATCCAACTGGAAGCACATTCACGCGAACATGCAATATATCACTTCCTCCTAGGTCGGAGGTCAGGGGCGGAGTCTGCCGGCACACCCAGATTACCGCGCAAAAAGAGGCTTTTATACAGCCCACCGGATACTCGACTAGCACAAGCCGAGGACCTTAACCGATGTAGGTACGCTGCCGGGTGACTGCTCAAATTGATGTAAGTGGGAACCCACGCTTGAATCGGAGACATCCATATGATTCAGATAGTGACTTAGCGGGAATTCAAACCGTATGGCAATTAGCCTATTGGGACACACATTTCTGTTTTTTTGACGTATCAACTTTTGCATCCACCCCAGGACCACCCACATAGTGTAACCGGTCCTGTGTGATGAAGTCAACCCAGGAAATTCGGGTAACGTATCAATGGCATGAGATAGTGGATACATGATGTATTTTTTTCTAAGTGTTAAGAATGATGAGAGAGAGATATATATAAACTGCCAGCAAATCTAACTGTACGTCAGTTGGTGCAATTGAGATTTTTTTTGCCTAAATGCATGCTGGTTTTTATAATATGAGACCTTCACACAAGTTACATCAGTAAACGTATAACCATGCCACCCACATGTTGTTCTGTCACATATAAATCCAATATGTTTCAGTGGTATGGCTTGAGTGGCACAGTGAAAGGGTGATAAGCATGCGAAAAATTCATGCATGCTTACTTAGGTGGTATCCACGACGCCCAGTCGGGGCGAACACATAACAGAAATGCTGTTTATGTTACATGTTATATGGTATATGTCTCTATGTTTCCTTTCAGATGGAGTCTGGCAGATGACATACACACATGATTAACATACCACAAGGAGCAGCTACTCTGCCCTTATTTCACTGATAGGATAGGGACCCCCATCGTGTTAGTTCCCTCACATAGGGGATCAACCTTGCCCTGAAGAAAGTCCTGGACCTTTTGGCCAACACGGACTTAAACATGTCGGCACTAGGGTCTTAGGACCATAATACTCCAATCAAGACCCACTTTTTACTTATTTTTAATTACCCAGACAGATCCAAGAATAAAGGTAAACCGGGGATCTGCCTGAGGTATTTTATCTTTAAAACCCCTTGACTTGCAACTATTCAAAGAGCTCCCAACAATGTGGTCGAGCCCACCCCGACTTGTAGGGGTCTGGGTGAACCGATGATGAAGCATGACACTACTAGGGTGTGTGAGGGTAATTAAAACAAAATTAGTTTTTTTCACCACATTCATGGTTGGGTTAGGTATAACCTTTCACTAAGAGAGTTCCCTCTCCCCCCCTCTCTCTATCTCCTTCTTTGTTCCCTGAGTCCGGGCACTGCTAGTCCTCTAGCATCACAGACCATTGTATGGCCAATTGGAGTATTTTTTGTGAAGTTTTGATGTATTGATGAAGTTTTGATGTACAATTAGATCACTTGCATGATTAGTAAAGTTCTCCTTTTCAGGTTTTTGTTGACGTTAATAGGCGGATTAAAATTAAATACATTTGCCTATGGTACTTTTCCATGGCAATGAAGGAAATTATACACTGGGCATTTATGAACAATGTTATTAGATGAGAAAGTCCTGTTTATTATTTAAATCTCCCCAATAAAGCTGTTATCAGGTTTGACAGAACGTAAAAGCTTGTTGTCATTTGTAGCAGCAAAATGTTGCAAAATCTATTACTAGACTCGGATGCAAACTAAGCATGCTTTATGGTTTGCAATTTGTATTTGATTTTTTTCATATAAATTCTTGAAAAAAGAATTGTTGATTGTATGCCTTGATATTTTTTTTGTGTCAATGCTCCCAGATAAGAAAGGAATCTAGTCTGGTTCAAACACTATACCTTGTCAGTTCATTAATGTAAGTTTACAGCATGGATCGGGTGGAGCTGAAGCATTCCAAATTGGTCAATTATTCCTATACATTTTATTGGTGATATGTTACACAACTACTTTCACAATTGACCAACAATAAAACTATTTTACCAATACCAACGTTTACACACATATTACCATAACCAATCTGTATCTCCTTTACTATCGTATAACTGTTCACTTTGCTTTTATAGTATAACTATGTTAAAATATAATTTCTTCACATAGGTATCAACTTTAGGACCTTATAAATATTTAGCCATGCACCACTTTATGTTACTGAACAGAAGAATATCTGCTGGATGACTAAACACTTACAAGATACTAAAGGCAAGACCTATTGGCTATGCCAATGCTTGTTCAAGACTGTTTTGTCAATGATTTGCATGTGTTTGCGGGGAACTTGATGATGAAGCTAAGGAACACCTTTATTAGGCTTTCTGCAGCTATTTGCCTGTTCTGAGTTCTCCGCATGCAGTTTGTTCAGTGTTTGGCAGAGAGGTTGGTGGTGTAGAACAGAATGAACGTACCTTGCATCTGGTCTCTGTAGAGACTTGCATACATATGTGCAGAGCACTCCTGTAATTTTTTTTGGTTTCTTGATCCTTCAAACACCCCAGATCTCCGCAGTGTTGCAGAACATCTGACTCTTGTTTAATGATAGTGTACACCTCAAATTGGAGGTGGTGAGACTGCAGGTGGCCCATCACCTGCCCGCCCTGATAACTGCGTGGGCACCGGTACCCTGCTGTGCTGTGTTTTGTAACATCCAGAGGAACTGGAATCCTACAGTGACAGCACCAATATAAGGCACTCTGGCAAAGAAATGAGAAAAAATGGAAAGAAGAAAAGAGACAGGTTCCAACTATCACTTTTTGGACATTTGGCAGAGGCTGTGCTGCTACTGTGCGCCTACAGCACATGTGGAAGACAATCTGGGACTGACAGCTGTCATGCAAGGCATCCGATGAGGTATTACTAGATGTTGTGACTGTCAGTGCCACACAAAATGTGTGCACAACCTCAGCACTTCTAAATCTGAGACAGTCAACTCACTCGACACTGTGTGGACGGCCCAACACCACACAATCCAGAGCACAGTCAGCTTTTCATGCAGTCAGCACATGGCACAACTTATGCAGCAATACAATGAGACACAGTCACACCAGGGATAAAGTGCACACAAGCTGCAACTACATAATCCTATCCACACGCTATAAGCAGCCTGCACAATGTGATACCGCCAGTACAAACATAATGCGAGGCACACTCCATTCAATGTGTTGTGCACACTGCAAAGTGCATATTTACACTCTGCTCAATGCTAGACTCATGGTACAGGACTCCAATCACAATAATAAACTTAGAGCCTTCATGATCACAGATGGTAATATATAGAAAAAGAAAACAAGACAGCCTCAGTGATCTGTGACAGTCAGCACATCTGGGCTCAAGGATGGAGGAAGCAGATACAGCGTCCATGACCTGTGGTAGTCAGCACATCTGGGCTCAAGGATGGAGGAAGCAGAGACAGCCTCCGTGATCTGTGGCAGTCAGCACATCTGGGCTCAAGGATGGAGGAAGCAGAGACAGCGTCCATGACCTGTGGCGGTCAGCACATCTGGGCTCAAGGATGGAGGAAGCAGAGACAGCGTCCATGACCTGTGGCGGTCAGCACATCTGGGCTCAAGGATGGAGGAAGCAGAGACAGCCTCCGTGATCTGTGACAGTCAGCACATCTGGGCTCAAGGATGGAGGAAGCAGAGACAGCCTCCGTGATCTGTGGCAGTCAGCACATCTGGGCTCAAGGATGGAGGAAGCAGAGACAGCCTCCGTGATCTGTGGCAGTCAGCACATCTGGGCTCAAGGATGGAGGAAGCAGATACAGCGTCCATGACCTGTGGTAGTCAGCACATCTGGGCTCAAAGATGGAGGAAGCAGAGACAGCCTACATGACCTGTGGCGGTCAGCACATCTGGGCTCAAGGATGGAGGAAGTTGAGACAGCCTCCGTGATCTGTGGCAGTCAGCACATCTGGGCTCAAGGATGGAGGAAGCAGAGACAGCCTCCGTGATCTGTGGCAGTCAGCACATCTGGGCTCAAGGATGGAGGAAGCAGAGACAGCCTCCGTGATCTGTGGCAGTCAGCACATCTGGGCTCAAGGATGGAGGAAGCAGAGACAGCGTCCATGACCTGTGGCGGTTAGCACATCTGGGCTCAAGGATGGCGGAAGCAGAGACAGCCTCCGTGATCTGTGACAGTCAGCACATCTGGGCTCAAGGATGGAGGAAGCAGAGACAGTGTCCATGACCTGTGGCGGTCAGCACATCTGGGCTCAAGGATGGCGGAAGCAGAGACAGCCTCCGTGATCTGTGGCAGTCAGCACATCTGGGCTCAAGGATGGAGGAAGCAGAGACAGCGTCCATGACCTGTGGCGGTCAGCACATCTGGGCTCAAGGATGGCGGAAGCAGAGACAGCCTCCGTGATCTGTGGCAGTCAGCACATCTGGGCTCAAGGATGGAGGAAGCAGAGACAGCGTCCATGACCTGTGGTGGTCAGCACATCTGGGCTCAAGGATGGCGGAAGCAGAGACTGCCTCCGTGATCTGTGACAGTCAGCACATCTGGGCTCAAGGATGGAGGAAGCAGAGACAGCCTCTGTGATCTGTGACAGTCAGCACATCTGGGCTCAAGGATAGAGGAAGCAGAGACAGCCTCCATGACCTGTGGTGGTCAGCACATCTGGGCTCAAGGATGGAGGAAGCAGAGACAGCCTCCGTGATCTGTCATGGTCAGCACATCTGGGCTCAAGGATGGAGGAAGCAAAGACATCTTCCGTGATCTGTGATGACCTCTTGACCAATAGTGGTAATTCTTCTTTGTGATCTGTACATAGGCGCTAATTTGCTTCTTTATTTACGGATCACTTGCTGCCTTAAGCATGCCTTGAACCTCAAAGACTTGTCTATAAAGAAGCACTTCTACCTGTAAAAAGATCAAAAATCTCAAATTCATTGTGTGGCTTGTGGATATTATGAGTAGTTTAAACATATATTTATACTGGGGACTTACTCTTTAAACATATGCGTTTACTTCAATAATTACATCTTGCTTTTGAACACACCAAGGTGCGACCTTTTAGGCTGGAGATATGGCACTCAGTGGAGCACAGCATGGGGCTGCGAGGGCAGTATTTTAATAAATAATCATTGGGTGTGTGATTTATTTGGACACTTCTTAGTACATATGGGTTAATGAAGCAGATAACAGCGTATATGAGGGAATTTCTACATATATTTTAAAGATGGACATTTGCTTGCTGGTACGCAAGGTAAGTTTGTGGATAGGGGTGGTGTGGACTTGCTTGAGGTATGTAATGTTGGAGTGCAGAGTAAGTGCTCACAAATATGCAAGTTATGGGTTTCATGTAAGGTGATTAATGTGGTAGGAAAGTAAATGAGATATAAGCTTCAGTTTGGAAAGCATTTTCCATTTACAAGAGAAGTTCTATCGTCATTGTATTGGCATTTAAAGCCCATCCCAGTGTGGTCAGAAAGCCTTGGTGCCCTTGTGCCAGTTCAGTGATTCACAAGGCAGAAGCCATGCCTCATACCAACACCTCGGTCTGCCACTACAGTAACACTGCCGCTAGGATGCTACCCCCAAACCAAGTACACACTTTTCTCCATGAGAACTAAACAAATATTTTATAAACTGACACCTAATTACTCATGGAGAACAGCTTCAATTTGAAACCAGGCCCTTCTCTCTACTAGTTCCCAGACTTCCATAGCTCGTTTGATTTTGTTTGTTACTTTTTACCAATAGATGTTGTGGCCTCTAGATGGAGCTACCAGCCAAAATTAAGGAGTGATGGACCAAAAAAGACCAGTGAACATTAAAATCCTTATATCATCCAATTTCAGCCTTAAAATTCAGTGTAAGTCATGCTTTATTGTACATTGTTATTTAAAACCTTTACAATGTAGAAAATAGTTCACTTAATAAAACAAAGGTCACATTCATACCTATTAAGACAATAAATCCTTCAGTAAAAAAACTTACTGAGACAGCAGCATCAAAGTTAAAATAAAGTATGATTTCTTTTAGGCAGCCTATTCATCATGATGAGATGTGCAGTCATTTCTTCCTTGTGGCCGGCCGAGGGGTAATATATTAAAGTGCCAGTGCAATAAGAACATTTTTGAAAGTGCCACTTCAATAAAAACATGTTTGCGTTAAAAAAAGAGAAATTGGTTAATTATGATGACAGTTCGGGCTAACCCAGAACAGAAGCCAAGTAGAGTCACAGGTGAAGTTATAGAACGGATTGTTGGACATAAGATCAATAGGGCTATCATTAACACCAATAAGCTCCAATATAACTAATGAGGCCTGGGAAGCTCATTTTTTGAAGATGAATGCCTTTCCCGCACACGAAGAAGTCCTCCCCTGACTTCAAATCCCTATATGGAGCCCAATAATCTTATCTGAAATTGAGGAAGCCATACACCAGAGTCCGAGCTACAAAGCCCCTGGCCCGATGGGCTACCAATCTAACTCATTACATACTAACACACATTCTGGGCCCTCCTGCTTTTGAATGTCTTTAACAACTTATCCTGCACCCCACTGCCTGGCACTTGGTCAACCAGCACCATTGTCCCCATTTTTAAAAAGGGTGACCCCTCCCAGCCCTGTTGTTAAAGACCAATTTCCCTGTTCGACAACACTCTAAAAAATATTAGGGAGCGTCTTATACAATAAGATGAAATATTGGTCAGAAGGCAATTCTATTTTACAACCTTGTCAAGTTGGCTTCAGGAGCAGTGTGGGCATAATTGAACAATGCCTCAACCTAAAGATAATAATGGGGAAATACACCATCGCACAGAAGTCACCCATTTATTTGGCATTCATGGATTTGACCTCAGCCTTTGAATATGTAAATCAGTCACAGCTGTGGTCAACTCTGTTAGACTACAGGTTAGGCAATACACTGGTATACTTTTGACACATCTACATAAGGACCCGAGATCCCAAGTCAGGATTAACACCGGAGGCGAGGTTTCTAATGTCATCAACATTGGTAGAGGAGTCAGATAGGGGTGTGTCATCATAAAATACACAGAACATTAAACGAGTTAAGCAGCGATATTCCCAGAGTTAATAGTAACACACTCCCCGCACTATTATATGCCGACAATGCGGTTTTAATGGCCCAGACATCTAATGCACTACGTATCTTAGTAAAGGGTTTTGTTGATTTTATGGCCAACCAAGATCTATGCACCAATTAATAAAAATACATAATGGCCTGTAGACCAAGGAAGCACCTTTCAAACTCCATCTCTGTCGGCTAGCAGATCTTAAAATGCACTAGCACTTGTTGGGGCTTGTTTTTGTTGCTACTGGTTCCTGGATTGACCACATGGCCTGCTGTAGGAACAAGTTCATTAAAGCCCTTAACTGGGTCCTCAGCCTTCCACAACCAAGGATGACAGGGGCTGTTCTAGCTATGTCAATCTTCAGTGCATTCGGACAGGTACTTATGGTGCAAAGGATTGGGGAATCCTTAGGGGCTGCAGTATTCATCTCAAAGAAATCAGGTTTTGTCAGATACATCTGGGTGCTCCTATCTCTACATCACAATATGTATTCCATAGTGAATTGAACATTCATTATATTGCAGATTACATACATGCATACCCTGCCTTATTCTGGCTAGCGATCTGTAATAATCAAGCAGGAACCCTCACACAGGAGATCATTGGAGATTGCCTGAAATGCGAAAAAGGAATGGACATTCCCTGGCTAGAAGAGGTGCGCCTAAGTCTAAGCAGGGTTAACTAAGAGCATATTTTTGCAAATACTAAAGAGGCAAATACTGTCAGCAAATGAGATGTACGCACTGCACTTTACACGCACTATAGTAGGGCAAGATTAGATATGGAGGCAAAGAAACCAACTATAGCTGCTTTTCTGCTAATTGATAACATCTCTGGGAGAGGGTACTCCTTTTTCACCTAAGAGTTGGCACTGTGAAGTCTTTACTTTGCTTCCCTCTCGGGTTTAACATTACCCTCGATCTCCTGCCATGCCAGAGCAAGGGCCAGAGTCAGCAATTAATATTACACTTTTTATTTGTCTGCAAGTTTTATAACAAATATGCTAAATTGCTTTTACTACACTATTTTAAAAATAACTTACCTATCCACCTCGGATCGGCATACATATCCATTCTCCTTCTGGAAAATAAAGTGCTGGCCTTTATGACGTAACTGTTTTATGTGCTGAAATACAATTTGTGCTTTTATGGATATGTACCTCTCTGAAAGAATTGAATTGAATTGATGTGCAAACTCTCAATAATAGAAAGGCACATTTTTATGCATTGGGTGGCATGCCACATATGGTTGGTGCTGCGGTTGATGGAACACTGACTGCTTTAGTTTCACCACACAACAGACACCAACATTAAAACAATAAGAAACATTTCCTTTTAATCATTGTGCAAGTAGTGTGTATCCCCGATATTTACATCATTAGATTTTGTGCATGATTTCCTTTATCCACCCATGATTCCTTTCTGCTATGCAATAGCAGCATACAGATGTTAATGACACAGACTAAAAATGAGAGGGTCTGGCTTGTTGGTGAGTAGAATATTAAAATACATAAAAAGAAAAATACTTTATTGAAATACATATATAATGTAATAAGCAATCATTTAGCTTTATTGTTTCTCTAAACTGACTGTGGTTGTGACCACCTCTTAGAAACCAAACATCACTAGGAAAGTCCACTTCAATGATCACATGATCTAAATAGGCGACTTGTGGAGCAGGCGTTTGGGCACCTGAAAGCATGATTTTGTTGCCTGGAGAAGTTTGCTGGGACCCTCATCTTACCATGAGTTTGCCCAGGAGGAGGCTGGAGATTTAGAAAATGAAAATGAAAGTGTTGAGGAAGAAGGAAATCACCTGAGACAAGATGTAATGGACACATTTTTTCATTAGGTCAATACTCAATGTACATACATAATAAAAAAAAAAAATCAATACATCTAACAGTCAATTTCAGTTCATCATTAAGTAGTTGTCTTAAAATGTGTAAAATGAATGTGCAAGTAAGTGACAATGTGTTTATTTGTGTGCAACTTTATAAAAAAGAACACTTTCCATCTTATATATGCAAATCATGTCATTGTTTGATAACAAGATAAAAATTTTAATTATGAAAAGTTACGTCCTGTGATCAGAGAATGTCATGAGCATGTAAAACCTTGAATCATAAACATTTTTGTTACAGTTCACATCAAACTATTATCATCTGAATCACTAAGGAATCATTGGTGAATATTGGATCTGGCAAGTGACATACTTCCTTACTAAAATGGTACTTTGTATTTTGTTACAAATTGTACACAAAGGTAGAAACAATGCAATATGTGTTCTCATTAATGGCTAAAATTAATGTATGTAATTGTAATTGTGATAATATGCATATGGTGCTCTTACCTTGTATGCTCGTACACTTAAAATAACAGAAGATCAATTGTTTTTCATTTTAACATAGATGCCCATATCCTATTTAGTGTGAGGTTAACCTTCAATATTGAAAGGATTAGGATTTGGTTTTGCAAAAATATATATGTGAATGTGTCATGTTTAGGTAGACAAATGGAATTTTTTCATGATCTTGATGCAACATGTACAAATATAGGAAAGTGCAGCATCTATTTTAAGTTTCTAAATTATTAGACAGATATAATTACTTAAATTTGTTGTCTTATAGAGTTCATAATGCTTGCATGCCCTTACCATATTTTTCTAAAATATTTCTTTATTTCAAACTGTAATAACCAACTCCGGATACATCACTAAATGAACTATGAATTGTATTAAACAATATATTTATTTGTTAAAAATACAGCTAAAATGTTATTATTAACTATGGAGAACGAACAAATATATTTTCAGATACTGAATTTACAAGTATAATGGACAAAAATCATCAGGTTAACAACACAGTAGTTTGGGGTCCTTGTTCACAATAGATCTTTTCACTAGAAGGCAGGTATTTTCTATAGATTTGCCCCAAGAGTGAATGCTAGAGACTCACTGAAGGAAACTGTAATGTAATGTAATGTAATGTAATGTAAATACCAATTTATAACGCGCGACAATCGCTCCAAGGAGCATCTAGGCGCCCAGAAAGGACAACCAGATGTTAGGTAGTTCCTATGCTTACTTGACCGAGACCCGAATTACACTAGGCTTTTGGCAGTCGTATCTTGTAGATTAAAGATCCAGGTTTTTAGGTGTTTGCGGAAATCTATTTCTTTATCCAGTGATCTCAACTGGGGGGGAAGGGTATTCCATGCTTTTGCTCCCAGTACCGCCAGGGATTTACCCCCTCGAGTTTTAAGTCTGAAACTTGGGACAGTAAGCAGGTTGGCCGTTGAAGAACGCAGTGCTCTGGTTGGGCAGTATCTGCTGAATTTTTTCCTCAGGTAGGATGGGCCTAAGTTGTGGACAGCTCTAAAAGTAATTAAGAGTACTTTAAACAAGACCCTTTTTATAATAGGCAGCCAGTGTAATGCCTTAAGGGCTTTGGTTGCAGATGATCTTTTCGGCCACTTTAAAACCAACCTCGCAGCTGCATGTTGCACCATCTGAAGTTTGTGTGTGACAGCTTTATTTGTGCCAGCGTAGAGGCTATTACAGTAATCGATGCGTGATGTTACTAGTGCAACCGTAACTGTTTTCCTTGCTTCAAGGGGCAGAAGATCAAAGAACTTTCTCAGTCCCTTTATTACCCCAAAGCACATGCCTGCCACTCTAGCCGCTTGTTGTCTAAAAGACAGGTCAGAGTCAAAATGCACCCCCAGATTACGGGCCAAGTTGGTTGTATGAGGTGGTATTTCAGCTTTTTCTGGCCACCATAATCGTGGGATGAACTCATTATTTGGGCCTATAGGCATGATCTCTGTTTTGCCTGTGTTGCATTTCAGATGGTTTAGACGCATCCATTCGAAGGTCTTGTTCTTCTTTGTGGTGATTTTTGAGGAATCATCTCCCAATTATCCAGCCAAATACCTCCTTCTGAGGGGGACTGATATATCCACAGCTTCAAAGTTCGACATCACGACTGGTCCCTCCGCGGTTTTCAGGGCCTTACTTTCAGTGAAGGAGCTTGGAGGAGTGTTGAAGGTCTACATAAGGGGTAGATGAATCTCTAATAGCCATACATATCTACCCTTCAACCCTCCTGCACCAGCCCATAATAGAAGCACAAGACAGAATATTCTTCTCCATTAGGTCATTGCACTCCCTATGCAACTAGTAGTTTTGCTCCCTAAGAAGCTGATTGTTGCCTCAAGGAGCCCTATTACCTGGCCCATCTGGACTTCATGTCTGGAGACCGCTCCGTGATACTGTGTCTCAAAGTTTCATACATACTATGGGCATCAGTGGCCACACTCAGCTGTCTCAGTGTTGGACTACTACTTCCCACACTACCCTGCGGCCTTTAAACATTGGGTCTTGGCTCAACTGCAGATATTGAAGGGGTTGGCAAACCAATAATAACAATTCCTAGGCAACTTGAAACCTGGCGAAAATCAGGTATTACACATAGGGAATGATAAACAAAAGCGCAGTGTACTTCTCTTGTGTGGCGTTTTAGGCTCCGATAGAATCTTCCCGATTCGTGCCCTTATATAGGTAGAAATCACATTGCCCTAATATAGGCATAGAAATCAATCCTGTATTTAGGCATAGCCCATGCAAGCCAAATACAAGCATGGATGCTTCCACCCTTACCAAACGTCACAAGGATTTCATGGAAAGTAGGCTTAAGCAGTCAGGGACCTCCCCTTACTTGAATTTTGATTTCTCCAAGAACTCAGCATGTTTTACAATGAACAACTATTTCCAAGGGGTTCATTGTGACATTATTATGCCTGACTCACGTCAAACTGTGGCATTCCTAAACACCTTCAAGGTATAAATATACCTTCACTTGCTCTAGTAAACATGCGGTTGTGCGGAGCAGTTCGACTATCTACTTGCCAGAAGCAGATCGCTACAGCAAGTGCCGAAGGAATCCAACACTCCAGCTGACGCACTGATCAGAGGCTGCCTTTCTCCTGAAGAGAATCGAGCTTCAGTGTTTCCAAGCTCCCCTTGCGGGGTGTTGGGAAATCGAGTCCCGAGACAGAGATACCAGACCTCCTTCATTCTAAACCAAGGTATGGAGCTGATTAGAACCTAGAGAAATCTTGGATAGATTCTTGGCAAAGAAAGCTAAACCTATGCTACGCAAAACTTACTTCTTCCATCCTACTAGACCTAGGTTAGGTACATTGGGGTAGGCGTATTTTAGAAGAACCAGTTGAGTATTTTAGTCCATGTATTTATGTATGTATTTTTATATGGCTTAGAAAGCATACAATGCTTTTACAGTAATATTTTATAATACTATTCTTGCTGTACGCATTATACTTTACAGACTGTTTTACGATTGTTAACAGTTCACTTCTCTTGCATGAGAAAGAAGACAGTTCAATAAACCTTTTTATTGAAAACGCCCGCCTCTCTACTTCTCTACAACCTTGTAGAAATGAAGCATGCATGATTGACTGGGTGAAATACGTATCTATTTTTTCCACAACTCTAGAGCTATCTTTCTTACTCCAGGGAAACAAAGTTGTCATTTTTATGCGGTTGTCAGAAACTAATCGCTTCTTGTGAATTCGAGAAAGTTTCTAGTGACCTGTGAGCTAGCTGGCACTCCCTCTTAAGTTTAGTATATTCGATAGAGACCTAGTCGACCTCAGTCCTACATCAAATCTATAGGATATATTATTCCAATGCGTGCACAGAGCCTATTGGGAATATAGGGACTACACTAAACTACAAAAGACAGTTAAGAACAATTCATTTTATTTATACGTATAATTTTGTTTAAAACAGATAGATCTGAGTAGATGAAGATGGCAATCTGAGATTAGCAAAACACACCAGTTGATGGACGGAATGTTGCACATTGGCAAAACATTCACCCCCAGTCACAGATCTGGGCTTGATCCATCGTTATTTTGCTCACCACACCACCCTAGTTCAGACATGGCCATATGCAAATCAGTCTTGACCCTGTGCCTCATGGGAACAGTCTAGCCCGAACTGCCAAGCTGTGTCTTCCCTGGATCAGAATCAAGCATCCTAGGTCCGGTTTCTGGCTATCAGTCGCCATCAGCCAGGATAGCTTGACTTCAGTGGCGTAGTGAGCACAGGACCCACGTCTGGGCATACCCTTCTCAAATAGGGCGAACAGCAAAACACACAAGATGATGGATGGAATGTTGCACATTGGCAAAACATTCACCCCCAGTCACAGATATGGGATTAATCCATTGTTATTTTGCTCACCACGCCACCCCAGTTCTGACATGGCAATTACCATTTTCATCTACTCAGATCTGGCTATCCTTGATTTTTTTTACCTTATTATGTATATCCATGTGTCCCTATTGTATTTTTATGTAAGCATGGATGTGAATTGATCATGAAAAAAATTATATGCATGGCTACATTGATCCCCATGTTTTTGTTATGTCATTGGTGTTGTCGTATCTGTTTTAAACAAACTAATTTGTATAAATAAAAAGAATTGTTCTTAACTGTCTTTTGTAGTACACTGACATCTTTACCCGAACACTGACTCAGAACTCCTCCAATCCCATATAGGCTGGCATCCACAGTAACAATGCATTTCTTATTAATGCAGAATGATTTTAGTGTGTGTAATGGGCTCAGGAGGAATTGGCAACCAACGAGTCTTTGTTAAGGTGGTGTTTATTGTTTTGAACAAAGAATCTGTACAAGTTTTCTTTCTTGTCAAAGTTCGTCGTGGGGACCGGCTTCTGTCGGACCTCCGTGTTTTGGGGAGTTTGTCTCGACGAGGTCTCTCCCTGCTCCGACGGGGTCTCACTTCGTCTACTTCTGTTTTGCCTCTTGGAGTGAAACAAGAAGAGAGAACACGGTGTCAGGACTACTGTGTACTTCGGTACTTTTAGTTCAGGGAAGGGGCGTGAGGGCAAACCCAAGTTGTGCTCATACTTTACAAAAACTGTGTAGGAGTGAGGGTAAGTGCTCGGAATAGGTTTTTGCCGACAAGGGGGAACCCGGGTTTTAGACGTCGGAACTGCCCTTACGTACAACCCAGCCCTTGATTCGCTGTCGTACCTGGTTAAGCCATACACCTCCCCCGGGTGTATGGCTGGGCGATGCGTGGTGTCATTGGCCTCCTGGCTCAGCTGGTAGGACCTCCACACGTCGTCCTTCGATTTCCGCTCCTTCCTCGCTCCTTCGTTTCTCCTCGTCTCCTCCGTCCAGTCGCTCCTCGTCCTCCACTCTCTCCCTCCAGGTGAACAAGCACACCTGGTTCACTTGTTTGTCCGTATAAGACGTCTCCACGTCAGGTTGAAGCCCCGCCCACTCCTCAGCGGGCTCAGAATTAAAGGGCCAGTCCAAGTTACCGAAGTCCTGCTCTTTCCATTCTGCTTCGGTGTTCTGTAAGGAACAGAAAGAGGGGGAGGAGGTAGATGAGGGTTGGGGAACAGTCTCTTTATGATCAACAAGTTCATACGGCGAACCCACGACGTTACACACCTCCCCCTCAGAACACTCACGATCGGTGAGTGGATGGCGGGACAAAAAATCCGCTCCCACATTCTCGGAACCCTTCCGATGATGAACAGTAAATGTATAGGGTTGTAAAGTCAACCACTGTAGGACTCTTGCATTGTTGGATCTGTTTCGCGCCATCCATAGGAGGGGGGCATGGTCAGTTTATAGTTCAAAGTGTCTCCCCTCAAGATAGTACGCTAGTTTATCAATAGCCCACTTGATCGCTAGGCATTCTTTCTCCACAGTTGCGTACTTGAGTTCCCGAGGGAACAGCTTCCTCCTGACATAAATGATAGGGTGGTCATGCCCATCAGGGCCGGTTTGTGATAAGACAGCCCCAATGCCATAGTCAGAAGCATCTGTGTGCAATGAAAAAGAATGGGAGAAGTCAGGTGATGAAAGGACTGGAGCTGATGTGATGGTAGACTTCAGGCGACGGAACGCCTCAAGCATACTTCCCGTTGCTTTGACAGGCGTAGATGATTTCCCCACAGATTTCAGCGAGTCAGTTAGGGGAGCTGCCAGGTGAGCAAACTGAGGAATAAACCGTCGATAGTAACCGACCAACCCCAAAAACGCACGCATTTCCCTCCGGGTGGTGGGAAATGGGGTATCAGCAATGGCCCGGACTTTCTCAATCTGGGGCTCAATGAGGCCATGTCCCAGAATGTATCCTAAGTATTTCACCTTATGGAAGGCAATTTTCGATTTCTTCGCGTTCACAGTGAGACCAGCTGATTCGAGGGCCGAAAAGACAGCCCGTAAGTGTGTCAGATGAGTAGACCAGTCTGGGCTGTATATGACAATGTCGTCAAGATAGGCGGACGTAAAGTCCGACAACCTACATAAAGACATTGTTCATCAAACGCTGGAAAGTAGCAGGTGCCCCGTGCAGCCCAAAGGGTAGAACAGTAAACTCGAAGTGACCCTCCGCAGTTGAAAAAGCAGTCTTTTTACGGTCCTCAGGCCTGAGTGGAACCTGCCAATACCCTTTAGTCAAGTCAAGGGTGGAAATGAACTTCGCCTCACCCAACTTCTCAATAAGTTCGTCAACCCTGGGGATTGGGTAAGCGTCAAAAAGAGAAATGTCATTAAGAGCCCTAAAGTCCATGCAAAAACGGCGGCTGCCGTCAGGTTTAGGAACCATAACTATGGGACTAGACCAGTCACTGCATGAAGGTTGAATCACCCCCAGACTGAGCATTTCCTGAACCTCTTTATTGATGGCTGAACGTCGTGCCTCAGGGACCCTATAAGGACGAATCCTCACTTTCTTCCCGAGGGGGGTCACTATACAGTGTTCAGCCATAGATGTCCTGCCGGGCAGATTCAAATTTTTTTTTTCATGGCTTTGTAATGTTTTCTGAAGATCATGCAACTCTAGTGAAGTCAATTCGTCATTGAGAAGGAGCTGGTCTCTGGTTGAAGAGGTGGTAGAGGGGTTGTCCGTTAGATGGACGTCGGATGGTACAGGGCCCACCCATTTCTTTTGGATATTAATGTGATAGGCCAGTTGTTTGTTATTAGCGATCTGGAGAGTATAGCTGGTATTACCCACCTTCGCCAATACTTTATAGGGGCCCATCCATTCGGCTTTAAATTTTTGAGTGGATGAGGGCAACAAGACCAAGGCCCATTCATCAACCTGGAGGTGTCTCCATTTTTTTCCCCGATTATAAGCCACTGTTTGACGAATTTGACTCGTTTCTAGATGTGTATACGCCAGGTCTCTCAATTTCCCAATTTAAGATCGGAGATTTTTGGCGTAGTCCAGAGTTGCAGCTGTTTCCTCTGGGAGTTCATTCTCCCATGCGTCCTTAGTCATTTCTAGGAGGGAGTGGGGCTGTCGCCCGTATAGCAATTCAAACGGTGATATTCCCAAACTGCTTTGTTTTTGCGCTCTAATGGCGTACAGTGCTAATGGAAGCATTCTGTCCCAGTCCTCCCCACTGACCTCCATCAACTTTCTGAGAGTTGTTTTCAATGTCCTGTTATAACGCTCTACCAGACCGTCCGTTTGCGGGTTGTAGACGGAAGTACGGATCTGGTGAATATTGAGTGTTTTACAAATGTCTTTCATTAGTTTCGATACAAATGGTGTGCCTTGATCGGTTAAGATTTCTTTAGGGAATCCCACCCTACTAAACAATTCCACCATTTTCTCACCTACTTGTTTAGAGTTAGACGACGTGAGGGGAAATGCTTCTGGAAACCTAGTGGCATAATCAACCACTACCAAGACATGTTGGAACCCTTTTCTAGTTCTTGGTAGTGGCCCAATAAGGTCCATGCCAACCCTCTCAAACGGCTTACTAATAATGGGTAGCGGCTGGAGTGGTACTGAAGGTGGTTTAGTCATGTTCTTCTTCTGACAGATTTCGCATTTTCTACAGTACTCCGAAGTGTCTTTATATATACCTGGCCAGAAAAAATGTTTAACAATACTTTGGGTAGTTTTTTCCGCACCAGCGTGACCAGCTATGAGATGGCTGTGTGCAAAAAAAAGTACTTGGTCCCGAAAAGGTACAGGCACGAGAAGTTGTGACGAATCGTGTAGTTTCCCCACTCTGTAGAGTAAGTCGCCTTGTACAAGAAATCTAGGATATTTAGCCTCGTTATCCGGCACTTGTTGGGCCTGTTCCCAAGCATTGAATAACGTGGAGTCATTTGCTTGTGCAAATCTAAAACTCCTGTCCAGTACCCATGGGTCTTGAGAGAGTAAGGCTGTCACAGGTCTGTTTGTTCGGTCCGAAGACCCGAACCCCTTCGAACCACGTTCCGTGTAATCCAGGTGTTCCACTTCTTTCAGTGATGGGTAAGCTATTTGTTCGCAAATTAATTGTGCTACGCGGTCACCTTTATGAACAACAAAAAGTCCATCCCCTAAGTTGAATAGGAGTATTCCTACGTTGCCTCTGTAATCTTCATCTATCACACCAGCTCCTACATCAATGAAATGTTTGGAGGCAAGTCCAGAGTGGGGAGCTATTCTTCCGTAGCAGCCTCCAGGTATCGCTATCTGGAGGTCCGTCTTGATTATTGCCTTCCCTTTCGCTGGTATTTCGTAACCATACGCACTGTATAGATCTTGCCATGCTGCTCTAGTAGAGCCACGTGTCGGAGTCTTGGCATGTTTGGAAAGCTTGGAAAATTGCATTACGAGCGAAGCCTGAAAGTTCCCTCCATTCGTCTCCGAGAGAGTTTTGTATGATATTTTTTTGTGTGCTTTATTCGCGACTGACTCTTTAAACATACTTAGGAACCCAGGGTTATCAGTGCCTATAATGAGATCTTCTGGTAGTGAGGATAGTACTCCCACCTTTATATATTGGGGCGTTCCTGAGGTAGGTACTATAGGGACGTTAGCAATAGGATAGGGTTTCACGTCTCCGTGTACACACCTAATATTAACCTTCCCTTTGGAAATATATTGAGAGGAATTTACATGTTGTGACTGTATAACAGACTGACGACAGCCAGAATATAATAGTGCATTAACATCAGAGCCATTTACTTTTACACTTACTCTAAAAGAGCTTCCCATCTCATCTGAATAAAGAACTGCCTTTGGGAGGTATCCGACCTCCATAGGTTCTTCAGTATTTCTTCTTTTGGGGCAAAGTCGAGCTATGTGGCCCCACGTCCCACAGTCGAAACACTGCGGTCCTGATGTTCCGCCATGTTCGGTCCTCCATGTGTGGGGTCGGGGCGGGTCTTTCCCTTTAGAATTTTTTTTTTCTGGTCTGGGTGGGAGTTTAAGTTTCTCATTTTCCCAGTTAGTATTCTTTGGTTGGGCTCTAGCAAAAGAGGATGCCATTTCTACGGCCTGAGTTGTGGTTAGGTTATGATGCTGCCGGAGCCACTTTTGAGAAGCAAAGGGGAGGGCTTTTAGGAATTGTTCCAGATATATCCGATCCAGGATTTCTTCTTTGCTGCTTGTTGCAGGGGTCAGCCATTTATCAGCAGCCATTTTTAATCTTACAAACAATGTTTTTGGATTCTCTGTAGTAGTACCTTTTTCTCTCCGAAACCTTAGTCCGTATGCTTCGGGGTCTAATCCTAAATGATCTAGGATGATTCTTTTGATATCGGCATACGGCGTGTCACCGGTAGGATTTGCTACTTGGTATGCAGCCTGCGCCTCGCCGCCTAGCAGGGGAGCCAAAAAAAACGGCCATTTAGCTACTGGCCAGCCGCATGCCCTAGCGGCTCTCTCAAAGTTTAACAAAAACGAATCGGGATCTTCCCCTGCTTGATATGTTTGTAGTGAAATTCCGGGGGCACCCTGAGTTATAGGACTTTCAGATGTGGTTGACCCGCCCAGTGGGTCTACCCATAGTGTTTGAGTCTTTCCTTCCAATGCTTTCTTCAATATTTCTCTATCCGCTTCTGCCGAAGTTAGGTGTTTTTCTATCACCCACTCTAGTCTCTCCTGGCCTTTTACCAATTGATCAACGACGGTTTCCATCTTTTCGGCAGAGATGGTTTAGTTGCCCGCATTCTCCACCAATGTAATGGGCTCAGGAGGAATTGGCAACCAACGAGTCTTTGTTAAGGTGGTGTTTATTGTTTTGAACAAAGAATCTGTACAAGTTTTCTTTCTTGTCAAAGATTGTCGTGGGGACCGGCTTCTGTCGGACCTCCGTGTTTTGGGGAGTTCGTCTCGACGAGGTCTCTCCCTGCTCCGACGGGGTATCACTTCGTCTACTTCCGTTTTGCCTCTCGGAGTGAAACAAGAAGAGAGAACACGGTGTCAGGACTACTGTGTACTTCGGTACTTTTAGTTCAGGGAAGGGGAGTGAGGGCAAACCCAAGTTGTGCTCATACTTTACAAAAACCGTGTAAGAGTGAGGGTAAGTGCTCGGAATAGGTTTTTGCCGACAAGGGGGAACCCGGGTTTTAGACGTCGGAACTGCCCTTACGTACAACCCAGCCCTTGATTCGCTGTCGTACCTGGTTAAGCCATACACCTTCCCCGGGTGTATGGCTGGGCGATGCGTGGTATCGTTGGCCTCCTGGCTCAGCTGGTAGGACCTCCACACGTCGTCCTTCGATTTCCGCTCCTTCCTCGTTCCTTCGTTTCTCCTCGTCTCCTCCGTCCAGTCGCTCCTCGTCCTCCACTCTCTCCCTCCGGGTGAACAAGCACACCTGGTTCACTTGTTTGTCCGTATAAGACGTCTCCACGTCAGGTTGAAGCCCCGCCCACTCCTCAGCGGGCTCAGAATTAAAGGGCCAGTCCAAGTTACCGAAGTCCTGCTCTTTCCATTCTGCTTCGGTGTTCTGTAAGGAACAGAAAGAGGGGGAGGAGGTAGATGAGGGTTGGGAAACAGTCTCTTTATGATCAACAAGTTCATACGGCGAACCCACGCCGTTACAGTGTGGGAGCATTGACAATCTCATTCTTAATTTGCTTAAAAGCAAGATCTTGTTTGTCCGTCCAAATAAATTTAGCAGAATTCCTGGTCAACTCTCTAAGCGGTTCCATCTTGTTAGCAAAATTTTTATTAAATTTGCTATAATACTCACATAACCCTGCAAATGAGAGTAACTTTTCCTTATTATCAGGAGCTGGCGCTATTATAATAGCATCCACAAGATTTTTCTTTGGTACAACCCCTTCTCCAGAAAGAGTATGTCCCGAATACTCAACAAATTTACAGAAAAATTTACATTTGCTAGCCTTAATCGTTAAACCATACTGTTCTAACTTAAAACATACCTCTTTAAGGTGAGAATGGTGTTCAGAATCATTCTTAGAAAAAACAAGTATATCGTCCTGAAAACACTTGACGAATGACCCTAGATCTTTAAAGATGTGATACATGGCCCTTTGAAAGACTGAATTAGCCGAGGCCAAACCAAATGGCATTCTCTTGAACTGAAATAAACCATGAGGGGTGATAAATGCTGTAAATTGTTTTGAGTCTTCCGTGAGCTCGATCTGGTGATACGCAGATCTAAGATCCAATGTCAAAAACACACATGCACCATCCAACATACACAGCATTTCATTAATGTTGGGAAGTGGGTGACAGTCAGTAACTAAACTCTAATTAAGCACACATAACCTAATACTTTTATCAGGTTTAATGGCTAAAACAATGGGAAAAACCCACTCTGATGATTCCACTTCTTCAATTATGTTTTCCTTCACCATAGAATCTAACATATCTCTAAGCTCGTTCCTAATACTAATAGAAACACCTCTTAGCTTTTGTGCAACCGGAACAGAATTGGGCTTAACCTTGATCCTGTGACTGAAACCATTCAATTTACCTAATTTATTGGAAAACACATTAGGAAAAGAACGGGCAATTTCGGTGAACTCAGGTAAATCACAAGATTCCCCATCAGATATAGTAAGAACTGACACAGGGTCCTTTAACCTAGGATTCAAAGTAACTCCTAATTTTGCTTGGTCTCTCCATCCCAATATACATTCACTCCTTTCCATGCAACATACAGTTTGATAACAGCAGAACTACCTTTGATAGTAAGTAAAACTTCCTTAAAACCAATAAAATTGATTTTAGATCCATCAAAGTTGTAAGCACAGATATCAGGTTTAGACAATGCCTTGACATCTACTAAATTTCCAAATGATTCTATACAGTATTCCTGAGTGATAATAGTCCATGGAGAACATGAGTCCACCATAAGTTCTAATACTAACCCCTAAAATATCAACACAAGTTTTAGGAGATGATAAAGTATCTGTTTGTGAAATATCAAATGACTCTTGTACAGAAATAACAATACCAAATTCCTTAATGTCTGGATCATTACTCCCTTCATCATTAACATATGAGGCAATACCACCAGGATGTTTAGGAGAAGAAAACAAAGATTTTTTAGTGTCTTGGAAAGACTTTATAGGAATTTAAAAAAAATTCGAAAAATGCACAGTACGTCCACATTTATTGCATTGTCTATTAATAGCAGGACACTGCGGAAAAGAAGCAAAATGGTCAGGATTGCCACATCTGAAACAAAAAAACTGTTTAGTCTTACCATCATTCCTATTGGAATAATAATTAGTCTTCAACTAATGAGGTTTAACCACACTGACCTCATTACTAGAAATAGATGGAGTAGAAGTGGATGCTTTATCTAAAGATTTTATCCACTTATCTGACTGCTCAAGAGTTTTTGCAGTACTGATAGCTGTTTCCAAGCTAGGATCACCTAAAATCCAAAACTGTTCCTGAACTTTCTTACTCTTTACGTGCACAATGATCTGATCCCTGATTATTTCATCCGTTATAAGACCAAAGTTACAATGTAATGATAATGCCCGTAAAGCAGTAAGAACATCATCAAAACATTCTTTATCATCCTGAACTCTAGTATAAAACTTGAATCTATTAAGTGCTACACTAGTAATAGGTTTAAATCTCCCTTCAATCATAGAAACAGCTTCATCATATGCATTACTATACCCACCCGACCTAACAGGAGTTAGTGTTCTAAAAACTAACTGTCCTTCAGATCCAAGACAATGTAAAAAAATGTTGGGGCATATTATCAAGGGGGTTTATCTCCGCTTTTTTGGCTTTAAAAGCCAAGAGAGCGGAGATAACATTTTCTCCCTATTACCAAGCTGTCGCTAACACCAGTTAGTGACAGCTAATAGGAGATAGCGACCATCTTGGGCCCCGCTTTGCATGTCAGTGATATTTATCACTAATGACATGCAAAGTGGGCGTGCCAAGATGTTAGCGACTGGAAACAGTCCCTAACATCGCTATCTCCTATTACCAACTTTTGGAGATATTCGCGCTAAGCGCGAATATCTCCAAAAGCTAACACCTGCCCTGAGCAGTTTTTAGCCATGTTATCCAATGGGAGGTGGATAACATGGCTAAGAGCATTTGCTCGATAATGCATGAATATCGCTGAGTTTTCAGCGATATTCATGCATTGCGGCCGTTTTTTATCGCATTTGCGTTAAACCTTGCTAATAGCAAGGTTTATCTGCGATAAAAATCGCCGATGTGCGGCGATAATTTTTGTCTCTAAACAAGTTAGAGACAAAAATTATCGCTAGTTGTTGGTAATATGCCCCGTTTTTTTTTTCTCTCCTCAGACATGGAATAGGTGGATCACCCTTGGATTGTAAAAATTTTGATGGAGGATCAAATTGCATATTCAAGAGATATATAAAACTTTAAACGTAAAACAAATTCCTGAATAAATAATACAAAGTGCCTATATATTATCATAAAACAAATTAAAATGACAACCAGAAAAATGAAGAAATATCTCCAGATAGTGCAAAATGTTGTTGAAAAATCAAGTTGTATTCAAGTAAATGAATCATCAGTTTCAAAGTAATTTTCAATATATTCAGTAGATGGCAGTCATGTAATGAAAATAAATTGTGTTCTTCTTCTAGTTTTCAATGTATACAAAGAGCAGAGTTATAATGTAATGTAAATCTCACGAATACTTAAACAATCTTCGAAGAACAGATGATAAAAAAAATCGTTTTAATTGAAAACAGCTCTAAAAAGCGAGCGTAGAATGTTTATATTGATGAAACACGCAAGAAATGCATAGGGGTGTAAAATGTACCTTTTTTTTCAAATCCAAAGTAAATGCGCTTCGTGTTTGCTACTCCGGTAACTTCAGTAAACCAGTTACCATGGAAATCAAAATGGCAGCTCGAGGTTGTGCGTGATGACACACTAGCGCAGCTAAACGTCTTGCGCAATGATGTATCACACAACAAGCATCAAAGAATGACGTATGCGGTTCGTCTCGAGCCTTTGCCTTTTTACTCACAGAAACCCCAAAAATGTACAGAAATTTACAGAAGCCTCCAAACTTCAGTTAAATTCACCGGAGAAAAAGGAAAACAGCATGAAAGGCAATCTGCTTCTTCTCCTCAGTAAGTAATACCGTCTTGAGATATTATTCCGTGGATTCTTGAGATTTCTGCTTCTGTGCTTCAATTATGTGACAGAAATGTAATAGAGGTCCCTCGACGCCAATATTAAAACGATGAAAGTTCAATGTATTAATAAATCCAAGTATTTATTTAAAGTTGAATAGAAGAAGCACAGCACGTCTGTCACAAGGTAAATCTTCAATAAAACTGTTGAACATAGAATCTGGAACCCAGCATGTAAGATGCATGCACGCATCATACATTCTAGGCTCCAGCAACCAGTGGACACAGATAGACATAGAAAACATACATTAAATAAATAAAGAATGCAACATAGGTGCATAGACTTTACTTTGGTCTGACATAGTCTGTAGGGGTTGCTGACCCCATTGAAATGTGCAGTCTCCATGAGCCAGGTCTCTTGTAAGTAAAACAAAAAGCAAATCCACTACAGATTCTAGCCATTCTGTGTTATTTATTTTGTGCTCAAAACATACATTAAATAAGTTCAGGAGGAACAACAGAAAGGCTACCTTACTGGTTATTAACTGAGTCAGCCGGGTTAATGCTAATATTCAATTGCAGGGCAGTTTTGTATGACATCCTAAGAAGGTCACAGAAGTAGTTACTTAGATTTTCTGTGATTCAGCCTGTTAGGAGTGATTTAACATGGACCTTTTCCATTACAATATTACCATATTATACTACTCCATTTTCCCTTAATATTTGTATGATATTAAACATTAACTTGGAAGGCTAGAGACAACCCAAGAATTCATCAGTACGTTTTCTAACCTATAAACACCATGGTAAGCAGATTACATATAGATACAAATGAGTATGTAAGACAACAGCCTAAAGTGAAATCTTTCAGTATAGTTTTATGGATAAGAATGATACGTGTCTGGAGCTGCTACTAGTGGAACATTTAGCATGATTCTCTTTTAAAACAGCACACATGAACTTTAACTATCATGGTACATTACGGGAGATATAGTCCTTGACCACTAACGTTGTTGAAGTAGTTGTGAAACATAAGTAAGAGCCACTAATGAAAAAAAGAGCTGTGCTCGGAAATAAATTATGAATTTCTATATCACAGTAATAAACAATGTTCTAGTTTTTAAACAGACGCATAAACACAAACATTCAACATTTGTTAAGTTAAAAATAATGAAGATGCTGGGAAGACAAAAAAATGGTGCTTGTTTGCAGTCTAGACCAAATGCACATGAGTATGAATGGCTGTGGAGATTATTTATTGAGAATGAAGAGATGATATAAACAGTAACAAATAAGATTGATAAATATATTAAAATTGACTACTAAAATAAAATGATGATGTTCCTTGTGTAAAAATGCAGCTTAAAAAATAAAAACATGCAACATATTTTTAGATATGGAACTATAAACACATGAGATCATAGCTGGTCAATGACATACAGTCTCAAATTCACCAAGGATTCCTGCAAAACCTTCAATGTGGAAGATTCAGTACATGTTCTTCTCCCAGGCAAGAGGTTCTTGGGACTGAGAGAAGAACCACCTATCTGCTGGGGCTCTAGGTGGGATTTCAAGGCCAGTGAGTGCACTCTCACTTGCAGATCATTCCAATGCTTCCTCCTGTTGTTAGATACAACATTCACTTGTGTGACAATTCTTTTCCACATTTGCCTTTTCTGGGTAATAGTTGCACAAGGGCAACAACAACTTTAGCTCTCTCTCAATTATGTCCTCTAGCATAACAGTTAATTTAGTATCTGAAAATATGGGGTTCTTTTTTCCAGACACGAGGCAAGCAAAAATATAATTTTACAAATATCAAGATTAGTTGAGGTAAATAAAAAAAGGAGGAGGACAATGTAAGAAATACACTCTAATTCCTGCATCTTCTAAAAGAGAAAGGTAAAATGTCATGGCCTAAAAATATGTGTGCTTTATAGTGTGGTGCTCAGTGCGATTACTTTGCACATTCATCTCAGGTGATTTTGAAGACCGTTGGATATGGAAAGGGTAAAAAAGGACCACAACATAATCCTGCCACTTCTACATTCTTGTAAGGCTGCTGATCTGAAGGACAGACAGATATGTGCTGGGGACAGAGGAGACCTGCTGGTCAGATGATAAGGCTGATGGAGTTTTTCCTCTGCATATATAAATTAGGCAGAAAAACCTCCAGAAACAGGATGGGCAGATTGAAACCTCCATCATGAAGGATGGATTGACAAAATGTCAAGATAGAAGTCTGGCCTGCAGATTGCACCTTATTTGGCAATTGTGAGATGTCAATACATTACTGAACAGATGTGGTTCATAGGACGGCTGCAGGTTCTAAAAGGGTAAAGGTGGGTAGGTGGGCAGTGCGTAAAAGGGTTAGGCGGTCTTAGGAAGGGAAGGGTGCTGGAAAGAATACAGTTGGATGGAATTCCTTGTTTTATTTAATACAAAATTATTTAAAAGTAAAATGAGTCCGCAGAACTCAATCGTTCTAACACACACATAGTGTACTAAAAAGTACCAAAATATATCATTAGAATTAAAATTATTACACATTTCACTAGTATTTTTATAGCTGTATTTAAATATAAAACACATGTTTGGAATTCATAAAAACTGAAGAGGGCTATATCCTATCCTTCAATGGAAAATATCCACGATATAGCTGAACCATCTATGTATGGGCGTTAATGGACACACACACAAAGTTAGAACATTGAAGAACAAAATACGCAACATTTAAATTTTTGGAGAAAGTGGACCATCATTTTATTGTAAGATTGAATAAACCTTTTTAGCTGCAATTCAGAATCAAATGCAATATCGATCAGTACTATTACCAGATGTTATTGACTACATTTCACCTTGCAATAAAGGACAAGGGGATATTGATTGAATGAGAACCTGGCAGAGCAAAGGGAAAATGGTCCCAGCAAAAGCAATGTCCGGTTGTCAAGCTGTGTAAGTCGAGGCAGAGAGCAGAGCACCACTGGTGTCAGAAGTGATAGGGCCAACAAAGGAAGTGAAAGAAGACAATTGATTTAGCACAGGGACAAGCTAATCCTCATTTCGTCCACAAATTAGGATCCATAAGTACATTTAACAGGTATTTCTTTTTGAGCATGAACAAGTATTACACTACTGTAATCTATCACATCATACAATTGATTAACTGTCCTGGGAAACACCTGCAGCTCCTTGATGACATAGTCAGCATCCCTTAGCGCTTTCCTTATAAAACTCTCATCCATACATAGATGGGGAAACTTAAAGTTACCATTCATGTAAAAAGTGGTATTGAGGCACGCAATCAGTATTAAGTACCCTCCATTTTTTAACAGTGATGAGACATTTCTTAAAGCACAGCAGAATCCTTCTTCATTTGCCACGTGGGCCTCCAAAGAATGAGGCAAAATCAGACAGTCAGCCTGAGGCAGGATGGTGGGTGACAAGGGGTTACTTTTGCTGACATTATATTTAAGAACATACTTGATTTTTCTTCTTAACATATTTTGCTTCTCAGTCCATGTGTCTCTACAAATGAAATACAAACATTTTATTTTGATTTTATTATTGATTAAACCGTGTTGTTTTCTCACAAGTTACGGCAATTTTTCAAAACCAGTTTGTATGCATGTAAACAATATGTTTGCAAGTGGGCTACATATATATATATTTATATATATATATATATATATATATATATATATATATATATATGTATATTCACTGATAAAAACGTAGGTTTCACCCATGTTATAGTTAATGGACATTTCTCTCATACAAAACCTTTGAAAATACTCAGTTATAGTTAGATCAGCTAACTATAATTTGGGCGCCCTCAATGCACTGCTGATGACGTCACATATTACATCACTCATGACATCACTAATGACATCTCAAATGACATCCCTGATGACATCACTGATGACAGAGGTCTGCCACAAGGATGATGTAATCCAGCTAACTATAACATGGGTAAAGCCTTTGGTTTTTTCAGTGAATTTCCAAGGTTTTTTAAATGATAATTCCTAACTATAACGTGTGCGAAACCTATGGTTTTTTCAGTGAATTTCAAAGGTTTTGTAAATGATAATTTTGAAATATACTAATTATTATATTTCTTTCCATTCATAGTAATTGCCCACATTGTTATTATAAATACTAATATTTATTTTATTTTTAAAGTTACATTTCATATTTTTTATTGTAAAATAATAACAAAAGTAAATTCAAAAAGAATGCACTGCTAGTAAAACTGCCTGGGTGAATTTGTAAGTGTTTATTAGGGGCAGATTTACAACACCCTTGTGCCTCTTTTACACCACCGTTGCATCACTTTTCTGATGAAGCTGTGGTGCAAAAGATGCCCCATGGTATGTGGTATTTAGAATGTGACGTATCTGGGAGGTGCGTCACATTGTAAATCCCTGTACCAGGAGGAGACATTCCTACATGGGGGGGGGGAACGTTCGAGCGCAGGAACACCTCCTAAAAGTTGCTTGCTAAAATCCACAAGATTTCACTTTGTCACTTTTGTGCTCATGCTGTGTCAAAACCCTGCACTACCCTGAAGCAGGTGTAAGGATTGACACAGCAGTTTGAGCATAGGGCCCCCAGACCATTGCTGGAGATACGTTGCACTTCCAACATAACTCAAACAATGCACCACCTTTACAGCACAGATACATCACATATATGTGCCATTTTTGTCCGATGGTACACCGCATTGTAAATACGGCGCATCCATGGTGGTGGTGTCACGGAGCACAATAACTAACATATTCCTGGAGATATGCCAGTAATTTTATATGTGCCCATTAGTGTTTTAATGTAGTGATAGGATTACTACATACCAATGAATGAGTCACTACAAAACTAAAACCACAGTGACAGAGTGTTTGCTGGAAGTGTAACGATACAAACTAGTAAATTGAACGCATGAAACACAAATTTGCAAGTACATAGAAGACTGCATACATTGTCTATAAGGGTTTTGAAGCAGTCTATGCCCTAAGACCTATTTTAAAGCATGAGTACTTAGATAGTGAGTTGATGATTACAAGACTGCAAGGAAAGAACCTGATTGAATTTATAACAGCCTCAGTTGTACCACAGTATACAGATAAACACATACTGCTGAATGGCTCACTACAATATTGAAACAGTAGTGTGAGAATGTTTGCTGGAAGTATTATGATATACATTGTGGAATTGAACGTATAAAACATAAGTTTGCTGGTGCATAGAACAGTGCATCCACAGTCCGTAGAGGTTTGAAACAGCCTATGCACTAAGTCCTCTTTTAAACCATGACTATCTAGATACTGACTGGATCATTACACTTCTGCAAAGAAAGTTCCTCACTAAATTTATTACAGCTTCAGTTTTAGCACGGTACAATCAAAAAGAACATACTGCTGAGTGGCTCACTACAATACTAAAATAGCAGTGTCAGGGTGTTTGGTGGAAGTCTAAGGATACAGACTGGGGAATTGAAGGCATAAAACACAAGTTTTCACCTGCATACAAGACTGCATGTATACTCCATACGGATTTTAAGCAATCGATACCCTTAAACCCACTTTGCACATTTTAAATCAAAACAAACATTTAAAGAATATATAACTGAATCTATAACTGCTTCACTTTTAGTACAATAAATACATTGGTAGATAGTGCTCAAACCTTTATTATTTTTCAACAATAAATGTATTCTTGTAACATCTCAGAATTTAACAGACATTCCAATACAACTTCATCAGATATGTCATTCAGATCAATTTCCTTGTCAGCAGGTTCTGATTTCATGTGTTCTAAAATTTCAACATAATTCAAAACTTCGACAAAATCTGCATCAAACCTTTCGTCTTCAAAATCACAATTCATGTCTGCTACACTAATTTCCCCTTCTTCACTCTCATTGCCAGTGACAGATAAGATTAGTTCTTCAATTATACTTAAAGTAATATCCAAAATCTCCTGAGTATGAGGCTGTTCTCTTTCCATAATTTTTCCTTTATGTTCTTGCTCCTTGTATAAAAATATAAACAGTTAATTTTATCACTTTTCGTAATATATAATACAAAACTACAGTTTTCACCTATTTTGGCCTACAAAAAATACTATATAAATACCATTATCTAATAACATTCCATTAGTAGACTTTTAGTCCTTTGCAAAATTATACAACTATAATTACTAATTATAGGAAATCGTGTTCTTAGCTTTTCTTAAATTTTGAAAGCAGTCACTCCTTATGACTATAGGAAAAGACTCAGGCTGTTATAGTAAAATACACTACTAAAAATGTAGAATATGTCTATTCACCTTACCCTTTCCAAAATAGTAATGTGCTTTACTATAATGGAAAATATACTATTCATATACTATTCATTGTCCTGAACAACACTGTGTATCTGTTTATATTTAGACATCATTTTCACACTACTTTTTGAATACTTCATGTGTTTTACTCTATCTCTATTCCTCATCTATAACTTAGTCTAACCCTACTAATTACCTACCCCTTCCAATTTCGAACTAGTATTTATCTTTATTTTTCTCACTGCTTTAAACCTACCATTCATTAACCTAGGACTCTCAGTTTATTGTCTAATTTTTTATTATTAATTTCCTTCTGTTCTTCTACTAACTTTTCTTTATGCAGTTGCTTGTTATCTATTCTGTCAATCCTTCAATGTCTTGTGTTTTTCATTATTCCAAAGTCTTTCTACTATTCCTAACTCCATGTCTTCTTTTCCCTTAAGAGCTTGCTTAACACAAATTTTATTGTTTCTTCTTTTAAGTTAGAGAAAATACATCAACTGAGTACATTTAATATGTCTATAATGTCAGGTAAGTTTACTTACCCCCTAACTTGTCAAACATCGTTCTTTAACTCTCACAGAAATATTTCCACTTTCTCTTCACGAACTTCTAAAGAGCAACTGAAAACGGAGGCGACACATTATCCCCGCTTTTATCAGCAGGAAAGTGCCGATAAAGCGGCGATAATCCATCTTGCAGCGTACGCGTACAGAAATATGTACAATTACGAGCAGGAGCTGCATGCTGATTGGCTGTCAATACTCCAAACCAGGAAGTGTTGCAAGCCATCTTATTTGTCTGAACCTATAGTGTTGCTCAGGGGGTGGTAGATTTATTGTACGCATACCAACTACGTATGGACGACGTACAGCTGTAATGTTGAAAGTCGTCACGTAAGCGTACGTAAGCATGAAAACTAAAAATAAGTTTAGATATTTATGAAGTGTGTTGTGTGGCTCTAAAAAGAGCTGTTGTGTTTATTGCGAGATTTTAGTACCTACAAGTAAGTTCCGATTCAGAGTCTTATGTTTATGAGGAACACTGTGTTCCCCTCATCTGTAAAATGTACACCATCTCTCCTATAGATGCCATGCATATTGAAACGCAGATTGTTGTTGTAAATGGACCCCATTCAGTAGTCTTGGAGAAAGGCAGAAACAGATTTATTCACATGTTTCCTAGCTTTTTCAAACTGTGGACAATAGTGGTAGGACCGCTTCCATCTCTGCCTTTGGCATATATTAGAACTAGAATATAAAAAGACAGTTTTCGGGAACAGTGTCATCAATTGGGCATAGGTGTCCTTCATGAGCATTTCCAGAGCTACCCCAGTCAAAGAGCCTAGGTCATTGCCACCACAGCCCACAATTTTGAGGTCAGGGTGTTGGAGATGCATAAAGGATTTCATTAATGGCATCAATTGGTATAACTTTAATCATCTCTGTCCAATCTATTTAATGTCTACATTTGGTAAACCTAGGTCCTTTCTGAATTTTTTTCTGTTGTGCGTACCTTTGATCCAGAAAATATAGCTGTGTCCCACAATCCACACTGTAAGCATTTTGAAGAGAGGTCGGGATGCACTCTGAAGGCGTCTGTAAATGAAATGCTAGATTCAAAAGTAAGATTTTTCTAAAATGGTGGATAACTTGCAGTTTTCAAAAAAAGAAAAGAAATGATTGGTTGTTTGACAACATTTTACAGAAAATTAGGTTCCATGTTTCTGTTTTTTAAAAGCCTTATTTTTAATGGTTAAGAAAAAGTGATAAAAAAGAACGTTACATAAGATAAGCTGGAATATTCTCCAGTCAAGCACACTTGCTGTTTTTATTTACAACAATGTATGATGAACTTTTCACCTGTGTGCTGAGTTTGGTGTTCCCTGAAGTGTTTTGATGGTAACTGGCAGATTCTGGAACGGGGGAAGGGTTGAAAGTTCTATTAGTTCCAAAGTTTTGGAATGTTAAACCAATAGAAATGTGTGTTTTCATTTGAATTAATGTAAACAGGATTTTAATTGGTTATTTATATGTATGTGTGCGTAAAATAAGAGGGAAAATGATCAATTTGACGGTTGTGCTGCAAACACTAAACTCCAGAGATTTTGTAGAAAAATATCCAAGGTGTGAGTGGTATTCTTGTTAATCTAGAATTTAATTTAAAAGGTGAGTTGAAAAGTTGTATGGGAGTGCATCTGTGCGGTGTATCTTTGTACATTAACGAATTATGGGGTATATTATAAAGACTCAGCAATATCATTATCGCCACTTTATCGGCAGGAAACTGCTGATAAAGTGTTGATAATGTTATCGCCTGTATTGATAATATGCTCCTATATTCATCCGTTGTTAAACGTTTTTTAGTAGTAAATGTGTGTTGCTATAATGCATGCTGTTATGTTTTTTTCTTTAATATCATGTGCCTCTCTGTACATTAAGGGATTATGGGCCATATTATCAATAAAGGACGATACATTATCGCTTCTTTTATCGACAGGAAACTGCTGGTAAAGCGGTGATAATGCTCTCGATAATATACCCTTTTGAATTCCCATACAAACCCAGGTTATGGTGTTAACCTGGGCTTCTATGGAAATTCACAAGGATATAATATCAAGACCATTATCGCCGCTTTAGTGGCAGTATCCTGCCGGTAAAAGCGGAGATAATGTATCGCCCTTTACTGATAATATGGCACTGACAGGCATATTATTAAGGACCAGTGTTAAAATTATCGAAATTTTATGGACAGGAAACTGCCGATAAAAAAGGTGAAAATGGGCTTGTTAATAGCTTCTTGTAAATTGCTATAGAAGCCCAAGTTCTAGTGTTAACCCGGGCTGGTATGGGAATTCTCAAGAGCATACTATCAAGCTCATTATCGTTGCTTTATCGGCATTTTCCTGCTGATAAAAACAACAATAATCTATCGCCTTTTGTTGATAATAAGTCCCAAAATTCATTTTATTATTTTAATTGTTAACTTACCTGCAGCGATCCAGGGGGCATATTACCAAGGGGGGGCGATAGGCAATTATCACCGATTTAGCATCCGTTTTTGGCCGCTAAGCATCGATAGTTCTATTGCCCTATTAGAAACCTGTCGCTAACTGATGTTAGCGACAGCTTTTAGGAGATAGCGAGCAGTTTGGGGCCCGCTTTCCATGTCAGCGATGTTTATCACTAATGAGGTGCAAAGTGGGAGTACCCAACTATTAGCAAGGCAGGCGTACCGTTGGAAATATTTGCGCTAACCGCGAATATTTCCAAATACTAACACCTGCCCAGACCAGTTCTTATAAGGCAACAAAGGTCCTTAACTTAATTAGATTACTAAACAAGCAGTCAATAAAATATAGACAATGATGTGTTCTATAAGCCAAAAAGTACCCAGCCGGATACTAATTTAATCAATGTAAGAAGATCAAAAGGAATAGAGTGAATAATGTATACAGTGGGATAAAGTCCTGTATCCAATACATATATCACATCAAAAGAATCAGCCTAGCTGTCCCATGTAGTAAGCACAATTTAGTAACACAATGGAAAAACTGGTGTGCAACTACAAGAACAGTCAACAGCGTTTTTATCCTATACAAATTAAGGATTTGTGTAGGATCGAAAGAAATCGCCTTTTGTTGTTGATAATATAGCCAGAAATTTGTTTTATTCATTTAATTGTTTACTTGCCCACAATCATCCAGATTCCGTTCTTTATCACCCCCCACCCTGCCCCTCCCCCGCCCCACCTGTCTCACCGCCCATCCCTCCAGGGGCCGCGTCTGGGCTTGATAATACTCTCCCAAGTGGTAATCTCCCAAATACCACTTGGGAGATTTCTTATATCATTATTGCCTTTGATGACATCATTGGCATATGGTTGAGGTGACGACTTCAATGCCCTACCAGGGTTGGGTGATGACGGGTGTATGTGTATATATGTGTGTATATATATTTGTATGCACACGTATATATGTATATATATAGATATGTACATTTCCTAATAATTGATGCACTGAAGGAATTTCTATTGATTTTGTGGGGCTAATGTCTACACACTATTGTTTTTAGTGGGTGGAATTATGAATTTCACAAGTATGGCCAATGGGTTGTCCGATGGGGGCACCAGTGGTTATATGATCTAGAGGGGTTTTCCATAAGGCAAAGAGCATATCTAACCTAACTATTAATGGGAAGTGGGTAGCAATGTGGCTGTCCACTAGGATATTTTAAATGCACTTATGATTTACTTCACAGTTAGTCATCGTGTGGCGGAATTCTCTCCACATAGCCTAATACTGATGGGTTAGAGTGACCTATACCCTTTCTAACACCTAACTGAGGTAAGAGTGGTACTAATTAAGACTGGGAAAATAGACATCCTGAAAAAGACCAAGGTGACTCATTTATTAAGGGCTAATAGAGGTCAAAACATGTTGACTAAAGCAGTAAAGGATGGGTGCTAGTGGGCCTTATCATCCCTTGGTAGCACCACCATCCAATTTCTTTTTAATCCTAACCTTGGAACCTACCAATAAAGATTAATAGGGTATCCAGGAGCCAGTTTTAACTATTCTCTACTGCGTATTGTTTGTCTATTTTTGTACTCAGTCTTGATTTGTTGTTTGTGGACACTGCTGTCACGTTCAACTGTGTATTGTACTTTGTATGTGTATTTCTTTGATTACCCCCCTATGCTCCGCCCGGTGTGTGGCTACGCCCGGGTGTTGTAGCAGACCCGATGATGAAGCATGTCACACACAGTGTGTGTGAGTGAGGGCAGTTTTTCATCACTCATGAGTGTGCCAATGCGTGCACACTCTTGTTGAGTTTATGTTCTGTTTTGTCATCGCCACCCCTTTTTGGGTGTAAACACCAGAACATAGCCTTCTATGGGAATTTACAAGGACGTATTATCAAGCCCACCCTCCCAACATTAATAAAAAACCATAGCCCTTGTAAATTCCCATAGCAGCCCAGGTTCTGATCCTAACCTAGGCTGCTATGGTTATTTACAAGAGCATATTATCAAGCCCATTATTGCTGCTTTATCAGCAGTTTCCTGCCGATAAAAGTGACAATAATGTATCGCCTTTTATTGATAATATGGCCCATTGCTCTTTTTTTTGACCAGTAAACTTAGGTGCATTTTATCAAGGACCAGTGTTAAAATTATCAGACTTTTATTGGCAGGAAACTGCTGATAAAACGGCGATAATGAGCTTGATAATACGGCCTTGTTATTTCCCAAAGAAGCCTATGTTAACACCAGAACATAGGCTTTTATGGCAATATACAAGGACGTTTTATCAAGCCCACCCTCCCAACAGGGACTATGTTTCCATTCACCAGAGACGTGTACGGGGAGAGAGAGAGCTCAAAACATATATTTTTTTTAAAAAGACCCGAGGGGTGCCGTTCACCGAGACTGCGGGGAGTAGAACCGAAACCCCCACCGCATACTTCAAAATAAAACCAGAGGAGTGCCGTTCCCCAGTGCTCGGGGCACATTACAAGCCCCCATTATGCAGAAAAATTGCCCCCGTAATTTGCCCCCCCGGGACTGAATGAATAAAACAAACTTCTACTTTTTTTCACCATTTCCACCGCGTACAAGTGCTACACAAGTACTCTGCCATTTTTTATTTAAAAATACATAAAAATTGAGCCTAAAGATCCATGAACCACCCCCTGACCAAGACTATAGAGTCAGAATGTTTCTACCCTGCCCCCTTTCCTTATTTCTCAACTTTCTTTTACTGTTTTCTTGTGACTCTGTTCTCTCGACAAACAAGATGGCTGCCAACATTTCCTGGTTTGGAGTATTGACCGCCAATCAGCATCCAGCTCCTGCTCGTAATTGTACGTATTTCCATATGCGTACGCCGCAATTTAAAAAAATAAAAAAAATAAAAAATCGAGCCTAAACCAAGGGTGGGCGTAGTTCCCGAAGTAGCGCTACTCGAAGCTACGCGAAGTGCACTTGGCACTACGCAAACTTCACGTAGCACTACGCGAGCTGCGTAGTAGCATGTTCGCACTGTGCAAGAAGTGTTTTCAATAATTGCACAGTGCGGACAAGCATCCGGCACTGTGCAATCATTGAAAACGGCATCTTGCACAGTGCGAGCTGTAGTTTTCTGCTGCTCGAGTAGATTATTACTCGAGCTGTAGCTTTCTCAACGCGAACTGGTAGTTTCTCATTGAGAGCGGTCGCGACCATGTGCAACCACTCATAATGAGAAACCTTACCTCCAAGCGTTGAGATTCTCGCCGGCAAGTCATTTTGCTTGCTCGTGGTCGTGAACATGACGTTCAGGACCGCGAACAAGCAAAAAATTAGCTCTGCACTACGCTATGCGTGTTCGCACTGTGCTACGTGCAGCTCGTGCAGTGCGAAGTTGCGCAAACTTTGCAAACTCCGCGAGCGTAGCGTAGTGCTTCGCCCAGGCCTAGCCTAAACATCGATACACAACCCCCTGAGCAAGCCTAGAGGGTCAGAATGTCTCTAGCCTACCTCCTTCCCTTATTTCTCAACTTTGTTTTACTGTTTTCTTGTGACTCGGTTCTAGCGAGGCACAAGATGGCCGCCAACACTTCCTGGCTTCGAGTGTTGACAGACAGTTCACAGCCAATCAGCATGCAGCTTTCGCTCGTAATTGAACAGATTTCCGTACACATGCTGAACTCCGTCTCTAGATGTCGTTATGAATTTACTTGCAATTTTCTCAGAAACTATTGAATGGATTTTACCCATTTAACAAAAAGCACAATCTGCGAACAGAAATGTACCTCTCTACCAAATTTGGTGTAATTCCGTTCAGCCGTTCGGGTTGTAGCCCTGGCCAAAGGTCCCTATGGGAAATTGCATGGGGAAAACACGTGTTGGGACCCCCCTTTTTTCTTGGCCCCCACTTGATGAATCACCCCCAAGCTTTCAGGGAAGCAGCAAAACTGAGCAAGCCATTTTCTTGGTGAAATGCACGAAGATTCGTCCAATGTTGTGGATTTCCTATGGAAACAAGGTCCTAACTATAACTACCTGCTGGCGACCCCCAGTAGGTAATATATATATTACCTACTGGCGGTCGCCAGTAGGTATATATAGTTAGGATTTTTTCTCTATGGAACTTTTGAAAATTCTATGTCTAATAACATTGGCGTTTGTGGACGGAATCGGCTGAAATTTTCAGGAAAATGGCACATTTTGTTTCTGAGCAGCCCCTGAAAATTTGGGCGGGTTCCGTCAAGGGGGGGCCGTGAAAAAAGGGGGGTCCCAAAACGCGTTTTTCCCATTCATTTTTCCATAGGGCCTTTGGCCTCACTTTTAGCTCGAATGGCTGAATGGATTTACACGAAACTTGGCAAAATTGTAGGGACTGTTAGCCCGATGTGCCTTTGCTGGGTCTCAATATATGTGCTCCAGTGGATTTTGAGAAATTAACGTTTATAAAACAGGTATATCTGTGACAGCGTCCCAGATAGCGCTCCAGATCGCGTACTTTTCGCGTAACGGAGCTTTGCGTAGCGAAGCTGATTGGCTCTCCGGTGTCTGTCAACATTCTAAACAGTCCGGTGCGGCCGCCATCTTGTCTGTCGGTAGGATCGAGAGACAAGAGGAGGAGAAAAACGAAGGGGGAATTTAATGAAAGGGGGCTAGGTAGACCTCTCTTGACCCCCTAGGAATGATGTTGGGGTTAATAAAGGGTCCCGTGGGGTTATTAAAGGGTCCCGTGGGGCAAATAAAAAAAATTAGATTTTTTCGCAGTAGAAGCGCTTCTCGGTTCGCAAACTGGTAGCGAAACGTGAATTCGCCATTTTGTGTTTCGATTTCATTAAATTACTAGGTATAAGGGGGTACGGGAGACGTATCCTGACCCCTTTTGTTTTCTGAGGGTGGCTGAGGAGGCTCATATATGTTGATACATGTCTTCCAGCGGCTGTGCGTGAGCTTTTTTTTTTTTTTTTTGCGTGACGTCTGTTAACGTTCGATTCGATGGAAATCAGGAAGTGTTGACCGCCATTTTGTCACTGCGAGTAAATATTTTGTTTTAAATAATTGTTATAAATTAATCCTTATTGATAAACATTGTCTGCGCAATCTTGTCTTTTTTGCAATGCCACACTTTTGTTGAGCACGGCAGCCATTTTAGATGCCTTGACCAGACCCACTCTCTGCACGCCGCCGATCCTCAGCATGGCTCCTCACCCTCGCAAGCATCTCCCCCACGCACTGGTCACCCCCGCTCTCTCTCTCATGCATGTGCCAGAAACCTCCTCCCATGTGCGCTGTTCTTCCCTGAGAATCACGCCCGCCCGACACCACCCTTTCACCCTATTCACTACCGCACCCTCTGACACTCTTCTTCCTCTGTGTCCGATTGTTCAGGCCGGTCCCAGGCTATCACCTAGCCCTGCAGATGTAGTTTATGGCCCCAGCTGTAAAGAATCACCCCTCTTCACAGGAGTTACAGTAGATCTGTCACAGCACACGCGTTCCTACTATCTGATAACCATCCTGTATTGTGCTTGGGGAGGGGATTCTCAGTGTGAGGGTGTGTGGGACCGAGCCTGAAGCGGAAGATTCCAGGGATGCCTCTTTGTACATCAAAGTTTTTACAATTATGTGTCACATTATAAATATATAGTACTCCAACAAAGTAGGATTATAACACTTTAATAACTTTTAAATATATAGAACGCAACAAAAACAGTAAATACATTTAAACATTTTTTTGAAAAAAGAAGCAACAATGGTCAGTAGCTGTGTTTTGTGCGAATAGTCCCAAGGCAGCACAACGTGCTGAGTTCTGGAGGGCACCCAGGTGATGTCACCTGGGTGCCGCACTGGTTTTTGGTATCCTACAATGCAGCTCCGAAAAACGGCGTGGGGCGTCCCGGGGGGTGCGCGGGGAGGCCTCGTCAGTAGCGGTCTGTTGTGCGAATAGTCCCAAGGCAGCAGAACGCGCTGAGATGTGGATGGCACCCAGGTGATGTCCAGTAAGTTGTCGCACTGGTTTTGGCATCCTACAATGCTGCTCCGAAAAATGGCGTGGGGAGCCCCGGGGGGGGGAGGCGGCGTGAACAGGTCTCCCCAGGTGGAGGCTCGTCGGCTGTACTGGGGTGCCCCTTTACCGTTTCAGTTGCCATTCTGCCGGCTTTTGCTACACTGTGCCTCATCCGCCATTCAGCTGTTTATCGCCCGCTCTTGCGGCTACAGCGTCTCGCTCACCATGTAGTTGAGTTGCGCCCACTCTTGCGGTGCAGCGATAGGCGGCTGCCAATGGACTCTTAAAATGGCGGACGTCTCTTCGGATTTGGGCCTGGTCCACTAACATGGCCCTGGGACACCTTGGAACTCGGACGTCCCCTGAGCCTTGAAGATTTTACAAAAGTCTTGGGGGCTCCCGACTCCTGCAGGCTTCCGGTGGGGAGCGGCTGCCATGATTGCTCGCGGAATGACCACGACGGAGCCACGAGATGGTGGTGCTCTCAGGCTGACGCCAGCTTTAGTCTGAAATATCTAGGAACAAGGTGGGGCTTTCATCGTTTGGGAAAAAAAAATGTTTTAATCCAAAGAAAAGTGATATTTTTAGGTCATATGATCAAGCCTTTCATCATTAGGAAACCAAAAGTAAAATGAACCAATGAAAAGTTTTATAAAGAAGTCACATGACCTGTTATGCTTACGTTATGCGCTGCTATAAAAAGCGTAGAAAATCCGTTGGCACGTGAGGCGGCGTCAGTAGCGGACCGATGTGCGAATAGGCCGAAGGCAGCACAACGCGCCGAGAGCCGGATGGCACCGAGGTGGTGTCCAGCAAGTTGCACTGGTGTGGCCATCCTACAATGCTGCGCCGAAAGTCGGCGTGGGGTGCCTGGGGGGGGGGGAGGTGGCGCAAACTGGCCTCTCTAGCCTCCCCAGGTGGAGGCACCTGATGTGCAGTGCGGCGCCCCTTATCTTTTCACTCGCCGTCCAGCAGAGTTGCGCCCGCACTTGCTGCTACAGTAGGCCGAAGGCAGCACAACGCGCCAAGATCCGGATGGCACCGAGGTGGTGTCCAGCAAATTGCCGCACTGGTGTGGCCATCCTACAATGCTGCGCCGAAATTCGGCGTGGGGCGCCCCGTTGGCCTGTGAGGTCGCGTCAGTCAGTGGGGGCTGTTTGAGAAAGCAATGTGATGCTGTGCGTCGCCCCCAAGATGGAGGCTCCTCGGCTGCAGTGGGGCGCCCCTTGGTGTTTCACTCGCTATCCAGCTGAGTTGCGTCCGCACTTGCGGCTACAGTAGGCCGAAGGAAGCACAACGCGCCGAGATCTGGATGGCACCGAGGTGGTGTCTAGCAAGTTGCCGCACTGGTGTGGCCATCCTACAATGCTGCGCCGAAAGTCCCATGGTCCGGCGGAACTTTTTCCTTTTCCTTTCTGCATCTTGTCCCACAATCCGTTTAACCTTTAGACACGACCAGGTCCCTGAATGTGTGCAGGGGGACGCTATTGATTGAATCAAAATGGCGGCTTCACACAAAGCTGACTCAAGCGTTGCTGGTGATGCTATACAGACAAAAAATGGTTTTCAGTTTGTACATTCTTCAGGATTTTTCCATCCAAGTCTGCTTGAGAGTTTGTAGAACAATGGCTTTAGATCTTGCCCTCCCCTCTTTTGACTGTTGGTCTTGTTGCCTATGTCTTCTGTTGTCATTTAACTGAACCTTTTTTGACTGCCGAAAAGGGTTCTGGTCCGACCGCTGGTTGGTGGAGATATTTTGACTATATCCTGGACCTGCCCGGCCTCGCCCAAAATGGCGCCGGTATAAATGGGACTCGTACCTCCTTGTTGTGTACTGGTTGCACAACCTTGATATCACGAGATTCGTATGCAGTTTTGAAGCACATGGCGGGCAGGAATGAGAATTGATTGAATATTTCGACATCCCTATTGATATTAAGTTCTGATGTGTTATTGATTACTGTACTATTGAAAGTTCGAATTAACGTCACCCATGGTACTTGCCGGCAAATGTATATCTAGATAATTTTATTGTAAGTGGCCCTGTCGTATTTTAATTACAAAATGTACGTCCACCGATTCCGCAACTGTTAGACACCTTAGTTCTTGCAACCTAATGGCCCGCTCATTGCGTTCCTCTACAGTGTAAATGTCTCCTCATCATATACGATTCCAGTTTGCTCCGTGGCCGGCCCACGTGGTTATAGGCCCGTATTTGTATACTGACATTTTCACAATAAAGGTTTTTAAAACAAAACATAGTAGTAGTATTTACATTGGTAACGTTTTTAATTTTAGTTTCTGTTTTCGAATCAGTAAAAGGCAAGTGAAATAAAGCAGTCCAATTACATGACGGTTAAAAGGTATAATACGCAGGAACGCAGTAAAGATAAATGGTCAAGGGCTGTTGTGTTTTTACTCCTGCAACATAAAGTGATCGATAAGAATCTGATATTCAGGCGTATCGGCGACTAAGACAGCAGGCCGAGCATCTTTTGCTTAACGGCTCCGTCATGGGACGAAGAAACACCCTTTTGCTAGAAAAAGGAATATATTTTACTTGCAGGACAGTTGTAAATTTTCCGGGAAAATACATTAGCCTGGAATATTATAACATATATGTTTAAGAAAAAATAATGTTGGACAGCAATAAAAAGCGTAATTTTTAGGTCATATGACCAAGCCTTTCATCATTAGTATAACAAAAGTAAAATGAACCAATGAAAAGTTTTATTAACAAGTCACATGACCTGTTATGCTTACGTTACTCGCTGCGCGCCGCGCCCCGGATCCCTTCCGGGAAGCTGCGCTTCGCGCACTGGAGTACTTCCGGGTGCGCTAACGCGGCGTGTCATATAACGCATTACGCGACAACGTAGGTCCAGAATATAGTCAAAATGTCTCCACCAACCAGTGGTCGGAACACAACCCCTTTCAGCAGTCTAAAAAGTTCTGTTAAATGACAACAGAAGGGACAGGCAACAAGAACCATCAGTGAAAGAGGGGAGGGCAAGTTCTTCCCTACCGGGTCACGTTGGGGCGCTACCGGAACTGATCGAATTGGTAGTCTACAGTGTTTCTGGATGTTTCAGACTGAAGCTGGCGTTAGCATGAGAGCACCACCATCTCGTATCTCAGTCGTGGCCATTCCACGAGCAATCATGGCAGCCGCTCCCCACCAGAAGCCTGCGGGAGTCGGGGGCCCCCAAGACTTTTGTAGAATCTTCAAGGCTTTGTGGACGCTTTCGAGAATGGGGCCCAAGCCCTAGCAGACAAGCGTCCGAGTTCCAAGCTGTCCCATGGCCATTTTAGTGGACCACGCGCAAATCTGAAGAGGCGGCCGCCATTTTGAGAGTCCTGTGGCAGCCGCCTATAGTTGCATCGCAAGAGCGGGAGCAACTCAACTACATGGTGAGCGAGACGCTGTAGTCGCAAGAGCGGGTAGTAAACAGCTGAATGGCGGAAGAGGCACAGTGTAGCAAAAGCGGGCGGAAAGGCAACTGAAACGGTAAAGGGGCGCTCCACTACAGCGTGTCTTCAGGTCAAACAGATTGTGGGATAAGGTCCAGAATTGAAGAGTCATCAAAAGGCAAAAAGTTCTGCCGGACCCCGGGAGCCGGCCGCCTATGTCGGGGCGATCTTAGGCCACGCCAGGGCAACACGACTTGGGGAGGGGGCAGAAGTCAAGCGCACCCTCCCAGTCCGCGCCACCACACCGTATGTTGAAAATCTGAAGCCATCGTTCTACAACCTCTCAACCAGCCTTGGATGAAAAATCTTGAAGAATGTACAAACTGAAAACCAGTTTTTGTTTGCATAGCATCAGCAGCAACGCTTGCTATCAGAATGCATGAGTTTCATGCTCGATCGATTGAGCTAGCTGGATCAGGCAACAAAAAGTATAAAATAGTTATGTAAATAGTTATTTAATAAAATGTTTTACCCTGTTACTTTGCTGGTGTGTTGTATATATTTATAATATTTGCATAGAGTTTATCGTTATTTTGGGCGGGGTGGGTGGCGGAGCCGAGCTGTCTTGCAGCCATCATGGTGTGAAGCTCAGTTCATCTCACTAGTTTCGTATTTATCATGAGGGGTTGTTCCTAATGTTTCTATTTTAGCGAGGTCAAAAAGAGATCCCATTAGTGGCCTACTGATTTTGCTCGATTACTTTTATTTTTAACACAATTTTTCACTATCTGCAAAGACTAAACAGAGTATTGCGGCTTTGTGCTTGTTAGTAAATAGAGAATGAACCAAAGCGAATAAATTCTAAAATAGTAAATGCTTGGATAACAATCAATCAAATGGAGAGACAAGCAGGCACGACGGATTACAATGAGGGCAAAGGCCTGCGTTAACTACCCTTCACTATCTGCAAAGAGAGAGTACTTCTAAGAGAAAAGAGGGGGGGGGCAGCGTTTAAAGCACATCAGCGTGCATAAACACGAAAATGTTTTTACCTATCACGTACTTGACATTTGACAGCTTTTGATATTTGTTATTAAAAAACCATTGAAATTCAATGAAAAAACCATAGGTTTTAGCCCATATATAGTTAGGGATTAGCATTTTCAAAACCTTATTTTACTCGCATCAAACCATTGAAATTCGCATATATAGTTAGATGCGCTAACTATATATCGCGCACCCGCAATCCACTGCTGATGATGTCACATATTACATCATTCATGACATGCTCAGTGACATCACTGATGACATCACTGATGACATCTCAAATGACATCACTGATGACATCACTGATGACATCACTGAAGACATCTCAAATGACATCACTGATGACATCTCATTTGACATCTCATTTGACATTACTGAGCACATCACTAATGACATCATGCATGTGATAATACGATGAACCTCTTCAGACTCTAATATAACCTTAGATACACTCAGCGTAAACAGACACTCACAGACTGTCACTCATCCATGGAGTTACTCACACACCTCGTCAGTCATGCAAAAAATTAATCACACCTCAATTTCCTCAACTATACAGTTATACACACCTTACTTATTCAAACATATACTAACACATATTTACTCTCTTATACAATCCCTGATACAAGTTCACAATGATCCATACAGCCACTCACACATTCACTGGCTCTTATGCACAGTTATTTATATATGTCAACTCTCACATGTACTGTGTTTTACATATGTACTTACTTTGACATGTAGCACTGAGATATCCATTCACTCACCAATACACTCATGCACACAGTCAACAGCCCATACAGCTGTTTCCACATGCACGTTTGAACCCATACATCTACTGAATCAACTGCTCACACATCTATGCACAGAGTCACATACCTCCCAGCCACCCCCACACACACACTCAGTCTCCCATACAAATACTTGGGCAACCAATCAATAACCCATATAGTTACTCATATAGCTACTGATCAACACATGCAGCAGTTTACAGAACAACAGACATAATGATGCACGAATTAAGACAGTTTAGTCACTAACCCATTCACTCAGTGAGACACATTTAATCACTCACTCATACAGTCAGTCATGCACCTACTAAATCCTTCATCCAGACACTTATACATCCACTCATTCTTCAATATGTAAGACATATTTTAACTTTACAGAAACATACAGTCACTGGATGTTGTCATCAGTGATGTCATCAGTGATGTCACTGAGCATGTCATGAATGATGTAATATGTGATATCATCAGCAGTGGATTGCGGGTGCGCGATATATAGTTAGCGAATCTAACTATATATGCGAATTTCAATGGTTTTATGCGAGTAAAATAAGGTTTTGAAAATGCTAATCCCTAACTATATATGGGCTAAAACCTATGTTTTTTCATTGAATATATATATATATATATATATATATATATATATATATATATATATATATATATATATATATATATATATATATATATATATATATATATATATGGTGCACAGACATAATATTGAGTCCAAAATATTGATTGGACATAATATCGAGTCGTAAATATCGATTGGACAAAATATCGACAGGACAGAATATAGATATCAAAATATCGTTTTTAAGGTAAGTGATGTAATATCGACTGTTAAAAATATAGATAGTTAAAATATCAAAGTATATAATATAGATAGTTAAAAACATCGATTTTTTAATAATATCTAATGTTTTATAGTGTTTTTTATGTTATAGTATGTGTTAAAAGTTTGTATTTATGTTATAATTAATTTTAATTAATGAATTTAGTTTTTATAATTATTACGGGTTGTGGGTTTATAGGGGAATAGGGTGGGAAGTAATTTAATTATAATTAATTAAATATGTAAATTTATTGGTATTATTTTTTAATTGTTAATTAATTTATATTTGTTAATTAATTAAATTTTAATTGGTAAATAATTTTAATTAGTTAATTAATTGGTAATTATGGAAATTTTACTAATTTAATTTTCTGTAGCGGGTTGTGGGTTTATAGGGGAATTGGGTGGGAAGTAATTTAATTATAATAATTAAATATGTAAAATGATGTATTGGTATTTATTTAGAATTAATTATTAATTAAGTTCTTATGGGTAATTAATAAAATTTAAATTGCCAATTAATTTAATTTAATTGATTAATTGCTAATTATGTTAATTTTAATAATGTATTTTCTGTAGCGGGTTGTGGGTTTATAGGGGAATAGGGTGAGAAGTAATTTATTCATAATTAATTAAATAATTACATTTATTTAATTGTATTTAATTTGAAATAATTGTTAATTATTTTTTAATTATTAAATAATTATTTGTTAATTTGTAATAATAGGTAACTAATTGAAATAATTATTGTAAATTAGTAATTTTAATACATTAATTATTATATTATATTAAATTGGTAATTATTTTTAAATAATTTTTTAAAGATATTAATTTATAGTTTTTTTAATCATATATGAAGTATTTACTTTCCCTAATGTTGTATTCTCTGGAGTGGGAATAGTAATTTTGACCCTTACGCTATCCAACCCTTTCCCTACTGTTGCACTCTTTGGAGTGGGAATAGTAAATTTAACCTCTACGCTATCCAACGCTTTCCCTACTGTTGCACCCACTGGAGTGGGAATAGTAAATTTTACCTCTACGCTATTCAACGCTTTCCCTACTCTTGCACCCACTGAAGTGGGAATAGTAAATGTAACCTCTACTCTATTCAACGCTTTGCCTACTGTTGCACCCACTGGAGTGGGAATAGTAAATTTAACCTCTACGCTATCCAACACTTTCCCTACTGTTGCACCCACTGGAGTGGGAATAGTAATTTTAACCCCTACGCTATCCAAACCTTTCCCTACTGTTGCACTCTTTGGAGTGGGAATAGTAATTTTTACCCTTACGCTATCCAATGCTTTCCCTACTGTTGCACCCACTGGAGTGGGAATAGTAATTTTAACCCCTGCGCTATCCAACGCTTTCCCTACTGTTGCACTTTTTGGAGTGGGAATAGTCATTTTTACCCTTACGCTATCCAACGCTTTCCCTACTGTTGCACCCACTGGTGTGGGAATAGTATATTTTACTTCTATGATATCCAACGCTTTCCCTACTGTTGCACCCACTGGAGTGGGAATAGTAATTTTAACCCCTACGCTATCCAACGCTTTCCCAACTGTTGCACTCTTTGGAGTGGGAATAGTAATTTTTACCCTTATGCTATCCAACGCTTTCCCTACGATTGCACTATTTGGAGTGAGAATAGTAATTTTTACACTTCCGCTATTGTACGTTAATAATATTGGATATTATTTAATTATATTTTGTTACTAGATATATATGTTTTAACAAATATGAATTAAACATTTTTTTTATAACTTTCATTAAATATTTAATTATTATAAGTTAATTTAAGTTTTTTTCAGTATATTTTAGTAATTAATTTTTAATATTAATTTAATTTAACATTGTTTTTAGTAAAGACGATATTTTTATAAAATATATTATAGTAAACGATATATATATATATATATATATATATATTCACTGAAAAAACCATAGGTTATAGACCATATATAATTAGGAATTCACATTTACAAAACCTTATTTTACTCACACAAAACCATTGAAATTCCATATATAGTTAGTTGCACTAACTATATATCGGGCACCCGCAATCCACTGCTGATGATGTCACATATTACATCATTCATGAAATGGTCAGTGACATCACTGATGACATCTCAAATGACATCACTGATGACATCACTGATGACATCACTGATGACATCACTGATGACATCTCATTTGACATTACTGATGACATCACTGATGATATCATTCATGTGATAATACGATGAACCTCTTCAGACTCTAATATAACCTTAGATACAATCATGGGACGAAGAAACACCCTTTTGCTAGAAAAAGGAATATATTTTACTTGCAGGACAGTTGTAAATTTTCCGGGAAAATACATTAGCCTGGAATATTATAACATATATGTTTAAGAAAAAATAATGTTGGACAGCAATAAAAAGCGTAATTTTTAGGTCATATGACCAAGCCTTTCATCATTAGTATAACAAAAGTAAAATGAACCAATGAAAAGTTTTATTAACAAGTCACATGACCTGTTATGCTTACGTTACGCGCTGCGCGCCGCGCCCCGGATCCCTTCCGGGAAGCTGCGCTTCGCGCACTGGAGTACTTCCGGGTGCGCTAACGCGGCGTGTCATATAACGCATTACGCGACAACGTACGTCCAGAATATAGTCAAAATGTCTCCACCAACCAGTGGTCGGAACACAACCCCTTTCAGCAGTCTAAAAAGTTCTGTTAAATGACAACAGAAGGGACAGGCAACAAGAACCATCAGTGAAAGAGGGGAGGGCAAGTTCTTCCCTACCGGGTCACGTTGGGGCGCTTCCGGAACTGATCGAATTGGTAGTCTACAGTGTTTCTGGATGTTTCAGACTGAAGCTGGCGTTAGCATGAGAGCACCACCATCTCGTATCTCAGTCGTGGCCATTCCACGAGCAATCATGGCAGCCGCTCCCCACCAGAAGCCTGCGGGAGTCGGGGGCCCCCAAGACTTTTGTAGAATCTTCAAGGCTTTGTGGACGCTTTCGAGAATGGGGCCCAAGCCCTAGCAGACAAGCGTCCGAGTTCCAAGCTGTCCCATGGCCATTTTAGTGGACCACGCGCAAATCTGAAGAGGCGGCCGCCATTTTGAGAGTCCTGTGGCAGCCGCCTATAGTTGCATCGCAAGAGCGGGAGCAACTCAACTACATGGTGAGCGAGACGCTGTAGTCGCAAGAGCGGGTAGTAAACAGCTGAATGGCGGAAGAGGCACATTGTAGCAAAAGCGGGCGGAATGGCAACTGAAACGGTAAAGGGGTGCTCCACTACAGCGTGTCTTCAGGTCAAACGGATTGTGGGATAAGGTCCAGAATGGAAGAGTCATCAAAAGGCAAAAAGTTCCGCCGGACCCCGGGAGCCGGCCGCCTATGTCGGGGTGATCTTAGGCCACGCCAGGGCAACACGACTTGGGGAGGGGGCAGAAGTCAAGCGCACCCTCCCAGTCCGCGCCACCACACCGTATGTTGAAAATCTGAAGCCATCGTTCTACAAACTCTCAACCAGCCTTGGATGAAAAATCTTGAAGAATGTACAAACTGAAAACCAGTTTTTGTTTGCATAGCATCAGCAGCAACGCTTGCTATCAGAATGCATGAGTTTCATGCTCGATCGATTGAGCTAGCTGGATCAGGCAACAAAAAGTATAAAATAGTTATGTAAATAGTTATTTAATAAAATGTTTTACCCTGTTACTTTGCTGGTGTGTTGTATATATTTATAATATTTGCATAGAGTTTATCGTTATTTTGGGCGGGGTGGGTGGCAGAGCCGAGCTGTCTTGCAGCCATCATGGTGTGAAGCTCAGTTCATCTCACTAGTTTCGTATTTATCATGAGGGGTTGTTCCTAATGTTTCTATTTTAGCGAGGTCAAAAAGAGATCCCATTAGTGGCCTACTGATTTTGCTCGATTACTTTTATTTTTAACACAATTTTTCACTATCTGCAAAGACTAAACAGAGTATTGCGGCTTTGTGCTTGTTAGTAAATAGAGAATGAACCAAAGCGAATAAATTCTAAAATAGTAAATGCTTGGATAACAATCAATCAAATGGAGAGACAAGCAGGCACGACGGATTACAATGGGGGCAAAGGCCTGCGTTAACTACCCTTCACTATCTGCAAAGAGAGAGTACTTCTAAGAGAAAAGAGGGGGGGGCAGCGTTTAAAGCACATCAGCGTGCATAAACACGAAAATGTTTTTACCTATCACGTACTTGACATTTGACAGCTTTTGATATTTGTTATTAAAAAACCATTGAAATTCAATGAAAAAACCATAGGTTTTAGCCCATATATAGTTAGGGATTAGCATTTTCAAAACCTTCTTTTACTCGCATCAAACCATTGAAATTCGCATATATAGTTAGATGCGCTAACTATATATCGCGCACCCGCAATCCACTGCTGATGATGTCACATATTACATCATTCATGACATGCTCAGTGACATCACTGATGACATCACTGATGACATCTCAAATGACATCACTGATGACATCACTGATGACATCACTGAAGACATCTCAAATGACATCACTGATGACATCTCATTTGACATCTCATTTGACATTACTGAGCACATCACTAATGACATCATGCATGTGATAATACGATGAACCTCTTCAGACTCTAATATAACCTTAGATACACTCAGTGTAAACAGACACTCACAGACTGTCACTCATCCATGGAGTTACTCACACACCTCGTCAGTCATGCAAAAAATTAATCACACCTCAATTTCCTCTACTATACAGTTATACACACCTTACTTATTCAAACATATACTAACACATATTTACTCTCTTATACAATCCCTGATACAAGTTCACAATGATCCATACAGCCACTCACACATTCACTGGCTCTTATGCACAGTTATTTATATATGTCAACTCTCACATGTACTGTGTTTTACATATGTACTTACTTTGACATGTAGCACTGAGATATCCATTCACTCACCAATACACTCATGCACACAGTCAACAGCCCATACAGCTGTTTCCACATGCACGTTTGAACCCATACATCTACTGAATCAACTGCTCACACATCTATGCACAGAGTCACATACCTCCCAGCCACCCCCACACACACACTCAGTCTCCCATACAAATACTTGGGCAACCAATCAATAACCCATATAGTTACTCATATAGCTACTGATCAACACATGCAGCAGTTTACAGAACAACAGACATAATGATGCACGAATTAAGACAGTTTAGTCACTAACCCATTCACTCAGTGAGACACATTTAATCACTCACTCATACAGTCAGTCATGCACCTACTAAATCCTTCATCCAGACACTTATACATCCACTCATTCTTCAATATGTAAGACATATTTTAACTTTACAGAAACATACAGTCACTGGATGTTGTCATCAGTGATGTCATCAGTGATGTCACTGAGCATGTCATGAATGACGTAATATGTGATATCATCAGCAGTGGATTGCGGGTGCGCGATATATAGTTAGCGCATCTAACTATATATGCGAATTTCAATGGTTTTATGCGAGTAAAATAAGGTTTTGAAAATGCTAATCCCTAACTATATATGGGCTAAAACCTATGTTTTTTTCATTCAATATATATATATATATATATATATATATATATATATATATATATATATATATATATATATATATATATATATATGGTGCACAGACATAATATTGAGTCCAAAATATTGATTGGACATAATATCGAGTCGTAAATATCGATTGGACAAAATATCGACAGGACAGAATATAGATATCAAAATATCGTTTTTAAGGTAAGTGATGTAATATCGACTGTTAAAAATATAGATAGTTAAAATATCAAAGTATATAATATAGATAGTTAAAAATATTGATTTTTTAATAATATCTAATGTTTTATAGTGTTTTTTATGTTATAGTATGTGTTAAAAGTTTGTATTTATGTTATAATTAATTGTAATTAATGAATTTAGTTTTTATAATTATTACGGGTTGTGGGTTTATAGGGGAATAGGGTGGGAAGTAATTTAATTATAATTAATTAAATATGTATATTTATTGGTATTATTTTTTAATTAATTGTTAATTAATTTATATTTGTTAATTAATTAAATTTTAATTGGAAAATAATTTTAATTAGTTAATTAATTGGTAATTATGGAAATGTTACTAATTTAATTTTCTGTAGCGGGTTGTGGGTTTATAGGGGAATTGGGTGGGAAGTAATTTAATTATAATAATTAAATATGTAAAATGATGTATTGGTATTTATTTAGAATTAATTATTAATTAAGTTCTTATGGGTAATTAATAAAATTTAAATTGCCAATTAATTTAATTTAATTGATTAATTGCTAATTATGTTAATTTTAATAATGTATTTTCTGTAGCGGGTTGTGGGTTTATAGGGGAATAGGGTGAGAAGTAATTTATTCATAATTAATTAAATAATTACATTTATTTAATTGTATTTAATTCGAAATAATTGTTAATTATTTTTTAATTATTAAATAATCATTTGTTAATTTGTAATAATAGGTAACTAATTGAAATAATTATTGTAAATTAGTAATTTTAATCCATTAATTATTATATTATATTAAATTGGTAATTATTTTTAAATAATTTTTTATAGATATTAATTTATAGTTTTTTTAATCATATATGAAGTATTTACTTTCCCTAATGTTGTATTCTCTGGAGTGGGAATAGTAATTTTGACCCTTACGCTATCCAACCCTTTCCCTACTGTTGCACTCTTTGGAGTGGGAATAGTAAATTTAACCTCTACGCTATCCAACGCTTTCCCTACTGTTGCACCCACTGGAGTGGGAATAGTAAATTTTACCTCTACGCTATTCAACGCTTTCCCTACTCTTGCACCCACTGAAGTGGGAATAGTAAATGTAACCTCTACTCTATTCAACGCTTTGCCTACTGTTGCACCCACTGGAGTGGGAATAGTAAATTTAACCTCTACGCTATCCAAACCTTTCCCTACTGTTGCACTCTTTGGAGTGGGAATAGTAATTTTTACCCTTACGCTATCCAACGCTTTCCCTACTGTTGCACCCACTGGTGTGGGAATAGTATATTTTACTTCTATGATATCCAACGCTTTCCCTACTGTTGCACCCACTGGAGTGGGAATAGTAATTTTAACCCCTACGCTATCCAACGCTTTCCCAACTGTTGCACTCTTTGGAGTGGGAATAGTAATTTTTACCCTTATGCTATCCAACGCTTTCCCTACGATTGCACTATTTGGAGTGAGAATAGTAATTTTTACACTTCCGCTATTGTACGTTAATAATATTGGATATTATTTAATTATATTTTGTTACTAGATATATATGTTTTAACAAATATGAATTAAACATTTTTTTATAACTTTCATTAAATATTTAATTATTATAAGTTATTTTAAGTTTTTTTCAGTATATTTTAGTAATTAATTTTTAATATTAATTTAATGTAACATTGTTTTTAGTAAAGACGATATTTTTATAAAATATATTATAGTAAACGATATATATATATATATATATATTCACTGAAAAAACCATAGGTTATAGACCATATATAATTAGGAATTCGCATTTACAAAACCTTATTTTACTCACACAAAACCATTGAAATTCCATATATAGTTAGTTGCACTAACTATATATCGGGCACCCGCAATCCACTGCTGATGATGTCACATATTACATCATTCATGAAATGGTCAGTGACATCACTGATGACATCTCAAATGACATCACTGATGACATCACTGATGACATCACTGATGACATCACTGATGACATCTCATTTGACATTACTGATGACATCACTGATGACATCACTGAAGACATCTCAAATGACATCACTGATGACATCTCATTTGACATCTCATTTGACATTACTGAGCACATCACTAATGACATCATGCATGTGATAATACGATGAACCTCTTCAGACTCTAATATAACCTTAGATACAATCAGTGTAAACAGACACTGACAGACTGTCACTCATCCATGGAGTTACTCACACACCTAGTCAGTCATGCAAAGAATCAATCACACCTCCATTTCCTCAACTATACAGTTATACAAACTTTACTTATTCAAACATATACTAACACATATTTACTCTCTTATACAATCCCTGATACAAGTTCACAATGATCCATACAGCCACTCACACATTCACTGGCTCTTATGCACAGTTATTTATATATGTCAACTCTCACATGTACTGTGTTTTACATATGTACTTACTTTGACATGTAGCACTGAGATATCCATTCACTCACCAATACACTCATGCACACAGTCAACCGCCCATACAGCTGTTTCCACATGCACTTTTGAAACCATACATCTAGTGAATCAACAGCTCACACATCTATGCACAGAGTCATACACCTCCCAGCCACCCACACACACACTCAGTCTCCCATACAAATACTTGGGCAACCAATCAATAACCCATATAGTTACTCATATAGCTACTTATCAACACATGCAACAGTTTACAGAACAACAGACATAATGATGCACAAATTAAGACAGTTTAGTCACTAACCCATGCACTCAGTGAGACACATTCAATCACTCACTCATACAGTCAGTCATGCACCTACTAAATCCTTCATCCAGACACTTATACATCCACTCATTCTTCAATATGTAAGACATATTTTAACTTTACAGAAACATACAGTCACTGGATGTTGTCATCAGTGATGTCATCAGTGATGTCATTTGAGATGTCATCAGTGATGTCATCAGAGATGTCACTGACCATGTCATGAATGATGTAATATGTGACATCATCAGCAGTGGATTGCGGGTGCGCGATATATAGTTAGTGCAACTAACTATATATGGAATTTCAATGGTTTTGTGTGAGTAAAATAAGGTTTTGTAAATGCGAATTCCTAACTATATATGGTCTATAACCTATGGTTTTTTCAGTGAATTTTCAAGGTTTTGTAAATGCTAATTCCTAACTATATATGGTCTATAACCTATGGTTTTTTCAGTGAATTTTCAAGGTTTTGTAAATGCTAATTCCTAACTATATATGGTCTATAGCCTATGGTTTTTTCAGTGAATATATATATATACATACATATATAAACATATATCATCTGTATATCTATATAAATACAAACATAAATGCATGCATACATATACTTATATGCATACAGATGCATGTTATTTACATGAAAGTTGAAAAAACACTAATAAAAGCAAAGCTAAAAAGCCACCTCATTACAAACAGAATGGCTTTAACTTAAACGAGGGCGAGATCTATTGCATTTTCAATGCTTGTTTACTTTGGTTCCATCAAGAAGGCATTCAGATGTGTCACACATTTGCCATAAATTCTGAATGTTAGCACTCTAGTTGCACATTAGATCACTGTAGTAAAGCTACTGGTCACCAGGGACGTCTGCTGCTGGTATTCAAAGTGCATGTTTCAGTCTGCATGTCAGAATTTTTTTAATGAAATAGAAGAGGATTTAAGAAGTCACTCAAAATGATCCCTAATTTTTCTTTCTGAAGCACTAATCATACTTTCTATGGCAAAATTAACCCCCTCATGTTGTTCCTTTTTAAATTGAGTGTTTTCAGACTTACCACTTCATTCCAATCAAGATGGCTTCTGGTGTGCCATACTTTTGTCATAAGTAAGACTGTTAGCGCTCTAGTTGTTCTTTAGAACACTCTGGGACATTCTGTCATTGGGCTATACTTGGGGTACATCTGGGTGATATTTGGGCTACATTTAGGCTGTTTTGTCTCTGGTGGCCATCTTGGGAGACTGTAAGTCAGAATTGTTTAATGAAATTGAAGAGGGTTTGAGAAGTCACTCAAAATGTGCCCTAATTTTTCTTTCTGCAGCACTAATCATAATTCATATGGCAAAATATACCCCCTCATTTTGTTCCTTTTTAAATTAAATGTTTTAAGAGTTACCACTTTATTCCAATCAAGATGGCTTCAGGTGTGCCATACCTTTGTAATAAGTAGGACTGTTAGCGCTCTAGTTGGTGGGTTCTAAGGTGATTTTACCATGTGAAAAAACCTTCTGCTGTGATATCATGAATATTGTTTGAAAGAAAACTAATATCTCATGATTTTCCCACAGTGGTTTGGAAGGGGATCTATAAGCTAAACTGAAAGCATATTTTCTGTAAATTCACATTATCTTTCTCAGTCATGTGAAAATGAAGTCTGACATTCTCAGTAAAACATGTACATCCAACAAGGACAGAGACTGTCAGTTGATTCCTTTGTGTTCTACTGCAGCCTCCTAGAGTGTTCTAAAGAACAACTAGAGCGCTAACAGTCCTACTTATTACAAAGGTATGGCACACCTGAAGCCATCTTGATTGGAATAAAGTGGTAACTCTTAAAACATTTAATTAAAAAAGGAACAAAATGAGGGGGTATATTTTGCCATATGAATTATGATTAGTGCTGCAGAAAGAAAAATTAGGGCACATTTTGAGTGACTTCTCAAACCCTCTTCAATTTCATTAAACAATTCTGACATACAGTCTCCCAAGATGGCCACCAGAGACAAAAGAGCCTAAATGTAGCCCAAATATCACCCAGATTTACCCCAAGTATAGCCTGATGACAGAATGTCCCAGAGTGTTCTAAAGAACAACTAGAGCGCTAACAGTCTTACTTATGACAAAAGTATGGCACACCAGAAGCCATCTTGATTGGAATGAAGTGGTAAGTCTGAAAACACTCAATTTAAAAAGGAACAACATGAGGGGGTTAATTTTGCCATAGAAAGTATGATTAGTGCTTCAGAAAGAAAAATTAGGGATCATTTTGAGTGACTTCTCAAATCCTCTTCTATTTCATTAAAAATATTCTGACATGCAGACTGAAACATGCACTTTGAATACCAGCAGCAGACGTCCCTGGTGAGCAATAGCTTTACTACAGTGCTCTAATGTGCAACTAGAGTGCTAACATTCAGAATTTATGGCAAATGTGTGACACATCTGAATGCCTTCTTGATGGAACCAAAGTAAACAAGCATTGAAAATGCAATAGATCTCGCCCTCGTTTAAGTTAAAGCCATTCTGTTTGTAATGAGGTGGCTTTTTAGCTTTGCTTTTATTAGTGTTTTTTCAATTTCATGTAAATAACATGCATCTGTATGCATATAAGTATATGTATGCATGCATTTATGTTTGTATTTATATAGATATACAGATGATATATGTTTATATATGTATGTATATATATATATTCACAGAAAAAACCATAGGTTATACTCCATATATAGTTAGGAATTTGCATTTACAAAACCTTGAAAATTCAATGAAAAAACCATTGGTTTTAGGCCATATATAGTTAGGGATTTGCATTTAGAAAACCTTATTTTACTCGCATAAAACCATTGAAATTCCATATATAGTTATAAGCGCTAACTATATATCGCGCACCCGCAATCCACTGCTGATGATGTCACATATTACATCATTCATGACATGGTTAGTGACATCACTGATGACATCACTGATGACAACATCCAGTGACTGTATGTTTCTGTAAAGTTAAAACATGTCTTACATATTGAAGAATGAGTGGATGTATAAGTGTCTGGATGAAGGATTTAGTAGGTGCAAGACTGACTGTATGAGTGAGTGATTAAATGTGTCTCACTGAGTGCATGGGTTAGTGACTAAACTGTTTTAATTTGTGCATCATTATATCTGTTGTTCTACAAACTGCTGCATATGTTGATCAGTAGCTATATGAGTAACTGTATGGGTTATTGATTGGTTGTCCAAGTATTTGTATGGGAAACTGAGTGTGTGTGTATGGGTGGCTAGGAGGTGTGTGACTCTGTACATAGATGTGTGAGTAGTTGATTCACTATATGTATAGATTCAAAACTGCATGTGGAAACAGCTGTATGGGCGGTTGACTGTGCATGAGTGTATTAGTGAGTGAATGGATATCTCAGTGCTACATGTCATATTAAGTACATATGTAAAACACAATACATGTGAGAGTTGACATCTATAAATAACTGTGCATAAGAGCTAGTGAATGTGTGAGTGGCTGTATGGATCATTGTGAACATGTATCAGAGATTGTATAAGAGAGTAAAGTAAATATGTGTTAGTATATGTTTGAATAAGTAAGGTGTGTATAACTGTATAGTTGAGAAAATGGAGGTGTGATTGATTTTTGGCATAACTGACTAGGTGTGTGAGTAACTCCATGGATGAGTGACTGTCTGTTTACACTGATTGTATCTAAGGTTATATTAGAGTCTGAAGAGGTTCATGGTATTATCCCATGAATGATATCATCAGTGATGTGATCAGTCATGTCAAATGAGATGGTATCAGTGATGTCATCAGTGATGTCATTTGAGATGTCATCAGTGATGTCATCAGTGATGTCACTAACCATGTCATGAATGATGTAATATGTGACATCATCAGCAGTGGATTGCGGGTGCGCGATATATAGTTAGCGCTTATAACTATATATGGAATTTCAATGGTTTTATGCGAGTAAAATAAGGTTTTCTAAATGCAAATCCCTAACTATATATGGCCTAAAACCAATGGTTTTTTCATTGAATTTTCAAGGTTTTGTAAATGCAAATTCCTAACTATATATGGAGTATAACCTATGGTTTTTTCTGTGAATTTCAATGGTTTTTTAATAGCAAACATCAAAAGCTGTCAAATGTCAAGTACGTGATAGGTAAAAACGTTTTCGTGTTTATGCACGCTGATGTGCTTTGAACGCTGCCCCCCCCTCCCCTCTTTTCTCTTAGTAGTACTCTCTCCTTGCAGATAGTGAAGGGTAGTTAACGCAGACCTTTACCCCTGTTGTAATCCGTCGTACCTGCTTGTCTCTCCATTTGATTGATTATTATCCAAGCATTTACTGTTTTACAATTGGTTCTCTTTGGATCATTCTCTATTTACAAACAAGCACAAAGTCGCAATACTCTGTTTAGTCTTTGCAGATAGTGAAAAATCGTGTAAAAAAATAAAAGTAATCGAGCAAAATCAGTAGACCACTAATTCGATCTCTTTTTAACCTCGGTAAAATACAAACATTAGGAATAACCCTTCATGAGAAATACGAAAATAGTGAAATGAATTGAGCTCCACACCATGAGGGCTGCAAAACAGCTCGACTCCGCCACCCACACCGCCCAAAATAATGGCAAACCCTATGCAAATATTATAAATATACACAACACACCACCAAAGAAACAGAATAAAACATTTTATTAAATAACTATTTACATAACTATTTTATACTTTTTATTGCCCGATCCGGCTAGCTCAATCGATCGAGCATGAAAGTCATGCACTGATAACAAGCGTTGAGAGTTTGTAGAATGATGGCTTCAGATTTTCCACATACAGTGTAGTGGCGCGAACTGGCAGGGGGCGTTTGGATTCTACCCCTTCTCCAAATAAGATTTTCATACGTGAATGTTCGTTCATGCTTTTTGTCCCTGAGTTGCTTCCATGTCACTGCCTTACATAAATGGCATAAGTCCTGGTTATTGAGTGCCATACTTCAGAGTTCTAAGCAGTTCTTGTAACACTGTTTAAACCTTATTTGCACCTGCTGCAGCTTCACTATTCAAAGTAGTGGGGTCCATTTGTGGACCTGACTGCATTGGAAAACAATGTGATACGGTGCCTCCCTAAACCGCTTGACGGAGGCTCCCGAGGGGCGGTGAGATGGCGCGGACTGAGAGGGGGCGCTTGGCTCCTGCCCCCTCCCCAAGTCGTGTTGCCCTGGTGAGGCCTGAGATCGCCCCCGGCATAGGTGGCCGGCTCCCGGGGTCCGGCGGAATTTTTTCCCTTTTGAAGAATCTTTCATTCTGGACCTTGTCCCACAATCCGTTTCACCTGAAGACACGCTGTCGTAGGGCGCCCCTTTACCGTTTTAGTTGCCATTCCGCCCGCTTTTGGTACTCTGTGCCTCTTCCGCCATTCAGCTGTTTACCGCTCGCTCTTGCGACTACAACGTCTCGCTCACCATGTAGTTGAGTTGCTCCCGCTCTTAAGATTTGACCGAACTTTTTGGACTGCTGAAAGCGGTGGAATTCCGACCGCTGGTTGGTGGAGACATTTTGACTATATTCTGCACCTGCATTGTCGCGTAATGCGTCATATGACGCGACGCGTTAGCGCACCCGGATGTGCTCCGGTGCGCAAGGCGCAGCTTCCCGGAAACGATCCAGAGCGCGCCGCGCAGCGCGTAACGTAAGCATAACAGGTCATGTGACTTGTTAATAAAACTTTTCATTGGTTCATTTTACTTTTCTTTTCCTAATTATGTAAGACTAGGTCATGTGACCTAAAAATAACACTTTTCATTGGATTAAAACTTTTTTTTTCCCAAACGATGAAAGCCCCACCTTGTTTCTGAAAGTTTCAGACTGAAGCTGGCGTCACCATGAGAGCACCACCATCTCGTAGCTCCGTCGTGGCCATTCCGCAAGCAATCATGGCAGCCGCTCCCCACCGGAAGCCTGCGGGAGTCGAGGGCGCCCAAGACTTTTGTACAATCTTCAAGGCTGAGGGGACGCTTTCGAGAATGGAACCCAAGCCCTGGCAGACAAGCGTCCGAGTTCCAAGGTGTCCCAGGGCCATTTTACTGGACCAGGCCCAAATCCGAAGAGCCGGCCGCCATTTTAAGAGTCCTGTGGAAGCCGCCTACCGCTGCACCGCAAGAGTGGGAGCAACTCAACTACATGGTGAGCGAGACGCTGTAGCCGTAAGAGCGGGCGGTAAACAGCTGAATGGCGGATGAGGCACAGTGTAGCAAAAGCGGGCGGAATGGCGACTGAAACGATAAAGGGGCGCCCCACTACAGCAGACAAGCCTCCGCCATGTGCTTCAAAACTGCATATGTATCTCGTGATATCAAGGTTGGGCAACCAGTACAGAACAAGCAGTTACGAGTCCCATTTACACGGCGCCATTTTGGGCGCGGCCGGGCAGGTCCAGGATCTACTGAAACATAAAAAATGAGGCTGACGTCTCTGAAGCAGTTCACGAACAGCAGGACATAGCAAATAAACATGAACTCTCTAAAGCTGTTAACTCACTGCAGAACAAAACAAGTGAACCTGAAACCTCTGGAATAATTGTCGCTCAAAAGAACAACACACAAAACTCTGTAGAGCCTGAAGAAAAAAAAACAGAAGGGCACTGTAGTTTCAGACACACTTAACACTAATGATGAAACAAAGATATCGTCTGTTTATAAAGCAGTTATCATCTTGACAGAATTGACAAAGAAGTGTACAGACACCAATGCATCAGCATTCTCGGAGATAACATCTTAAGGAACAAAGAAAGACCTGTTCACTCTTGACACCCCAGGTGCTGTGTATATTGCACTATAGTGCTGCATCGACAAAACGGGCAACCCTATTGATGTGGATTTTTCATTATTGATTATTGTAAAGAAATGGCGACTCCCCCCTTTAGCAGATTAGCTAAATGTTTGCGTAATTTAGGCATAAAAGTTATATTATTGTTTTTGTTGTTGTTATCGTTATAGTTCTGGTTAATTTCAAAAAATGGTTAAATATATTTACAGTTTTTGTTGCGTTCGTTATATTTAAATATTAATAAAGTTTTAAAATGTAACTGTCTTGGAGTACTATATTTTTTTTAAAAATCGGGTGAATGGGGCCTTGAATCGGGTTATTGTCATGTGTGGGCTTTGCAAGTGTACTGCTACAAGATCGGACATTTCAAACTCAAATGCACGTTCTTTTTCTTACCTTTCCGAAGCATGGAGCGCAATAGCAGGCAGAGAAAGGGTGATGCACGTGTTGAACACTGCCTGGCCTGCAAATTGCTGCCAGTGCCCCCCCGCCCGCTCCTGAAAGAGGACACACACACACCGCCGCCCCGAGTACTTCACAAATCTTTAAAAGACCATGCGCTTGTTCAATGGGAAGTGGATAACATGGCTAAGAGCATTTGCTGACTAATGCATGAATATCGCTGACTTTTCAGCGATATTCATGCATTGCGGCCGTTTTTTATCGCATTTGCGATAAACCTTGCTAATAGCAAGGTTTATGTGCGATAAAATTTGCCGAAGTGCGGCGATAATTATTGTCTCTAAACAAGTTAGAGACAAAAATTACCGCTAGTTGTTGGAAATATGCCCCCGGGTTTTTCCTTGCAGGAATCGGGAAACGAAAGACTAGCACTGAAATCAGTAGTCTCACACCTGAATCGGGAGGGTTGGCATGTCTGGATACTCTACAGCTGGAGCCATACACTACATCCGCAGGGCTAGGTGATAGCCTAGGTCCGGCCTGGACAATCGGACACAGAGGAAGAGAAGTGTCAGAGGGTGCGGTAGTGAATAGGGTGAAAGGGAGGTGTCGAACGGGCACAGGGTGTGATTCTCAGAGAAGAGCAGCGCAGATGGGGGAAGTATATGGCCCATGCATGAGAGAGAGAGCGGGGGTGACCATTGCGTGGGGGAGATGCGTGCGAGGGTGGGGAGCCATGCTGAGAATCGACGGCGTGCAGAGAGTGGCCCTGGTCAAGGCATCTAAAATGGCTGCTGTGCACGACAAAATTGTGGCATTGGACAAAAACGCAAGATGGCGCAGACAATGTTTATCAATAAGGATTCATTTATAACAAAATATTTAGTCGCAGTGACAAAATGGTGTTCAACACTTCCTGATTTCCATCGAATCGAACGTTAACAAACGTCACGCAGCAAAAAAAAAAAAGCTCACGCACAGAGCGGTTTTTAGCCATGTTATCCAATGGAAGGTGGATAACATGGCTAAGAGCATTTGCTGGATAATGCATGAATATCGCTGACTTTTCAGCGATATTCATGCATTGTGGCCGATGTGCGGCGATAATTTTTGTCTCTAAACAATTAAAACGAAGCACAAAATGGCGAATTCCCGTTTCGCTACCAGTTTGCGGCCCAGTTCGCGTCCCGTGAAGCGCTTCTACCGTGAAAAATAAATTTTTTTTTATTTTCCCCACGGGACCCTTTAATAACCCCAACAACATTCCTAGGGGTCAAGAGGGGTATACCTTGCCCCCTTTCAATAAATTCCCCCTTCGTTTTTCACCTCTTCTTCTCTCTCGATCCTACCGAGAGATAAGATGGCGGCCGCTCCGGACTATTTAGAATGTTGACAGACACCGGAGAGCCAATCAGCTTTCTGTTATCCAATGGAAGGTGGATAACATGGCTAAGAGCATTTGCTGGATAATGCATGAATATCGCTGACTTTTCAGCGATATTCATGCATTGTGGCCGATGTGCGGCGATAATTTTTGTCTCTAAACAATTAAAACGAAGCACAAAATGGCGAATTCCCGTTTCGCTACCAGTTTGCGGCCCAGTTCGCGGCCCGTGAAGCGCTTCTACTGTGAAAAATATTTTTTTTTTTATTTTCCCCACGGGACCCTTTAATAACCCCAACAACATTCCTAGGGGGTCAAGAGGGGTATACCTTGCCCCCTTTCAATAAATTCCCCCTTCGTTTTTCACCTCTTCTTCTCTCTCGATCCTACCGAGAGATAAGATGGCGGCCGCTCCGGACTATTTAGAATGTTGACAGACACCGGAGAGCCAATCAGCTTTCTGTTATCCAATGGAAGGTGGATAACATGGCTAAGAGCATTTGCTGGATAATGCATGAATATCGCTGACTTTTCAACGATATTCATGCATTGTGGCCGATGTGCGGCGATAATTTTTGTCTCTAAACAATTAAAACGAAGCACAAAATGGCGAATTCCCGTTTCGCTACCAGTTTGCGGCCCAGTTCGCGGCCCGGGAAACGCTTCTACCGTGAAAAATCTTTTTTTTTTATTTTCCCCACGGGACCCTTTAATAACCCCAACAACAATCCTAGGGGGTCAAGAGGGGTATACCTTGCACCCTTTCAATAAATTCCCCCTTCGTTTTTCACCTCTTCTCTCTCGATCCTACCGAGAGATAAGATGGCGGCCGCTCCGGACTGTTTAGAATGTTGACAGACACCGGAGAGCCAATCAGCTTTCTGCGCGCAAAGTTCCGTTTCGCGAAAAGTAAGCGGACCGGATCGCTGCCCAGAGCGCTGTTACAGATATATATCTTGGTTTGAACGTTAATTTCTCAAAAACTACTGGAGCACATATATTGAGACCTAGCAAAGGCACATCGGGCTAACAGTCCCTACAATTTTGCCAAGTTTCGTGCAAATCCATTCAGCCGTTCGAGCTAAAAGTGAGTCCAACCGCCCTATGGAAAAATGAATGGGAAAAACGCGTTTTGGGACCCCCCTTTTTTCTCAGCCCCCCCTTGACGAAACTCTACCAAATTTTCAGGGGCTGCTCAGAAACAAAATGTGCCATTTTCCTGAAAATTTCAGCCGATTCCGTCCTCAAACGCCAAAGTTATTAGACATAGAATTTTCAGAAATCCCATAGGGAATTAATCCTAACTATATATACCTACTGGCTATTGCCAGTAGGTAATTCACTGAAAAAACCATAGGCTATAGACCATATATAGTTAGGAATTAGCATTTACAGAACCTTGAAAATTCACTGAAAAAATAATAGGTTATAGACCATATATAGTTAGGAATTAGCATTTACAAAACCTTGAAAATTCACTGAAAAAACCATAGGTTATAGACCATATATAGTTAGGAATTTGCATTTGCAAAACCTTATTTTACTCACACAAAACCATTGAAATTCCATATATAGTTAGTTGCACTAACTATATATCGCGCACCCGCAATCCACTGCTGATGATGTCACATATTACATCATTCATGACATGGTCAGTGACATCACTGATGACATCACTGATGACATCTCAAATGACATCACTGATGACATCACTGATGACAACATCCAGTGACTGTATGTTTCTGTAAAGTTAAAATATGTCTTACATATTGAAGAATGAGTGGATGTATAAGTGTCTGGATGAAGAATTTAGTAGGTGCATGACTGACTGTATGAGTGAGTGATTAAATGTGTCTCACTGAGTGCATGGGTTAGTGACTAAACTGTCTTAATTTGTGCATCATTATGTCTGTTGTTCTGTAAACTGTTGCATGTGTTGATAAGTAGCTATATGAGTAACTATATGGGTTATTGATTGGTTGCCCAAGTATTTGTATGGGAGACTGAGTTTGTGTGTGGGTGGCTGGGAGGTGTATGACGCTGTGCATAGATGTGTGAGCAGTTGATTCACTAGATGTATGGTTTCAAAAGTGCATGTGGAAACAGCTGTATGGGCGGTTGACTGTGTGCATGAGTGTATTGGTGAGTGAATGGATATCTCAGTGCTACATGTCAAAGTAAGTAGATATGTAAAACACAGTACATGTGAGAGTTGACATATATAAATAACTGTGCATAAGAGCCAGTGAATGTGTGAGTGGCTGTATGGATCATTGTGAACTTGTATCAGGGATTGTATAAGAGAGTAAATATGTGTTAGTATATGTTTGAATAAGTAAAGTTTGTATAACTGTATAGTTGAGGAAATGGAGGTGTGATTGATTCTTTGCATGACTGACTAGGTGTGTGAGTAACTCCATGGATGAGTGACAGTCTGTGAGTGTCTGTTTACACTGATTGTATCTAAGGTTATATTAGAGTCTGAAGAGGTTCATCATATTATCACATGAATGATATCATCAGTGATGTCATCAGTAATGTCAAATGAGATGTCATCAGTGATGTCATCAGTGATGTCATCAGTGATGTCATCAGTGATGTCATCAGTGATGTCATCAGTGATGTCATTTGAGATGTCATCAGTGATGTCATCAGTGATGTCACTGACCATGTCATGAATGATGTAATATGTGACATCATCAGCAGTGGATTGCGGGTGCGCGATATATAGTTAGTGCAACTAACTATATATGGAATTTCAATGGTTTTGTGTGAGTAAAATAAGGTTTTGTAAATGCGAATTCCTAACTATATATGGTCTCTAACCTATGGTTTTTTCAGTGAATATATATATATATATATATATATATATATATATTCACTGAAAAAACCATAGGTTAGAGACCATATATAGTTAGCTGGACAATTTATTGACAAAAAACCAATGAAATTCCATATATAGTTAGTTGCACTAACTATATATCGCGCACCCGCAATCCACTGCTGATGATGTCACATATTACATCATTCATGACATGGTCAGTGACATCACTGATGACATCATTGATGACATCTCAAATGACATCACTGATGACATCATCTAGTGTCTGTGTGTTTTTGTAAAGTTTAAATATGTTTTACATATTGAAGAATGAGTGGATGTATGGAAGACTGAGTGTGTGTGTGGCTGGCTGGGAGGTGTGTGACTCTGTGCATATCAATGTGTACTTGTATCAGTGATTGTATAAGAGAGTAAGTATGTGTTAGTATATGTGTGAAAAGTATGGTGTTCTGTGTTTAACTGTATAGATGAGGAAATCGAAGTGTGATTGATTCTTCACAGGACTGACTAGGTGTATGAGTGCATATGATAGTGTTGTAATAATGAGTGACTGTATGTATGAGTGATTGTATGGGTGAATGAGTGAATGTGTGTGTAGACGTAGGAATCAGTGAGTGCGTATGTAGTAACTGGTATTGGTGTGTCATGATGTCATCAGTGATGTCATTTGAGATGTCATCAGTGATGTCATTTGAGATGTCATCAGTGATGTCATCAGTGATGTCACTGAAGTATGGTGTTCTGTGTTTAACTGTATAGATGAGGAAATGGAAGTGTGATTGATTCTTTACAGGACTGACTAGGTGTGTGAGTAACTCCATGGATGAGTGGCAGTGTGTGAGTGTCTGCATAGGTGTATGAGTGCATATGATAGTGTAATAATGAGTGACTGTATGTATGAGTGATTGTATGGGTGAATGAGTGAATGTGTGTGTAGACGTAGGAATCAGTGAGTGCGTATGTAGTAACTGGTATTGGTGTGTCATGATGTCATCACTGATGTCATTTGAGATGTCATCAGTGATGTCATTTGAGATGTCATCAGTGATGTCATCAGTGATGTCACTGACCATGTCATGAATGATGTAATATGTGACATCATCAGCAGTGGATTGCGGGTGCGCGATATATAGTTAGTGCAACTAACTATATATGGAATTTCATTGGTTTTTTGTCAATAAAATGTCCAGCTAACTATATATGGTCTCTAACCTATGGTTTTTTCAGTGAATTTTCAAGGTTTTGTAAATGCAAATTCCTAACTATATATGGTCTATAACCTATGGTTTTTTTCAGTGAATTTCATTGGTTTTTTAAAAGCTAATATCTATAGCTGTAAAATATATTCTTTATTACGTGACGTATCACGTAGCCACGTGAGACGCCTCATGACGCGTCGCATAACCGTGACGTATCGGTTCTGCAGCGCAAACAATACCCGTAACGTAAGCGTGCCGGAGCACGCTTACAGATATATATATTTTTTTTAACCTTAATTAGACAAAATCCACACGTGCACATATCTTGAGGCCTTGCAAAGGCACATCAAACAAACAGTCCCTACAATTTTGCCAAGTTTGCTGGAAATCTATTCCCTTAATTTTTTTTTTACTGTTTCTCTTGGTTTTCCCCTTGTTACGCTTACCGGGACGCTACCCGGTACGCGAGCCGGACGCTCCAAAAACACAAGATGGCGGACTCCCGTTACGCTGCCGGTTAGCTGCCCGGTTCGCGTACCGGGAAGCGCCTCTACCGCGAAAAATTGCGGGGGACTTTAATATCCCCCTCATAAATCCTAGGGGGTCAGGAGGGGTTTACCTTGCCCCCTTTCCTTCATTTCCCCCTTCTTTTTTCACCACATCTTGTCTCTCGAACCTACCGAGAGACAAGATGGCGGCCGCTCCGGACTGTTTACAATGTTGACAGCTACGCTGCCGGTTAGCTGCCCGGTTAGCTGCCCGGTGAGTTGCCCGGTTCGCGTACCGGGACGCGCCTCTACGGCGTAAAATCGCAAAATTTTTTGCCCCGCGGGGCACTTTAATATCCCCCTCATCAATCCTAGGGGGTCAGGAGTGGTCTACCTTGCCCCCTTTCCTTCATTTCCCCCTTCGTTTTTCACCACATCTTGTCTCTCGATCGTACCGAGAGACAAGATGGCGGCCGCTCCGGTTTGTTTAGACTTTTGACAGACACCGGAGAGCCAATCAGATTCGCTTCGCGAAGTTCCGTTACGCGTCAGGTACGCGAACCGGGGCGCTAACCGGAGCGCTGTCACAGATATATATATTTTTTTAAACGTTAATTTCTCAAAATCCACTGGAGCACATATATTGAGACATAGCAAAGGCACGTCGGGCAAACCATATCTACAATTTTGCCAAGTTTCATGTAAATCTATTCAGCCGTTCGAGCTAAAAGTGAGTCCAACCGCCCTATGGAAAAATGAATGGGAAAAACGCGTTTTGGGACCCCCCTTTGTTCTCGGCCCCCCCTTGACGAAACCCCACCAAATTTTCAGGGGCTGCTCAGAAAAAAAATGTGCCATTTTCCTGAAAATTTCAGCCAATTCCGTCCACAAACGCCAAAGTTATTAGACATAGAATTTTCAGAAATCCCATAGAGAAAAAATCCTAACTATATATACCCACTGGCTATCGCCAGTAGGTAATATACATATATAAACATATGTAATCTGCATATCTATATAAATATAAATGCATGCATACATATACATATATGCATACATATGCATGTTATTTACATGACAGTTTTAAAAACACTAATAAAAGCAAAGCTAAAAAGCCACCTCATTACAAACAGAATGGCTTTAACTTAAACGAGGGCGAGATCTATTGCATTTTCAATGCTTGTTTACTTTGGTTCTATCAAGAAGGCATTCAGATGTGTCACACATTTGCCATAAATTCGGAATGTTAGCACTCTAGTTGCTCATTAGATCACTGTAGTAAAGCTAGTGCTCACCAGGGAAGTCTGCTGCTAATCATGGTTTGCAGCCATTTTCCCGCATTTTTTATCCCACAGACTTTCAGTCCGCATACCATTATCCCGCAAGGTCATTGAGCTCGCATACCATTATCCCGCATTTTTTCAAAACGCATGTGCATTTATCGCGCATGCCTTTACAAAGAATTACGTTTTAAAGGCATGTAAGGTAAATGCATTTGCGTTGTGAAAACCACGATGACGAGAGAGGTAAGTGGGTTTGTGTTAATTTTTTCGTGGGTTAGTGATTGTGTAGTGTAGTGTAGTGTTGTGTAGTGTAGTGTTGTGTTAGTGTAGTGTAGAGTTGTGGTGGTTGTTTAGTGTAGGGTCATGCTGGGGGTAGTGTTTTAGGGTTTAGGGTTGTGTTGTAGTGTTTGCGTAGTGTAGGGTCATGCTGGGGGTAGTGTTTTAGGGTTTAGGGTTGTGTTGTAGTGTTTGCGTAGTGTAGGGTCATGCTGGGGCTAGTGTTTTAGGGTTTAGGGTAGTGTTGTAGTGTTTGCGTAGTGTAGGGTCATGCTGGGGGTAGTGTTTTAGGGTTTAGGGTTGTGTTGTAGTGTTTGCGTAGTGTAGGGTCATGCTGGGGCTAGTGTTTTAGGGTTTAGGGTAGTGTTGTAGTGTTTGCGTAGTGTAGGGTCATGCTGGGCGTAGTGTTTTAGGGTTTAGGATAGTGTTGTAGTGTTTGCGTAGTGTAGGGTCATGCTGGGGGTAGTGTTTTAGGGTTTTGGGTAGTGTTGTAGTGTTTGCGTAGTGTAGGGTCATGCTGGGGTGTAGTGTTTTAGGGTTTAGGGTAGTGTTGTAGTGTTTGCGTAGTGTAGGGTCATGCTGGGTGTAGTGTTTTAGGGTTTTGGGTAGTGTTGTAGTGTTTGCGTAGTGTAGGGTCATGCTGGGGGTAGTGTTTTAGGGTTTTGGGTAGTGTTGTAGTGTTTGCGTAGTGTAGGGTCATGCTGGGGTGTAGTGTTTTAGGGTTTTGGGTAGTGTTGTAGTGTTTGCGTAGTGTAGGGTCATGCTGGGGTGTAGTGTTTTAGGGTTTTGGGTAGTGTTGTAGTGTTTGCGTAGTGTAGGGTCATGCTGGGGGTAGTGTTTTAGGGTTTTGGGTAGTGTTGTAGTGTTTGCGTAGTGTAGGGTCATGCTGGGGGTAGTGTTTTAGGGTTTTGGGTAGTGTTGTAGTGTTTGCGTAGTGTAGGGTCATGCTGGGGGTAGTGTTTTAGGGTTTAGGGTAGTGTTGTAGTGTTTGTGTAGTGTAGGGTCATGCTGGGGGTAGTGTTTTAGGGTTTAGGGTAGTGTTGTAGTGTTTGCGTAGTGTAGGGTCATGCTGGGGTGTAGTGTTTTAGGGTTTTGGGTAGTGTTGTAGTGTTTGCGTAGTGTAGGGTCATGCTGGGGGTAGTGTTTTAGGGTTTAGGGTAGTGTTGTAGTGTTTGCGTAGTGTAGGGTCATGCTGGGGGGTAGTGTTTTAGGGTTTTGGGTAGTGTTGTAGTGTTTGCGTAGTGTACGGTCATGCTGAGGGTAGTGTTTTAGGGTTTAGGGTAGTGTTGTAGTGTTTGCGTAGTGTAGGGTCATGCTGGGGGTAGTGTTTTAGGGTTTAGGGTAGTGTTGTAGTGTTTGCGTAGTGTAGGGTCATGCTGGGGGTAGTGTTTTAGGGTTTAGGGTAGTGTTGTAGTGTTTGCGTAGTGTAGGGTCTTGCTGGGGGTAGTGTTTTAGGGTTTAGGGTAGTGTTGTAGTGTTTGCGTAGTGTAGGATCATGCTGGGGGTAGTGTTTTAGGGTTTAGGGTAGTGTTGTAGTGTTTGCGTAGTGTAGGGTCATGCTGGGGTGTAGTGTTTTAGGGTTTTGGGTAGTGTTGTAGTGTTTGCGTAGTGTAGGGTCATGCTGGGGGTAGTGTTTTAGGGTTTAGGGTAGTGTTGTAGTGTTTGCGTAGTGTAGGGTCATGCTGGGGTGTAGTGTTGTAGGGTTTTGGGTAGTGTTGTAGTGTTTGCGTAGTGTAGGGTCATGCTGGGGGTAGTGTTTTAGGATTTAGGTTAGTGTTGTAGTGTTTGCGTAGTGTAGGGTCATGCTGGGGGTAGTGTTTTAGGGTTTAGGGTTGTGTTGTAGTGTTTGCGTAGTGTAGGGTCATGCTGGGGGTAGTGTTTTAGGGTTTAGGGTAGTGTTGTAGTGTTTGCGTAGTGTAGGGTCATGCTGGGGTGTAGTGTTTTAGGGTTTTGGGTAGTGTTGTAGTGTTTGCGTAGTGTAGGGTCATGCTGGGGGTAGTGTTTTATACTTATTTAAACAGGAAATCTTACAATCTCTTACTCTCACATATACTCAGTTATATACATCAATCAGTTATATACATCAATATTCATATATACTAGATTAAAACATATGTAGTTACTGATAAAGACACTAGTGAGACAGTCATTCACTCACTAACAAACACATATAGACACTCATCCACCCATACAGTCCTGTACATATGCTGTCTTCAAAACACATACAAACAAAGAGTCAGTCACTCATGCATCTATGTGCTAAGTAATACCTCCACCAAACCATATAGACACTCATACTAATACTAATAAAAATATCAAATAACCCATATACATACGCATGTAGCTACTTATCAACACATGTAGCCACTTATACACAAAGTGAAACACTAATATATGTATTTAAATATTTAAACATAACTCACTAATATTTATTTTTCAGAAAGACACATATTCACTGGATGGTGTCATCAGTGATGTCATGAGTGATGTCACTGACCATGTCATGAGTGATGTAATATGTGACGTCATCAGCAGTGCATTGCACGCGCAAGTTATAGTGAGTCCGACTAACTATAACGTGGGAATTTCAATGGTTTTATATCAGTAAAATTTCCAGCTAACTATAACTGGTGTGAAACCTATGGTTTTTTCAGTGAATATATATATATATATACACTAGCCATCAATTTGCACAAAATGCAACTTTATAATAATAACTCCCCATACACTTTGACACTGTGGTATGTTGTGCTGAAGAATAAAGTAAATTTTTCAAGATTAAAGCATTTTAAAAACTCCAATTTAAATTAATTTAAAACATACAAGGCTGTAGGAGGTTCTGTCCCTATAGTGAATGAGGCTCTCACCCATATGGGGTTTGTATGACACAGACATTAAACACAATTGTGACTGGTCCAGTCTTGATAGCAAGTGCTCCATAGAGACACACACAAACACATACGCATGCACCACACATACATGTGCGCACATACACAAGCATTCTGAATGATGTTTGTACTTACTAATACATTATTTTCCAGGCTTCCTGTGATCAATATATCAGTTTATAACTGCATTACTGCCCTCCTGCACCATTTCTTTTAGATTGTATCATCACCCCTGGACACTACATCTGAGTGTAATGCTCAGAGAATTCTCACCTCCCTTTCAACTGGTTGCACATCTTCAACAGATCCCCAATCACTACCCGAGGAGCTGCCACCTCCCTCTCTTGATCACAGTAATCAATATACAATGTTTCAGTAATCAACATATTTTCCAAAACCTTCTGTCTTGGAGTAACTGGTCTATCCCTGCCTGCTTACAGTCTGGAAGTTAGAGTGACAAAACTCCCTTATACAGAATTATCACAATGTAGTTAGGATTTCCAGAGGCGGTAATCCCTCTGAAGATTGTCCGTAATAGCTTTGTTCCAATTTAATGAATTTCTTCAAAACTGTGCATGCCTATAGTTTTTACTACATTGGCAGAGGATACAAGATTTTGTGGTGATTGGTTAACGGGGTGCACATAAAAAAGGAGTGACCCAAAGCGTGTTTTTACTCTTTTGCACATTACATAGAAGTATGTATTGTAGATACCAGTTAAAAATGGCTGAGCAGATTTGGATGAAATTTAACAAGCTTTTATATTATGGTGTTCAGATTATCCTTTTGGGTAGTGGAGGTAACTAGGGTTAGTACTTTCAAAATCATAAGCAGTGTTGCCAGTAAGTTGCGTACCTGCAGGTCTTTTCCCCCGAGCGTGCAGTGCTGTGTGTACCCACAGCATATCCCAGGAGAGCATTCACGCTGCAGCTTTTAAAATGTGAGGCATAGCAAATTGATAATTTCCTGGTTGCAGTGGTTCCTGCACTAGCTGCATTTCCTTCTTAATGAAGTGCAGCTGGGGGCTGTTTGTGAAAATATTTGTTAATTGCAGCACTGCCGTGCACTGCAATTAACATAAATATTTACACAATGTCCCACAATCAGCCCGCAGCCTAACTCCTTTAAGAGAAGAAATGTAGTAAGTTGAAAAGCACAACGTTTAGTCTCAATATCTCTGCTAATCAGACCAGAACCTATTATTTCTGCAGCATGGGGCTTATGTGTGGCTGCTCAAACCTGGTCTGGTTCCTATTACCGTGCCTATGTCATGGCTACCATTAGACATTCCACGCACATCCTCCTGCATTGCATAAGAGGCAACCTAGGGGAATTTGAGAGACTGGAAAATTCAAATGCAAGTGTTGTTGAGGTAATTAACAACCAATTAGCAGCTCAGTGAACAGTGACTTTGAGAAATATAATGCAATCACCTCACAAAAGACTGATCCTTAGCGTGGGATCTTGCAACACTTTACAACCAGACTTTAAGGTACTCTTCTTTAGAGGGTCTAACTGAGTATTTGTATTTGACCAGTGCTGCATCGCAATTGGCCTGAACCTGTGGCTTTTTCCCAGTCTAATGTGACTATATATCTATAGTTGGTGATAGTGCGTATAGGCACTGTTTTTACTTAAATCTTTAAAACTTGCATATCTCTGGTACCACTGATTGGATAGTTGTCAAGTTGGTGCCAAATATTTTTTAAGGTTTAATGCTTTTTACCACGCTACCAGAGGGTTCAGCACAGGTTAAATTTGGTTTTTCTTGTGTTTCATCCTGACAAAATGTGGTTGCTGTTTGAGTAGAGTTTCACCCCACTCAACCACAAACCCAATTTCCAACAAGCACGGAGTAGTACACTCTGACTCCAGCCAGGACTTTGAGGATACCACTTGTAGGCTAGACCCATTGATCCCTGAATGATGCGCACAAATGCGCGCACCCATATCACTCGGAGTGTGCAGTATCTTCTTTAAAGCACGCACACACACACCACATCCCCGACATACAAGTATTCATGTTATTCGCAGTGCCCTGTAGAACCATGACGGGTGCTGCAATCAACCTGAACACTTTAAAAAAGCAGCTATCTCCCCCCAGCCGCGCTCTATTAAGAAAAGGCATGAAGCAAGCCTAAAAGCAAGACATGTGCTTTCACAATCACCAATATAGATTAGTGACTGTGAAAGGACACATCATATTTCAGGCTTGCTGCACGCCTTTTGTTAAAAGATTGCAAGTTTTCATGTTAATCGCTGCCCAGTGTATTAGTATGTCGGGTTCTGCAATTAACATGAACACTATCAAAAAGGCACGCAAGCTGCTCTCTACTAACAAAAGGCATGCAGCAAGCCTAAACACTTAACTTGTGCTTTTACAATTACTAATATATGTTAGTGATTCTGAAAGCACACGTCCTGCTTTTACAATTAACAAGTATACTTTAGCAAATGCACACAATCTGTCTGCAGCCAGGCTCTATTAACAATAACCATGGAGCAAGCCCAGGGCTTTAGGGAAACAACCTTTACAACAAAACTTTTACAACGCAACATCCATAACAACGCATGCCATTACAACACAACCATTACAAAGCATGATACTACAACGCATACCATTACAACGCATACCATTACAACGCATAGTACCCTTACACTATCCAATACTTACCCTACTGTTGCACCCCCTGGAGTTAGAATAATAATTTTTACCCCTACACTATCCAACACTTACCCTACTGTTGAACCCACTGGAGTTAGAATAGTAATGTTTACGCCTACACTATCCAACACTTACCCTACTGTTGAACCCACTGGAGTTAGAATAGTAATTTTTACCCCTACACTATCCAACACTTACCCTACTGTTGCACCCTCTGAAGTTAGAATAATAATTTTTAACCCTACACTATCCAATACTTACCATACATGCTATGTAATGGTATGCGTTGTAATGGTATGCATTGTAAAGGTAGTATGCGTTGTAATGGAATGCGTTGTAATGGATGTTGCGTTGTAAACCTTTTGTTGCAATGGCATACATTGTAAAAGTATATGTTGTAATGACATACATCCAGGATTTAACCTCATGCGCGCTAGCGGAATTCCGCTCCTGCGCTGAGATTTTTTAAATCGCACTTTACGTGACGAGCTGGGCTCGTCATCAGCGTGCGAGGAGGCTACGCCATGACAAGCCCAGCTCGTCATCAGCCTGGAAGGGGTTAAGTGTGCTGGTCCTGCTGATGCTTTGTTTTTAAAAACTCGTGCTGAGACAGGTGCCTATCAGGTTCTTCATGTTTGCCCTCATCCGCAGGGTAAAAACAAATCTCAGCTCTGCAGCAGTGCAACTGCTTAAAGCGTTTTTGGTGTAACTTCAGGGGACTTATTATAATTTGTTCACAATCTGATAATTTCAAAACTGAGGCATTTCAATATTATATTCAACACAGTCTTAGTTTTGCTTATCTATCTTATGCAACACACGTTGACAAATCCAATAGTCCCGGTATGATGTTATTTGTATTATACATCTGGATGCAATGACAGAGGCAGCACAATAATGTACGCACGGCACACTATGCTAAGTACATATTTTTAGCTTACGTGTTTTTAAGTCACGCCCTTTATTACATCAGGCATGCCCCTTTGAGATAACCCACAGTTTTTTCATCCCACTGAAAGCCCGGAGCAATCCTAAAAGCACCATGTGTGCTTTTAACATCACAAATAATAGTGACTCTGAAAGCACACGTTGTGGACTTCTATGTACACCCAACTGTGTATACAGGAAACCATCTTCGGAGCTGAGTTAACTCATGATTATTAGTTTTAAAGACTGGAGTAACCCCTGCCTTGGTAGAGCCTGCTCTGTTCTGCAGAACGTCTTGCCCTGATGACCTTGAATAATTCTTAAACAGATTATTGAAAATAGCATTATCCTTTCATTTATTTGTAATCTGGGTAATGTGTGAAATTGTATTACAGACATTTTATGACAAATGTGTTTTGTTTAATTCAACATCCATAAAAAATGTTTCTTTTAGATCCAAACAGGATCTCAGATATGAGAAATGAGAGGAAGTCACATTGATTATTTACAGTAGTATTAGTGAGTTTCCATCGTGTTACAATATAGGAAAAATACATCACTATCCCTGAATATTAACTATAAACACATTTGGAATTTGAACAAGTGTGTCTGTGCACTGTTTGAGATCTGGCCAAAAGGACATGGGAAAGCTGAAACAGGATCATACATGTAAAGCTGATCCGCACAGAGGCCCCCAAAATCTGTTTGGCTGAGGGCCCTTAAAATCCTAAAGATGTCCCTGAGCGCCACTGTGTAGTTACCTTGGAGAACAGAGGTTCACTGGTGCTGTGGAATGAGGCCGGTTGTCACATATTCCTAATATATGTTAGTGTAGATGTGTTGTGGCTGCAGATGCTCGGCACTGCACATTATCATTTTGAACATGACACAACCATTGTATGCCAGTCACCAATACCAAGGCCACCCCCCTTACTGGACTGGCCTTAGCAGGCATCAGGCATTTGCCTGCGAGGCTGAAAGGGTGGGTGTCATTTTTGGAGCAGTTGGGGCCAGTTTCCTTGCTCGGGCAGTTTTCCAGTGACAGTGCTGGGGACAGGGTTTAAGCAGTAGTGTTTGACACTCTTGGGGGTGGGAGCCGGTGCAGCTGAATTGCCAGGGCTACTTTTGGTTCCCAGTCTGGCTCTGCCTTCCCTATCAAACAGACCTCCTCCATTCCAGTATATAGGTCACTTATCTGCACAATCAAGCAGGAACCCCAAGTCAGAACCCCTGTCACTGTACCCACACATGCGGTCAGGTTCTTGGCACACATTGCCGTGGCTGGAGCGCACAGAGATCTCACACTGTCTCACACAGAGGAAAAACATTAGAGGGAGCATTGCTCATAAGTCATTTGAACTTAGTGATATCTGTTTCAATGGTAATTTGTTAATGTATGATGTTACAATGCATACATTTACAACTCATGCACTGTACAAAGCGGTTTTCACATTGCAGCATCCACTGCAATGCATTCCATTACATCGCATGACACTACATCGCAATTTAAAAAAATATTTGTAAAACGCATTCCATTACATCGCATACTACCTTTACAACGCATACCATTACAATGCAAACCATCAAATTGCATTTAAGGTAAGTATTGGATAGTAGAGGGGTACAAATTACTAGTGTAACTCCAGGGTGTGCAACAGTAGGGTAAGTGTTGGATAATGTAGGGGTTAACAATTACTACTCTAACTCCAATGGTATGCATTGTAATGCCTGCATTGTAGTTACATGCAATGTAGTGTCGTGTGTTGTAATGGTATGCGTTGTAATGCCTGCATTGTAGTGTCATGTGTTGTAAATGAGGTTGCGATGTAATGCCTGCGTTGTAAGTGTAGTGCGATGTAATCGTTGTTTTCTGTGATTTTTGGCCTGTGTTTTGAGTTAGAGGCTTAGATATAGGTAAGTACTAGGTTTTATATTTTCTTCCTATCTATACTTTTATTAAAGTGCTAATAGGTAAGAAAAAAGTTAAATATGTAGAAAAAAAAAAATGTAATACATTAACATAGTGTACTACAATTTTCTACATATTCAACCCTTTCAAAAATGTATTGGACTGAGTTCTGCAGGAATGCCAAGACATTTCTACACTACTTACAAATATTTAAAAAGGTAGTTTTCAAAAATATCAGTATTTCCTACGTACTAGAGGTGTACTACTTAAACATTAAAAAAAATATGTAAAAATAAATACATTTCCTTAACTATTACCATTTGAAGAAAGTGCATATAGGTACAGAATAATGTGGAGTGGAGTGGCTTACTGGTTAGAGGCGGCAGACCCGGAAGCAGAAGACGGCCAGAGACCAGGGTTCAATTCCCGACGCGGCAGGGTCGTGGACCAGGGTCAGCGGACTCGATAAAACTCGGTGCCTACCCTAACCAGGGATCACACTCGGCAACTCTGGGCATTAGCTTGCCTCATCTCCACAACGGCCCCCCACATACGCCGGGGATGCCTGGTTTCACCTTGGAGATACCCAGTAGGGACCATCTCACAGGGAAAGCCAGGACGGGTTCCCCAGCGGTCTACAGCACGGAGATACCCCATGTGGGGTGCTTCATGCGCTTTACAAGACATCATTACATTACATTACATTACAATAACCAAACAACCTGCTCCTTAGCGCTTGGACGCCTCCGGGCAGCAATTCGCGCTCTACAAATTCACATCCTATCATATACTATCCTTACTGATAGTTGAGGGCCTAACCCAAAACACTCATAAGGTGTTGTAAAAAGAATATGGCTGCCTTTGATTTTGTAGGTTGAAGTCACAGAGCTTTACTCTGCAGGATTCCATGGAGTTCAAATCAAATCAGGTGTTTTTTAAGCACGACTACTCACCCGTAAGGGTCTCAAGGCAATGAGAGTGTGAGGGGGTTCGCAGGTTCCAGTCCATCAAAGGACGGGGTCTGTCGAAGAGCCAGGTTTAGATTTTTCTTGCAAAGATGGGTAGCATTGTTATCTGTCTGAGGTGGAGCAGAGGGTTGTTCCAGGCTCTGACCGTGCGGAAGGAGAAGGAGCGGACTCCTGATCTGGTCTTTCTGGTGTGGGAGACCGCGGCGTAAGAGAACTGGGCTGATTGTAGGGTCCTTTGGGGTGCGAGGACTTTGAGTTGGCTGTTCAGGTATGCTGGTATGGTGTCGTGGAGGGCCTTGTTAGCATGTGTTAGTATCTAGAAGCTGACTCAAGCTTTGATGGGGAGCCAGTGGATTGTGCGCAGGTGCTGGGAGATGTGGCAGTGGCTTGGCAGTTTGAGGTCCTTGAGGTCTTGCAGTGGCGTTTTTGATGTTCTGTAGCTTTCGGATCAGGTTTTTGTTTATTCTGTCATAGAGTGCGTTGCCGTAGTTGAGCCTACTGGTGACCAGGGTGTGAGTGACGGTCTTTCTGTGTTTGAGCGGGATCAATTTGAAGGTCTTACGTAGGAGACGGAGGGTATGAAAGCAGGAGGACGAGACAGAGTAGGTCTGCGGTCCATTTTGAGCTCTGAGTCCAGGATGATTCCCCGGTTGCGTGCGTGGTCCGTGGGGGTGGGTGGGCTTCCGAGGGCGGGAGGCCACCAGGTGTAGTTCCAGGATTCTGGGTTCGGGCCCATGATGAGTAATTCCGTTTTGTTTGTGTTTAGTTGTAGGTAGCTGTTTTTCATCCATTTGGTGATGGCTTCCATGCCTTCTCGAAAGTTGAGTCTGGCAGTGTTGGGTTTGCTGGAGAGGGAGAGGATGAGTTGGGTGTCATCTGCATATGACACAATGTTGAGTCTGTAGGTTCTGACAATGGGGTGAGCGGAGCCATGTAGACGTTGAAGAGGGTAGGGCTAGGGCTGGGGGCCTCCGCATGTGGTAGGTGTAGGGTCTGAAAGGAATTGGGGGAGTCTGACCCGCTGTGTTCTGCCAGAGAGGAAGGAGAAGATATAGTCGAGGGCCTTCTTTTGGATCCCTGTATTGTGGAGTCTGCATATTAGGGTGCGGTGAGAGACTGTGTCGAACACTGCTGGGAGGTCGAGGAGCCTGAGGGCTACTGTTTCTACATTGTCCAGTAAGGTACGGATGTCATCTGCAGCTGGAAGGAGGGTGTTTTACTGAGGTTTTTTCTGAAGCCGGATTGAGAAAAGTTGAGGATGTTGTGCACTTCGATGAATGTGATCAGTTGGCTGTTGATGGCTTTCTCAATTACTTTAGCTGGGAACGGGAGCAGGAAGTAGGGTCCGATGGTGTCAGCGGCTCTGTTGAAAATGTGGTGGGGAAAGGGTCCATGTTGGCCTCGGAGTTGATTGACTTTGCTGTCTTCAGTGTGGCTTCGGTGCTGAGGGCTGTCCAGTTGTTGATTGCTGGCTTCAGTGTGTCGGGGGTGGTCAGTGAGGGTTCAGTGTGTTGGTTGTCTGCTGCAGGTGTGCCGGAAGTGGTGACAGCTGAAGGGTCCATGGGTGTCGGCGTAGGCAATGCAAAGATCAAGGGTTCCTGGTGCTGATCGCAGTCGTGTCGCGGACGAGCTAAGACAGGCTTGCCTTTGGCGCCCGGTGGTGCGGCCATGAAGTAGGGGTCGGGGAGGGCTGGGAGGCGGGGAGGGGAGCTGGATTGGGCCGGTCGCACTGGTCGTGCAGGGGGGAGGGGCCACGGGAGCAGCAGTGGCGTGGAAAAATGGGCTAAAAAAGGCAAAAGGAAAAAGGCAAAAAGAGAGAGAAGTGCAAATAAGCAGCAAAAGTACAAGAAAGAGTGGAGGAAAGACACAAAGGACACAGGAGATTGAAAGGGGGAGATTGAGATGAGGATAAAAAATTAGTGCAAAACAGAGGAAAGACACAGAGGGAGAGTGAAGGGGGAGCTTGAAATTAGGGGAAAACAACAGAAACTGGAGGAAAGACCCTGAAGGAGAATGAAGGGGGAGATAGAAATGAGGAACAAAACAAGTGAAAAAGGCGAGAAAAAGTGGAGCAAGAGAATGGAGACAGAGGTCTACTGGACCACAAGGGATGAGGTGCAGGTGAAACCTTGGCGTGGAGTAGGGCCTCGAACGCCAACACTCGAGAGTGCAGCGGCTCAGGGGAAGGCCTCAGTTAATGGTGGAGCTGAGAGGGAGGGAGAGCAATTTCACTGACAATTAGTCAGTGGTCTTGCTATGGAGCAATATAAGAACTCTGCAGTTCCACAAATGAGTGGAAATATGCATGTCACACTGTCTGTGCTGCAATTCAATGCCCGTTGCATGAACACTGCTGAAAAATCAGCACAAATGGCAGCATGTGGTGTGCAAGAGTGCACAGCCATTCGAGTTGATTTTGCTGCTGGTCGAGTCGAAAATCTACTCAAGCACCAGAAAATGCATCCCTCTGTGATTATCCATGATAGGGGACACCCGATCTCACTCAAAAACCAGCAGCACCCTGACCCACATAATGTACACAACTTTCATGTCCCCCACCTTTTACTATGGATGGAAACAGGCAAGAATCAATGCCATCCTCAGAAAGTCCACCACATGCGTGAATCAAATTAGCAGCATTCAACCTATCTCTCTGCTTCCCTATCCATCCATAGAAATTTAGAAGGCTATCAACAAGCAACCCACCTTGAACTTCACCATGATCTAAACAACACTCAATCAGAATTCAGAAAGAACCACAGCACCAAAACCACACTTATCAAGGCCACTGACGACATTCAAATCATCAAGGGGAGGAGAAACAGCAACCCTCACCCACTCAACTTCTCTGTGGCCTTCAACACTGTTTACCATAACACCCACATCATCATAAGACTCCACGAGAGTGGCATACAAGGAACTGTTCTTAGAGGGATCTGATACTTCCTCACAGAACGCACACAAAGGGTCAAACTGCCATTATTCACAGCAGAGACTGAGAGATCCCTATGTGGAGTGCCATAGGGATCGTCCGTTAGCCCCACCTATGTCAACATATACATGACACCACTGGCCACCATCATCAGATCTAAAGATATCACCACCATCGCCTACACTGATGACACACAACTTACCACCAGGACTAAATTCATCAACTGCATGACCATGGTAACAGACTAATTGTGGTCGAACTTCCTGCAACTCAATTCCAGCAAGACAGAAGTACTAACCTTTGGCAACAAGACCTCTCCATGGGAGTCCACATTGTGGTCGGTGGAGATAGGAAGAACTCCCACAGTCCACAATATAAATCTAAGTCTCATTCTAGATGGCAAGTTCAAAATAATGGCTCAAGTCAATGTAGTGTGCACCTCCTGTTTTCACATGTTATACATATTGTAAAAGATCTTCAAATGGTGGCCTCAGAACACCAGAAGGACGTCATGCAAGTACTCATCACTAGCAGGCTGGACTACTGCAACACTTGCTATGGTGAAATTTCTAAACAACTCCTACACAGAATTCAGAACACCTCTGCAAGACTCATACTCGACCTTCCACTCACTGACAAAGCAAATTAAAAATGTATCACTCACACATATAAAGCCCACACAACACAGGACCAGAACATACACTTTCACCAACCAACCAGACATATACATTATGCCTGCCTCTCTCTAGCACACATTTCCCACATCCACAAAAGCAAAACTGGAGGTCACTCATTCTCCTACACTGCAAACAAGAAATGAAACAACCTCCCTCAAAATATCAGAGCCTCCTTCTTACTTCTTGAGTTCAGCAAGAAGTTGACTTCCTACCTCTTCGTATACGCACCTTGGGTACATCGCACCATCACAACTTCCCAAGTACCTGGATACCCTTTCAGATGATTAGAGCGCTATTCAAATCAATATAACATATCATGGCATTGATAATATCACTGCAACATTTGTATAGTTACCTTAGGGGATGAGTTGTATTTACTTGATATAACTATAACTGTATAACTACCAACTGCAATCCAATTGTTGCCATGTAAAGGCTGAACAGCATTTAATCTCTTACCCTTATAATGAAATGTTTACTCTTAAGCCACTTCACCATAACCTTTTACCATTAAACCCCTGCATGCTTGCTTCTTAATCTCAACCTATCACTCATAACCACATACCTTTAACCCCTTATGCCCACCCCATCCTAATCATATTATAAAATGGTTATCCATATAATTATGAGTATTTATTTCTTCTTTATATATTACTTATAATAATATGAAAAATTATTAGATTCTGTATAGTGAAATTATAAGAACTCAAGGGAAAGACATGAACATAAAATGGATGCAAACACATATTATGCTCTTATCACTTTACATCATTATACAAACATACTTTTGGAACTTCTTTGATGAGGAATGTGTGCCATGCGCCATGGTTTCAACTAATGAAAACAGCATACCGGAGTTCTTTGGGATGTAAGAGTGATTGTGGTGCCACATAAGGTGGCCCCAATGGAGCATATTTAATTTTAAATATGCCCAGCATTTGAACACCAGCCTCTCTGTCTCCATCCTCTATGTGCACGGTTCTATCCGTATGCAAGTGACACCAGGGTCTGATTTATCAAGGTTTTCCATCACCCCTGTGCCACTCATGTGAGATTGATCAAGTCACACAAGGCTACCTTGCATGGGTCTGCACATTGCTGCCTTGCGTTACTCTGCCCCACGGAGTGGTACCCTGGATGAGCATGGGTGCTCCCACGCATTCACCCCTGGATTTGGCACATTCCTAGATTTACCATGAGTGGTCGACCTGGGAATGCAGCTCAATCCAACACCTCACCAGGATCACAAGAAAAAATATGATTTCTCTTCTTTTTTTCCTTTCTATATGTTCTGTAATCTGCAGCACACTTAGAGATAGGAAAATGCCTCTGAGGATTGTTTTTGTGAAGGAAGGTGCAGAAACAATCCAGCCTACAATGTAGGTACCATTGCACCATGACAGAAGGGAACCTGATGTTGCGCTAGGACCTGAATGGGCCATATATTGATAACTATGGTACTTTCCTGCAGCACAGCAAGGTGGCTAGCTGCATGAAAAGTAGTGAAATATGGTGCAACATTCATATTTGCCCTGTCTAGAACTAGAGGGTGCATCTCCTCAGAGAATGCAAAAATGTTGTCAGTCTGCCTTGCTCTCTCACCCCGGTGGAATTCTACATATTTTCTCAGGAAAATCCCCAAAAGACTGAGGTGGGGTTTTACTCGCTCCTTATTATGCAGCGCTAAATCTATGTACCCATTCCCTCTCCCATAACAGTTATGTAAAATCTGGGAATTTACCGTTATGTGAATCTCTCACTTGACTCACAACCAACACTTGTGCATCATTTAAATTTTATTCTTTGGAGGAAACTGGCATGTGCCCTCGGTAAATGCTTTGTTTCAGTTTAGGCTAAATTATGTAAGTGACATTAACCTGGCCAAAGACGTTAACCTGTCCAAACGCTGTCATAAATTAGTTTTGCGCATTTTGATAAGCAATTTAATTTCAAAATCAATAAGATCTCTTCATTGTCTGCCTAGCTGATCCAGAATATATTTTAAAGCTAGCATAGTTGTCCTTCATATTTTACATCAGAACAGTTAATGACATCCAAATATATACCTTTTGCTCCAAATAGGTTCTTGTGCTAAAATGAAGTTCTAGTTTGCTTGCCTTCAGCCAAAACCGCTACGTTTGGAGATAGATCCTTCTGTATTGCTGCAGCAAAACTATGGAATCCTTTACAATTGACCCTCAGTGCAGAACCTAAAGGAGCTGTCTTTAGGAAAGCAATCAAAAGTTTGGCCTGATTTAGATTCCAATGTACAGCACATTTTCCCACCAGGATGGTGAAGTAAATTTGTCTATCACCAGGGTGGAGTTACCACTCTACAGATTCATAAATGTCCACAAAGCTGGTGGTCATTTATAACGCATTGTCAAGAACCACACTCCAATTAGTTTCTGTCAAAGTCTTTCAATGTTTGGTACAGGGCACTGGCAACATGACCAAATAGTTTTTTCTTTATTTAAAAAAAAAAGATTATGTTTTTTTTTTAATATAAAACAACAACCCTTCATGTGAATCATTTTCCATGGGGTGGGGAGAATTATTTCTTTTGTATGCCTGGAAGTGACAGACAGTAGAAAAAAAACAGCTTCATGTCCACCCATCTTAATTGGCCAACATGTTTTGTTACCAGCCTGTTTTTGGCAACTTCATCAGGGTTGAAGGGGAAACCAATCTGTGTACAGGTCGGGACGGAGCACAGAAGTTGAAGCTGCCCGAGGACGCGGTTGACACTCACGATTGCAGTCTTGAAGCAGATACTCAACCCTCTGGCACGCAATCCTTTAACGTGGTGGTTTTCAGCCCTGATGAAGTTGCTGAAAACAGGCTGGCAAAGAAACATGTTGGTCTTTCGTGTTTAAAAGTGGGCCATATAAATGCTTTTCTTTTAACCTGAGGACACTCACAGCATCACATAAAGTATGCTCTGCATGTGAGTGGTACCCCATTTTAATTGTGAGAATAATACTACTCTTTTCATGGTGGGGGACCAGTGGGTACTGAGCGAACTAGTATTCTCAGTAGTGTTTGCCACATTTTTTGATTTATTCTTTGTACATCTTTCCTTATTTCCCACCTCTAAGGAATTTCAGTACACACCATCTCTTATTCAGTTTGGTCATGGAAGCAACCTATGATGATAACGTGGGCATACTGGCGAGTATCATCCAGCAGCTCCTTGGGTGTGCCTCTTAATCAGGTGCTTTCTGGCCTTTTCTCAGATTTTTTCTGTTACACACATGTATATGGCCGCGATACCCGCCACGCCCTCTCAACACACTCCCCAAGGATGGGAAACCGGAAACCATTCTGAACTTTTGGAAGACGGGAGGGAGTGACCCTCCCGGCCGTATTTATTAAAATATGAAACAAAAAATAAAACATTAAAATAACAGTTTCATATTATGTACAATTTCATTACCACATTGCGATGTTTGGCTAACCTTAACATATTCTCTAATACAAAGGTTCTCCTAGCCGAACTAACATCCTACAAAACATTAACTTGAAATTTTGAAATTGTACATCCTAACGTTTAAGGGCCAACGGCAAGGTCGTAACCGGTGTCAAGATCCCTAAACCCGAAATATCCCCCTCACTTGTGAGGGGCGACCGCACAGAGGTGTACCTCAAGTGCAACTACCAATTTCCCTTGACTTGACGGGGGCCCCAATAAACTCGACGCCACTTAAAGGTCGTTCGAGGACTCGTGTGAGGTATCTAGAAGGTAGCGTAGACCCCCTCCCAAACCCCACACAACTTACCACATCTGCCGTCGCAGATATCCTGGCCCCGGGAAATTCCCCAGGAGGGGGCTGTAGCCCCTCCTACCCAGGAAGGGGCCTTGACCGCCTTTCCTTTCCTTTCGGCGTCCCATCCTTAGAAGGGACCGCCTACCCGTTGAGGGGCCAATGGCCACCTCCCTCGAGCGCTCCCATCCGTAATGGGTGACGCCCACTCATAGGGATCTACCAATTAGTGCTCACCGATCATGACCTTACCGCCCGACCAAAAATAAATACGACAATTTAACTAAATTACTCAATTACAAAACAACCATAAACCATTTCACGTATGATTACTGATCAATACTTAGTGCAGAATTACTTTATTTGAAAAACATATTGTAGCTGACCATTCTTTATTGCATACTAAGAATAACACGACAATCACCACAACCTGCAAGAAATAGAATTACCATATCAAAACTTTATTCAAAACAACTGGCTGTCCTCAGGGGCTGGTGGGTGGGTTCAAAATTGGCTCTTCGTTCCGTCTCGAGCTCACGTGCAGCGAGGGGGTGCAGCTTCAGAGCACAGGAACAAGAGGATGCGTTCTTGGCTTGTTGCTCCTTTTATCCGTCTTCAGGGCGGGCGTAAACCCGCCCCTGCCTGCCCTTAGGGCATGGCCAGCCGCGTCAGTGTCTAGGCCAGCCCACTCGAGGGCGGGAAACAGCGCGCCCCGGCTACGCCGCTTCGGGCATACCAGCCGAGGCTCGCCTCCCGCCCAAAAATGGCTTCCCGGGGGGCTCGTGGTACTCGGCCATACGTTCGGGGGGACCGAATGGTCGCCCCTTTCCATATGGCCGCGATACCCGCCACCCCCTCTCAACACACTCCCCAAGGATGGGAAACCGGAAACCATTCTGAACTTTTGGAAGACGGGAGGGAGTGACCCTCCCGGCCGTATTTATTAAAATATGAAACAAAAATAAAACATTAAAATAACAGTTTCATATTATGTACAATTTCATTACCACATTGCGATGTTTGGCTAACCTTAACATATTCTCTAATACAAAGGTTCTCCTAGCCGAACTAACATCCTACAAAACATTAACTTGAAATTTTGAAATTGTACATCCTAACGTTTAAGGGCCAACGGCAAGGTCGTAACCGGTGTCAAGATCCCTAAACCCGAAATATCCCCCTCACTTGTGAGGGGCGACCGCACAGAGGTGTACCTCAAGTGCAACTACCAATTTCCCTTGACTTGACGGGGGCCCCAATAAACTCGACGCCACTTAAAGGTCGTTCGAGGACTCGTGTGAGGTATCTAGAAGGTAGCGTAGACCCCCTCCCAAACCCCACACAAATTACCACATCTGCCGTCGCAGACGTCCTGGCCCCGGGAAATTCCCCAGGAGGGGGCTGTGACCCCTCCTACCCAGGAAGGGGCCTTGACCGCCTTTCCTTTCCTTTCGGCGTCCCATCCTTAGAAGGGACCGCCTACCCGTTGAGGGGCCAATGGCCACCTCCCTCGAGCGCTCCCATCCGTAATGGGTGACGCCCACTCATAGGGATCTACCAATTAGTGCTCACCGATCATGACCTTTCCGCCACAGGCCGGATAGTTGACCGGCTATCCGGACCCCCCACAACACTCCTACCTAAAGGTCATGTCTTAAAGTCATTAAAGAAAGAACACGCGTCCAGGTTCGTGGGACAGGATGTTGTCTCTTGGCGTGGAACCAGTGGGTGTCACAATTACAATAAGGGGCGTTTTTTACCATGGGGAAGGCAAACTATGTACATACTTGTTTCAACATGTTAAATAAATATTGAGAAAAGTTCTATTGTGTGGAAACATTTCTGTTTGAAATAGTTTTAGGAAAGTTGCACGTAAGAAACACAGGTCTAGGACAGTGACAATGTTATGGGCTATTCATTCAAATATATATAGTCAAAATTATACATTTACTTCGTCAAGTGCACACATATATAGGAAGCTCTTAGATTAAAAGCATATAAACACAATCGTTTGGTCACAATATTTAAATTTTATTACATATTTACACAATATAAAAACATATTAAAAACATTTTTCATAAATATGATCACCACAATATTAAAAAGTCAAAGAATCAAGAGGTCGACGCGGCGTTTCGGCTTTTTTCTAGTATGCCTTCATCAGGACTGATTCTAAACAATTAAAATCATAAAACACAAAGTTACCAAACGAGTAGAATACATGAAAAGACATTTTTTCGCGAGCACTCATGTCCTAACCCCCTTAATCTAGGATGAACAGATTTTCTTGCTATATATGCACATTGTCAGTACATTCCCTTAAGCCTTTCTCTATTCTTGTGTTTTTCAAACAGTGCAATTTTTTATATATGTTAATTCTTTTATGACACAATGCTTTTGTTGTGTCATTATAAACAACAAAAGCATTGTGTCATAAAAGAATTAACATAATATTTATCAAGCATATGTATGTTGTTTATTTATTAAATAGAGCAACTTTGCGAATAATTCTGAGGCAAAGCAACGAGGTCCACATCACCAGAAAGGACTTCTGTTAGAACTATCAGTTCAAACCACATGGATAACTATATCCATTTGGATAAACAAGGTACGCACCTGATTTATGGGAGGTACTTCTTTTTTGGTAATGGCATCACTGGGGGTCCTCAATAACGGCGCTCTATGGTCCAAGGGAAAGGCAAAAACAGAGATAATAGGATATATAAAAAATTGCACTGTTTGAAAAACACAAGAATAGAGAAAGGCTTAAGGGAATGTACTGACAATGTGCATATATAGCAAGAAAATCTGTTCATCCTAGATTAAGGGGGTTAGGACATGAGTGCTCGCGAAAAAATGTCTTTTCATGTATTCTACTCGTTTGGTAACTTTGTGTTTTATGATTTTAATTGTTTAGAATCAGTCCTGATGAAGGCATACTAGAAAAAAGCCGAAACGCCGCGTCGACCTCTTGATTCTTTGACTTTTTAATATTGTGGTGATCATATTTATGAAAAATGTTTTTAATATGTTTTTATATTGTGTAAATATGTAATAAAATTTAAATATTGTGACCAAACGATTGTGTTTATATGCTTTTAATCTAAGAGCTTCCTATATATGTGTGCACTTGACGAAGTAAATGTATAATTTTGACTATATATATTTGAATGAATAGCCCATAACATTGTCACTGTCCTAGACCTGTGTTTCTTACGTGCAACTTTCCTAAAACTATTTCAAACAGAAATGTTTCCACACAATAGAACTTTTCTCAATATTTATTTAACATGTTGAAACAAGTATGTACATAGTTTGCCTTCCCCATGGTAAAAAACGCCCCTTATTGTAATTGTGACACCCACTGGTTCCACGCCAAGAGACAACATCCTGTCCCACGAACCTGGACGCGTGTTCTTTCTTTAATGACAATTTCCCCACCGTCCTCTACGTAGTAGAGTGGGGTCCTCCTTATTGCTTTCCATGTCTTAAAGTCCCCAGCCAAGCTATCAGGTCTCCTATGAGTAACTCGTTCCCCACCCGGGACAAATGAACACCATCACCCAAATACATACTGTCCCCTTTAATACAACCATGCGAAATAGAATGCAGTGTACTTGAACGGAACAATCGACTCACTTTATTATTAATCTTCCTTACTGAATGATTCAGAGCAGAAACTGAAAGAGCCCCCCGCCACACTTTTCGCGGTATCATATGGGACCATGCGATTGTGCACCCTGGAACTCTTCTCGCTAACCAACTTACAGTGGAAAGCATTGCCTCAAGAAGTAGTCGTCTACCAGTGGACACCAATTCGTTGCCCCCAAGATGTACTATGACTATAGCCGGCGGTGACCTCGTCCGCCCTAACAAACCCTCAAAAAATGACTGAAACTGGTCAATACAGAGCCCGCCCTTTCCGTAGAAGGACACACTGTACCCGTATTCCCCAGCCACGTGAATCATGTCACCTGCTTTGAATACGTCCGCGGACCGCCTCACGTATGAGTGGCCCACGACCCACACCTCCTTTTTCACAGCCGGTGATGTCTGACCGCTGACCCGGTGTTGGGTCGACTGCACAGTCCGCCCCGCCTCGTAGGCTTGCGCAACTGAAAACCAAAGAAAACAAGAAGCGTGAGTACATCATTACAGCTTCACAACATGTGCAACCGCACATACCTTTTATAACAGTTCGAGGACCAACGCCCCACACGTTTAACTTGTTCGACATTCAGACCCCTGGCTGTAGCCTCTGTAGCAGCCCCTATCCGAAAGGAATGGGTCCCAAACTCGCCGGGGTTCAAGCCCGCAGCGGAGATTGACATCGCAAGCACCCGCTGAAACTGAAACCTCGTCAGTGGGGTGGTGTCAGCGTGTCGCAACAATGTCCCCCCCATGATGCCACCCTTTGCGCTAAATATTCTTCTACGCAACTTACCGGGCACATGGAGGACCCGGGAATCCTTTGTATGATTATGCAGTCCCCCATCGCACCCTGGTCGGTCTTGGACCTGACAAACGAGATGGACATTGTCTCCCCTCTGACCTGAACGTGCTCTCGGCACAGTCCCCCCGTCACATCCCGCTTGTTCCTCGCCACTAGTTCGCTTAACCGCATAGCCCCATGGAATGCCAGCGCAAAAGCGGCTTGGAATAACACTGTTTCATACTGGGATGAACACGTTGAAGGGAGTACAGATAATAACTGGGCCAGCCTATGCAGACCTATTGGGCACCTTACATCTATTCTGCGACCCTCAAGGCGTTGCCACCCACGTAGCGCTTTTTGTACAACGAAAGATGCTGTCGGGTCCTGGATCCCATAAGCCCTAGCCACAAAGGAAATGGCTGCCCGATGCCTCTGGGCAGTAGCCACAGATTTGCCTGCCTGATGTAAAGACAGCAGGAAATTTACTACCCACTCCTCCTGGCCCCAAAGCTCCCCTCCAGCAGTCCCCAAAAAGGCCAAATAGGAATGGAACGCCCCTTCATATGCCTTCCTTGTCCTGGGTGCTAAACTCTCTCCCACGAGGTTTCGTAGTTCGGGGCACCGAGAGACCAGAGAGCTTCGGGAAAGGGTGCCGCCACCGGGTCCGCTGTGGGCAGAAAACCCCAGAAGGCCTGCATACGGAAACGAGAAAGCGCATCAGCCGCTTGGTTCATCACCCCCGGCACATGTCTTGCCTTAAATAGGACATTCAATTGCATACACAACAAGACAATTTCTTTCAGCAGCCTCAGGATCCATTTGCATCGTGCCGCCTGGCTATTGATACACTCAACCACGGTCATGTTATCAGACCAGAATACCACAGAGTGATCTCTAAACCCCTCAGGCCAAGTTTTCAGGGCCACCAGAATGGGGAACAGTTCAAGAAAAGCAATGTTACTCGTCAACCCATCCTCATGCCACCATGACGGCCATTTTTGAGCCGACCATTGTGTGCCAAAGATGGCACCAAAACCAATGCTCCCTGCCGAATCTGTCCACAGCCCCAGCTCCTCGGAGGACACCGCCGGTTTGTTCCAGACAACTCGACCATCGAAATCCGCCAGAAATGCCAACCAAATGCGCATGTCCTGGAGAACCTCGGCCGAGAGCCTCGTGCGATGGTGACCCTCCTTCAGGCCGACCATGGCCTGAGCGATCGAGCGGGAAAAGGGGCGGGCCATCGGTATTACTCTCAGGGCAAAATTCAGCTGTCCCACCAATTGTTGTAATTGCTGCAACTTAACCTTAGACTGACTAATACACGTCTCCAGGGATGCCCTGAACCTAAGCACTTTTTCTCTTGGTAAACGAAAACAACCCTCCTCCGAGTCGAGCTCGATCCCCAGAAACTCGAGGCAAGTCGAAGGACCCACCGTCTTACCGGGTGCCAATGGCACACCAAAATGGTTCATTAAGACACAAAATTCATTCAAAGCCTGACCACATTCCGGATCCCCGGCTGCCCCTAGAAACAAAAAGTCATCGAGATAATGCATAACCTGATGAAACCCCGTCTTCCTTGTGAAGACCCATTGCAGGAAACAACTGAACTGCTCGAAATAGGAACAAGATATAGAGCAACCCATTGGCATACATCTATCCATGTAATAGTGTCCCTGAAACGTGAAACCAAGAAGACGCTGATCGTCTGGATGTACCGGGAGCAACCGGAACGCTGACTCGATATCAGATTTCGCCATCAGCGCACCGGGCCCTAGGCGATTCAAAATGGCTACGGCCTCATCGAAAGATGCATACCGTACTGAACATACTGCCGGGTCTATCGCATCGTTTACGGAAAGACCACGTGGGGCTGATAAATTATGTATCAGCCGAAACTCACCCGGGTCCTTCTTGGGGACCACCCCTAAGGGGGAACAAACAAAGTTAGTAACCGGTGGCACATTAAACGGACCGGCGACTCGACCTCGAGCCACCTCTTTCCCAATCTTCTCCTGTACCACGGTCGTGTGCTGCAAGACTGATATTTGGTTTTTACATTTCGCTAAACCCTGAAACTCCCCCACTGGGATGCGGAAACCATATGAAAACCCGTTCCCCAACACCCCAGCGGAAGCGTGGTCCGGGTATTCGCTGAGCCAAGGAATCATTGCCATGGTATCAATCGGAGTAGGTAAAGGCGCCCCTCGGACTATTTCAGACCTGTTTGGCGCCTCCTCTACCCCCGTTATCACCCGTTTTGGCTCTGCACATGGACTCAGGATGGGACGCTTGCCCACACCCGCTACATTCGTGCCTAAATTTGCATGACCCCTGGGGCCTCGTACATTTACCCCTGTTAAAGTTCCAACAACTCCCCTTTTTACCTGTGGTGCCGTTCGGCCTGGACTGGTATTCGTTACTCGCGCCTGATCGAAAGGAGGTCCCAGAATATTGGCGGGAGGACTCCCCCACACTACTCCCTACTAATGGCAAATTCAACATACCAGTATCCGCCATTTTTGACCATGACACAGAATCGTAACAATCCCAAGTTAAGTTTTTATCATGTTCTTTCGCTTTTCTGAAAATATTATCGTAACAGAACCACTGATTGCCCCCATGTGACACGGAATACCCCATGATCCGTGACTGATAAATCGGCAATTCAGACAGTAATTTGGGCCTACGTTCGCCCAGGATGGATGTAAAAATCCCCCACGCCTTGCCCCAATTGCCAATGTTCTCATTTACCTTGAAGGCGGCCATCTTTGCGCGCCAGACACTCGGGTGCATGAGCTCCTTTTGGCTCTTAACATATTCCATCTCATAATGATCGGTAAGCAACGAGAAGATGTTTACATACTCATCTGCCCATATCTTCTCCTTAATAGCTAGAGGGACATGTTGACCCAACTTTTCCCTTCTTGACGGGGCAGACTCATCCCTCGCAATCGGCAATGGCCGCTTACCTGAACCGGAAGCTGTGTCTGCGGCTGAGCCTATCCCAGGTGGCTTTCCTCCTGCCGCGGCCGGCGTGATGACTGGCGATGCTGCCTTCGCCGCCTCCCTTGTTTCACGCAGTTGCCTCATCAAAAACCGTGCGTCGTCAGCCGTGGCGCCCTCGTTATTTTTACCCAACCACGCTGCTAATTGTGCTGCCAGCTCGGGTGGCATATCTTCCCCGGACACGGGGGTGACCACCACGGGAATCGGATTCCCCTCCGCCGGCACCGGAGTTGGCTCTTCGAGTGGGGTACAGGGAACCGGGATGTCCCCTCCAGCTGCTCCCCTTCTGGGCCTCTTGCCTTTTCCTCCCGGAGCTGCTCCAGCCAACGGACGTTTCGGTCCCTCTTCCCCATCTTTCTCCGCCATTCGCTTCTTTAGGTCGGTCACCTCTTTCATAAGAACACGCAGCATCTGGTCGGTAGTCATTCGCTTTCCAACTTTCTTAGGCATTCCCCAACAGAGTATCTGTAAGACAAACAAGAAAGATTACCACTTTCAAAATTGGCTCTTCGTTCCGTCTCGAGCTCACGTGCAGCGAGGGGGTGCAGCTTCAGAGCACAGGAACAAGAGGATGCGTTCTTGGCTTGTTGCTCCTTTTATCCGTCTTCAGGGCGGGCGTAAACCCGCCCCTGCCTGCCCTTAGGGCGTGGCCAGCTGCGTCAGTGTCTAGGCCAGCCCACTCGAGGGCGGGAAACAGCGCGCCCCGGCTACGCCGCTTCGGGCATACCAGCCGAGGCTCGCCTCCCCCCCAAAAATGGCTTCCCGGGGGGCTCGTGGTACTCGGCCATACGTTCGGGGGGACCGAATGGTCACCCCTTTCCATTTGAAGGTTTAAACAAAGACACTCCTATGTGTGTATGTTATGTGGTTATTGACGTTCTATTTAAATTGAATAGTTGGACCAACAGGTCACTGGCAGTAAGCTGTACCTGTGGAGAAGTCAAAAGTTGTTAAGAAACTCCCAGTGAGTCATAAAAATATAAGGACATTCGTTCTACAGAGGTCAGGTCCTGTGATGTTTATAAAGTATATTATGAGAACCAAGAATTATGCGGGGGCTCTTACTTCGTCACATTTTCTGAAAGCCAAAGAAACTTTATTTACAATAATCCCAATGTCTGGGGCAGCCAGTGAGTGCAGAAAATGTAAACCATTAACATATGTGTATATGTGCAGGGATGGATTTTCCGTAACCGCTTAACCGTGGCGCAAATTCTCCCGCAGTGCGGGAGAATATGTAAAAGGGCGGGGCTGCGTCAGCCAATGGTCCTGTGGAGCACCAGCCAGGTAGTGCTTGCGGTGGCCATTGGCCGACGCGAACACGGAAAGGGTTAATAATGGAAATAACAATGTTCTCCTTGTCATTTCATATACAGTGCAAAATAAGGTGAAGTGCATAGTGCTTTGACCCGTGAAATTGTCCCACGGACAAGGTACACACTTTTCAGCCAACCCACTTTTGCGTGGAAATACCAATAAAAAGTACACAATGCATAAACAAAATCTTGTTAAATAAAATCTGGTTTGCAAATTAGTAGTAAAAGTTAAATAGTATTGCTGCCGGGCAAAGGGAAACTGTACTGGGCCCTTGTTGTATTGTACAGGATGGAGCGAATTGTCCCTAAAAAATAATGACTCTACTATATATAATGGACTGTTTCCCGGGATATCATAATAATGCCCCAGTCCTATCTCATGATAAGCATCATTCACAAAGCAAAGCCATGGTAGTTTTTGGGTATGAGTCAAATTTTTGCATTCTGTGATTACTTCAAAAGAGAATGTTAACTCTTCTTAGCGCCACATCTTTTCCCATAGAAACAAGGGAGCACTAGATATGTGATCCTCTATAAACTCTAGACCCAGTTCCTGACGACATAGGCGGTTGGGCGCACTCCATAGGGTCAGTAAAAGCCTTTTAGTAAAAAAATATCCAGTGTTTGTAGCTGGCGGCTTGAGTGGGGTCCCCGGGCCCCTGCCCCATAGGTTGCAATTGAAAGCCATTTTGTTTTTTACACATTCATTCATTCCCTCACTGGCTTGTGGCCTAACCTGAGTGCAAAATGATATATCCCATCCATGGCCCTGTTTGAACGATGGGCTGCAACAAGTGGATCTCATTTCAACTGGTAGCTATATACATTCCCCAAATATATACAATTGTCTACTTTTCCTAGTTTTTTGTCTTGCACAACAAAGTTCCTGGTTCTTGTAGACTTAGAACCATTATATATGATTTGGTGAAGATAACTTTTAGGTTGAGTGAAAACATAAAATCTGTGAAAATATTGAGGGATTTCTGAAGGCTATTAGCTGTTGTAGTCAGAAGCACTGTGTCATCTGCAAAATCTAATAAAGGAACATAGTTGCCGTCAATTTTAGGGAAATCAAGCTCCCTACTTCCTTAAATGGCCATTAATATATATTAAAAACAAGAAGGGGACTAGGACACATCCTTGACGAACACACTCTGTTGATGTGATTGACTCAGTTTTTTCTCTGTGGGTGCCATATCTTATGGCGACCATAGTGTTAAGGTGCAACCTCTGGAGAAGGGATACCTACAGCAATACCTTTCACCTCGACCCACAATGTCTCCCGGTTAACTGTGTCAAAGGTGCTGGACATATCCATGAAGGCCAAGTGGATTGAACCCTTTCTGTCCTTCACGTAGTTGTTAATAATTACAGAGAGATTAAGGCATTGCTCAGTTGTGCCTAATCCCCTCATAAAACCATATTGTGTTCTAGACATGACTCCTACATTGGATTCCCAAGTCTCTAAATGGGCAGGAGGACTCTGCCCAGCACCTCAACCGTGGCATCAATGGGTACATTTGACCCATGTAGAGTTGGTTCTCTATACCTGTCAGCACCGTCCCATTTAATCACTATAACCTAATCGATGTGTGTAAATTCCACCTGAAAGCGCCTATAGCCTAGGAGTAATACCACCGTTCGAGTTTTTATAATATAGTTACATTGCAAAATTGCTATTTACATTGGGTAAGTAGAAAGCGACCTAATGTTTAGTAAATAGGTAGGGCACTTTATGTACATTTATGAGGAACAGCATACCACAATCCCTGTATTTAAATTACAAAATGGGATTTTTTTTCAAAGCTGTCCATGTTCCTTACAGGATGCTCTGCTACTGTTGTAAACAAAATCCCATTAAGGAGCATTATTAACAGGAGCAGGCACACCTACAAGATTCCTCAAGGGCTAACTTTTTAAACTTCTATTACCACAATTTCAGTCACAAACCAGTGATACATCTCATAGATAATGATAGGAAACAGAGGAGTTACCCATTCATGACTTCTCCTATTTGTGATTCAGAATGAGTTAGTGAACCTCTGTGCAATGGAATACGTCTTTACCGAATCACAAAGTGTGTTTAGTACATTGCAAAACACTTTACACACCAATTGATGTGGTGCATTTCAAGAAATGGTGAGAGACAGTTCATGCTTGCTCACTTACAGGCTCAAATATGGAAAACAGTTTTATAAGCAACATATACATTTCTAGAATCAACAATGGAAACCTTGCATGAACCTGCTGCTCACCTCTGGAAAATTGAAACTGATTTAAAGAAAGTAATCCTATATCCCTTGGTGCTGGGATTGCTGGCAAGGTTAACAAAGGTAGGCATTTGAAATACATCATCAGGGGCAGAATGCATACCTGTTGCCCTGATGCTCAAAAAGCATCATTAACACATGACTCCAATCCAAAACTCCAGGTTCATTTCTCCTCCACTTCTCAATCACCGTAACACACTGGTCAGTGGAGCCGCCAAGAATGATGTCTGAAAAATAGTCACAGGCTGGAAACGTCCAGTGGAAGAAAGGAGCATGGGACAGCTCGATCAGGAGCTCCCCTTTCACAGCACCTGGTATGACAAATTTACAGAAATGGATTAATAATTACAATTTTGAAGTAATTAAATGAAATTAACCTCTGCTCACCCCTGGGTAGCTTGGCACAGAGCAGTAAGGCTTAACTTTAGAGGCAACGTGTAACATATTTGTACAGCACTTCAAACAGTAGAACTATAAAAACACCACTCTTTAAGACACCTCACCTGGTGCGAAACTAGAGCTTAATACAATTATCAAAATAATACCACAATGAAAAATCCATTAGGTTGACCTTGGGTTATTATATTTTAAAGAATAAACTGAAATGTATTGCTTAGAAGAATAAACCGCAGAAAGGGGCTATCTGGTCGTGATTGAGCGGGACAAATACAAAACTTCTGGTCAACCATGACGGAGCCTGCACCAGATACTGGGACCAGGCTTTGCTTGCTGCAAAGTACCTTAATTGTGTCATCAACAGAGGAGAGATGGGAGAAGCACAGTGGTGATGTGACACACTCTTTCTGTATCAGCACATTACAATGTATATGTATCACTTGCAGTCAGGCCAAATAACTTACTGGCCTCATAATCAAATCTGTTGTGTGTCTCTACATGTGCGATCCCATTCTTAGACAAAAATACTGTATTTCACAAGTCAAAATTAATGTTACACATGGTATCTGTTGTCACAAACTATGTTTATATGTCTGTTAATAATGATGTCAATGACACATATTTCAGTAGAGCAAAGAGCAGCAAACCAGAAAGGCTGCTCCTAACCCGTGTTCCAAAAGTAGAGTTCTATTCATATATATACAATTTGTGTGCAGACACTACAGGGACTTGCTGCAAAGGAGTATAAACTAAATAGGTTACAAATAGTAGTATAAGGTGTAGAGATGCATCACAGCAATAACCCAAAGCATAGATATGATTCTTGTCTTTATTTTGCTTTCTTGTTTTACAGAGCATAATATGTGTTTAATGAAGACAAGCAACACATTTCATCCATGTAAATGGACTTCTTCTGGGAAAATATGATTGCAAATGAGAGAAATTCGCCAAATTGAAGCATTGCATTAAAGGTCCAAGAGAAAACCCACATCAGTGCACGTCCTCAATGTTTCAATTTCATGAGTTAGAAAGGTTATCTATTCCTGTGGTCGCGTTTGAGCAGCATGTATAAGCTCAAATATTATGGAGCGTGCAGGCATGGAAATAGGTACAATAATACATGTGTGAACACAAATTTTATCAAATCACCCAATACAACCTCTCCAATAACAACGAGTCAGAAAAACATGATCAGGCCGGCTCAGTGACCTATAACTGAAGCAACTTATTGACATACCATGGGTGTGGTGACACGTAACCAGCAGAAGAAATACCTCAGTGAGATTGGGAGACAAGGAAAGCCTTACAATGGATGATGAGTTTCCTCTCACACATAACCCAGACTGTCAACTGGGTCTCTTCTGTTCTGAGACCACAGAACTAACCAAAGGAGTACCTCAGGGATCATGTTGAGACAGGGTCCAGTTTTACCATATAAGAAATCCTGGGCCATCCTTGCCTTGCCAGCCAGCCTGAATCCCTCACATAGGCCCTGCCAGCCTGATCTGTAGGCCTTTGTTAAATTGATGAGAGTTCTGGGCCCATCGTCCTGAACGCAGCCGGCTCTAAGCCTCTGTGACCTGAAAACTCAAGCAGCTTCTCTCAGTGAAGCACCCTGGCCCACACCCCCACTGTCTTCGTGTGGTCAACATTCTCATGTGAGCCCAACAATCAGTCCTCTTTGTCACACCTTTTCTCACACCGCAAGAACACCGAACACAAAGTACTGACCGCAGGAAGACAACTGATCTTGAGAATGCAGAACTTCTCACAGAGTAGAGTACAGGGAAGTAAGTGCTGTGGCGAACAGGGTGTTGGCAAACAAGGGGTTATCCTATCTATTTTTTCATTTATTATCATTATGTTCTCACTAGCCCTATGCAACATAAGACATGCACTTAGCGTGAGACACTGCCCCCTGACCAGGTGAAGTTCCACCTTTTTCTGAATATTTATTTTAGTTCTCATAAAATGTACGCCTGTGGGTATTAGTGACATAAGTACAACTGACCATTTCTCCATTTAATTTCTGCTTTTAGGGTTATAAGTATGAAACCCACCGGTCAGTCCTCGGACTTTCACTCTGTCTTGTGCCACAGGTTGCAGACAGTATGTGGGTACTACCTAAGTGCTCTTGATTTTTTGATTGCTTTTTTTTATGATCCAATTCAGCTTGCCATATATTATATATGCCAAGCAGTCTTTAAATTGATGTTTTCAGGTTTTAAATTTAAGACTTATATTGCAATTGCAAAGCAGTTTTCCTTCTATTAAATGTGTGTTTTATTTAGCATCACAGCCAAAGTCTGGTTGGTATGTTGAGAGAATTATTTCTTAATTAAAGCTGAGTATTTCATATTGTATTTACAAATATGTCTTTGAGGGTTCATCTCATAGTGCTTGTCTGAAGTGTTTTTCATCTAAGAATTTCAAATGCTTTCTGAAAAAAAATTGAAGGCCATACAAAATGAGGCCTTCTGATAATGTGATTATATGTGAAAACAAAGTGATTTTTTTCTGTGTCCCGTTATCATTTCTTTGAATCGGTGCCTTAACACCTTCCCATGCTCATGATGAGCTCAGCTTGTCATGAGCCACGGTTCCCGTGTGCTCATGACAAGCTCAGCTCGTCACGGCCGTTAGAACCCTCACACACGGGGATAATTCCCCTGCTGTGTTGAGCGTTCTATTGAAATGGGCGTGGCCATGACGAGCTCAGCTCGTCATGAGCACACGAGAACCGTGGCTCATGACGAGCTGAGCTTGTCATGAGCACCGGGGCACTGTGCGTGCCACCCCTCCCCTCAGCACAGCAGGGGAATGTGCCCCGCAGCCACAGCCACAGCCTAAAGCGCCGCCACCGCCAAGAGAGTCACGCAGGGGAGAAAGAAGCTTCCCTTACCTTTGCCGCCACCGCCAAGAGTCAGTAAGACACCGGACTCCGCGCCGCCGCTCCGGGGGACTTCAACTCCCGGCAGGCCTCGCGGCGGCGCGTCTACAGTGACGGCAGACGTGCCAAGGAGAGCGCCAACGTGGGGATAAAGACACCGGAACCCCGGCAGAGCGGGGGAGACACAGCCTAAAGCGCCGCCACCGCCAAGAGAGTCACGCAGGGGAGAAAGAAGCTTCCCTTACCTTTGCCGCCACCGCCAAGAGTCAGTAAGACACCGGACTCCGCGCCGCCGCTCCGGGGGACTTCAACTCCCGCAGGCCTCGCGGTGGCGCGTCTACAGTGACGGCAGACGCGCCAAGGAGAGCGCCAACGCGGGGATAAAGACACCGGAACCCCGGCAGAGCGGGGGAGACACAGCCTAAAGCGCCGCCACCGCCAAGAGAGTCACACAGGGGAGAAAGAAGCTTCCCTTACCTTTGCCGCCACCGCCAAGAGTCAGTAAGACACCGGACTCCGCGCCACCGCTCCGGGGGACTTCAGCTCCCGGCAGGCCTCGCGGCGGCGCGTCTACAGTGACGGCAGACGCGCCAAGGAGAGCGCCAACGCGGGGATAAAGACACCGGAACCCCCGCGACGCGGGATGCGAGCGGGACGCCCGGGGCAAAGCCCGGGTAAAGGGCGGGCCCTCTACGGCCCTCATCGGCAGGAGGAGGCAGGGGCTGGGCCAGAAACCCTGCATAAGGCTCACGAGGCATCCTACTGTCCAAGTAAGACTGTATTGTTTATGATACATAATTCCCTGTGTGTTTGAGGAGTCTTTGCTATTCGTTATATTCATCAGTATGTCTAAAAAGGGATCTGCACCACCAGCTAACACAATGGAAAACTACATGGTGCAAACAGTGAAAAAAATTAACCTACAGAGGAGAGAATCCCTGGGTCTGAGTCAGTCACCTGACCTACACTGTTTGTCCCCTTCTCAAACCCCCTCACCTGATGACTTAGTTCCCCTGCAGACTCTTCCTGATGCCAGTTCTAATTGCCCCACCACGCAGGAATCAGGCACTTTAAATGATAATATGTTGTCTGGACCTGAGGTTCTTATTGTGGAGCATGGAAATAATTCTGACAGTGATTTGGATCAGGAAAATCGTGTTGACCCTACAGATGAAGATATTTCTATCTCTGAACAAACTTCCCGGTTAGACACTGTGAAAACCAAAAACCCGCCTAAACGGGGAGGACTAAGATCAGGGACTAGGAGGAAGAGGGTAAACACTCCAAAAGTTAACCTGAAGGAAGTTGGAGGGGGAAGTGTTAAGTCTAATGTCAGCCATGATGAGGATTTGCTTGATAGAATTGCTGACTTAATAGATAGTAAAATCAAATCCATTGTTAAACCATTACTCACCAAAATTGATAAATTACAATCCGAGGTCAAAAAGCTGGGAGGGCAGTTGAATAAACTAACAGAGGGTGTTGATAATGTTACGATGTTGGTAACAAACCTGGACAATAATATTGGAGAAGTTGATGATCAGGAGGGGGAGAATACCGATTAAGGATTACATAATTCGCCACCTCAGTTTCCAGACCCAAAAACTAATGGAACCAATAATAATAGAGGGGACGGTCCTTTAACGGTTGAGATACCCACTGCACAAGCTCAGCCAACTGACCCACTTCAATTTATAGTCGAAGCCTCACCTGTTGTTTTAGTACTGGCAAATGTACCACCCTTAGAAGCCGGTACTGAAGAATCCCCTTCCTCTCTGTCTAATAAAGCCTTGCAGTGGCTTACAACTAATATGAGGTTAGCCCCAGGGGGGGGTCAACAGCTGGCTCAAGAGATGAAAACCGCTAAACGGGTATCATGGCTAGGAAACCGCCCCAAAAAATTTAAGGGGGATTGTGTGGCAGTAAGCTTCTCACACTCTGGTGTGTTGCCAAACATCCTCATTAATTTACTCCCACCCCAACGCAGGCAGGGTTCTGTTGTACCATTAACTTTGAAGTTCTTTTATGGAGAACAGCAGAACGTCACCTACCCTAAGACACCAGCCTTTGGATGGGATATTAACTCTGATCTAAACAATAGATGGGGCCGTGAACAACACCGGAATATTGTAAATCAATCCGCTCCCTTAGCATACTAGAATCCTTTTGCTCAACCCCTCTTATTGTCCAATCGATTTGCACCTCTATCCTTTTTGGACCATAATGACTGACTTTTGTCAGAACATCCTAATCAAACAGAGAATATTGTGCCAGCACTCAGTATGCTTACTTGGAACATAGCAGGTATTAGGACTAAAGTAGGCAATGCATCATGGACAAATTTTATAACCAAGTATGACATCGTTGCTTTGCAGGAAACCTGGGACACAAATAATAGTTTCTCTCTTGACGGCTACAGTTATTTTTGTATTCCTGCCGTGGCTAGCACAGCAGGAAGAGCGAAGGGAGGACTGTTAAGCCTCTTTAAACTAGACATCAAAGGTAGCCTTAAGAAATGTGACTCAGGATCTGAGCAATGTCTTATTGTTGAATTGTCTTGTGTGGAATCTCCCAATATTTTGTTTATAAATTTTTATAATTCCAACGCTGTCGACTGTACATCATATAGTCTAGGTAGATTGGATTACTTTCTGTCAGTCTATAGTGAAGATGTTAATGCATTTGAAATCATCTTTTTGGGTGATTTTAATATACACCCTTGTGCACTTATGTGTGTTTGCGATGACTCAGAATCCCCTCCAAATTGTGCACTGGTCCATCTTGAACATAACAAACAGGGGGGTTGTTTAGAGAACTTCCTTGCAAGATGGAACTTATACGAATCCAGCTGTGGGGAGGGGGGGGGGGTTAGGGCCCCTACTTTTAAGGGAACAGACAATGGCTCTATTATTGATTATATTTTCATTTCTGCATGTTTTTTACTTAAGGTTTTAATGTATAGAACTGTGGTCTCCGCTTTCAGTGATCATAACCCAGTTTCCCTGGACCTAGTAGCCTCTGAGCTTTTAGGGCGTTATTATGGTCCTTGTTATGAAAAAAGAAAGCTCAAAGTTAAGGATCAGGGACGTAGACTGAAATGGGATAGCATAATCCCAGAACCCTTCGTACAAGAGGTTCTTTCTGATGCTGAGGAGGAGGTCGGAGTGTGTTTATCCAGTGTATCTAATGATGGGGAGGTGATCCTTGCATTTAGTAGCATATGTAGTAAGATAAATTGCAGGCTTTCTGTGACTAGCAAACCCAAGTTGAAACCTTTTAAAAGATGGTTTGATCACAGTTGCTCAAAAGCACATTCTGCATTGCTCAATGCTTTAAAAACCGTACCGAAAGATCGTGATCTCATCAGTAATAGTAGAGCACTATACAAAAAGGCCATTGCAGAAAGGAAAAAACAGCTTAAAGATGAAGCCTGGACACAACTCACTGATCCAGCCATACTAAAAAATAGTGGAGAATTCTGGAGGATTGTCAACCAACCCCTACTCACTGGGGAGGATAATTCCCCCCTAGAAACTAACATCCCTGACGAGGGTTGGATCAAACACTTCAGAGACATCTATTCAGATCACAATAATGCTGAAACTAGGAAACAGGATGCAAATATTATTCCAATAGGGAACCATTTGCACTTTGAAGTCAGGGAAGTATTATATGCAATAGATTGTACCCTGAAAAAAAAGGCACCGGGACCAGACGGTGTTCCTGCTGATGCCTTTAAATGCTTCCCTAACTTCTGGTCAAGATTGCTTTGCAGGGTCTTTAATGCCTTAAACCATGATAATATCCCCAAGTCATGGAAAACATCTATAATTATTCCTGTTTTTAAAAAAGGAAATAGGCAGGATCCTGCATGTTATAGACCAATTTCACTGATAGATTCTTCAGTCAAGATTCTAGGGAGAGTCATATTAGTCAAATTGAACGAATGGGCTACAGAGAATAATATCTTGACTAACGTGCAATATGGGTTTAGACCTAAAAGAAGTACCCTGGATCAATGCCTTAATCTCCACTTCCTGATCGAGAAATACACCAGGGCCAAGGATGGGTCCATGTACCTTGGTTTCATGGACCTCTCCTCTGCATTTGATATGGTCAACAGAACTAAGCTCTGGTTAAAATTACTTGACATGGGCCTGGATAGGTCCATAGTTAATTTATTGGCTGACCTACACTCTGGCCTTACTGCTAAAATTAGAGTTTCCTCGAATGGAAGGTGTACAGACGTCTTTGCTTCTGAAAAGGGAGTCAGACAGGGATGTATACTGGCACCACTGTTGTTCACGTTATATGTGAACGCTTTGGAGCCTGCCCTTAGGGGCGTTACAAGCGACATCCCGCGTGCAGGGGAACAGGGGATACCAGTTCTCCTTTACGCTGATGACGCGGTTCTTCTTGCACGTACCGGGGTGGGGCTTCAACGACTCCTGGATGCCTTTGAATCCTTTATGGGCTCACTTGACCTGAAAATAAACGCGAAAAAATCTCAGGTTATGCTTATGGGCAGGGCCTCTAGGAGGCCTTTTCATAAAATCTTTCTCTGTGGGCAGGAAAAGCTTGCACGCGTCTCCTCCTTTACCTACCTGGGGATCACCTTTGACGAGAAAGGTAGCTGGGGTCCCCATGTTAATAGCAGAGCAACCATGTTGGCTAGGACATCTGCAGCCCTCCATGGGTTTTCTAAAAAACTGGGGGGTAGGCCATTTGCAGCTGTTAGTAAAATATATAAGGCTAAATGTATTTCAGTTGCATCATATGGTGGCTCATTGTGGGGATATAGGGGAGTGGAACCCATACAGACAGTGGAAAACAAATTTTTTAGATCTGTTCTGGGTGTCCCTCAGTCAACCCCGTCCTACACCGTCCATATGGAATTGGGGGAAGGCTACATCTCAGACCTGATCAGAATAGCACCTTTAGTTGCTTGGCTGAGGATGTGGCTTAACATAGAAATTCCCCTAAATCATATCATAATGAGGGACTGTTTGACCCTAGATAATGTGTACAGGATAAGTTGGTTGATGTATATTAAGGAAAGTTTTATGAGGTTGGGGAGGCCTGAGCTTTATACTGTTATTGACTCTATAACATCTAAAGAAATTGTTTACACCAAACTTGCAATGAAGGAGCTCCTATCCCTGGAGAGGGAAGAAACTGAGCTGAAAAAACCCTGTGTCAGGGCCAGTTTATTGTTGGCTATACCTAATGGTCCTGACAGTTACCTTAACGTGGTGACCCATCCCTACCACAGGTTTATTTTAACTTGTTTCCGTTTTAATCTGATACATTTTAATTTGGGCTTTTATCCTGTATGGAGTACCCCAGAAAAGGCACCACCCTGTTCCTGCGACCATTTCTCTGAGCAAAGTACCATGCATTTTATAATGTTCTGTAGCTATTACAATGAAGCTCGAAGATTGTTTCTCGTACCTATACTCAAGGAAGCAGGATTCATTTTAGTTAGACCTGCTCTTATCTATTTACAACTGTTACAAACTCCCAGGATTATGTTTCACGTGGCTAGCTTCCTGGTGAGAGCTATTAGAAGCAGGATCATTAGATTTAAAAATGTGTCTACCTCCCTTTGTAGTATAGACCAGCACTCTAGTTAGACTGTTTGTTTGTGATCGTTTTGGTTTAGTAACCTTAGAAAGCACTGTAACAGGGTCAGTAGTTGCTAGTTTTGAATATTTTGCTGGGGACCACCTTAGTATTTTTAAGCCCTTTTAAGTCCTCTTTGCACTTTAGCACTTTGCACTTTAGCACTTTGCACTTTGTATTACTCATGCTGATATAAAATTGTAACATGAGGTATGATGATTTTTAACTTGTTAATCTTAACTGTTTTTAATTGCTCTCAATGTATGTGTTGTTTGTATCAATGTATTATATATTTGCCATTGTCTTTGTATGATATTAAGTTATCGCAATAAAGTATTTTGACTGACTGACTGGCCCCGCAGCCAAGGGGTTATAATAAATCTGATGAACCTTTCGGCTTGGTTTCTGTGATTCACACGTTTGCTTTCTTCATTTTAGTATGGGCATCCCTGAGCATCCCAGCTCAAGTTAAACTGCCAACAAAACTTTCCTCTAACAATATCTCAATCCCACTTTATTTAACATCTATGTCGCCCCTTTGGCAGGTTTATTCAGGAAGCTAGGTTTTACACCCATCTCCAATGCTTATGATACTCAACTCCTGCTATTCTTTGACAAACATGATCCCAATGCCCAGTTCATCCTCTCAGAAGGTATGAAAGCTATTGCCAGTGGGATGAGACAAATTTGGAGGTGGTCTCCGAGCTGGTGGCCAACAGAATTGGGACCTGCACTGGAGCCTACGACTGTGGTAAAAAATGTATGGATCAGAGTGGGTCATAAAAGAAATATGAAGGAGCAGGCTTCTACCACCATTGGTGCTTGCTTCGATGTACTAGGTCTTTTGTGAAGAGTATTTCTCTTCCTGCATTGTCTATTTTAAAAACCCTGATCCAGTCACTCGTATTGAGTCGACTGGACTACTGCAATGTGTTGCTGATCTCAGCCAGTGAAGCATCACTGAACAAATTGCAAGTAGTCCCAAACACTGCTGCAAGACTGGTCTCCAATGATCCTGACCTCTCGCCCTCTCTTGCAGAAGACTGCATTGGCTGCAAGTACAGGAGCAAATCCGCTTCAAGAAAAAATTAAAATATATCAGCCTCCTAGGACACCATGCTCAGGGACCAAATCTCTACTTGTGGTCCCACGCTGCAAGAAATCTTTGCTAGGCTGGAAATCCTTCTTCCACTTAGCCCCTACATTCTGGAACCAACTTCTAATCCATTTGTGTGAATGCTCTGACCTTCTGAAGCTCTGCAGGCTTCTGAAGACCTTATTGTTCTAACTTATTCCACTGTGTCTGGCCAACTATGCACTTTGTGAGTACAGAGACACCTCTTGGGGGGTGCCTTAGGTACTTTAAAAATCCTAAAACAATCACATAATCATATTCAGGTAAAACGCATAATGAGACACATTGGTGCCTTCTTTGCTGTCTCGAAGCACTGCATGACTATGAGCTGCACAGCCAGTTTACGTTTATGGTGTGGATGTGTATGTGAATGAAGGACTACATTGCTCACTTGATGCTCCATACACCTAAAAAGGTGGGTGTGTGTGCAGCTGATAGGTGGACACTTGAAAAAAGGTTTAGGTATCCACCATATATATGTTCCTACTCTTGACAACTGTGTATGTGAGGGCCAAGAATGACAGCTATGGATTTGTCACAGCACCTTAATACATGGGAATGTATTATGGGTGTTTGCATGGGAAAATCCATATTTTAACCATTTGTTGCACAATGTCTGCTGTGTGAGGCTAGGCTGCGACGTGTACAGTGTAACATAACTGAGAGGCATTGAATGGGAATATGATTGTGATAGTCATCATCTGTTATGAACTGATATTGCCTTTAATGCCCATACAATATGCAATCTCTATGGCCCCTCGTTTAGTAACCATGTGTGCCAGGCAAGGTCATGCAAATAGTACTCAAAGGCTAAATTTATACATAGTCAAAAGCAACTTAGATACTGCCCATTGCCCTTGAGGCCGTGTTCGTACCAGCCCACATGCGTCTCACCTTTTGGACAGACCGTACTACGTTGATATTTGCCACAAAGAAACAGTTAAAAACTCCTTATTGGGAGTATATACAGGCTAGCCTCCTTCACACCTCTAGTTAGACTGACAAATCAATTCCTCCTACTGAAAGACTACCCTTTATATTAAGATTGTTTAGACAGCAGCAATTGGCAAAAAATTGTGTACCCAAAGTTTTGCTATGATAATAATAATAATAATAATAATAATAATAATAATAATAATAATAATAATAATAATAATATAAAGCGCCTGGTTAAGCCAAACCAGCGTGTCCCCGCGCTAGGGTGAACGGAGGAAGCAGAGCCGGAATGCTAAGGCCTGAATCAACCGTGTTATTGGTATGAGAACTGATAGGTTTTGAGATCCTTCCTAAACTTCAGCTCGGATGGTGCTATCCAGAGGCTAAGAGGGAGTTTGTTCCAGCTCTGGGCCGCCAAAAGCGGAAAAGACCTACCACCCATCCTGGCCCTCTTAACCTTAGGGACCAACAGCAAGCCAGTCCCATGTGATCTAAGAAGATCTAAGAAGCTGTGCGGGCGTATAGCAGGTAAGGAGGCTCCCCAGATACGAAGGGCCACGGACCATGGACAGACTACTGGCCACTTCCTCCTTGGTCGCCCACTACACCCTCATCACCAGGCTACACACAGCTCATTACAGTTCATATCAGAACCCATGGACCTCATCTGCAGAGTTCCACAGAGATCATGACTCACCCCCACACTTTTCAACATATACATGACTCCTCTGGCAAACATCATCAGATCCAGTAGAATCCACATTATCTCCTAGGCTGACGACGCCAAACTAATTTGTTCCTATCATATGACATTGTCACCACAAAGACAAACATCAAACAATGCATGACCAGTGTGGGCAATTGGATAAAATAAAACTGCCTGTAGCTCAACTACACTGAAGTGCTGATATTTGGGAATAAGAGCTTACCTGGTGGCCTGCTGATCTTGGACTCACAACCCCCATGACAGACCATGCTAAAACCTAGGACACTTACCTCAACATGAAATTTCAGGTCATTTCTGTCACCTCCTCATGCATCCACACATACCAATGTTATGTGACATCTTCAATTGGTTCTCACTGAATGCTAGATGTACCATGATGTAGACCTTAATTACAAGCCGATTGTAGCATGTCACATCATTGTACGCTGGCATCCCAACCCATCTCCTCACAGACTTCAAACCATCGAAAGCGCCACCACCAGATGCGCCAAACCCACACCACACCCTACTTAGAGAGCTTCACTGGTTCCCCATTCAGAAGCACTTCCAGTTCAAATCACTAAGACTAGCACTGGGAGCTGCTTACCACAATCACCTTTTTAACTTCCACCAACCCACCAGACATATTTACTCAGCATCACTTTCACTCGTACACACACCTTAGATCCACAGATGTAGAATGGGAGGTTGATCCTTCTCAACCAAGCTATTAAGTTCAATTAGTTGGGTTCACTGTGACTGCCTATATTCAGGGCCAGCCTTACCACATACCTACACTCACCTACTCTCACGGGTAACACACAGCTCAATACCAATCCATCTTACCTGTGTGGCTCATTATTAACAATCTTTAAGTAGTCTACCTGGTAATGGCAACATATTATAGTTGCAGCAGAATCAAGCGTCACTTTGAGGAATACCTGAGTAATATCTTCATTGCTCCTTCTTATGTCCTCTTCCCACATGTCATTCATTTAGCAGCTCATGTGGGAAGTGGTAAATGCACGTAATATAAAAACATATGCATTATGGTATACATTCATGCAGGAAAGCAAGCAATAAAGTTCCATAACACAAACACCCTAACAATATGAAGCAAGGGTGCATGTAATGGTGCTAGGCTCCGCACAGTGAGACAGTGCAAGGAGAGACTTGTTATGGTACAAATATTAGACGATGGTAAGCATGTTATGTCTCTCCCTTTGACCCAATGCACACAAGAAATATGACTGGTCAGTCTAACATTGTTTAAAAACATTTCCCCAGTTTTGTTCTGGTTTTCATTTCTTGGACTCTTGATTCATCACGAGCCTCTGTCAAATGACTAGGGGCCCGATTCATAGAACTAACTTAAGACAAAATCCTAAACTTACTACTCTGTATTCACAGAAGGCACTTACTCATTTCAGTATTCACAGAAGTTAGGACTCCTAACTTTAGGACTCCTAAACTGAGAAAAATCCTAACTTTAAGACTTTCGGTATTCACCGAAGGCATTTAGGGGTCCTACAGTTAGGATTCCTAACTTATGAAAATTGGAAATATTTATGTCTTTAAAATTACACCATAACAACCAAAATCCAAAGTAGGGGACCTGAGATATGATTTTTTTAAAGAATAAAAACGTTCTAGTCCTTAGAAACCAATCGCCCTACTTCTGGACATCTGATCACGCTGACCAGGGCAAAGTCAAAATTTGATGCCGACCAGAATGGAGCCCTGCTTGGATACCCCACGCAGGAGGCCTCAGTAAACATTTTACATTCGATTTTTTTGCCGAGGGCACTCACTGCGGCACAACAGTAAGGATTTGGTGATGGTTTGCAAGCTTGATTTTTAAGGAACTCCTGGTCAAACTCTATAACTCAGCCCTCTAAGGCTCATCAGCAGGAGAAACCTAGATTCTAGGTGGATGGCTTGGCTCTGTAGTCAGGTCAGTCACCTCCTAGATCTTTTTCCAAAACTTTTCGTAAACTTTCCCTTACTTTTTGAGGTCCTACCATAAGGTTATCTGGTGGGTTCCAAGTGTCCAAAACACAAATTGATTGGTCTAGAATCTCCTAGATGGTCCCAGGAAAGCTTAGACTTCATTCCCCACTATGCACTTGGTCAACCCTTTAAACCTCCACTGTATGCACTCCAGTAGTAGGACTTTGGCTGGACAAAGGGTCAGTTAAAATCTAATAACCTGCAGTTATAGGGCATCCACTCCTTACTTCTTCTTGAAGCAAGTACTCAGAGTTTTAGTCCCAGACATTTCATCAGGCACAGACTTCACCAGCAGGCCATTGGGTGCAGATTAGGATTTCAGCATTAAAATACTCTTTCTTTTTGTAGTGTCAAACAGAATAATTCCTTACTATTGTGATGCACAGTATAGAAGTGTGGCTCAATGGTTCGAGCGGCAGACCTTGATGCAGAGCTCTGGCCCAGGACCAGGGTTCAAATTCCACCTCGGCTGGTCTCGGGCTCAAAATTTCCTCGGACCTGCTATTCTCGCCTCAGTGCCTATTCTAATCATGGGTCCCACGCTGCAACTCTGGGCAATAGCTTGCTTAATCTCCACAATGGCCCCAACAGCGCTGGGATGCCTGGTTTCACCATGGGGGTACACAGGAGTGAACACTTCACAGGGAAAAACCAGGAAGGGTTCCTACAGCGGTATGAGTACAGCGCCTAGATGCCCTGGTGGTGATTTGTGCGCTATATAAGTACCAAGTTTTATAAGTACCAAGTCATGCCGGTGCCACCCATGCCTATGACCACTTTCTCTCAAGCATCTTGTTGTCCCAGAAAGCACTATTCCCCTGGAGTCCTTCATGGCTAAAATATCAGCAGAGCAGTAACAGCTAACTAAACCAACTCTCAGTGTAACTCATTTCCATAGCTCTCTTCCCCTAACATCTGCAAATCCCTTCCTCAAGTATGCTATCTGGCTGCGGCACAGGGGACTTGGGGCATGTAGGGCTGGCAGTTCCTGCCTGCCCTGAACTCCTTTGGAGCCTCATGCTCTACGACCCTTCTCCCGGCCCTGGCCTCCTGTATAGCTGCAGAGCTCTCTCCAGCATGCAGCCTCTCTCCTGGAGACCCACTCATCACCTGATCATAGTAGCCGTGCTAAGAGTCTATTGGAACTCAACAATCAAGTAAGACTGCAGAACGGCTGTATTTTGGCTTACTTCTTCGTAAGTTAGGATACATTCAACAATGGCAAATTGTTGGATTTATCAATATCAATCAGTTCAGTTCTTAAATGGTAATTTTAATCATTCCCAAGCAATAGTTATGTTCCATAAATATTATCCTGTGAGACCAACCATCTCCAATGGTAAAAATGAAATGTGAAATATCTCCCTCACTAGGGTTTATAAAACATCATTTATGAAGACCCTGCTCCTAATTACAGGACTCCTACCCCTGGGATACCTAGGGGAGCCCTGCGGGATGCCTAATATGTCACATGATACAAGTTAGTGTTAAAGGGACTGTTCACAACCGACTTGCAGCAGTATACAGCTTGACGATCCGCCTCCGAGGGGGGCAACTGCCAGGGTCTTTCCTGGTCCGCATCTCTGCTTCTCTTGTCGTGGGAGGCCTGACTTGGCATGATCTGGTGGCTCTCGGATGTTGCAGTTGTGGGACAAGTAATCTCCCGCTCCTGGTGGATGTTGCCCTGGGGTCTCTGAGGTTCCCCTACTGCTAATACCGTATTTTGCCTGATCGGGGAAAGGAGACATAAAGATGGAGTCAGGGAACTTGACGGAGTATGACAGAGCAAACCAGCATTGTTTTGACCTGCTTGCAGGTACTGCTGACCCCTCATGACTCGACATACAACAGCTGGGTGTCTCCTATAAGCATGGGCGAAATTTGCAAATTTGTGTTCTGCAAATTAGCGGATTTCCCTGCGAAACAGCAAAAAAAATCTGCAAACTCCTGAATTTTCCTGCGAAATCGCGGATTTTTTGCGATTTGCCCTGGAGTACTTTCTACTGGCTAATCCAGTAAGTGCTCCCTCATTGGGTAAATGTATAGTGTTTTTACTGTACTGCAGCTGCGTAAAGGGCCAGAAGATGTGTCTCCAGTGACCATGTGTGCCTGTAACACTGGCACAGGCACACATGGTCACTGGAGACACATCTTCTGGCCCTTTACGCAGCTACAGTGTAGTAAAAGCACTATGGGGCAGATTTACAAGCTGCTTGCGCCTCTTTAGCTCCGCAGTTGCGTCACTTTTGTGACGCAGCGGCAGCACAAAAGATGAGCCATGGTGCTGGGTATTAACAACATGACGCATCTGAGAGATGCGTCAAGTTGTAAAGCCCTGAGCCATCAGGAGGCGTTTTGGCGCAGGAACGCCTCCTAAAAGTGGCTGAGACAAATCTACAAGATTTCACTCAGTCATTTTTAGGCCAATCCTGCGTCAAAACCTTGTGCCTGCTTGAAGCAGGCCCAAGGCTTGACGGAGCATTGGGGAGATAGGGCCCCCCAGAGCATTGCTGGAGCTGCGTCGCACTTGCGACGCAGCTCAAGCAAAGCGCTTCTTTTACGGCACAGATGCGTCATGCATCTGTGCCGTTTTTGCCACATGGTGTGCCGCATTGTAAATGCGGCGCACCATGGGTGGCGGAGCTGCGGCGCACAATAACTGGCGCATCCCTGGGGATGCGCCAGTTATTGTAAATCTGCCCCTATACATTTAAGCCAACGAGGTAGCACTTACTGATTAGACAGTAGAAAGTACTCCAGTTGAGTAGAGGTACTGCACAAAAAGGTGGCATCTTCGTGGAAAAACAAGCAGGGCGGGATTCATTCTGCCCCCTGTTAGACTCGTTTTTTGTGCCCTTCTGCCCTCTGTTAGACTCATTTTTCCATTGTTTTTCTGCACTTTTGCCCTCTATTAGACTAGTTTTTCCCTTGTTTTTCTGCCCTTCTACCCCCTGTTAGACTCGTTTTTTGTGCCCTTCTGCCCTCTGTTAGACTCATTTTCCCCTAGTTTTTCTGCCTTTCTGCCCTCTGGTAGACTCGTTTTTTGTGCCCTTCTGCCCTCTGTTATTCCCTTGTTTGTGTGCCCTTCTGCCCTCTGTTAGACTCGTTTTTTGTGCCCTTCTGCCCTCTGTTAGAATCGTTTTTGTGCCTTTCTGCCCGCTGTTATACTCTGTTTTTGTGCCCTTCTGCCCTCTGTTAGACTCGTTTTTCCCTTGTTTTTCTGCACTTCTGTCCTCTGTTAGACTGTTTTTTGGTGCCCTTCTGCCCTCTGTTAAACTTGTTTTTCCCTTGTTTTTCTGCCCCTCTGCCCTTTGTTAGACTGTTTTTGAGCCTTTCTGCCCTCTGCATCACCACATCATCACTGAGCGCTACTCTAGCATCACTCAGCACCACCACATTATCACACAGCACCACCACATTATCACTCAGCACCACCACAGCATCACTCAGCACCACCACAGCACCAATTAACACCACCACAGCACCACTCAGCGCCACCACAGCATCACTCGATTCAGAAAAGGGGGTGGTGATGAACAGAGTGTCTGAATTAAGCAGACCACTCTTACCCAGTCCAAAGATCAGGGCTTGATCCATCACCGTTATTTATCTCACTGCCCCATCCCAGCTCAGAACCTGGCTATATGCAAATCAGTCTGTCCATGGCCCAGTGCATCATGGGAACAGGGCAGACTAAACTACCAAGCCAATTCTTCACCAGAAAGGAGACAAGCTACCGGGGGCCGGTTTCTGGCATTTCAGCCGTCTTCGGCCCGGCTTGCTTGAATCCAGATGGAGCAGTGAGAAAGGGACTCATGTCTGAGTATACCCTGCCACACCTATAGTGGCCAAAAACGATTCAGAAAAGGGGGTGGTGATGAACAGAGTGTCTGAATTAAGCAGACCACTCTTACCCAGTCCAAAGATCAGGGCTTGATCCATCACCGTTATTTATCTCACTGCCCCATCCAAGCTCAGAACCTGGCTATATGCAAATCAGTCTGTCCCTGGCCCAGTGCATCATGTGAACAGGGCAGACTAAACTACCAAGCCAAATCTTCACCAGAAAGGAGACAAGCTACCGGGGACCGGTTTCTGGCATTTCAGCCGTCTTCGGCCCGGCTTGCTTGAATCCTGATGGAGCAGTGAGAAAGGGACTCATGTCTGAGTATACCCTGCCACACCTATAGTGGCCAAAAACGATTCAGAAAAGGGGGTGGTGATGAACAGAGTGTCTGAATTAAGCAGACCACTCTTACCCAGTCCAAAGATCAGGGCTTGATCCATCACCGTTATTTATCTCACTGCCCCATCCCAGCTCAGAACCTGGCTATATGCAAATCAGTCTGTCCCTGGCCCAGTGCATCATGGGAACAGGGCAGACTAAACTACCAAGCCAATTCTTCACCAGAAAGGAGACAAGCTACCGGGGATCGGTTTCTGGCATTTCAGCCGTCTTCGGCCCGGCTTGCTTGAATCCTGATGGAGCAGTGAGAAAGGGACTCATGTCTGAGTATACCCTGCCACACCTATAGTGGCCAAAAACGATTCATAAAAGGGGGTGGTGATGAACAGAGTATCTGAATTAAGCAGACCACTCTTACCCAGTCCAAAGATCAGGGCTTGATCCATCACCATTATTTATCTCACTGCCCCATCCCAGCTCAGAACCTGGCTATATGCAAATCAGTCTGTCCCTGGCCCAGTGCATCATGGGAACAGGGCAGACTAAACTACCAAGCCAATTCTTCACCAGAAAGGAGACAAGCTACCGGGGACCGGTTTCTGGCATTTCAGCCGTCTTCGGCCCGGCTTGCTTGAATCCTGATGGAGCAGTGAGAAAGGGACTCATGTCTGAGTATACCCTGCCACACCTATAGTGGCCAAAAACGATTCAGGGTATGCTCAGATGTGAGTCCCTTGCTCACTTTGCCACTGGATTCAAGCAAGCCGGGCTGAAGACGGCTGGAATGCCAGAAACCGGTCCTCGGAAGCTTGTTTCCGGTCCAGGGAAGGCATGGCTTGACAGTTCGGGCTGGACTGTTCCCATGAGGCACAGGGTCAGACTGATTTGCATATAGCCATGTCTGAACTGGGGTGGCAGAGTGGGCTAAAGAACGGTGATGGATCAAACCCAGATCTTTTGACTGGGTGTGAGTGTTTGATTGGCTCAGATGCTTCGTCCATCACCACCCCCTTTTGTACCACCACAGCATCACTCAGCACCACCAAAGCACCACTCAGCACCACCACATTATCACTCAGCACCACCACAGCACCACTCAGCACCACCACTGCATCACTCAGCACCACCACAGCATCACTCAGCACCACCACAGCACCACTCAGCACCACCCCAGCATCACTCAGCACCATCCCAGTATCACTCAGCACCACCACAGCACCACTCAGCATCACCACAGCACCACTCAGCGCCACCACAGCATCAATCTGCGCAATCATTCAACAACAACTGGTTCAAATATGTTCTCCCAATGTTTCAAGCTTTATTACAAATGTCACAAAAAGATGTTAATATTTCACTTCTGTTCCTGGATTTTTGTCACAATAAAATACACTGAACTTAATCTCACAAAAGTTATTTACAAAAATGTAAGCTATTGCCATTATAAATTAAAATCACTTTTATTTAAGTATTAATTATTTAAAAAAATTAAAAGCCATTGTAATTTGTAATATCAATACATCTAAGTCACATAAATACAAAACATGTTGCATTACAAATGCTATAGCTGTCACTTTTACAAAAGTTATAACTATTGGCATTGTAAATGACAAAGCTATAATATTAGCTATTTTCAAAACCAACACATAAATAAAAAAAATGTTATTTACAAGACCAATAGCTCAAACTTTCCTAATGCGAGGTCTATTGCATTGCAAATGCTTGTTTTTATATCTGTCAGTGCTTCCTGTTGAGGTTTAATTGCCTACTTGTAACTATTCTCTGACCCTGCTTCAAGGGTCAGAGCAGGGTCAGAGAATAGTTGCAAGTAGGCAACGAGGCGCCAGGAAGCACTTACAGGCTTACAGCAGCAGGTGCCCAAGTTGAAGTTAATTTATTTGTAACCCGTTTGTAAAAGGTTACAACAAATTAGCTTCAACTTTTGCACCTGCTGATGTAACCCTGTAAGTGCTTGGCTGAAAATTCGTCCCCTCTGATTCGTGGATTTTACCGCGATTTCGCGAGATTCGTGGATCGCGAAATCACATTTTCAGACCATGCTTAGTCTCCTATTTTGACCCTAACTCATTTTACTGGAGTACCAAGTCGGCTGTGGAGTTTACCCCTGATGTCTATGTTGTTTCGTCTTCTACATTATTGGGGAAGTCAGGTTACCATTTTGTCCCGCTGCCGCTGTCTTAGTTTAGATGCTACCTCCCTCTGTACTTGTTGCTCCACAGGGCATGGAAACAAAAAAGGACATTCCATGCTCCTCACTCTTGGTGGCCTTCTTGTAGCAGTGCTCCCTCTTTTTACTTGTACCACCTTGCACAAGTTTCAATCTAGTTTGTATCATTTGTTCATATGTACATATAATCATATATGTGTATTTATGTATATATATACATACATTATACATATATATTTAGGCAATATTATTTTATATTTATACTATATGTTTGATAGTTTTAAAAAGTTTTAAAAAACTACTGCAGGACATGAGCCTAATGTTTTTATGTATGCCCAATCTGTCCTACCTCATCTGGATGTTTGAATGTTTTGATTGTTACTTTGCCTACTGCTAGACTCTCATCATATTTGCACACATCACTTTCCGCTCTTCATGCTCAACTGAATTGTCTAACCATATATTTAGCTGCCTGTTCTTTCTGCTCCCCTCCTTACTGCTTTTCACTCTTCAGTTGTGGCTTTACCTCTGGTTTTAGGCCCCCCAATTAGCCCCACATTTGGCCGCTTCTTTAATTTGCTTGCCCTCAGTTGTGAGGCACCCCTATTCCCCCTACTTCTTGTCCCTCTAATCTCCTGCCTCTCAGTAGCCTCTCCTAGCACAACCCTCCTCCCTGTTCTGGTGATCTTTCACTCTATATTCACCCTAGACCTTCCCTCTACCACTACACTTTGTCCTCCTCCTCCTCTCGGAGATCCATTCCTATTTTCCTCCCACGCACCTTTCCCCCTTCTCCGGACTGTCTTAACCGATTCATCATGCCTCCTTGCATCAACCCCCTCATAGCACATGATTCACCCCTCACTAGACATGGCCCTAAATCCTGGACCATCCTCTAACCCCATAACCTTTCAAAAAATGCTAAGAAAAACTTTAAAAACAAACTTTTAATATGTCACCAAGAAACCTTATCCGTGGACAACTACCTCACTTTCATTATTAAAACTAACTACATCTTCCACCCCAAACACCCCTCTAAATGGAAAAGCGTCTTTCTACACCACCTCTCCATCACAAAATCTTACAAAATCCCATATGTATTGAAACTGTCTACTACTCCTTCCCCTGCTTTTCTAGGAAAAAAATAGACATCTCCATCTTCAAATTTGGTAATATCCTCATGCAGGCTTCAGATAACCCCCTCACCATCTTTGAACAATATTTCAGTACCTTATCTACTTACTATTTCATCCTTCCTCTATCTCCTCATCCCCCATCACAAGATGCCCCTTCGCTCTCTCTCTCCCACACTCCAACCCTCCCCCTCCCTGACTCTGCAACCACCTTAGATATCCCCCAAACACAGTCTTAAATCCCCCTCCATTGTTTGTGGCACTCCCTCATCCTGGCATCCCAACAGTATTTTCAGTCTCTCAAACTCTCTCCCCCTCTTGGCTCTTCCACACTTAACAATAAACCCAACCCATTCCCCTCTATTTTCTCTCAACCCTCTCTTCCTGATCCTCCACTGTTCTTTCATAAACATCAATTTACCCTTCCATATCTGATTGTCCCCCACATAACCATGCTGCCTTCCCACCCCACTATCCCTCTACCCCTGTACTATCACTTATAATGCCTCCGGTTCCTGTGAATGCCCTTTATCACTCTGAAATCCCCCTTAAACCTTAATCCTCAACTCCCCTCTATACCCTCCCCCGGGTTCCCACCCCTCCTTGATCCCAGCCCTTCCTCCCTGACTTACTTGGAACATATTCTTCTCCCTCCTGACCTCCCAGCCTCCATCCTTTTCTCTCTTATAATCCAGACTCTATCTAACATACAACACCATCTCTCTACCCTGTCGTCAGAACTCTCTTCACTCAGGAAAGACTTTAAAACGCTCCCCTCACTTAATATCCCCAATTGTTCCTTTCACCACAAATCAGATGAGACAACCACCACAGACCCCCAACATCAGAGTACTACACCCCTCTGCAACCCAAAACTCAGGCTTTCCCTCTCCTTCAGCCATTTCGCCTCTGCCGACCTCCCTGACCTTGATAACTCGTACCCACTTAATCCCCTGATTACAGACCCTCCTGCCCCCATTCAACAACCCCAGTGATCCTTGGTCCATGCAGACTCCCATCCTCCCCAGTCTCACCCAGACCGCTATCAGAATTTACAATAATCTATTCTTGCCTTCCCCCCATATGCAGCCTTAAACCCCTCGCATGCATGCTGGTTAATTACCGATCTGATGTGCGACATGCAACTGAAATAGCGGAAACCATCTTTAGTGATGCCATTGGCATCACCTTCTAAACTGAAACTTGGCTCAAAGCCCACTCTTCTACTATTCTGGACCTGCTCTCCCGTCCCGGCTACTCCATCCTCAGGAAAGACAGGCCGGACAGAATTGGAGGGGGGCTAGTCATTATCTATAAAAATGATCTGCAACTCTAACACTACTTTTGAATACCTTGGAGCAGAACTTAAAGTCCCGGGGTCGCACCCAATGCGTTTTACCACCCCTTGGGTGACCCTCTTCCGTTTGTATAGGAACTGTCTGACCTCCTTATCCAATGCTCTCTTTCCAACTCTAAAAACCTCTTCCTAGGAGACTTTAACCTCCACTGGAACAAAAAAAATGACCCCTCTGCTAACCTCCTCACTGATCTACTCAACAATAATGACCTGATACAACTTTGCCAATCTCCGACCCACACAAAAGGGGCCACTCTTGAAGCTATTATTAATATTGTCTACTAGGTCAGGCCAACTGTAAATGTACCCTAATACATAGGGGTCCATTAGGATGTCGGGCGGTGACACCACTGCGGTGATGGCGGTGCGGAAAAACGTTTTGTTCCGCCCGTAAGAAGAAATACTCACGTCCGCCATATTAGCATAGCAAAACATAGGTCATTTCCTGTCCACCGTGGAGCTCCGTGCTTCGCCATCAAAGTGCACCTGCCACAGCGCAGGTGTGAGCCAATGGAGACTCACAGCCGTGCGGAATGAAGTCAGTCCCGCTCCACAAATTAAGATGGCCCAAACAGGCAGAAGCACTGCAGCGGATTCACCGTCCAATAAGTCACGGCGGAAACTCGATAGCGGAGCACCATAGCACAGACCCGGTCGTCACCACCCGGTCAGAAACGCCATGGATCCAGCCCTACATATGCATCTGGTCATGTACCTGCTACTGCACTACCATCAAATGGGCTGCCGCGGACGCCACCGTCAGTGTCAGTCCCGCTCCACAAATTAAGATGGCCCAAACAGACAGAAGGACTGCAGCGGATTCACCGTCCAATAAGTCATGGCGGAAACTCGATAGCGGAGCACCATAGCACAGACCCTGTCGTCACCACCTGGTCAGGAACGCCATGGATCCAGCCCTACATATGCATCTGGTCATGTACCTGCTACTGCACTACCATCAAATGGGCTGCCGCGGACGCCACCGCAGGTACGCAAATATACAAATACAAGACACAACACACGGGCTGACACAGGGTCCAAGTCTACCACAGACACCCTGCTGGGGGTCACAACACATCCACAAGGGCATCCCTATATCACCCACCTGCCAACAAGTCACCCCTCTGCATCTGGGCCACACTAGCAGCAACGTCCCACTCCCAGTCATGTCACTGCAGCGGTCAACACATGCACACAAGGCAAGGCCACTACAAAACATGGGCAGGGCACAGAGACCACGGGGAAATACCACCGCCAACCACACATCAACACACCACAGCAAGTCACAGGCCAGGTGCCCATCCTGTGCACCCCACGTACAGCAACAAGCACAGGAACAAGCAAGCACAATACACACCCTGCACCACACAACAGACAACCAGGGATACAGCCACTGCAGGAGTGGCTGACAAGGAACACACAACACCAGTGCTACACACACTCAAGGCTGACAATACTTCCCAGCACATACACAAACCCTGGGTGTATCAACAAACATAACAAACACAGGGTAGCCTGAACAGATGCCTGCCCAAAACTACACACAAACACCACATGAACACACACACACACCCCCAATAGAAGCAAACATACCCTGCCAGCCAAACTGTGGAAAGGCAATGGGAGTAAAAACACAACATGAGTGAACAACATCATCACTCACGAACTAAACACACACACAACATACCACAAATCACACAAGAATTGCACCTGCACAGAACTACACTGCCACATCAAACAATCCACACATGCACACAAAAGCACAAATCAACACACACCACATGACATCAGGGGATGTACATCAGGCAATGCCAAGCCCACATACCCACAGCACTGTATGCACAACAAGCAGTGTATGCACAACAATCACAACAGATCCACTCAGACATGACTGACACAACCTCAACACACACACCACAAATCAGCACAGCACAAAAGCAACAGCACACCCAGGAAGTAAAGCTACACCACAGCCAACACACAGACATCCAACACAACAACAACAGGATGCACCACTCTGGGGTACAAGAGCATAACCAGCTACACTAGAGGGAGTTCAGACCCACAATGGCTAGGCACAAGTGGCACACATAGGGGATGGCATCACACCACAAACCATGCCTTACAGGAGGAGAAAAGGTACCATGCACCTGCGATGCATGGGAAAGTCACACACAATGCCAGTGAGGAGCAGCATGGCAACAAAGTCTACACAGACATACACACGACACATTGATGATCAAACAAACACAACACTGATGTGCAAGTCACACACTTTGCACACTCACAAGTGACCAAAACAACAAGGAGGAGTCACACAGAACTGCATGGACACACCAACACACTGCACAGTGCACAGCAGATAACTCACACAAGTGCATACAATCATTTACACAAGGCAGGATAATCCAAACAACAGGCACACAATTCCTGGGTGACACATGTGTGGCTATCACAATCCAGGGGCACACACACACATCCACACCCACTACAAAGTCACACCCTTCACACTGCACACCTCCCCACCACCCAAGAGCACACATCTCATGTATGCCATGGGACCAGGACTAAGGGCCAACACAGGATGCCCATACACATACACAGCTGGGCACTTATACAGGAATAACACACATACATCATGACAGTGCCCAGGCTGCAGGCAAACTGTGCACAGCATCACACCCTGTGCTGGCAGTGTACCCCAACCCGACAAGGTAACCATGTAGCCAACAATAGCAAACCACCAAAATGAGAACTGCATGACAGATAAAAGAGCCAACACAGATAATACAAGTATCAGTGTCTGAATGGATTTAAGACCCTGTCACCCCTGTTTAAAAATGCGATGTGGCCAAAGAGCTTGGCAATGATGAAGTGACACATAGAGCATGAGGCACAGGCAACCAAATGTACACACCAAAAGAACTTTAATCAGCAAGTACAGAGACAAAACACACAAGAGGAGTAAATGTCTTTATACACATATTGCACAGATGTGACAGTAGAACATCAGTACACAAGAGCATGGTACAAAATGATGATCAAATGCAAGATAATCTGCACAGGCAAACTACAAACAGAAAGTCCAGTATCCATTCCACAGGTGAGATTACAACACAGTAGAGCAACAGGGCCAGTGTCCAGGGCCGGTGGCACAGCAAGTACATGAGAGGCTGCATAGGGGAGACTCCAACACAGCACAGCACCAGGGCCAGTGTCCAGGACAGGTGTCACAGCTAATACATGAGAGTCTGCACAGGGGAGACTCCAACACAGCACAGCAACAGGGCCAGTGTACATGGCACAGGGGAGACTCCAACACAGCATAGAAACAGGGCCAGTGTCCAGGGCACAGGTGAGAGTACATCACAGCACAGCAACAGGGCCAGTGTCCATGGCACAGGTGAGAGTACAACACAGCAGAGCATCAGGGCCGGTGTCCATGGCAGGTGGCCCAGCCAATACATGAGAGGCTGCACAGGGGAGACTCCAACACAGCAGAGCAACAGGGCCAGTGTCCATGGCACAGGGGAGAGTACAACACACCCATTTGTCAGACAATGGGCAGGACAAGTACACCTGTATGAGAGACAGGTGTATGAGGAGGACTGCCACTCACATTTGGCTGTCAGAGGGACTTGGAGCTGGCTGTGTGTCGGGGTCAGCAGGAACACTTGACTAGGGAGACAGAGAAGCTGGTGATGTAGGGCAATCAGTCATTTGGACCAGGTGGTATAGTGGCACGTGGCGGTGGAGTCATACAGACCTGTGACACAGTGTGGGTGGGAGAGGTTGGAGAGGTGCCCTTCCAATTTTTGGGAATACAAAATGGCTTCCCTGTCTTGGGGTTAATGGGAACTGGTGATGACACAACAGGCACAGACACCAACTGTCCCGCATCAGGTTCAGACACTGGCACTCCCTCTGGTGACGTGCTGGATCCTGTGGAACACTTTGTCTGGCTATGCCTCTGGATCACCTTCCCCTGCTTGCCCGGTGTCCCACTTATAGTGCCCTCCTTTGCCTCTTTGCCAGGGGTGGCCCCTACCGTGCCCTCCTCCACCTGCTTCGGGCTCGGAATTGGAGTTGATATGGTGGGGGATGTGGCCCTGTGCCCTTCCTAGGTATACGCTTGCTATACAACACCTCCTCAGTGGGCACAGACACTGCACGCCTAGCTCTGCGTGAAGATTTAGGGACAGGAGAGTCCTTTGCTGGTGATGCCTCTGAGGTATGTGAGCCTGATGTCAGCCTCATTGCTTTTTCGGCCTTGCTATTCCCTTATGGGCTCGTGTCCTTGCATTCTGGGGTGGCTCTGCTCTTCTGGGGTGATGGTGTCTGTGGCCTGGACCGCTTGGGTTGTGTCTGCTTTGTGCTCCCAGTGCTGTATTGTGTCTGTGACGCATGCAAACCCTGGTCACGGTCCTCGGATGTGGCCACTGACTGGGGGGTGGGCAAAGGCACCTGAGCAGGAATGGGAGTATGTGCTTGTTGAAGGGCAGACGTCACTGCGGATGACAAAGCCTGGACTGTAAGGTGGAGGCCAACCACGTCTGAGTGTATACTCTCCATGTAGGCAACCACCTGCCCTACTTTCTTGTCATGGTTGCTGAAGGCATTGAGCAGGGCGGTCTGGCCCATAAAAAGCTGGTGCAGGAGCTCTACAGACTCAGCACTGAGGGCAGCAGGGGGGACAGGTGCAGGATCAGCGGTGCCAGGTGTGAATGTAACTCGTCCCCTCTTACTGACACGGACACAGGCAGCACCAGAGGAAGTGGATGGGAGGCTGGGCACTGGCCGCTGAGTGGTAGATGATGATGCAGACTCCCCATCCCCTGTGCCTGACAACATGGATGCATCACCACTCGCATCAGATGATGTAGTACTCTGTGTCTCAGCCACGGATTCCTCCTGCATACTCCTGTCCCCTTCAGATGCGCTGGTGAGCTCTGTGTCACTGGCCTCCGGTGCAGCTGTAGTGCTACTCTCGCCACAACTGGTTTCCGGATCCCGTTCCTCCGTGCACACTGGCAATTCTGCATGAGAGAGAGATGCAGGGTTGTATAAATGATATCATCAGGACAAAGCAAACCAAACAATGCATACAGGGGATGCCCAAATCAACATGGTGACAACCGCACCCTGCAATCACATTGCAGCAACACACTACATAGACCACAACAGTGCCCCCAACACTGACTAGCTGCCATGACTGAGCCATGTTGATGCCACACAGCACAGCACATTGCCCGTGGATAAAGTGTACCAGACACACAACTTGCCATGACCACACCTATCATGTCTCAACACTCATTGCCACTGACAGGCCTTAAGGGAACAGGAGGGGAGAACACGCACACCTATTAGGATATGACAGCCCACAATGCCAAGTAGGCCATACCAAGCACCCTGTGGTACTCTGGGGCACCTTGTTGTCAGACGTGTGACCCTCAACAATCATGGTGCATGAAAAGTAGGAATACATGAACTCACACTCAGATAGTGGACCCTTCTGTTCACCCCCTAATAGATTCCCCACACTATCCCAATGCAGAATGACCATGTGGATCCTAACACACCTGGCTATGATAATGCACAGCAGGGAGGATCAGCCTTGTAGGGGCTGTTTGGCACAATGCCTGACCCTAGCACACATCCCTGCACCACCCCACGAACATCACATGGCTCACTGCTGCCACAGGCTCTGAACACATACATCCGCTCCCAGGCAAAGTCACCCTCCCCAAATACTCACCCCTGCCTTGCTGGCGATGCTCCTTCAGATGTGCATCCAACTCCGGATTAGTCACTGCCAATATGCGGACCATCAGTGGTGTTAAGTTGCGCCGTGCCAAATGCCCAGTGCGCGGTTGCAGCTCAAAGGTCATCTTGGCCATGTTATTTGCCAGCCAGTTGATGTCGTCCCACCTCATGTGGCAGTGGGTGTGTCATTTGTTGGATGCCCCCAGGGCTCGTACCTTTGCAGCAATGGCCCCCCACACTGCCTTACCCTGGTAAATGAAATAGTTACACAGTGTCATGTACCAACATCTATCAGAACAGTAGCAATACACAGACTCCAGACCAATTGTAATCCCCCTAATTCCCAAACTGCGGGACACCTCACAAGGGCACTCTGCTTGGCCCTAATAGATATTATAGCATGCATACATGAGGGCGTAGAGGCTACATGCTAATCACACATACGTGCAGGATGACTGTACAGAACCCCCTCAGTGGGTCGCAGACATCACCAGTCCCATGCATGTCTGACACCCCCCCTGCCCAACAGCACCCTCAATGATAACTTACCACTACATCGGGGCCACCATACAGCCTTGGGTACTGTGCCAGCACCTCTTCCACTAGGACCTGTATTTCCTCGCTTGTGAATGGACTGGCACGGATCCTCTCAGTTCTTGCCATCCTTGTGGACATGGAACACCTGTGTTTGAAGTGAGTGGTGAGGGGCATCAGCAGGAGAGGATCCCAGGCAGCAGGCACTTCAGGCAGCAGCAGGAGAAGGTTCCAGGGAGCAGGCACTTCAAGCAGCAGCAGGAGAGGGTCCCAGGCAGCAGCAGGAGAGGGTCCCAGGCAGCAGGCACTTCAGTCAGCAGAAGGAGAAGGTCCCAGGCAGCAGGCATTCCAGGCAGCAGCAGGTGAGGGTCCCAGGCAGCAGGCAGTGTGAGCAGTGGAAATGTGGGGCCCACTCCCACAGATTTATAGCCCCCTGGGCTCGTTTGTGAGGTGCAAAGCTGCAATTATTGGTTGTCCAGGACTGCCTCATTGAAAAGCATCCAATGACCGTCTCCGCTGTGGAGGAGCACACCTTCCATGATTTTCAAACCTACATCATGCCACAGCAAAATTCGCTCCCATTGGCTGTAGGCAATGCTCCAAGATGGTGTTGCACCGTGTTGTATTTCTATATAGGACCCTAATTCGATATTCCCGATTCATGCTCTTGTGTGGTTATAATAAATAGTATCCTTATAAAGGCATAAGAATCAGATCCATATTTAGTAATAGCCCATGCAGTCCCAAAGCACGGCAAGGCTACTCCCATAGACTCCTAGAAAGCACTACGCGTTTTTTAAACAAACCAAGCCTTCAGCAGCCCGGGAAATCCCCTCCTGCTTCTGTTTTGATTTACACAAGAACTCCTGGAGTCCAGAAAGAACTGTTAGTTCTTAGTGACGTCTTATGTCCAACCTTACGTCAAACCCGGCACCTTTCAGGTATAAATATACCAACGTTGCCTAAACCCCTTAACCGCAGCCATCGGCCAACGGTCGTCGCGTGCACTACCTTGCCAGTGCTGCGCACGACCGTTGGCCAACGCGGCCCCACCCGGTATTCGAACATTCAGCACTGGGCGCTGAACGTTCAACGCAGTAAACGGGTTAAGCAAACACACAGTGGTGTGGAGCAGAGCGGTTATCTACTTATCCGGAGCCCAGCTGATGCGAGAGCCGAAGGAAACCGCCCCTCCCCTTTTGACGCGCTGGAGAAGCTGCCTTTTCTCACACCAAGAAAATCCAGCTCCGGGGTTCCCAAGTTGCCCTCGCGGGTTGCTGGGAGATCGAGTCCTGAAACACGAGATACAAGACCTCCTTCATTCTAGAACCAAGGTACGGAACTGATTAAAACCTTAGAGAGAATTCTTGATTCCTATACTTGGCAAAAAACCCAACTTAACTTAAAAACTGCAACTTACTTACTCCTTTCCATGTATTAGGCTTAGGTCAGGTACACTGGGGTAGGCGTATCTTAGAAGCACCAGTTGAGTTTGTTAGTCAATGTTTTTATGTATGTATATATTTTATCCATTTTAAAGTATCATATGGCTAAGAAACCATATCAATGCTTTTACAGTATTATTTCATAATACTACCTTTACTGTACGCAATTTACTTTATGATGAATATTGCAATTATGGCAATTCATTTCTCTTGCATGAGAAAGAAGACTGCTCAATAAAATAACACCTTTTTATTGAAAACGCCTGTCTCTCTATTTCTCTGCACTCTGGTGAAACTAAGCATGCACTATTGACTGAGTGAAATAGCTGCCTATTGTTTTCACACAACTCTAGAGATGCACTCTTTTTTCTGAGGGAGTAAAGTTGTCATGTTTATGCGGTTGTCAGAAACTGAATCCCTTCTTGTCTAATCAGGGAAGTTCACTCCTCCCTGTTCATTCAAGAAAGTTTCTAGTGACCTCTGAGCTAGCTGGCAAACGCTAAATCAAGCGTTGACGTTTCGGTCCTTAGTTGGTTATAACAATCCATAGGACCATCTTCAGGACCATGCGTTGCACATATTAATCTAAAAACAAATACATATATAAATATAATATAATATTAACCTTGCCAAATCAGTATTGTCTACTTATCCCAAAGGAAAATGAGACTGAAATTGTGACACACACCTCAAATGTGATACTTAGGGTATCCACCAACACCAAGAGACACCAGCACACAAGTGCCACCAACCGTGAACACACTGGGTTAAAATCACAATATCTGGACAGCAAAAATGCTTATCCAGGACCTCCAGCCAGAAGTCATTAGGTTTTGCACTGCAATAACCTAATATCTGATGAAAGAAACCAACAAAAGTACCAGGTCAAAGACATCTTACCTCATAATGTACTGTAAAGTCACATATCATGTCATAGCACCTACTTACAGATGAGGTAAAAAGATCTCCACCGATATCGTTTTGTGCAACAAGTTCGAGTTTGAGCGTTTACCAGAAATGGAGCAATCACGTCACCTGCAAATCAAAATCCTCCATCAGTACTGACTACGTAGGTCAAATGCAAGATCTAGTAGACGTGATCCTTGCCTGCTCTAGATGTGTAGTTTAAACACAAATACACACTTACTCAATGGCGTGAGGGGAGCACCGCCGTTACTACCCGATCCACTTCAGCGACCGATACCTGAGTGAGACCACTTCCGTGTGTATACGCTCAAGGCGTCATGACATCACACGTCAGGGGCGTCATCTTGATGTAGTATGAAGCACTGAAGGCTAGTCATTCTATTGAGGGCCATGGTAAACGGGGAATACGGTCACAAACTTGAAGAAACTCTAATCGGAAACCTTTAACCAAAAAACTATCGTCATGGCGGCCATCTTAGAACGGAGCCCCGTCCACATATATCTGTTACAGAATCTCTTAAGAGGCCGCTTTACCACAATACACACACCTCCTCTCTACTCAGGAGTAATTATAAATTTCTTGCCACACAATAGGATTAACATACCAGACAGTCTTAGATCACAGGGTGGTCACAGTGTGCCATTCGATAAGGGAATTCAAACCTTTATCCACAGTGTCACAAGTCGAGATCCACTTATTTTCCCTTAGGGTAAGCAGGCGATCAACATTCTGACAACGTTTGGTACCTTTAATGACATCAATTACAAACCACTGCATTTCGTTCGGCATGTGTAATTTCTTCTGATAATGTTCTACCAGCCGGGCAGTGATGATATTACATCTTATTCGGGACTGATGTTGTGACACCCGTTTCTTAACTGCCTGTGTAGTTTTACCAATGTATGACAGCATGCAGGGACATTGTATGCAATAAATAACGTTCTTAGTGTTACAATTTGAGTGGTGATACAGTTTGATGTCTTTGCCATTCACAGTACAGCTCTTCAATGTCTTAGTAGTCGCACACGCTGCACAAGAGCCACATGGGAAATGAGGATAAGACCGCATCACCAATTTCAATTGTAACACCTTGGCCTCGCAAAAATAATCAGTCTTCTTGGTGCAGTTGCATCGAAGGCGCAAAAACTGCCCAAATGGGAGATTATCGCGTATGCTACGCGGATGGTGGCTACCATATTTTAAGAGGGTGTTCCTCGCTGTAGGTTTCGTATAGAGCTTCATAGCTAAGATGTTATTATCATTATAGATGGTCAAGTCAAGAAAATTAATTAAGGATCTGTCACTTTCAAGTGTGAATTGTAAATTACTATCCTGTGTATTCAGCCACTCGTGGAACTCTTTCAATTCAGTCTCTGTGCCATTCCAAATTAAGCAGACATCATCAATATATCGTAAGTAATGGCGTAGATTATCAGAATAGGGATTATTGTTGTATATTACCCTATCCTCAAAGGTTGCCACATAGAGATTTGCTATGTCAGTCGCGAAAATCGCGCCCATTGCCACGCCTTTGAGTTGGCCATAAAAGTCCGCACAAAAAATAAAATAATTTTCGTTTAGAGCAATTTTGGCACATTGAACTATAAAATCAGTAGGGACCTGAAGTGGTCGTGTTCGTGTGTCCAAAATATCACTGATTATAGAAAGTGCATCCTCTTGTGGGATGTTAGTATACAGGCTATTAATATCCATAGTCACCAAGATGTCACTGGTTGGATCAAATGGTTGGCCTTCAAGTTTGGTGATCACATCTCTGCTGTCTTGTGTGTATGCCCTAGTCAGTGGAATGAAAGGTTGCAAAAAATAGTCAACATATTCCGCTAACTTTTGGATTATAGACTGGCATCCTGTCACAATGGGTCTACCGGGGGGGCATTGACTGTCTTTATGAATTTTAGGAAGCGTATAAAACGCTGGTATCGTAAAATCCTTTTTATTCATATAGTCGAATTCTTTAGCACTTAACCACAACCCCTCCTAGCCTACCGTCGTTAGTGATAGAATCTCTTTCCGTATTCTCATGGTAGGATCCCCTCTAGGTTTTTTGTAGTGTGTCGGGTTATTTAGTTGGCGTAGAACCTCCTTATCATAATCTGTCTTGTTTTGTAGAATGATCCCACCCCCTTTGTCAGCAGGTTTCACTATAAGATCATCCAGATTGGAAAGGGTTAGGAGCCCCAATTTAGCCTCTTTCGAAAAATTGTATTTGACATATTTTCTGTTCTGAAACATTTGTTGGATTTCGTTTAACACTACATTTTCAAAAGTGATGAGATCTTTAGGCATCATATTCGTCGGTGGAAAGAAAGTTGAGGGGCATTTCAGACCACTGATGTTAGGCATATATATCGTTTGGGGATTTGCAAAGAAATAATACTTCAGGTGTATTGTTCGAATGAACTTGTAAAGCTCTACAAATGTCATAAAGGCATCATTTCTATTGGTGGGAACGAAAGACAACCAATGCGGTTGACGATGGACCTCATCAGCAGGATGAGCTCACTTAACAGTTTGTCCGACCGGCCACTTTGTCCTGGGACCCGTTCACATGCATTGATGACTCTGGTGAAGTGGTCCAGGGATGGTGTACTAGCCTCCTGAGGTCTGGGGGGGACCCTGGCCCTCCCACCTGCCCTGCTGCCACGGACCTGTTGCCTCACCACGGTGGGTCCCTGCACACTCTCCCTGCCCTCCACAGTTGGTGGTGTGTCCTGGTCATCCCCTGGGATAGGGAGGGTGCTGGTGGTGGTGGTACTGATGGTGGTGGTGGCGGTCGAGGTGGCAGTGGTGGAGTCACAGACCGTGACTGCAGGGGTCTTCTGTGTGTGGAATTTTAATTTGCGATCTGAACATTATCTGCGCCAGCTTGTCACCTATGTACTACGCGCACGGCAGCCATTTTAGATATCATGGTCTCCTTGTCCACGATCGATCGCCAGCGCGTCCCTCTGACCCAGCAAGCAATCCTCCGCGCACCCTGGCTCCCCCTCCCTCCTCCTCCTTATGAGCATGACCCTTCTGCATGACCCTGTCCTTGGGAGTCACGCCAACGCCTGACCAACACCTCCTCTCCTCCCATGAATGCCCCTCTGTTGATAAACCTCCCTCCTGCGCCTGATTGTCCACGCAGCATGAATACCACGCCATTGATGGCCCCTCACCCCGTGTCCGACTGTCCACACAGGTCCGAGGCCATTGCCTAAGCCGGGAGATATCATTTACTGCCCTTTATTGTATGAGGTCGCTCTCCATCAAAGGACCCTCTATTGATCCAGGCCTCCCCACCCCCCTGTGATATGATCAGGCGCACACATCCTAAGACTCGACGGAACACTCAGCTGCGTGATGGCCCCCTCCTCTTATCAGCAGGTTGAGGACCTCTATTGTGAAGGTATATGGGGGTGGGATTGACACTAGGATTACGGGGATGTCTTTTCCTTGCTTTACAAAGATCTGATTGTATTAAAGGAAGGTCACATGCCATAAACCAGTGTATAAGAGGCCAGGCCTCCGAGAGGCTGAGACAGAGCACCTCGAGATGATACCTTGTTGTCTGATCTGATGTGTTCTGCTCCGTCGGAATAAAACTTCTGTTTCCTGCCTTCTGGTCTCCGGCGCCTGCCTCATTGCTTGGTAAATTTGAATGGTACAAGGGCGGTTAGCGCCGGGCAAATCTTGAGAAAGGTCCTAGCCCTACCTTTTTCCACAATTGGCGCCCAACGTGGGGCCCATCAGCGACACGTGGATCCAGTGGGAGAGGTCCCGACGACAGAGTGAACGACTGCAACGATCGGGAAGAGCTCGTGTCCGATAGACCCTCGTCTGACAGCCGATCATCCGACCTTCACTAGTTCTGAACAGACCTCTCTCGAGTGATCTACGGTCCTGACTGGGAACCATCAGGAGTGCCGTGAACAACACGAAGGAGAGAGGACGATCGGGCGCTGGATCCAGAGGACAGGAAACCGTCCATGCGGTCCGGGTAAGGTCGTGTAAACACGACGAATTGAGGAAAATTGTTTTTGTTTGGATAATACTAGTATTACGCTTTGTTGAAACCCTCTGGAGATTCACTGTCTGCAAACGGGGAAAAACAAACAGGCTCTCTCTTTGCAAGCAGTGAAGGATAGGTAACGCAGACTTTTGTCCCCATTGTAATCCGTCGTGCCTATCTTCCTCCCCCACTGTTTCCCGAACTGTCGTTCGTGGATTATTGTCTGGAGATTCTTTGTCTGCAAACAGGGAAGAACAAGGTCTCTCTTTGCAGGTAGAGAAAGAGTGGGTAACGATAATTTTTCGTGCCCACTTATTCTCCCCACTGGATTGTTTGATTGGCCGATTATTCGGTATTGGTTCTTTTTGAGGTATTCACGGCCTCCAAACAACGTAGAATAGAAATATTCTGTCTAGTCTTTGTCCGCCGTGATAAGATAGGTAGTGCAGACTTTTGTCCCCGTTGTAATCCGTCATGCCTGTCTTCTCCCCACTGGTTGGTAGCCTGTTTAGCCCGGACCGCTTATTAGAGATGAACCATCCAGCTCCACTGGAGGGCACCCCTAATAAGGACATGTTCACTAAGTATGGACTAGTCGCTATAGCTTATACTAAGTTATGGCATAAATATACAAAAAAGAACCCTGAAAGTCAGTGGCCACTGATAGGTTCCTTTGACGAAAATAAAATAAAAACATTAGAAATAGCGCTCCAGAAGAATAAGACCACGCCCACTATGCTCGACAGTATCGGCATGTGGCGCAAAGAAACGGAACAACGAAAGAAAAGAGAAGAAGCAAAAATAGGGAAAGAATTACGAAAGGCAGCCCACCTAGCCGCGAAGCAACTAGAAGAAGAAATAAAAGAGAGAAAGGAAGCTACACAAAACCAAGAATCAGGGTCGACAGGCCAATGCCCTGTTAGGACCCCCTCTGCGCTCTACCCTGAATTGCCCTCCAAACAACGGGCGAACGATGAGTTACTACTAGGTCCCCCAATCATCTACATGCCCCCTCCATATGCCCCCTGCCGACAAAGCTTTCACGCTCCGAGTGTGAGCGAAAGCGATCTCAGTGCTAGTGCACCAGCCCTCACGGCCTTTGCACCAGCCACATTAACAACCTCATCAGACGATCCCGAGTCTAGCAAACAATCATCAACCAGACTAAATAGGTTGAGCAAAGATGAGCGGGATGGGATCGACAAAATAGCAAAGACATTAGTAGAACGAAGGGAGAGCGAAGATTATACAATGAGCGTATATAATTCACATGCCGACAGCCACAGACGGCATTTCATCTTGCGATTCAGCTACTACACCCTGAACGCGTATGAAGATAGGTATCAAAGTAAGGGTCCCGCTAAACTAACAACACTGTACAGGAAAATTGATGTTGGAGATGGGACTGAACGTGAGGCGACGGAGCTCTTCATGCAGATGCTTGAGGTCTTCCGCCACCTCACGGAACAGAAACCAGAAGCCAAGGCTACAGTCCCTGAAACGACCTCGGTAGAGGTAGCCAATACTATGATGCCTATCAGAGAAGCGGCTCCTTACTGGATCCCGCCACGGGGCCAGGGAACGAGCGATGATATTAATAACGAAAATGCAAAGGGAAGGGTTGTGTACAATTAGGTTTACCAACCATGGGACCGACAAGATATCCTAACCTTCAAACAAACCCTGCCCGATCTAAGAAAGAACCCGACAGCATTTTATACCGAATTAGGCACAGCCTTGGGTTCGACAATAATGACTTTAGCAGATATTGACTTGTTCTTTGGGCTATGTCTGCCGGCTGACGTGTGGAAGCAAATCCGGAAGGCTGACCACGCGGATCTGTTTGGACATACCTGGGACCAACTCGGTAAACTAGATAGACAGCGAGAGCCGGGGAGTAAACCAGTGAAGGACATACTGGAACTCCCAGATAAAATAGTTCAGAAATTAAAAACACTGGTCCCGGAAAGAAAAGTAGACTGGTCGATAGTCACGGCCTGTCGACAGAAACCGCAGGAAGATGTGTCAGAATACTTCTCCCGATTCGAGACAGTGTTCTCCGACTACAGTGGCCAAGACATGACCACCGCAACCGGACAGCACCTGTTTGTACAAAATTACGTAAAGGGTCTAACGCAAGAGGTCTCCCAAAAGCTGCAGACAAGTGAGAGTAGTTGGGGGGCCTCCAAACCTGCAGCTATCCTTCAGATGGCTCAGTATTACGAGCACCAAAAGAATGAGAATGATAGGGCGTCCGAGAAAAAGAAGAAAGATTTAAAGGAAAGGGTAATGATAGCCCAGATACAGGGTATAGCGCTAGGACGGGAACATCAAAGGGGGAACTACCAATCAAACACCCCCAGAGATCTACCTCCTAAAGATCACACCCCAACATCCCACACTGGACGAAGAGACATTAGCAATGACCAATGCGCCTTCTGCAAAGGATTCGGCCATTGGAAAACCCAGTGTCCGGTTTTGCTAGAAATGAATAGAAATAGGGATTCCAGGGATGTGGCAGGTGGTCCGAGAAATAGAGTACAAGGACGAGGGAACTCCAACGACACCAGCAATGACAGATCAGGGAGACCGAACACGTTTGACCGTCCCCGACAGAATCAATACCAGCTGTCCGAAGGTGAACATGCCCCCGACTTTGCATAGGACTGCCAGGGGAAAGGAGGGGATCCAGTCGAGCTCTGTGTTGACCAGCAAGGTCCTTATGTCACCGCTAAGGTCTTGGGTACAGAGTCTCCATTCTTGGTAGACACTGGGGCGACACGTAGTGTGTTATCAAAACGACTGATTCCAAGGGCACCCTTGTCTGGCTCACACATAACGTCGATAGGTTTCGATGGGACGCCCTCCACTAACCCCCTGTCCGTACCTATTACCTTTGACCTAGAAAACAACACTGCTGACGCGACATTTCTACTCTCCTCCAACTCCCCTGACGCCATTATGGGCATTGACTTACTGAAACATTTTCGAGCTACCATTAGGTGTTCCCCAGATGGAATACGAGTCATCCTATACGACAACCCAGACATGCCCAGATCCCATCCCCCACGACACATGTGCCCCATAACTGACGCTGACATGTCCTTGCTTGATGCCCTGCCCCCGTACTTGTGGGCCAAAAATGACTCTGATGTGGGACGAATGATGATTGATCCTATTCACATAACTGTACGACAGGACGCTATGCTCCCGAAGCTCCCGCAATATCGGATATCCCCAGAGGGTGAGAAGGCACTGGTAGCGATCATTCAGTCTCTGGTAGATGCAGGAGTGGTTGAAGAGGTGGTTAGCAACGTCTGCAACAGCCCAATCCTACCTATTGTTAAGAAGCAAGGTGAAGGAGATGAGAAAGCGTACCGCTTCATCATCGACTTACGAGAGATTAACAAAGTGGTTGTACCCCAATATCCTGTGGTCTCTGATATCACCACCATTCTGACCCTCATCCCATCCACTGCCACCACCTTCTCTGTTATCGACCTTAAAAACGCATTTTTCTCTATCCCCATCCATCCAGACAGCCGTTATCTCTTCGGCTTCACTTTAAAATCCCGCTCGTACCGATTTTGTAGAGCTCCCCAGGGGTACACTGAAAGTCCCAGCATTTACAGCCAGGCCCTCAAAAGACAGCTGGATGCCTTCCAGCTACCAGAAGGAGTGGTGTTGATCCAATATGTCGATGATATCCTTTTGGCGGCCGACACCACCCCGCTTGCAACGACAGCCACTGTCCAACTCCTACACTTTCTTGCAGAAAATGGCCATAAAGTCTCCAAAAAGAAGTTACAGTTCAGTCAGCCACAGGTGACTTACCTAGGCCATCTTCTGTCCAAAGAAGGGAGAAAACTTACGCCCGACCGAATCCAAACCATCCTAGACACCCCCATCCCAAAAACACAAAAACAGGTCCGCTCTTTGGTTGGCCTAACCTCTTTTTGCAGACAGTGGTTGCCTAATTACAGCCTCAATGTGAAACCATTACTTGCCCTGCTGACCAAAGATGTCCCCTCCCCGCTTCCTTGGACCACTGAGTGTCAAGCCTCCTTTAAGGAATTGCGGGATGCACTCTGCTCATCACCCGTCCTCGGAACGCCGGACTACTCCAAACCCTTCTCCCTCTTCACCCACGAAAGGGAGGGATGCGCATTGTCTGTCCTGACTCAATCGATTGGCCCTAAGCAGCGCCCTTGTGCCTACTTCTCCGCCACTCTTGATCCTGTAGCCAGAGCTTTACCTGCCTGCCTTCGAGCAGTAGCTGCCGCTGCTGTCTCCATCCGTCAGAGCGAGGGAATCGTACTTTCCAACTCCCTCACTGTATTAGTGCCCCATGCAGTTGACACCCTTTTGAACCAGACAAAGACCCAACACCTGACTAGCGCACGACTGACAGGGTACGAGTTGGCTCTGCTTGCACCCCACATTACACTAAAAAGATGCACGACTCTGAATCCTGCCACATTGTTACCCCTGCCTGAAAATGACCCCGACATTCCTCCCATCCACGACTGTGTGACCCTCACGGACGAACAAACTAGGAGTAGGGTTGACCTCCGAGACACCGCTTTTACTGACCCCGATGGAGAGCTATGGGTAGACGGCTCATGCATCAAACTCCCAGATGGCACCACTTCAGCTGCCTATGCAGTAACGACAGCCCAAACAGTAGTTGAAACAGCCTGCATCACACAACGATCTGCCCAGGCTGCAGAGCTGATAGCCCTCACCCGAGCATGCATCATAGCCGCAGGGACCACCGCGAACGTATATACGGACAGCCAGTATGCCTTCGGGGTGGTCCACCATTTTGGGCTCCTGTGGAGGGAAAGGGGATTCCTGACGTCCCACGGTACCCCAATCCTCCACGGAGATGTAGTGTCCGCTCTGATTGAGGCAGTTCTCCTCCCCAAACGATTAGCGGTGATCAAATGTCAGGCACACAAAAGGGTGACAGACTTAGTCGGACAAGGGAATGCATTAGCCGACATCACTGCACGAACCACAGCTGAGAATAGGACGGTGACACGCATATATGTGACCAGGTCACAAGCAGAAAAATGGAGTGACACAAGGGAAATGATCAGAGACATTCAGTCGGCCAGCACCCCTCACGAACTGACTAAGTGGGCAAGGGTGGGTTTGAAGGACGAAGAGGGCTGCTGGCGAACAAAAGATGCAAACAAATGGTTGCTGCCCGACTCATATCTGATTCCCATACTGACAATGGCTCACTCCCCCGCACACATAGGATCTGCACCCATGATCGAACTCGTTTCCAAAGTCTGGCATAACGACAAAATCCCGACTCAGCCAGACGCCTAGTTCAGCAGTGCCTTATCTGCCTGCAACACAACCCCGGGAAAGGAACTGTAGTGCCCCGGGGAGGGTTTGGGACCCCCAATCACCCCTTTGAGGTCCTTCAGATGGATTACATCCAACTAGAGAGATGCCAAAACCTGAAGTATGTACTAGTCATTGTATGTGCCTTCAGTAAATGGGTAGAGGCCTATCCAACCCGTGACGCCACTGCCATGACTACTGCCAAAGTACTACTGAAAGAATTCTTCCCTCGCTATGGCCTTTGCCGAATTTTATGGAGCGACAATGGCCCCCACTTCATAGCTGAGGTTATCCAATTAATCCTAAAGGGGTTGGGGGTGAAGCAACGATTTCATGCGGTCTTCCACCCCCAATCCGCTGGTCTAGTGGAACGCCATAATGCCACACTGAAGCTGAAACTGGCAAAAATAGTGGCCACCACTGGACTTAACTGGCCAGATGCCCTCCCACTGGCTTTGTTATCGATGCGCTCCACCCCCACCAAGCACAATTTGACCCCCTACGAGGTCGTGCTTGGGCGACCGATAAACCTCTGGACTGCTCCCAAACCGACCTCCATTCATGACGTCCCAGACGTCCTACTATCTGATTATTTGTGCAAGTTAACCAAAACGTTGTCTGTCATTCATCAACAGGTGCAGCAAGCCATCCCCGATGCTTCCAGGGGCCCCGGCCATGACATCCAACCGGGAGATTTCGTGCTGATACGAAATTTCCAGCGAACCAAGAGTCTGGAACCTCGGTGGACGGGCCCCTGGCAAGTGCTGATCACCACCCGAACGGCACTCCGAGTGGAGGGGAAGAAGCACTGGCTGCACGCGCATCATTGTCGGAAGGTCTCTGCAAACCTGGCCACGACAGAAAACGTCAGCACCCAAGTAGAGCTCCTGAGCAAAGACCGACCGATATTGGACTGTTATCCCGATACTGAGGCACTCGAACTTGCAAAATTCTCCGATCCCACTGTGCCATCCAGAGAAGGGTATTTCCTGCGTCGAAAGGAGGGAGTTTCGGCTAAGTAGGCCACGGACTAAGTTAAATCTCAGAACGGTGACCTAAACACAATCAAGGGTTGCCGGGAGAGAAGCTAAACGAAGTCTGTGGTTCTGCCCGCTACCGAGCTCCCTTGAAGGTGATGGAAGCGCCAGATAAGAAGATGATGGAAGCGCCAGATAAGAAGATGATGGAAGCAACAGGAAATACCCAGTATAGAAATCCAAAGACTGACAACTTGCACAAATCAAAGACAATCGCACTCTTCATTGTCTTCCTCTTCTGCCTCCTCCTCATGACCTCCTTCTGGATTCTGGAGGAAAGCACACCGGCTCATGAGGCATTGCTACCTACTGCACAGCCGACCCCCCTGAAAGAGCATCACCTAATCTCTCTGTCGCTTCAGCTCCGAGAAAGGCGCAGGGAATTCTGGAACAATTCCTTCGTGCAACTGTTGCACCAACACAACCTTGCTGCGAATGCTACGAACTGTTGGATCTGCGGGTTGCTCCCGCATGCCACTGGACACTCTATTCCCTTCATCCCTTCACCCTTCTCAGTTCACGGCTCTTGCCTCGCCTAGCTGATCCTCATGCAAGAGAGCCACAAGGACAACGCCACCTCCAGCCGGACAGTGTCACACTTCTACTCCGGGTTCTGGCTGAACAGAACCGGAAAGACTCCTACTGCCCTGTGTCCTGCGCTCGCAGGCGCCACCTTCCTCAAAGACATTCCAGCCAAGGAACGAGTCGAAGTACAGGTGCTCCACAATCCAGCCAGAACCACCTTCTCTCATCTGCAAAAACAAACTACCGCCACTCTGACTGTGGCCCTGTCTGTTATCAATGTCACCGGCCTTGTGTGCCTAGAAGGCCAGGGAACGCAACTGGTGGGTCACAGCGCCTGCCGAATCACCAGAACATTGGACTCAGCTGACCCCCCTTCCTTTGTTGCTTCTCCGAACATTTACTTTGTGTGTGGCACCAAGGCTTACACCTGGCTCCCGAAGGGTTGGAAGGGTACCTGTTACATTGCCTTCGTTCTCCCACCCACATATGTAGCCCCTGCCAACCATCACCGGCAGAGGCGTGCAGACGACCTTGGACAAGCCGACTCCACCGGAGCACAGTTCCTAGATGCAGCAAAGGGACTTGTTCCTCTGTGGGGCCCAATGGCAAACAGCCGTGCTATCCGGCACCTGACCCAGGCAGTAGAAACAACGATCAACATCACTGCTGGTATCCTCGCCAACAACACTGCGGAACTTTAGGCGGTCCGCCTTGTGACCCTTCAAAATAGACTTGTCCTAGACGTGGTCCTAGCCGACCGAGGAGGAGCATGCCGCATCATCGGATCCAGCTGCTGCACATACGTGCCTGACAACTCGCCTTCGGTCTACAAAGCCATTGAACACCTCCACAGACTTTCCTCAGAGGTTCACCAAGAACAAGAAGGATGGTCGCTTGGGAGCTGGTTTTGGGACACTTTGAAAAATTGGGGTTGGAAGTTGTTTTCCTTCGTGCTGATACCTGTTGTAATATTATATGGGTGTTGCTTAGGTATCCAATGTCTGCCACCTTTGTGCGGCCTTGTTTCTAACTGTATGTGCCCAAAGACTTTGGACTTCCGAAATGAGCACATGAGTCCCCTCTATGAAGTAGAAATACGTGGCCTTATGGGGATAAATCCAAACTGACAAGTTGGCGAGACATGTTAAAAGGGAGGACTGTGGAATTTTAATTTGCGATCTGAACATTATCTGCGCCAGCTTGTCACCTATGTACTACGCGCACGGCAGCCATTTTAGATATCATGGTCTCCTTGTCCACGATCGATCGCCAGCGCGTCCCTCTGACCCAGCAAGCAATCCTCCGCGCACCCTGGCTCCCCCTCCCTCCTCCTCCTTATGAGCATGACCCTTCTGCATGACCCTGTCCTTGGGAGTCACGCCAACGCCTGACCAACACCTCCTCTCCTCCCATGAATGCCCCTCTGTTGATAAACCTCCCTCCTGCGCTGGATTGTCCACGCAGCATGAATACCACGCCATTGATGGCCCCTCACCCCGTGTCCGACTGTCCACACAGGTCCGAGGCCATTGCCTAAGCCGGGAGATATCATTTACTGCCCTTTATTGTATGAGGTCGCTCTCCTTCAAAGGACCCTCTATTGATCCAGGCCTCCCCACCCCCCTGTGATATGATCAGGCGCACACATCCTAAGACTCGACGGAACACTCAGCTGCGTGATGGCCCCCTCCTCTTATCAGCAGGTTGAGGACCTCTATTGTGAAGGTATATGGGGGTGGGATTGACACTAGGATTACGGGGATGTCTTTTCCTTGCTTTACAAAGATCTGATTGTATTAAAGGAAGGTCACATGCCATAAACCAGTGTATAAGAGGCCAGGCCTCCGAGAGGCTGAGACAGAGCACCTCGAGATGATACCTTGTTGTCTGATCTGATGTGTTCTGCTCCGTCGGAATAAAACTTCTGTTTCCTGCCTTCTGGTCTCCGGCGCCTGCCTCATTGCTTGGTAAATTTGAATGGTACAAGGGCGGTTAGCGCCGGGCAAATCTTGAGAAAGGTCCTAGCCCTACCTTTTTCCACATGTGCAGTTGTTGGCACAGCAGACGTGGTGGTGGGGAGGATGGGGTCCTGGGACCGGTTGGGCCTTGGCACACCAGATGGGCCGGCCTGGAGGTCATCGTCCAAACTGTCCTGGGAGTCAACATCCAAGAGTTCATGTACCGGGGATGGAGACTGGCTCTGCTGGTCATTGTTGTCCTCAGCAGCGAGATCTTCATCACCTGTGGATTAGATGGGGAATGGTCAGTGTTGTGCAATGTGCAAGTATTCTGTTAGCTGCATGAGCTCACTTAATAGTTTGTCCGACCGGCCACTTTGTCCCGGGACCCGTTCACATGCACTGATGACTCTGGTGAATTGGTCCAGGGATGGTGTGCCAGCCTCCTGAAGTCTGGGGGGGACCCTGGCCCTCCCACCTGCCCTGCTGCCACGGACCTGTTGCCGCACCACGGTGGGTCCCTGCACACTTTCCCTGCCCTCCACAGTTGGTGGTGTGTCCTGGTCATCCCCTGGGACAGGGAGGGTGCTGCTGGTGGTGGTACTGATGGTGGTGGTGGTCGAGGTGGCAGTGGTGGAGTCACAGACCGTGACTGCAGGGGTCTGCTGTGCAGTTGTTGGCACAGCAGACGTGGTGGTGGGGAGGATGGGGTCCTGGGACCGGTTGGGCCTAGGCACTCCAGATGGGCCGGCCTGGAGGTCATCGTCCAAACTGTCCTGGGAGTCAACATCCAAGAGTTCATGTACCGGGGATGGAGACTGGCTCTGCTGGTCATTGTTGTCCTCAGCAGCGAGATCTTCATCACCTGTGGATTAGATGGGGAATGGTCATTGCTGTGCACTGTGCAGTTATTCTGTCAGCTGCATGTCATCCGCTGTCTGTACACTACACAATTGCGACAACTTTAGTATTATTGTTAAATGCAATACTGGCTGTTATTACATGGTACAGGAGAACATCAAATAATCATGCATGTCCTGTATCGATGCATTGCATGCAATTGGCTCCGTGTGTAGTTGTGCAAGTCTCACGACCACAAACAGGCAGACCATTTACGATGGCTACCTACCTGTAAGTGTGTTTGGCATAGAGTGCAATGCCTTCCAGGTGCTCCTGGGTGGTGTGGGAGTATCCCTCCATTTTACTGGGGAGTGGGACAGGGGGAATGGAGGGAGTCATAGTGTAGGCCTCCCTCTCACAAACAGGCCTCCCAGTGAAGATGGCTGCCTACCTGTTAGGTGAGTGTGAACAGTGCAACGGCTAACGCATGCCCCTGGGTGGGGGGAGGCCTCTATCCTGCTCAGGTGTGGGACAGGGGGCATGGTGGGAGTGGTAGTACAGGCCTCCCAACTTCAAATAATCCTCCAATACAAGATGGGTGCCTACCTGTTAGGTGAGGGTGAACAGTGCAATGGCTGACACATGCTCCTAGGTGGGGGAGGCCTCTATCCTGCTCAGGTGTGGGACAGGGGGCATGGTGTGAGTTGTAGTACAGGCCTCCCACCCCCAAACAATCCTCCAATACAAGATGGGTACCTACCTGTTAGGTGAGGGTGAACAGTGCAATGGCTGATACATGTTCCTGGGTGGGAGAGGCCTCTATCCTGCTCAGGTGTGAGACAGGGGGCATGGTGGGAGTGGTAGTATAGGTCTCCCACCCCCAAAAAATCCTCTAATACAAGATGGCTGCCTACCTGTTAGGTGAGGGTGAACAGCGCACTGTCTGACACATGCTCATGGGTGGGGGAGGCCTCTATCCTGCTCAGGTGTGAGACAGGGGGCATGGTGGGAGTCGTAGTGCAGGCCTCCCACCCCCAAACAACCCTCCCAGTGAAGATGGCTGCCTACCTGTTAGGTGAGGGTGAACAGTGCAATGGCTGACGCATGCTCCTGGGTGGGGGAGGCCTCCATGCTGAGTGTGGGACAGGGGGCTTTGTGGGAGCAGCAATGCAGGCCTACCACCCCAAACAGGCCTCCCAAGCAAGATTGATTGCTACCTGTTTGGTGAGGGTGAACAATGCAATGGTGTTAGGGTTGTGCAAGGAAGTACTTATCAGTGTTTTGGTTGCCATTTGTTTGTACTTACTAGCCTCCGTTCCCCCGGATACTCTCAGGATGCAGTATGGCAAGCACCTTTTCCTCCCATGGTGTGAATGTTTTCTGTGGGATGGGAGGACCACTGTCAGTCTTGTTCGCCAGCTCCCAGTTCTTGCTCTTCCTCTCCTTGACAACCCTCTTGAGATCATTCCACAGCTTCATGATCTCCTTCTTGGATCGCGGGGTGGTCCCTACTGCATTGACCCTTTGGACTATCCTTTCCCACATTTGTGTCCTTGTGGCTAATGGTGTCTGTTGGACCAAGCTACCAAACAGTTGTGGTTCAACTCTCACTATCTCATTGACCATGACTGTCAACTCACCCTCTGTGAATTTTGGCATTTTCTGTGTTGCCATGGTGCGTGGTGTTTGCAATGTTTGTGGGTGCAGGGGTGTGTGTGGTGGGTGTGGTGTTGATGTGTGAGATGTGTTGTGTGTTGGGGTATTGTTGATGCTGGTGATGATGGTGGTAATGATGGTGGTGGTAGTGTAGGTCTTGTGTGTGTTGAGTTGTTTTGCCTCTCCTGTCAGATGTGGTGTTTGCCCTTCTCTTCTGGAGTGTTGCAAAGGATTGTGGTCAGTGAAGAGGCAGGTTTTATACTCAGCTGTGTGGGTGTGTCCAAATGGGCCGTGGAGAAGTGTGGCTCACTGGTTAGAGTAGGCCGACCTGGAAGCAGAGGTCAGCCTGGGACCAGGGTTCAATTCCCGGCTCGGCGGGGTCTTGAGTCCTAAAATGTCCATGGACTCGACAATTCTCGCTCCGGTGCCTACTCGATACATGGGTTCACACTCTGCGACTCTGGGCAATAGCTTGCTTAATCTCCACAACGGCTCCTCGCGGCGGGATGCCTGGCTTTCACCTTGCGGATACCCTGCCGGGGTTATCTCACAGGGGAATATCAGGACGGGTTCCCTAAGCAAGCGCTTAGAAACCGGTTGTGATTTTCGCTATATAAATTCATGTACATTTATATTTTTCTGTGAGGTGTGTTGTGGGTGTTGTCCTGGGAATTGTAAATAATTTTTTGGCATTTATTTTATCATTGGTATGTGTTTTGTGTATTTATGGGGCATGGCTACTTTGATTTGTGCTCAGTTAGGCACTGTTGCGGTGTTTTGGCTTCGTCCGCCATGTTTTTCATGTACCGTCCGCTGCAGTGGCTATGCTGCAGTTCTTCCGCTGTCTCTCCCATTCACTCCTGTGTGCGACCGCGGTGGTCGGAAACAGTGTTCATACCGCAGGTCCATCGGGGAAATCCTAATTTCCCGTGCAGTGTCTCCGCTTTGCTTGCGGTGGGGTGTAGCTTTTCCGCTGCGTTTTCGACTGCCGCGGTCGGTTTTTGGACGTCACTGCCTGCGTTGGGTGTTTTTTGTTAGACAGCAACCGCCGAGGTCGGTCTTTTTTGGATGTTGATCCTAAATTTACCGCCGGTTTATCCGTGGTCCCGGCGGACAGTTGTGTTCCGCCTCCATGGTGGTCGGGGTACTTTTCCGCCCACCATCCTAATGGGCCCTGTAGTGTTTAGACTAATTGCAGTAACTACTCTTTGTGTCTTTGTGTGTCTGCATTATGGTGCCTTCAAACATTGCAAAATGTCCATAGGTCTAATGCATGCCAGAATCTGCAGAGCGTCACACACAGTGGTGTCCAAGGAGCATAAAAAAAATACTTAACCCTGTATTCAGGGATTGTTTCCACTGGGTGTGAGGTCAATATTTGTTTTTTTCTATTCCAACCACCTGGTTTACCTGGCAGTGGGAAACAGAAGAAAAGGCCTCAGACAGTATGCTTTAAAAAGTTTGGGCTGTGTAAGGTGCTTCCTCAAACAGCCCCCATTCCCTCGGGCCATGACAGCTAGCTTTCCATCAAGAGAGGGCTCCCTCAGCAGAAAGCTGGTGGCCCTCCCAATACTAAGTACGGTAGACAGACAGTTTGTTTGACAGGTACTCCTTCTTGTCAAATATATTAAATTACCATTATTTTTCTGAAGTATCGAAGAAAAAAAAAATCCCACATAAAATAGTGTGGGGCAGATTTAAAAGAAACTGACACATCTGTAGAGATGTGTCAGTTTCCCTGCACCAGCCTGCGATACCCTTGCACCACCATGGATGGGCAGTATTTACAATATGGCACACCATGGCACAAGGAGTGCCAGACACATCAGAAATTCTTACACATCGACAGGCCCAAAAGTCACGCATTGCTGGAGTTGTTTCGCAAGCACAAAGTAACTCCAGTAACACATGTTGAGGTTGGTACTTATTTTACTGCGTCACTCTGCTTGAAGCAGGCATAACGTTTTTAGGCTGTGGTGTCCTCGAAGTGGTACAGTGAAATCTTATAGATTTCCCTGAGTCACTTTTGCAATGCTTTCCTCCGTGGGATGCCCACCCTACATACCTTATTCCTGACGCAGGTATAATATGACCCAGGGCTTCACAACATAACACATCTCCCAAGATGCGTCAATTTAAAAAATAAACACTTACTTATGCTGCCACTGCATCACAAAAGTGATGCAACATCGGCGCAAAAGTCTTTTAATTCTGCCTCTGTACTTTTTATTAAGTATTATTTCCTATATTTTAACTAAAACCTAATGTTACTTTAATTATAAAATTGTAAAATGTTAAGATAATTCATAATATAATAAAACATGTTGCTTTTAGATAATTTTCTAAACCCTAAATAAGATTCTTTATGTTTTTAATTATTTCATTTGATCATTCTGTCATTTGTCTAATAATGCTTTTGGCTTCACTAGCAGCATATATTTGTAATACATATTTTGATCATTCTTATATTTAAATAACCAGAACCAATTAAAAACTAATGCACCAAAAGCAAGAATTCCATGGATAAACATGGCGTACATCTTGGTACGACTCAAATATTCCTCGCCATCTTCAGCTTGGATAACAGGAGATATTAAAAACAGACCTGAGATGAAGATTTTGTTGAAAGAAGGTAACATCCGTGTAAACGCATCATCGAGGAAGGGACTATCCTTTGCCATATATGTAGTCACCTGCAAAGCCGCATCCAAGTGTCGATCAAGGAGCTCTTGCAGCTCAGAGAATGAGGCCATTTTCAATGATGTGAAGTTTCAAAATCAAATCCTTCTGCGTGTGCACCTGTACTTATATTAAATAATTTTAACTGCAAAATATTGAGGAACAGAAAACACTTTGATTGGTGTTTGCTCCAAACCTCATTCAAAATTCTATTATTCTTTGCTCTCAGATGAGTCAACGTTAAACCTATTTAGCATTCTCTTTGCAAAGCATAATGTTGCCAATTGGCCCACATGACCCATGATCTTAATTGAAACAGATACAGCAATGCGATTTCTGACACTACAGTTAATAGGATTTTTATAGAAGTCAGTCAAAAACATGCTCTTGCTATTTATTTTTTGAAAAAGGTTGGTTTTCGGCTTTTTCCTTTTAGTACTTTTTATTGTCCAATGATATTATTAGTATCACAACAATATTCAAACTTAAAGCAGAACCATGTGAATGCTATCAGATTCACTCGAAAGCTGATCAATGTTCCCATGTAGGGAATTTCTTTTTAAAAATGGGGTTACTATTTGGGAGAAGGAACTCATACCATCACACAAAAAACACTTCAAAGAAATGTGAGCTATGTTGAAGCAGCACAAAACTAGGAAAACCATTTAGGTCAAACTTGCTTCCCTCAAACTTTATGTAACCTCATCAAGATGTGCTGGATAAACTGATTTTGTCAGTAACTACTCTCAATGGGACCAACCTGGATGATGGCCAGGCAGGTAGATGTATCCATCTTCATTAATACTTTATTTTGGCCTCTTGGGCCATAACATTGCATCAAATAAAACAAACAGTATACACATCTGGTTTAGAAAGCACTAACTATTAACAAAGATCTTCATGTATAATAACTGTCCCACCAATGAAAGGGCCTAAAGTGCAAAGTACGTAGGTACAGAAGGGATGTAAAAATATATATTTATAACATAGGGGAGTTAAAATACTACAGGTCATTTATAAAATATTTAAAACAACCAACCATAATAAAAGTATACAAATAGGAAAGGTATATACTAAAATTTGATGGTAAAATAGGACTGTAGGACAGCGATGCATAGGGCCTGGATATAGACAAGCTCGTCCTCCACCAGTTCATGCAAATCTTCAACCCCCTGGGATCTACTTTAGGTAGGCACGACGAGTATGCCACATACAGTTTAGGAAACACGATATAGCGAAGACAATTGATGGGAGAGTGTCATACTTTATAACTATGTAAGCCTCTATGGCAGCACAAACCCTAAAATCTTAAGTTAGGGGTCTCAGGGTAATTTCTTCATTAAGCGGCCTCAATCCAAGGTCCATGTTAAGGGGAATTAGGGTGGCGCTGTGGGGTAGGCCTAGTAGCTGGCCCATGAAGTTGTTCTCCACCTCTGTCAGATTGCCATTAGGAAACTGCACCCACACCTCTAGCCCATAAAGTGTAGCACCCCTCGCTTGGGCTTTGTAGATTTCCACCACCGGGGAGACTGGTTTAAAAACTGAAGATCTATACAGCTTCATCAGACCACCCACTGTCTGTGTTAATCTGAGCCTTGCTTTGTCCTACTGTGGACCCCATTCAAAGTTCTCTGCCAAGCTATCTCCCAGGTAATCACATATCTTTACTCTTTCTAGGGGAATACCATGTAGGGAAGAATTTGGCTGGGTTGTGTGGCGAGTGTTGAAGACCATGTATTTCATTTGAGCTAGGTTGATCTTCAGCCCTCTTGCCTTGAAAAAAATGTCAAAATCATCTAAAATGTGCTGGATGCCCATAGTCAATTTTGAGAGTAGCAGAGTATCATCTGCGAACATCAGCGCAGGGACCTTCCCTGAAGCTAACTTTGGAGCATCGTTGTCCTTTTTTAATTTAAGATGGTTGATTACATAATTATTAAAAAGACAAAATAAAGTTGGGGCTAAAACACATCCCTGCCGTACCCCCTTTTGGACAGGGAAACAGGAAGTGAGTTCACCATGCCTTCCACAGCGCACCTGTGCAAAATTATCAAGGTGTAGCCTCTTAATGGCATTTAAGAGGTATGGAGGAATCCCTAGGTCACTCAGCACCCTCCAGAGTATTTTCTGGGTACAAGATCAACAAATATTAGATAGAGGCTGCTACCCTCTATACTCACCGTTTTCCAGTAGAGTAGTTGTAATCTAAATATCTGGTCAACGGTTGAAATTTTTGATCAGAAGCAGGCCTGGTATTGACTTAATATTTGCTCTTCTTTGAGCAAACCCTAGAGGTGGTTCCAGGAGCACCCTGCCAAAGAGTTTTTGGAAGATATCGATTAAACTAATCGGCCTATGGTTGGAGGGAGTGAGGGGGCAACCTTTTTTGAATATTGGGAAAATCTTAGCGCCACGCCAAGTATCAGGGGGTTTGAACCCTTCAGTACCGCATTAAAAAGCACACAGGTATGGAACCCACATTGTGGCTTCTTTTCAGAAAAGATCCCCCGGCAATTTGTCTAAACCTGGGGCTTTATTACAGTGTAGCTTATTTTGGTGTTCCTCACTTCGGAGCAGCTAATCTCCATTTACCCCTCTAGTTGGAACTCGGGTGTGGTGCTGATGGTGATAGTGTTGAGAAAGCCAGAGTCCCTGTGGCAAAACAGTGACCCAAACTGGGTATCCCATGCTTCGGTGGCTATTTTGGGCTCAATAGCCGGTTTCCCTTCCCTGTCACCTGTGCTCACTATTGCCCAGAAGGTTTTCAGATCGTTATCATCCAGGGCGCTCCTGAGCATTTCCCACCTTTCTTGTTCCCAGGTCATTTTCCCCTGCTGAATGGACCGTTTGTATCTAGCCTTGGAAAGTTTAATTTGCGGCCTGTCATTGGCCTTGACTGCATCCAATAGACTTCGTTGGCCTTAAGACACTGGTCATTAAACCATGGGCATTTCTTGTGACTATTTTCTCTAACACGGGTCAGCGGGTAGAAAACCTACCCCAAGATTCAAGGTGAGCTCAGAATGTATTACCCCTACCTTGTCAAGATCCGTATTAAGAGCCTCCATGTAGATGGCCTCCCACATTTTGACTAAAGATGGCAATACTAACTGATAAATATTAGATAATTTCTCAGGGCACTGTTGAATATGGCCCCATCTAACATTTCTTTTGTGGTTGGTTGCAACTAAGGCACTATGATGGTCAGCTGATATGGGGAAGATTTAGCAATGCCTAGGTCCCATTGTTTGAGGGTCAAGATCAAGACGTTGTAATCGCTGTCTTGCCTTTGACTCAATGTGAAAATCGAGTACTGTTCCCCAACATGTTGTTTCTACCAGGATATAGTCGATGTGGGAAGCCTGGCCGACTCTATTGAATGTGGTCTGCCTGGTTGGTCAGATTTTGTCCGACCATTGCATGCTCTTAATGAAAAAGTTAGGGTGATTGAATTTCACTGCATGGCCAGTGGGTACCATGCCTTAAAGGGGGTGATGAGAGGGTTGAGAATCAACCAATGAAGGTCTTCTGTTGGGCAGAATGTAAGGGATCAGTGTGGGGTTTGAAGTGGCAGTTACAGTCACCCCCCACATTCAGCCATATCCCCGTATCTAGGGTTGGAATAAAATCTCCCAACAGGGCAGTGGTGGATGATTCCTGGCTGTCGTTAACAGGGCACAAATACACATTTATTAGGGTGATTTTCACCTTTGTTGGGAAGGAGAGCAGCATGCACTGGCTGTCACTTGTAGGGGTTGACAACTGCTCCACCCTGCAATAAAGGTGGGTACCTACCGAGCTGGTGAGGCCACCATAGGGTCTCCCCTCCCCCGTAGATGTGAATATGTTATAAGAGGCATAACCCACCCATTGGAGGTCTTCCCTCATCCAGGTCTCTTGAAATATAAAAATGTTGGGTTTATCGATAAAGTTGCCCCATTCCATGCAGGGCTGTTTGGTTTTAAGGCCTGTCACATTCCATGAGAGTATCCTTAGCCCATTGGCGTGCCCACTAGCCCCTCTCGCGTCCCCAGGGCATACATCATTTTTTAAAGAAGAATCGCTAGAGACAACTACACAACTCTTGGTTGTTTCCCCCCATGCTATACTTTCTGTGCTTTGTTTTCTGAGCAGGACTTCAAATTGAGCATAATTCTTTCTCCATTCTGGTTGTTCAGATGGGAGGGATATGGAATGCTAACCTCCGTAGTCCACTTCGAACCCTGCCCAGTGTCCTTAGCTTCATATCCTACCACTGGAGTGAGCCCAACCACCAGTAACCCCTCTATCAGTCAATCTACCACCTCCAGTGCATCCTATCTATTAATCAACGGGATGTTAAAAGGAGGAAGCCTGTTAAGGGCAGCCCAGCTGCCTTCTGAAAGGGGCCCTGCGCCAGCTTCTAGAATCAGGGGTGGAACGCGAATTCTTAAAAAAGGCTGTGGTTGTGGGTGAAAGAAGTTGAAAGGGCGAAGACTCATGGATGTTTTAGAATTGTAGCAACTAGAGGCGGATTTGAATACAATGGTCACCGTGTAGGGGTTTTCAAAGTTTATAACAACACACTCACTTTTTTCCAGTTTCCCACCCACCTTACTCTGCGAACTATTATGATTTATCCTGCTCTGGCATAATCAAAATGTTTATGTTTTGCAAGCCAGAACAGGCCTTTGTTCCTCAGCTCGAGATGGGTTTCCTTGGTACTGAGTTCAGAGGTCGGTATGCCTGTCAAAATGGCTACATATGGGGCGCAGACGGGAGGTTTATATCTGGGAGATTTGAGCTTGGGCAGACATTTCCACCTTCACTTGATCCTTGTAATATTTGACTGCTCTCTTTCCTATTGGTAACTAGGGCTAGGTAGCTAGATGCTTCTCGGTTTCTTGTACATGGTGACTTGTTGTTGGTTCTGTTCTCTGGGCCAGTGCTCCTATCTCTCTGTAGCCTGGGGGCACTTTGGTTCCCTGACTCATGCTCGGCTTAGGGCCCTTGTGTGCTTTCCCCTCCAGCCCCAATGTTGATATTAGTTCCTTGCTCTCAACCTGGCAACAGGCATCAGTCCTTCTGGCTGTTACGGTGGTTAGATGGGCTGGCCTCCCCTGGTACTAGTGTTTTCTCCAGAATGTCTAGGTGGCTAACAAGGGGTGCCAATCCTTCTTTAATAATAGCCCTCAGGTTGTTCTCCAAGTCTGCCAATAAATTTAGAGCCCAGGGCGGGTATGTCTTTTCTGCACTAACTGGGTTCAGACTGCCTGCTCTAAGTTCTAGCTCTTCACCCCCCTCTATGCTTACATAAGTATCCTCACAGTATTTCTTTATTCTTTATCCAAACTCAGATGTTAGTTTACGCTTTCCGTACTTTGGGATACTCTGAGCATTTTTGCATGTCACTTTTTTGTGGGATACTGCCTCAGAAGGTGGTGGGACGTGGACATCTGCCTGGATTTGGACCAGGTTTGACTAAGTGTTGTGGATGGAAGGGGGTTAAACAGATTGGGTGTAAGTGATAACCGCCTTTCTGTTATCTCGATTTCAGAATCCACCGACCCTATTGCCCTCTGGAGCATTTTATCTCTAGATGTTGGGGGGATTGGGGGGAAGTGCTTGTCGTTTGTCTCGAGTAAGGCCTACCCTCCACCACATTTGGTTGACTGGTTGGCAGGTTGGTTCCCAATCCCACTCTAATCTAATTTACAGCGTCACTCGTCCCGCTCTGGGGCCTGTCGACCTCTAATGCCTGTGGGGAAAAATCTACAAATATAGGCTAGGAAATGTACAACCAGCTCCATACAGCGCTAATATGACATAATCAACCCTTTGACAGATGTTTGAAAAAGTCACTATAATCTGGAAGTCCTTGGTGCACCTAAGGTTACGGGCGTAGGCCGTCTATGGCAGTGATATCCCAGGAAAATGTGCTGGGTGCTTGAAATAGCTGCAGGGGAGATAACATTCATAAAATTCTTACAAGATCGTACTTCTGTAATGCCAGTCAGGGCAACCATGAGGGTGACCCTGCCCTGCCTCTTCCTGGTGATGACAGGCAAGGACGGGGCCACCCTTGACCGAGCTTTGTCCGGGCACGTCCGTGCGTGTCCCGCACCACGGGGGAAGAGGCAGCTCTTTAAGCATGATGTCAGGCACCTCTCCATCACTAGCGGCAGCTGTGTGTGCTTGCACAGCACACTGGGTCCTGTAGTCCCCCTGGAGGCTCACTGGTGCTGGAGTAAGAAGCTTGGGATCAATCAATGTTGTCCCGGGAATCCAGTCGCACCAGGACAAAGAGGCAGGCGGGGGGGGCTCCCATGGGGAGAACAAAGCTTCAGGAGGTGAAAGTTTTGCAATAGAGTATTCACTTTCTGTGGTTCAAGGTGTTACCTTTGGACTTAGTCCCTATTTAAAAGCAGCGATCCTCCAGTAAGGCAAGGCTGTGTGCCTTTGACACAATGTCCCACTGAATCTCTTTTGATCCAAGCAATAAGCTAGGTAGTGCCAGTTGTCCCTTGGACCACTGCCTCCTCTTAAAGAAAATGTGTTCAACCATCCTGCCAGTCTGCCACCAAGCCCGTCTGCGTCCGTTCCGACCAGCCGGGACTAGGGGCAGACCATGCCGCTCATCCTTTCCACTATCCTAGATCCGATCTTATGATTTATAAAATCACTGCGCATGGCCTTCTACCGAGGGAGACACTTAATCGGCTCTGCAAGAACGGCATTCTGCGCCAGGGCTGTCATCTGACAACCCTTGCTAACAACCAGGCACAGCCTGACCCTCCTCCACCCTCACTTACCATCCTCTATCTCAACACCCGTTCCCTTGTAAAAAACCAGATGGATATTTTTCTTCTACTTGACATGGAGAAACCGGACATTCTCCTACTCACGGAGACGTGGCTAACTCCTAACTCCGCTCCCAATATAATAGCTGCCCTCCCACCTAACTATTATTTTATCCATGCAGACCGCGCCACCGGGAAAGGAGGGGGAGGAGTTGCGGCGATTATTCATTCTGATCTGGCCGTCACCACCCTGACCTGCCTCTTGCTGGAAAACACAGACAACCTAGTGTTGAAAATCACCACCCTCCACACGACGATAGCATGTGTCGTCCTGTACAGACCCCCCAACCCCATGCCATAGTTTCCTACGACCCTGACCGACTAAAATTGCTAACTTAGTACTTGAACATCCCAGGATCTTCCTAGTAGGAGATCTAAACTACTGGTACAAAGATCCCTTAGAGGGCCCTCAATCGGGCGAATTGACTGATCTTATGTCCAACTTAAATTTCACTCAACTAGTGCTCTCCCCCACTCATTGCAAGGGTCATATCCTAGACCAGGTGTGGTCCAATACCACCTGCGTAACAACACCGACCACCTTGCCTTGCCTCTGGTCTGATCACCTATTTCTTAAATTCAAACTTTGCATCATTCCCGTTAAAATTGCAGCAGCAGCTGCTGGAGGTTTAGCTAGGAACTGGAATGATATGGACAAAACTGCCTTTCTAAAATCTTTAGCCAATACCATCCCCCCTCTCCAGAGCGAGATTAACTCCTCAGTCTCCACTCTCACTAGCTGGCTACAAACGGCCAGCGATCTCCATGCCCCTTTCAATATAGTCAGATTGGCACGGCGAGCCGATGCCAACAGATGGTTTTCCCCTGATCTAAAATCCAGGAAAATGGCGCTACAGCAGTTAGAATGCCAATGGCGCCGTGAATACAACCCTGACTTAAAAACGAATTATACAAGGGCCAGGAAGGAGTATATGACTTCCATCTCCACCGCAAAGGCGGTTTACTTTTCCTTCCGCATCCTAGAATCTTCAAACAGATCTAAGGATATCTTCACTATCCTCACTGAACTGACAAATCTGGACAATGTCCGCCCCAAGATAACTCCCACCCAGCCTCTCTGTGACTCACTTAACACTTACTTCACTGATAAAATAACAGATATCAAAGCTAGCATTCCCCAACCGGCATCCTATCTCACCACCGGAATGACAATTCAGCCAAATAATGTCACCCTCAGCAGTTTCCCATCTATAACCCAGGTCCAACTTCGAGAACTACTGATAAGAGTAAAATCCAGTGCCCCATCTAACAGCTGCCCCCCCTACATCATGAAAGAGTGTTTTTCCACATACCCGGCCCCTGCCCTCACACTTTTGAACAACTCCCTGTCCTCTGGCATAGTCTCTATAGCGTTCAAAGAGGCCACGGTTATCCCACTTCTAAAAAACCCGGGGCTGACCCAACTTGTAAAGCCAACTACAGGCCCATCTCCTTACTGCCCTACTTGGCAAAAGTCCTGGAGGCCCACGTGGCTAAATGCCCTTCTAACTTCCTTGAGGAGTCCTCTTGCTTCGATCCACACCAGGCAGGTTTTCGACCGGCACACTCAACAGAGGCAGTGGTCACCACAGTGCTGGACACGCTGCGAGACTGTGCCGATAGACGCTCCCCACAGGCATTGGTGTTCCTGGACTTGTCGGCCGCGTTTAACACGGTCGACCACAACATCTTGGTCGACGATCTCGGACAGACCGACATACGGGACGTGGTGGCCTGTTGGTTGAGGCCCTTCCTGGAAAATCACACTCAAGCAGTACGCCTTGGAGACCTAGCAGGCGTCAAACAACCCATCACATGTGGAGTGCCACATGGCTCTTCCCTGTCACCCCATCTGTTCAACCTGTACATACTTCCTCTGATTCAGACTCTCAGAGACGAACAGGTGAGGGTTTTCAACTACGCCGATGATTTACAACTACTTTTCACCATCGACAACACCGAAAACTCCATCCTGCACTTCCAGCCTACTATGAGATTCATTAAATCCTGAATGGATCAAAACCAGTTGAAATTGAACCCGGGAAAAACCAAGTTGGTTCTTACCGGGGATAGCGCCAAGCATTGGGGCCCCCACTATTGGCCTTTGGAATTAGGTCAAGTTCAGACAACCTCCTCATCGGCTAAAACTCTTGGAGTCACCGTGGACTGCGAACTTTCAGTAAAAGCTCAAGTAGGCCAGGTGGTCTCTAAGAGTTTCTTCAAGCTAAAAAAAATCCGGAAGGTTCGTTGTTTACTCACACCCGAGGCAATCACCCAGGTCGTGATCTCTACTGTCCTGTCCCATCTGGACTACGCGAACGCCATCTATATAGGTCTTCCCATCTACCTATCTAAACGTCTCCACATGGTACAGAACTATGCTGCAAGGCTAATTTTGAATCAGCCGAGGCGGCAGGCAGCTACTCCCTTACTCAGGAAACTGCACTGGCTTCCAGTTACCCAGCGCTGTGCATTAAAAACTGGCTGTATGATATTTAAATCCCTGCACTCCAAAAGCCCTAAATTCGTTAACCAACTAATCATCAGATATATCCGTCCTCGAAACCTACGCTCACTTCACCAGAGCCTCTTGCTGACGCCCCCCTTAAAACGTAAGCGCGCTGGAGGCCGTAGGTTCGCAACCTTTGCCCCTTGCTTATGGAACACCTTTCCTCTGGAGATTCGTAACTGCCAAGATCTTCTCTCCTTCCGGAAGGCCTTGAAGTACTGGCTCTTCAGACAAGCACTTTAACAATTCACCTCCCTTCATCCACATCTGTATTACTGTTGATTGCAGCGCCAGGAAACCAATCGGTGACAGTGCGCTTAACAAATATCTTAATAACATAACATAACATCCGCAAAGAGGAAACTAGGTCATTTTGTGATTGATCATTTTGGTGCCTCTGCAATATGTTTTAGCCCCTTTCCCTCATTGGCACTTGGCCCACCCAGAAATGTGAGCAAGACGTGATTGTTTCTACCTAAATTTGAGGTTTGCTGGAGATTCTTTGAAAGTAAACTTTGGGGGATCCACACTACCCACACTTCCCTGGACTCCCTCAGGTGTCTAGTTTTCAGAAATGTCAGGGGTTGGTTGATTTTCATATATATTCTGAGCCCAGGACCAAAAAGGGCCTTTTGTGATAGCTAATTTTGATGTCTCTGCAATATGTTTTGAGCCGTTCTCTGTCAAGCATGCTAGGCCTTCACACACACAAGTGAGGTGCTATGTTTATTGTGAGGCTTGGGGAAATGCAGGGTGCATGCAAGTTTCTTGCTACCTGCAGTTTCTAAAACTTGAAATCACTGAAATTATTTTTTTTTTTTTAAATAACATTCCAGGATTCCATGGCATTCTGGGTAACAGAACCAGTAAAAGCCACACAAGTCACCATTTTGTGGGTTTCCCTGTGTGTCTAGTTTTCAAACATGTAAAGATTTGCTAGGTTTCGCTATTTGCCGGCTGAGCTAGGGCCCAGAATCCACAACAAGGCACAAAGTAAAAGAAAATGTATTCATTCAGTTGAAACATAGCGTTTTGAGCCATTTCCTGTCATGGGCACTAAGCCTATCCCCACAGGTGAAATACTATTTTTATAAGGAGATTTGGAGGAATTCTGGGTGGGAGGAAGATAGTGGCTCCCTTCAGAAATATGACAAAAATATGTTTTTTGTTGACAAAGTTTCAGGTTTGTGGGTAACAGAAAATGGGAAGACCCACACAAGTCACTCCATCCTGTATTCCCATAGGAGTCTAGATTTTAAAAATATTCAGGTTTTTCTAGGTTTCCCTAGGTGCTGGCTGAGCTAGGGACCAAAATCCACAGCCAGACACATTGCAAGGAAAGGGTCCATTTTCAGTGGAAATATATGATGTGTCCACGTTGTGTTTTGGGACGCTTCCTGTTGCGGCCTAACGGGGCTGACCAAACTAAGGTTTGGAGGTACTGCAAGTTTTCTAATAATCCTTTTTAGGGAGGAGTGTGACTGATAGGGAGCTCAGTTGCGCCTTGATTAACTGTAGGTCTCCTAAGAAGCATAGTGGGAAATATGAGACTACCTGGCTGACAGTCGGCTGGACATATTTTTTATCACTGAAAGTTGGTTGGATGAGGATTCGGCTCCAGAAATATTGGATGCATTGCCTCTTGGGTACGATATATGTAGGTTGGATAGACCCTGCGGGAGGGATCGCTGTGATCCACAAGGGCAACATAAAATGTACTCTAGAGCCAGCAATAATATCTGACAGTGAAGCAGGCGCCTTTTCTATAACAGTGTCAAATAATTATTTAATCAAGGGTCTCTTAGTGTATAGACCGCCGGGAGGAAGCACTCAACTCACTGCGAGTCTCATTCATAATTTAATGCCCCCTGCTATGCGATATGAGAAGTTCATTCTGTAAGGGGATTTGAATCTGCACTTTGAGGATGCCTCTTATGTTCCTGCCGAAGAGCTTCAACAGGACTTGGTAACTTTGCAATTATCACTAAAATTTTAGCTTCCTAACACCGTATGGCACATCTGTTGGATCCAATTTTTTGTAATTGGGAAGCGCTTAATTTTGAACCTCCTATACCCATGGTTTAGATGGACCATTTTTTTGATCTGTTGAGATTGATGGTGCCTGTGAGGCTGTGGACTATCGCATTCAGTTCGCTTTGGACAGGACAGCACCTTGCTCTAGTACAAACCCCACACGGCAAACCAAATCGGACGCATGGTACAATGCTGAATTAAGGGAGGCAAAACTGCCTGTAAGTGACTTGAGAGAAGCTGGAGAAATGGTTATTTGCCAGCCCCGGAGAGGATATATAAATCTAGCCTCAAGAGGTACCACGCTTTGATAAGGAAAACTCGCTCTGCCTATTATGCAGAGCGGATTGCTAAGGCGGACTGTTCCGCCAAAGAACTGTGTCAGGTATATAAAGAGTTATCCTCACTGGCCTCTATTGGGGAACCTGAGGCTGGCTTTGCAGAATCTTGTAATCAGATAGCAGAATTTCTTTCCAACAAAGTGAAGGATATTTACTCTACCTTCCAGAGGAAGGCTAGGGTTCGATCTGGTAGTGAGGAGACACCCAGGGGTGGGTTAATGGAAGAAGAATACATGAAGGTGTTCAGGGTTCCAGATGATGATATGCTGCATAAATTAGCTAGGGGTGTGAAATCCGACTCACCTAAAGACCCTGCTCCAGTTAAAATCCTGAGAGGAAATATTGAGATCTTAGCACCATACATTAGATACCTGTTAGAGCTGTCTTTTGGTTCGGGCACGCTGCTGATAACTTGAAAAGAAGCAGTGGTTCTTCCACTAAAGAAAAAAGCCGCAGATTACTATGGATCAGCTGAGTAATTTGCGTCCCATATCACTCCTTCCATACTTTGCTAAAATAGCTGAAAAGTTGGTTAATCAGAAACTGACAGCTCACATTGAAACCCATACGCTCTTACACCCATCTCAGTCCGGTTTCCGAGCCTGGCACTCTACCGAGTCAGCTTTGCTCTTCTCCACAGAGACCTTACGGAGACATGTGGGCGAGGGACATACTGCAACACTGATTCTTCTTGATCTCAGTGCCGCGTTGTCTGAACTGGGGAGGCTTGGTGAGCAAAATAATGATGGATTAAACCCAGATCTGTCACTGGGAGTGAATGTTTTGCCATTGTACAACATTCCGTCCATCATCTGGTGTGTTTTGCGTTTGACACTGTGGCGCATCACACCTTGCGGCAGTGTCTGAGGAAGGGGGAAGTGGTAGGGAAGGAATGGGATTGGCTGGAATAATTTCTCCACGAGCGTAGTTTCCATGTCGAGCAAGGGCCCCACAGGTCTAAGGCTATTAACCTGGATCATGGGGTTCCACAAAGCTCCAGCCTGAGCCCTTTCCTTTTTAATCTTTATATGGCCCTTGTGGCGTTAATAACTGAGCAATATGGGGTAGAAGTGGTGAACTATGCAGACGATACGCAGTTGGTTGTGGCTTTGGCACAACCTGATGAGCATGCAGCCAGCAATTTTGCATCCTGTCTCCAAGACCTTGCTGGCTGGATGGCCGATAATTGTCTCAGACTGAACGGCGACAAAACAGAGTTGCTGATTGTGGGTAAGACTCTGTCAGTCTGGACCTCGGCCTGGGGGCCCCAGTCACTGGGTCCTCTTCCTATGCCTAAGGATCAAGTTAAGAATCTTGCAATTTGGATCGATTCTTATGAGTATCACACCAGACGTGTAGCTGGAACTTGTTTCGGCATTCTGTGTAGTCTTAGAAAGACGCTGGATTTGCTCCCTATTACAGCTAGGAAGGCCCTAGTCCATGTTTAAGTTTCTTCCAGGCTGGACTATGGGAGTGTCCTCTATTTGGGAGGTAATATCACATGTCTCCAGAGACTACAATATATCCAGAATACAGCCGCCCGCCTGGTGCTGATGCTGCCTAAAAGAGCTGCCTCAAAAAAAGCCTTGGAATCGCTGCACTGGCTGCCCATTAGGGAGCGTGTCCTGTTTAAAGCCCTCTCTGTTAGTCACAGGATTGCGCAGGGGAAAGGTCCTTGCTTCTTTCGCAATCTTTTAACATCTTACACTCCAACTCAGCTGCTGCGATCGCAAGGGGCTGGCATGATGCCGGTTCCCAAATTCAGAAGGGCTAGAATGGGAGGAAGATCCTCCTGTTTTTTGGCTGCCCGGCGCTGGAATGCCCTACCCCATAGGCTTCGTGTGGAAGCCTCAGAGGTGGTTTTTTGTAAAGAACTAAAAACCTACTTATTCCCTAGGGACTAGATCCATTGGGGTGGGTTGTGGGAGGCTGTAACAGTTTGGTGGCTGGGGGCCAATGACTAGCGTGGGGACACACTGGCTAGTGTAACCAGGTGCTGTGTAAGCTCAGGATTATTATTATTATTACCCACACAAGTAAGGTACAATTTTTATCAGGAGACTTGAGGGAACCCTGGGTGGGTGGAAGTTTGTGGATCCACGCAGATTACATAACTTTACATCACAAAGCGCTTTTTTTAGACAACTTTTAATGATTCGAAGTGATTCTGGGCAACATACATTTGTGAAAGCCAGACAAGTCACCCCATCCTTGAATTTCCAGAGTGTCAAGTTTTTAAAAATGTACAGATTTTCTAGGTTTCCCTTAATGCTGGCAGAGCTACTGTCCAAAATCCTCATTAGGCACATTTAAAAAAAGGTCAGTTTTAGGTCGAAAAATATGATGTGTCCACATTGCATTTTGAGCCATTTCCTTGTGAGGTACATTTTTTTTGCAGAGTTGAAGGTAAACACAGAATAGTAGAAAAAGTGTAGTTACCAATTGTCTTTCAAAGCATTTCTGCTTTCCAATGTAAGACAGTGTGTAAAAAAGAAGTAATTTTGAAAACTGCCCTCTAATTAACAGGCTAGTATGCTGGAAGTGCATGTGCTCTGCGGTTGTGAGGTTGTTGTCGGTGTTGGTCGAGACACTGAGGGTGTCCTTGTGGATTATGGCGATTCCCCCTCTAGTTCCGTTGGTGCGGTCTCTGCGGGAGATCTTGTAGCCCTGTGGGATGGCTTTTGCGATGTCTGGTGCTGAGGTGGCGTTCAGCCAGGTCTCCGTAAGGAAGGCTACGTGGGGGGTGGTAGAGCCAAGGAGGTCCCAGAGTTCGATGGCGTGCTTGCGAGCGGAGCGGGTGTTGAGGAGGAACCAGCGGAGGTGGTTGGGTTCTCTGGTTGGTGGATTGGTTGGCTGTATGCTGGTGTATCTGCAGTTCTTGCAGGTGAAGGGCCCTTGGGTGCACTTTGGGGTAGCCCAGTAGCAGGGGTGGTCTTGTCCGGTGTTGAGGGCATGGAGGGTGCTGGAGTCGTAGAGCAGCCTGGCGTTGCGGGGCGCAGGGCCCAGGGGTTCTGGCGCTGGGCGCTGTCCAGATGCAGACAGGCGCAGACGGCTTGCCTTTGGAGTGACTTCAGCGCGCCAGAGGCGCGGCCGCTGTGCTGCCTCCATATGTGGGGAAGAGGGAGGGCGGAGCAGCTAGGAGGTGAGAGCGGGGTAGAGAATGGGAGCAGCGGGGGGCAGGGCTGCAAGAATGGAGCGGTGGGAGGTGGTAGTGAGGGAAGCCGGGGGGAGGGTGGAGAGAGGGCTCAGGGGCACTGCGGGCACAGAAGGCATATAATGGAGGGACACAAACAAAAGAAAACGGGCACATAAACAGCGTTATAACAGGAGAATACAATCAGAAAAATGGGCACAAAGCAAAAAGGACACAAAACCAGGGCAGGAGCCAGGTGGCGAGACCTGGGAGGATCACGCCGCACCATGCAGCGGCAAGGTGACGGCGAGGGTACAGGAGCGGCATCACAGGAGGACTGTGCGACGGCTGGGGGGGCGACCTGCCTGAGATCAGGGTCAAAGGTCGCTCCCTTCACCACAGCACAGCCTCCATATGTCAGGAGGAGGGAGGGCGGAGCAGCTGGGAGGCGGGAGCGGTGTAGCAAATGGGAGCAGCGGGGGGCGGGATGCAGGGATTCAGCGGTGGAAGGTGGTAGTGAGGGAAGCCGGGGGGAAGGCAGAGAGAGGGCTTAGGGGCACTGCGGGCACAGAAGGCGTAAAATGGAGGGACACAAACAGAAGAAAACGGGCACAAAAACAGCGTTATAACAGGAGGATACAATCAGAAAAACGGGCACAAAGCAAAAAGGACACAATACTAGGGCTGGAGCTGGGTGGCGAGACCAGGGAGACTCACGTCGCATCAGGCAGCGGCAAGGCGACGGCGAGGGCACAGTAGCGGCATCACAGGAGGACCATGCGGCAGCTGGGGGGCGACCTGCCTGAGAACAGGGTCAAAGGTCGCACTACTACTATCCAGGAAGTCCCATTGGAAGTTTTTGAAGTTTCTACTGCCCATTTGGTAATATCAAATAATGAAGTATCTCCTCTACCTGCTACTTCTAAAACAACAATACAAACAACTTGCAAAGAAACACAGATTTCTATTCAGAAACCCAACTTGGATGGTATTTACATCTAGTTCAAGTTCGACACAACATAAAGAACTGCCAACATTAGATCAAACAGCCTCAGACTTCTTTTTTGGCTATGATGACTTCTGATCATATTCGTCTAAGCCACTATTACCTCCAATTCCACCTCTCCAAGGTAGATTGTGTAATTCCCACTTTTTGTTGAAGAGGACATACTTTGTTCCTCCATGGCCATATCTGTGGATTACAATTTCATTACTTTTCCGCGCTCTGTGGATTGATTTTGCAACAGTTTTTTTTGCCTGTGAATATACACTAACCTCCAGAATGCTCTACTAACGGTGAACTTGATTTTACAATCCCATTCTTCAACACACAAAGTGCGAAGAGACCTTAAGGTAGTAAACATATCTGATTTTCATGATGGAATAGTTTGGGATAGAGTGTTGCATGATATATTCAGTCCTAATGAACTTTTGCAAATTCCAACTGTGTTTTGCATCTTGTTAAATTATTTTACCACCCCTAGTACTAAATCCGATGATTGGGACTTTGATACAGTGCATGGAATAGTAAAGAATTCCACAGTTTTTGATTCTGAGGAAATGTATGAAAGCACTTCAAACGATAATATTATGGTGATCACTACTTGCATAAAGCAAGTACTCCATCTGCAATGTTTAATTACATGCACACTGCCACACACCACATAGGGTAGCTCACAAAACATTTGCACAGAAGTTTCCATATTTCTCTGGTCATGATAGAAAGACCAAATGCCAGATGCAAGACCCTATTTTGCGGCTGCAAAAAATGGTAATTGCAGGTACAAATGCTATTTTGCGAGTCCCTGACTTGCAAAATAGAATTTGCGACTCTCGCTATTAGGAAGGGGCATACCTTCTTAATAGCGAGTCAACATGCTATGTACTATTGTCTTGCAACTGCGTTAGCGGCCGCAAAACACTTGCAGTTTACCACCTACTTTAAGTAGGTGGTAAACCACTCGCAAAAGGGAAGGGGTTTTTCGCAGGATTCCTTCTTCTTTGTGAGTATGTTGGAAACAATTTTTTAAGAGAAGAAAGTGGTTCCAGAGACCACTGCCTGCCGTTAAAAGAATGAACCTGAAAGGTTTCATTTTTCTTTTCTAAATGCTTCACATTTCCCTCTAAGGAAAACGGGCTGAACTAAAAAAAAATTAAAAGCTGCTTTATTACAAAGCAGTCCCAGATATTAATGAGCCTCGCAATTTGCAACCCCATTGGGAATCGTAAATAGTATTAAACATACTGTCGTACATCAAAAATTGTGCCTTGCAAATTAGGACTCACAAAAGAGTCTCAATTTGCGATGTAAAATTTAATTATTCGTACATCTGGCCCCAAGAATATTACTATAATAGGCTTCCATCATCACAAGCAAAGAAAACTATGCCCACTAACACAAAGCTGATATATTCTGATTCTTTTCTTTTCCAATTGTCTACACAAGAGTATAACTTTTGGATGGCAGTTGAGTTGATATCAATTTGCAGAGCTAAATATAGGCAGGTTCAGGGGAACAAGGCACTATTCAGAGCATTATAAATGTGGGTTCTGAAAAGGAGTTGTTGATGGATCAAGAGGGTTGAGAGGACCCTTCACAATTAAAGGTGGCAGGGAGATACATCCTCTCAAGTATAACTGCTTCCACCCAGAAACTATCCCACCTAATAGCACAAAAGTGCTCCTTACCAAACCAGAGGGACAGAGGATAGGGGAGTAGATAACCTCAAGTGGATACAGTTGCTCTACATGAATAGTGTGGGGAAGGAAAACATCCTTTGTTATATACAAGCCTCACACACTCTAGTAATCTCATGCCTCATTATAGGATTCACCCTGACTCCTAGAGGTCAGGGTGGGTTCAACCATATTCCAGGTACACTTCTGAGAAGATTAAAGAATTAAAGAATTAAAGAAAGGAAAATCCCTCACCTTCTACAAGTTATCCCTTTTTTAGCTGAGAAGGTGAAGAAGGTAAAAATAAGATATAATAGGTAGTTTGGGATACATTTTTCGTTTGAAACTATTCAGAGCATGCAAGATAGAATATAAAATGATTTTCTTGAACGAAACTGTGCATCAGTATTTGCCAGGCTAAGATAGAATATTTAAATACCCCTTACATTCACACATTTCCATGTTTTGCAAACTGGCAAAGGTTCACAAATTAAACACCAGAAACATTAGCAACCATGCTTTTCAACATTCATATAATTCTTCATTAACCAATCAGAGGGGATGGTCCCTCTGGGTGTTTAATGCAGATGTCATGCACGTGTATTTGGTGACACAGAAAGGTTTAAGATCAGTCGGCCCAACCCATGTTACATTTAGACTCAACACTTTGTGCTGGTAGAAACTTATAGTGTTGGGAAGTTGTAACTTGAGTGACTAAAAACCTCAACATTGTCACAGGTGAAACAATGATTGTCCCTTCTTTCTGATGACATGGGAGTACAGGAATGTATACTAGGTCCTCAAAAAGCATGTCAAAAACACTTTGTATATTCAAAATACAGTGAGTTGTGGAATGTGTCCCAGCAGGAGGCTGCACAAGATTGATGGAAAACATTTAAGAAGTGTTCTTGCGGTAGTAGATAATGACATGACTACATTTTCCACTAGGATATACTCTTTGGGGAACATTGTGTCATCTGTGATAGATGGGAAACATCCGTTACAACGCGGATGTTTCAACGCGGTGCTGTTACGACGCGTCCGTAACAACGTCAGTCGTTACCACGACTTGCGCTGGAGGGCGCTAGAAGATTAAACATAGTACATTTACTGTTCCAACACCTTCCCTAGTGTCCACGGGGACAGGTGTTAGAATAGTAAATTATACTATTCGATATCCGCGCTCCCAACGCAAGTCGTGGTAACGACTTGCGTTGTAAGGGACGCGTTGTAACAGCATGCGTTGTGACGGTACGCGTTGTACCGTCACTAATCAGTGATAGACATCATGTAGAAAAACATTTCCTCTTTACAACATGATCAATCACAGCTTAGATCAATTATGCTACTAAACTGGAAGATTGTCCGTTCCGGTTCCGTACCATGGTGACACCTTAATGCCGCAAGCTTGTATCACCGTTCAATCTCACAAAACAGCTGACAATCATGACAATCATGACAAGGAAAGACAAAAAATTAGGCTTGGGCGGTAAATACTGTTCTGCGCGTGGAATTTGTGGAATTTTGGTAATTTTGCGTTCTGCGGAGAACGCAGAATTGCAATCAATTCCACAATTCGCAGAATATTTTCTTGTTTACACTTTCAAAATGCGTGTTTGCAAGATTTTTCTCCCTGAGCACGCAAACAGCATTCACAAACATGAAAAAAGCTTCGGGAATGGGCAAAACAAGCAATTCCGAGTGTTCGCTGAACTTTTGCTTGCTCGCAGAGATTTTTTAGTTTTGCAGAGCTCTGCGTATTGCGACAACGCAAATTCCGCCCACCCCTACATTAAATACACCACTTTAGATGTAGAGAAGATGGAGAAATTACCATTTATTTTTGCAGAAATACCTTCCACAGATTGGATAATCCACTGGTACGTTTCCCTGCTGGTAATTATTACTCTTCTTATGCAAATCTGTTCCATTATACTGATTATCACAGAATGTGTCTTTTACACAAGAATCACAATTCTTTAATGAATATTGGAAATCCTTGCTGAGTATTTTCTGTGTACTTCTTTAATTGTGCATGCAAATCCAAATGAAATGTTTCAAGATCGTTACCCCAATTAAGAGTTTCATGGTTATCATGTTGTAAGGTTGCACGTTTGTTCCCCTGTACATTTAGGGGTACAGGGTGCATGGAATTAGTGTAGCACAATCGTGATGTATATGTTGTCCAAAAAATGCACAGCTTTACAGAGGGAGATAAAAACAATACAACAGACCCAGACCCAGTAATAAGGGCATGTTTCATTGGGAGATCACCAATTCACAGGTTTCTAAAGGCTCTTCAACATATGGCTCATTAAACAGGAAGTCATTATTCCAATTAATCAAGTGAACTTCAGAGGTGCCGCCAGCCTCTCTATTCAGGCCCTCAAGAGTAGGGAAGTCCTTCTGATCTCTGCAAAACTCCTCCCTGGATAGCCCACACTCTGACATGCTGCCAGGTACTGCTTCTACTTCAAGCAATGCTTCCACTCCAGCCCCTCTTTTGGTTATGCACATGATAATGCCCCCTAGGGGACCCAGCATGTTCCATGACCCAGCTCCTCCTGTTAATATTCCTGTGTTGTACTTTTGGTTCTTTCCGTTATTGTGTGTGTGTCGCTCGAGAGGTCCTACAAGAGTTGAAATGGGTTATCCACAATTGCGTAATTTGGTGATCACCTTGTTTCTTTTTGAGTATTCAACCCATGCATAGCACATGTGCCGGTGCTTGGCTTTTCGGCCCCCAACCAGAAAGGATCTCTTGCTCTAACTCTTGTAGCCTACCATGCTTCAATTTCCAGCAAAATCTTCTCTCCAGACTCCTGCTTCTTCTCATTACTGTCCCGTTGCATCGATACTCCTCACCTGCAAAACTGGAAAAGAGGTCAGTGACTATAATAAATAGAATAGTCAAATCTTTTTTTTAAAAAGAACTCCACATCCAGGAACTCATTACGCAGAATGGTAAAACTGGCTTCATTAGTCTGAGGAATCGTAAGGACAAAGAACAAGGGAAAAAGCCTGGTTGCTGAGCTCCAACCCTCCATTTAATATGAGGAGGAATATGGACGACATTCCCAGAATTCAGAGAGCATTATTATGCAGTAAAATGAGGAACCAGCTCCTTATGAGGGGGATCATTATGAACTCACTCAGAAGAATCGAAAAGAACGAAAAGAAATTAGAGTATTTCTACACAAACTTTCTGTGTAAGTGTTAAGAATGTTGTTTAGCAGTTTTGCGAAACATTGTTTAAAGGCTCAGATGAGGTGCTAACTGTAAACATAAGAGTAGACTCAAGAGCTTTTAAAAACTTCCTAGACATCACCTTGGCCAAGGCAATACAATTCCCTTGTTTCAGGAATGAACTTCCAGAACCAGGCCAAGCAGTTGTTGGGTCTGGGTTCTCTCCCAGATCAGAAACCCACAAGACCCATGATTTAACAATGTTTTGTCATAACAGTCATGTAAAAGAGATCTGCTTTGACTTATTTGATACTACACTTTTCAGAGGAAATTTAATTATACAAAAATGTCTCTGATTACACAACCCAAGTATAGACTGGCACATGAGGAAGGTGACTTTGAGATCAGTCTTTTCTCTAAAGAGATGTTACTAGGAAAACCATACTGTGACTGTACCAGTGAGTTGTGAAGCAAACGACAACTTTACATCCGACTGCCTTCCAGATTGCTATGCTGACTTTAATGATGCATTTAGTAAGAAATAAAAGCTGAGAAGCATCCACCTCATCTTAGTTAGGACCGTTGGATCGGCCTATTGCCTGGTGCAACCGAGTGATGAGGCTGTATCTGCAGAATAGGAAAATCAACACCTCAAGTTCTATTTAAGGAATTTAATCAAGAATAAGTTTATCATCCATTCCACCTTGCCAGTATCTTCCCCACTATTTACATAGCCATTTAAAAAGAGATCTTCATACCCGCCGGGCGTTGAATAGAGATTGTTCCCCACTTACTTAGATTCCTGTTCTCTTAGACCAGGTCAGGAATTTGACGATCAATACCCGATTGGATTTGTGTGAGGCTTATTACCTCTTCATAGACTGGAAGGGATAAGAAAAAAAGAAAACATTCCATACAAAATTTGGTATTTACAAGTACTTTGTCATTCCCTGACAGCTTTTCAGTTTTTTTTACAAATGATGTCTTTCAGACGAATTCCTGGTCATTTGTGTTGTTTTATTTATTCACAACATCCTGTTTTTCAAGAAGTGAACAAGCCCATATCAGTCTTGCACATGCAGTTATACAGTGATTACCGTAAAAACATCGCTATGCAAAAGATGAGAACATCTTGCTCCTTGTTACAATAGTAGAGTTCTTGCAATTTTGTTATCACACCTGAAGGGATTCAGATGGACATCTTAACATGCAAAGCACTTTAGAATGTACCTACTCTTAAGAATGTTAAGGAATGCTGAAGTTTCCTGAGCTCCAGACAATTTGATAGGAGGTTTATCACAGACTCACCGCTATTACAAATCTCTTAGGAAAAGGAGTCCCCTTTGTTTTTCCCCAATAAGCAGAAGAGGTTTTTAATACTCTGAAAAGAAATGTCCCCTCTGCACCAGTACATAGGCATCCAAATCCCACACTTCCATTTGTGGTTGAAACTAATGCCTCTGAACACACTGTGGGAGATGTCTTGCTCCAATACACCCCAGACTCGGGTCAGCTACACCCATGTGCCTATTTTTCATCAATAATACACCTGGCAGAACAAAGCTGTCACAGCTGACACCCTGTTCTGAATAGGTGCACCGGTAGAGCCTGCAATTTCTTAGAGTTACAGTTACAGTCCAAAGAATTTTATTAGAAGCCCCTCTTTGGGATTAATTCAACACACAAAATGAAAGTATTTATTTATTTATTTTCTATTCATTGATTACCTGAGTAAGTCCCATTTAAGGTTGACACATCACACATTACCTCTTTTCCAGAGATTGTCACAACCCAATGATTGTAAAATTAAATCTATTGAACTGTCTCAGATTTTCTGAGAGTCAATACTTTCTTTTTTATCAATAACTTTTTTTAGATTTGGATAACCCAGATCTCATCAATAGCAATATTAACAATACCTCTGTAGACCTTTGTCCTGCTCAATGCATGCACCTTTTCTTTGGATTCTTTGAAGGAGGACTCTGTAGATCCAGCTATTCCAGGGAATACTAGGATATGCTCTGTTTTGCATCCATGGTTACAAAGTAGCTGCATATGTGAAGAATTGGCATCTGCCGGACTGACCACAACCAGTCTGATTCAGGTCATTCACTGGTAATGAAGTAACTCTCCCCCCAGATCAGAATGAGGACCGATCTCCCCTTGATCAGAAAGCCAGGGCTTCTTGGACTTCTCATGAACAGAGGTGTAATGCAAGCCCCAGCGGTATAGAGAGACCAAAGGCTTATGACTGTCTCTAAGATATGAAGGCATGAGGGGTCCCTCACAGCCTTTACAAGGGTCCCCATTAGTTTGATTACAGCACTGGCTGTTTCCCTTATTCCCGCTTTGATACAGTGTACCATTAAAAAACAAAATCCCCATACGGGTTCCTTCAGAAAATGGATTGGCAAATACAGAAAGAAAAAAACATGTTTCTACTCACAATTTTGGGGGAATGCCCCAAACATTTGCAGTTGTATTAAATCAAGAAAAATGACCAAACACTCACTCTCTAAAAAGCTTGAACACTTCATAAGAAATCAGCTTCACAATTCTGATTTGCTAGCATTTCAAGCCTACATGCAAACCTTAAACCTTCCTCCTAACCCAAAAAAGAAAATGGTATACATTGAGTTGCGCATGAACCATTCTGAAATTAATGTGACTTGAATTAAAATAAATATTGAATGCATTGAAAGCAATTTGATACATATTGAAATTAAAACAGGGCATTTTCATAGTGTGAAATATGATTAACTTTTAAACTGCAATAAAATGCATTACATTGTCATGGACTGGGAGTAATGGGACTTAAATTATACATAATATTACAATTAAAAAATAATCTGTCTCTTAGACTGAGTTGGAATTCTCCCCTCCCCTGATGTTAGGTGATTTTAGTGCAGCATAAATCGTCATCTTCAATTAACCACTTTCAGGTTGTTAAGAAGGTTTTAAAAAACTTTTGTGTTTGTCCTCACAATTATGACTCCCAGAAGGAGACACTTGATTTTGTACTTCAAAATGTCCTTGGAACAGTGGTGGCCAGGTTCCACCCTTGGCACCCACATTTCTATGGCTTTTTGAACTTTTGATAGAGGGAGCCCATTCTGTGCTGGTTCCTGGCAATCTTGTGGCCCCACTACTTCTCCTGTGGATGAGGATAGACTGGTGCATTCTGACTCCCACTGGCGTGTAGCCTAGGTGGGTGCTATAGTTAGGGGCCCTCCAAACATTCCAGACATAGACATGGGGCAGAGGAAGAAGCATGCATCACTTTTTTGTCTCTGTCCTAACTGGGAGAAGTATTGAAAGTACTGTGATACTCCAACGGTTTGCCCCCTGTGGTGATCTGAGCACCCAGGGAACATGGGGACTTCTGAGGGCAAACTGGATACAGGGAATGAGCCCTAGGCACGCCTGCTCCTCCGAGGAACAAAATAACTTTAAATATGCTGACCCCTGCACTTTGGCGTACCTCAGGGGATTGATCTGGAGATGGAATGGAGCATTACTCACTCCATGTTTTCCACTTTGTGTTATTAAAAGGTAAATCTTCAAGGCTGCATATCTCAGACTATGCTGGGCTGATTATCATCATCTTTGGGTTAAAAAGGCTACTTAATAGCCTCTAAAGGGGGTGCATTCTACAGGGAGTTAGATTTGCTGACACTGTGAATGAACATTGTCTCTGCCTGGCTCCTGGCACTCATCTCCTGCTGGTCGGGCCATCTTGTGGAGTTCCATTGCACCCATCCTGCAGAACATCATCCTGCCTGCACTTCCCAGGCCTCAGAGACCCTGTCCTTCTTCAGAAACACTCATCAGGGGCAATGTAGTCCAGGTATTTCCCCCTAGAGGTCCTTATTTCACATAAGAGGCCTAGAACCGCAAGGCCTAAAAGACCCATCCTAGTCTTTGGGTTTGGCAGGATTCAAAGTATAATCCAACATTGCAGGATATCACATGGTTACAATATCAAGCATGGAATCTTCTGATATCATCGTCTCAACCCACTCTCTCTTGTGCTGTGTTAATAAGTAGGGGTGGAATGTTTTTGGCCAAGGCACCTTGGCTAATAACATGGAGCCGTATGATCCCTTCACCCCAGTCCCTTCCTTCCTGCACAGCAATCTTGTATGATCAAAAATGGTGACAAACAAGGTTTTCTCCTCTGAGGACCTCAGCTCTGCCCTAGTTGGCATCAATATCTGATGTCTTCCAACCAAAATTTCAAAGGAGAACCTTTACTAAGTAGGGTTCAGAAGCCAGGACCTCCTCAATTATTCTAGTTGTCGTAAATTAGCAGCAATGGGTTAGCGTTAGCAGAAGACATTTTGTATTTCTGGCAGTCATCTTATTTGCCATGTGCTGCCATGTGCTCACCATGTGCTTTGTACTACCTTCCTGTTAGCTGCGTCTGAAGTCTGCCCAGTAACAGGATATATTTATCCTCCTCCACTTTAACGCATGCCCAGAAATGCCCAGTAGGGTCTGCAGCTGTTACTGGGTAATTTCAGATAGGAATGTGTTTACTACGTTCTGAAAACTGTTAGCTCCTCCCACTTGGTTGAACAAAGAGAACTTGCATGTCCATATTAGGCATTTTTGTGTGCTCGCATGCGCCAGGACTGCCCCTTGCATTTATGCTTACTATGGGCCCGATTCACAGAACTAACTTAAGACAAAATCCTAAACTTACTACTTTTGGTATTCACAGAAGTTAGGATTTTGTCTTAAGTTTGTCTTAAGACAGACTTAAGTTAGGATTTTGTCTTAAGACAAAATCCTAACTTCTGTGAATACCAAAAGTAGTAAGTTTAGGATTTTGTCTTAAGTTAGTTTTGTGAATCGGGCCCTATGTCATTTAAAAACATATATAAAGCCCCAGGTTTCTTCATTCTGCAGACTGCCTCATTCAGTTGCTATGGCTTCTGTGTGACGCAGCCTCAACTCATGTGAGTTTAATAAATGTTTAGAAATGTTTCTTTTGATATTGCAGTTTCTGTGCCAACTTTTGTTCAGCTTTTGAAGGACTAAGTATCAGCAAGACCCCTGAGAAGGAGTTTTTGTTTCCTCAAATGGTGCGCCAATGTGGGTCCCATCAGAGAGGTGGCTATCTGAAGGAGTGATCTTGTCAGGAGGCAGAAATCTACGGAGGACGACAAGACGGGTTTCTACTAAGAAGGTACTCTGTGCACGGAGATTCTGGGGATTCTTTGTCTGCAGCCCAGTGTGTTTCAGATCTTCCTGATTTTGATCCTCCACATGATGTCACCCCTGACTGAGAACATTTTTGGCGTGAGTATAAAAAAAAAGACCGTTAGGCCATTCAGAACTTGGCAGTTAGAACCTGGATGCTCTGGGCTGGTAAGAACTGTTCTACGGTACTTGCTGCAAGCTTTTGGAAGCCTGGATTGGCAAGGCAGTTTTAGGATACGCTTGCTGCGGCTATTTGGTTTTGTGGGACTAGTCATATTTGGTTTTGGATTTGGGATAAATGCGTTGCAACACATATAGGCAGGTAATGAGGAGATTTTTCTCTACTTTGTATGAAATTTGAACGGTGCACGTACGAACTGTACTTTAAGCACTACTTTGGGTATAATATTGTATATTCTGCAATATATTTGGCATGCCTGTTTTCAAGCTCACATAAAAGAATGTGTTGCTTTTTGGAAGATACCATAGTGAGATGTGAATTAAAATTAGATAGCTCCCCTAGAGGGAATACCTAAAATAGGTTTAGGTATCAAAACATATTTCTTCCTTGGTGATTTTGTATCCCCAGGGAATTAAAATATGGACATAATACATATAAGGATCCTTTGTTCTGTGCAATTTTATGAATAGAGAAATGCAGAGCAATTTTTGGTGCTCTGCCAGTCAAAACTGGTGAATTGAGTGTATTTTGGCTTCTTCGATACACAGCAGTCTGTTGGACTGTTTTTTGCAGTCTTTTGGAACACTATTGAGAAGCGTTTCTTGTAAATATGACCTACAACTAGTATTTACAAATGGTCTGGTTTAAGTACAGTCTGTGGGCTGTCCTTTGTTTCAGTCCTATGTGTTGATCTGTGGGTTAAATGTGTGTTTAAATGTCTATGTGGTTTTTCCCATTAGTGTAACTTCTGTAAGTGAATAGCGATGGCGCAAATTATGAAACAAATGGCTAAAGCGCTGTATTGTGGGTCTGAGTGTTTGAATCCTTTCTGTTTATGTCTGAAATGAGCTCAATGTGTGTTTGTGGGTTCTTGATGTTTTCAGTCTGTTAAGTAAAATGTTAGATTAATTAATAATAGGTAGAAATTAAATAAAAATGCAGCAATTTACCATATCACATGCTTAAATCGCTATATGTTACTAAGCAAAAACGCATATGTGCAAAATGTTAAATGCCTAAAATAGATAAAGTTAAAATTCACATTCACTAGGAATATGAAAGGCCTCAAAAATACATTGTGCGTTTTGTAGAAAAATGAATTTATAGCATTTTTTAACTTACATGCATTGAATTACATGTTAACAGGCAAATACTTCAGCTAAAGTGAATTTTTGCTAGATTTAAATGCATCTTATTGCACAAACATTTCAAAACTCGAAATGTCTGTTTTAAGTAAGATTGCCAGCGTGATCAGATTTCAACACTGTGCAGGGCTCTGACTGCCGTTAAGGAAACAGATGTTGTTTTTTGAAGGCCACGACTAACATCGGAATGTTTATTCAGCCAGGACTTAGCCGTTAGTTAATCACGGTTTGAATTTTGCATTTCAGAATAGTGTTTTAAAGGGTTCCAAAAATAAGGTTCATTATTTTGTATCACTGGAAGACATTTCAATTGCGGTTTTCCTCTCTTTAAGCATTTTTTTGTAAGCATTCTTGGTTCTCCTGCTAAATAAGAAAAATCCTTTTAGAAAAAAGCGGCGCAAAAATCTTTAAGTTAGGCTTTTGTGCTTAGGCTCAAAAATGACTGCGTCTAAAAATGATAGGCAAGTGATGCAGCTTTTTTTATATGTGGATTTATCACAAATGATTGGGTTTAGTAAAAATAATTATGAATTATGAAAAAATAATCATTAAAAAATAAGTGCTTCTAAATTAGTTTTTTAATATTTATAAAGCGTAATACTCATACTATGACCTCCTAACATTAAAATGTCATTTAAGTTGTGTGTTTCTGCATAATCAGGATATTTACGTGTTGATTTTCACTTGGCGCAGGCATAAAAACTCATTTTTTCTAAGGAATTACATGAGATATGGCTAATGTTCAATCTTTGCAATCTGTTAAGAACATTGTGAGGATGATTAATAAGTAATGCAATTGTAGGATCTTTATTTTTAAGTGCCCCAGATATCAAAGTCGAAATTGAGTTAAATAGCCTTTTAAATAGTATTCTTGCCATTTACAATAGCTTTAAAGTGTTTTAGGCTTCAGTAAATGCATACAATTGTGTATAATGCAAACTTGCAGGTTGTTATTATTTGAGGTTGCTTTTCATAGATCAGTGAGCTAATGTGCCCGGTGCAGATTTTTGTGTTTAATATCAGGGTTGAAGGTTCTAACTTTAGCTGGGCCTATTTAGACGTTTTATTTAAATTTATTTAAAACATTTGTAGAGCGCGGCTGTCACCTGGCAGGTATCCTGGCGCTGGCAGCTACTCCTGGGTTATTGGGCGGGGGAGGTGAATTATGGGCGAGCGGGCTTAGAGGAGGGGTGGGGGAAGAGCCATGTTTTAATTTGCTTCCTAAAGGGTAGGAGGTGTGGAATTTGGCGAATTTCGGCAGGCAGACTGTTCCAGAGCTTGGCCGCAGCCACTCTGAAGGATATTCCCCCAATCCTGGCTTTCTTGCATCTGGGTACTTTTACAAGGCAGGCGGTTGTGGACCTAAGTGTTCTGGTGGGGATGTACCACGAGAACAGACGTTGAAGAGGTCTAGGTCCTGCACCGTGTAGTGCCTTGAAGACCAAGCAAAGGGCTTTGAAGGCGATGCGTTGCTTCAAAGGAAGCCAGTGCAGCTCAGCCAAGGCAGCAGTGGCCGAGGATCTCCTGGTCCAACCAAGAGCCAGTTTGGCTGCTGCCGACTGAACTCGTTGGAGTCTGTCTAGCAGTGTCGTAGGGGATTCAAACAGGAGAGCATTACAATAGTCAAGGCGACTAAGGATAGTGCACCTGACTATCAATGCTCGGGCTGAAGATGGTAATAGAGGCAGGATTTTGCGCAGTGAGCGCATAAGGGCTGAGCAGGTGGCGACTGTTCTTGAAACCTGCGTTTCCATGCTCAGTTGGTGATTTAGCATGACGCCCAAATTGCGAACACTGGTAACAGGTAGCGGATTGTTGGAGTTTTCCGGGGGCCAGAACTCAGCAGGCAGAGGGCGGGATATGCGACTCGCAGGACAGAACAGAACCTCGTTTAAGGTTGATGAAATGAGTACCACTGCATAGGGTGGTAGCAAACATTTGTTTTAAAGCTGGTATTTGATGTTATTATGTTCTGCAAATTATTCACAGTAAGGGGCTCATTATGATTGCGGATTTTCCACATCCTCCGGGCCGGCGGAAGCCACCGCCGGCCCGGAGGATGCGGAAAATCCGCAGCGGACCCACCAAAGACCCACCGCCACATTAGGATGGCTGGTGGGTCCTGGTTTCCGTCCGCAGCTTTTCCTCTGTGGTTGGCTTACAACCGCGAAGGAAAAGCACTAATCTGGTGACGGTGTCTCTCAGACACCGTCCGCCAGATTAGTATGTGCCTGCAAACATGCTTTTCCGCGGCGGCTTTTCCGCTGTGGAAAAGCATGTGTAACTTCACTGGGGGGGCCCGTTGCGGGCCTCCTAGGTGAAGGGGGGGTGGGGGGTGCACAAGGGGGGTACCTTTGGTACCCCCCTGCATTTGTATGCAGAAAGCGGCAGGCACCGCGCGGTGCCTGCCTCTTTCTGCATGCAAATGCAATGCGTGCATTTTTAACATTGCCGCGGGTGCAGCTTGAAGCCGCACCCGCCGCAATGTTAAAAATAGAGGATGTGACCGCCACCCTGGCGGTCACATCCTAATCGCACAGGAGGGGACCCCGCAGCCCATGCGGACGTCTCCTCCTCCTCAATGATCGCGGACGGACGCAAGTCCGTCCGCGATCATAATCGGCCCCTAAATGTTTTAATAATTTAAGAATAAATTAATTTTAGCCCCTAAAAGAAGTCATGTATATAACATGTGTTTTTTAATAGGGTTGATTATTGTAGGTTAGAAAGAGTTAGGAAGGCTTTTTGTCTTTTTCAGCTTGAGTGAGGGAATAGAAAGGGGGGCTGAGGAGTGCGGAGTGCACCAGGCATATTTTGCTCTTAAGGTCAGTGAGATGGGGATTTAGAAGTTAGTGAAAACAGATGGAGAAATCACTGCTTGGTAAAGCTTCTCTGAGGAACAGAAATTAAAGCTTGAACATTAGAGGGCTGTGCGAGGCTTTCACGTTGACATCTGCTGCTTATTACATTAGGGCTTTGTCTCCGAGAAGAGCATTCCTGACCAGCCTTAAAGAGAGATAAATAGCAGGGCCTTAAAGGGGGTTGGCGCACGGGACATGCAGAGTGTCTGTGAAAGAGTTTTATTTTTGAACAGTCAAAATTAAGGTGGTTTAGCATGTATAAAAAAGATGGTTGGTTAACAGTCGAGAATTTGTTTGTTATGTGCTGTGTCAGCAGTATGTTGAAAAGAGATGTTTTTTTAGTATGACTTCTTTGAAAAGAAATGTTCGGGTATTTTTTTCATGATTTTGCATTTTATCCTTTTATGAATTGTTACTGCTGGTCCTGTGCGTGTGAAGCGACACAGTGTTGTATTTGACAGCTTATCTCCATTGACTGGTGATCTGCTGCAAAAGGGCCGGTGATGAATGTAAAGGAAAGTATTTTTGGTGTAAGTCCGATTTTAAGCCTGACAAATTAAGCAGACCAGAATATTGGGTTTTGGGCTGCAGGTTTACAGAGCATGAAGTGCATGCAATGGTGTTGTGTGTCACCGCTTATTTACATATGCTATTGTACTTTGTCTATATGCTTTTTGTGCTTGATATACAGCGCGTATATCTGATGGCTTGGCATGTGTGTGTTTTTGATCTTATGCATGTTTTTGTTTTATGTTGTTGCTTTTGATACTATTACAAGTTCCCCTGTGTTGTGAAGGGATCTTTCATGACGATGCAAATCGCTGCAAAACAGTTGGGTATATTTTCGCTGATACTAAATTTCACAGATATGATTTTTTTCATGTTAAGAACAAGACAGACAATACTTCACCAGTGTATGTCAAATTTGGCTAAAAGTATTGATGAAACATAAAAAAAGATATACAGGATCCAATTGTGTCACCTGTAGTCACGTTACTGCCCTCTCCCTCAAGGAATAGGCAGGCCTAGATTTATGTTTCCTTGATTAGACCTAAGGATGAAATTATAGATTTGTGGCTCTTACTAAAGGTGACCTAAACTTTTCATTTTTTTCCCTTGAAGAAGGAACTGGACCATTAACTGAGATTACCGTATATGGTGTAGGGGCCAGCGGTAGAGTTCAAATTTCTGCACTACTGTGACTTTTGTGTACTACCCATACTCTTGGTATTATGTCACAAACTTGACTATCACTTGAGTGATTTTTTTGTTCATCCTATAGATTTTTCTTTTGCCGCTTCTCCCCTGACTGATGTTGCATTGTTCCTAGTTATTGGGGATTTTAGCTGTGTCCTACTCCTATTTCCCTTTTCCGTATTCCTTTTACCAGTCAACTCATTTTTTTATGATTGATATATTGTTCATGTTCACGCTTCCAGACTGCAGTGATGTTACAGGGACCACCATATTATGTATAATTCGCTTTTGTATGACCAGACTGGTTTTCAAGAGTGTTCTTTAGGCCTATTTCGATGTTTTCCAGTCTGACTATCAGGGTAGTGATAGACTGGTTAAATGACAAATTCAATGCCTATTCTAATTTGGTTCTCAGTTCTTTTTTCCTGCTGCTTTAATCTTTGATAGACCAGATGTGTTTTAATAGTGGAAGCACCAGGACTCTCAGGTTCTTGTCTTTTTGTTTCCACATTTTGATCATTGGCCTTTGTGTTGCATGAGTGCACCTGGTACACAGTTGTTGGAAGGGAGGTATCTATATGTCCCTGATAATCTGCATTATGTGATTTCGCTTTTGAGGTGTTCTAGATGAGGAATTTAGGAACACTTAGACTTAATCATTGAGAAAAATGTTTACCCCATTAGACGATGTCACTATGTGTGCGGACATCCATTCATATAGAAATCTTATGTAGTTATCTACCCTTAGATGGTAGAGGATATGCTCTCATATTGAAACCCAATTGAAGAGGCTAGAGTCATTGTTTTGCCTTTGTCTTTGTATTCTATGAGAATGACAGTGTATTTTAGATCATAATAGTTCCATGGCGTATGGGCACTCTTTTGGAGATTGCAGGCCATCTGTTTGCAGTCCCCTTGTTAAATATTGAACTGTTTTTTGTACTAAATTGACGAAAACTAACAACTGTGTCACATTTCCTACATCACTAGGTTCTGCGGATTCTTCCAGAGTCAAAGGGAGAATGATACCCTGCAGAACAGGTGATCAAGATGAATCCTAACTCCTATCAATGATAGGTACAGATGAAAGCAGGAGGTCTTGGCCTACAGTCCTAGCACCCAGAAAGTAGCAAGGCGCCCGCACGCCATCAATGGTATCTTCAAAGTATTGTGTTTGCTTCATCAGACAGCTTTGAACATCAGAGAAAAAGGAGGATCTGGTTTTGCCACAGAACCAGAGTTTCAGTGCAAAAGAGCAAAAACTACCTGTCATGTGCTGGTAACCTCTGACAGTGTGCAGTCCCTTGAGCCCCTTGGCCTGAGTTTTGGCCACACACTTCCCCTTTTTTCCTTTGCTCCTACGGAAGAGCAGTGCACCGGAGAATCCAAGATTGGCAAGAGGCACTACATCATGGTGCCCATGAAAGAGCCGCCTGAGCGTCCTCTGACACGGAATAATGAGTGTTGGAGCTTGAGAATGTAGACTCGAGTCTGCACGAGATGGTCTGCATGAGATGGTTTGCACGAGATGATCTTTGCCCATGATCAGTGAAGAGCTACTATCTGTAGTGTCTGCCGCAGAGGAGAGACACTGGTGCACTGCATTGAGACATTGAGACTTTTGACTGAGCTGTGAGTGTTTGCCAGGAGGGCACCCCAATGGATATTTTCATGGAAGGCCTGAATCTAGAGGCCCATGCAACAATGGAAGCAGATTTCATGGATGATAGAAGCCTGCCAGAAAGGCTTTGAACGGACTCTGGGCATAATTGTGGTTGCATAAGAGGTTTTCGTGCGGTTGCATAAAATGGGTGTTAGGAGACTGATTCTTATTGATTTGCTGGCATTGTTTTAGAGTAGTATTCTGTTTAGTAAAGGCAGAATAAAGTTCATTCTCTGTGGAAGAGTATCGCTATTCAACCTGAGAGCATTGAAGGATCACCACTGTTTCATCTGAGTATATAGTGTTTACTGAAAGATTTTAGGATTTGTTTTTGCTTAGGGTTGATCATTTTGTCTGTAATAGTGGTCATTACTTTCTCCTACTGTCTGTATGTATGTTTATGACCCAATGTCCCGTTCCCTTTTGCATTCCTCATACCCTTAATGAAATGTTTAGAATGGAAAATGCTTATCTAGCAATGAATTAGGAAATTGATGAAATTGTGAAAATTAATGAGCACACGTTTTCTATGTTCCTACTGGATCATGGGAATGACTTCAGCTAACGCTAAAATGGCCGTCTGTCGTAAATTAGCAGCAATGGGTTAGCGTTAGCACAAAGCCATTTTGTATTTCTGGGAGCCATCTTGTCTGCCATGTGCTGCCATGTGCTCACCATGTGCTTTGTCCTACCTTCCTGTTAGCTGTGCCTGAAGTCTGCCCAGTAACAGGATATATTTAGCCTCCTCCACTTTAACGCATGCCCAGAAATGCCCGGTAGGGTCTGCAGCTGTTACTGATTAGTTTCAGATAGGAATGTGTTTACTACGTTCTGAAAACGGTTAACTCCCCCACTTGGTTGAACAAAGAGAACATGCATGTCCATATTAGGCATTTTTGTGTGCTCGCATGAGCCAGGACTGCCCCTTGCATTCATGCTTACTATGTAATTCTAAAACATATATAAAGCCCAAGGTTTCTGCATTCTGCAGACTGCCTCATTCAGTTGCTATGGCTTCTGTGTGACGCAGCCTCAACTCATGTGAGTTTAATAAATGTTTCTTTTGATATTGCAGTTTCTGTGCCAACTTTTGTTCAGCTTTTGAAGGACTAAGTATCAGCGAGACCCATGAGAAGGAGTTTTTGTTTCCTCATAGTGGGCCTAGGCTGTCTGATCCCAAGTGCAGTGTGACAAGTTAATTATCAGATAATGATTGGCCCCACATCCCATCCTTTTTTACGGAAAGGCAATCTCTGATAACTGATCCTTTTATGTGGGAGGCCTTTGTTCCGTTTGCTGGGGATCAGAGTAGTTAACTTGGCCTGAGGTGGGAGGGTATAGCCCTGGGTTCTGTTTATGAGCAGAGCCGGAGACAAATGACAATTCCTGAAATCACATAAGCAATTAATTTAGTTTGTTTACCTTCAAATGAAAACACTGTGTGTGTATGGTTCATCTCAGTATGATATCTTGCTGGACTAGGTGGAGTGACACTGTATATTAAGGCAGATATCACATATATGTATAATACAATAAAATCATTACATATTTCCATGTAAGCCTGAAATGCTGTTTGCAAGGTTTTTGATTGTTTGATACCTTGCTGGACCTGGTAGGTCCAAGTGGAGCGAAATTGTACTTTAATTTAGAGCTCACCTATATGTATTGTGCAGTGAAAGCACTACATATTTTCCAGTAATCTCGACAGACCGAAGCTATGAATGTCTACTGTAAGAAATTAGGTTATTGATGTGGAGAGATAGAAGCACAACACAGGCAAAAATCAAGTCTTTGTCAGGGTAAACCACACGTCAGTAAAATTAACCTGTGATTAATCCTATGGGCACAAAATATCCAGTCTTAACTTGGAGACACATTAAAAAGAAATAATGAAGCACACAAACAGTTTTAAAGTAAAAGCACAACACAAGAAAAATCCTAAACCAGTTTAAACATTTAATGTAAACTATAATGCATAAATTGATACCCAAATGAACCAAATCAAATCAGTCGAAATATAGATTTTTAATTTTACATTATTTAGGGAAAATAGTGCCACGAAAAAGAGAGGTTTTTCGACAGTTATCTGGTTGGGCTAAACATGGGGACAGTCAGGCTGGCCACGACTTAGCATGGGTTAACAATAGGGACTGGGTTAGTTATGTCAAAGACTTCCAATTCCCCATGGTTTAGCTCCCAACTGTCTTCTGTGACAAAAGGCAGGGCAGTTCTTCTTTTAGGTTCCTTTGTGTGCTGTGGGCAAGATACTTTGAAATATAATCAGGGTGCAGCTCTATGGAAATTGCACTTCCTTGATGGGGGAAAAAATTATAAGCTCAGGAATCTGATAACTCATACAAAAATTTCAGAAACTTTAGGCAGGAAAATGCAAAATTTTAAAAAGTAAAAAGAACAATTGATGGACAGAATGCTGAACAATGTCAAACATTCACACCAGTACGGACATGTCAGGACACGTAAAACTTAAACACGCATGCTCTACCCATTAATTACCGCACCTGGCCCTATTATCCCTTAGGTCCTACTTTAGGGGCTTAAACAGGAAGGGCTAGGTAGTGGCAGGCCTGAGACATGTTTAAATGAGCTACATTACTGGGTTCCATAATGAGTACTGCTGCCCACTAGTAACATGTCATTTACAGTCCCTAGGTAGACGTAGTACCTTTTACTAGGGTCTTACAGGTAAATTAAATGTGCAAATTAGATGTAGTCTAATTTTATCAAATTGTTATCACATTGGAAGGAGAGGGCATAACCACTTTAGCATTAGTTAACAGGGACAGAGTGCATTGAGTCCTAAAAGCCTGCACAAATGAGTTCAGCAAACAAATGCAAAAATATGTAGTGACCCTGTAGAAAAGGGCCAGGTGTAACATACACTGCTCCCAATTTGCAGGTTGCACGCAACAGCAGTCTCAGATGCAAATCATGCACAAATGCGAACACACATGTGCACATATGTATACATTTAACCAGCTCAATTCCCCTTAACCTATATGCACTGCAAGCTGACTTGTCTTAACCCCTTTGCTACCAAGCCTTTCCCCCCAGTGCCAGTGCCACACTCTTTCTGGGCTATTTGCAAATAGGTCCCTCATAATATTTCCGCCATATCAGGTATCCAAACCAAATGTGTTTCATTTTTTTCCAACATCTTGAGGATCCTAAAGGTAACCAGGGTTTGTGGATTCCCCTGGAGGTGACTGAGAAATTAGGCAAAATGCAGCTACATTTTGGGGTTCTGGGGAAAAATGGGAAAAAGTGCTGAAGAAGATAGCATATGATTTTTTTCCCTCTAAATGGTATCAACAAAGGGTATTTGGTGTTAAAATCACCATCTTCTTATCTGTCAGGAACAGGCAGAATTTTGTCAGAAAACCAATGTTTTCTACACAGTTTTGGCATTTTACTGGGACGTAGCCTAGTGTTCTTATTTTTCGTCCCTTCAAACTCCTTCCAGTTAGTGGTAGAAATGGTTGTAAAGTCATCAATGGATCCTGGAAAGCTATACATTTCTAAAATGTAGACTACATTTTGAATTCAGAATGGGGTATTTTGTCTAGATCCTTCAAAGTTTTTGGATAGAAAGTAACAGTTGAAATAAACAATATTGAAATATTGTTAAAAAACAGCCATTTCTGCATACATTTTCACATGTAACTTCTAACTATGGTAGATTTTTGACAGCTATATAATATTACATCCGCAGGACCATTATGGTTGAGGCGATAAAGGAGGCTTGTAGGTTCACCAAGAACCTGAGGTACCCAGAGCCAGTAACTGATTTGCACCTTGGAATGTTTTTTATTGTGTACCGGTATACAGAAATTCATTTGGTAAAATATAAACAGGGAACAATAGATATCAAGAAAACATATGTATTTCTGAAATGTCAACAAGACATGGAGTTTCGCAGCAGCGGTTATTTGAACATCTTTGAATTTGTGGGTACCCACACTAGCACGTGAATTAGAGGACATTTTTCAAAATGACTTTTTTACAAACTGTCTTACAAGGCAGAAATGCATAGAAAGTCAATTGATAATAACACTTGTTCAACTATTCTGTGTTTCTCTAAGTCTTCCAATAAAAATGGTACCTTACTGAGGGGTTATGCCTAGTTCCTGGGACAGGAAATGGCCAAAAACCCAACGTGGGTACATCACATTTTTCCAGTGAAAATAGACCTTTTTCTGCAAAGTGCCTAACTGTGGGTTTTGGACCCTAGCCTAGCCTGTACCTAGGGAAACCTAGCAAACCTTTATATTTTTAAAAACTACACACCCAGTGGAATTCAGCAAGGGGTGACTTGTGTAACTGTCATAATGCTCTTTTAGGCATAATCCCTGGCAAACCTCAAAATTTGTCAAAGAATAGTTTTCTTCATATTTCTGTATCGGAACGTTTTGCAATCTGTGAGGAGCCACAAATGCCCGTACTGTCAGCATTCCCGAAGGGCTCCCAGATGAAATGGTACCTCATTTGTGTGGTAAGGTATCATGCCCATACAGGAATAGGCCCAAAACGCAACATGGAAATATCAAATTTTCCACTGTAAAGTGACCCATTTTTTTCAATGTATCTAGCTGTGTATTTTGGGCTTAGCCCAGTTGGCACCTAGGAAAACCTAGCAAACCTGTACATTTTTTTAAAATTATATCCGAAGGGTAATCTTGGATGGGGTAAATTGTGTAGCTCTTATGATGTTTTCTTACCAATAATCCCTTGCAAACATCAAACTTTGTAAAAAAACATTTTCCTCACAATTCTGTGATGGAAAGTTCTAGAATCTGGCGGGAGCCACAAACTTCACCCTCCCAGCAAACTCCCAAGTCTGACCGTAAAAATGGTACCTCACTACGCAACAAAACGCAACATGGACAAATCACATTTTTCCGGGAGGAAACTGACCCTTTTTTTGCAATGTGCCTATCTGTTGCTTTTGGGCACCTATTGAAACCTAGCACTCCTGTGCATTTCTTAAAACTAGGCACCCAGGGGAATCCAGGATGGGTTGACTTGTGTGGTTCTCAGTGGATTCGGTTACCCAGATTTACTTGCAAACCTCAATTTTCCTCATTTACTGCTGGTCGCCGAAATAATTCAGTTTAAGGCTTACTGCATTGCCCATAAGTCGTTCTCGGATAGGGCCACACCGATTCTTCGATCAATTATTTCCCCCTACCTCCCAAAAAGATCACTGTACTCCAAGAAGAAACACCTAGCAGCCGTCTCTAGAGTAAACCGAGTTCGGATTGGTGGATGTCTGTTTTCCTTCATTACGGCGAAATGCTGGAATCAGCTGCCAGACCATATTTGGCTTGAGGCTAATTATCTTTCCTTCTGCAAGCTCCTGAAGACTCTGCTGTTCCCTTGAATCCTCGGCTTCATCTTGGTTTATGACACTGTCTCTAGCGCTGGGAGCCCTTTGCGCTGTATAAGTGTAAATGTATTCATTCAGTCATTCATTCATTCAGTGCACTACCCAGCATTACTTTACATCAAAGGAGTATTCCATGGGTGGTGCATGGACATTCTCGTGCAACAACCAATAGGTTTTGTTGCAAATCTCTAGCTACAAAGCATGGTAGACGGAGAATAATGTTAGAATTGGCCCTCTCCCTGAGGCACAGCGCAACTGACTACTACTGACTATGCACACTCTGCCCAGGCCTAACTGAAACACCTAGAAACACTGCGAGAGAAGCATCTAAACAGTCACTCATAGAGATAGGCAGAATTCATATCTAACTAGCTGCTAATGGAGGAAGTTGCACAAACACTTAAATTACCCAATATTCACTAACATACCAAGGAAAGACTCCATGGAGCCCCAAACAGATATATTTACAGCAGTTTTCATGTCTCCAAGAGAAGGAGTCGGTTACTAACAAGCTTAGCTATACATGTAGTCACTGTCTCTGATAGTAATTGAGACAGTGCGTGCTAAAGAACTGAGACTTTCCAGCCTTCCATGTGGGCTACAAGATCGTCCGGAGGGACCGAAACACCAACCAGATGGGAGGAGGCATCGCCATCATCCACAGGAACACCATCCGTCTCACGACCAGCACCGACAACACCCTGACCAGCGCCGAACACCTGCATTTCCAGATCCACACCAACCCGAACACCACCCTCAGAGGCACCCTGATCTACCGACCCCCTGGACCACGCACGCAATTCAGCGAGGACATCGCCGACTTCGTCAGCCCGCATGCCCTCCCCTCCGCTGACTACATCCTCCTGGGAGACCTCAACTTCCATCTGGAGAACAACAACGACCGCAACACCAGCACCCTGCTCGACAACCTCGCCAACCTGGGACTCAAGCAACTGGTGTCCACCCCCACCCACCTCGCCGGACACACACTCGACGCAGTCTTCTCTTCCAGCACAGACATCGACTTCAGCCACGCCACAGAGCTTCAATGGACGGACCACAGCTGCGTCCACTTCACCTTCAAGAGAACGACGACCCACCAACACCAGCAACAGGCCGCCCGCAGAAGCTGGAACAAGATCACAGCAGACCAGCTCGCCACCTCCCTGAGCCAGCACCCTCCTGCCAGCTCAGCGAACCCCAGCCAGGCCGCCGACAACCTCACGAAGTGGATCAGCAACTGCGCGGACGAACTCGCCCCACTGAGGACCCCGCCTAGCAGACCCGGCAGCAAGAAGGCCCCATGGTTCACCGACGAACTCAAGAGCTCCAAGAAGAACTGCCGAGCCCTCGAGAAAGTCTGGAGAAGGGAACCGACACCGGACAACAGGACCTCCTTCAAACTTGCCACCCGGAAACACCACCAGCTGATCCGCGCCGCCAAGAAAACAGCATTCAAGGACCGGTTGGACAACAACGCACACAACTGCAAGGAACTCTTCAACATCGTGAAAGAGCTTTCCAACCCCAGCGCAGGAAACAACGACATCACCCCATCGCAAGACCTCTGCAACTCCCTCGCTTCATACTTCCACAACAAGATCGCGGACATACACAACAGCTTCAACAACCAACCAACGCACACCATGACCGAGCAACCACCCCCCACCACCACCCTCCACGCCTGGACCCCGATCAGCACCGAAGACACCATCCGCACGATGAACTCCATCCACTCCGGATCACCGACCGACCCCTGCCCTCACCTTGTCTTCAACAAGGCCGACGCTGTCATCGCACCCCACCTGCGAGACATCATCAACACATCCTTCAACACCACCATCTTCCCTGAGAGCTGGAAACACGCCGAACTCAGCGCTCTACTCAAGAAACCAACAGCGGACCCCACCGACCTCAAGAATTACCGCCCCATCTCGCTCCTCCCATTTCCAGCCAAAGTCATCGAGAAGACCGTCAACAAGCAGATGGCCGCCTTCCTCAAGACGAACGGATCCCTCGACCCCTCACAGTCCGGCTTCCGAGCCAACCACAGCACCGAGACCGCCCTCATCGCCGCCACCGATGACATCCGAGCCCTGATGGACAATGGAGAAAAGGCGGCCCTCATCCTCCTAGACCTCTCCGCGGCATTCGACACGGTCTGCCACCGCACCCTAGTACGGCGCCTCAGCAACATCGGAATCCAGGACAAGGCGCTGGAATGGATCATCTCCTTCCTCGACGGAAGAACACAGAGAGTCCGCCTACCACCGTACAAGTCAGAGGCCTCCGAAGTCATCTGCGGCGTCCCCCAAGGATCATCTATGAGCCCCACCCTCTTCAACGTCTACATGAGCCCCCTCGCGGCCATCGTACTCAAACACAACCTCAGCATAATCTCCTACGCCGACGACACCCAGCTGATCCTCTCCCTGACCAACGACCCCGCCGCCGCCAGAGCCAACCTGCACGAAGGGATGAAAGATGTAGCCGAGTGGATGACGACCAGCCGCCTGAAACTGAACTCGGACAAGACGGAGGTCCTCATCCTGGGCTCCTTACCCTCCGCCTGGGACGACTCCTGGTGGCCTCCCGCCCTGGGCACCGCACCCAAACCGACAGACCATGCACGCAACCTGGGCTTCATCCTGGACCCCTCCCTCTCCATGACCAGGCAAGTCAACAACGTCTCCTCGGCGTGCTTCAACATCCTATGCATGCTACGGAAGATCTTCTGGTGGATCCCCACCGAGACCAGGAAGACCGTCACCCAGGCCCTCGTCACCAGCCGACTGGACTACGGCAACGCCCTCTACGCCGGTAACACTGCCAAGCTCCAGAAGAGACTCCAGCGGATCCAGAACGCCTCAGCCAGACTCATCCTCGACATCCCACAAACCAGCCACATCTCCGGACATCTGAGAGACCTTCACTGGCTCCCCGTCAACAAAAGAATCACCTTCCGCCTCCTCACCCACACACACAAAGCCCTACACGACCAAGGCCCGAGCTACCTCAACAGCCGAGTCAACTTCTACGCTCCCAAACGCCACCTCCGATCAGCCAACCACGCCCTCGCCGCCGTCCCCCGCATCCGAAGAGCGACTACAGGAGGAAGGTCGTTCTCCTACCTGGCCGCCAAGACCTGGAACTCCCTCCCGACCGACCTGCGCCTGACCCAAGACCACCTCTCCTTCAGGAAGAAGCTGAAGACCTGGCTGTTCGAGCAGTAGCGCCCTCCCCCCCCCCCCCCCCAGCGCCATGAGACCCTACGGGTATGTAGCGCGCTTTATAAGTGTCACTGATTGATTGATTGATTGAGATGTAACCCTTGCATTACGTCTTGCGCCTGCTACACTTGAGCCTCTGAATGCAGTGTTACTGCCAAGGCTATTTTGTCACCTACAACTCCTGCACAAGGTGAAAACTGTCATTGACGGATGTGTAACGAGCTACTAAGGTTCCCAGAAACATAGCCATAGTGTGGAGTGCTATGTGCTTGAAAGGTAACATATGCACTTCTAGACATCCATATGCCCAATGACACATCCACCCTGTCATTCAGGCTTTCGTCTGATATAACTAAGGTGAAAAGCAGACAGACACTAAAACACCCATTGAGTCTGTGACAGAAAGACCCAAATATTCACTCACATGGACCCACGGATCTGTTATGTATCTAGTGCTAGTCGAGGCAGTTGCATACACATTGAATTAACTGATTCCTTACTCACACAGCCAGGGGAACAATCCTTGCAGCCCCTTAGAGACCATTTTAGATAAGTTTGCATGCCACATGCAGGCATTTACCAAGAAACGTACATACAAATGCAATCAAAGCTCCAGATAGCAACTGAGACATTCATTCAGAATTTTGGTAAAGATCTGACACTTTGAAGTCTACCATTCAAAGAACTAGGCCATGCATTGTGTCTTGGGACTGCTACAATTGATCAGAATATGCAGTTGTATTATTTGGCCAACTTTCATATTTAATAGTTCTATAAAAAGTAGAAACTGTTCTTTTGCCAGGTATAACTCACCACAGAGGAAGGCTGGAGCTAGATAATGAGGTAGGGTGCTATTTGTTTACAAGGTAACACTTGTCCTCTCAAGTTTCAGTGAGCTACATGCACACATACAGACCCATGTGCCCAATCATACATCCGCTTTGCCACACAGGTAAGCCCCTGAACATTCACCCACACAGACAGGAAGAACCAATATCTATCTAGTGCAAATGGAGACAGTTGCACACACATTTAAATACCCTAATACTTACTAACACAGCCAGGGGCAGTTCACACTATCCTTTACACAGACAGGCTGTCATTTACTATCAAATCTAAATAGGCATGCAATCACAGGCCTAAATAGAAACTGACACACTCATTTAGATATGTGCTAAAGAACAGTGACACACTAGGCACACCCAAAAAAACAACACTTCACATAAAGTTATATAAAAATATCACTTATATTGTATATAAATGTAAAAAAATGTAAATTGATACTTGTATAGCGCACTACTCACCCGCAAGGGTCTCAAGGCGCTTGTACGAATACCACTGTGGAACCCATCCTGGCTTTCCCTGTGAGGCGTCCACTCCTGGGCACTCCCAAGGTGGAGGCCAGGCATCCTTAGCATTGTGGGGGCCATTGTGGAGATTAAGCAAGCTATTGCCCAGAGTTGCAGAGTGGGACTCTATGATTGGAATAGGCACCGAGGTGAGAATTATCAGGTCCAAGGAATTCTTGAGCTCAAGACCCACCGAGGCGGGGAATTGAACCCTGGTCCCGGGCTAGACCTCTGCATCAGGTCTGCCGCTCTAATCATTGAGCCACACAACCTCAGTCAGATAAATTACTTCGCCAACCAGGGGATTGTCAAACGTCACATAGATCATAAATAATTTTTCCACGAGGCAATGGTCATAACAGTATAGGTAGTGCATTAGGGTAAATATTGATCCTCAGTCCTGGTGGGCTGAGCTTCCCCCAAGCAAGCAGACGGCAAACAATGGCCCACAAGCACCAGGGCTGTGTAAAGTAAAGGGAAATCATTAATACATCATTAATACAGTACAAAACAGCATGCAAACTCCAGAACTTCCAGAGACTAAAGCGCTCACCACACGCTGTTGGCAAAACAGGGAGGGCTGCACTGCCAAGTGGCTGGAAAAACACAGGGAACGTCCAGTGGGCTAGAACATCAGGGCCATTGGAAACAAGTCCTTATCATTGGAAACAGTCCTTCTGATTGCCTCACAGGCCAACACAAGCAAGGGAGTCCAATGGTAGTTCCTCCTGGCAGCATTACAGTTCCTCTTGTCAAGGTGCATTGTGTGGAGCCAGCAGCGGCTGGTTACAAGTTCCACACAGTGTCTAAAAACAAAGGGTCACAGCCCCTGTACTTATACTCATTAAAAGCAATTCTGAGGCATGTTAAACAACTTTTTGAAGTGCACAAGACCCCCATTCAATCCCCAACCAGGCTCCAGACACACTACTTACACCTACTTCATGTAGGTTGGTTTTGGCGGTTGTTCGGTCTTTGGTGAGGGAGAGTATCAGCTGGGTGTCGTCTGCGTAGGATATGATGTTGAGGTTGTGTTGGCTTGCGATGGAGGCAATGGGGCTCATGTAGACATTGAAGAGGGTGAGGCTGAGCAATGATCCTTGTGGAACGCCGCATATGACTTCGGTGGCCTCTGATCTGAAAGGGGGAGGCTGACTCTCTGAGTTCTTCCGGCGAGGAACGTGATGGTCCAAGCCAATGCCTTTTCCTGTATCCCGACGTCCCTGAGGCGTTCTACAAGGATAAGGGTGGCAGACCATGTTGAACGCTGCGGAGTGGTCCCGGAGGGTGAGGGCCGCTGTTTCTCCGTTGTCGAGCAGAGTCCGGATGTCATCTGTGGCTGCGATGAGGGCGGTCTCGGTGCTGTGGTGGGCTCGGAAGCCGGACTGTGAAGGGTTGAGGGAATTGTTTGATTCAAGGAAGGCGGCGAGCTGACTGTTGACGGTCTTCTCTATGACTTTGGCGGGGTACGGGAGGAGCGAGATGGGGCGGTAGTTCTTAAGTTCGGTGGGGTCTGCTGTAGGTTTCTTCAGGAGGGCACTGAGTTCGGCATGTTTCCAGCTTTCCGGGAAAGTAGCGGTGTCGAAGGAGCAGTTGATGATGTCCCGGAGTTGGGGTGCGATGACGGAGTTGGCCTTGTTGAAGATGTGATGGGGGCATGGGTCGGTTGGAGATCCAGAGTGGATGGAGTTCATCAAGCGGATAGTGTCTTCAGTGCTGATCGGGGTCCAGGCGCAGAGGGTGTTGGTGGGGGGCTTCGGTTCAGTGGTGGGGGGAGTGGACTGGTCGCCGAAGCTGTTGTGTATGTCTGCTATCTTGCTGTGAAAGAACGAGGCTAGAGAGTTGCAGAGGTCTTGGGAGGGAGTGATGTCGTTGTTGCCGGCGCTGGGATTGGTGAGCTCTTTGACAATGCTAAAGAGTTCCTTGCTGTTATGGGCTTTGTTGTCTGGTCAATCCTTGAATGCTGATTTCTTGGTGGTGCGGATCAGCTGGTGGTGTTTGCGGGTGAGGTTCTTGAGGGCGGTCATGTTGTCTGTGGTTGGGTTTCTTCGCCAGGCTTTCTCGAGGGTGCAGCATTTCTTTTTGGAGTTCTTGAGGTCGTCGTTGAACCAGGAGGCTTTTTTGCTTCCTGTCTTGTTGGGATGGTTTTTCAAGGGTGCTAGTTCGTCAGCGCAGTGGGTGATCCACTTTGCGAGATTGATGGCTGCTTGATTTGGGTCTGTTGATATGCGGGGGGGGTTTGGTTCAGAGATGTGGTGAGCTGGTCAGTGGTAGTTTTGTTCCAGTTTCTGCGGGGCACTCTTTGCGGGTGGTGGTGGTCCGTGGTCTTTCTGAAGCTAAAGTGGACGCAGCTGTGGTCTGTCCAGTGGAGTCCCGTGACGTAATTAAAGGAGATGTGCTTGCTGGAGGAGAAGATTGGGTCGAGCATGTGACCGGCGTAGTGGGTGGGGGTGTTTACCAGTTGTTTGAGTCCAAGATTGGCGAGGTTGTCCAGCAGGGTGGTGGTGTTGTTGTCATTGTTATTTTCCAGGTGGAAGTTGAGGTCCCCAAGTAGAATATAGTCCTCGGAGGGGAGGGCATGTGGGCTGACAAAGTCAGCGAAGTCTTCGCTGAATTGTGTGCGGGGTCATGGGGGTCTGTATATGAGGTTGCCTCTGAGTATGGTCTTGGGGTCGGTTTGTATTTGGAAGTGGAGGTGTTCGGTGGCTATGGGGGTGTCGTCGGAGTTGGTCGAGATGCGGATGGTGTTCTTGTGGAAGATGGCGATGCCTCCTCCTGTTTGGTTTATGCGGTCTCTTCGGATGAACTTGTAGCCATCCGGGATGGCTATGGTGATGTCGTGTGCTGATGAGGCGTTTATACAGGTTTCCGTGAAGAAGGCGACGTCCGGCGCTGTGGTGTCGAATAGGTTCCATAGTTCAATGGCTTGTCTGTGGTCCGAGCGGGTGTTGAGCAGGATGCACTTCAGGTGGTTGTTGTTGGAGTTCAGTTTGGCGTTAGTGATTGGAGAGTGGGTCCTGATGCAGCAGAACTTGCAGGATTGAAAGGTCCATGGGTACTTCCTGGGGAGGCTCGGTGACAGTCGATGAGGCGGCCGGTGGTGAATGCAGTGAGGGTTGCGGCGTCGTAGGTTCGGCGGGCGGGAAGGCCTTTGCGGGGACCAGGGGGTCTGGTGCTGGTCGCGGTCCAGGCGCGGACGGGCGTAGACTGGCTTACCTTTGGCGAGCCTTCGGAGCGCATAGGGCACTCCCGCTGCGTGAGAACTCTGCGGGTTTGCCATTCTGCCATAAGTGGAGAGTGGAGGGGGCGGAGCGAGGGAGGAGCAGCTGGGAGGCGGGAGCGGGGTGGCGAGTGGGGAGGGGATCAGTGATGCTGGAGGGAGTGGGGGTGGGGCCGCGGGGGAGCAGCGGCGGGGATCGCGACGTAAACAAAACTAAAGTAGGCACAATAATAATAGGGGCAAAAGCAGGAACAACAATAGCAGCAGGGGCACGGAGGAAGATGATACAAAATGAATGCAGCAACAATAGCAGCAGGGGCACAGAGGACGATGATACAAAATGAATGCAGCCTCAAAATAATCCGCAATACACAACAATGGCAGCAGGGGCATGGAGGACGATGATACAAAATGAATGCAGCCTCAATACCAAATGAATGGAGCCTCAGTACTTATCTCAGGAGGGCAGCGGCAGCGATGGAACCCCGCTCACTCGGCAATGGAATGGACATGGAAACAAACAGGAAACAGGAAACAAAATTACACCCAAGGAGTCCAGCGCGTTTCAACGTAAGTACCTCCTCCCCCATTGAATCATGGGCATTGTAGTTCGTAAACAGCCAGGTAGGCACAGCTGAGACCGTACCTGACAGTTAGGGTCTCAAGGCACTGGGGGGTGGGGTGCTGCTACTGCTCGAAGAGCCAGGTCTTGAGGTGCTTCCTGAAGCTGAGTTGGTCCTGGGTCAGTCAGAGGTGAGTGGGGAGGGAGTTCCAGGTCTTTGCTGCCAGGAAGGAGAATGATCTTCCTCCGGTGGTGACTCTGCGGATCCATGGGATGATGGTGAGTGCGAGGTTGGTGGAGCGGAGCTGGCGGTGGGGGTGTAGAACGTCAGCTGTTGAGGTATTCCGGGCCCATGTTGTGGAGTGCTTTATGTGCGTGGGTGAGCAGTCTGAAAGTGATTCTTTTGCTGACGGGGAGCCAGTGGAGGTTTCTCAGGTAGGTTGAGATGTGGCTGCGGTGGGGAATGTTGAGGATGAGTCATGCGGAAGCGTTTGTATGCGCTGGAGATGATTCTGGAGTTTGGTGGTTGTTCCTGCGTAGAGGGCGTTCCCGTAGTCCAGTCGGCTGGTGACGAGGGCTTGGATGACTGTTCTTCTGGTGTCGGCCGGGCTCCATCGGAAGATCTTCCGGAGCATGCACAGAGTGTTGAAGCATGAGGATGAGACGGCGTTGACTTGTTTGGTCATTGTGAGCAAGGAGTCGAGGATTAAGCCCAGAGTAAAAGAAAAAGGTCTGAAAAAATACAGGAGGAAGGTAAAACGCTCTGGATAACCCTGCAAAAAGTGGCAACAAATCTTCTGTGCTTTCAAAGACACATTGATAGATATTTTTCACTGAAGTGTTCTAAGTGATGTTATGTACAACAAGAGCTAGACTCAAGGCTTCCCCTGGGTAGAGCGTAGATGTTCCCATGCATTCCCCAAATTTACCAACATGCGAATGTGTCAAAAGACTGTGTGATAGTTGGAGAATTCATTAGTGGTGTTTTTACTTGCATTTCTACTTTTCAGCTGTTGAAAAAACAAACAGAGTTTAACTTTGTTTTTCCTTCTTAAACATCAGTACTTAAGTAAGCAGTTCACTACATCAGATGTTGAATAGAGGTTCAGTGTGGCAATGCAACTACTCTAAAAGTTATAGTTGCCATTGGTCCAGTGAGTGGCACACTGGAATTATAATACGTCACATCAGTGGTTTACAGGTTTTGATTACCACTGATGTGACACACATACAGTGAGTTATGCTTCTCCAAAAACCCTGTTCATGATATGAAAGGATATTAGAAATATATATAACAAATAAATAATTTTCCAGAACTAATCATGTCACAGACTGCAGCTACCCTCCTGGAGACTCTCATGATCAACCTTTAGGGTGATAGCAAAGGATAAACCTGCAAAAAACACTCAACCGATTTCATTGTGGTAGCTGCACAAAGGCATGTAAAAGTGTGATGGGTGAAATGCGTGAATTTATCTCAGTCACTGATACTGTTTCGGTCTGCAACTCAGGCCATGGTTGTTTTTTACAAGATACATGAACTTTGCCAATTGGCCTCATTCTGCTATAATCGGAACCGTCTATCATGAGTTCCAAGAGAAGTCCACTTTGGACATGAACATAGACATTCCCGGCAATGGGCTAGAGTACTGGGCCTCTTCTGTAGCATACAGCTTGCTTCCAGTCGCATGAGTGGCATCACAAAATCCATGTTTGGACACATTCATTGCTTGGGGCATCACACTGACAAATGCAAAACACGTGATGGGTGGAATGGTTGAGATTATTTCAAGCATCCACCCATCACTTTTTTGTGTTTCTTTGTGAACCACCTTAAGTGTGTCAGGAATGCTCGGACTTGGGTCTCTTGTTCACTGTGCCATATTGATCAAGCTACACACTGCCTGTTAACTACTTAAACGTGTCCCTGCTTGGAGGCAACCTGGTCTGGTAGACACTGGTTGTCTGATCCTATTGAAGGAGAATTCAGGCTGATTATCATATGGTGTCAGACGAGGTCTTCCTCAGGATCTGTCGAGTTGATATAGGGGCCCACCTCTCGATACCTCCAATTCTGATTGTAGTAAATACACAGAATATTGAAGTGATCAAGCGAGGGGAAAAGGGTGTTGGGAAAGGAACAGCAGGGAAGGAGATCTGAAAAGGAAAAGTTAGTCAGGGGAGTTGGGTAGGGAACAGCAGGGAAGGAGATCTGAAAAGGAAAAGTTAGTGTTGCAAATCTATACCGATATTCTAAGAACTCTGCAACAGCTTAAAGAACTAAAATTTCACCCCTCAATAAAAGACCTTTTGTCTTTAACCTGGGTTTAACTCCAAATTAACATATATGAAATCATTCCTTTAAATTAAGCATCAAAAGAAAACACATTTGGGTCTCAGATTCAACACTGACAGAATGACACCTTTCTTGTAAATAACCCCTTTGCAATGACAGTCAAAAATGTCTCTTCGCCTAGTAAAACATAAACTTTTACATGAATAATCTCTAGTGCAGTCTTTACATAAATAATCTCAAGTTCAAAACCTTCACTTGAAAATTCTTTCTTTAACAATATAATTCTTTCTTTTGTAATGTCAATTCGTACTGCGACGGTTATGGATTGCGACCAAAGAAACCATAAGAAAAAGACCCAACAAGTTAGAGCCTAAGCTCTCAGAGAATTATTTCACAGAGAACAAAGAATGTGTAATTTGCGCAGATAAAAGACTCAAAAACACTTTTAAATAAGTTTACTATAATGGACTTTAAATATTGGCGCAGAAAATAGCTTAAGATGTCCTACCTGTAGAGTACGACCTACTCTACTGATACACAGGGCGTGGCCGAAGAAACCTAAGCCTCAGATATCCAACTTACAGGTACTGCAAAGGATTCCCAAATGCCTCCACAGCAGGTTGCGCCTTCCCAAAGGACCTTCAAAAGGATTGCCAACCACTTCCAGAAGCAAAGTCCAAGAAAATGCTTCCAAAACTCTGAACTCCACTCAGAGCTACAGGGAGACGCTGCTTCACCCTCAAGATCTCTAGAATAGTGAGCAAAGAGGTCTGGGCGTGGTCGCGCACGTTAACGTGGCTACGCCCGATGTTAAATGCGACCGCTTGCCGTTTCTCACGCATTTCGCGTGAGGTTTTCAATACCGCTTGCCAAACCTCACGCATCTCGCGTGAGGTGCCAAACCTCACTCATTTCGCGTGAGACAGTCAAATCTCACGCATTAGGCAAACTAAGGGGTATAAAGAGCATGTTCCAAGTACATTTACATCACACATCATTGTATGCATCAACATATGTTACTGTAGGTTGTGCAAGCGAACCACCAGCGCCCCCTGGAGGGAAAACTGTGAACTTTCCCACACAAATACCTCGAGCATAACTCATGCCGTGGGGCGGGCCCTAGACCGCAAGCCGCCCTGATATTCCTGACATATGGCTAGTTCCTGCCTGGGGCAGTCTGGTGGGCATAAAAAATGCACTGGATTATGGCCCAGAGTAAATACCAGTGGCTGAAATTTATTTGAACAATTGACACATAATTTTTTTGTTTTCAGAAGTGCGCTATCCTGAGTGTGACAGATATACCCAGACATGGGCCTTGTGCTCACTGGGTCAAAGGAATGAAACAAAACCTTACTGAAGAGGTCCAAATATATAACCCCCCTAAAATTGCCTGTGGTCTAGCTTGAAGATGACCCAGTTTAACAGTTTTGGCTGCACTGTTCTGACTGGAGCAAGACTAACGATGATTTACATATTTCCAGCTCATTTCTGATGTGGCATTATGGGAAAAAAACAAAGCACTGTTTTGGGCTCAGTATTTACAGTGGCTGTCATTTTATGGATTTCCTCAGAGGGCAGCGGCAAAGGAAAAGCTTCACCCTGTGCAAATAGTGACATCCTCTGAATGCAGGCAGGGGTGAGTTCCATAAGACAAGCTGAAACTCTTTGTCCATAACTTTTCTGATGTCGGCATCACATCAGATCCTGTTAAATTACAAACACAGTCAAATGCTGAACCCCCGCAAGATGTTTCCATGGTCTGTTCATTTCTTGGTATGATCACATGAATGTGAGAAAAGATTTAGGAAATTTAAACACGCCATTGAGAATGCTGCTAAAATGCCATGTTTGAAACAGAAGCTTCATACTAAGGTTGTTGTTGACGCTAGACCAGTCAGGTTAGGCGCTATACTTGCACAGCCCAGTGGACAGCAGAATGCTCAAATGCATATTGTGACGTATGCAAGTAGAGTTTGTCCATAGACAGAACTTGCATATTCACAACCTGGAATAGAAAGCTTAGCCGTGGCGTGGATTTGTGAACATGTCAATGTATTCCTCTATGGAAAACCTTTCACAATGGTAACTGATTATATTTGGAAATCCAAAGGCCAAGATGCCCCTCATATTGACCAATGGGGACTACTGTTAAAAGAGTATGATTTTGTCACTGTGCATCGTCCAGGAACGAATCAGAAGCCTGCTGACTACTTTTCCAGAGAGCCTGTACAAGGTCACGTTACTGCATCCAAGACAGCTGAGGCCTATGTTAACTTCAGTGCAAAATCAAACACACCATCTGCCATTTTGTTACCCCGTATTATCACTGCCCGAGCAAATATAGTGACTCGCTAAAGCTGAAGGATATAATGATACGTCAGATATGAAACCGACACACTCTACCACTCACTAGGGATGTTTAATATTAAAAATACAAAATGTGGACAATCTAGTTCGTTTAAAGGGAACATCTGTTCCATAGGCATCTCTTCGGAATGTCTGTCAGGATAGATGTTTTTGAGTCAGATGAATAACTAACCATTTGGGTCCTGTTCTTGGCGTAAACTTTAAAAATTTTAAATTTAGCACTGTTTGGTACTTCATAAACAACAGTGACACTCCTACTCACAATATAAGGCACATGTTTGTGCAACTTTAATGAACATATTCTACAATCAATGTTTAGCTTGTATTGTATGTCTTGACTGCAAGACATTGTAATTTGGCCTCAAACCCAAAGGCTGTGCTCTGGGCGGTTTTTACACTGCTTCTTTCATCTTAACTACAAAGACAAGTTTTTGAATTTATCTTAATCTAATCAACCTAATCCTACTTGTACATTTAGATCTTTGTTTGCTGTTCTGTGTCTCTGTGCTGATATTCATGAGATGCTCCTTCAGTGTATTACCTCTTTGGCTGGTGAACCTTAGCTATTAGGAAACACATCCAAAGCATATGGACTGCACCATGAGAAGCAGATTCTGATATTCAGGACATGGTCAGCTCAGGCAGCCGATCTGAGAGCCATGGCAAGAAAATGGTAACCATTGCTCCAGTGCACTGCCTTGCAATAGAGACGTAGGAGAGAAAGCCTGCCCTCAACAAGACCGGGGGCATCTTTTCTGGGTCACTCTTGTGGAAAGGATGAATTCTCATGCCCATGTCAACATGTTTGAAGTATTTAAAGTAAAATGAGAAATGAAACAAACACAATTGATGACAGCAGTAGCATGCCTGACTGGACAATGTAACCCCATTATGGGCATTACCACAAGATTAGGTCACTGGCAAGAACATGAGCTGCTTCATCTCTGTGTTCAGACTTTGTAAGGGTGGGTTTCATATTCAGAGAAGAAATTGAGAAAGTAACAGAGTTTACGGAGTCACCTGCAAGTGGACTGCCTGGCACCCATGTTCATCTTACCCTGATAGACACCCCTATAAGAAGATTTAATTTAGGCATCGCAGCAATATCTGAAACACCAGAGAAAAGTAATCCGCTTTTTACAGAGCGTGTGCCCGATATTCTGCAGACACTCTTAACGCCCAGCATGGGAACGACCCTAAAACACAGATAGCACTACTGGGAATTGCTGAAGCTGAATAGGAAGGATCACTTTCAAGTGCTCATCAACAGGTTTGAAGTATTTAAAGTGAAAATAAATAAAGAAATTCCATGTTGTCATCTGCCAGTGGTCTGCCAGCACCCATTTCCTTCATACCCTGATAGGCACACAGATTTTAACATGTACACATAACAAATACATTGTCTACGGCAACTACTGCACCTCCATCAATAAACCCTACAACATATAATACGATTTCATTTAGGCATCACAGCAACAGCTGCAATACATCTGCAACAGCTGGGAAAAATAACTTGTCTTTCTGTAGAGCTTGTGCTCAGTCTTCTCCAGGCACCTGTAATGCCCAGCATGTGTACAACTCAAAAACATAGATAGCACTACAGGGAATCCATGCTGACAATACATAAAGTTGAATGAAAAGCATAAATCCAGACATTAGGTATGGAAAGATTGTATGAATATTTAACAATGGACTTCTTTACCTGCATTACTATACATTCCTTTTTTACCACAGAACATCTAATATGTCTCTCTCCTCTCTATTAGTCCTTCACAAGACACACCTCTGACCAATGTTCAGAGGAAAGGCTTGCAGAATCATCCAGTCAGCAGTCTAACTAAATGTGTCTGGCAGACACAGCTGTATCATCAGTAGAGTATTAAAGTTGTGGGAGAGTCCTTGTAGGTGAGATAAGTTGAGATTTATTCTCCTCAACAGCAGCATCCTATTAAGAACTCATCAACATGTCTGTTGCTACCTATTGAGCTCTCTGGCAATGATATGTCAAGCATGAGTAAGAACCTGAAGCAGCTAGAAGAGAACATGTTGTTCGGTTTGTGTTTTAGCATAGTCTTCAGGATTGGACTTTCAGCCAGTGCTTAGTTTCTGCCAAGCTTTGCCAGTGTACTGGTAGTCAGCACAAATAACTATTTAATATGACATGTGCCCTTGACAGATTGTCCCACAATTGGTTATAGTGAACATAAGATAAATCAAAAAGGGTTTTGACTTCCTTCCAAGTGTCCTGTTGTCTAATCAGACCGAAACATTAATGTTGGGACAGTTACACACGGATCATGTTGTGGTATATGAGCCAGAGCAAGCAACACAAGTCGATTGGGCCTTTCAGTGGCCATCCATCACCATTGTAAGTTTGTCAAAGGGATTGACCTTGGTTCCCATTGGTTAATTAAAGGTGGACAACATGACTATGGTGAGGAGGCTTCTGTGGTTCGCCAGTGCACAAGTGACAATAGATTCTTTGTGCCAGTGGCTGCCTCAGCTGTGACACTACTCTGCTCATGCAGCATCTGTCTGTGTTGCCAACCCTGTGTGCCTGAAGCCAGCCCTCATGGCTAAGTCACAACTAATGGTCTATAATATAATATGTTGTCTCATGAGCAACAGGAGCACTCAATGCTTCAAAGGATCAATCTATGCCGCTTGAGACATCCCAGCTGCCTGCCATTTGTCTCTGCTCAGGGTTTCTCAAACTAATTAAATGCATGATTACTTTCCACAGCAGAATTCTGGTGGCCTTGCTTCAGTTTAAAGCACTGATTAGCAACCTACATAAACAAAGCTATCCTTCGGAATAAAAGAAGCATAAAATAGGAGGTTTCAAACTATCTTGGTATTGGACAAATAGTGGCAAATACCTGGCAGACAGATTATTTATTGTTAGAACGGTGACCAGATAAATAGTGTGAAGGAGGTTGTAAATATTATTGATGGGCCATTCCCCAACCATCAAAAAAACTAAAAAAGGTATTGGGCAATGTCTTAGTGGTATCCATATTAAGCTAGGCATGCAGGAATATTTGTCAAACACATGAATGTAAGTGCATGCATGAAAGTATGTTGACAAGGACTTCCATTAATCAAATCAAGTTGTTCACAGTTTAAGTTTAAGTTTATGTTTACTTTGCATAGTTATTTAAAACAATTGCAACATTTGCTCAAAAAGAGAACAAAACATATGCTAAAATTATTATTGTACAATAGTAAAAAAATCATAAAACAGGAACCACAATTACTATACAGAGAAAATTAGCTACACAGGCTACGCCAAGATTCATTTGTTCACAAGATAAGGTACAGTGCATTCGCTGTCCTGGCTGGTCATGGACGTGGGCGTGTCGATCGAGCCTTTTAGTCTGTAATGTTCTTGTTGTTTGTTCTTGCACAGTAGTTTTTTTTGTTCTAGAAAAGGGACAATGCTCTGTCCTTTAAAGGGGACCACTCCTGGAATATAAATGAGTTAGTTTCATCGCTGGGGCTTCATCCTTGTGTGGCTTACTTACATGGCTATTCCAATATTAAGTGTTTTTTTGTTCTGCCAACTTTAAGAATTTTACAAATCTGCAGTTTAGCTGCGTATTTCCAGGATTGAAACAATCCAACACCCTTGTTTCCTGGTGTGGATACCTAACTGCTTGAGGGGAGCTTTTAACAGCAGTGTCCGTTCTTGATGTAGATCCTGACAGGTGCAGATTAGGTGTAAGATGTCTCCTAGCGTGGAGTTGCACAGCCTACACATGCTTTGGGTTATGGCTTTCAGCAATGGTGGAAGATGCTGGATGCACGGGAGGATGTCCAGTCTGTGCTTTTGGAATTTCATTTTTATCTCTTTGGAGTAGCCCTGATTAAAGTACTTTTGTGGGGCAAGTAAAATATAGGAGCTTAAGGTCATCCAGGCATGGGATCTGTCTGCGAAGGTTGCCTTGCAATTTGTTTTACACATTTCCATGCCAATTTCTTGAATACTGAATGACCAAGTTGAGTACTCCAAAGATCCGTGAGCGTGTTATTTTCCAGAGATGTCTGAAGATGTCTCTTTGCTTGGCAGGTGTCCCTGTGCTCGACTTCATGCCACAGGAGTTGGTTCAGCGTATTTGAAGTGGCATTTTTAATTGTGTGCCAGCAGATAACAAAGGACCAGTGCCTGGCCAGGGATTGATGTAGGAGGCCAAACTCCAACCTTATTAGTGCTGGTGAGTTATAAGGCGGGAGGCAAAATATGATTCTATAGGCTTTGACCAGCGTACTGTATCTTGGCATCCCTCCCCCGTAGTGCCATAGTTGATCGTCAGGAGTAGTTTGGCCTGAACAACCTTCAGCAGCGGGCTCAGTGTCGGTTGTCAGTTTGTTAGCAAGATTTTTTCCTGGAAGGGCTATTGCCAGCCCTCTCTTTCTTACTTTCTCTTTTTCGCGTATGAAGGTTCCTTCCTTGTCAATTGTGACTCCTAGATAATAGTCCTGCGATGATTCAGGTTGATTACCATTCAGAAACCAATTCATCTGCCGATTTCTTTTGTTGTTTATTGTCATTTACCGAGTCTTAGTGAGATTCATTTTTAAGTTGTTTTCTGTGGCATAGTTCTGCATTTCCTTTAGTAGGTGTTGGAGACCTACATAAGTGTGGCTGAGCAGAACTATGTTGTCTCCATACATAAGATTGGTCAGTGTTTGTGAATTGCAGGCATTGAGTGCCTTTGGGAGGTCGGCCATGAATAAATTGAACAGGGTGGGAGCAAGTACACAACCCTTTTTCAATCCTTTGGTTATGGGGACTTTAGAGGAGAGGTGAGTTCTGCCCCCTAATTTCACCTGCACCCAGGTGTCTGTTTGGAGAAGAAAAATTATGTTTAAAATGGACTGCAGAATTCCCCAGCGTACCAGCTTCCCCCACAGTCTGCCCATCTCCACAATATCAATCAATCAAGCATTTGTAAAGTGCACTACTCACCCGTGAGGGTCTCAAGGTGCTAAGGGGAGGGGGAATGCTGCTACTGTGTGAAGAGCAGGTTTTTGAGGAGTTTTCCGAAGGTTAGCATGTCTTGGGTCTGCCGTAGGCGGATGGGGAGGATGCTCCATGTCTTAGCGGCGAGGTGGGAGAATGATCTGCTGCCAGTAGTCACTGTTTGGATGTAGGGGACAGTGGTGAGGGCGTGGTTGGCGGAACGGAGCTGGCGGGTGGGGGTATAGAAGCTGAGTTGGCTGTTGAGGTATGCTGGTCCGGTGTTGTGGAGTGCTTTGTGTGTGTGGGTAAGGAGCTTGAAGGTTATCCTCTTGTTGACGGGGAACCAGTGCAGGTCTCTCAGGTGGGGTATGTTGTGACTGCGGCAAGGGATGTCGAGGGTCAGGTGTGCCGAGGTGTTCTGGATGCGTTGGAGTTGTTTCAGGAGCTAGGCCGAGGCTCCTGCAAAGAGGGAGTTTCCATAGTCAAGTCTGCTGCTGGCGACGGCCTGGGTAACCGTCCTCCTTGTTTCGGTGGGGGTCCACTTGTAGATCCTGTGGAGCATGCACAGGGTGTTGAAGCAGGAGGTAGAGACCGCGTTGACCTGCTTTGTCATGGAGAAGGTGGAGTTGAGGATGATCCCAAGGTTGCGGGCATGGTCGGTGTGCGTTGGAGCTTTCCTAGTTGGTCAGCCACCAGGAGTCGTCCCAGGCCGAGGGGGTGGATCTGAGGATGAGGACCTCCGTCTTGTCTGAGTTCAGCTTCAGTCGAATGTTTCTCATCCATTCGGTGACGGTCTTCCTTCCCTCGTGGAGGTTGGTTTTGGTGGTCTAAAGTCTAAATAGGGCACTAAAGTCGATGAAGCAAGAGAAAAGGAAGGTTTGATGTGTTTGCTGCGTCTATCAATAGTAAGATTGCTAGAATGTTAGTTGATTACAAAAGCCAGTGTGATTTAGTGGTATTATCTCGTTTGCCTCTGCCCAAGTTGTAAGTTCCTTTAAATTATGCCTGCAAAGTATTTTGCTTTATTATCTATGAAGGCTATTAGCCAATAGTTGCTTGCCTCGTCCTTGTATCCTTTTTTTGTAGATTAGCATGATTGGTGAGCCCTTCCATGATTCCGGTAAACTGTTCAGGAGCCTGACTTCTGAAAAAAGAGGTTGCAGGATACCAGCCCATCTCTCGGACTTGGCTTTGAACAGTGCAGGAGAAATGCCGTTTTGTCCTGGTGTCCCTTCTCTCCTTCCTTTTGCAATCTTCTTTTTTATTAAAGGGAGCGATGGGATGCCAGCTGCGCAAGGTGCTGTGAATTCTGTCATTGACAAGTTTGTCTCCCGGGTCTCTGTGTCACTTGCTCTGGAGTGTTCTTCTATCAGATCTTCTGTTCCCGCATCTCCCCTTTGGATATTGAAATGAATGGTTAGGAATTCCACCCAGCATTCTTCTGAGATATGTGATGATATGCCTTCATGGTGTGGATGAATTATCTTGTCATTATGGTTTAGGTCATCTAATAGCTTTGCATTTTCTTTGTCTTTTGTGATATCCCATTTAAGTTTTTTTAAGTGACATCCTTTGGTCCCTCAGGAGTGAGTGAGAGTTAGCATCTCCCTGGAATCTTCTAGGTCTGTGCATTGTATGAATTAATGCTTTTTTGAATGACTTTCGGAATTCTGTATTTCTGATGCATGGCCCGAGAGTGGCTTTTTTTGGTTGGAAGAGCAGCAAAGCGATCTAGTAATGTAGATGTAAATTGTCCCCATTGGGCTATTTGATCCATTGAGCCTGTTGCAAGAGAATTAAACAGTTCAATTGCAGCTTCCGCCGGAGGAACAATTGTTGTTTAAGGTGCATTTGATCCTTCTTAAATTGGAGGTATATATGGTCCCCATGGATAGGGCTTGTGTAATAGAGCTACTTGCTGAAGTTATTAACTGAGGTTTTTGTAGGCAGTGATTGCTCCTCCCCCTTGTCCCCCATTCTAAACCCCTTGATGTATGGAAACAGTGAAAGACTTACAAATGTATAGTCCAGTACAGAACTCATTGTTGCTTAGTAGTAAGAGTAAACAGGCGGTGAATCATTGGTGAATCTGCCATTCAACGGTTGTAGGCGTTCTAAGTCGGCCAGGAGTCAGATTTTTGGGGAAATCTTCTGTCCACGAGTTGGTGCGCATTGCGTGGCGATGTTGTAGGTTTCCATTTGTATGCGGACCTCCTTTCCCACTGAAGTGCCAAGGAGGTTTTTGGTTTGAGTCTCCTGACAAGACCATTGTTGCAGTTTTCATCTCTGTTGTGTACTTTGTCTTTTACTTTTCGTTTGGGATGGCTATACGTATTATTAGGACCACCTCAATTTTTTTGCCCTGGAGGAGGATGGTGATTCTTACTGCTAAGGTTGTAGCTGAGTTTGAGTCCAGGAGTGCCGCTGATGGAATACTTGTTGTAGACACGTAGGTGGCAAGCCCTCCAGACTGGTGACCAAATGTGCTGCCCCTTGTCGCCGGAGTACCAAAGCATACACACCTGTGTAAATTATGTGGGTCCGTGAGTCAGGTTTCTTTCAGCATGATGATCTCAAAAGTGTTAACGTATCCCCAGAAATCTGGATCCTCTATTTTTGTTGATAATCCATTGATATTCCAAGAGCAGAATCAAAATGGCCTCCCCTTTGCTCTGCCTCTGCCCTCCTCCTGTGAGTAGCGTCAGCACTCCTCTGCGCGGATAGTTAGAGTTCAAATGATTTGGTCTTTATGTGCTAATTGGCTCTGGGCGGCTCATGCTATCCATGATAGTTCTTAGGAGTCCACTAGCATTTATTTTGTGGGGATCACCTTAGAGCCCCCTGAGCACAGAACCTGCGTGTGCTTGATGCAGTGTTGGTACCATGCTGGAATTTTGTGGCAATAAGGGAAATGGATAACCAATTTTTTTAAAAGGTGAAATATAAATTCCCATATCTTAGAAGGTCGCCTGTTTGGCTTCGATTTTCTCAGCCAATTTACCTGATTTCCACATTGCCTTTGTGGCCTCTGACCTTAATGAGTTTGCTGTATTGATAAACTCTATGGAGAGTAGGTCCATTGAGCACAGATCCATGAGACTTGGATTCGCCTACATTAATCCTATAATGTTGCCTCTCTTTAAAGTGTCCTGCTGACCCTTGGGTGTGTACAAGGGGCAATCCATTATAGCGTGAGGTTCTTGCTGCATGGAGCATATTTGTTGGGGTATTGGCCAATGATCTGTGTTGGTTATTGTTGGTGCGGGTTGATGCATCAAACTGGTTTCCTCTTTTTGCTGAATTTCCACTTCTTTGCTTTGACCTCTTAGCATGATATTCCATGCATTTGTTGTGGCTGTTATTGGCTCAGAGAGTACCTGTTTTGTAGCTTGTGCGCTTTGGTGGTTCACCTTGTAGCACAAACAGTTGTTAGCAAGTGAGATGGCGTGTTTATCCTCTGTGTAACCCTGATCCCTGTTTGGCCCCGTTCTGATGCCCAGTTGGTCCCCATTTTTACCATTACTTGATTTCCTATTGACCGTTGTGCCCGTTATTTTTGCCAGGTCTGTACTTCAAGTTGCTCCACAGTTGCATTTGTCTGTTGGTTGTATTATGAAGTTTTAAAAGGTATGCAGGGCTCACCTATTGGAGTTTGGCAGTGCTGCCGCTGATGTTCATAGCTGTTACTTGATTTTTTAACCGATGTATTGAATATGTGTCCTTTTCCTTTTGCTTCCCTATTTTCCGCGTGGGCCCTAGCTGTATTTGGCAAAGCTGGAGTCCCTCCTTGTTCCACCAGCTTAGTAAGACTGTTCTGCAGCCGCAGGGTTTGTTTTTGTGGGCTTGGTTCCCCTGAGTTGATGTCCCATTTGTTGTGATTTCCTGAGAAAATGGGGAAGAAGGCTGTCGGATTTACAGTGGCCTTTTGTTGGTGTCCTTCCTATTTTTGTTTTCTTCGTTGTTTGGTGTTGAGGTTCGAAGTTTGATCCCCTTCTATTTGGATTGTCAACATTTCTCTGATTACTCCTCTATTTCTAGGCCCAACTGACTTCTCAGTGTTCACTTGTAAGTTGTCTTGGGGCAACTTACTGTTTAGTGGTTTTTCAGATTGACCCTTGCCTGTGTCCCCCATAGTATTTGGGTTATTCTGGCCGTTGCTTGTGGTACCAGCAGTTGCAGATTTGATCTCATTCAGGACACTGGTCAGCATTGAGGGTATGGTGGCAAGCTTATCAATAATCTGGTAGCAGCTGCAGCTGATTCATGCATCAGCTTGGGCTCTCGTTATCAGGCCATTTAAATCCCTTAATTTTTCATCAATGCCTGACATGAATAGTGCCAAGGTGTTCAACAATGAGAGCTGGATATCCATCTTTTCTGACTTGTATTGAAGCACTTCCACAGCGAGTTGAATTGTAATTAGAAGAGAGGCCCAAGTATTGGTAGTTTGTTCATTCAAGGGTCCACTTTCTTTTGACTCGTATTTAGTTTGTTTTGCGGGTGCTGGTTCCTGTTGGGGTCCTCAGGCCAGAGTTCTCTTTGTGGCTGATCTGGGGAATATGTGTCAAGCATATCTTCCCAATCTTCAATGTTCAGATAGGAGATGATCGTCTTTCCTCCTTCTTGCTGTGTAAGGGCCCGCGCTAAGTCCTCCTTGGCTGAGTAAATTGACTCTCTTGTGCAGGGGGTGATGACGTAGTTGGTAAATTTGGATTTCCTTGCTGTAGAGTTGTTACAGGGTTGCTGTAAGTGCTGGTCAACCTTTTTTGCATGGGACTGAGGTTTATGTTGGTATTCTTGGATTGTTCCTCTGTCACGCTTCCTGTATCTCCAGTGGCATCACCCACACCTTTTGTGATGTTAGCTTTTTCCCCAGGCAGTACATGCTGCGTTATTCTTCTGTGGTCCAGTTCTTCCTGTGTGCGGTCCGCTCTGGGCTAGTTGTTGTTTAAGGGGAGCGGAAACACATGCACCCCACCTCAAGTGCCCGAGGTGATGTTGTTACTACTTGTTCCGTCACTTGATTCATTGAAAATAGGAACTTACTTTAGGTTTTTTCCTCCTTCTGCGGATGCATCTGGCCCATTCCTTTTGTGTATCCTAGGGGGCCCAGTGACTGCGTTAGAGCCAAATTGGTTTCCATATTGGTTGGCAAATCCAGTTGTTTGAGTCCAGCCATACACGTTGAGCTGTTGCTATTACACTCCTCAATAAGCGTTGGTCTACATGTTTTGATTTGTTGTAAGGCAGTCCAGTTAGCCATGGCGGTGTCGAGCTCGGAGGGGCCCTTTGGGGGTCCTGAGCCAAGTTTAGCCTCCTCTTCTAATAATACTGATATGCTTGATGCTGGCAGTGACTGTAGTGGTTTCAGGGGGGTTTCCAGGCCCTTGAGAGTAGCGTTGCTTGAGCGGAGAACATTTCCTGTGTCCCTTAACAAACTGAATTTATTGTAGATTTTGGAATGATAACAATCTGTTGATTGCTTGGGCCGGGTCAATGCTTGTGTGACTGCTTGTTCCAAGATCGTCATTATGGAATATGATTCAGTACTTGCATTTCGTTTCTTCCCTTTTCTCCTCCGTGCCCTGGGGGGGACGGCCAACCTGGTTCTTCCTGACCTCATCTACTTAACTGTGCAGTGCTTATTGTTACTTTTCCTTAAGCAATTACTGCGCTTCCTGGCAATTAGTACTTTGAGGTCCCAAAGCGAGAACAAGAACCTGGGTCCAGGTTTGATGCCCCAGGGTCTTGGGCCTACGTGTAGCTGGTGCTGGTGCTTTTTGGTTGGCTTTGTTGGCAATGTTAGTAAATTGGCTGGGGTTTTGGTAAAAAGCAGAAGCTCGGGGAGTGGCTGCAGTGCAGCTCCTAAATGATCCTTCCCCCCTTTCTCCTCACTTTTCTCACCCAACTGGATTTAGAATCCCCGCACTGAATGCCAATGAGTGTACCAGGGTAGGGGCAGGGAGGCGCTGTGGGCCGCTGTGGGCCACTGACTCACCAAACTATGGCTGTGGTTGAGACAGTGACTCTTTATGTTGATGTGCCTCTGTCCTCCAATATAACCCTAAAGCCAGTTGCAGTTCCTCCTGCCTCCATCTGCCTGCTTTCACCCGCGCCTGGGGGGGGGCGGCAAAGACAGGGAGTCCTTTCAATCCTGTTCTGTGGGGGCCAGTTCACCACCTCCTCTGCTGCCCGCTTCGCCACACTTGCAGTCCGCACACAGCGCACCACTCTCTGCACTCTGTTTTCCGCTGCCCTCCAACACCTGCAGTCCACAGCTCCTCCGGTCTCAGATGAATCAGCGCAGAAGCTGTTGTTGGAGTACCACCGACCGGAGCACCGTTGAGCACAATAGAGGAGTGCTGTGGGTGGCTGGCCGAGCCCAATCAATCAATCATTTGTGAAGTGCACTACATAACCGTGAGGGTCTCAAAGCGCTGAGGGGCACTTCTGATCAAACAGCCAAGTCTTGAGTATCCTCCTGAAGGTTCACAGGTTTTGGGTCTGGCGTAGGCTCAGTGGGAGGGTGTTCTATGTCTTGACGGCGAGGTGGGAGACGATCTTCCACTGGTGGTTGTTCTTCGGATGAATGGGACGGTGGCAAGTGAGAGGTTAGCGGAGCGTAGGCGGCGGTTGGGCATGTAGAAGGAGAGCCGTCTGTTGAGGTAGGCTGGGCCGGTCTTGTGGAGTGCCTTGTGTGCGTGAGTGAGGAGCTTGAAGGATATCCTCTTATTGATGGGGAGCCAGTGCAGGTTTCTGAGGCGGGGGGTGATGTAGCCATGGCGTGGTATGTCAAGGATCAGTTGTGCCGAGGCGTTTTGGATGCGTTGTAGCCGTTTGATGAACATGTTCGAGGCTCCCACGTAGAGGGTGTTTCCGTAATCGAGTCTGCTGCTGATGAGGGCTTGGGTGACTTTCTTGCATCCGTCGGGATCCATCTGTAGATCTTGCAGAGCGTGCAGAGGGTGTTGAAGCAGGAGGAGGAGACGGCGTTGACATGCTTGGTCATTGAGAGCCTTGAGTCGAGGATGATCCAGGTTGCGTGCGTGGTCGGTTGGCGTCGGGGCTGCCCCCAGTGCCGTCGGCCACCAGGAGTCATCCCAGGCTGAAGCTTTGGAGCTGAGGATGAGGACCTCTGTCTTGTCTGAGTTCAGCTTCAGATGGCTGGTCTTCATCAAGTCAGCAACGGCCTTCATTCCTTCCCCCTCGAGCAGCTCAAACACTCCATTCCGCCCACCTTCAACCTTTTTACCCACTGCCAGCATGATTCCTTCAGATATTGTGACTTTCGAGAAATTAGTCATAAAAGACCTGGCTGAATTAGAGAAGAAAAAACTCTATACACCATACCATATCTCAAAACTCGAGAAAGATGCTATTACCACATTGAAAGCGAATTCTTCACTCATAATCAAGAGTTCGAATAGGGGCGGTGGAATTGTCCTCCAGGATATTGACTCCTACAGGATAGAAGTCCTTAGACAACTTGGGAACACTGATCATTATCAGCATCTCCCAGGGAATCCCACCAAAGAGATTCAAGCCACCATAATGGAACTTACCACTAACGCTAGGACCAAAGGTTTCCTAAGCAAAAAGGAACACTGCTTTCTTAATGTAAAAAGCCCTCGTATACCCGTAATTTATACTCTACCCAAAGTCCACAAGAACATCAACCAACCGCCAGGCAGACCAATTGTATCAGCCTGTGGCTCTATTTTGGAACCCTTGGGGTCATACGTGGACTTCTTCATTAAAGAATTTGTTCCCACCACTGCTTGCTATGTTAGGGACAGCATGGCGATGATAAATTTGATAGAACACTACCCCTTTGATCCCGCCATCAACACACTATGCACTTTAAATGTAGAGTCACTCTACACAAATATCCTGCAAACAGCTACCCTACTGGTGATCCAAAGAATCCTAGACACACGGCCCCGTCCACACAGGGTCCCAAGTATCTTCATTCTCCAATTACTTGAACTTTGTCTTTTAAAGAATTTCTTCTCTTTTGAAGCCACATATTACCAATAAATCAAGGGGACCTCCATGGGGGCTATTTTTGCCCCCAACCTAGCTATCTTATTCATGGATGCACTGGAAACTGGTGTTATCTTAAATAATAGCAACCCATTTTTTGCAGGGATTTCCCTGTGGTGTTGTTACATAGACAACATTTTCCTAGTTTGGAACCATGACTCTGACACATTGAACCTGTTTCTTCATTGGCTGAACAATAATTGTGCGGATCTAACCTTCACCTTGACCCACAATAAATCCCAAATTGCATTCCTCGACCTGACAATTTATAGCCATGAAGGCGAATTACTAACACGCCTATATAGAAAGCCAACGGAGCGAAATACTCTGCTTAGCTACAATAGCTGTCACCCCAGAGCATTGAAAGATTCCTTACCCTATTCCCAGTTTCTAAGAATAAGGCGTAATTGCTCGAATAAAACAGACTACTTCAAGGAAGCCAATATTTTGTCAAACAAACTTAAAATGCGTGGTTATCCAAGAAGAATAGTCAAAGCAGCTTCAAAAAGGGCTTGGTATTGTCCTCGTGATGTCCTACTCACACCCAAGCCAAAGGAAAATAAAGACAGAATAGCTTGTGTGACTACATTTTGCCCAGTATCCAACAAAATCAGAAAATCAATCCTCAAACACTGGTCTACCATAAATGCTGGAACCCTCAATCTAGAGAAACCCCTTTTCGCATTTCAGAAGAATAAAAATTTGAAAGATCACTTGGTGAGGGCAGCTTTACCGACCACTATCCCCGGACAACTCTTGATTCCAACTGGGGGCTACCACCACTCTATGGTCATGTGAAATGTGGGCACTGTATTGTTTGTGAATTCACAATTGAAACAAGGAATATCAGTCATAATGGCATAAATTTCGAGATGAAATCATTTACAAACTGTAATACCTGTAATGTCATTTACGCAATATTTTGCCCATGCCAGAAAATGTATATAGGCAAGACCCGTCACAAGGCTAAGACACGCATCAGCCAGCATCGGAGCAGAATCAGATGCAGTACACCCAATGCTCCCATGGTGGAACACTTCACAGAGATGAACCACACAGCTGACGACATCCAATGGACAATCTTCAAAGCTATCAAACTCCCACAAAGAGGTGGGAATCTCTCTCAACTGTTGAACAGAGAAGAACTCAAGTCCATCATCCAGTTTAATACTATCAGGACTGGTTTGAACAGAAGCGAGGACTGGACAAATCTGCTCTGAATCTAACCCAACTTCTTTTTGCTTAATTGCCCAATATGAATATCGGATATTTTAAACTCTTGCCCTAGCCCGTTTTGAGAAACCACCTACGAGTTGATCTGATAATGTACCCAGAAGGTCTAAATACAGACACTGGGAACCTTTCAAATTTAGGAGTTTGTGAAGCATAATGTGTTTTTGAAAGTGACTTTTGTTTAAGTTATTGAATTGCATATGTCACTCCCACTCTTTTTATTCTTAGCACTAATCCGACACATTAGGTGCATGGGAAGAACCAATTCACTGCACCGGTGCCTGCACTATCACTTTGCATCTACTCCAACCACCCTACTCTAAGATGGCCGCCGTAGTTTAGTCGCGATCACGTGACCACTGTCACCTGACCACACTGCCTTTACCCTCGGCTGCGTGCTACCCCATTAGGAAGCAGCGTTGCCCATGAGGAACTGGTGTATTGTCACTCCGTCCGTCTTTTGAGGTAAGAACTCCCTCTCAGTCCACAACCCACCCTGGCCACTCTGTGATTCCTGCCACATTCTAAACCCCAATTCTGCCAACAGTGGATCGTGTATTATTCCGACCGCCGCCACAGACAAGCTTCCTGAGAACACAGTGAGAACGCCTCCAATTACTGCCCTCACCGAGACCCTGCACAGCGGATCACGGAATAAATCTGACCGCTCCTACGGACACACTCATCTATCAAACAGTGAGAACGCGTCCGCCTATGACCCCCGCCGTATTCAAGCACCCCTCCTGATGTTAATTCCCATCACTATTCCTTTTCAGCGGATCGTATTTTAACGCTGGATTGAATCAACTAGACGAGGCTCCCACACGGGGCTGCTTCAATTACAAAATTATTCCGCAATTATTTGACTTGTGAATTGGTAAGTGTCGACCACAGAGGCGGCTTGCCACTAAGAGCCCACCCGGGTTTCCTTAATTAACTATTGCCATTTCCCTTATAGTTATCTGAAGGCATCCATCCAACGTTCTGAGTGGCCACAGCCACTTCACTTGGAACTCGGAATCTTCCAGCCCTTGGGGTACGCGAGCATGCTATACCGTTAACACTAGTTGGGTCACGTCCAATTGCAGTTCTGATTAGTTCTGCACTTCGCCATTATAGCAACAATTTTCACCAAACCAATTCCAAGATAGCGGATATAGGCACACAGTCCCATTTCCTCACGATCACAGAAATGGCAGCTTCTCACAAAATAGGCACAGCTAAGTGACGATCTCTTTATTCACAATAGGATAGCCACTCAATATCACTATGACCAACATGTATGCGTCAACCAATACCAACCAACACTATTCAATGCACTGCGATTCCGAATTGTATGATGGTTAGAGTGTGACTAAGTTGACTTTTTACTCTTTGCCACAGAGTAGCGACCTAAAAATATTTTTGCCTCTCTGTTTCTCCTGTTTCTCCTTACAGGCATATTGTTCATGTTACTCCAGGCATCTATTAAGTCCTGATGATGATCCCATTATTTTGAGCGCGGGATCGAAACGCCGTCGACTTTTTTTTGTATACATACAGTTGTTTCATGATTATTTATATATGTATGCTCTACTCTAGGGAATACTGCCAATTTAAATCTTAAAGCAGTACCGGGCTCTGCTCAAACTTTTTTTTTGCCTGATGTAAACTGTTCTCTCCTGTGCACCCTTTCTCACAACCTTTTTTCTATCTCTGAGTACGGCAGAGGCTTGTGCCTTACTTCAAACGCTAAATGTTTGTTGTTACATTGTAACCTATAATTGACTACCTGTCATATATTCTCCAATAAATTCTTTGCCCGGCTGGGTATAAGAAAAGTGTGTCTTTATGTCATTTTTTTGAAATATTGTTCAAGGCTTTGGTGTCGTAGTGGCGGCAGTCATTGTGGCGGGTGCGGGGGCCAGAGGTTCTGGTGCTGGGCACGGTCCAGGCACGAACAGGCGCAGCGGCCGGCATATATGGGAAGGTGGGAGGGAGGAGCAGCTGGTAGGCGGAGGCAGCAAATGGGCAGTGGGCGGTCAGGGGGGTGGGGCCGCAGGGGACACAGCGGCGAGGATGGTGAGGGACAACAAAGGTAACAGAAGGAAAAAGAGGCCCAAAATCGAGGAAAAAGCGAGTGGAACAGAAGGCAAAAGGGCACAAAAAACGAGTGAAACAGAGGGCAGAAGGGCACGAAGAACGAGTGGAACACAAGGCAAACGGGGCACAAAAATGAGGGAAAAACAAGGGGCACAGAGGGCAGAAGGACACAAAAAACAAGTCGAACAGAGGGCAGAAGGGCACAAAAAACGAGAGGCACAGAAGGCAAAAAGGGCACAGAAATACCGGAAAGACGAGTGGCACAGATGCAAAATACAGAATACAGAAATACAGGGGCAGCTATGTACAGAAGGTAGAACGGGCAGAGAGGCATGGGGGCAGCAAGGGGAAAAGAAGGAAAAGCCAGGCAGAGACACGTGGGCAGCGAGGGGTACAGAAGGAAAGACCAGGCAGAGAGCGCACGGGGAAAGCGAGGGGAACAGAGGGAAGAAAAATGGGCATGGACCACGTACAGGCAGCGGGGGAAGACAGACAACAGCAGTCGCAGACACAACAAAGAAAATACAAGCAATGCAATAAAAGCAATAATGCGGAGGATGAACAAATCTACCTATGGCTTACCACTGGCCCAACCACACCGGGTGGTGAGTTTGCAAATCCCCGGTGGGCCTCCGGAGACCTCCAAAGGTTTCTGTGCTGGGGTGGACTGGCAAGTCTCAGTGGGGCTGTGTGAACTGGGAGGGGCCGCGGCGGCGCAGACAGCAGTTCCCAGACAGCAATCAGGAGAGGCAGCGAGGCAGCGAGAAAGTGAGGCAGCAAGGAAGTGTCCTCCTTCTCCTCCTCTCACACTGATAGTAGTCAGCGTGTCTGTCAGCGCAAAAACACAAAGTTAGAATCACAATGAAGTACTGCCCTCTGTCTGCTCATGCTCTGTTGTTCACAGATAAAACATAGAAGCATTAATCCGAAATAAAAGCATTTAGTCTAGTAAAACATTAAAATAAGAAATACAAGAACAGTGGCTATGGAGTAAAAACTGCCACGTCATAGATATCTAGAAGTCAGTGACTGCAAATTGTTGCCTCAGCGTTGCAGTTTAAAACATGGACATGTTTCATCCTCCAGTTTCCATGTTTGTTTTTCTTCATGTTTCCATTTAGGATGATCAAATAATAATAAGTATTTTTTAAATACACGTTTAGAAATTTGGGTCATAAATGTATGGGTCACTTAAATAATAGCTTTAGAATAGATGCTTGAAGATTTGTAATTACGGTTCAGAGACATTTGTTGTGGATACAGTCGCCCAGACAGCTAAAGAAGAAAAAGTGAGTTTGGGGCCTTTAAGAGCAGATAGCCTCTTGGAAACACCTTCAGCTTAGTAGGAAACTAAATATGAGGGGCCCTATAAAGACCCTGACAGGAAATTGAGGATTCTATGGAATGAATAGGCTCTTAAGTGTATATTTGTCCCAACCCTAAGTTAGCAACTAAGTGAGCACTATCAATCTACAACAATGTCTCAGAGAGTTGAATATTTAAGGGCCGATTCACAGAATGAACTTATGATGATGATGATTTATTTGAATTCCTACAAGAAGCAAATTCAAATGTAAATCTTTAAAACATTAGGACAACTCTGTTCCTTGGAGCCTGCACATGTCTGCCGGTATATTAACCACAGGTTTCAAGCTATGCTGTCATTTATCTGCAATAAAAGCATTGCTCTTCTTAGAAAGGTAACCAATTTCCTTTGGTGAAAAGAGTCCCAGGACAGAGGTGCTCCTCATATACAATGCAGTTATGGATAAAGGATGCACCAAAATTAGGAAGAGAAAGTGATGAAGATGATTTGTCTTTCATTGAACAGTATTCTATGTTTTATTCCATGAGAAGCTGGAGAAAATAGCTTAAGACAACAAGTTCTACGGTTTCAGAGTCATAGATGTGCAAAATACTGCAGACAGGAATACAAATGAAAAGGAAAATATTACACAAAATACCATTTTGAATTCTCACACACAATACTTTCTGAAGGAAGAGTAAATAGTTTTTTTGTCAGCAGTAAGACATACAATAACTCAAAAACCTTCCAAGAATACATACAACTTAAGAAGAACAAAAGCATTAAAGTATTAATGACTGTAATTTAGTTGTTTTATAAATGTGGAACGCAAACATGTATAATCGGTTTGTTGCAGATAACTCAATTGCTTTTGCTCGCTATGTCACAACATATATTTAAACATTTGAAAAGTCTGAGATGAAAGAAAAGTGGGAAGAAATTTCCACAGAAAAGAGTCTCAGCAATATTTTGTACGGATTTAGCTTACAGCTGCTTTCGCATAGAGAGATAGGATCTTTTGAAAGTTTGGATCGATTCAGCTCAACCAGTTTGGATTCAAAGTCAAGAGGAATCATTTTGATAAGTCTAGGCATATCCTACACATGAAATAGAGTATTGAAATTTGTCCAAGAAATCTAATATACTTAGCACAGTATGAGCCAGAAAGCACTGATATTGTCAAAACTAATGGGTTGCATACGTACTATCCCAAAAGGAGTCGACATCTTGAAAACCTATGTCTGTATGAAATACTTCAATATTACAGGTTTTAAAAGTATGTTGCAGCAAATATAAAAGAAGAAAAATATGCAGTAATTGGATGTGATGAATGTTTAGTAAAACATGTCAAAGGGAGTTTTAATATTCACAGAAATCTCGGTTGTGATTTCTATGAAGCACTTCTGCAACTGTTCAAGTCTTGGTGTAGTGAAACTAAATTGCTTGGGGATTTTGACTGCTATGAAGAATATTTTAATGCAACTAAACACAGTACTCGGTGTACAATGTTTCCAACTGACTTATAAAATGATACATGATGAGCTTGAACAAGAAGGAACACTTGCAGCTCAATTGCAGTTGAAATAGCTAGAGAAAGTTCACAAAGCAGTCAAAGTTCTGGTCCAATGACTGAAGATCCATTAGGACAACCAATTTTTTGAAAATGAAGCAGCAATAGCCATGAATTAGGTAGAAACTGCAATGCTGAAAGCACAACAGGATATTATTCAGTTTGAAAAGTTTGAGGAAAAATTGAACATTGAAAAAAAAAAGAAATATGCCTACAAGTGAAAAACAAGTAAAATATGGTTTCCTCCATAAAAAAAGAATGCCTATCTTCATCATTTCAACCTAATATTTTGTACATGGTCAAGCTGGTTCAGGAAATATAATAAATAAAGTTCTGAAAAGTTTAGTAATCTCTTCAGTGGCATCTGTGATGTCCTCTGGTAATAATCTTATCACCATTCCAAGATTTAAGTACAAAACCAGGGGTGGGAAGACCTTTACTGTCCTGGCAGCCAGGGCATGGAACATTCTACCGGTCAATCTTAGATTGACACACAAAGAGAGCATCTTCAGAAAACTTTTAAAGACATGGGTTTACCAACAATCAGACGCCTCAGTGTTGGCAGCCATCTAATTTCAGCTTCTTCATTTTTCGTTCATCCTCTTCCACTTTTATGTACTCGTAGCACGCTTTCCCAGCGCCAAGATGCTCCTTCCGGAGCGAATGTCTGTGCTCTATAAATACACATAAATATCAAATATCAAATATCAAAATAGAATGTACCTGTTTGAATGTACGGAGCCTGGCAGTTCCTGGGAACTGTGGAGGCAAACGGTCATTAAACATGAAGTCACCTTATCTACCTGTCTCAGCGTGATCACTTCAATTTGGCGACAAGCTGGCTGACCCTTGAGTGCCTGCACCCAAGTGTGTTGCTCCTGTTATCTGTTTGCCTCGATTTGCCAACCTAGTGCTTCCACCCTTTCATCGGCTTGCTACATGCTACATGCTACATGGAGACATCCTCCTCATTTCTGCGTGTATTCAGTAGTACCCTCCTATCTCTAACACCAATGGGATGTCGCATCTCAGTGTTTTATGTGGGTAATTAGTCGAGTATGGCTGCATCTCAAGTTTCAGGTACAGTTTGTCACTGCTAGTTTACCAACGACTTTGCACACGTCTTACGTTTCTGGCCAGATGTGTCTCAGCCAGCTTTCGGAGGACTCAGCCAAACTGTGAGTTGCTTTTCAGTTTCTGGCCATCCCTGGTGTGATTTTTGTATCTTTTACTGGTTTTGCTGCATTGCGTCTCATGGTTTCTGTCTCTGCTATTTCTTTTTCGAGGCACAGAGATCCTCTCCATCTCCATTTGATGGCGTGATGAAATGTCAAGGCAGAGCTTGTGAAGAGAGCTCCACGTCACTTCATTCACTTTCTGAGCACAAGCAGCATGCCTATGTCTATTCCAGGATCATGTATGTCAACATCTCTATTAATAACGAGCATTCCATTGCCACACATGCGTGTCTGGGATTGCTGTTCCTCCGTCAAGGGAAGGCAAGTGTCAACCGGAGAAACATTATCTGAGGAAAGAGTGCCATCATTATTACTCTTCAAGGAAGGCAAGAGGAAGGCAGTGAAGAGATAAATTATTTGAAGAAACTCTGCTGTAATTATTTCGCTTCAAGGAAGAAAAGCTGAAAGTGGTAAAGTTATTTTTATAGAAACACAGAGGTGACATTTCAGGCCTTTCAGGAAGTGGTGAAGTGTGTAACTTGGACTTCTTTAAGTGTTGAGTTTAAGTTAATTAGGAAAGTCAGGTGGCATATAAGGAGGCGGTGACGTTTTTATTTGATGTAATAGACAAACTTCAGTAAACTGATATGTGTACTGGAAGTAATGGGAAGGCCCTTTTTAAGAGTCTTTTTACCTTAGCTTATTATTCCAGGGATATTAGTGGTTCCAGTGGCTTCACCATTTAGGAAACTATTTTTTCAGTTAACTTTTGCTTTGCAGATGACTTTCAGTCTCTAAATGAATGCTTTGCAGTTTGTTTTCAAAATTGTCTTTCTCTCTTTTGGGAAAATGTGCGCTAGTCACAGTAAATTATTGCTTTGCAGGTCTTCAAGCACTGCCTCACAGTTTTTGTTTTCTGTCAATTTTCTTTAGGAAAAAAGTGTGTTTATTAAACCTAACTTTTACCTTGCAGGTTGACTTTCAACAATGTATTTCTTAAATTATTTTAGTTTTCAACATGCAAAATGTACAACCTCCTCCCCCGCTTTACAGCTTCCAGGTGATCCACCAGTTAGTTGGAAGGTTTGGTACAGACCGTTTGTAAAATAGTTTGGCGCCATGGGGAATAGCATATTTAGTGCACAGAGAAAAAATTCATTTTAGAACATAATTTGGGGTTAATAATAATAATAATAATAAAACATTTATAAAGCGCATGGCTGCACAACTGTGTATCCCCGTGCTGACTGCCAACAAAACTCACAGCGGAAAACGGACGAGAAGAAGCATAAAAGTATAATTGGGGAAAGAGGTGAGTTTTTAGTTTGGCTCTGAAAAGAGTTTCTGAAGGTTCCATTCTCAAATGAACAGGGAGTGCACTCCAGTGTTTTACTCCAAGGTAGCGAAAGGAACGACCACCCATTTTCGCTCTGTGGATACGAGGAAGTTTGAACTGTGACATTCCCGAGGATCTAAGGTCTCTGGTCGGACGATGGATAGTGAGAAGATTTCTTAGATAGGTAGGTCCTTTGTTGTGGGCAATCTTATGGGCATAGCAAAGGCATTTAAATCTAATTCTTTCCCTAACAGGGAGAAGTGCAGTTTGGACAAGGCCGATTTGGAAGGTGTTCTTCTGGGAAGACCCAGTACCATGCGGGCAGCCGCATTTTGAATGCATTGAAGCTGGTGCAACTGCTTTTGGTTCAGACCTAATAGGAGAACGTTTCCGTAGTCCAAGTGGGGTGTTATAAGCGCATGTACGATAGTTTTTCTTGCTTCAATAGGGATAAGATCGATGATATTTCGCAGAATTTTTAGCGTGCCAATGCATTTACCTATTATTTTGTTAACTTGGGATTTTCCCGAGAGCTCCGAGTCAATCATAATCCCTAGATTTTTTACCTTTTCTACAGGGCGGGGGAAATCGCCCAGCTTAGTAGGCCACCAAGCCTGGGACCATATTGAAGTTTTGTTCCCTACCACCAGCACCTCTGTTTTATCACCATTTAGACGGAGGCAGTTATTATCCATCCAAGTGGTGACAGCAGCCATGCAGCCAGAGAAATTGGTGGCAGATTTCTCGCTATCTGGAGTGAGCTTAAACATGAGCTGGGTGTCGTCAGCGTAGCTAACAATGCCCACCCCAAAATTCTCTACGACTCGAGCTAGGGGCTCCATATAGATGTTGAACAAGGTGGGGCTCAAACTAGAGCCCTGTGGAACCCCATAGCTGACGTCACAAGAAGATGATTTAAAGGGTGGGTAATGTATCTGGAATGATCTTTTGGTGAGAAAAGACTTGAACCAAGCCAGTGCATGGTCCTTCACTCCAATATCCGAAAGTCGGGACAGCAACGTGGCATGTAGCACAGTGTCAAAAGCTGTGCTTAAGTCTAGCATGACCAACACTGCTGTCTCACCCTCGTCCACCATCTTGCAAATACATTCCGTGGAATATAAAACAGCTGATTCCATGGAATAGCCAGGTCTAAAACCTGACTGAGTGGGGTGAAGTACATTTTCTGTTTCTAAAAAAGCCATTAGTTGTTTGTTGACTATTTTTTCTATTATCTTGGCACATTGTGGCAAGAGGGAGATAGGCCTGAGGTTTTGAAATTGGGTGACCGGAATGTTAGGTTTTTTCTTGTGAGGAATGACTTGTGCTGTTTTCCAAGCCTCTGGTACATAGCACTCTTGGAAGGAAAGGGTGATCATATGTCTTATTTGATCAATAAGAACATTGTCCATGATGTCTTTGCTTTTTACTAGAGGACACACATCATTAGGGGAACCTGAATGGATACTATTAATAATGCTGGTCAGGTTTTCTTTGTCGGGTGTGGTAAATTGAGTGAGGGTGGTCTTTTGAGTGGGGGGTGTTCCCTTTCCTGATATGGAGGGTTTACGAAAAGTAGCGTGAATTTTCTCAACTTTTTCGACAAAGAAGTCAGCTATTTGTTCGCATATGTCATTTGAATATGTGTCCTGCGTATCTATACTTGTAGTATCTGTAAGTTCCTTATAGATGCGGAATATTTCTTTCATAGGGTTGGTAGCTTCTTCAATTCTGATCTGATGGAAGGTGCTTTTTTCCTCTTTTATCATTTTCTGGTATGATTTTAAATCCAGTTTATAGATTTCCTTAAGTTCAGGAGAGTAGTTTTTTCTCCACTTGTATCGCTTTGCAGTGAGTCTTAGCGATTTTTAGTTTTTCCGAGTACCCAGGTTCAGACTTGGTTCTCCTGACTGGGGGCTTGGAAGTCCATGGGGAAATTTTATCTAATGCCTTACTCAGCCATAATTCGTAGTTATTCCAAGTGTCTTGTAAGGACTGTCCTATGGGCAGAGGGTGTTTCTTTAATTCGCTGATCAAGCGTTCAGGGGTGTAGTTTTTCCAATTTCGACGCTTTGTATACAATGGGTTGTTGGGAACAATCTTAGTATTGTTAGTAGGGATGTTGAAAGTAATTATGTGGTGGTCAGACCAGATTATAGGGACCGGGGGGGGGGCATTTCAATTCCTGCCCAGGTGGCAAAGACAGGGTCGAGAAGGTGACCTTGTTGATGCGTGGGGGAGGTCGATAGCAATGTTATTCCCAATGCGTGTAATGCTGTCTTGAGTATTTGAGCCTCTTTAGCATTATTGTCTTCGAAGTGAAGATTCAGGTCACCTAAAATCATAAAATTGTTATGTTTTATAGCTAATTGAGTAGCTGTTTCTATAAGTTGGTTGCAAAAAGGGGTTGCATTGCCAGGGGGACGATATATGAGGAGACCAGTAACGGTCGTCAACGGAGTCAGTTTTATAGAAAATGTCCCGCATTCAGTATTAATAATGGCTTTATTAGTGAGAGTACATTCCAATTCCTTTTTGCAAATCAGTGCAAGTCCACCACTGCGTTGTTTGGGTCTGTCGATTCTTAGTAGGCTGTAGCTCAAAGGTACTGTGTCTAAGATATCGGGGGATGAGGATTCCTCTAACCATTTTTCAGTAAGAAACAGCTCATCAAAGTTTCGTTTCTCCAGTAGATCTCGTATTTCCATTTTATGTTTTACCATGGATCTACAGTTTAGCAACATCATTTTTAATTTAGGCACGAGGGCATTACGGGTCGGAACTGTGGCAAATGTGTGGTTACATATATTACAATGTGACGGGAGCCTATTAGGGTAAATGGAATGCCTACAGGGTTTGTTAGGAATCTTACCCAGTTCTAATAGGGTTGCACTTGGATAGTGGATTCTCAGCTGATCCTCCCTCATGTCAGTCCCCAGAACTGTATCAGTGGGGCCAAGATGTCCTGCCCTGCGCCCCGGTCGATCGCGGACGGGCGCAGACGGGCAGGACTCTGGCTTGACTCCGGCGCGCGATCGGCGCGCCCGCAATGCGCGTCTGCTGCGCGGAGCCATAGACGTATGATTTTATGTGCTCTGTAGCGCGACGTGCAGCGCGAGCCCTCAGTAAGATGGCCGCTGCCTGGCTCTCATCCTTGCTTAGTCCCGGCTGATGACGGTCATAGGATCGACCGCACCCCCAGGGCAGGCAAGTATAATGTCTCCCGGTTAATTTCTACAACAATTGTTTTTGCCTAGTTCGGCGCTATGGTGGCAATCTATGCACTTTTTAGTTCAGTGCTGGGGGGAGGGAAAGGACACACGGGGAAATAATAAAATTCAATGCAGCAGTAGTTTTAAAAGATCCTCCCGGCTCAAGCCTCAGGAGTAGAGTAGAAGCAGTCTAAAGTCCTCACAAGCCTTCCCTGATTGTATGCGCTCGGTAGCGCGACGTGCAGCGCAAGCCCTCAGTAAGATGGCCGCTGCCTGACTCTCGTCCTTGCTTAGTCCCGGCTGATGACGGTCATAGGATCGACCGCACCCCCAGGGCAGGCAAGTATAATGTCTCCTGGTTAATTTCTACAACAATTGTTTTTGCCTAGTTCGGCGCTATGGTGGCAATCTATGCACTTTTTAGCTCAGTGCTGGGGGGAGGGAAAGGACACACGGGGAAATAATAAAATTCAATACAGCAATAGTTTTCAAAGATGAGATGCAATTGTGTTAGAGCATCTTCCTCATTTGGAAGTAGTTCCAGTTGATGGGGAACCAGATGAGTTTGAACAAGCAGTCAGTATGTTGCAGAAGCAATTTTATGTGGCAAGCCGTCTTGTGGTAGCCAGACATAAATTGCTCACCAGAGTACAAGACAATGAAGAGAGCAGCCTTAGGCATACTTGTGTCAGTATGTGACTTTGAGCATTTTACTTCTCAAATCATTTGTGAGCAGATTGTTGTGAACGGTAGTGATAAAAAGTCCAAGAAAAGCTACTCACTCAGAAAAATCCTTTGCTAAAAGAAACTATATCCATAGTTAAGAGTGTTTCTCTCTCAAAAAGCGTTGCAGGAATTAAAACCAGCAAAGAATGCTGTAGTTGTTATCAAGGATGGTAAGGATAAAATCGAGAAACACACATGGATAAAGACAAACGCCTCTTGTATTTAAAGACAAACACATCTGTGGGAAAGTGTGTGTGGCAAAGAAACACCTCAACATTCTTGGGTGGTACCATCAGGGCTTGTTTGGCATGCCACGTAGACCTGGCACTTCGGAGCAAGTTTCGGTTGCGAATGAACATCACCAAGGGGAAATTTTAATGTCTTTGTCCAAACGATTTCCTAAGGTTTTTGGTGACAGTTTGGAATGCATTAAGGGTTTTAAGAATCTTATCAAGTTATAGAACGTTCCATCCCAATCAAACACAAGTTACGTAATGTACTTTTTAGTGTCAGAGATGATCTTTCGGCTAAACTTAGGAGAATGTGTGAGTCAGTGGTCATCGAACATGTTGAATCCTCCCTCTGGTTGTCCATTCTTGTCATAGCTCAGAAAAACTTGTGCAGCTTGAACAGGGAGATTTGGTGTGGACTTACATCCCTTTCCCAGTACTGATGATATTTTGTCTAAGTTCGCTGGTGCAAGATACTTTTCAAATATCGATCTTGCATCAGCATATCATCAAATTGAACTAGACCCTGCCACTAAACATTTGACTGCTTTTGTGTTTCCCATAGGGACATTTCAGTTAAGGAGGATGCCTTTCGGTTTAGCCTCGGCGGCTTCAGTTTATCAAGGTATCATGGAAAAGGTGTTGGAAGAGGTCACTGACACAGTGTTTTTTCAAGATGACATTTTGGTTACTGGTAATTGCAAAAATCTTGCCACTGCTTTAGAGAAGGTAGGTAGTAAACGTATTGCAGCTAATAAACTTACATGTGTGTTTGGTGTAGAATCCATTGAGTTTTTGGGGCATCGTATTCCGGGTGAAGGAATTGTTTCTAGAGAAGGTCTTATTGAGGCCATTGTGAAAGCTCCTTGTCCCTCTTCCTAAGAGTTGGTTTCTTCATTTTTTGGAATGTGCAAATTCTATACAAAATGTATTCCCAACTTTGCAGCAAAGACTGTACACAAGAGAGAATTACTTAAATAAAAGGTCAAGTTTGACCGGGATGATGTCTGTATGAACGAGTTTTCTCAGATCAAGAAAGGGGGTCTTGAAATATCCTTACACCTTTTGATCCCAATTATCAGTGTACTGTGTCTGTTGACACCAGTGTATATGGTCTGGGTGGCATGATTTTTCAAGTTAAACAGGGAAAATAATTCACTGTAGGATTTGTGTCACAGGCTTTATGCCCAAGTGCAAAGAATACTCTGTTATTAAATGTGAGCTGTTGGCATGCTGTTGGGCAGTGGAGAGGTTCAAATGTTTTCTTTGGGGTAGGACTTTCAGTCTCCTGACTGATCACAAACCACTCATTCCTATTCTTGATGGAAAAATTGGAAAAGTTCATACTCCTAGGATTGCCAGGCTAAGTTCCAAACTTTTACAATATAATATTGAGGTTGCGCATATATCTAGGGGAAGAAACAACAGAGCTGATTTTCTCTCTTCCTTTGCATAAACAAGAACTTAATGATGATGCTGATGAGGAGTTCCTTATTGCTGCTGTGGATGTTTTCTGTTTGAGTTTTTTTAGGAACAGGAGTTGTTTCATGGAATGGACAGACGCGTTTCGGACGTCTAGTCCTTCGTCAGGGAAAACACTGACGAAGGACTAGACGTCCGAAACGCGTCTGTTACTGTTGCCGGATTAAAAACTTCTGACCACCTACCACGGAGTGCTTCTACTTTGTTTGGAAATATAGCAAAGTTTTGAGCTGGATTGTGGACACGCAGTACCGGCGTATTGAAGCACCTGCCCGCGAGTGCCCTCGGATTGCCTGGTACAAGTTGAGCTTGGATATATATATATATATATATATATATTCAATGAAAAAACCATTGGTTTTAGGCCATATATAGTTAGGGATTTGCATTTAGAAAACCTTATTTAACTCGCATAAAACCATTGAAATTCCATATATAGTTATAAGCGCTAACTATATATCGCGCACCCGCAATCCACTGCTGATGATGTCACATATTACATCATTCATGACATGGTTAGTGACATCACTGATGACATCACTGATGACATCTCAAATGACATCACTGATGACATCACTGATGACAACATCCAGTGACTGTATGTTTCTGTAAAGTTAAAACATGTTTTACATATTGAAGAATGAGTGCATGTATAAGTGTCTGGATGAAGGATTTACTAGGTGCATGACTGACTGTATGAGTGAGTGATTAAATGTGTCTCACTGAGTGCATGGGTTAGTGACTAAACTGTTTTAATTTGTGCATCATTATATCTGTTGTTCTACAAACTGCTGCATATGTTGATCAGTAGCTATATGAGTAACTTTATGGGTTATTGATTGGTTGTCCAAGTATTTGTATGGGAAACTGAGTGTGCGTGTATGGGTGGCTGGGAGGTGTGTGACTCTGTACATAGATGTGTGAGTAGTTGATTCACTATATGTATAGATTCAAAACTGCATGTGGAAACATCTGTATGGGCGGTTGACTGTGCATGAGTGTATTAGTGAGTGAATGGATATCTCAGTGCTACATGTCAAATTAAGTACATATGTAAAACACAGTACATGTGAGAGTTGACATCTATAAATAACTGTGCATAAGAGCTAGTGAATGTGTGAGTGGCTGTATGGATCATTGTGAACATGTATCAGAGATTGTATAAGAGATTAAAGTAAATATGTGTTAGTATATGTTTGAATAAGTAAGGTGTGTATAACTGTATAGTTGAGAAAATGGAGGTGTGATTGATTTTTGGCATAACTGACTAGGTGTGTGAGTAACTCCATGGATGAGTGACTGTCTGTTTACACTGATTGTATCTAAGGTTATATTAGAGTCTGAAGAGGTTCATGGTATTATCACATGAATGATATCATCAGTGATGTGATCAGTCATGTCAAATGAGATGTTATCAGTGATGTCATCAGTGATGTCATTTGAGATGTCATCAGTGATGTCATCAGTGATGTCACTAACCATGTCATGAATGATGTAATATGTGACATCATCAGCAGTGGATTGCGGGTGCGCGATATATAGTTAGCGCTTATAACTATATATGGAATTTCAATGGTTTTATGCGAGTAAAATAAGGTTTTCTAAATGCAAATCCCTAACTATATATGGCCTAAAACCAATGGTTTTTTCATTGAATTTTCAAGGTTTTGTAAATGCAAATTCCTAACTATATATGGAGTATAACCTATGGTTTTTTCTGTGAATTTCAATGGTTTTTTAATAGCAAATATCAAAAGCTGTCAAATGTCAAGTACGTGATAGGTAAAAACGTTTTCGTGTTTATGCACACTGATGTGCTTTGAACGCTGCCCCCCCCACTCCCCTCTTTTCTCTTAGTAGTACTCTCTCTTTGCAGATAGTGAACGGTAGTTAACTCAGACCTTTACCCCTGTTGTAATCTGTTGTACCTGCTTGTCTCTCCATTTGATTGATTATTATCCAAGCATTTACTGTTTTACAATTGGTTCTCTTTGGATCATTCTCTATTTACAAACAAGCACAAAGTCGCAATACTCTGTTTAGTCTTTGCAGATAGTGAAAAATCGTGTAAAAAAATAAAAGTAATCGAACAAAATCAGTAGACCACTAATTCGATCTCTTTTTGACCTCGATAAAATACAAACATTAGGAATAACCCTTCATGAGAAATACGAAAATAGTGAAATGAACTGAGCTCCACACCATGAGGGCTGCAAAACAGCTCGACTCCGCCACCCACACCGCCCAAAATAACGGCAAACCCTATGCAAATATTATAAATATACACAACACACCAGCAAAGAAACAGAGTAAAACATTTTATTAAATAACTATTTACATAACTATTTTATACTTTTTATTGCCGGATCCGGCTAGCTCAATCGATCGAGCATGAAACTCATGCACTGATAACAAGCGTTGAGAGTTTGTAGAATGATGGCTTCAGATTTTCCACATACGGTGTAGTGGCGCGAACTGGCAGGGGGCATTTGGATTCTACCCCTTCTCCAAATAAGATTTTCATACGTGAATGTTCGTTCATGCTTTTTGTCCTTGAGTTGCTTCCATGTCACTGCCTTACATAAATGGCATAAGTCCTGGTTGTTGAGTGCCATACTTCAGAGTTCTAAGCAGCTCTTGTAACACTGTTTAAACCTTATTTGCACCTACTGCAGCTTCACTATTCAAAGTAAGTGGGGTCCATTTGTGGACCTGACTGCATTGGAAAACAATGTGATACGGTGCCTCCCTAAACCGCTTGACGGAGGCCCCCGAGGGGCGGTGAGATGGCGCGGACTGAGAGGGGGCGCTTGGCTCCTGCCCCCTCCCCAAGTCGTGTTGCCCTGGTGAGGCCTGAGATCGCCCCCGGCATAGGCGGCCGGCTCCCGGGGTCCGGCGGAATTTTTTCCCTTTTGAAGAATCTTTCATTCTGGACCTTGTCCCACAATCCGTTTCACCTGAAGACACGCTGTCGTAGGGCGCCCCTTTACCGTTTTAGTTGCCATTCCGCCCGCTTTTGGTACTCTGTGCCTCTTCCGCCATTCAGCTGTTTACCGCTCGCTCTTGCGACTACAACGTCTCGCTCACCATGTAGTTGAGTTGCTCCCGCTCTTAAGATTTGACCGAACTTTTTGGACTGCTGAAAGCGGTTGTATTCCGACCGCTGGTTGGTGGAGACATTTTGACTATATTCTGCACCTGCATTGTCGCGTAATGCGTCATATGACGCGACGCGTTAGCGCACCCGGAAGTGCTCCGGTGCGCAAGGCGCAGCTTCCCGGAAACGATCCAGAGCGCGCCGCGCAGCGCGTAACGTAAGCATAACAGGTCATGTGACTTGTTAATAAAACTTTTCATTGGTTCATTTTACTTTTCTTTTCCTAATTATGTAAGACTAGGTCATGTGACCTAAAAATAACACTTTTCATTGGATTAAAACATTTTTTTTCCCCAAACGATGAAAGCCCCACCTTGTTTCTGGATGTTTCAGACTGAAGCTGGAGTCACCATGAGAGCACCACCATCTCGTAGCTCCGTCGTGGCCATTCCGCAAGCAATCATGGCAGCCGCTCCCCACCGGAAGCCTGCGGGAGTCGAGGGCCCCCAAGACTTTTGTACAATCTTCAAGGCTGAGGGGACGCTTTCGAGAATGGAACCCAAGCCCTGGCAGACAAGCGTCCGAGTTCCAAGGTGTCCCAGGGCCATTTTACTGGACCAGGCCCAAATCCAAAGAGCCGGCCGCCATTTTAAGAGTCCTGTGGCAGCCGCCTATCGCTGCACCGCAAGAGTGGGAGCAACTCAACTACATGGTGAGCGAGACGCTGTAGCCGTAAGAGCGGGCGCTAAACAGCTGAATGGCGGAAAAGGCACAGTGTAGCAAAAGCGGGCGGAATGGCGACTGAAACGATAAAGGGGCGCCCCACTACAGCAGACAAGCCTCCGCCATGTGCTTCAAAACTGCATATGTATCTCGTGATATCAAGGTTGGGCAACCAGTACAGAACAAGCAGTTACGAGTCCCATTTACACCGGCGCCATTTTGGGCGCGGCCGGGCAGGTCCACGATCTACTGAAACATAAAAAATGAGGCTGACGTCTCTGAAGCAGTTGACGAACAGCAGGACATAGCAAATAAACATGAACTCTCTAAAGCTGTTAACTCACTGCAGGACAAAACAAGTGAACCTGAAACCTCTGGAATAATTGTCGCTCAAAAGAACAACACACAAAACTCTGTAGAGCCTGAAGAAAAAAAACAGAAGGGCACTGTAGTTTCAGACACACTTAACACTAATGACTAAACAAAGATATCGTCTGTTTATAAAGCAGTTATCATCTTGACAGAATTGACAAAGAAGTGTACAGACACCAATGCATCAGCATTCTCGGAGATAACATCTTAAGGAACAAAGAAAGACCTGTTCACTCTTGACACCCCAGGTGCTGTGTATATTGCACTATAGTGCTGCATCGAGAAAACGGGCAACCCTATTGATGTGGATTTTTCATTATTGATTATTGTAAAGAAATTGCGACTCCCCCCTTTAGCAGATTAGCTAAATGTTTGCGTAATTTAGGCATAAAAGTTATATTATTGTTGTTGTTGTTGTTATCGTTATAGTTCTGGTTAATTTAAAAAAATGGTTAAATATATTTACAGTTTTTGTTGCGTTCGTTATATTTAAATGTTAATAAAGTTTTAAAATGTAACTGTCTTGGAGTACTATATTTTTTTAAAAAATCGGGTGAATGGGAGCTTGAATCGGGTTATTGTCATGTGTGGGCTTTGCAAGTGTACTGCTACAAGATCGGACATTTCAAACTCAAATGCACGTTCTTTTTCTTACCTTTCCGAAGCATGGAGCGCAATAGCAGGCAGAGAAAGGGTGATGCACGTGCTGAACACTGCCTGGCCTGCAAATTGCTGGCAGTGCCCCCCCGCCCGCTCCTGAAAGAGGGCACACACACACCGCCGCCCCGAGTACTTCACAAATCTTTAAAAGACCATGCGCTTGTTCAATGGGAAGTGGATAACATGGCTAAGAGCATTTGCTGGATAATGCATGAATATCGCTGACTTTTCAACGATATTCATGCATTGCGGCCGTTTTTTATCGCATTTGCGATAAACCTTGCTAATAGCAAGGTTTATGTGCGATAAAATTCCGAACTTTTTGGACTGCTGAAAGCGGTTGTATTCCGACCGCTGGTTGGTGGAGACATTTTGACTATATTCTGCACCTGCATTGTCGCGTAATGCGTCATATGACGCGACGCGTTAGCGCACCCGGAAGTGCTCCGGTGCGCAAGGCGCAGCTTCCCGGAAACGATCCAGAGCGCGCCGCGCAGCGCGTAACGTGAGCATAACAGGTCATGTGACTTGTTAATAAAACTTTTCATTGGTTCATTTTACTTTTCTTTTCCTAATTATGTAAGACTAGGTCATGTGACCTAAAAATAACACTTTTCATTGGATTAAAACATTTTTTTTCCCCAAACGATGAAAGCCCCACCTTGTTTCTGGATGTTTCAGACTGAAGCTGGAGTCACCATGAGAGCACCACCATCTCGTAGCTCCGTCGTGGCCATTCCGCAAGCAATCATGGCAGCCGCTCCCCACCGGAAGCCTGCGGGAGTCGAGGGCCCCCAAGACTTTTGTACAATCTTCAAGGCTGAGGGGACGCTTTCGAGAATGGAACCCAAGCCCTGGCAGACAAGCGTCCGAGTTCCAAGGTGTCCCAGGGCCATTTTACTGGACCAGGCCCAAATCCAAAGAGCCGGCCGCCATTTTAAGAGTCCTGTGGCAGCCGCCTATCGCTGCACCGCAAGAGTGGGAGCAACTCAACTACATGGTGAGCGAGACGCTGTAGCCGTAAGAGCGGGCGCTAAACAGCTGAATGGCGGAAAAGGCACAGTGTAGCAAAAGCGGGCGGAATGGCGACTGAAACGATAAAGGGGCGCCCCACTACAGCAGACAAGCCTCCGCCATGTGCTTCAAAACTGCATATGTATCTCGTGATATCAAGGTTGGGCAACCAGTACAGAACAAGCAGTTACGAGTCCCATTTACACCGGCGCCATTTTGGGCGCGGCCGGGCAGGTCCACGATCTACTGAAACATAAAAAATGAGGCTGACGTCTCTGAAGCAGTTGACGAACAGCAGGACATAGCAAATAAACATGAACTCTCTAAAGCTGTTAACTCACTGCAGGACAAAACAAGTGAACCTGAAACCTCTGGAATAATTGTCGCTCAAAAGAACAACACACAAAACTCTGTAGAGCCTGAAGAAAAAAAACAGAAGGGCACTGTAGTTTCAGACACACTTAACACTAATGACTAAACAAAGATATCGTCTGTTTATAAAGCAGTTATCATCTTGACAGAATTGACAAAGAAGTGTACAGACACCAATGCATCAGCATTCTCGGAGATAACATCTTAAGGAACAAAGAAAGACCTGTTCACTCTTGACACCCCAGGTGCTGTGTATATTGCACTATAGTGCTGCATCGAGAAAACGGGCAACCCTATTGATGTGGATTTTTCATTATTGATTATTGTAAAGAAATTGCGACTCCCCCCTTTAGCAGATTAGCTAAATGTTTGCGTAATTTAGGCATAAAAGTTATATTATTGTTGTTGTTGTTGTTATCGTTATAGTTCTGGTTAATTTAAAAAAATGGTTAAATATATTTACAGTTTTTGTTGCGTTCGTTATATTTAAATGTTAATAAAGTTTTAAAATGTAACTGTCTTGGAGTACTATATTTTTTAAAAAAATCGGGTGAATGGGAGCTTGAATCGGGTTATTGTCATGTGTGGGCTTTGCAAGTGTACTGCTACAAGATCGGACATTTCAAACTCAAATGCACGTTCTTTTTCTTACCTTTCCGAAGCATGGAGCGCAATAGCAGGCAGAGAAAGGGTGATGCACGTGCTGAACACTGCCTGGCCTGCAAATTGCTGGCAGTGCCCCCCCGCCCGCTCCTGAAAGAGGGCACACACACACCGCCGCCCCGAGTACTTCACAAATCTTTAAAAGACCATGCGCTTGTTCAATGGGAAGTGGATAACATGGCTAAGAGCATTTGCTGGATAATGCATGAATATCGCTGACTTTTCAACGATATTCATGCATTGCGGCCGTTTTTTATCGCATTTGCGATAAACCTTGCTAATAGCAAGGTTTATGTGCGATAAAATTCGCCGAAGTGCGGCAATAATTTTTGTCTCTAAACAAGTTAGAGACAAAAATTACCGCTAGTTGTTGGTAATATGCCCCCGGGTTTTTCCTTGCAGGAATCGGGAAGCGAAAGACTAGCACTGAAATCAGTAGTTTCAGGCCTGAATCGGGAGGGTTGGCATGTCTGGATACTCTACAGCTGGGGCCATAAACTACATCCGCAGGGCTAGGTGATAGCCTAGGTCCGGCCTGGACAATCGGACACAGAGGAAGAGGAGTGTCAGAGGGTGCGGTAGTGAATAGGGTGAAAGGGAGGTGTCGAGCGGGCACAGGGTGTGATTCTCAGAGAAGAGCAGCGCAGATGGGGGAAGTATATGGCCCATGCATGAGAGAGAGAGCGGGGGTGACCATTGCGTGGGGGAGATGCGTGCGAGGGTGGGGAGCCATGCTGAGAATTGGCGGCGTGCAGAGAGTGGCCCTGGTCAAGGCATCTAAAATGGCTGCCGTGCACGACAAAATTGTGGCATTGGACAAAACACAAGATGGCGCAGACAATGTTTATCAATAAGGATTCATTTATAACAAAATATTTACTCGCAGTGACAAAATGGTGGTCAACACTTCCTGATTTCCATCGAATTGAACGTTAACAAACGTCACGCAGCAAAAAAAAAAAAAAAAAAAAAAGCTCACGCACAGAGCAGTTTTTAGCCATGTTATCCAATGGAAGGTGGATAACACGGCTAAGAGCATTTGCTGGATAATGCATGAATATCGCTGACTTTTCAACGATATTCATGCATTGTGGCCGATGTGCGGCGATAATTTTTGTCTCTAAACAATTAAAACGAAGCACAAAATGGCGAATTCCCGTTTCGCTACCAGTTTGCGGCCCAGTTCGCGGCCCGGGAAACGCTTCTACCGTGAAAAATATTTTTTTTTTTATTTTCCCCACGGGACCCTTTAATAACCCCAACAACAATCCTAGGGGGTCAAGAGGGGTATACCTTGCACCCTTTCAATAAATTCCCCCTTCGTTTTTCACCTCTTCTCTCTCGATCCTACCGAGAGATAAGATGGCGGCCGCTCCGGACTGTTTAGAATGTTGACAGACACCGGAGAGCCAATCAGCTTTCTGCGAGCAAAGTTCCGTTTCGCGAAAAGTAAGCGGACCGGAGCGCAGCCCGGAGCGCTGTTACAGATATATATCTTGTTTTGAACGTTAATTTCTCAAAAACTACTGGAGCACATATATTGAGACCTAGCAAAGGCACATCGGGCTAACAGTCCCTACAATTTTGCCAAGTTTCGTGCAAATCCATTCAGCCGTTCGAGCTAAAAGTGAGTCCAACCGCCCTATGGAAAACTCAATGTTAAAAACGCGTTTTGGGACCCCCCTTTTTTCTCAGCCCCCCCTTGACGAAACCCCCCCAAATTTTCAGGGGCTGCTCAGAAACAAAATGTGCCATTTTCCTGAAAATTTCAGCCGATCCCGTCCACAAACGCCAAAGGTATTAGACATAGAATTTTCAAAAATCCCATAGGGAATTAATCCTAACTATATATACCTACTGGCGATAGCCAGTAGGTAATATATATATATATATATATATATATATATATATATATATATATATTCACAGAAAAAACCATAGGTTATAGTGGATATATAGTTAGGAATTTGCATTTAGAAAACCTTGAAAATTCAATGAAAAAACCATTGGTTTTAGGCCATATATAGTTAGGAATTAGCATTTACAAAACCTTATTTTACTCGCATAAAACCATTGAAATTCCATATATAGTTAGAAGCGCTAACTATATATCGCGCACCCGCAATCCACTGCTGATGATGTCACATATTACATCATTCATGACATGGTCAGTGACATCACTGATGACATCACTGATGACATCTCAAATGACATCACTGATGACATCACTGATCACAACATCCAGTAATTGTATGTGTCTGTAAAGTTTAAATATGTTTCACATATTGAAGAATGAGTGGATGTATAAGTGTCTGGATGAAGAATTTAGTAGGTGCATGACTGACTGTATGAGTGAGTGATTAAATGTGTCTCACTGAGTGCATGGGTTAGTGACTAAACTGTCTTAATTTGTGCATCAGTATGTTTGTTGTTGTGTAAGCTGCTGCATGTGTTGATCAGTAGCTATAAGAGTGGCGATATGGGTTATTGATTGGTTGCCCAAGTATTTGAATGGGAGGCTGAGTGTGTGTGTGGGTGGCTGGGAGGTGCGTGACTCTGTGCATAGATGTGTAAGCAGTTGATTCACTAGGAGTATGAGTTCAAGAGTGCATGTGGAAACAGCTATATGGGCGGTCGACTATGCATGGGTGTGTTGGTGAGTGAATGGATTTCTCATTGCTACATGTGCAAGTAAGTACGTATGTAAAACACAATACATGTGAGAGTTGAGATATATAAATAACTGAACATAAGAGCCAGTGAATGTGTGAGTGGCTGTATCGATCACTGTGAGCTTGTATCAGGGATTATATAAGAGAATAAATATGTGTTATTATATGTTTGAATAAGTAAGATGTGTATAACTTTATAGTTGAGGAAATGGAGGTGTGATTGATTCTTTGCATGACTGACTAGGTGTGTGAGTAACTCCATGGATGAGTGACAGTCTGTGAGTGTCTGTTTATACTGAGTGTATGTAAGGTTATATTAGAATCTGAAGAGGTTCATTGTATTATCACATAAGTGATGTGATCAGTGATGACAAATGAGATGTCATCAGTGATGTCATTTGAGTTGTCATCAGTGATGTCATCAGTGATGTCATTTGAGATGTCATCAGTGATGTCATTTGAGTTGTCATCAGTGATGTCATTTGAGATGTCATCAGTGATGTCATCAGTGATGTCACTGACCATGTCATGAATGATGTAATATGTGACATCATCAGCAGTGGATTGCGGGTGCGCGATATATAGTTAGCGCTTCTAACTATATATGGAATTTCAATGGTTTTATGCGAGTAAAATAAGGTTTTGTAAATGCTAATTCCTAACTATATATGGCCTAAAACCAATGGTTTTTTCATTGAATTTTCAAGGTTTTCTAAATGCAAATTCCTAACTATATATCCACTATAACCTATGGTTTTTTCTGTGAATTTCATTGGTTTTTTAATAGCAAATATGAAAAGCTTTAAAATGTCAAGTACGTGATAGATAAAAACATTTTCATATTTATGCACGCTGATGTGCTTTGAACGCTGCACCCCCCCCCTCCCCTCTCTTGTCTTAGTAGTACTCTCTCTTTGCAGATACTGAAGGGTAGTTAACGCAGGCCTTTACCACCGTTGTAATCCGTCGTGCCTGCTTGTCTCTCCATTTGATTGATTGTTGTCCAAGCATTTACTGTTTTAGAATTGGTTCTCTTTGGATCATTCTCTATTTACAAACAAGCACAAAGTCGCAATACTCTGTTTAGTCTTTGCAGATAGTGAAAAATCGTGTAAAAAAATAAAAGTAATCGAGCAAAATCAGTAGGCCACTAATTGGATCTCTTTTTGACCTCGCTAAAATAGAAATATTAGGAACAACCCTTCATGAGAAATACGAAAATAGTGAGATGAACTGAGCTCCACACCATGAGGGCTGCAAGACAGCTCGGCTCCATCACCCATCCCGCACAAAATAACGACAAACCCTATGCAAATATTAAAAATATAGACAACACACCAGCAAAGAAACAGGGTAAAACATTTTATTAAAAAACTATTTACATAACGTTGGTTTATAAGATGATGTCAGTAGTGGACCGATGTGTGAATAGATCGAAAACAGCACAAGGCTCCAAGATCCGGATGGCAAGCTCCTGGATGTTGGGTGCCATAGTTTAGAGTTCTGAATTTGAGCCTTTTTCAATGCCTGTGCTTTGTTGAATCAAAATGGCGGCTTGACACAAAGCTGACTCAAGCGTTGCTACTGATGCTATGCAGACCAAAACTGGTTTTCAGTTTGTAAATTTTTCTAGATTTTTCAATCCAAGTTTGGTTGACTTTGTAGAACGATGGCTTCAAATTTTCATCATACGGTGTGGTGGCGCTGACTGGGGGGGGCGCTTCGCTCCTGCCCCCTCCCCAAGTAAGATTTTCATACGTGAAAGTACGTTAATGGTTTTGGTCCCTGAGATGCTTCGATGTCACTACCATTCTCAAATAGCATAAGTTCTGGATGTTGGGTGCCATAGTTAAGAGTTCTGAGCAGTGCTTGTAACACTGTCTGAAGCTTATTTCCACCTACTGCAGCTTCACTATTCTCAAAGTAAGTGAGTGTCGTGTGTGGACCTGACTGCATTAGAAAACAATGTGATATGTTACCTTCCTAAACAGCTTGACGGAGGCCCCTGAGGGGCGGTGTGATGGCCATGGACTCGGAGAAGACGCTTGTCTCCGACACCCTCCCCAAGTCTTATAGCACTGGTGTAGCCTGAGATCGCCCCCGACATAGGCGGCCGGCTCCCGGGGTCCGGCGGAACTTTTTGCCTTTTGATGACTCTTCAATTCTGGACCTTGTCCCACAATCCGTTTGACCTGAAGACAAGCTGTAGTGGGGCGCCCCTTTATCGTTTTAGTTGCCATTCCGCCCGCTTTTGCTACACTGTGCCTCTTCCGCCATTCAGCTGTTTACCGCCCGCTCTTGCGACTACAGCGTCTCGCTCACCATGTAGTTGAGATGCACCCGCTCTTGCGCTGCAGCGATAGGCGGCTGCCACAGGACTCTCAAAATGGCGGCCGGCTCTTCGGTTTTGGGCCTGGTCCACTAAAATGGCCCTGGGACACCTTGGAACTCGGACGCTTGTCTGCTAGGGCTTGGGTCCCATTCTCGAAAAGCGTCCCCTCAGCCGTGAAGATTCTACAAAAGTCTTGGGGGCCTCCGACTCCCGCAGGCTTCTGGTGGGGAGCGGCTGCCATGATTGCTCGTGGAATGGCCACGACGGAGCTACGAGATGGTAGTGGTCTCATGCTGACGCCAGCTTTAGTCTGAAACATCCAGAAACACTATAGACTACCAATTCGATCAGTTCCGGTAGCGCCCCAACATGACCCGGAAGAGAAGAACTTGCCCTCCCCTCTTTGACTGATGGTTCTTGTTGCCTGTCCCCTCTGTTGTCATTTAACAGAACTTTTTGGACTGCTGAAAGGGGTTGTGTTCTGAACGCTGGTTGGTGGACACATTTAGACTATACTGTTGACCTACGTTGTCGCGTAATGCGTTTTATGACACGCCGCGTTAGCGCACCCGGAAGTGATCCGAGGCGCGGCGCGCAGCGCGTAACGAAAGCATAACAGGTCATGTGACTTGTTAATAAAACTTTTCATTGGTTCATTTTACTTTTGTTAATTTAATGATGAAAAGCTTGGTCATATGACCTAAAAATTACGCTTTTTATTATTTTCGAACAATATTTTTTTTTCAAACACATGTTATAATATTCCAGGCTAATGTACTTTCCCGGAAAATTTACAACTGTCTTGCAAGTAAAATATATTCCTTTTTCGAGAAAAAGGGCGTTTCTTCCTTCCATGACGGAGCCGTTGAGTAAAAGAGATTCAGCCTGCTGTCTTAGTCGCCGATACGCCTGATTATCAGATTCTTATCGATCACTTTATGTTGCAGACATGAAAAACACAACTGCCCTTGACCATTTATCTTTACTGCGTTCCTACATATTATACCTTTTATCCGTCGTGTAATTGGACTGCTTTATTTCACTTGCCTTTTACTGATTCGAAAACAGTCACTAAAAGTAAAAACTTTACAAATGTAAATACTACTACCGTGTTTTGTTTTAAAAACCTTTATTGTGAAAATGTCAGTATACAAATACGGGCCTATAACCACGTGGGCCGGCCACGGAGCAAACTGAAATCGTATATGATGAGGAGACATTTACATTGTAGAAGAACGTAACGAGCGGGCCATTAGGTGACAAGAACAAAGGTGTCTAACAGTTGCGGAATCGGTGGACGTACATTTTGTAATTAAAATACGACAGGGCCACTTACAATAACATTTTCTAGATATACATTTGCGGGCAAGGAGTTACGAGTCCCATTTATACCGGCGCCATTTTGGGCGAGGCCGGGCAGGTCCAAGATATAGTCAAAATGTCTCCACCAACCATCGGCCAGACCAGAACCCCTTTCGGCCCTTTATGCTACAAGATGGTGTCTTCCATTCAGAAAATATTGGTGGCAGCATTTTGAAAGGAAACAGAAACAGCCGTTCTCCTAGTGAGTTTCACATTGTTACATTTAGGAAGAATGTTGAAGAGTAGTATGTGGAAAATCTGAAGCCATTTTTCTACAAACTCTCAATCAGACTTGGATGGAAAAAAAAACCTGAAGAATGTACAAACTGAAAACCAATTTTTGTCTGTATAGCACCAACAGTAACGCTTGAGTCAGCTTTGTGTCAAGCCCCCATTTTCATTCAATCAATAGCGTCCCCCTGCACACATTCAGGGACCCGGTCGTGTCTTCAGATGAAACGCATTGTAGGAAAAGAAGCAGAAAGGAAAAGGAAAAAAGTTCCGCCGGACCTAGTGAAGCTGCAGCAGGTGCAAATAAGCTTCAGACAGTCTTCAACTTACTCTGATTCTTATAATAAACTTCAGATAGTCTTACAAGCACTGCTCAGAACTCTCAACTGAGGCACTCAACATCCAGGACTTGCCATTCGGATCTTGGTGCCTTGTGCTGGTTCCGACCTATTCACACATCGGTCCACTACTGACATCACCTCATAAGCCAACGGGGCACCCCACGCCGACTTTCGGCGCAGCATTGTAGGATGGCCACACCAGTGCGGCAACTTGCTGGACACAACATCGGGGCCATCCAGATCTCGGCGCGTTCGACTCACTGTACCGCAACAGTGACCGCAACTCAGCTGGACACGCCGTCTTTCGGCGCAGCATTGTAGGATGGCCACACCAGTGCGGCAATTTGCTGGACACCACCTCGGTGCCATCCGGATCTCGGCGCGTTCGAGTCACTGTACCGCAACAGTGACTGCAATTCAGCTGGACACGCCGTCTTTCGGCGCAGCATTGTAGGATGGCCACACCAGTGCGGCAATTTGCTGGACACCACCTCGGTGCCATCCGGATCTCGGCGCGTTCGAGTCACTGTACCGCAACAGTGACCGCAATTCAGCTGGACACGCCGTCTTTCGGCGCAGCATTGTAGGATGGCCACACCAGTGCGGCAATTTGCTGGACACCACCTCGGTGCCATCCGGATCTCGGCGCGTTCGAGTCACTGTACCGCAACAGTGAGCGCAACTCAGCTGGACACGCCGTCTTTCGGCGCAGCATTGTAGGATGGCCACACCAGTGCGGCAATTTGCTTGACACCACCTCGGTGCCATCCGGATCTCGGCGCGTTGTGCTGCCTTCGGCCTATTCGCACATCGGTCCGCTACTGACGCCGCCTCACGTGCCAACGGATTTTCTACGCTTTTTGTAGCCCTATGCCGCATAACAGGTCATGTGACTTGTTTATAAAACTTTTCATTGGTTCATTTTACTTTTGGTTTCCTAAAGATGGAAGGCTTGGTCATATGACCTAAAAATAACACTTTTCATTGGTTTAGAACATTTTTTTTTCCCAAACGATGAAAGCCCCACCTTGTTTCTGGATCATTCAGACTGAAGCTGGCGTCAGCATGAGAGCACCACCATCTCGTGGCTCCGTCGTGGTCATTCCGCGAGCAATCATGGCAGCCGCTCCCCACCGGAAGCCTGCGGGAGTCGGGGGCCCCCAAGACTTTTATACAATCTTCACGGCTGAGGGGACGCTTTTCGAGAATGGAGCCCAAGCCCTAGCAGGCAAGCGTCCGAGTTCCAAAGTGTCCCAGGACCATTTCAGTGGACCAGGCCTAAAACCGAGGAGCTGTCCGCCATTTTAAGAGCCATGTGGCAGCCGCCTATCGCTGCACTGCAAGAGTGGGAGCAACTCAACAACATGGTGAGCGAGACGCTGTGGCCGCAAGAGCGAGCGCAACTCAGCTAGATGGCCGCCACCTGGGGAGGCCCGTTCACGCCGGCTCCCCCACGCCCCCCCCCCGGGCCGCCGCACGCCAATTTTCGGAGCAGCATTGTAGGATACCAAAACCAGTGCGGCAGTTTACTGGACATCACCTGGGTGCCTGTCGTACATGTTGTGTCAGCCATGTGACACTGGACACAGACCGCTACTGACGAGGCCTCCCCCCGCACCACCCGGGACGCCCCACGCTGTTTTTCTGTGCTGCATTGTAGGATCCCTAAACCAGTGCGGCACCCAGGCGACATCACCTGGGTGCCGTCCAGAACTCTGCACGTTGTGCTGCCTTGGGACTATTCGCACAACAGACCGCTACTGACGAGGCTTCCCCCCGCCCCACCCGGGACGCCCCACGCCAATTTTCGGAGCAGCATTGTAGGATCCCTAAACCAGTGCGGCACCCAGGCGACATCACCTGGGTGCCGTCCAGAACTCTGCACGTTGTGCTGCCTTGGGACTATTCGCACAAAAGACAGCTTCTAACCATTGTTGCTTTTTGTGTTGAGAAATGTTTAAATGTTTTTAGTTTTTGTTCCGTTCGTTAAAGTTAGTTGTTAATAAAGTTTCATAACCTTACTTTGTTGGAGTGTTATCTATTTTTTTAAAAACGGGTGAATGGGGCCTTGAATCGGGTTATTGTCATGTGTGGGCTTTGGAAGTGTGCTGCTGCAGGATCGGACATTTCAAACTCAAATGCACGTTCTTTTTCTTACCTTTCCGAAGCATGGAGCGCAATAGCAGGCAGAGAAAGGGTGATGCACGTGTTGAACACTACCTGACCTGGCAACTTGCTGGCAGTGCCCCCCCGCCCGCTCCTGAAAGAGGGCACACACACACCGCCGCCCCGAGTACTTCACAAATCTTTAAAAGACCATGCGCTTGTTCATGAGGCTTAAATGGTTTATCACCTCTTCTAGAACCCCTGCATCGACCCTCTGACGTTTCATGGAAAAATTACCATGTAACACAATACCAAGCCCTGTCAGCTGAAACCCCCAAGGAATCGTGGGGCATATTATCAAGGGGGTTTATCTCCGCTTTTTTGGCTTTAAAAGCCATGAAAGCGGAGATAAAATTATTTCCCTATTACCAAGCTGTCGCTAACACCAGTTAGTGACAGCTAAAAGGAGATAGCGACCATCTTGGGCCCCGCTTTGCATGTCAGTGATACTTATCACTAATGACATGCAAAGTGGCGTGCCAAGATGTTAGCGACTGGAAACAGTCCCTAACATCGCTACCTTCTATTACCAACTTTTGGAGATATTCGCGCTAAGCGCGAATATCTCCAAAATCTAACACCTGCCCTGAGCAGTTCTTAGCCATGTTATCCAATGGGAGGTGGATAACATGGCTAAGAGCATTAGATCGATAATACATGAATATCGCTGACTTTTCACCTGCCCTGAGCAGTTCTTAGCCATGTTATCCAATGGGAGGTGGATAACATGGCTAAGAGCATTTGCTCGATAATACATGAATATCGCTGACTTTTCTGCGATAATAGCAAGGTTTATCTGCGATAAAAATCGCCGATGTGCGGCGATAATTTTTGTCTCTAAACAAGTTAGAGACAAAAATTATCGCTAGTTGTTCGTAATATGCCCCCGGGTTTTTGCTTGCAGAAATCGGGAGGCGGGAGACTAGCACTGAAATCAGTACTCACACGCCTGAATCAGGAGGATTGGCATGTCTGAATTCTCTACAGCTGGGGCCATAAACTACATCCGCAGGGTTAGGTGATAGCCTGGGACCAGCCTGGCATCTAAAATGGCTGCCGTGCACGACAAAATTGTGGCATTCGAAAAAAGGCAAGATGGCGCAGCCGCTGGAAGAGATGTATCAACATATATCAGCCTCCTCAGCCACCCTCAGGAAACATAGGGGATTAGGATACGTCTCCCGCACCCCCTTATACCTAGTACTTTAATTAACGAAGCACAAAATGGCGAATTCCCGTTTCGCTACCAGTTTGCGGCCCAGTTCGCGGCCCGTGAAGCGCTTGTACCGTGAAAAATCATTTTTTTTTTATTTTCCCCACGGGACCCTTTAATAACCCCAACAACATTCCTAGGGGGTCAAGAGGGGGATACCTTGCCCCCTTTCATTAAATTCCCCCTTAGTTTTTCACCTTTTCTTCTCTCTCGATCCTACCGAGAGACAAGATGGCGGCCGCTCCGGACTGTCACGCAGCAAAAAAAAAAAAAAGCTCACGCACAGCCGCTGGAAGAGATGTATCAACATATATCAGCCTCCTCAGCCACCCTCAGGAAACATAGGGGATTAGGATACGTCTCCCGCACCCACTTATAACTAGTAATTTAATTAACGAAGCACAAAATGGCGAATTCCCGTTTCGCTACCAGTTCGCGGCCGCGCTTCTACCGTGAAAAATCTTTTTTTTTTTTATTTTCCCCACGGGACGCTTTAATAACCCCAACAACATTCCTAGGGGGTCAAGAGGGGGATACCTTGCCCCCTTTCATTAAATTCCCCTTTCGTTTTTCACCTCTTCTTCTCTCTCGATCCTACCGAGAGACAAGATGGCGGCCGCTCCGGACTGTTTAGAATGTTGACAGACACCGGAGAGCCAATCAGCTTTCTGCGCGCAAAGTTCCGATAAGCGAAAAGTAAGCGGACCGGATCGCTGCCCAGAGCGCTGTTACAGATATATATCTTGGTTTGAACGTTAATTTCTCAAAAACTACTGGAGCACATATATTGAGACCTAGCAAAGGCACATCGGGCTAACAGTCCCTACAATTTTGCCAAGTTTCGTGCAAATCCATTCAGCCGTTCGAGCTAAAAGTGAGTCCAACCGCCCTATGGAAAAATGAATGGGAAAAACGCGTTTTGGGACCCCCCTTTTTTCTCAGCCCCCCCTTGACGAAACCCCCCTAAATTTTCAGGGGCTGCTCAGAATCAAAATGTGCCATTTTCCTGAAAATTTCAGCCGATTCCGTCCACAAACGCCAAAGTTATTAGACATAGAATTTTCAAAAGTCCCATAGAGAAAAAATTCTAACTATATATACCTACTGGCGATAGCCAGTAGGTAATATATATATATATATATATATATATATATATATATATATATATATATATATATATATATATATATATATATATTCAATGAAAAAACCATAGGTTATAGTCCATATATAGTTAGGAATTTGCATTTACAAAACCTTGAAAATTCAATGAAAAAACCATTGGTTATAGAATATATATAGTTAGGAATTTGCATTTACAAAACCTTATTTTACTCGCATAAAACCATTGAAATTCCATATATAGTTAGATGCGCTAACTATATATCGCGCACCCGCAATCCACTGCTGATGATGTCACATATTACATCATTCATGACATGGTCAGTGACATCACTGATGACATCACTGATGACAACATCCAGTGACTGTATGTTTCTGTAAAGTTTAAATATGTTTTACATATTGAAGAATGAGTGGATGTATAAGTGTCTGGATGAAGAATTTAGTAGGTGCATGACTGACTGTATGAAAGAGTGATTAAATGTGTCTCACTGAGTGCATGGGTTAGTGACTAAACTGTCTTAATTTGTGCATCAGTATGTCTGTTGTTGTGTAAGCTGCTGCATGTGTTGATCAGTAGCTATAAGAGTGGCTATATGGGTTATTGATTGGTTGCCCAAGTATTTGAATGGGAGGCTGAGTGTGTGTGTGGTTGGCTGGGAGGTGTGTGACTCTGTGCATAGATGTGTAAGCAGTTGATTCACTAGGTGTATGAGTTCAAGAGTGCATGTGGAAACAGCTATATGGGCGGTTGACTGTGCATGGGTGTGTTGGTGAGTGAATGGATATCTCAGTGCTACATGTGCAAGTAAGTACGTATGTAAAACACAATACATGTGAGAGTTGACATATATAAATAACTGTGGATAAGAGCCAGTGAATGTGTGAGTGGCTGTATGGATCACTGTGAGCTTGTATCAGGGATTGTATAAGAGAGTAAATATGTGTTAGAATATTTTTGAATAAGTAAGGTGTGTATAACTGTATAGTTGAGGAAATGGAGGTGTGATTGATTCTTTGCATGACTGACTAGGTGTGTGAGTAACTCCATGGATGAGTGACAGTCTGTGAGTGTCTGTTTATACTGAGTGTATGTAAGGTTATATTAGAGTCTGAAGAGGTTCATTGTATTATCACATGAATGATATCATGAGTGATGTCACCAGTGATGTCATTTGAGATGTCATCAGTGATGTCATCAGTGATGTCATTTGATATGTCATCAGTGATGTCATCAGTGATGTCATTTGAGATGTCATCAGTGATGTCATCAGTGATGTCACTGACCATGTCATGAATGATGTAATATGTGACATCATCAGCAGTGGATTGCGGGTGCGCGATATATAGTTAGCGCATCTAACTATATATGGAATTTCAATGGTTTTATGCGAGTAAAATAAGGTTTTGTAAATGCAAATTCCTAACTATATATATTCTATAACCAATGGTTTTTTCATTGAATTTTCAAGGTTTTGTAAATGCAAATTCCTAACTATATATGGACCATAACCTATGGTTTTTTCATTAAATTTCAATGGTTTTTTGAAAGCTAATATCTGTATCTATAAAATGTATTCTTCTTTAAATCTTAAAATATATTGTACATGTTTTTTATACATTTTTAAAAAAAAAAAATGTTTGTTCCGCTCCTAGTCCGCGAACCGGTCAGCTTCCTGTTAGCTCAATTTAAAGCCGCGACTTGGTGCGCGAACCAGTAATCGTTCCTTTAGCGTAACTGTTACGTTATCATGACGTTTTGCGTTGTCGCGTAATACGTTATCCGACGCGCCAAGTTAGCGGACCCGAAAGCGGATCAGATAGCGGCGCAAAGCGCGAAACGTAAAGACAGTAGGTCATGTGACTCGGTAATAACACTTTTCATTAGTTCATTTCACTTTTGGTTTCCTAATGATGTAATACTAGGTCATGTGATCTAAAATTAACACTTTTCATTGGTTTAGAACTTTTGCTTTTCCCAAATGATGAAAACCCCTCCTTCTTTCCTCACTCTGACTTTCATCTTGGTGAGAGAAAGACCCTTTTACATTCTAGAGAAATGGCTTCAGTTGTTGCTTCTGGTAGTGTTCCACCACCACCACCTCCACCTCCTCATGGAAAAAAACGACCACCTACTCAACCAATCTTTGAAGAAGAGGAAGATCAGGAACAGGAGGAAGAGCCTGAATTTTTGCCTGAGGAGCCCAGGAGGTACAACAGAACGGAAAATTTCATCTGGCAATTTTTTAAATTTCCACCTGGGCAAAAGAAAGTCAATGCAAGATATGTCTTTTGCCGTATCTGTGATGATCGCCTTTCAAGGGGGACGGACAAAAAATATAGTTTTGTAAATTTTACAATGCACAGGCACATGAGTAGGTGGCACCCAAATAATTATAGTGCTGCTCAGCTTCGCAACGAACAACAAAATCCCCCGGCAATAGCAAGAAGATCTGTCGTGCCAGAAGTATCGGGACCAGAGGCAAGGGAGTTGATCCCGAATATTCAAATGGACATGGGGGAAGTGAAACAAATGTGCGTGTGGTGCAATCAAATATTATGCTACTGAGAAAGTAGCATTACTCTTATAATAAGAGCAATCAAAAATCATGTATGTCCAAAACGCCCCAAAAAATAAATTCTTCTTTTTTTTGTTGCTCCTGTTGAGCCCTCTTCAATGAATCATTTTTGTTTCCCCCCTCCCCCCAAAAAATAAAAAAAGTACAAAATGTTCAGAAAAAAACAAAAAAATATAAAAAAAGGTTCAGAAAAATAATAAAAAAAATTTAAAACAACAAAAACAAAAAAAAAGTTCTTTTCAGAACTACCTCCCCATTATAAAAAAAAATTGGTAGAATTTTTAGAACTCTGCCAAGCTCTATTTCTTTTAGTTCGCTCCCAGTTCGCACTCTGGTATGCGAACCAGGAGCGAACCAAAAATTTTCTTTTAAAAAAAGAACAGTAAGTATAAGGAAAGGAAACAGACAGTTATGTTACAAGAAAGACAGCTATAGCGAGTAAAAAAAAGATACTGTTACCCGCAATTAACTTCTGATCATGCCATATATTACATAATTTTTGACATGGTCAGTGACATCATCAGCAGTGGTTTGCGAGTAACAGTATCTTTTGTTTACTTTCTATAGCTGTCTTTTTTGTAACATAAATGTCTCTTTCCTATCCTTATACTTACTGTATATCAAATTTATGCTTGTTGAAGAATACAGAGGAGATAATAGATGTGAAGACCTACCATTGTAGTAAAACATGCCCACTTATTACATCATTCATAACATAGTCAGTGACATCATCAGCAGTGGAATGCTGGTTAAAAAAGTAGAAAACATTTACCTTATAATTCTTGTTAATTTTTTAAGAAAATTTTTCATACTTTCAATCTGTAAAAGAGAGAACAAACATTTCCAAAAATATTAAAACATGTATTTAAAAATTAGAAAAAAGAAGGGAAAAGGTTCAACAAGAAACACCTTTTAAACAATTTTGACACTTACAGAAGCCTCTGCTTCTCTACGACCCGTACACAATCCTAAAGATATATATTTTAAACAAACAGTATCTTCATGCTGATGAACTGAGACCTATTTTGGAACATGGTACTTCTTTTGCACTGCTGATGTCTCACAATAGTGATGCAATAGCAGCGCAAAAAAGATGTAAAGCCATCATAAAATTGTGTCTAATATTTTAAATGATTGTTTCAGGATGCAAATAAGATGTGTGCTTTCAAGAGCTTTCTTTGAGGTGAGGCCTATTCTTTTTTTTAAAAAAAACAGTACCCAGAAGTACAGCACTGTAAGCATTAAAATTGACACTCACAGAAGACTCAGTTTCTCCATATCTACCTCACATTTCTAAATGTATATCATAAGTAAAAAAAGCAGAACATTAATTATACATGTTAAATGGTTTATTTTTGCTGTTCTCAGAATGTATCAAATTTCACTTAAATCAGTGACTTGAAGGTATTCATCATGTAACAGCGGGGAAAAAAAACACAATCAAAATGATTGTGTTTAAAAAACCCATACAACCTAAGAAATCTGAATTCAAAACTCCTTAAAATTAACTTACTTTCAATGACGTTGAAGGATCTCCTATGAACAGCTTCCACTCTGTTGTGCTATAAATATTTTCAGCCTGCCACTTTCTGAAAGAAAACCTCCATCGATTCGAAAAATATGTTACATACAAGAAAAGACTTCTCTCATTCTATCACATGTTTCCACTAGGCCAAATCATGTTGCCGCGATTCGCAACTCTTGTAATTCTTCCAATCAAATCCCGACATTTTCTATTTTCGCAACTTTCAAAAATAATACATTTAATATTATTTTCACAATCCTGGACTACTAATATCTTACCCTTCTTTGTCACTTATGTTCTCCTTTTCCTATGACACTGATACTGCTTACTATGAAGCAGACTTACTTGCATCAGGTTAATATAGTTGGATTTTTAAATTGACATTATAATTAAAAGTTTTGGACCAATAATCTAGACAGCATTGCAGACTTACATTCCCTCTACTTCATGAACCTTTTGCAATTCTTCACAGGAAATCCCTAGATTCTTTCATTAAAATTTTGGTTTTAAAAACACCAGGTAAGAATTTTTAAGGTCAAACGGCATTTTTTTTTTTAAAGTTACAACGGAATCATTGCAGAATGACCAGCCGTTTCGAGACTTTAAATAAGCTGTATAATGTCCTGATGTTGTTGAAGGACCATTGTGATAGATAATTGCTACAGTTACAAAAGTCCTTCCTGATATTGAAAGCTAAGAAGCCACAACATTTTTTATTAAAGTTGACAATTTTGATCCATCAGGCCTACATCGTTGGATCATTAAAATGACATACTGTCCATATCTACGTATAAATAATGTTGACATCATTTCAGATTTACATTGGCTACACTCCATGTTGTGATCCGCTGCATTTACTAGCTTATTAAAGGAGACTGATTTACTGTCTGGCAAAGTTAAATATATAAATCTTTCTGAGTCTACACTAGTAGTACTTGATACCATACAGTTCTCGCAGTCATGCTGCCATTGATAAGAAAGCCCAAACAGGTGATCTACATCTACACCCTCATCTTGCAATACATCAAGCATATACATTAAAAACTCCTGACAATCTTGCTGATTATTTTCAGAGAAGTCTGTTTGACCTGAACATTCATCTAACAGATAACGAACTTCAGACACACTTTATACTTTTGTTCGATCAGTGCTACATTTCTCGAAAACAGAATTCAACAAACAGCATAAAATTTGTTCTGAATTCAACAGAATCTGTTCTTTTAAACTCTCTAGTGAAAAGAGAACATTAACCATTACATTTGCATAGCAGTTGACACCAGAACTGTTTTCAAATTGAAAACCGACAACATCTTCAACAGAATCCACTTTCTTTCTGCTAACAATTTTCGGTTCATCGACTTTTGGTCTTTTTGCTACAACCTCCCTACTATTACTGATATTTCTACGTTTCCGGCCTACCACACGTTTCTCAAACAAAGGATATTGAGGCAAATGTGGCGCATACTCTCTTCTTAACCTATTGTATTCCTTAACACAATCTAGATCAGCACAAATGTTTGTGACATCACAGTCAATCAAGTACAATCCCGATAAAGTTCTAACTCGTGACAATGCCACATATGCCATACCCTCCTTGAACACAGAACTGCCAATATTCACCAATGGACTGTCTACACTTAAACCTTGCGATTTATGGATTGTCACCGCATATGCCAAGCAAACAGGAAACTGTTTACGGCTAACATATAAGTCTTTAACAAGCAAAAACCTAGCAGAACAACGACCAATTAGCTGTACTTCCTCAATGCCATCAAATTTAATTTTTAAAAATTCTATTCCATCTCTATTTCTGTATTTCTCAAAATCAACAACATTACCCATTGATCCATTTACCAGACCTCTTTCAACATGTAAATTCCTTCTCAAAATGATTCAGCAATTTAAACACACATTCAAAGTCTTTTCAAAACCCGCTGTTTTAGATATAGTCTTCTCTAATGAATCCAATTTTGATTTCAAATTCTCTGACAAAATAATTGTTGATCCCATATGCTCTATTTTGTCAATAGCTTCAAGTTTCACAATCTCTTGCTTTTCTAAATTCAACATTTTGTTGTTGAAGATGGCACATTCTGCAAGAGTTGGCATCAAACATATTCCGGATTTCTTCTCAGTAATTTTCTGAAAAATATTCTCAGCCACAATGTCTTGTTCGGGATATAAATTTGAAAGTAATCATGCATTTAAAGCTTCTTTTCCATGCTCGGTCACTTTTCCAATTCTAATATCTTGTAGAATATTCTTGTAATCTTCATCTTTTGCCTGACGCATATTTTCATGCAGTTCAGCATAATTGAAGTTTAACCATATATTGACGTTGCCAATGCTCCCTAGGCACTTCCTGGTATCTTCATGCGTGAGTATTTTGAACACAGGTTGTCGTTTTACTGGTGTCAGCTGCGAAGATCTCCGAAAACAATGATGTGTTTGCCACCAAATAACACATCATATTCAGTTTTAAGTACTTCTTGCATTCTCAAATGCACAAAGGCAAGCATGACATAGGAAACCATGCTTACTTCGTCAATGATAAGTAGTTTCATTTTCCTCAAGACTCTTGAAACTTCACAGTAAGCATCCCCAGATAACTTGTGGTATTGTAATTTGTTGTCATGCTCCACCGGCAGCATCAGAAGACGATGCAAAGTAATACCTTTAATGTTATGTGCTGCAAGTCCAGTAGGAGCGGTGACAACACAAGACAGCGATGACTCAGTCCTTTCCTGCAGATAGCATGAAATTGCTTTAATGAGGAAACTTTTTCCAGTTCCCGCTTTTCCACTCACATACAGTCGGACAGGCTTCAACGATGTACATGAGCACTCTTTCTTCTCATGACTTAATCCATGCTCAATTTGCTTGGTAACTTCATCATATATTTTCCTCTGCTCAACGTTGAGTTGTTTTTCCAAGTCTTCTAAGTTAACTGAATCCTCCTGAGCATGTGCCATGGCTCTTTCCACTTCATTCATAGCAGTGGCAGCTTCATTTTCGATAATAGGTCCTCCAAGTGGATCTTGACTCAATGAAACAGAACTCTGACTGTCCTGAGAACTGTCTCTGGCAATCTCGGCTGCAATCGTTGCTTCCTGCTCAATTTCCAAAGTTAGCATTTCTTGATATTTGGGAAAAGCAGGACATTCTATGGTCTCCTTAGCAGCAGTGAAAGAGTCTTTGTAACAGAGGAAATCTCCAAGCAGTTCCTCTTCTGCACGCCAAGGCTTGAAAAATTGAAAAAGTGCTAAATAGAAAAACTCCTTTTTTTCTGGAGATTCGCCACTCAATTTTCGATGGTTTACTAATTGGCATTTTCTTTGCTTGACCAGGCATCCCTCACTTCCAATTACAGCATACACTCCTTTCTCAATATCTTCTTTGATGTTCCTCTTGAATATATAATTTTGTAGAACCTCATATAGACAAACATTCTCAAGGTGACTGCTTCGATTTGGATAATATGTATCCAACATGTTGGTCTTCAAAATGTCGGTACTGTTTGGTTCCTTTTCTGCCAAATATTCAATTTCCCGGACAGGTTTTAGAACCCGATTTCGCGTTGCAGCAAGACCAAGACTCGCCCAAACAATACTCCTGGATTTGGCATAGAGACTTGCTGAAGACAATCGATCTGAACATTCGTAAGCTCCGATTTCTCGATGCGACAACATCTTCAGACTGAAACTGTACAACTTCTTGCTGAGGCTCTTTTCATGGGAAATGTCCTCCCACATATCCTTCAGTTCTTTTTTGGTGATGTAAGATGTCACATACCGAGCCACAGCCATACAGTTGTCACCCACAAACTGTATATCCATGTTAGCATTTCACATGGACAAAATCACTGGGTTGTAGTCGTTGATGTACTTGGACTCTTCGTTCCTTTTCAAATTGTATGTATTTTTGGGTGATTTCCTCGTCACATTATGTCGTAGTGAAGACATCAAACTGTTCACTTTTCCTTTAGAAATCACCGGTCGTGGAAAGTTGAAACGACATTTGGTGTAGAACTTGTCCTTGTTTCTGAATTTACGACGACAGTACTTTCCACAACGATGGCTTTGGAAACGTAGAACTTGTTCTCTTAGGCTTTTCTTCTCTGTTGCGTTTGGAACAGCACACGTAGAATACTGTTCTATGAAATTCATCACTAAGTCATCCGGATCTGTTCTAAATTTAGGTGCATCCTTGATCCACAACAACATATGTATATGAGGAGCACCTCTTGCTTGGTACTCCTTTCTCCAGAAGAAATCCAACACCTCTCCAAGAGGTGGATTCTTCTTATTTGTGATGAAAGACATCATAGCTTCAAATCTATGATTGAAGTACCTGCATACATTCACAGGATCCAAAGAACACAGTTCTCCAGGTGTCTTGAATTCAATGTTTTCAATATTTCCATTTGCCTCTCGTAGAAATTCAAGTAAGTCTTCCCAGCCATACTCGGCACAGCTCAGAGTGAGGAACCATGTCGGAGTTCCTAAGTTCCTCAGCATACATTTTAAATCACCATGACGACGGTACCAGTACTCATTAGTACCACGCTGACACGCCATGAGATTAATTAAGTGAGAATCCAAAATACTGTCTTGGACATTGACTTTATGCATAAAGTCCCTTTATGCATAAAGATTTTAAGATGTGGTTCACTGCATATGACAGTCCAGACAGATCGCTTTCAAACAGGAGATGAAACAAATAGGGAATGCATTGACGAAACCTAGGATCTTCTGCATACAATCGTAAAGTCCGGTATTCAGAAGCAGGAATTTGATGAGATCGCTCATCATATCTTCCTCCTCGACCTGTGGGAAATAGCTGTGGGAAACACTGAGCTTCCAAACTTTCCTCCCAAACACTAATGGGACTCCCTTTGGCTTGTTTCATTTGAAACAACTCAATAGCATTCCCCATGACTTCCTTGGAATGCAAAGGATGAACACTATAATGTTCATATATTTCTTCACTTTTAGAGGCCTCTACTTTCTCAATTTGGCCAGCACACAAATCGCTATCCTCTTCATCACTTACTTCCTCTTCTGCAACATACACATTCTTATAATACTTATTATTTTTCTTCAAATACACTGTTGCCTTTTTGACTTTCCTAACATCCACTAAATCTTGCCATATTTTCTTATTCTTTGTCGGAACCCCATTAACCAAGATAACCAGAGGTTCCTCTTCCACTTTTTCTACTCCAATTGTGTTAATGTTTTTGTTCAAATCTAGAGGCAAATAAACAACTCTTCCCTTTAATCCTCTCTGTAAATCTGCTGGAGGCAACTTCCCTGTCTTTGGCTCCATTCTGACAATAGCCTGAAAGGGATGGATACTTTGAATCAAAATAGATTCATAAGTATTTAAATCCTTCAATTCAGAAGGAATCTCAACCAATTCCAGATTATTATGAACTGCCCTAGCAGGCATCTGGTTTTGGTTTAATTTATTACAACAATAAGTACACACACGTTGATCCGATCCCAAATCAAAATAATTTTCTACCATCAAGTATGTGGCAAAATCCTTCCATTCACTGTTATTTTCCCTTTCACTTTTTGCATATAAATCCACTACCTTAGTCTGATTCTTATAATAAGTGCGTCGACAACATACACAAGTGAAATTAGGCCTCTCACTTGATTTCATCTGAAACGTGGCAATTTCTTTCTGAAAATTATCTGTACTGGAAACCTGTACATTATCTTCAACATTACCCTCTACTTCAGGGTCAATTTGAACATTCTCATCTTTACTACTAAAGTAACAAAACTCAATTTCTTCACAAATATTCTTCACATCTATTTCAGAACCATGCAAAAGAGCAGCACATAATTGTTTAAGCATAATTGCTGGACTCTTTGCATAATACAACATTCTCACTAGTTTTCTCACTTTATTATGATGCACTGCTAGCATCCTGAAATGATGAAAAACACTCTGGCATACTCTCCTGGAAAGACAAGCCAGTGAATGACCACGCAAACCTGTCATTTGTCTCACTCTGCAAGGATCTAAATCTTGCAACAACTTCATTTTCTGCTTCAAACTTTTCTTATTAAATGTCCGTATAAAATCACAAAGCAAATTGATGGAAACCTGTCGCACACTGCAAATAGAACTACACTTCCAAATGTACACAGGACCCTTAGGACGTCTTCCTAAAACCTCATCACTTAGCGCCTCTTCTGTCTCTGTTGTAACAAGTTTTTCTTTTTCAACTGGACAACCATCCTTCACTTCATAAGCTCAACCACTGGTTTCAACTGCAAACACCAAATCATTATCCTGAAAATAACTCTCCTCATTAAAAAATGCCTCAGAACTTGAACTATGCATCCATTCTCTGGAAAAAACTTCACAAAAGTTGCTACGATTTACTACTCTCTTCCATCTACTGTTTGTTTTGAAATCAGAAATTACCTTGCTTAGTTTCCTAATTCTATTGATTACCAAAATAAACAACTTACGCTTAATTTCAAAAGCATGATCAATAATTTTCTCTACATTTTTCTTCTTCTTATAAAATGCCACTTTCTGTTTGCATTTCTTAATATTTTTTATTAAATTAACTATTATCCTATTACGGAACATTCGTTTTCGAATGTCCCTAAACTGTTCTTTCCTTCTACTATCATGCACAGAGTTATCTCTTCCTCTACCAGTAACATTTTTGATGGGTCTTTCCTTTCCATTTAAATTACTCTTCTTTTTCTGAACTGAAACATTTTTGCGATAAATACTTTTTTTTACTAAAAATATTTTTTAAGAATGATTTTGTGCTCTTACCCGGAGCTTTCTTGGTGGAAGAGGACTGCTGCAATAAAACATCATCCTGCTGTCTTTGACGTTTTCTAGCCTTTCTAATTCTATTTTTTGTAGGCATTTTCCAAACTATGAAAAAATCTGCAGTTGAATCTGTGGAAAAATATAATAAAACATGTTAATAACCACTATTACCAAACAGTAAATGAATAACAGTCATCAAAAACTTAATGCCCTACTTATTATTTAACATAGCAAATCTTTTGCACCAGCACTGCATCACAAAAATGACACACAGTGCTACAAAACAGGCATACAACAATCATAAATCTCTCCCTAATATTTTAAATGATTAATTCAGAATAACGATAAGGTGTGGCCTATCTACAGGTTTGTTTAGGCCCAGATCTTTGGACTGGGGTGAAAGTGTGTCATTGATCCTCATTCAGTCCATCGCCTGTTTTGTTTATTTGAGGTAAGGCCAACACATGGTTGCAGATAAGATTTTCACTTAAGAAAACAAAGGAAATAATACATGTGAAGGCCTACCAATGAAGTAACTAATTATTTGAAATCAATTACATTTCTGGATATGTACTGCTAAAGCTTCTTAGGTTGTTTTGGGTCACATTTATAAGGCACATGAGTGTGTATGATGTTATTTTTCTTTTTTAAATGGAAAGCGTTCTTCATGGTGCAAGTTTCTTGTAAATACGCTCCCACCTGCGAAACGGAACTTTGCGATGCGAAGCTGATTGGCTTCCCGGTGTCTATCAACATTCTAAACAGTCCGGAGCGGCCGCCATCTTATCTCTCGGTAGGATCGAGAGAGAAGAAGAGGTGAAAAACGAAGGGGGAATTTAATGAAAGGGGGCAAGGTATACCCCTCTTGACCCCCTAGGAATGTTGTTGGGGTTTTTAAAGGGTCCCGTGGAGAAAATAAAAAAAATATATTTTTCACGGTAGAAGCGCTTCCCAAACACCGAACTGGGCCGCAAACTGCTGGCGAAACGGGAATTCGCCATTTTGTGCTTCGTTTTAATTAAATTACTAGATATAAGGGGGTGCGGGAGACGTATCCTAATCCCTTATATTTTCTGAGGGTGGCTGAGGAGGCTCATATATGTTGATACATGTCTTCCAGCGGCTGTGCGTGAGCTTTTTTTTTTTTTTGCTGCGTGACGTCTGTTAACGTTCGATTCGAAGGAAATCAGGAAGTGTTGACCACCAATTTGTCAGTGCGATAAAATATTTTGTTATAAATGAATCCTTATTGATAAACAATGTCTGCGCCATCTTGCCTTTTTTACAATGCCACAATTTTGTCGTGCACGGCAGCAATTTTACATGCCAGGCCGGTCCCAGGCTATCACCTAGCCCTGCGGATGTAGTTTATGGCCCTAGCTGTAGAGAATCCAGACATGCCAACCCTCCCGATTCAGGCGTCAGACTACTGATTTCAGTGCTACTCTCCCGCCTCCCGATTCCTGCAAACAAAAACCCGGGGGCATATTACCAACAACTAGCGATAATTTGTTTAGAGACAAAAATTATCGCCGCACATCGGCGATTTTTATCGCAGATAAACCTTGCTATTAGCAAGGTTTATCGCAAATGCGATAAAAAACGGCCGCAATGCATGAATATCGCTGAAAAGTCAGCGATATTCATGCATTATCCAGCAAATGCTCTTAACCATGTTATCCACCTCCCATTGGATAACATGGCTAAGAACTGCTCGCAAATACAATAAAAAACGGCCGCAATGCATCAATATCGCTGAAAAGTCAGCGATATTCATGCATTATCCAGCAAATGCTCTTAGCCATGTTATCCACCTCCCATTGGATAACATAGCTAAGAACTGCTCAGGGCCCCATGAGGAACGCTTTCCATTTAAAAAGGAAAAAATAACATCATAGAAAAGAATCGTTTTTAAACACAGCATATAAATCAATTGTATACCTGCATTCAAGAGGAAATGACTGAAAATGTCCTTGAGACACACGAAAGCGTTTTCTGGAATGCCCTAACACCATTGTTTGGACATTATTAACATGGCTATGTAACTCCCATAATCAAAATCTAAATTTGCCAAGCGCAGGTGGGAGCGTATTTACAAGACACTTGCCCCATGAGGAATGCTTTCCATTTAAAAAGGAAAAAATATCATCAAAGACACTCAAATGCCTTATAAATATGACCCAAAACAACCTATGAAGCTCTAGCAGTACATATCCAGAAATGTAATTGATTTCAAAAATGGTTTTTAAAAACAACATATCTGTTTCAGCTTACATAAGAGACCATGGAATGGGCTTCATATACAACAATAACTTGTGTTACTGCATGCCAGAATGCTACACTGAATATGCAATTACAATTTCTCAAAGTAACAAAATCTATTTCTATATCACTACAGACAAAGCCACAGTTTTAAAACACAGCTTTCTTCATCATTTTCTCCTTAAATCATACTATTCTCTATCTAAAATAAATAAATCTTTTCTCACCTTAGCAAATACTTTTTGAGTTTTGAAAACAGTCTCAGAAATACACCAAATTGTCTTCAGCAGAAGAAAAAGGATGCACTCCAGAGGCTGCAGCTATTGAAAGCACAGAAATACAGATATTCATTTCACATATCTCTCATATTAGCCAATCATAACTCTTCCCTCACTTTTTTCAAATCAAAACCCTTCCCCCCTCTGCCCTCTCTGCCTTTTTTCCATAGCAACGACCTCCTGGAAGACCTCTCATGTTTGCAAATTCACACAACAATGTTTCAATTGAACTCTGAACTCTCAGTGCACCTGCGTATCCAGTGCAATCTTTCATTAAAAGTTTCTTCCTTGACCATTCAAATTACATCTTTCAAAGAACACATCCATGCACCCTAACTTTCTGTTTTCAGAAATGGAAATGCACCAATCACTGCTAATGAATCATTAGCATTGGAAATCCACAGTTTTTTTTCTTTACAAACTCCTACTGTTTCAACTGCCCTTTCATTACCACACTTCATCTGACTGCAGCCCAACCTTCTCCCACCATGTTTAAGGTCTGGATTGTTGGACATAGTTACATCCACTGGGCTCAAAGGTATGCTGACAACAGAAATGTACACAACCTCAATTTACAAGATGTGGAAATTAAGTGGTTGGGCCAAAGAGGATTAAAATGTCACCAATTGATACCATTGGTGAAAACCTTTATGCATTTGCCAAAACCTGACCTGTTAATAGTGCACTGTGGAGGTAATGATTTGGGCACTTTGACAGGGGTAGGTCTGGAAATGCTTTTAAAGAACACCTTTGAGCAATTAATGGCACTTTTTCCTCAAACTGCCTTGGTATATTCCAATATATGCCAAAGACAGAAATGGAGGTGGTCCAACCAATTTTGTCCACAAATTGAAAAAGCGAGGAAGCATGTAAACAAATCTGTTTCAGCTTTCATGAGAGACCATGGAATGGGCTCCCTGTACAACAATAACTTGCGTTACTACATGCAAGATATCTACAGAGGAGATGGAGTTCACTTCTCAGATGAGGGCATCAGAATTTTCATTCTGAATTTAAGACTGTGCATTGGTACCTACTTATAAGTACCTAAATGTACCATAAACCCAAAAGCTCTTCTCAGAGCTACCCTTCATCTGATCACTCACAATTAATACTTTTCTCTAACTTATTTCTGTAATTTTCACCAAACTACGCTCAAAGAGCGCTACCCGGTACGCGAACTGGAAGCTAACCGCGCAAAATTTTTTTAAAAATGTTTTTTCTCCGCACATATGGTCCTCCTCAGCCACCCTCAGAAAGCCTGGGGGGTCAAAATACTTGTACCGTGTCCCCTTCTACCCTTTCTGAACATTATTTACCCTCCATTTTATATCTTAATTCGACCGAAACACAAAATGGTGGACTCCCGTTACGCTCCTAGTTCGCGGACCAAACAGCTTCCCGGGAAGCGGTCCAAAAAAAAGGTGGGAAAGTAATTCACAGAAAAACGACTGGAGACACTCTCACCAAATATAGATTAGCTTATACTACATAACAATCCCTTTCATTTTCACAAATTTGATTGAAATTCCATTTAGCCATTAAGCCTGTAGACCTCTCTAAATACCTTGAGGTAAATTACTTCACAAAACACATCTGAAGTGTTGGAATTGACAACCAATGAAAATGTTACTTTCATTTTCTACTTTTATTACCTGATATTTGATTGGTTATATACCTGAATATATATAAAGGAAGAGAAGAAAACACAGCCATTTTGACTACTACTTCTTGTTGTACATCACATTTCATTAGTTACCTAACACTTCAACTTGTTTCTAAAGGTAAGTTGTTATTTTTAAAACTGAAGTATATTGTGCACTATAACTTGATATGGTAGACTTTTTCTGATAGATATACACTATCCCTCTGTAGTAGTTATGGATTTAGATAGACTTCTCTGTTATAGTTATGAATGGAGTTAGACTTCTCTTCATTAAATTACATACACTTTTTTATAGTCCTATTTCCACTCTGATACTATACACTGCCAAAAGAAAAATTCATTGATAAAAACTGCAGATCTAAAATTAATCCCAACAGTGCCCTATCTCTACTAATATATATTTTTTTATTCAAAATTTCAGGCAAAATGGAAGGCGAGCAACAAGTTACATTTTCAATTGAACTGAAGGAGAGCAGCCAAGACAAAATTGATGATTTTATGGATCAAAGTAGAGACCACGAACTTCTACAATGTGTTGAAGCAGTGGATAACCTGCTTCAAAATGAGAAAATGTTACACCCTATATTTAATTTTGACATTTCTGACACTGAAATGTTAGAAAGTTTAATGAAGTATGAAACACAATCAAAATAAAAAAAAATTAAAAATAAAGAAAACAAAAAAAAACAACAAAAACAACAAATAATTAACATACAGTATTAGAAAAGTCTATCATTCTTTTATCCTTATAGTACGCTGCCCAGAACGCTTTCCGGTTCGCGTACTAGGCGCTCACCACGCAAAAATAATTTTTTTTTTTTTTCTTGCCCTGCTGGGACCTTTTACAACCTCCACATAAAACCTAGGGGGTCAGGGAGGATCTACTATGCCCCCTTATCGAAATTTCCCCCTTTGTTTTGGCCTCCTCTTGTCTCTCGATCCTACTGAGAGACAAGATGGCGGCCGCACCGGACTGTTTAGAATGTTGACAGACACCGAAAAGCCAATCAGCTTTCCGTGCGCAAAGTTCCGAAACGCGAAAAGTACGCGAACGGGATCGCTGCCCGGAGCGCTGTTACAGATATATATCTTGATTTAAACGTTAATTTCTCAAAATCCACTGAAGCACATATATTGAAACCTAGCGAAGGCACATCGGGCTAACAGTCCCTAGAATTTTGCCAAGTTTCGTGGAAATCCATTCAGCCGTTCGGGCTAAAAGTGAGTCCAACCGCCCTATGGAAATTAACATGAGAAAAACGAGGGAAAAATCCTAACTATATATATATTCACAGAAAAAACCATAGGTTATACTCCATATATAGTTAGGAATTTGCATTTACAAAACCTTGAAAATTCAATGAAAAAACCATTGGTTTTAGGCCATATATAGTTAGGGATTTGCATTTACAAAACCTTATTTTACTCGCATAAAACCATTGAAATTCCATATATAGTTATAAGCGCTAACTATATATCGCGCACCCGCAATCCACTGCTGATGATGTCACATATTACATCATTCATGACATGGTTAGTGACATCACTGATGACATCACTGATAACATCTCAAATGACATCACTGATGACATCACTGATTACAACATCCAGTGACTGTATGTTTCTGTAAAGTTAAAATATGTCTTACATATTGAAGAATGAGTGGATGTATAAGTGTCTGGATGAAGGATTTACTAGGTGCATGACTGACTGATTGAGTGAGTGATTAAATGTGTCTCACTGAGTGCATGGGTTAGTGACTAAACTGTTTTAATTTGTGCATCATTATATCTGTTGTTCTACAAACTGCTGCATATGTTGTTCAGTAGCTATATGAGTAACTGTATGGGTTATTGATTGGTTGTCCAAGTATTTGTATGGGAAACTGAGTGTGTGTGTATGGGTGGCTGGGAGGTGTGTGACTCTGTACATAGATGTGTGAGTAGTTGATTCACTATATGTATAGATTCACAACTGCATGTGGAAACAGCTGTATGGGCGGTTGACTGTGCATGAGTGTATTAGTGAGTGAATGGATATCTCAGTGCTACATGTCAAATTAAGTACATATGTAAAACACAGTACATGTGAGAGTTGACATCTATAAATAACTGTGCATAAGAGCTAGTGAATGTGTGAGTGGCTGTATGGATCATTGTGAACATGTATCAGAGATTGTATAAGAGAGTAAAGTAAATATGTGTTAGTATATGTTTGAATAAGTAAAATGTGTATAACTGTATAGATCAGAAAATGGAGGTGTGATTGATTTTTGGCATAACTGACTAGGTGTGTGAGTAACTCCATGGATGAGTGACTGTCTGTTTACACTGATTGTATCTAAGGTTATATTAGAGTCTGAAGAGGTTCATGGTATTATCACATGAATGATATCATCAGTGATGTGATCAGTCATGTCAAATGAGATGTTATCAGTGATGTCATCAGTGATGTCATTTGAGATGTCATCAGTGATGTCATCAGTGATGTCATCAGTGATGTCACTAACCATGTCATGAATGATGTAATATGTGACATCATCAGCAGTGGATTGCGGGTGCGCGATATATAGTTAGCGCTTATAACTATATATGGAATTTCAATGGTTTTATGCGAGTAAAATAAGGTTTTGTAAATGCAAATCCCTAACTATATATGGCCTAAAACCAATGGTTTTTTCATTGAATTTTCAAGGTTTTGTAAATGCAAATTCCTAACTATATATGGAGTATAACCTATGGTTTTTTCTGTGAATTTCAATGGTTTTTTAATAGCAAGTATCAAAAGCTGTCAAATGTCAAGTACGTGATAGGTAAAAACGTTTTCGTGTTTATGCACGCTGATCTGCTTTGAACGCTGCCCCCCCCACTCCCCTCTTTTCTCTTAGTAGTACTCTCTCTTTGCAGATAGTGAACGGTAGTTAACTCAGACCTTTACCCCTGTTGTAATCCGTCGTACCTGCTTGTCTCTCCATTTGATTGATTATTATCCAAGCATTTACTATTTTACAATTGGTTCTCTTTGGATCATTCTCTATTTACAAACAAGCACAAAGTCGCAATACTCTGTTTAGTCTTTGCAGATAGTGAAAAATCGTGTAAAAAAATAAAAGTAATCGAGCAAAATCAGTAGACCACTAATTCGATCTCTTTTTGACCTCGGTAAAATACAAACATTAGGAATAACCCTTCATGAGAAATACGAAAATAGTGAAATGAACTGAGCTCCACACCATGAGGGCTGCAAAACAGCTCGACTCCGCCACCCACACCGCCCAAAATAACGGCAAACCCTATGCAAATATTATAAATATACACAACACACCACCAAAGAAACAGAGTAAAACATTTTATTAAATAACTATTTACATAACTATTTTATACTTTTTATTGCCCGATCCGGCTAGCTCAATCGATCGAGCATGAAACTCATGCACTGATAACAAGCGTTGAGAGTTTGTAGAATGATGGCTTCAGATTTTCCACATACGGTATAGTGGCGCGAACTGGCAGGGGGCGTTTGGATTCTACCCCTTCTCCAAATAAGATTTTCATACGTGAATGTTCGTTCATGCTTTTTGTCCCTGAGTTGCTTCCATGTCACTGCCTTACATAAATGGCATAAGTCCTGGTTGTTGAGTGCCATACTTCAGAGTTCTAAGCAGCTTTTGTAACACTGTTTAAACCTTATTTGCACCTGCTGCAGCTTCACTATTCAAAGTAAGTGGGGTCCATTTGTGGACCTGACTGCATTGGAAAACAATGTGATACGGTGCCTCCCTAAACCGCTTGACGGAGGCCCCCGAGGGGCGGTGAGATGGCGCGGACTGAGAGGGGGCGCTTGGCTCCTGCCCCCTCCCCAAGTCGTGTTGCCCTGGTGAGGCCTGAGATCGCCCCCGGCATAGGCGGCCGGCTCCCGGGGTCCAGCGGAATTTTTTCCCTTTTGAAGAATCTTTCATTCTGGACCTTGTCCCACAATCCGTTTCACCTGAAGACACGCTGTCGTAGGGCGCCCCTTTACCGTTTTAGTTGCCATTCCGCCCTCTTTTGGTACTCTGTGCCTCTTCCGCCATTCAGCTGTTTACCGCTCGCTCTTGCGACTACAACGTCTCGCTCACCATGTAGTTGAGTTGCTCCCGCTCTTAAGATTTTACCGAACTTTTTGGACTGCTGAAAGCGGTTGTATTCCGACCGCTGGTTGGTGGAGACATTTTGACTATATTCTGCACCTGCATTGTCGCGTAATGCGTCATATGACGCGACGCGTTAGCGCACCCGGAAGTGCTCCGGTGCGCAAGGCGCAGCTTCCCGGAAACGATCCAGAGCGCGCCGCGCAGCGCGTAACGTAAGCATAACAGGTCATGTGACTTGTTAATAAAACTTTTCATTGGTTCATTTTACTTTTCTTTTCCTAATTATGTAAGACTAGGTCATGTGACCTAAAAATAACACTTTTCATTGGATTAAAACATTTTTTTTCCCCAAACGATGAAAGCCCCACCTTGTTTCTGGATGTTTCAGACTGAAGCTGGCGTCACCATGAGAGCACCACCATCTCGTAGCTCCGTCGTGGCCATTCCGCAAGCAATCATGGCAGCCGCTCCCCACCGGAAGCCTGCGGGAGTCGAGGGCCCCCAAGACTTTTGTACAATCTTCAAGGCTGAGGGGACGCTTTCGAGAATGGAACCCAAGCCCTGGCAGACAAGCGTCCGAGTTCCAAGGTGTCCCAGGGCCATTTTACTGGACCAGGCCCAAATCCGAAGAGCCGGCCGCCATTTTAAGAGTCCTGTGGCAGCCGCCTATCGCTGCACCGCAACAGTGGGAACAACTCAACTACATGGTAAGCGAGACGCTGTAGCCGTAAGAGCGGGCGCTAAACAGCTGAATGGCGGAAAAGGCACAGTGTAGCAAAAGCGGGCGGAATGGCGACTGAAACGATAAAGGGGCGCCCCACTACAGCAGACAAGCCTCCGCCATGTGCTTCAAAACTGCATATGTATCTCGTGATATCAAGGTTGGGCAACCAGTACAGAACAAGCAGTTACGAGTCCCATTTACACCGGCGCCATTTTGGGCGCGGCCGGGCAGGTCCAGGATCTACTGAAACATAAAAAATGAGGCTGACGTCTCTGAAGCAGTTGACGAACAGCAGGACATAGCAAATAAACATGAACTCTCTAAAGCTGTTAACTCACTGCAGGACAAAACAAGTGAACCTGAAACCTCTGGAATAATTGTCGCTCAAAAGAACAACACACAAAACTCTGTAGAGCCTGAAGAAAAAAAGACAGAAGGGCACTGTAGTTTCAGACACACTTAACAATAATGACTAAACAAAGATATCGTCTGTTTATAAAGCAGTTATCATCTTGACAGAATTGACAAAGAAGTGTACAGACACCAATGCATCAGCATTCTCGGAGATAACATCTTAAGGAACAAAGAAAGACCTGTTCACTCTTGACACCCCAGGTGCTGTGTATATTGCACTATAGTGCTGCATCGAGAAAACGGGCAACCCTATTGATATGGATTTTTCATTATTGATTATTGTAAAGAAATGGCGACTCCCCCCTTTAGCAGATTAGCTAAATGTTTGCGTAATTTAGGCATAAAAGTTATATTATTGTTGTTGTTGTTGTTATCGTTATAGTTCTGGTTAATTTCAAAAAATGGTTAAATATATTTACAGTTTTTGTTGCGTTCGTTATATTTAAATGTTAATAAAATTTTAAAATGTAACTGTCTTGGAGTACTATATTTTTTTTAAAAATCGGGTGAATGGGGCCTTGAATCGGGTTATTGTCATGTGTGGGCTTTGCAAGTGTACTGCTACAAGATCGGACATTTCAAACTCAAATGCACGTTCTTTTTCTTACCTTTCCGAAGCATGGAGCGCAATAGCAGGCAGAGAAAGGGTGATGCACGTGTTGAACACTGCCTGGCCTGCAAATTGCTGGCAGTGCCCCCCCGCCCGCTCCTGAAAGAGGGCACAAACACACCGCCGCCCGAGTACTTCACAAATCTTTAAAAGACCATGCGCTTGTTCAATGGGAAGTGGATAACATGGCTAAGAGCATTTGCTGGATAATGCATGAATATCGCTGACTTTTCAACGATATTCATGCATTGCGGCCGTTTTTTATCGCATTTGCGATAAACCTTGCTAATAGCAAGGTTTATGTGCGATAAAATTCGCCGAAGTGCAGCGATAATTTTTGTCTCTAAACAAGTTAGAGACAAAAATTACCGCTAGTTTTTGGTAATATGCCCCCGGGTTTTTCCTTGCAGGAAACGGGAAGCGAAAGACTACCACTGAAATAAGTAGTCTCACGCCTGAATCGGGAGGGTTGGCATGTCTGGATACTCTACAGCTGGGGCCATAAACTACATCCGCAGGGCTAGGTGATAGCCTAGGTCCGGCCTGGACAATCGGACACAGAGGAAGAGGAGTGTCAGAGGGTGCGGTAGTGAATAGGGTGAAAGGGAGGTGTCGAGCGCGCACAGGGTGTGATTCTCAGAGAAGAGCAGCGCAGATGGGGGAAGTATATGTCCCATGCATGAGAGAGAGAGCGGGGGTGACCATTGCGTGGGGGAGATGCGTGCGAGGGTGGGGAGCCATGCTGAGAATCGGCGGCGTGCAGAGAGTGGCTCTGGTCAAGGCATCTAAAATGGCTGCCGTGCACGACAAAATTGTGGCATTGGACAAAAACGCAAGATGGCGCAGACAATGTTTATCAATAAGGATTCATTTATAACAAAATATTTACTCGCAGTGACAAAATGGTGTTCAACACTTCCTGATTTCCATCGAATCGAACGATAACAAACGTCACGCACAGAGCAGTTTTTAGCCATGTTATCCAATGGAAGGTGGATAACATGGCTAAGAGCATTTGCTGGATAATGCATGAATATCACTGACTTTTCAACGATATTCAGCGGGGATAGGTGATAGCCTAGGTCCGGCCTGGACAATCGGACACAGAGGAAGAGGAGTGTCAGAGGGTGCGGTAGTGAATAGGGTGAAAGGGAGGTGTCGAGCGGGCACAGGGTGTGATTCTCAGAGAAGAGCAGCGCAGATGGGGGAAGTATATGTCCCATGCATGAGAGAGAGAGCGGGGGTGACCATTGCGTGGGGGAGATGCGTGCGAGGGTGGGGAGCCATGCTGAGAATCGGCGGCGTGCAGAGAGTGGCCCTGGTCAAGGCATCTAAAATGGCTGCCGTGCACGACAAAATTGTGGCATTGGACAAAAACGCAAGATGGCGCAGACAATGTTTATCAATAAGGATTCATTTATAACAAAATATTTACTCGCAGTGACAAGATGGTGTTCAACACTTCCTGATTTCCATCGAATCGAACGATAACAAACGTCACGCACAGAGCAGTTTTTAGCCATGTTATCCAATGGAAGGTGGATAACATGGCTAAGAGCATTTGCTGGATAATGCATGAATATCGCTGACTTTTCAACGATATTCAGCGGGGCTAGGTGATAGCCTAGGTCCGGCCTGGACAATCGGACACAGAGGAAGAGGAGTGTCAGAGGGTGCGGTAGTGAATAGGGTGAAAGGGAGGTGTCGAGCGGGCACAGGGTGTGATTCTCAGAGAAGAGCAGCGCAGATGGGGGAAGTATATGTCCCATGCATGAGAGAGAGAGCGGGGGTGACCATTGCGAGGGGGAGATGCGTGCGAGGGTGGGGAGCCATGCTGAGAATCGGCGGCGTGCAGAGAGTGGCCCTGGTCAAGGCATCTAAAATGGCTGCCGTGCACGACAAAATTGTGGCATTGGACAAAAACGCAAGATGGCGCAGACAATGTTTATCAATAAGGATTCATTTATAACAAAATATTTACTCGCAGTGACAAAATGGTGTTCAACACTTCCTGATTTCCATCGAATCGAACGTTAACAAACGTCACGCACAGAGCAGTTTTTAGCCATGTTATCCAATGGAAGGTGGATAACATGGCTAAGAGCATTTGCTGGATAATGCATGAATATCGCTGACTTTTCAGCGATATTCATGCATTGTGGCCGATGTGCGGCGATAATTTTTGTCTCAAAACAATTAAAACGAAGCACAAAATGGCGAATTCCCGTTTCGCTACCAGTTTGCGGCCCAGTTCGCGGCCCGAGAAAGGCTTCTACCGTGAAAAATCATTTTTTTTTCTTTTCCCCACGGGACCCTTTAATAACCCCAACAACATTCCTAGGGGGTCAAGAGGGGGATACCTTGCCCCCTTTCATTAAATTCCCCTTTCGTTTTTCACCTCTTCTTCTCTCTCGATCTTGCCCTGCTGGGACCTTTTACAACCTCCACATAAAACCTGGGGGGTCAGGGAGGATCTACTATGCCCCCTTATCGAAATTTCCCCCTTTGTTTTGGCCTCCTCTTGTCTCTCGATCCTACCGAGAGACAAGATGGCGGCCGCTCCGGACTGTTTAGAATGTTGACAGACACCAGAGAGCCAATCAGCTTTCTGCACGCAAAGTTCCGAAACGCGAAAAGTAAGCGGACCGGATCGCTGCCCAGAGCGCTGTTACAGATATATATCTTGATTTAAACGTTAATTTCTCAAAATCCACTGAAGCACATATATTGAGACCTAGCAAAGGCACATCGGGCTAACAGTCCCTACAATTTTGCCAAGTTTCGTGCAAATCCATTCAGCCGTTCGAGCTAAAAGTGAGTCCAACCGCCCTATGGAAAACTCAATGCAAAAAACGCGTTTTGGGACCCCCCTTTTTTCTCAGCCCCCCCTTGACGAAACCCCACCAAATTTTCAGGGGCTGCTCAGAAACTAAATGTGCCATTTTCCTGAAAATTTCAGCCGATTCCGTCCACAAACGCCAAAGTTATTAGACATAGAATTTTCAGAAATCCCATAGGGAATTAATCCTAACTATATATACCTACTGGCGATAGCCAGTAGGTAATATAACGTTTAAATCAAGATATATATCTGTAACAGCGCTCCGGGCAGCGATCCCGTTCGTGTACTTTTCGCGTTTCGGAACTTTGCGCACGGAAAGCTGATTGGCTTTTCGGTGTCTGTCAACATTCTAAACAGTCCGGTGCGGCCGCCATCTTGTCTCTCGGTAGGATCGAGAGACAAGAGGAGGCCAAAACAAAGGGGGAAATTTCGATAAGGGGGCATAGTAGATCCTCCCTGACCCCCCAGGTTTTATGTGGAGGTTGTAAAAGGTCCCAGCAGGGCAAGAAAAAAAAAATATATATATATATATTTTTGCGTGGTGAGCGCCTAGTACGCGAACCGGGAAGCGTTCTGGGCAGCGTACTATAAGGATAAAAGAATGATAGACTTTTTTAATACTGTATGTTAATTATTTGTTGTTTTTGTTGGTTTTATTTTGTTTTCTTTATTTTTAATTTTTTTTATTATGATTGTGTTTCATACTTTATTAAACTTTCTAACATTTCATTGTCAGAAATGTCAAAATTGAATATAGGGTGTAACTTTTTTTCATTTTGAAGCAGGTTGTCCACACATTGTAGAAGTTCGTGGTCTCTACTTTCATCCATAAAGTCATCAATTTTGTCTTGGCTGCTCTCCTTCAGTTCAATTGAAAATGTAACTTGTTGTTCGCCTTCCATTTTGCCTGAAATTTTGAATAAAAAAATATATATTAGTAGAGATAGGGCACTGTTGGGATTAATTTTAGATAGGCAGTTTTTATCAGTGAATTTTTCTTTTGGCGGTGTATAGTATCAGAGTGGAAATAGGACTATAAAAAAGTGTATGTAATTTAACGAAGAGAAGCCTAACTCCCTTCATAACTATAACAGAGAAGTCTATCTAAATCCATAACTACTACAGAGGGATAGTGTATATCTATCAGAAAAAGTCTACCATATCAAGTTAAAGTGCACAATATACTTCAGTTTTAAAAATAACAACTTACCTTCAGAAACAAGTTGAAGTGTTAGGTAAGTATTGAAATGTGATGTACAACAAGAAGTAGTAGTCAAAATGGCTGTGTTTTCTTCTCTTCCTTTATATATATTCAGGTATATAACCAATCAAATATCAGGTAATAAAAGTAGAAAATGAAAGTAACATTTTCATTGGTTGTCAATTCCAACAATTCAGATGTGTTTTGTGAAGTAATTTACCTCAAGATATTTAGAGAGGTCTACAGGCTTAATGGCTAAATGGAATTTCAATCAAATTTGTGAAAATGAAAGGGATTGTTATGTAGTATAAGCTAATCTATATTTGGTGAGAGTGTCTCCAGTCCTTTTTCTGTGAATTACTTTCCCACCTTTTTTTTGGACCGCTTCCCGGAAAGCGGTTTAGTCCGCGAACTAGAAGCGTAACGGGAGTCCACCATTTTGTGTTTCGGTCGAATTAAGATATAAAATGGAGGGTAAATAATGTTCAGAAAGGGTAGAAGGGGACACGGTACAAGTATTTTGACCCCCCAGGTTTTCTGCGGGTGGCTGAGGAGGTCCATATGTGCGGAGAAAAAACATTTTTTAAATAATTTTGGGCGGTTAGCTTCCAGTTCGCGTACTGGGTAGCGCTCTTTGAGCGTAGTTTGTTGAAAATTACAGAAATAAGTTAGAGAAAAGTATTAATTGTGAGTGATCAGATGAAGGGTAGCTCTGAGAAGAGCTTTTGGGTTTATGGTACATTTAGGTACTTATAAGTAGGTACCAATGCACAGTCTTAAATTCAGAATGAAAATTCTGTTGCCCTCATCTGAGAAGTGAACTCCATCTCCTCTGTAGATATCTTGCATGTAGTAACGCAAGTTATTATTGTACATGGAGCCCATTCCATGGTCTCTCATGAAAGCTGAAACAGATTTGTTTACATGCTTCCTCGCTTTCTCAATTTGTGGACAAAATTGGTTGGACCACCTCCATTTCTGTCTTTGGCATATATTGGAATATACCAAGGCAGTTTGAGGAAAAAGTGCCATTAATTGCTCAAAGGTGTCCTTTAAAAGCATTTCCAGACCTACTCCTGTTAAAGTGCCCAAATCATTACCTCCACAATGCACTATTAACAGGTCAGGTTTTGGCAAATGCATAAAGGTTTTCACCAATGGTATTAATTGGTGACATTTTAATCCTCTTTGGCCCAACCATTTAATTTCCACATCTTGTAAATTGAGGTTGTGTAAATTTCTGTTGTCAGCATACCTTTGAGCCCAGTGGATGTAACTATGTCCAACAATCCAGACCTTAAACATGGTGGGAGAAGGTTGGGCTGCAGTCAGATGAAGTGTGGTAATGAAAGGGCAGTTGAAACAGTAGGAGTTTGTAAAAAAAAAATGTGGATTTCCAATGCTAATGATTAATTAGCAGTGATTGGTGCATTTCCATTTCTGAAAACAGAAAGTTAGGGTGCATGGATGTGTTCTTTGAAAGATGTAATTTGAATGGTCAAGGAAGAAACTTTTAATGAAAGATTGCACTGGATACGCAGGTGCACTGAGAGTTCAGAGTTCAATTGAAACATTGTTGTGTGAATTTGCAAACATGAGAGGTCTTCCAGGAGGTCGTTGCTATGGAAAAAAGGCAGAGAGGGCAGAGGGGGGAAGGGTTTTGATTTGAAAAAAGTGAGGGAAGAGTTATGATTGGCTAATATGAGAAATATGTGAAATGAATATCTGTATTTCTGTGCTTTCAATAGCTGCAGCCTCTGGAGTGCATCCTTTTTCTTCTGCTGAAGACAATTTGGTGTATTTCTGAGACTGTTTTCAAAACTCAAAAAGTATTTGCTAAGGTGAGAAAAGATTTATTTATTTTAGATAGAGAATAGTATGATTTAAGGAGAAAATGATGAAGAAAGCTGTGTTTTAAAACTGTGGCTTTGTCTGTAGTGATATCGAAATAGATTTTGTTACTTTGAGAAATTGTAATTGCATATTCGGTGTAGCATTCTGGCATGCAGTAACTCAAGTTATTGTTGTATATGAAGCCCATTCCATGGTCTCTTATGTAAGCTGAAACAGATATGTTGTTTTTAAAAACCATTTTTGAAATCAATTACATTTCTGGATATGTACTGCTAGAGCTTCATAGGTTGTTTTGGGTCATATTTATAAGGCATTTGAGTGTATTTGATGTTATTTTTTCATTTTTAAATGGAAAGCATTCCTCATGGGGCAAGTGTCTTGTAAATACGCTCCCATCTGCGCTTGGCAAATTTAGATTTTGATTATTGGAGTTACATAGCCATGTTAATAATGTCGAAAAAATGGTGCTAGGGCATTCCAGAAAACGCTTTCATGTGTCTCAAGGACATTTTCAGTCATTTCCTCTTGAATGCAGGTATACAATTGATTTATATGCTGTGTTTATAAATGATTCTTTTCTATGATGTTATTTTTTCCTTTTTAAATGGAAAGCGTTCCTCACGGGGCCCTGAGCAGTTCTTAGTCATGTTATTTAATGGGAGGTGGATAACATGGCTAAGAGCATTTGCTGCATAATGCATGAATATCGTTGACTTTTCAGCGATATTCATGCATTGCGGCCGTTTTTTTTCGCATTTGCGAGCAGTTCTTAGCTATGTTATCCAATGGGAGGTGGATAACATGGCTAAGAACATTTGCTGGATAATGCATGAATATCGCTGACTTTTCAGCGTGATATTCATGCATTGCGGCCGTTTTTTATCGCATTTGCGATAAACCTTTCTAAGGAGAAAATGATGAAGAAAGCTGTGTTTTTAAACTGTGGCTTTGTCTGTAGTGATATAGAAATAGATTTTGTTACTTTGCGAAATTGTAATTGCATATTCGGTGTAGCATTCTGGCATGCAGTAACACAAGTGTGCTTGGCAAATTTAGATTTTGATTATGGGAGTTACATAGCCATGTTAATAATGTCCAAAAAATGGTGCTGAGCAGTTCTTAGCCATGTTATTCAATGGGAGGTGGATAACATGGTTAAAAGCATTTGCTGGATAATGCATGAATATCGCTGACTTTTCAGCGATATTCATACATTGCGGCCGTTTTTTATCGCATTTGCGATAAACCTTGCTAATAGCAATGTTTATCTACACTAAAAATCGCAGATGTGCGGCGATAAATTTTGTCTCTAAACAAGTTATCACTAGTTGTTGGTAATATGCCCCCGGGTTTTTGTTTGCAGGAATCGGGATGCGGGAGAGTAGCACTGAAATCTGTAGTCTGACGTCTGAATCGGGAGGGTTGGCATGTCTTGATTCTCTACAGCTAGGGCCATAAACTACGGGGCATATTATCAAGCCTGTGCGCTAAAATTATCGCCGCTTTATCGACCGAAAACGGCCAATAAAGCGGCGATAATGGGCTTGATAATATGCTCTATGGAATTCCAATCGAAGCACATGTTAGATGTGAAGACATCTAACATGGGCTTCGATTGGAATTCCACAGAGCATATTATGAAGCCCATTATCGCCGCTTTATCGGCCGTTTTCGGCCGATAAAGCGGCGATAATTTTAGCGCACAGGCTTGATAATATACCCCTACATTCGCAGGGCTAGATGATAGGCTGGGACCGGCCTGTCATGTAAAATGGCTGCCGTGCACGACAAAATTGTGGCATTGTAAAAAAGGCAAGTTGGCGCAGACATTGTTTATCAATAAGGATTCATCTATAACAATGGAGCATATTATCAAGCCTGTGCGCTAAAATTATCGCCGCTTTATCGGCCGAAAACGGCCGATAAAGCGGCGATAATGGGCTTGATAATATGCTCTATGGATTTCCAATCGAAGCACATGCTAGATGTGAAGACATCTAAAATGGGCTTCGATTGGAATTCCACAGAGCATATTATCAAGCCCATTATCGCCGCTTTATCGGCCGTTTTCGGCCGATAAAGCGGCGATAATTTTAGCGCACATGCTTGATAATATGCCCCAAAATATTTTATCGCACTGAGAAATTGGAGGTTAACACTTCCTGATTTCCTTCGAATCGAACGTTAACAGACGTCACGCAGCAAAAAAAAAAAAAAAAGCTCACTCACAGCCGCTGGAACACATGTATCAACATATATGAGACTCCTCAGCCACCCTCAGAAAATATAAGGGATTAGGATACGTCTCCCGCACCCCCTTATACATAGTAATTTAATTAAAACGAAGCACAAAATGGCGTATTCCCGTGCAGTTTGCGGCCCAGTTCGGTGTTTGGGAAGCGCTTCTACCGTGAAAAATATATATTTTTTATTTTCCCCAGGGGACCCTTTAAAAATCCCAACAACATTCCTAGGGGGTCAACAGGGGTATACCTTGCCCCCTTTCATTAAATTCCCCCTTCGTTTTTCACCTCTTCTTCTCTCTCGATCCTACCGAGAGATAAGATGGCGGCCGCTCCGGACTGTTCAGAATGTTGACAGACACCGGGGACCCAATCAGCTTCGCATTGCAAAGTTCCGTTTCGCAGGTGGGAGCGTATTTACAAGAAACTTGCACCATGAAGAACGCTTTCCATTTAAAAAAGAAAAATAACATCATATACACTCATATGTCTTATAAATATGACCAAAAACAACCTAAGAAGCTTTAGCAGTACATATCCAGAAATGTAATTGATTTCAAATAATGACTTACTTCATTGGTAGGCCTTCACATGTATTATTTCCTTTGTTTTCTTAAGTGAAAATCTTATCTGCAACCATGTGTTGGCCTTACCTCAAATAAACAAAACAGGCGATGGACTGAATGAGGATCAATGACACACTTTCACCCCAGTCCAAAGATCTGGGCCTAAACAAACCTGTAGATAGGCCACACCTTATCGTTATTCTGAATTAATCATTTAAAATATTAGGGAGAGATTTATGACTGTTGTATGCCTGTTTTGTAGCACTGTGTGTCATTTTTGTGATGCAGTGCTGGTGCAAAAGATTTGCTATGTTAAATAATAAGTAGGGCTTTAAGTTTTTGATGACTGTTATTCATTTACTGTTTGGTAATAGTGGTTATTAACATTTTTTATTATATTTTTCAACAGATTCAACTGCAGATTCTTTCATAGTTTGGAAAGTGCCTACAAAAAATAGAATTAGAAAGGCTAGAAAACGTCAAAGACAGCACGGTGATGTTTTATTGCAGCAGTCCTCTTCCCTAAATACTTATCAAAACACCAAGAAAGCTCCGGGTAAGAGCACAAAATCTTTCTTAAAAAATATTTGTAGTAAAAAAAGTATTTATCGCCAAAATGTTTCAGTTCAGAAAAAGAAGAGTAATTTAAATGGAAAGGAAAGACCCATGAAAAATGTTACTGGTAGAGGAAGAGATAACTCTGTGCATGATAGTAGAAGGAAAGAACAGTTTAGGGACATTCGAAAACGAATGTTCCGTAATAGGATAATAGTTAATTTAATAAAAAATATTAAGAAATGCAAACAGAAAGTGGCATTTTATAAGAAGAAGAAAAATGTAGAGAAAATTATTGATCATGCTTTTGAAATTAAGCGAAAGTTGTTTATTTTGGTAATCAATAGAATTAGGAAACTAAGCAAGGTAATTTCTGATTTCAAAACAAACAGTAGATGGAAGAGAGTAGTAAATCGTAGCAACTTTTGTGAAGTTTTTTCCGGAGAATGGATGCATAGTTCAAGTTCTGAGGCATTTTTTAATGAGGAGAGTTATTTTCAGGATAATGATTTGGTGTATGCAGTTAACACCAGTGGTCGAGCTTATGAAGTGAAGGATGGTTGTCCAGTTGAAAAAGAAAAAACTTGTGACAACAGAGACAGAAGAGGCGCTAAGTGATGAGGTTTTAGGAAGACGTCCTAAGGGTCCTGTGTACATTTGGAAGTGTAGTTCTATTTGCAGTGTGCGACAGGTTTCCATCAATTTGCTTTGTGATTTTATACGGACATTTAATAAGAAAAGTTTGAAGCAGAAAATGAAGTTGTTGCAAGATTTAGATCCTTGCAGAGTGAGACAAATGACAGGTTTGCGTGGTCATTCACTGGCTTGTCTTTCCAGGAGAGGATGCCAGAGTGTTTTTCATCATTTCAGGATGCTAGCAGTGCATCATAATAAAGTGAGAAAATTAGTGAGAATGTTGTATTATGCAAAGAGTCCAGCAATTATGCTTAAACAATTATGTGCTGATCTTTTGCATGGTTCTGAAATAGATGTGAAGAATATTTGTGAAGAAATTGAGTTTTGTTACTTTAGTAGTAAAGATGAGAATGTTCAAATTGACCCTGAAGTAGAGAGTAATGTTGAAGATAATGTACAGGTTTACAGTACAGATAATTTTCAGAAAGAAATTGCCACGTTTCAGATGAAATCAAGTGAGAGGCCTAATTTCACTTGTGTGTGTTGTCGACGCACTTATTATAAGAATCAGACTAAGGTAGTGAATTTATATGCAAAAAGTGAAAGGGAAAATAATAGTGAATGGAAGGATTTTGCCACATACTTGATGGTAGAAAATTATTTTGATTTGGGATCGGATCAACGTGTGTGTACTTATTGTTGTAATAAATTAAACCAAAACCAGATGCCTGCTAGGGCAGTTCATAATAATCTGGAATTGGTTGAGATTCCTTCTGAATTGAAGGATTTAAATACTTATGAATCTATTTTGATTCAAAGTATTCATCCCTTTCAGGCTATTGTAAGAATGGAGCCAAAGACAGGGAAGTTGCCTCCAGCAGATTTACAGAGAGGATTAAAGGGAAGAGTTGTTTATTTGCCTCTAGATTTGAATAAAAACATTAACACAATTGGAGTAGAAGAAGTGGAAGAGGAACCTCTGGTTATCTTGGTTAATGGGGTTCCGACAAAGAATAAGAAAATATGGCAAGATTTAGTGGATGTTAGGAAAGTCAAAAAGGCAACAGTGTATTTGAAGAAAAATAATAAGTATTATAAGAATATGTATGTTGCAGAAGAGGAAGTAAGTGATGAAGAGGATAGCGATTTGTGTGCTGGCCAAATTGAGAAAGTAGAGGCCTCTAAAAGTGAAGAAATATATGAACATTATAGTGTTCATCCTTTGCATTCCAAGGAAGTCATGGGGAATGCTATTGAGTTGTTTCAAATGAAACAAGCCAAAGGGAGTCCTATTAGTGTTTGGGAGGAAAGTTTGGAAGCTCGGTGTTTCCCACAGCTATTTCCCACAGGTCGAGGAGGAAGATATGATGAGCGATCTCATCAAATTCCTGCGTCTGAATACCGGACTTTACGATTGTATGCAGAAGATCCTAGGTTTCGTCAATGCATTCCCTATTTGTTTCTTCTCCTGTTTGAAAGCGATCTGTCTGGACTGTCATATGCAGTGAACCACATCTTAAAAAGTGGTATACAGATGCGAAATATCTCGGCAAGGGACTTTATGCATAAAGTCAATGTCCAAGATAGTATTTTGGATTCTCACTTAATTAATCTCATGGCGTGTCAGCGTGGTACTAATGAGTACTGGTACCATCGTCATGGTGATTTAAAATGTATGCTGAGGAACTTAGGAACTCCGACATGGTTCCTCACTCTGAGCTGTGCCGAGTATGGCTGGGAAGACTTACTTGAATTTCTACGAGAAGCAAATGGAAGTATTGAAAACATTGAATTCAAGACACCTGGAGAACTGTGTTCTTTGGATCCTGTGAATGTATGCAGGTACTTCAATCATAAATTTGAAGCTATGATGTCTTTCATCACAAATAAGAAGAATCCACCTCTTGGAGAGGTGTTGGATTTCTTCTGGAGAAAGGAGTACCAAGCAAGAGGTGCTCCTCATATACATATGTTGTTGTGAATCAAGGATGCACCTAAATTTGGAACAGATCCGGATGACTTAGTGATGAATTTCATAGAACAGTATTCTACGTGTGCTGTTCCAAACGCAACGGAGAAGAAAAGCCTAAGAGAACAAGTTCTACGTTTCCAAAGCCATCGTTGTGGAAAGTACTGTCGTCGTAAATTCAGAAACAAGGACAAGTTCTACACCAAATGTTGTTTCAACTTTCCACGACCGGTGATTTCTAAAGGAAAAGTGAACAGTTTGATGTCTTCACTACGACATAATGTGACGAGGAAATCACCCAAAAATACATACAATTTGAAAAGGAAGTCCAAGTACATCAACGACTACAACCCAGTGATTTTTGTCCATGTGGAATGCTAACATGGATATACAGTTTGTGGGTGACAACTGTATGGCTGTGGCTCGGTATGTGACATCTTACATCACCAAAAAAGAAAAGACAGAACTGAAGGATATGTGGGAGGACATTTCCCATGAAAAGAGCCTCAGCAAGAAGTTGTACAGTTTCAGTCTGAAGATGTTGTCGCATCGAGAAATCGGAGCTTACGAATGTTCAGATCGATTGTCTTCAGCAAGTCTCTATGCCAAATCCAGGAGTATTGTTTGGGCGAGTCTTGGTCTTGCTGCAACGCAAAATCGGGTTCTAAAACCTGTCCGGGAAATTGAATATTTGGCAGAAAAGGAACCAAACAGTACCGACATTTTGAAGACCAACATGTTGGATACATATTATCCAAATCGAAGCAGTCACCTTGAGAATGTTTGTCTATATGAGGTTCTACAAAATTATATATTCAAGAGGAACATCAAAGAAGATATTGAGAAAGGAGTGTATGCTGTAATTGGAAGTGAGGGATGCCTGGTCAAGCAAAGAAAATGCTAATTAGTAAACCATCGAAAATTTAGTGGCGAATCTCCAGAAAAAAAGGAGTTTTTCTATTTAGCACTTTTGCAACTTTTCAAGCCTTGGCGTGTAGAGGAAGAACTGCTTGGAGATTTCCTCTGTTACGAAGACTCTTTCACTGCTGCTAAGGAGACCATAGAATGTCCTGCTTTTCCCAAATATCAAGAAATGCTAACTTTGGAAATTGAGCAGGAAGCAACGATTGCAGCCGAGATTGCCAGAGACAGTTCTCAGGACAGTCAGAGTTCTGTTTCATTGAGTCAAGATCCACTTGGAGGACCTATTATCGAAAATGAAGCTGCCACTGCTATGAATGAAGTGGAAAGAGCCATGGCACATGCTCAGGTGGATTCAGTTAACTTAGAAGACTTGGAAAAACAACTCAACGTTGAGCAGAGAAAAATATTTGATGAAATAAGCAAGCAAATTGAGCATGGATTAAGTCATGAGAAGAAAGAGTGCTCATGTACATCGTTGAAGCCTGTCCGACTGTATGTGAGTGGAGAAGCGGGAACAGGAAAAAGTTTCCTCATTAAAGCAATTTCATGCTATCTGCAGGAAAGGACTGAGTCATCGCTGTCTTGTGTTGTCACCGCTCCTACTGGACTTGCAGCACATAACATTAAAGGTATTACTTTGCATCGTCTACTGATGCTGCCGGTTGAGCATGACAACAAATTACAATACCACAAGTTATCTGGAGATGCTTGCTGTGAAGTTTCAAGAGTCTTGAGGAAAATGAAACTACTTATCATTGACGAAGTAAGCATGGTTTCCAATGTCATGCTTGCCTTTGTGCATTTGAGAATGCAAGAAGTACTTAAAACTGAATATGATGTGGTATTTGGTGGCAAACACATCATTGTTTTCGGAGATCTTCTGCAGCTGACACCAGTAAAAGGACAACCTGTGTTCAAAATACTCACGCATGAAGATACCAGGAAGTGCCTAGGGAGCATTGGCAACGTCAATATATCGTTAAACTTCAATTATGCTGATCTGCATGAAAATATGCGTCAGGCAAAAGATGAAGATTACAAGAATATTCTACAAGATATTAGAATTGGAAAAGTGACCGAGCATGGGAAAGAAGCTTTAAAAGCACGATTACTTTCAAATTTATATCCCGAACAAGAGATTGTGGCTGAGAATATTTTTCAGAAAATTACTGAGAAGAAATCCGGAATATGTTTGATGCCAACTCTTGCAGAATGTGCCATCTTCAACAACAAAATGTTGAATTTAGAAAAGCAAGAGATTGTGAAACTTGAAGCTATTGACAAAATAGAGCATATGGGATCAACAAATATTTTGTCAGAGAATTTGAAATCAAAATTGGATTCATTAGAGAAGACTATATCTAAAACAGCGGGTTTTGAAAAGACTCTGAATGTGTGTTTAAATTGCCGAATCATTTTGAGAAGGAATTTACATGTTGAAAGAGGTCTGGTAAATGCATCAATGGGTAATGTTGTTGATTTTGAGAAATACAAAAGTAGAGATGGAATTGAATTTTTAAAAATTAAATTTGATGGCATTGAGGAAGTACAGGTAATTGGTCGTTGTTCTGCTAGGTTTTTGCTTGTTAAAGACTTATATGTTCGCCGTAAACAGTTTCCTGTTTGCTTGGAATATGCTGTAACAATCCATAAATCGCAAGGTTTAAGTGTAGACAGTGCATTGGTGAATATTGGCAGTTCTGTGTTCAAGGAGGGTATGGCATATGTGGCATTGTCACAAGTTAGAACTTTATCGGGATTGTACTTGATTGACTGTGATGTCACAAACATTTGTGCGGATCTAGATTGTGTTAAGGAATACAATAGGTTAAGAAGAGAGTATGCGCCACATTTGCCTCAATATCCTTTGTTTGAGAAACGTGTGGTAGGCCGGAAACGTAGAAATATCAGTAATAGTAGGGAGGTTGTAGCAAAAAGACCAAAAGTCGATGAACCGAAAATTGTTAGCAGAAAGAAAGTGGCTTCTGTTGAAGATGTTGTCGGTTTTCAATTTGAAAACAGTTCTGGTGTCAACTGCTATGCAAATGTAGTGGTTAATGTTCTCTTTTCACTAGAGAGTTTAAAAGAACAGATTCTGTTGAATTCAGAACAAATTTTATGTTGTTTGTTGAATTCTGTTTTCGAGAAATGTAGCACTGATCGTACAAAAGTAGAAAGTGTGTCTGAAGTTCGTTATCTGTTAGATGAATGTTCAGGTCAAACAGACTTCTCTGAAAATAATCAGCAAGATTGTCAGGAGTTTTTAATGTATATGCTTGATGTATTGCAAGATGAGGGTGTAGATGTAGATCACCTGTTTGGGCTTTCTTATCAATGGCAGCATGACTGCGAGAACTGTATGGTATCAAGTACTACTAGTGTAGACTCAGAAAGATTTATATATTTAACTTTGCCAGACAGTAAATCAGTCTCCTTTAATAAGCTAGTAAATGCAGCGGATCACAACATGGAGTGTAGCCAATGTAAATCTGAAATGATGTCAACATTATTTATACGTAGATATGGACAGTATGTCATTTTAATGATCCAACGATGTAGGCCTGATGGATCAAAATTGTCAACTTTAATAAAAAAATTTGTGGCTTCTCAGCTTTCAATATCAGGAAGGACTTTTGTAACTGTAGCAATTATCTATCACGATGGTCCTTCAACAACATCAGGACATTATACAGCTTATTTAAAGGCTCGAAACGGCTGGTCATTCTGCAATGATTCCGTTGTAACTTTCAAAAAAAAATTGCCGTTTGACCTTAAAAATTCTTACCTGCTGTTTTTAAAACCAAAATTTTAATGAAAGAATCTCGGGATTTCCTGTGAAGAATTGCAAAAGGTTCATGAAGTAGAGGGAATGTAAGTCTGCAATGCTGTCTAGATTATTGGTGCAAAACTTTTAATTATGATGTCAATTTAAAAATCCAACTATATAAACCTGATGCAAGTAAGTCTGCTTCATAGTAAGCAGTATCAGTGTCATAGGAAAAGGAGAACATGAGTGACAAAGAAGGGTAAGATATTAGTAGTCCAGGATTGTGAAAATAATCTTAAATGTATTCTTTTTGAAAGTTGCGAAAATAGAAAATGTCGGGATTTGATTGGAAGAATTACAAGACTTGCAAATCGCGGCAACATGATTTGGCCTAGTGGAAACATGTGATAGAATGAGAGAAGTCTTTTCTTGTATGTAACATATTTTTCGAATCGATCGAGGTTTTCTTTCAGAAAGTGGCGGACTGAAAATATTTATAGCACAACAGAGTGGAAGCTGTTCATAGGAGATCCTTCGACGTCATTGAAAGTAAGTTAATTTTAAGGAGTTTTGAATTCAGATTTCTTAGGTTGTATGGGTTTTTTAAACACAATCATTTTGATTGTGTTTTTTTTCCCTGCTGTTACATGATGAATACCTTCAAGTCACTGATTTAAGTGAAATTTGATACATTCTGAGAACAGCAAAAATAAACCATTTAACATGTATAATTAATGTTCTGCTTTTTGTACTTATGAAATACATTTAGAAATGTGAGGTAGATATGGAGAAACTGAGTCTTCTGTAAGTGTCAATTTTAATGCTTCCAGTGCTGTACTTCTGTGTACTGTTTTTTTTTGAAAACTGAATAGGCCTCACCTTAAAGAAACCTCTTGAAAGGACACATCTTATTTGCATCCTGAAACAATCATTTAAAATGTTAGACACAATTTTATGATAGCTTTACATCTCTTTTGTGCTGCTATTGCATCACTATTGTGAGACATCAGCAATGCAAAAGAAGCACCATGTTCCAAAATAGGCCTCATTTCTTCAGCATGAAGATACTGTTACTTTAAAATATATATCTTTAGGATTGTGTACGGGGCGTAGAGAAGCAGAGGCTTCTGTCAGTGTCAAAGTTGTTTAAAAACTGTTTCTTCTTGATCCTTTTCCCTTCTTTTTTCTAATTTTTAAATACATGTTCTAATATTTTTGGAAATGTTTGTTCTCTCTTTTACAGATTGAAAGTATGAAAAATTTTCTTTTAAAGTTAACAAGAATTATAAGGTAAATGTTTTGTTCTTTTTTAACCCGCATTCCACTGCTGATGATGTCACTGACTATGTTATGAATGATGTAAGAAGTGGGCATGTTTTACTACAATGGTAGGTCTTGACATCTATTATCTCCTCTGTATTCTTCAACAAGCATTAATTTTGATATGCAACCCTGAGTACGGTTCACTTTAAACAAACTTTTAGAGAGGACACACCTTATCGTGACCCTCAATCAATCATTTAGTCTATCACATTTAACATCTATTAGTTCTCCTGCTTCATTTCTTTAATCTTTACTTTCCTGTGTTTGCTACTTCTCTCATTCCTTTCTCTATTACTTAATTATTCTACTCCTTCCAGTATTTTTTTCAATCCCTCTCTTCTCATACTTCTTCATTATTATTCACTAATTCTGTCTCTATTAATGTTACTGTTTCTGAATGATCTCCAAAATTTTTTAAAACAAGAACAGTAAGTATAAGGATAGGAAACAGACATTTATGTTACAAGAAAGACAGCTATACGAAGTAAACAAAAGATACTGTTACTCGGAATCCACTGCTGATGATGTCACTGACTATGTCAAAAATTATGTAATATATGACATGATCAGAAGTGAATTGCGGGTAACAGTATGTTTTCTTTACTCCCTATAGCTGTCTTTTTTGTAACATAACTGTCTGTTTCCTTTCCTTATACTTACTGTTCTTTTTTTTAAAAATGTTTTTTGGTTCGCTCATAGTTCGCGTACCGGAGTGCGAACTAGGAGCGAACTAAAAGAAATAGAGCTTGGCAGAGTTCAAAGACTTCTACCAATTTTTTTTTATAATGGGAAGGTAGTTCTGAAAAGAAATTTTTTTTGGCTTTTTGTTATTTTAAATTTTTTTTATTATTTTTCTGAACATTTATTATATTTTTTTGATTTTTTCGGAACATTTTTTTTTTTTTTTTTTTTTGGGGGGGGAGGGGGGTAACAAAAATGATTCATCGAAGAGGGCTCAACAGGAGCAACAAAAAAAGAAGAATTTATTTTTGGGGGCGTTTTGGACATACATGATTTTTGATTGCTCTCATTATAAGAGTTATGCTACTTTCTCGGTAGCATAATATTTGATTGCACCACACGCACAGTTGTTTCACTTCCCCCATGTCCATTTGAATATTCGGGATCAACTCCCTTGCTTCTGGTCCCGAAACTTCTTGCACGACTGATCTTCTGGCTATTGCTGGGGAATTTTGTTGTTCGTCCCGAAGCTGAGCAGCACTATAATTATTTGGGTGCCACCTACTCATGTGCCTGTGCATTGTAAAATTCCCAAAACTATATTTTTTGTCCGTCCCCCTTGAAAGGCGATCATCACAGATACGGCAGAAGACATATCTGGCGTTCACTTTCTTTTGCCCTGGTGGAATTTAAAAAAATTGCCAGATGAAATTTTCCTTCCTGTTGTACCTCCTGGGCTCCTCTGGCAAATATTCAAGCTCTTCCTCCTCTTCCTGATCTTCCTCTTCTTGAAAGATTGGTTGAGTAGGTGGTCCTTTTTTTCCATGAGGAGGTGGAGGTGGTGGTGGGGGAACACTACCAGAAGCAACAACTGAAGCCATTTCTCTGGAATGTAAAAGGGTCTTTCTCTCACCAAGATGAAAGTCAGAGTGAGGAAAGAAGGAGGGGTTTTCATCATTTGGGAAAAGCCAAAGTTCTAAACCAATGAAAAGTGTTAATTTTAGATCACATGACCTAGTATTACATCATTAGGAAACAAAAAGTGAAATGAACTAATGAAAAGTGTCATTACCGAGTCACATGACCTGCTGTCTTTACGTTTCGCGCTTTACGCCACTATCCAATCCGCTTCCGGGTCCGCTAACTTGGCGCGTCGGATAACGTATTACGCGACAACGCAAAACGTCATGATAACGTAACAGTTACGCTTAAGGAACGATTACCGGCTCGCGCACCAAGTCGCAGCTTTGAATTGAGCTAACGGGAAGCTGACCGGTTCGCGGACTTGGAGCGGAACAACATTTTTTTTTTTAAAATGTATAAAAAACATGTACAATATATTTTATGATTTAAAAAAGAATACATTTTACAGATACAAATATTAGCTTTCAAAAAACCATTGAAATTCAATGAAAAAACCATAGGTTATAGTCCATATATAGTTAGGAATTTGCATTTACAAAACCTTATTTTACTCGCATAAAACCATTGAAATTCCATATATAGTTAGATGCACTAACTATATATCGCGCACCCGCAATCCACTGCTGATGATGTCACATATTACTTCATTCATGACATGGTCAGTGACATCACTGATGACATCTCAAATGACATCACTGATGACATCTCAAATCACATCACTGATGACATCACTGATGACATCTCATTTGACATTACTGATCACATCACTGATGATATCATTCATGTGATAATACGATGAACCTCTTCAGACTCTAATATAACCTTAGATACAATCAGTGTAAACAGACACCCCCAGACTGTCACTCATCCATGGAGTTACTCACACACCTAGTCAGTCATGCAAAGAATCAATCACACCTCCATTTCCTCAACTATACAGTTATACACACCTTACTCATTCAAACATATTCTAACACATATTTACTCTCTTATACAATCCCTGATACAAGCTCACAGTGATCCATACAGCCACTCACACATTCACTGGCTCTTATCCACAGTTATTTATATATGTCAACTCTCACATGTATTGTGTTTTACATACTTACTTACTTGCACATGTAGCACTGAGATATCCATTCACTCACCAACACACCCATGCACAGTCAACCGCCCATATAGCTGTTTCCACATGCACTCTTGAACTCATACACCTAGTGAATCAACTGCTTACACATCTATGCACAGAGTCACACACCTCCCAGCCACCCACACACACACTCAGCCTCCCATTCAAATACTTGGGCAACCAATCAATAACCCATATAGCCACTCTTATAGCTACTGATCAACACATGCAGCAGCTTACACAACAACAGACATACTGATGCACAAATTAAGACAGTTTAGTCACTAACCCATGCACTCAGTGAGACACATTTAATCACTCTTTCATACAGTCAGTCATGCACCTACTAAATTCTTCATCCAGACACTTATACATCCACTCATTCTTCAATATGTAAAACATATTTAAACTTTACAGAAACATACAGTCACTGGATGTTGTCATCAGTGATGTCATCAGTGAAGTCACTGACCATGTCATGAATGATGTAATATGTGACATCATCAGCAGTGGATTGCGGGTGCGCAATATATATTTAGCGCATCTAACTATATATGGAATTTCAATGGTTTTATGCGAGTAAAATAAGGTTTTGTAAATGCAAATTCCTAACTATATATGGACTATAACCTATGGTTTTTTCATTGAATATATATACATATATATATTCAATGAAAAAACCATTGGTTTTAGGCCATATATAGTTAGGGATTTGCATTTACAAAACCTTATTTTACTCGCATAAAACCATTGAAATTCCATATATAGTTAGATGCGCTAACTATATATTGCGCACCCGCAATCCACTGCTGATGATGTCACATATTACATCATTCATGACATGGTCAGTGACATCACTGATGACATCACTGATGACAACATCCAGTGACTGTATGTTTCTGTAAAGTTTAAATATGTTTTACATATTGAAGAATGAGTGGATGTATAAGTTTCTGGATGAAGAATTTAGTAGGTGCATGACTGACTGTATGAAAGAGTGATTAAATGTGTCTCACTGAGTGCATGGGTTAGTGACTAAACTGTCTTAATTTGTGCATCAGTATGTCTGTTGTTGTGTAAGCTGCTGCATGTGTTGATCAGTAGCTATATGAATAACTATATGGGTTATTGATTGGTTGCTCAAGTATTTGTATGGGAGACTGAGTATGTGTGTGGGTGGCTGGGAGGTGTGTGAGTCTGTGCATAGATGTGTAAGCAGTTGATTCACTAGGTGTATGAGTTCAAGAGTGCATGTGGAAACAGCTATATGGGCGGTTGACTGTGCATGGGTGTGTTGGTGAGTGAATGGATATCTCAGTGCTACATGTGCAAGTAAATACGTATGTAAAACACAATACATGTGAGAGTTGACATATATAAATAACTGTGGATAAGAGCCAGTGAATGTGTGAGTGGCTGTATGGATCACTGTGAGCTTGTATCAGGGATTGTATAAGAGAGTAAATATGTGTTAGAATATGTTTGAATAAGTAAGGTGTGTATAACTGTATAGTTGAGGAAATGGAGGTGTGATTGATTCTTTCCATGACTGACTAGGTGTGTGAGTAACTCCATGGATGAGTGACAGTCTGTGAGTGTCTGTTTATACTGAGTGTATGTAAGGTTATATTAGAGTCTGAAGAGGTTCATTGTATTATCACATGAGTGATGTCATCAGTGATGTGATCAGTGATGTCAAATGAGATGTCATCAGTGATGTAATTTGAGTTGTCATCAGTGATGTCATCAGTGATGTCACTGACCATGTCATGAATGATGTAATATGTGACATCATCAGCAGTGGATTGCGGGTGCGCGATATATAGTTAGCGCATCTAACTATATATGGAATTTCAATGGTTTTATGCGAGTAAAATAAGGTTTTGTAAATGCAAATCCCTAACTATATATGGCCTAAAACCAATGGTTTTTTCATTGAATTTTCAAGGTTTTGTAAATGCAAATTCCTAACTATATATCGACTATAACCTATGGTTTTTTCAGTGAATTTCAATGGTTTTTTAATAGCAAATATGAAAATCTTTAAAATGTCAAGTACGTGATAGATAAAAACATTTTCGTATTTATGCACGCTGATGTGCTTTGAACGCTGCCCCCCTCCCCTCTTTTCTCTCAGTAGTACTCTCTCTTTGCAGATAGTGAAGAGTAGTTAACGCAGGCCTTTACCCCCGTTGTAATCCGTCCTGCCTGCTTGTCTCTCCATTTGATTGATTATTATCCAAGCATTTACTGTTTTACAATTGATTCTCTTTGGTTCATTCTCTATTTACAAACAAGCACAAAGTCGCAATACTCTGTTTAGTCTTTGCAGATCGTGAAAAATCGTGTAAAAAAATAAAAGTAATCGAGCAAAATCAGTAGGCCACTAATTGGATCTTTTTTTGACCTCGCTAAAATAGAAATATTATAAACAACCCTTCATGAGAAATACGAAAATAGTGAGATGAACTGAGCTCCACACCATGAGGGCTGCAAGACAGCTCGGCTCCATCACCCATCCCGCCCAAAATAACGACAAACCCTATGCAAATATTAAAAATATAGACAACACACCAGAAAAGAAACAGGGTAAAACATTTTATTAAATAACTATTTACATAACGTTGGTTTATAAGATGATGTCAGTAGTGGACCGATGTGTGAATAGGTCGGAAGCAGCACAAGGCGCCAAGATACGGATGGCAAGTCCTGGATGTTGGGTGCCATAGTTCAGAGTTCTGAGTTTGAGCCTTTTTCAATGCCTGTGCTTTGTTGTTTCCCCTCCATCAAAATCAAAAAAAATATATAAAACTGCCCAAAAATACAAAAAAATCAAACTTTTTTTACAAAAGCAGTGCTTGTAAGACTGTCTGAAGCTTATTTCCACCTACTGCAGCTTCACTATTCTCAAAGTAAGTGAGGGTCGTTTGTGGACCTGACTGCATTTGAAAACAATGTTATATGGTACCTCCCTAAACCGCTTGACGGAGGCCCCCGAGGGACGGTGTGATGGCACGGACTCGGAGAAGACGCTTGGCTCCGAACCCCTCCCCAAGTCTTATAGCACTGGTGTAGCCTGAGATCTCCCCCGACATAGGCGGCCGGCTCCCGGGGTCCGGCGGAACTTTTTGCCTTTTGATGACTCTTCTATTCTGGACTTTGTCCCACAATCCGTTTGACCTGAAGACACGCTGTAGTGGGGCGCCCCTTTACCGTTTTAGTTGCCATTCTGCCCGCTTTTGCTACACTGTGCCTCTTCCGCCATTAAGCTGTTTACCGCCCGCTCTTGCGACTACAGCGTCTCGCTCACCATGTAGTTAAGTTGCTCCCGCTCTTGCGGTGCAGCGATAGGCGGCTGCCACAGGACTCTCAAAATGGCGGCCGGCTCTTCGGTTTTGGGCCTGGTCCACTAAAATGGCCCTGGGACACCTTTGAACTCGGACGCTTCCCTGATAGGGCTTGGGTCCCATTCTCGAAAGCGTCCCCTCAGCCGTGAAGATTCTACAAAAGTCTTGGGGGCCCCCGACTCCCGCAGGCTTCTGGTGGGGAGCGGCTGCCATGTCTGCTCGTGGAATGGCCACGACGGAGCTACAAGATGGTAGTGCTCTCATGCTGACGCCAGATTTAATCTGAAACATCCAGAAACACTGTAGACTACCAATTCGATCAGTTCCGGTATCGCCCCAACATGACCCGGAAGAGAAGAATTTGCCCTCCCCTCTTTGACTGATGGTTCTTGTTGCCTGTCCCCTCTGTTGTCATTTAACAGAACTTTTTGGACTGCTGAAAGGGGTTGTGTTCCGAACGCTGGTTGATGGAGACATTTTGACTATATTCTTGACCTACGTTGTCGCGTAATGCGTTATATGACACGCCACGTTAGCGCACCCGGAAGTGATCCGAGGCGCGGCGCGCAGCGCGTAACGTAAGCATAACAGGTCATGTGACTTGTTAATAAAACTTTTCATTGGTTCATTTTACTTTTGTTATTTTAATGATGAAAAGCTTGGTCATATGACCTAAAAATTACGCTTTTTATTGTTTTCGAACATTATTTTTTTTTAAACATATGTTATAATATTCCAGGCTAATGTACTTTCCCGGAAAATTTACAACTGTCCTGCAAGTAAAATATATTCCTTTTTCGAGAAAAAGGGCGTTTCTTCGTTCCATGACGGAGCCGTTGAGTAAAAGAGACTCGGCCTGCTGTCTTAGTCGCCGATACGCCTGATTATCAGATTCTTATTGATCACTTTATGTTGCAGGAGTGGAAAACACAACTGCCCTTGACCATTTATCTTTACTGCATTCCTACATATTATACCTTTTATCCATCATGTAATTGGACTGCTTTATTTCACTTGCCTTTTACTGATTCGAAAACAGTGACTAAAAGTAAAAACTTTACCAATGTAAATACTACTACCGTGTTTTGTTTTAAAAACCTTTATTGTGAAAATGTCAGTATACAAATACGGGCCTATAACCACGTGGGCCGGCCACGGAGCAAACTGAAATCGTATATGATGAGGAGACATTTACACTGTAGAGGAACGTAACGAGCGGGCCATTAGGTTGCAAGAACTAAGGTGTCTAACAGTTGCGGAATCGGTGGACGTACATTTTGTAATTAAAATAAGACAGGGCCACTTACAATAAAATTTTCTAGATATACATTTGCGGGCAAGGAGTTACGAGTCCCATTTATACCGGCGCCATTTTGGGCGACGCCGGGCAGGTCCAAGATATAGTCAAAATGTCTCCACCAACAATCGGCCAGACCAGAACCCCTTTCGGCCCTTTATGCTACAAGATGGTGTCTTCCATTCAGAAAATATTGTTGGCAGCATTTTGAAAGGAAAGATAAACAGCCGTTCTCCTAGTGAGTCTCACATTGTTACATTTAGGAAGAATGTTGAAGAGTAATATGTGGAAAATCTGAAGCCATTTTTCTACAAACTCTCAATCAGCCTTGGATGGAAAAAAAAATCCTGAAGAATGTACAAACTGAAAACCAATTTTTGTCTGTATAGCATCAACAGCAACGCTTGAGTCAGCTTTGTGTCAAGCCGCCATTTTCATTCAATCAATAGCGTCCCCCTGCACACATTCAGGAACCTGGTTGTGTCTTCAGGTGAAACGGATTGTGAAACAAGAAGCAGAAAGGAAAAGGAAAAAAGTTCCGCCGGACCTCGGGAGCCGGCCGCCCATGTCATGGGCGATCTTTGGCCACACCAGGGCAATAGTGAAGCTGCAGCAGGTGCAAAAGAGCTTCAGACAGTCTTACAAGCACTGCTTTTCTAAACATTTTTTTGTATTTTTGCACAGTTTTATATATTTTTTTGTTTTTGATGGAGGGGAAACAACAAAAAACAGGCATTGAAAAAAGCTCAACAGTGCAGGGCGCCTTGTGCTGGTTCCGACCTATTCACACATCGGTCCACTACTGACATCACCTCATAAGCCAACGGGGCACCCCACACTGACTTTCGGCGCAGCATTGTAGGATGGCCACACCAGTGCGGCAACTTGCTGGACACCACCTCGGTGCCATCCGGATCTCGGAGCGTTCGAGTCACTGTACCGCAAGAGTGACCGGAACTCAGCTGGTCACGCCGTCTTTCGGCGCAGCATTGTAGGATGGCCACACCAGTGCGGCAACTTGCTGGACACCACCTCGGTGCCATCCGGATCTCGGCGCGTTCGAGTCACTGTACCGCAAAAGTGACCGGAACTCAGCTGGACACGCCGTCTTTCGGCGCAGCATTGTAGGATGGCCACACCAGTGCGGCAATTTGCTGGACACCACCTCGGTGCCATCCGGATCTCGGCGCGTTGTGCTGCCTTCGGCCTATTCGCACATCGGTCCGCTACTGACGCCGCCTCACGTGCCAACGGATTTTCTACGCTTTTTGTAGCCCTATGCCGCATAACAGGTCATGTGACTTGTTTATAAAACTTTTCATTGGTTCATTTTACTTTTGGTTTCCTAAAGATGGAAGGCTTGGTCATATGACCTAAAAATAACATTTTTCATTGGTTTAGAACATTTTTTTTTCCCAAACGATTAAAGCCCCACCTTGTTTCTGGATGATTCAGACTGAAGCTGGCGTCAGCATGAGAGCACCACCATCTTGTGGCTCCGTCGTGGTCATTCCGCGAGCAATCATGGCAGCCGCTCCCCACCGGAAGCCTGCAGGAGTCGAGGGCCCCCAAGACTTTTGTAGAATCTTCACGGCTGAGGGGACGCTTTTCGAGAATGGAGCCCAAGCCCTAGCAGGCAAGCGTCCGAGTTCCAAGGTGTCCCAGGGCCATTTTAGTGGACCAGGCCCAAAACCGAAGAGCCGTCCGCCATTTTAAGAGTCATGTGGCAGCCGCCTATCGCTGCACTGCAAGAGTGGGAGCAACTCAACAACATGGTGAGCGAGACGCTGTAGCCGCAAGAGCGGGCGCAACTCAGCTGGATGGCCGCCACCTGGGGAGGCCCGTTCACGCCGCCTTCCCCACGCCCCCCCCCCGGGCCGCCCCACGCCAATTTTCGGAGCAGCATTGTAGGATACCAAAACCAGTGCGGCAGTTTACTGGACATCACCTGGGTGCCATCAACATCTCAGCGCGTTCTGCTGCCTTGGGACTATTCGCACAACAGACCGCTACTGACGAGGCCTCCCCCCGCACCACCCGGGACGCCCCACGCCAATTTTCGGAGCAGCATTGTAGGATACCAAAACCAGTGCGGCACCCAGGCGACATCACCTGGGTGCCGTCCAGAACTCAGCATGTTGTGCTGCCTTGGGACTATTCGCACAAAAGACAGCTTCTGACCATTGTTGCTTTTTTTGGTGAAAAATGTTTAAATGTTTTTACAGTTTTTGTTCCGTTCATTATATTTAAAAGTTAATAAAGTTTTATAATCTTACTTTGTTGGAGTGTTATATATTTTTTTTTAAACGGGTGAATGGGGCCTTGAATCGGGTTATTGTCATGTGTGGGCTTTGCAAGTGTACTGCTACAGGATCGGACATTTCAAACTCAAATGCACGTTCTTTTTCTTACCTTTCCGAAGCATGGAGCGCAATAGCAGGCAGAGAAAGGGTGATGCAAGGGTTGAACACTGCCTAGCCTGGAAGTTGCTGGCATTCCCCCCCCCCCCCCCCCCGCCCGCTCCTGAAAGAGGACACACACACACCGCCGCCCCGAGTACTTCACAGATCTTTAAAAGACCATGCGCTTGTTCATGAGGCTTAAATGGTTTATCACCCCTTCTAGAACCCCTGCATCGACCCTCTGACGTTTCCTGGAAGAATTACCACGTGACACAATACCAAGCCCTGTCAGCTGAAACCCCCGAGGAATCATGGGGCATATTTTCAAGGGGGTTTATCTCCGCTTTTTTGGCTTTAAAAGCCAAGTAAGCGGAGATAAAATGATCTCCCTATTACCAAGCTGTCGCTAACACCAGTTAGTGATAGCTAAAAGGAGATAGTGACCATCTTGGGCCCCGCTTTGCATGTCAGTGATACTTATCACTAATGACATGCAAAGTGGGCGTGCCAAGATGTTAGCGACTGGAAACAGTCCCTAACATCGCTATCTCCTATTACCAACTTTTGGAGATATTCGCGCTAAGCGCGAATATCTCCAAAAGCTAACACCTGACCTGAGCAGTTCTTAGCCATGTTATCCAATGGGAGGTGGATAACATGGCTAAGAGCATTTGCTCGATAATACATGAATATCGCTGACTTTTCTGCGATAACAACAAGGTTTATCTGCGATAAAAATCACCGATGTGCGGCGATAATTTTTGTCTCTAAACAAGTTAGAGACAAAAATGATCGCTAGTTGTTGGTAATATGCCCCCGGGTTTTTGCTTGCAGAAATCGGGAGGCGGGAGACTAGCACTGAAATCAGTAGTCTCACGCCTGAATCGGGAGGGTTGGCATGTCTGGATTCTCTACAGCTGGGGCCATAAACTACATCCGCAGGGGTAGGTGATAGCCTGGGACCAGCCTGGCATCTAAAATGGCTGCCGTGCACGTCAAAATTGTGCCATTGGAAAAAAGGCAAGATGGCGCAGACAATGTTTATCAATAAGGATTCATTTATAACAAAATATTTTATCGCAGTGACAAATTGGCGGTCAACACTTCCTGATTTCCATCGAATCGAACGTTAACAGACGTCACGCAGCAAAAAAAAAAAAAGCTCACGCACAGCCGCTGGAAGAGATGTATGAACATATATGAGCCTCCTCAGCCACCCTCAGGAAACATAGGGGATTAGGATACGTGTCCCGCACCCCCTTATACCTAGTAATTTAATTAAAACGAAGCACAAAATGGCGAATTCCCGTTTCGCTACCAGTTTGCGGCCCAGTTCGCGGCCCGTGAAGCGCTTCTACCGTGAAAAATCATTTTTTTTTTTATTTTCCCCACGGGACCCTTTAATAACCCCAACAACATTCCTAGGGGGTCAAGAGGGGTATGCCTTGCCCCCTTTCATTAAATTCCCCCTTCGTTTTTCACCTCTTCTTCTCTCTCGATCCTACCGAGAGATAAGATGGCGGCCGCTCCGGACTGTTTAGAATGTTGACAGACACCGGAGAGCCAATCAGCTTTCTGCACGCAAAGTTCAGTTTCGCGAAAAGTAAGCGAACCGGAGCGCAGCCTGGAGCGCTGTTACAGATATATATCTTGTTTTGAACGTTAATTTCTCAAAAACTACTGGAGCACATATATTGAGACCTAGCAAAGGCACATCGGGCTAACAGTCCCTACAATTTTGCCAAGTTTCGTGCAAATCCATTCAGCCGTTCGAGCTAAAAGTGAGTCCAACCGCCCTATGGAAATTAACATGGGAAAAACGCGTTTTGGGACCCCCCTTTTTTCTCGGCCCCCCCTTAATGAAACCCCCCCAAATTTTTAAGGGCTGCTCAGAAACAAAATGTGCCATTTTCCTGAAAATTTCAGCCAATTCCGTCCACAAACGCCAAAGTTATTAGACATAGAATTTTCAAAAATCCCATAGGGAATAAATCCTAACTATATATACCTACTGGCGATAGCCAGTAGGTAATATATATATATATATGTATATATTACCTACTGGCGGTCGCCAGTAGGTATATATAGTTACGACGGTTTACCATAGGAAATCCCCAACATTCTATTGGGAATAACTTTGGCCCTGGTTGATGAATCTTCGCAAATTTCTCAAAGAAGATGGCTCGCTCTGCTCCGCTCCTACCCTGAAAATTTGGGGGGGATTCGTCAAGTGGGGGCTGAGATAAAAGGGGGGTCCCAAAACGTGTTTTCCCCATGTTAATTTCCATAGGACCTTTAGACTCAGCTACAGCTTGAACCGCTGAAGGGAATTACACCAAACTTGTCAAAATGGTAGTGTCTGGTATGCAGATCACGCTTTTGGTAAAATTGTGTAAATCCCTCCAGTGGTTCCTGTGAAAATTAGAAGAGAAATCAATTATATATCTATAAGCGCGAACGCGTGCGCGCACCCCGCGATTTTTCGCGATTTTTTGGGGGGGGGACTTGGAGGGGGGCTTGGGAGGCTTCTCTATTTTATTTTAATGTATTTCATTTAATTTCGAGGGTGCCTACTCCTTGTTTTACCCCCGAGATCACCGCCGCGGCCCGAGCCGCCTCAAGATGGCCGCCACCTGGTTGTGGGCGGGGCCTGGGAGGCTCGCCGTGATTGGCTGCCCAAAGCAGGAAGTGTGTGTGCGCCACAGACCCACGGAGTTGATGTGTGAGCCACAGAGCCGGGCTGCCTCGTATGCACCGAGGACCGGCTCGGAGGGGAGGGGTCTGTGGGAGACATCCGGGCTGCATTTTACAGAGTGGGGTTTGCTCCACAGCGTGGGGTGCTCCTGTGCGTCACAGACCAGGCTCGGCTGCACACACAGGAGGTGGGGGGCAGCGGGCTGGATTACACACAGGAAGGAAGGGACTGCTGCTGCCCGCCGGTGGGGAGAGAGAGCCCGCCTGCCTCCCGGCCGGCAGAGGAGGAAGCGGGGTAGCCTGGGAGCGCCGGTCCGGAGCAGGCAGCGGCGGCATGGGGGCGCAGTGAACCGCGCACAGCTCGATGTACACTGGATTACACGGGTTTCACCACTGCTCAGGAAAGACGCATCCTGGTGAGTGCTAGCCTCTGCTACTCTGCTCCTTCGAGGCGCACTGCCCTTACACATGCCACCTCCTCGTTCCTGGTGCTGGGGAAAAAGTTGCTGGGAATATGTGTGAAGGGAGAGTGCACGCTATAGTGACAGGGGAGAAGGAAAGGTGTGACCTAGCGCCTACATTGTTTACTATGGAGGCTCTCAATCCCTGCTTCCCCATTTGACACAAATTGTGTGATCCCGAACATAATATTTAATTTCCATGTGCCTCCCCTCCCCGCCCCCCCCACCTTTGCTGCCCAAACGGAAAGCATGTACATTATAACATAACTCGCTCCAGGCGCTATTCGGAAGTTAAATGAATAACAGCGTGTGCAGTTTGATCGCGACACTATCGTAAAATGAGGCTGTGTGTTTATTTTTAAGCGGACCGTAGAGGAGTCCCTTAAAAAACACAGCCACGTCTCTGCATTTTAAAACCCGGCAAACGGTAAAGGAAACGCTGTGATCTTGGCCCTGCGCGGACACCGTAGAACCAGACACATGTGCTGCTGCTGGCCAGATGTGATCACGGCGCTTGCGGCGGCTGCTGGCTTGGATTATGAATGAGGGACCCTGTCAGTCTCATGAGCTGTTTGTACCTTGACTCTGTCTTGTGATCAAAGTCCGACTGGCCTCGAAGTGGAAAGGAAACTTCCCTACCGGCCAGCGCTCTGAAATGACAGGACGGGGCCAGTCATGCATATGTAAGACCCTGCTTCAGCCTGCGGCCTCTCAGGCAGACGAGGCCGGGATCTGGAATGCTTCCATCGCAGTGATCTGTGCATCACCCATGGCCGCAAATTCGAATCCTGGTAGGGCCGCTCAGCCTATCATCCTTGCGAGGGCTACCATTCGCATCGGTAGTGCAGCCGCTATACAGTTGTATATAAGAATTATTTAAATGCAGGAGTAATCAGGGGTCGGTGGGTCTCTGTGCCACTGCACCTGCTGCACCAAGGGAAGCTATGCCCCTGTCTCACGTCAGATCCGTGACCCACAGGGTTTGGTGAGAGTCAGTTTCGTCAGACCACCCCAGACCTTCTGGCATTTTAGCGTAAAGGCCGGGAGAGCCGGGGCAGGATCGGCCGACTGCAACAGTCTGCCCCGTTATTTTAGCGCTGATCCATGTAGGATAGCTCAGTGGACTGATGCACCTATTGTCGCATCAGATCACTGTGTGACCTGTCTGTCGATTGCAGGTTTAAATCCTAGACTTTTGCCCTTCCTGTTTCAATACAAACGATGGTCATTGGGTAATGATTAACATATGTGATCAGCGTCAGAGACCTGAAAATGGTAGGTGTCTAATACATGTTATATACCGTGACTCGCCCAAAATCAAGGTAAAAGCAAAAGTTCTAAAGATGCAAATTTCCACTGATGAATACCTCTGTTTTACTGCACTTATCGGTCATTCCAAGGAAAGTAACTTTTTCAGGAAAAGCATTCGGTAATCACAAACTTATCACAGAATTATCGTTTCTTTGGTTTGTCAGTGTGATGTTGTTGACGTGCTTTAAGAGAAACAACAGAGAGACTTTATTAAAATCTAATTAAAAAGCATGCGAGCCTTGGTTCAGAGTTTACAAATCTTAAAAATTATCATTTGGGTTGACTTGTGTTTTTAGCTTCTATAATGCACCATCGCACACAGATATGCTTTTTCACTTTTTGCACACTTACACTGTTACGTTTAGTTTTCTTTAAAATGCACATGTTGAACTTTGATGCATTGAGTCTAAATTCGGTTGGTACAAAGATGGGACAAAGAAGGGTATGGAAAAGAGGGACCAGGGGAGAGGACAAGATATAGGGAATGAGGAAAGGAGGAGCCTGGTGGAGGGAGGTAACATCCACCAGGATAGAGTGACAGTGCGCTGTGGCATATCGGTGGTTACATCGGTTTGTCTAAATTTGCTAAGAAAAAAAACAGACCTGTGGGGATTCGTTTTTATTGTTCTAGTGCGCTGTGCAGCTCTTATGACCACTCCCACAGCAGTTCTAACTTCTCATTATCTAAATTATTGAGAGAAAAGTAAGAAGCCTACACTTTCCTCCTGATACCCCGTGGCAGCTGATACAAGCGTAGGTTGTGATTTTCAGCCCATTCCATGTTTGATCACTGTGCTGAGATGCAGGCGGAACCAGGCCCAGAATGGCAGCTGCGCGTGTCGCAGATCATAAACAGGGGTATTATGATTCCATCAGCAGAGCCTTGGCGAGTGATGCGTGAATACTTCTCCAGTAATAACATTAGTGCAAGAATGCAAACAGGCTGCCGCCTCTCTTTCTCTGCTGCGCCTGTTTATCTCTGCGGTGCATAACCCGAGGGTCACAGGTTGGGGATGCGCTGAGTGAATTAAAAGCGCAGGCTGTCGTTTTGAGTTGGAATACTTATGCCCATCCCTGAAGACAGCTTTTAGTGGCTTTGACTGTGATGCACAGTGACAGCTGAGTAGATTCATCAATGTACCTGCTACAAACCTGTGGTGGGTGCCGGATTGAATCCTGCTTGATGCTATGTAGCTACAAGCACTTTATAGCTTTAGGTCTGGTGTTAAACGAGACCTTTTGATTATAATAAAATCTCTCTCTCTCTCTCTCTCTCTCGCTCACTATGTCTGATAAGAGCCTGTCAGCCCTCTTCCTCCATTGATCTGTTGTAGTATCATCCATCCACACAACCGTTCACCTATGGATCCACCTATTTTTATTCAATGTATTCTGCTACAAATTACTTGCATACCTTTCACCTATCCTCAAACACTGCTCACCCTGCACACTCACCCACCATTTACTACACACAGTCACCCTGACATTGTGCAGGCAGTCTGATACTGCTCACCCACCACTCACACAGTCCACCACCCACCCATCCAGCCATCATACATCCATCCATTATTCATTCATTCATGCATGCATGCATCCACCCATTCATCCAGCTATCCACCCAACATGCATCCACCCATGCATCCATCCATCCACCCTGCATCCAACCATCATGCATCCACCCAGCATTCATTCATCCACCCACCCATCATGCATTCACCCATCATGCATCCACCCAACAATCATTCATCCATCATGCATCCACCAGCCATCCATCCATGTTCTAGCCAACAATCATGCATCCATCCAACACCCAGCTACCCTCCCACCCACCATTCATGCACCCCATCCATCCACCCACCCATCCATCCATCCTGCATCCATCCATCATTCATGCATCTATTCACCCATCTATCATGCATGCATCCATCCATGCATCCACCCAAAAATCATTCATCCATCATGCATCCAATCATCGTTCATGCATCAAAAATCAGATCCCTCGGGCTGCTCAGGTGGTCCCACAAGGATATTAACATATTTAAACGTTATCTGCTAATAGAATTAGCATTTTGAAAACCTTGCAAATTCACTGAAAAAACCATAGGTTTCTGGCCTCATATATATATATATTCACTGAAAAAACCATAGGTTAGAGACCATATATAGTTAGCTGGACATTTTATTGACATAAAACCAATGAAATTCCATATATAGTTAGTTGCACTAACTATATATCGCGCACCCGCAATCCACTGCTGATGATGTCACATATTACATCATTCATGACATGGTCAGTGACATCACTGATGACATCACTGATGACATCTCAAATGACATCACTGATGACATCACTGATGACATCTCAAATGACATCACTGATGACATCATCTAGTGTCTGTGTGTTTTTGTAAAGTTTAAATATGTTTTACATATTGAAGAATGAGTGGATGTATGGAAGACTGAGTGTGTGTGTGGCTGGCTGGGAGGTGTGTGACTCTGTGCATATCAATGTGTACTTGTATCAGTGATTGTATAAGAGAGTAAGTATGTGTTAGTATATGTGTGAAAAGTATGGTGTTCTGTGTTTAACTGTATAGATGAGGAAATCGAAGTGTGATTGATTCTTCACAGGACTGACTAGGTGTATGAGTGCATATGATAGTGTTGTAATAATGAGTGACTGTATGTATGAGTGATTGTATGGGTGAATGAGTGAATGTGTGTGTAGACGTAGGAATCAGTGAGTGCGTATGTAGTAACTGGTATTGGTGTGTCATGATGTCATCAGTGATGTCATTTGAGATGTCATCAGTGATGTCATTTGAGATGTCATCAGTGATGTCATCAGTGATGTCACTGAAGTATGGTGTTCTGTGTTTAACTGTATAGATGAGGAAATGGAAGTGTGATTGATTCTTTACAGGACTGACTAGGTGTGTGAGTAACTCCATGGATGAGTGGCAGTGTGTGAGTGTCTGCATAGGTGTATGAGTGCATATGATAGTGTTGTAATAATGAGTGACTGTATGTATGAGTGATTGTATGGGTGAATGAGTGAATGTGTGTGTAGACGTAGGAATCAGTGAGTGCGTATGTAGTAACTGGTATTGGTGTGTCATGATGTCATCAGTGATGTCATTCGAGATGTCATCAGTGATGTCATTTGAGATGTCATCAGTGATGTCATCAGTGATGTCACTGAAGTATGGTGTTCTGTGTTTAACTGTATAGATGAGGAAATGGAAGTGTGATTGATTCTTTACAGGACTGACTAGGTGTGTGAGTAACTCCATGGATGAGTGGCAGTGTGTGAGTGTCTGCATAGGTGTATGAGTGCATATGATAGTGTTGTAATAATGAGTGACTGTATGTATGAGTGATTGTATAGGTAAATGAGTGAATGTGTGTGTAGACGTAGGAATCAGTGAGTGCGTATGTAGTAACTGGTATTGGTGTGTCATGATGTCATCACTGATGTCATTTGAGATGTCATCAGTGATGTCATCAGTGATGTCATTTGAGATGTCATCAGTGATGTCATCAGTGATGTCACTGACCATGTCATGAATGATGTAATATGTGACATCATCAGCAGTGGATTGCGGGTGCGCGATATATAGTTAGTGCAACTAACTATATATGGAATTTCATTGGTTTTATGTCAATAAAATGTCCAGCTAACTATATATGGTCTCTAACCTATGGTTTTTTCAGTGAATTTTCAAGGTTTTGTAAATGCAAATTCCTAACTATATATGGTCTATAACCTATGGTTTTTTCAGTGAATTTCATGGTTTTTTAAAAGCTAATATCTATAGCTGTAAAATATATTCTTTATTACGTGACGTATCACGTAGCCACGTGAGACGCCTCATGAAGCGTCGCATAACCGTGACGTATCGGTTCTGCAGCGCAAACAAAACCCGTAACGTAAGCGTGCCGGAGCACGCTTACAGATATATATATTTTTTTTAACCTTAATTAGACAAAATCCACACGTGCACATATCTTGAGGCCTTGCAAAGGCACATCAAACAAACAGTCCCTACAATTTTGCCAAGTTTGCTGGAAATCTATTCCCTTAATTTTTTTTTTACTGTTTCTCTTGGTTTTCCCCTTGTTACGCTTACCGGGACGCTACCCGGTACGCGAACCGGACGCTCCAAAAACACAAGATGGCGGACTCCCGTTACGCTGCCGGTTAGCTGCCCGGTTCGCGTACCGGGAAGCGCCTCTACCGCGAAAAATCGCGGGGGACTTTAATATCCCCCTCATCAATCCTAGGGGGTCAGGAGGGGTTTACCTTGCCCCCTTTCCTTCATTTCCCCCTTCTTTTTTCACCACATCTTGTCTCTCGAACCTACCGAGAGACAAGATGGCGGCCGCTCCGGACTGTTTACAATGTTGACAGCTACGCTGCCGGTTAGCTGCCCGGTTAGCTGCCCGGTGAGCTGCCCGGTGAGCTGCCCGGTTCGCGTACCGGGACGAGCCTCTACGGCGTAAAATCGCAAAATTTTTTGCCCCGCGGGGCACTTTAATATCCCCCTCATCAATCCTAGGGGGTCAGGAGAGGTCTACCTTGCCCCCTTTCCTTCATTTCCCCCTTCGTTTTTGACTACATCTTGTCTCTCGATCGTACCGAGAGACAAGATGGCGGCCGCTCCGGTTTGTTTAGAATGTTGACAGACACCGGAGAGCCAATCAGATTCGCTTCGCGAAGTTCCGTTACGCGTCAGGTACGCGAACCGGGGCGCTAACCGGAGCGCTGTCACAGATATATATAATTTTTTAAACGTTAATTTCTCAAAATCCACTGGAGCACATATATTGAGACATAGCAAAGGCACGTCGGGCAAACCATATCTACAATTTTGCCAAGTTTCATGTAAATCTATTCAGCCGTTCGAGCTAAAAGTGAGTCCAACCGCCCTATGGAAAAATGAATGGGAAAAACGCGTTTTGGGACCCCCCTTTGTTCTCGGCCCCCCTTGACGAAACCCCACCAAATTTTCAGGGGCTGCTCAGAAAACAAATGTGCCATTTTCCTGAAAATTTCAGCCAATTCCGTCCACAAACGTCAAAGTTATTAGACATAGAATTTTCAGAAATCCCATAGAGAAAAAATCCTAACTATATATACCCACTGGCTATCGCCAGTAGGTAATATACATATATAAACATATGTAATCTGCATATCTATATAAATATAAATGCATGCATACATATACATATATGCATACATATGCATGTTATTTACATGAAAGTTTTAAAAACACTAATAAAAGCAAAGCTAAAAAGCCACCTCATTACAAACAGAATGGCTTTAACTTAAACGAGGGCGAGATCTATTGCATTTTCAATGCTTGTTTACTTTGGTTCTATCAAGAAGGCATTCAGATGTGTCACACATTTGCCATAAATTCTGAATGTTAGCACTCTAGTTGCTCATTAGATCACTGTAGTAAAGCTAGTGCTCACCAGGGAAGTCTGCTGCTAATCATGGTTTGCAGCCATTTTCCCGCATTTTTTATCCCGTAGACTTTCAGTCCGCATACCATTATCCCGCAAGGTCATTGAGCTCGCATACCATTATCCCGCATTTTTTCAAAACGCATGTGCATTTATCGCACATGCCTTTACAAAGAATTACGTTTTAAAGGCATGTATGGTAAATGCATTTGCGTTGTGAAAACCACGATGACGAGAGAGGTAAGTGGGTTTGTGTTAATTTTTTCGTGGGTTAGTGATTGTGTAGTGTAGTGTAGTGTTGTGTAGTGTAGTGTTGTGTTAGTGTAGTGTAGAGTTGTGGTGGTTGTTTAGTGTAGGGTCATGCTGGGGGTAGTGTTTTAGGGTTTAGGGTTGTGTTGTAGTGTTTGCGTAGTGTAGGGTCATGCTGGGGGTAGTGTTTTAGTGTTCAGGGTAGTGTTGTAGTGTTTGCGTAGTGTAGGGTCATGCTGGGGGTAGTGTTTTAGGGTTTAGGGTTGTGTTGTAGTGTTTGCGTAGTGTAGGGTCATGCTGGGGCTAGTGTTTTAGGGTTTAGGGTAGTGTTGTAGTGTTTGCGTAGTGTAGGGTCATGCTGGGCGTAGTGTTTTAGGGTTTAGGATAGTGTTGTAGTGTTTGCGTAGTGTAGGGTCATGCTGGGGGTAGTGTTTTAGGGTTTTGGGTAGTGTTGTAGTGTTTGCGTAGTGTAGGGTCATGCTGGGGTGTAGTATTTTAGGGTTTAGGGTAGTGTTGTAGTGTTTGCGTAGTGTAGGGTCATGCTGGGGGTAGTGTTTTAGGGTTTTGGGTAGTGTTGTAGTGTTTGCGTAGTGTAGGGTCATGCTGGGGGTAGTGTTTTAGGGTTTTGGGTAGTGTTGTAGTGTTTGCGTAGTGTAGGGTCATGCTGGGGTGCAGTGTTTTAGGGTTTTGGGTAGTGTTGTAGTGTTTGCGTAGTGTAGGGTCATGCTGGGGGTAGTGTTTTAGGGTTTTGGGTAGTGTTGTAGTGTTTGCGTAGTGTAGGGTCATGCTGGGGGTAGTGTTTTAGGGTTTTGGGTAGTGTTGTAGTGTTTGCGTAGTGTAGGGTCATGCTGGGGGTAGTGTTTTAGGGTTTTGGGTAGTGTTGTAGTGTTTGCGTAGTGTAGGGTCATGCTGAGGGTAGTGTTTTAGGGTTTAGGGTAGTGTTGTAGTGTTTGCGTAGTGTAGGGTCATGCTGGGGGTAGTGTTTTAGGGTTTAGGGTAGTGTTGTAGTGTTTGCGTAGTGTAGGGTCATGCTGGGGGTAGTGTTTTAGGGTTTAGGGTAGTGTTGTAGTGTTTGCGTAGTGTAGGGTCATGCTGGGGGTAGTGTTTTAGGGTTTAGGGTAGTGTTGTAGTGTTTGCGTAGTGTAGGGTCATGCTGGGGGTAGTGTTTTAGGATTTTGGGTAGTGTTGTAGTGTTTGCGTAGTGTAGGGTCATGCTGGGGGTAGTGTATTAGGGTTTTGGGTAGTGTTGTAGTGTTTGCGTAGTGTAGGGTCATGCTGGGGGGTAGTGTTTTAGGGTTTTGGGTAGTGTTGTAGTGTTTGCGTAGTGTAGGGTCATGCTGGGGGTAGTGTTTTAGGGTTTTGGGTAGTGTTGTAGTGTTTGCGTAGTGTAGGGTCATGCTGAGGGTAGTGTTTTAGGGTTTAGGGTAGTGTTGTAGTGTTTGCGTAGTGTAGGGTCATGCTGGGGGTAGTGTTTTAGGGTTTAGGGTAGTTTAGTTGTTTAGTGTATGCTAAAGGCATATTCGTTCTAAAAGTTTTCGTTATTTTAATTTGCGGCCTAATAGTACATGCAGGATTTTTTTTGCGGACTGATGGTATGCGGGATTTCGTCATATATTCGCTAATCATACTTTCTATGGCAAAATGAACCCCCTCATTTTGTTCCTTTTTAAATTAAATGTTTTAAGAGTTACCACTTTATTCCAATCAAGATGGCTTCAGGTGTGCCATACCTTTGTAATAAGTAGGACTGTTAGCACTCTAGTTGTTCTTTAGAACACTCTGGGACAATCTGTCATTGGGCTATAGTTGGGCTACATCTGGCTGATATTTGGGCTACATTTGTTTTTTTTTGTCTCTGGTGGCCATCTTTGGGCTACATTGGGCTACATTGGGCTACATTGGGCTACATTTGGGCTCCAACATATATATAGCCCAATGTAGCCCAATATATATTTTTCAAAGTTAATTTTCGTAAAAACCACTGGAGCCTATATCTTGAGACATAGCAAAGGCACATCGGGCTACCAGTCCCTACAATTTTGCCAAGTTTGGTGTAAATCCATTCAGCCGTTGAGGCTAAAAGTGAGGCCAACCGCCCTATGGAAAATTGCATGGGAAAAACACGTTTTGGGACCCCCCTTTTTTCTCGGCCCCCCCTTGACGAAACCCCCCCAAATTTTCAGGGGCTGCTCAGAAACAAAATGTTCCATTTTCCTGAAAATTTCAGCCAATTCTGTCCTCATAAGCCAAAGTTATTCGACATAGAATTTTCAAAAATCCCATAGGAAAAAAATCCTAACTATATATACCTACTGGCTATCGCCAGTAGGTAATATATATATATATATATATATATATATATATATATATATATATATATATATATATATATATATTACCTACTGGCGGTCGCCAGTAGGTATATATAGTTAGGATTTTTTCTCTATGGGATTTTTGAAAATTCTATGTCTAATAACTTTGGCGTTTGTGGACGGAATTGGCTGAAATTTTCAGGAAAATGGAACATTTTGTTTCTGAGCAGCCCCTGACAATTTGGGGGGGTTTCATCAAGGGGGGGCCGAGAAAAAAGGGGGGTCCCAAAACGCGTTTTTCCCATGTTAATTTCCATAGGGCGGTTGGCCTCACTTTTAGCTCGAACGGCTGAATGGATTTGCACGAAACTTGGCAAAATTGTAGGGACTGTTAGCCCGATGTGCCTTTGCTAGGTCTCAATATATGTGCTCCAGTGGATTTTGAGTAATTTAGGTTCAAAAAAAGATATATATCTGGGCGGAGCCTAACCACACATCTGATCTGATTGGCTGTCAGCACTTCATCCAAGAAGTGTTGGCAGCCATCTTGGGACCGATATACATGATAGCACCTCATTAAAAAGCATTGTAGTTAATAGAGGGTTTTAGGACTTTAGTTACATTATAAATCATTTGTTGATGGTACCATACTCGTTTTAGGAATTGTGGTGGGTTCTAAGGTGATTTTACCATGTGAAAAAACCTTCTGCTGTGATATCATGAATGTTGTTTGAAAGAAAACTAATATCTCATGATTTTCCCACAGTGGTTTGGAAGGGGATCTATAAGCTAAACTGAAAGCATATTTTCTGTAAATTCACATTATCTTTCTCAGTCATGTGAAAATGAAGTCTGACATTCTCAGTAAAACATGTACATCCAACAAGGACAGAGACTGTCAGTTGATTCCTTTGTTTTCTACTGCAGCCTCCTAGAGTGTTCTAAAGAACAACTAGAGCGCTAACAGTCCTACTTATTACAAAGGTATGGCACACCTGAAGCCATCTTGATTGGAATAAAGTGGTAACTCTTAAAACATTTAATTTAAAAAGAAACAACATGAGGGGGTATATTTTGCCATAGAAAGTATGATTAGTGCTGCAGAATGAAAAATTAGGGCACATTTTGAGTGCCTTCTCAAATCCTTTTCTATTTCATTAAAACATTCTGACATGCAGTCTCACAAAATGGCCACCAGAGACAAAAGAGCCCAAATGTAGCCCAAATATCACCCAGATGTAGCCCAAGTATAGCCCAATGACAGAATGTCCCAGAGTGTTCTAAAGAACAACTAGAGCGCTAACAGTCCTACTTATTACAAAAGTATGGCACACCTGAAGCCATCTTGATTGGAATGAAGTGGTAAGTCTGAAAACACTCAATTTAAAAAGGAACAACATGAGGGGGTTAATTTTGCCATAGAAAGTATGATTAGTGCTTCAGAAAGAAAAATTAGGGATCATTTTGAGTGACTTCTCAAATCCTCTTCTATTTCATTAAAAAAATTCTGACATGCAGACTGAAACATGCACTTTGAATACCAGCAGCAGGCGTCCCTGGTGAGCAGTAGCTTTACTACTGTGATCTAATGTGCAACTAGAGTGCTAACATTCAGAATTTATGGCAAATGTGTGACACATCTGAATGCCTTCTTGATGGAACCAAAGTAAACAAGCATTGAAAATGCAATAGATCTCGCCCTCGTTTAAGTTAAAGCCATTCTGTTTGTAATGAGGTGGCTTTTTAGCTTTGCTTTTATTAGTGTTTTTTCAACTTTCATGTAAATAACATGCATCTGTATGCATATAAGTAGTTTGTATTTATATAGATATACAGATGATATATGTTTATATATGTATGTATATATATATATTCACTGAAAAAACCATAGGCTATAGACCATATATAGTTAGGAATTAGCATTTACAAAACCTTGAAAATTCACTGAAAAAACCATAGGTTATAGACCATATATAGTTAGGAATTAGCATTTACATAACCTTGAAAATTCACTGAAAAAACCATAGGTTATAGACCATACATAGTTAGGAATTCGCATTTACAAAACCTTATTTTACTCACACAAAACCATTGAAATTCCATATATAGTTAGTTGCACTAACTATATATCGCGCACCCGCAATCCACTGCTGATGATGTCACATATTACATCATTCATGACATGGTCAGTGACATCACTGATGACATCACTGATGACATCTCAAATGACATCACTGATGACATCACTGATGACAACATCCAGTGACTGTATGTTTCTGTAAAGTTAAAATATGTCTTACATATTGAAGAATGAGTGGATGTATAAGTATTTAGTAGGTGCATGACTGACTGTATGAGTGAGTGATTAAATGTGTCTCACTGAGTGCATGGGTTAGTGACTAAACTGTCTTAATTTGTGCATCATTATGTCTGTTGTTCTGTAAACTGTTGCATGTGTTGATAAGTAGCTATATGAGTAACTATATGGGTTATTGATTGGTTGCCCAAGTATTTGTATGGGAGACTGAGTGTGTGTGTGGGTGGCTGGGAGGTGTATGACTCTGTGCATAGATGTGTGAGCAGTTGATTCACTAGATGTATGGTTTCAAAAGTGCATGTGGAAACAGCTGTATGGGCGGTTGACTGTGTGCATGAGTGTATTGGTGAGTGAATGGATATCTCAGTGCTACATGTCAAAGTAAGTACATATGTAAAACACAGTACATGTGAGAGTTGACATATATAAATAACTGTGCATAAGAGCCAGTGAATGTGTGAGTGGCTGTATGGATCATTGTGAACTTGTATCAGGGATTGTATAAGAGAGTAAATATGTGTTAGTATATGTTTGAATAAGTAAAGTTTGTATAACTGTATAGTTGAGGAAATGGAGGTGTGATTGATTCTTTGCATGACTGACTAGGTGTGTGAGTAACTCCATGGATGAGTGACAGTCTGTGAGTGTCTGTTTACACTGATTGTATCTAAGGTTATATTAGAGTCTGAAGAGGTTCATCGTATTATCACATGAATGATATCATCAGTGATGTGATCAGTAATGTCAAATGAGATGTCATCAGTGATGTCATCAGTGATGTCATTTGAGATGTCATCAGTGATGTCATTTGAGATGTCATCAGTGATGTCACTGACCATGTCATGAATGATGTAATATGTGACATCATCAGCAGTGGATTGCGGGTGCGCGATATATAGTTAGTGCAACTAACTATATATGGAATTTCAATGGTTTTGTGTGAGTAAAATAAGGTTTTGTAAATGCGAATTCCTAACTATGTATGGTCTATAACCTATGGTTTTTTCAGTGAATTTTCAAGGTTATGTAAATGCTAATTCCTAACTATATATGGTCTATAACCTATGGTTTTTTCAGTGAATATATATATATATATATATATATATATATATATATATATATATTAGCTTTTAAAAAACCAATGAAATTCACTGAAAAAACCATAGGTTATACACTATATATAGTTAGGAATTAGCCCTTAAAAATCCAATGAAATTCACAAAAAAACCATAGGTTTTAGGCCTTACATAGTTAGGAATTAACATATAAAAAACCATTGAAATTCCTCCTATATAGTTAGCTGGACATTTTATTGACATAAAACCCAATGAAATTCCATATTTAGTTAGTTGCAATAACTATATATCGCACACCCGCAATCCACTGCTGATGATGTCACACATTACATCATTCATGACATGGTCAGTGACATCACTGATGACATCACTGATGACATCTCAAATGACATCACTGATGACATAACTGATGACATCTCAAATGACATCACTGATGACATCATGACACACCCATACCAGTTACTACATACGCACTCACTGATTCCTACGTCCACGCACACATTCACTCATTCACCCATACAATCACTCGTACATACAGTCACTCATTTTTACAACACTGTCATATGCACTCATACACCTATGCAGACACTCACACACTGCCACTCATCCATGGAGTTACTCACACACTTAGTCAGTCCTGTAAAGAATCAATCACACTTCGATTTCCTCATCTATACAGTTAAACACAGAACACCTTACTTTTCCAAACATATACTAACACATACTTACTCTCTTATACAATTACTGATACAAGTACACATTGATCTGCACATAGTCACTTGCCTCCCAGCCAGTTACACACACACTCAGTCTTCTATACAAATACTTGGGCAACCAATCAATAAGCTATATAGCCACTCATATAGCTACTGATCAACACATGCAGAAGCTTGCACAACAACAGACATATTGATGCACACTTTCAGACAGTTTAGTCATTAACCCATGCATTCAGTAAGACACATTCATTCACTCGCTCAGTCAGTCACGCACCTACTAAATCCTTCATCCAGACACTTATACATTCACTCATTCTTCAATATGTAAAACATATTTAAACTTTACAGAAACACACAGTCACTGGATGATGTCATCAGTGATGTCACTGACCATGTCATGAATGATGTAATATGTGACATCATCAGCAGTGGATTGCGGGTGCGCGATATATAGTTATTGCAACTAACTATATATGGAATTTCATTGGGTTTTATGTCAATAAAATGTCCAGCTAACTATATAGGAGGAATTTCAATGGTTTTTTATATGTTAATTCCTAACTATATAAGGCCTAAAACCTATGGTTTTTTTAGTGAATATATATATATATATATATATTCACTGAAAAAACCATAGGTTATAGACCATATATAGTTAGGAATTAGCATTTACAAAACCTTATTTTACTCACACAAAACCAAATGTCATGAATGATGTAATATGTGACATCATCAGCAGTGGATTGCGGGTGCGCGATATATAGTTAGTGCAACTAACTATATATGCGAATTTCAATGGTTTTGTGTGAGTAAAATAAGGTTTTGTAAATGCTAATTCATAACTATATATGGTCTATAACCTATGTTTTTTTCAGTGAATTTTCAAAGTTTTGTAAATGCTAATTCCTAACTATATATGGTCTATAACCTATGGTTTTTTCAGTGAATTTTAAAGGTTTTGTAAATGCTAATTCCTAACTATATATGGTCTATAACCTATGGTTTTTTCAGTGAATTTCAATGGTTTTTTAATAGCAAATATCAAAAGCTGTAAAATGTATTCTTCTTTCAAAGGAAAAATATATTTTATATGTTTTTAATATAATTTTTTTATGTATATATTTATTATTTTTTTTGTTTCGCTACCGGTCCGCGCACCAAGCAGCTTCCTGTTAGCTCAATTTGGTGCCGCAACCCGCTTCTCGTACCAGGAAACGTTCCGTTAGCGCAACTGCCACGTTCGAAAACAACATTATGACGCATCGCGTAAGCGCGACGTATGGCATTGCCGTGTATTGCGTCTTATGACGCGCTGCGTTAGCGCGGAAGTGCTCCGGAGCGCGAACCGAGGCGCGAAGCACAGCAACCCGGAAGCGCTCTGGGTGTGTAGCGGGACGCGTAACGTAAGCGTAAAAGGTCATGTGACCTGAAAATAACACTTTTTATTGGTTTAGAATTTTTTTTCCCAAATGATGAAAGCCCACACCTTTTTTCCTCACTCTGACTTTCAACTTTGTGAGAGGAAGACCAGTTTCTTATTATTCAGTGATGGCATCAGTAGTAGCTGCAGCTGATGGACCCCACCACCACCACAACCACCTAGGAAGGAAGGACCACCTACACAGTTGCTTCCAAACCCAGAGGAAGAGGAAGAAGAAGAGGAAGAGGAGGTACAGCAGAGACAATTCTTGCCTGAACAGCCCCGGCAATCCCACCACAAAGACAATTTTATTTGGCAATTTTTTTCTTTCCCTCAAGGCCAAAAAAAGGTCAATGTCCAACATGTGACATGCCTCATTTGCAAAGCAGTTCTGTCCCGAGGCACAGACAAAAAGTATAGTTTCGGAAATTATACTATGCCCCGCCACATGCAGAGGTGGCAAACAATTAATTACAGCGTTGCAGATGTTCGTCACCTCCAAGATAACCCACCAACTCCTGTGGCCAGTACATCGCCACAGGAAACTGTATTGGGACCAGAGGCGAGGGAGACGGTCCCAAGTATACAAAACAATTTTGCGCACATGAAGCTAATGTGCATTTATTGTGGTGCACACTTTGTTATGGGGAGAGGAGTGTCAATTTAATGAATAGAGCATTTGAAAACCACAAGTGCTCGAAACGCCCCAAAAACTATTTTTTTTTTGCTCCTGTTGAGCCCTTTCTAATGCCTGTTTTTCATTGTTCCCCCCCAAAAAACCCCAAAAATTAAAAATTGTTCAAAAAAAAAAAATTGTTCAGAAAAATAATAAAAAAAATATAAAACAACAAAAACAATAAAAAAAAGTTCTTTTCAGAACTACCTCCCGTTTATAAAAAATTGCTAAAATGTTTAGCACTCTGGCTATCTATTTTTTGGGGATTCGCTTCCTGGTTCACGCGCCGGTGCGCGAACCGGAAGCAAACCAAAAAAAAATTAAAAAAAAATAAAGAGTGAGTATAAGGGAAGGAGACAGAGAGAATAATGTTAAAAGAAAGACAGCTAGAGGGAGTAACACAGAGATACTGTATAATAGATAATTATACAAAGAAAAGATGTAAGAGGGTAAAATTGAGAAAAAGAAATTAGATAAGGAAGTGAAAGAAAAAAAGAGAGTAGAAGAATAATAAACAAGAGTTACTTGGAGTTACTTGGAGAATGTGAGTGAATGTTCAAATTAAAAAGAAAGAGAGTAAAGGATGTGGAGTGAGAGGTAGGGATAGAACTGGACTAAAACAACAACCCTGAGGAAAGGTGTTAAAAAAACAGTGAGTTTAAGTAAAATGAATTAAAACAAGGTGTATGATAGTGAATAAGGTTAAAACATGTGGAATGACAGGGAGAAAAAACAGAAAGATGAAAAGAAGAAGTGACAGAAAAGGAATCCTTGAAGCAGCAAAGAAATGTAAATAACATTTGTGTGCTTGAACTACAGGGAGAAAGCATAATGAACAACTAGTAAAAGAGTGAAGAGACAGAGACAATGAGAGTAAGAGAGACGGACTGAGAGAAACGGAGTGAGGAACTGTGAGAACAGAGAGACTGACAAAAGGAGTGGAAGGAGTGGAGTAAGTAAGTAATTGAAAATGAATGAGGGAAAAAGCAAAGGAAGGAAACTGAGGGTTAAGGAAATAAAGCAGTGGAACTAATAGAAGTTGAATGTGATAGAGATGTAAGGGAAAGAGTACTACATACTTACTTTATAGTTGTTGTTAACTCCATCATTTATATTTTTTTTACTTTCAATCTGTAAAAGAAAGAACAAAAATTTGAAAAATATTAAAACACGTATTTAAAAAATAGAAAAGACAAGGCAAAAGGTTGAAAATCATACAATTTTACAAAGAAATAAAGTTAGAGATAAACATTCAGAAAGGAAAATAAAGTAACGGTGAAAGACAGACAGAGTCAAAAAGAAATAGAAATAGAGTAAATTACTAAGAGAATAAAAAGGAGGATAGATTCAGTGACAGAAAAGAAGGATAGAAGAGAAAAATAAACTGAAGATGTGTAAGATACTAAAAGAATGTGAGTAAGGTAAACTAAATAAGGAAAGGGTGAATAAGGAAAAGAGAGTGAGGGAGAGAGGGTACAGAGAAAGTGAAGGCAAGAGTGTCAGATACAGACTGAGTGAAGCAACAACGAAAGATAAATGAGTGAAGGTGAGTTATACTAACTGATTGCAACAAAAAAGGAGAACCCAAAAACAAAGGGAAAAAAGATGGAAAAGAGAAGCGAAGCAGAGGGTCTAAAAGCTAGAAATTGGTGCATGAGAGAAAAGAAAAAAGGCAGAGTTGGAATAAGGAAACAAAGGTTGAAAGATAAGTGGAGTTGGAGAACAAGGATGAAAGAGAATAAAACAAAAGGCAATGTGAGTATGTAAAGAGGATTGATGTAAGGTAGTAAAAGACAAGTGAGCATGAGACAAGACGAGTACAAATTAAAAATCACAATACAAAATATAGAATTAATTATACATGTTAAATGGTTTATTTTTGCTGTTCTCAGAATATATCAAATTTCACTAAAAACAGTGAGTTGAAGGTAGTCATCATATAACAGCCGGGAAAAAAAAACACCATCAAAATGATTATGTTTAAAAAAACCATATAATATAACAAATCAGAAATCAGAACTCATCAAAAGTACACTTACTTTCCATAACGTCGAATGATATGCGACAAACAGCTTATACTCTGTTGAGCTCTAAAAAATCCGGCCCGCCACTTTCAGAAAGAAAAGCTCTTTTTTTTTTAGTAATATGTTAGAAACAATAAATGACTTTTCGCTCTCTACCACACTACTCCTCAATGCCAAATCGTGTAAGAGCCATTTTAAACTCATCGAATTCCTCAAAGCAAATCCCGTCATTTTCTTTTTCCCGGACTTTCAGAAAGAAAACTTCCAAAATCACTTTCACAATCTTGTACTAATAATATCTCCCCTTCTAGTTTACTCATGTTTCACATTTCCTATAACATTGATACCACTTATTATGAGGCACACTTACACTACCTCTATGACTTTTCCAATTTTTTCATTCTCTTGATCTCAGTTACTAACAAAGCAATTTAAAACAACAGAGTAAATCATATCAACTCTTTGAATCATTATAGGCCAGTTATGTACCGCTATGACTACTTTACAATTTTATTTATTATGATCACTCTTATTCACAAAGCAATTGAAAACAGCAGACTAAAATTTATCAACTGCTATAATCTTCGTAGGCCACTTTCCTTCCCGAAAATTTTGGTTGTAGAAACACTAGGTAAGAATTTCTTAAGTCAAAAGGTAAACGATTTTTGAAAGTTAAAACAGAATCATTGCAGAATGACCAGCCGTTTCCAGATTTTAAATAAGCTGTGTAATGTCCTGAAGTTGTTGAAGGACCGTCATGATATATAATTGCTGCAGTTAAAAAAGTCCTTCCTGATATTGACAACTGCGAAGCCACAACATTTTTAGAACTGCTAAGGGAGAGTGAGGTTTCAGAGTAAGAAGAGGGCGGTGAGAGAGATCGAGGGGAGGAGAGTGAGGGTGAAAGAAAAAAAGTAACGATACAGGAAAAGTGAGGGAAAGACTAAGGGAAGCACTGTAAGGACAGTAAGCAAAGTGAGGGAGCAAAGAGGAGGACTGAAAGGAAAGAACAATCAGTTCAAAAATACAGTTGCATTAAAGCATGAAGTTCTTTTCCACACATTTACATTTAAATAACCCATATGGAAGGCGCCAACCCCCTCGGGGAATGGCGGCGTTAGTGGCAGACAAAGGGCCGACCCGGAGCAGGATCGCTTCCGGGTTATGTGACCCGGAAGTGAGAGCGGGACCAGGACCAATGGGAGCAAGGGTCGAGGTACGCCCCGGAAGTGATAGTAGGGCGCGAGGCTTAAAAGCCCGCGACCAGCCTAGAGGCCCCCTCTTTGTCCGCTGATCGCCCAGGAGTCGGACGTCTCCAAGAGAAGACATCGCGGGAAGATCGTGTAGGAATATACAGCGAGAGTTAATCCGACTCGTGGTCTAGGTTAGCGGGCCTTGCAGTGTGTGCTGGATTTCTTTACAGCTTTCGTGTTTTAATTCTCTTGATTTAGATATTTCGCGTTTATTTCTCTTGATTTAGATATTATTTGCAGGGGGGGATTGCCGTGGTGAAATCCTCATGTACAGGGGGGGGTGAGCGCGGGCGCTCGATCATCTGTTTCCTTGGGTCCGGGCCCAACCGCGGCGCGGTGGGCCTAAAAGTCGTTGGGTTTCTCGATAAGTTTTTAACGTTGTTTTCTTTAAGTGCAGGATGCCGTCGAAGAAGGTGCCGAAGGGTAAACAACCCGCAGCCAAGAACGATGAATACCTTGCCTTTACGGAACTGCTGGAATTCACAAGGGAAAAAGGCATGGATTGGGTACTAAAGAATATGAGAGACGGGGCTAGAGCAGACGCGAACTCTCAGGAGGAGAGGGGGAGAGGCAAAAGAGCGAAGCATACCCCAGAAAAGCTTAGAAGCTCAGCAAGAGGCAAGCGGTCTAGGCCGACGGATTCACGACCAGTATCACCAGGTGAGGAGGAGGTGCCAGAGACAATTGATTCGAACTCGGGTCCAGATAACGACCCAGAGGAACCCAGAGGACGCCGATGGCCAGTATGATGCAACTAGGCCCACGCAGATAGGAGGGTTCCCCGTCACTTCTGTGGGGGGGACCGGTCCGCACGGTATGTTACCGCCAGTAGTGGCACAGCCGGGTAGCGGGGTGTCGCAATGATGTAAATAATTAATTTACTCTCTTAATTTCTATGCAGGTAAGTACTTAGTCAATAATAACTCAATCGGAATGAAGGAAAACAGAGTCCGTGGTGTAAGAGTTTCTAAGGGGTTTATTCCTCATAAAGGAATCAGGATATCATGTTCTGACCACCACACAGGGTGTCAGAAGGGATAGATGAGCGCGCTAACGTTTATTGACAATACATAGCTTATATACTTGATTTACATCATAACGTTCAATGTAAGAGGCGTAACAGCTGAGAGAAGACAAGATAACAGTATACACGTGGTGCTAGTACATCATCAAGAGGCGTAAACTAGGCGTAACTAGGGTGTGTGCTAGAAACGTCACTGATAGGTGACGCAAGTGGGTGGCACCAAGGGGTGGTGCTAACAGAATGTTGCAATGTCAGCAGAAATCGGAAGCTTGGATGCGCGCGCAGCTGCATGACGTGTGATAGACGGGGTGCAGGGGACTTGACATTTACACTGACGGAAAGAGACAGAAGTCTGACATGTCAGATCAACTTGTACTTCTATCATATCTGATATCTGGTGTTTAGGAACTAAGCTATCTGGGCAGAAAGGTCTCTAGAGCAAAAGCTATTCTATACTTGCTAGGAGTGCGTGTATAAGCGCCTGAGTGTCTGTATGAGAAGCGTGGGGGCATGGGGCCTTCCATGGAAGCATGACAACAGAGGCTATGAATTACTTGCATAAAGACAGGTCGGCCCTTTAGCCCTGTAGCTGAGGAAGGATGTTTACTGAAGCTAGCAGGCTGGAATGTATCTTCGGGGAGGAAAACAGATAACGCGAAGGTTATAGTCAATCTTGGCAGGCAGCAGGCTGAGCTGAGCACGGAGGGCCGCGCTAGAAGTAAGTCAGAGTTCACGGGTACGGGGGCTGCTTGGGCAGAGGCCCTCGCAGTCAGAAGCCAAAGAAGAGGCTCGGTGGCAGAGATTCAGGGCCTACTTTCAGCCAGGCTGAGAAACGTAGGAATACACTTCAAAAAGACGTTGGCATAGCATACTTAGGAGCGGACCATCAAACCCATTCATGGTGGGTCTGAAAGAGGACAAGTTAACGTTGGACGCAAATGTATTTGCGTCTTCATAGCTGGTACAGGAGGGAAGTTACATGCACTTTTAACTCGTACATGGAGTCGGTGGGGTACTCGCTAGGGAACACAACATGACCATAAAATTTATATTACCTCATTCCCTCCTTGTTCCCTACGGACCCTTCATGATATATCGATCCTCATAAATCGATCGGTTTGTTCCTGTAACATTATACGTTCATCTTTCTTTCTCTGACTGTTTGAAAGGCAACTGGAATGCTCAATGCAGGATGTGGCACACAGTCCACATATCGCTGGCCCACACTGCAGGCATAGGCAACAACTGAATACTATAACAAGACCAATGCCTAGGAAGGATAAGATCTTCCATCCCCAAGCCGTTAACGTAGTCCAGAACCAACCGGACCAAGTCCAGGTGCCTGGATTCTGATGTATCTGATTTGCAATTTTATGTAAACGGGTGATAGCTTGATAGACAGATGGTGCATTTTGTGGAATGAAAACACAGCAACTTGACCCGATGACCTTACAGGCTCCACCTCTATCTGCCAAGATGACGTCAATCACAAGACGATTTTGAAGGACAACAGTCCGTATAGCAGACTGCTCCTCTGTTAAGTTACCTAGAGCGGAGGCAGTTTCGTTCACTACTGCTTCAAGTGTTCTCGTTAATCTGCGTATTAATTTACTGTTTTGGACAGGTCCTAGGAAGAAAAAGAATCCTTTATTAAAATCAGTGTACTGTTCCCATGCCGTTTCTGTGTAGTCGACAAGGGGAATATCTCTTTTGGGTCTATTCGGTGCTAGATTGGTATTTCTATGGTAATCAGGGGGAGCTAGGAAAACAGGTGGCAGAAGGAATGCAATGTAACAGGTACCATCCCAGTCTGGAGGCAAACGTATGTATGCGGTATGACCACAAACGAAGTAGGAATGACTAGTAGCTTTAAAGGACGACTTACCATGGTCACTGAACTCGACCACAGTAGTGCATTTACTATGACCTACGTGTACTGAACCTTTCTTGCTAACACATAATTCACCTGTGACTGGTAATACTAACATATGGGGCAAAACTGGAGCAGTTTCAGATTCAACAGTGAGGATCATAAGGCTAATTGTGTAATTACCTAATCCATATACTTCATTTTCTAGATCAGTTCCTATTCGAGTAGGAAGTCCCTCTTTATCAGGATAACAGACGTTGAGTAGGACTAAGTTCAAGTTTCCCCAAACCCAGCCCCCTTCGGAAACAGCGATATCAGGATCTAAGGAATTAATTATTTTAAACCATGCTCCACAGGAGCCATTGTGAGTGAATGGGTACGGAAAGAGGGGCAGAGCTCCCTTGTAATTCTGGTAGGGAGGGAGTCGACCACATATCCAGCAGTCTGTAGCATTACTTGTCTGATGGGAATGGTGTAACATACTAATGAATGTATTGTTGCGCAGCGCAAGTCTGTAAGAGAGTTCATGTGTAGGAAGTTCACTAAAAGTGTGTTCAGCAGAGACATTGTAAGCAGATTGTTCACGCCTGAAAATAGGCCAGTATATAGGTAACAGAATGCTGGCAATAATGAGTAGTATACTGAGAATAAACATGATTATTAGTGTCACTATGCAGTGACTACGAAGCGATTTGCAATATGTTCTTTTCTTTTCCTCTCTCTCTCTAACTCGATCTAGGGGATACATGTCAGAAACTATTTAACCGATTCACCTAGGGGAGGACTTAAACAATTAAACTGTCTGACTTGCTAGATCGAAGCTTCATACGGTAAAGTTCTTGAGGAGTCTTTTTCTCTTTTAGGCACAGTAACGTCTTGTGCTTCAACACAGTCTTTGGTGGGGGTGGACGAGTCAGAGTCCTGTTTCAGTCCGTTTTTTAGTTCATTGCATAATTTGATGTGACTCGTGTGGACCCACCCCTTTCTCCCCTCGATTTTCACGGCGGTCCTGGTGGTAAGCAGAACGGTCTTTGGAGACTTCCAGTGGGGCTCCAGCGGACTTTTCCGGTCGAAATTCCTGACGAGCACCAGGTCCCCTGGACGGACCTCATGCGCCTTCACATCGGTGTTGTCAGGGAAGGCTGCGGCAACCTGTGAACGACATGATCGGAGTGCAGACATCAAGGAGGCAAGGTAATCTGTCAACATGTTACAATCAACATCAGTGATCTTTTTCGGAACGGGCGTCCCCCACATATTCGGTGGTCTGCCAAAGACCACTTCGTACGGGGATAGCCCTGATCTTGAGTGGGCGACCATTCTCATGTAGAATAGTGCCACGGGCAGGGCGACTATCCAGTCGACCCCTTTTTCCTGACAGATCTTGGCAAGACGGATTTTTAGTGTCTGATTATGCCTTTCTACAAGGCCAGCTGCTTCGGGATGTCGGACACAGTGGAACCTCCACTGATATCCTAGCAAGAGGGAAACTTGTTTCATCAACTCGGACGAGAACGGCTGTCCGTTATCTGAGTACACGACACGGGGCAAACCGTACCGTGGGAAGAATTCACGAACCAACTGTCTGGCAGTGGTCGGAGCAGTGTAGTCTGGGACTGGGTATGCTTCGGTCCAGCGGGACAGAGCACAAACAATTACCAGGACATACTTAAATCCTCTACAGCTATTCATCTGGATGTAATCCATCTGGAGGACTTCAAAAGGGTGATCGGGAGGATGGAATCCACCTTGCTCAACAGGGACGCTTTTACCTGGATTGAACTGACAACAGATCATGCAAGTACGCACTTTCTGTTTTGCTGCTGCTCGTAAGTGTTTGTTGTACCAGAGATTCTGTAAGCTGTCTAACATGGCTTTCTCTCCAAGATGGGCAGGACTATGTGCTGTATTTATCATGACTTGAACCATTGAGTCGGGGAGAAACCATATAGATTTTCCCTTCGTCACCCAACCTTGACCTGTCTGAATCCCTCCTAGTTCAGTCCATTTCTTTATCTCCTCTGGAGTAGCATGTGTCTGGATGTCAATTACGTCTAGGGCGGGATCTCTAACTGTCATACACTGTGTCTGTACTATTGTCTTTGTCACATCAGTAGTCTGGGTGTGAGTCAGTGCTGTATGTTTTGCTGTCTGGTCTGCCAGGTCGTTACCCTGGGAAACGGAATCTATGACTTTAGTATGTGCCTTACATTTCATGACTGATATGCCCGAGGGCAAATGTATTGCTTCTAACAGTGCTTGAATGAGGGGGCCATGTTGTATCTTGGCCCCATGGGAAGTCAGAAAACCTCGTTCTTGCCAGAGGACTCCGAAGTCGTGTACAACTCCGAAGGCATAGCGGGAATCTGTGTATATGTTAACATTTCTGTTCTTGGCTAGAATACAGGCTCGGGTCAGAGCGATGAGCTCTGCTGCTTGAGCAGACAGTGTGTCAATACGATGTGTTTCTTTAATTTCAGTTTCAGTGGTCACGGCGTACGCGGCCACTAATTCTCCTGTACTTGTTCTCATGCATGAACCATCCACATAAAGTGTCAGGTCTGGATTTGTCAATGGGACATCTGTTAAGTCTCGTCTAGGCTTAGTTACTGCATTAATTATTTCTATACAATCATGCGGAGCTGGATCTGTCATAACTGTAGGTAACAGTGTTGCTGGGTTCAGGATGCTGCAACGTCTGATTTCTATGTGTGGCTGGAATAGTGTTAATTCATAACCTGTCAGTCGTGCTATAGTTAAGTGTTGAGTCTGGGTTCTGTTTAACAAAACCTCTACAGAATGTGGTACTTGAACTGTTAACTGATGACCTAAGACAATTGAATCACTTTGTCTTATTGCTAACGCTGTTGCTGCTACTGACTTTAAACACGCAGGGAGTGCTTGAGCTACTGAATCCAATGTACTAGAAAAATAAGCACAAGGCTTATGTGAACCTGCTTGATCTTGAGTGAGGACAGATAACGCTGTGCCATCACGTTCTGTAACAAAAAGTGTAAACGGTTTGCTGTAACATGGTGTCGCTAAAACTGGTGCTTGGCATAAAACTTTCTTTAATTCTTCAAAAGCTTGTGTGTGTTCCTGAGTCCAAGGGAGGACAGTCGAAGTTGCTGCCTCCTGTGTCGTTAACTGGATGAGTGGTTTAGCTAAAAATGCATACTGGGGAATCCATTGTCTGCAGTACGAGGTGAGGCCTATGAAGGCCCGCACTTCCTTTTGTGTCTTGGGTTGCGGCATGTTCACAATTAACTGAATGCGATCGGGAGTGAGCTGTCTCCCCACTTTGGACAGTAAGTGACCCAAGTACACAACTTGCTGAACACAGAATTGTAGCTTCGAAGGAGACACCTTGTGTCCCTTGTCAGCCAGGAAATGTAAAACTGTCAGTGATGCTTTTTCACATTCGGGCTTACTTCGTGCGGTGATCAGCAGATCATCGACGTATTGTAGTAAAGCGGAGTTAACTGGCATTTGAATACAATCTAGTTGTCTTTTCAGTGCTTGACTATAGATGCTGGGGCTTTCTGTGAATCCTTGAGGTGCGCGCGAAAATTTGAAACTGCGTCCATTTAAACAGAATCCGAAGAGATATTGGCTCTCTGGATCAATAGGCACGCTGAAGAAGGCGTTCTTGAGATCAATTACAGTAAAGAACGTTGCTTCTGAATCAATAGCAGTCAAGAGAGATGATATATCGGGGACCACAGGATACTGTGGGATAATGCATTTATTCAATTCTCGAAGATCAATCACCAACCGATATACTGGCGGTGCATTGGGATCAGTACGTTTAAGAATCGGAATGATGGGTGAATTACAGATATTGGAGTCGGTTTCGACGACCACTCCTTGGGCAATGAGCTCTTCAATGATTTTCAGTAAAGCCACTACAGCATCGGGTGGTAACTTGTATTGTCTGATTCTGGGTAATACAACACCTGCCTTGAGGGTAACGCGGTATGGTGTAATGTGCATACATCCTACATCAGTTGGGCCTTTTGCCCACAAGTAATCAGGTACATTTTTCAATCTGACGTCAAACTCACGAAGAACGTAATGACCCTTGAAATCCCGCAGAAAGAGTCTAACTCCCTCCGGGGAGCAGCATATTATAGCTCCTAGAGCCTTCAATGTTTTAATTCCTAATAGATTTTCCGGACATGATTTTGTTAGTAACAGGTCTGTAACGCGTGATAATGGACCCACAGCCAGGGGAACTGGTTCTGATACTTCATTTACAATAGGCTGTCCTGAAAACCCAAGGGAAACATTTTGTGAGCCTGAGAGGGGTGCCCCTGGAACTTCGTCATGACTTATTGTAGTGCGACTTGCCCCTGTGTCAATTAAAAACTTTCTATCTTTCCCCAATACTTGACTGTGTACATAAGGACCTTCTTGATCTACAGGAACCTCGATAAGAGGCAAGCCACCTTCCCTCTCTAGGCTGTTTCATGTATATCGGGAATATTCGGGGTAAGCAGACTGGGCATACTGGTACATCTGTTGTGAGACTTGCTGAGTTGCAGCAATGGGCTGTGGCTGTGGTACTGCTACGGTCTGTGCTGTCTGTGCAGATGCATGCATGGGCTGTGTATTCTGTGTAGACTGATGCTGGTTATGGTCTTGTCTAGGCGGATGCGGTCTCTCTTTAGTTTTACCTGTCGCTATGTTATGTTTCAGAACTGCACATTCGTGTACGTAGTGACCTGGCTGCTTGCAATAATTGCACGTTCCTTTAACAGGAGCTGCAGTGTGACTTGTCTGGGTCGTACCTTTTCTGTGACTGTCGGACGGAACCGTCTGTGCTACTAACATTTTCATTTTCGTGTCTTTCATACGTTTCTGTTCCTGATCTTGTTCTTCCCTAATTCTATTCTGGTGATATTGTAACATTTGTAACATCTGGGATGGCGTATTTGCTTGCCATGTACTCTCGACCTTATACACTCTATTTTTAACTAACGGTAGGGAATTCTCGACTAACTTTGATACAAAAAGATGTGGGTACGACTCGCTACTTGGCTGGAGGCCACTATTGATAATAAAACATTTCTCGAATCTTGAATAAAAATCGCTAGTATCCTCATCATGTTTCTGTTTACAGGACGAGATTGCATCCCAATCCTCCTTTCTAGTTGTCAATAATCTGGGCATGACCTGTACTATTAAACCTGGTAATGCTTTCGTTCTGTCCCCAAGGCCTAACCCTGGAATCCGTTTTTTCTCTTCGTCTTCTATTTCTGCCCAGGCAATCTTTGTGTCTCCCACCTCCCATTCCTTTTCCTTTAATTTCTCGAATATCCCCGTAGGCAATAATACTTTCAACATTTTCATGATATCATCATATGTGTAGTCCCCCATCAGTAACATATCTTTGAGCTCTCTGTGAAAACCTGCGGGGTCTTTATCATGGCACGGGACTAATTTCTTCATTTCTAACAGTTCTAACTTAGTCAGAGGCGTGTGTACATACACGCGTTTCAGAACCTTGTCCTCACCCATAACAGGGTGTACTTCTCGTAAGGGGTTCTGACTTTCAATACCACCCCTGCACTGCATATGGTACATTTTCCTTTCTGGGGGTGGGGCGGGGACATATTCGGGGCTTACAAAGGTATCATATCTGCGTCGTTGTTCTAGAATTATTTGAACTAATTTTGTACTTAAGCCTCTCCATCTATCCATCAGTAGTGCTTCCAGTGTCTCGTGTAAGGGACCTGGATCGGAATAATGTTTTCTGTATTTGATGAGAAGGTGCTGAATCATGTATACACCTGCTAATTTCTGTTCGTCGGGGGAGAGGTTCAGAAATGTCTGTACTACGGTGTCATCATTATATATGTCTGCACTTTCGGCCCATGATACCGCTGATCGGGCTAATTCTTGTTCATCCATAGAATTGAGTACATGGTACCCAACTCGATCTCGAAGCCGTTTATCAGTTTCCTGGAACTGATGCTCAGCAGAATTCGGATTCGTTAAGGCAGAGAAGAAAACTCTCTTGCTTTCTGGACGGATACCCTTCCTAAGATAAGTTCCCTTACCTACATATGCTATAGTGCTTGTAGTCGGTTCTGGTTCTTCAGATTCTTCTTCCTCCTCGGAGGGAGCCTTTTCTATCTCTTTCTCGTGTACTGCTATCACTGCTTTCTTAATCTTTTTATACATGGCCTCTATGCAATTTTGTCTGTCATGTTTTCCGTCGGCTATATTTTGACCCCACTTATTCAATGCATCTAATTCACTCTGATCTGTTCCGGGCCTGTCTCGTTCTCTTATTAGACAATTTATGAAAAATCGTAATATTAGTGCTTGCATGTTAACTTTCTGTTTCTCCAGGGCATCCTTAATACTGTCGGGGTCCTTTCCCGTTTGAACGAACTCATATATTCTATCTAGGCGCTCCTTCATTCCTGCATAACATAACAAACTATCAGTAGCAGATCTTAACCGTAATGACGCTAATATCATTAAGTCGTCCTGTCCAGGTTCTGGATCATATCTACAAACTGACATATTTTCCTTTAATGCGTCAAGGCGGGATGAATTAGAAGAACGGGGGGATCTGTGCGTAAGAGGACTCTGTATACCTCTGAGATTTAATCTGTGAGTCGGTGGCGGGGTCTGGAGACCCGCGGTCGCACCTCCTGAAGCGGAAGCTTGGGCATTATCTCTGTGTGCAGTCAGTATCTGAATTTGTCTTTTAGTAGGATCTGATTGAAGTGGTTTCGGCAAATCAGTTTTAGGTGAGGGAAGTGGCGGGGCTGGCGGAACGGAACTAGTCTTTTTCGGTGTCGGCTGAGCGTGATCTTGGGGAGCAGTACCACCCCCGGCCCCGTCAGTAGGCAGGGCACGAACAGGCAGATTTGTGTAAGCTGGCGCTACATCTTCGAGGTATGAATTTAGGAATATGTCTTTAGTAGTCTTATGCATTACTTTAGTTGGAACTAATGGTGACGGCAAATTTTTCGGTATTTCTGAAATGGCGTCAGGGGTACCATCGGCCAAGAGATACATGTTGTTCACTTTGCCATTTTGGATACGATCTATTTGTTCTACTTTTACTCGAATTCCCTCAGTAACTAATTCGTTTTCTTGGGCCTTTTCTGATTCTTTAAGCCTGTCTTCTCTACGGAGTGCTCTATCAGCACGCTTACGTGATTCCTTACGCCAAAATTCTATGGCGTCTTTCTGAGATTGTCTAGCTTTCTTTTTCCGTAATATTTCTTCTACCTTTATGATGCACTCGGCATCCCATGTTCCGTTAACTGGCCATCGGTATCTTTCCTCTAGGTGCTTGGTATAATCTGTCCATAACTCTAGATACAAGATGGCGTCTATGCCATGCTTATTATACATGAAATTACCTGGAGTGTCCCTAGGGGGGATTGGAATCTCTTCCTCTAACATCCCTTTCCTAGTTCCTATCTGCTTTAATTTGTTGAAAAACGGCATTGTGCCTACTTGATACTGAAATGCTTGATCCTTAATACTTAATTTCGCCTGTAACTATTTAAACAAGAAAACACAATAATGCACAAAAACAATCACATTCATACCACGACATTAATCACATGAAACATTTAAAGACATAGCTAACTTCCCCCTACTCTGAATGTACCGCTCAACGATACGGATACACTGCTGTAACAGTGCAGAAATTCGGAATACTTTATATACTGCTAAACAGTACAGATACACTGCCTAAAAAACAGTGCAGACCGGACTTGCGTACCCAAACCCGTCTAGATACGACCCAGCAATGGTACTCACCGGGAAGCACGGAAAACAGAAGGCCTCGGAAAACTCGACTGGACTCGGCTCGGAACTTCGGAAAACTTCGGAGAACTTCGGAAAACTTCGGAAAACTTCGGAAACCTGGTGGGCCTCTTCACACCTCGGACCTTGCTTCCTTCGGCTGGGCTCTGGTCGGGATCCTCCGCACTCCTCACCGCCTCGTCTGGGCACTGATTGCAGTCTTCGTCACCTCCGTGTGTCAGAGGGGGATGCAGGAAATCCTGCCAGTACACGTGTAGTCCGTCTAACTGATGGCAGGGGACACGGATCGCAACGCACCTTCCGGCGCGTGAGGTGGGGGAGGGGTCCCTATTCGGGCGCCAAAATGATGTAAATAATTAATTTACTCTCTTAATTTCTATGCAGGTAAGTACTTAGTCAATAATAACTCAATCGGAATGAAGGAAAACAGAGTCCGTGGTGTAAGAGTTTCTAAGGGGTTTATTCCTCATAAAGGAATCAGGATATCATGTTCTGACCACCACACAGGGTGTCAGAAGGGATAGATGAGCGCGCTAACGTTTATTGACAATACATAGCTTATATACTTGATTTACATCATAACGTTCAATGTAAGAGGCGTAACAGCTGAGAGAAGACAAGATAACAGTATACACGTGGTGCTAGTACATCATCAAGAGGCGTAAACTAGGCGTAACTAGGGTGTGTGCTAGAAACGTCACTGATAGGTGACGCAAGTGGGTGGCACCAAGGGGTGGTGCTAACAGAATGTTGCAATGTCAGCAGAAATCGGAAGCTTGGATGCGCGCGCAGCTGCATGACGTGTGATAGACGGGGTGCAGGGGACTTGACATTTACACTGACGGAAAGAGACAGAAGTCTGACATGTCAGATCAACTTGTACTTCTATCATATCTGATATCTGGTGTTTAGGAACTAAGCTATCTGGGCAGAAAGGTCTCTAGAGCAAAAGCTATTCTATACTTGCTAGGAGTGCGTGTATAAGCGCCTGAGTGTCTGTATGAGAAGCGTGGGGGCATGGGGCCTTCCATGGAAGCATGACAACAGAGGCTATGAATTACTTGCATAAAGACAGGTCGGCCCTTTAGCCCTGTAGCTGAGGAAGGATGTTTACTGAAGCTAGCAGGCTGGAATGTATCTTCGGGGAGGAAAACAGATAACGCGAAGGTTATAGTCAATCTTGGCAGGCAGCAGGCTGAGCTGAGCACGGAGGGCCGCGCTAGAAGTAAGTCAGAGTTCACGGGTACGGGGGCTGCTTGGGCAGAGGCCCTCGCAGTCAGAAGCCAAAGAAGAGGCTCGGTGGCAGAGATTCAGGGCCTACTTTCAGCCAGGCTGAGAAACGTAGGAATACACTTCAAAAAGACGTTGGCATAGCATACTTAGGAGCGGACCATCAAACCCATTCATGGTGGGTCTGAAAGAGGACAAGTTAACGTTGGACGCAAATGTATTTGCGTCTTCATAGCTGGTACAGGAGGGAAGTTACATGCACTTTTAACTCGTACATGGAGTCGGTGGGGTACTCGCTAGGGAACACAACATGACCATAAAATTTATATTACCTCAGCAAGTTTGGGTTCAGCCCGGGGGGGTCGCCCAGTTACCAGGGATGCAATTATATGGGTCGCATGGTCAAGCGATAGGTAGCAGCCCTGTAAGCTCAATGTTTCCTGCCTATACGGCTCATGGGTCCCCCTTAGCGATGACTGCTTACTCTAATCTAGGAGGTCCAAGTCAGGGCTCAATGGCGAACGCCGTAATCGATGTGGCGGGTCCCTCTAATGGCCAGATGCATGGGGGGTTTGGGGGGCAGCCAGCTGGCTCCCCGTTACTAGCATTCAGCCCGTTAATGTTCGGTTCGTCCTCGATGACCTTATCGCCATCCGCGGGGATCACGTGGCATGTACCAGCAGATATGAAGGACAGGATACTCAGAGGCGAATACGTGGAAGTGTTCGACCTTATCAATGCAGGGGTGGCGGCCGGAAAACCCAAGGCCGGGAAAGAGGGAGATTACAATCAAAAGAAATCGTGGGTAGAATGGTCCATGAAGAATTGGATCACGGGATTCGCAATATATGCCGCTGTTATGCTTGAGAAGTATCCGGTTTTAGGCCCACAATTGATGAGCTATATATCCTTGATTCATGGAGCGGCAACAGAGTTTCCAGGCCAGGGGTGGCTGAAATACGATAAAATGTTCCGACAGATGAAGGCAGTTCACCCGGGTATAGCATGGGACCAGCGGGAGATTAATTTATGGCATACAGTCTTCTATTCCACCCCTTCAACGCCTACCCCGGTCCCCGCAACTCAGAGCCAGTCCTTTCGAACTGACAAAGGGGTCGGTGAGAAGAAACAGGCCTGCTGGCAGTTTAATAGAAATGAGTGTACCAGGGGGGTCTCGTGTAAATTCAAACACTGCTGTTCCTACTGCGGGGGTACCTCTCATCCCGAGGTCAGGTGTTTTAAGAAAACTGGTAACCCCAAAGAACAGCCCAGTCACAGTGCCCCAAAAGGAAAGCCAACTAAGACTCCCGACAAAGCTGCCAACTCCAATTAAACGGCATGTCCTGACACACCTCCTCAGTAAGTACGATAATCTTGAAGAGGCTCAATTCCTACTGCATGGTTTTACAATGGGCTTCCGTATCCCCTCTTCAGCCCCCCCTTCCAATGTCCCACCTCGTAATCAGAGCTCAGTGTTGCGAAATATGGAGGCAGCTCGAGAGAAGATCATGAAGGAGGTAGCTTTGGGGCGGGTCGGGGGCCCTTTTGCAGAACCACCTACCCATAATCTGGTTTGCTCCCCATTGGGTCTAGTTCCGAAAAAAGAGGAAGGTAAATTCCGTCTGATCCATAATCTATCAAGTCCTCCAGGGCTTTCGGTCAACGACAAGTTAGACCCAGATCTTTGCTCGGTGAAGTACACCAAATTTGACACGGCTATTGAGAAATTGCAGGCATTTGGGGAAGGAGCCTTAATGGCTAAAGCTGATATTGAATCAGCCTTTAGGTTACTGCCCGTTCACCCGGACGATACCAGGTTCTTGGGCTTCACATTTGACGGTAACTATTTTTTGGATTTGTGCATGCCCATGGGGTGTTCTATTGCTTGTGCAGTTTTCGAGACTTTCGCAAGGTTCCTGGAATGGGCGGTCGAACAGTTTCTGACCTCGGACAACTCACATTCAGTAGTCCATTACCTGGACGATTTTCTGTTCATGGGTCCCGAGGGTTCCCAGTCATGCAGGAAGGCCCTGCTGGGCTTCCAGCGCTTGGCTGGGGCGCTCGGCGTACCTTTGGCGGCGGAAAAAACCGAAGGCCCGACCACGTGTTTGACCTTCCTGGGCATAGAGATTGATACAATGGCAGGAGTGTGCAGGCTGCCAAAAGTCAAGGTCGATGCCTTTAGGGCCGCTATTGATAGCTGCCTGGGGGCAAGGAAGGTAACCTTACATCAGCTACAAGTTCTCTTGGGTCAACTGAACTTTGCTCTGCGGGTCATTCCTATGGGCAGGGCCTTTTCCAGGAGTATAGCGAGGGCAATGTCTGGGCTGCGGGCCAAACACCACAGGGTGAGGCTTTCAGCCGAAGTTAGAGAGGATCTTCTGATTTGGAGAAGCTTTTTGAGGGATTTCAATGGCACGGTGTTGTGGCGAGCAGCCTGTTCTTCTAATACGGATCTTGAGCTTTTCACCGATGCTGCAGGTAGTATTGGCTTCGGAGCTATATTCGGTCAAAAATGGTGTATGCAGTGCTGGCCAGAGGACTGGATAGAGCGAGGCCTGACTACTAACATTTCCTTTCTTGAACTTTTCCCCATAGTAGTAGCTTTGCACTTGTGGGGAGATCTGCTGGCAAACAGGAGTATAATATTCTGGTCGGACAACATGTCCGTAGTCATGGTGATTAATAGCCAGAGGGCTACCTGTACTTGGGTACTCAGGTTGTTGAAAGAATTGGTTTTGCAGTGCCTGAGCCATAATGTCCAATTCACTGCTAAGCATGTTCCAGGGGTTGAAAACAAAGCGGCTGATGCATCGTCTCGTTTTAAGTTGACAGAATTCCGGGAGCATTGGCCCCAGGCGGAGACGTCAATGTCAGCCTTCCCAGCGGAGCTATGGAAGTTTGGTGCCCCACAGCCGCTGAGTTGATATCTGCATCCCTGGCCCCAAGGACTAAGAGTATGTATCAGAGGTCATGGGATTCGTATATGGCATACCTGAGGGGCGTGGGTGTAGTGGATATCTTTGCCCCCCAGAGTGTTTTAGGCTTCATTGTTCAGCAGAAAGAGCAGGGGAAGTCGGTAGCATTCATGAAAAGGCAGTTGTCGGCGTTAGCATTTTATGCGGGTCTACGGGGGGTGTCTGATCCGACAAAAGATCAGAGAGTGAGAAGAGCAATGAGAGGTTGGGAGCGCCTAGCACCCGGGGAGAAAGATTCTAGGAGGCCGATAGACGTAGAAAAGTTGATAAAAATCCTAGAGGCTCTACCGTTCGTTTGTTTCTCCCAATATGAGACGCAGCTGTTCCGGGTAGCCTACACCTTAGCCTTTTGTGGGGCGCTACGAATTTCAGAATTGCTTCCGGCGTCCAAGTCGGATAGGGAAGGGGGTCTGAGGTGCTCGGATATAATCGAGTCCAAAGGTGTCCTACGGCTCAGGGTGCGGAGATCGAAAACGGATCCGCTGGGTAAAGGTACCTGGTTACAATTGGGTAGAGTAGAGGGTGAGCCCTTCTGTCCAGTCAACTTGCTGAGGGTATTCCTCCAAGCCAGGCCCCAGGGAGCGGATGATAGACTTTTGATTCATGAGAGTGGGTTACCCCTTACCAGGTTCCAGTTCACTCGAGTAGTAAAAATGACCCTGGCACGGATCGGAGTTGATCCGGGCGATTTTACATCACATTCGTTTAGAATTGGTGCAGCGACAACTGCTGCTGGCTTAGGCCTACCCGAACACGTAATCAAGAGGTTGGGTCGCTGGAAATCAGCTTGTTACGAACGTTATATCCGCCCGCAATTAGTCTAACATGTCTTTAGCTTTCGTCCCCGTTTGTTAGAATCGGCTGACTGTATCTCTTCACATTTACTCTTCATATTTACTTTAGGTACCTCCCCTAAGAGAACCCAAATCTGTAGGTGTGGCCACTCCTTCATTCGCAGGGCCGGGGCGCACTTCGAAAAGACACTCAGGGACAGGGTGACCATGATGCGAGGTTGTGACCATCATTGGGTGGGGATAGGCGGGCAGCGCCTGGCGGACGTCCCGAGGGATGTAAAAGCGGTGTTGGCCAGAGGAATGCCTTTGCCGGATGTATTCGTGTTGCACTGCGGAGGCAACAACATGATTCCGGGCGGAAGGAGAGAAGTGAAGGAGTCCCTGTTCTCTACTCTAGCAGCAATCAAAAACACTTTCCCAGAAGCTATAGTGCTATGGTCGGAAGTCATCCCGAGACTCGTGTGGGCTCGGGGCGCACCCATGAAAGCAATAAACAGATCGGTTAAAAGGCTGAACCAGTCGGTGGCGGAGATCTTGCGGAAATCTAGTATTAAAGCGATTCGTCACAAATTAATACAGGCAGACAGGCCGGAGCTATATGCGGAGGACGGAGTCCATCTGTCGGAGGCGGGTATGGAGATATTCATAGAAACAGTCCTAGGGGCCGTCTCCGAAGCTCTTGAGCGCAGGGGGGGGAGGTCGAGTCCGCCAGTAAGCTCCTCGTCCTGTGGCGGGGTTCCGGACAAGAATACCACGGGAACTTCTTGTCTAGAGACAGTTAACTCTGAACAGGTTTGCTAAATCAGTATGGACTCTGGGCTGGCGGGAGAGTTGGGGCCGACCTGCTGGTGGCCTTGGCTTTCCAGCCCTACCCCGGAGGCCTCTGGTTGCCCAAGTGGGCGCTTTCCTCACCTGCGGCTCTGTTGACCAGAAGGGGGTTAACGTTAAGGGAGCAGGTGATCTGGATTGTGGCCTGCTGGCGCAACCCTGAAGTCAAATAAAAGGCCCATTGGGAATGGGCGGTGAATGTATATATTGTATATAAGTGCAAGTTTACTCTTGAATACTGTGTTGGAATATGTACGAATAAATAAAGAGATTGGTGGGTCAATGAGGTAATTGACCTGTGAACTTAATTTTAATAAACAAGCACACTGCAGAAAATCAAGTACGACTCCAGAGTTTGCTGTGGGATTGGGTCCTTGTAAAGCATGCAGTGTGGCGGGGGGAGAATGCACTTTGTCTGCCATCTATTAGAACATACGCAATATCTACAGAGGAGACGGTGTACATTGAATTTTAGACTCTTCATTGGTACCTACATGTTGGTACTTACATCACCCACACAACACAACATCTCTATTCAGAGCTACCCTACCTCAAAGCACTCTAAAATATAATGTTACTATTTCCCTTGCTTTTCCCCTCGTTACGCTTTCCGGAACGCTACCCGGTGCGCGAACCGGGCGCTAACCGTGCAAATTTTTTTTAAAAAAAGTTTTTTTTTAACATTTATGGGCCTCCTCAGCCACCCTCAGAAAACCTAGTGGGTCAGGATATGTCTCCTGTGCCCCCTTATTCCCATTCCCAACATTGTTATCCTCCATCTTATGACTAAATTCATCCGAAACATATGATGGCGGACTCCCGTTACGCTTATTTACCCATTTATTCTTCCGCCGACCTTTAGATATAACTATATTAAAAATATTTATTTTCCAGAAAGTCACACATTCACTGGATGATGTCATCAATGATGTAATTTGAGATGTCATCTGTGATGTCATGAGTGATGACACTGACCATGTCATAAGTGATGTAATATGTGACGTCATCAGCAGCGCATTGCGGGCGCGCGAGTTATAGTTAGCTGAGCTAACTATAATGGGGGAATTTCAATGGTATTGTATGAGTGAAATGTCCAGCTTACTACAACATGTGTGAAACCTATGGTTTTTTTATGAATTTAGAAGGTTTTTTAAATGCTAATTCCTAACTATAACATGGCTGAAACCTATGTTTTTTTCAGTGAATTTCTAAGGTTTTTTAATTGTTAATTCTTGACTATAACGTGGCTGAAACCTATGGTTTTTTAGTAAATTTCAAAGGTTTTGTAAATGCTAATTTTTAAATGTATTAACCGCCAGTAGGTAGTTATCGCCTGGAGCATTCGAGGGCCCTGGGGACCCCCACAACCCAATGCCGGCTCCTGCAATGTCCCGGGGAGCGCACCCCCGGGACACTGCTGTTTGCTGTGGGAGGAAGGGAACATCCCATAGCAAACTTGGTTTGCATTTTAAAAGAAAATCCAATCCAGATTGCTTTTCCACATGGGGAGATGCATGTTAGCAACTCCCCATGTGGAAAAGAAGTTGTGCACCAAACAATCTGGAATTGCACACCCTACAGATTATGAGTCGTGCATACAACACTTGCTCAGTAGGAGGCCGCACTGAGCGCGGTGCTGGGTGCACAACTTCTTTCAGTAATTTCTAATATCCCCGGGGACACCATCCCCAGGGGATTATAAAAAACATTGGGGACTGTGGGGGGAGCCCCAATGCCCCCACGGCCTGCGTCCTTCGGGAGCCGGCATTGCTTTTCCACATTGGGAGCTGCTAACATGAATGTGGAAAAGCAATCTGGTTTGGATTGAAACATGTGTCAAAGCAGCCTTCTCAGACGTTGTTACGATGGCCACTCATCATCGCAGAATGCACGAACATTGAGCTTTTGAGGTGTTTGGGGGGAGGCAAATTTTTGAAACACAACCTGTAAGATAAAACGGAAGTTAACATTGTGTGTCATTTCTTTATCAAATGAGAACGGAAGTGAGAGAGTGACTGAAAAGAATATCCTAGCTTACTTTTCTGTCACTGGTATGTTTTTCACCACGTGCCGGGACATAATGCACCCTGAAGCTCTACATCTAAAAGGTAGTAAAATAAAGATGTTATGAGTGGTAATTGTTACTATCTTAATGTGGAGTAGAATTACATCGCCCTTTCACACACCTTCCCTCACAACTATTTGTACAGTTCCAACTTGTTAAATAGGCTTCGATTTTTGAAAAATTACTATAGTAGTAATATTTTTATTCGGTTGTGAAAGCAAGGGGTGCAAAGTGATACACGTGGTTTTGATCATAATGAGCGTCGGACATTTGACCAATAATAAAAATGTTCCTGCTAATGGAAAAAAAATGCAATAAGATACGGAATATAGGACTGCGTAAGCCTAAATCGTTGCGTTGCCTGTTTGTATCCAGTCTGTTGCACCCCATTGACTCCCTCTCATGCGCACCCAGGCCTCTTTGCTCACCTTTTCTTAGACAGGACACCTTCTACATCATGCAGTCCAGCTCTGCCAACAAGAAGTCTGACATATGGTGCTAAGTCTCGATATGGTTATAGGAAAGGACATACTTGTGCACCTATCTTCATCGCAGGTTCCTCACCTGCTCAGTCCTTGCGGTACCACTAACTCAGTGACCTAAGAGGCCACGCACGTAGTGGTGGGCCGTTGTGCTCAGTGGTTCGGGCCTACATGAGGCGTCCGAACAACTAGGACGGGCCATCACCGAGTTTGGGAAGGGAGCAATTCTAAAATGGCGTAGAGCACGTGCGCCTTGTCTTTTTTATTGATAGGGTCACGTGTGTAGTGACGCATGTGCTGGATGGGTGTGGTGTGGCCATATACCAGGCTTGAAAGAGTGTGTGTGTGCCGTTCTGACAACTGGACCTGGAACTAAGAAATCACTACAATGGAAATATGGGCAATGTTGCGTTTTTGTTTTTTCTTGGAAGTGTAAGTGGAGTGGGCTGGCCTGACGTATGCCAGTGCTGCACAAGGCTCTGAACCATGATTCTGGAGTTATGGGCATGGTTCTGTGGTGAACTATATGAGAAATCAAGCGACTCTATATTTATTCATAGGTGCATACATAAAAGATGGTGGACAAGACGCATTTCTGCGATTATGTGTGTTTGTTGTACATTCAGTGAAGTGTTGTAGCTGTTAAAAGTTTAAGTTGCAGTGTTTGGCGCATGAAAGGCAATTAATATATGTACGTATGTGGTCATTCAGGTATACTGTTGAACTTGCTGCTAGAAATCAGTGTTTGAGGTAAGTACGTAATTACGTTATCAACGTCTGCCTGAAAATGTATTGTAAATACGGTGCTCATGTAAGTCGCTGACATAGCTTTGGGTTGAATATGCACTATATAAATAGGCGAAAAAAAATGAAATTAAAGGAGGAAAAGCCCACACTTACTGTCAGAGGTAAGAAGGTTGTATATGCTATTTATATCACAATACAATGTGGTATGGCACAGGAGCAGCATTTTACAAACATAATAAATACACAGACACAACTAGATAGCTGAAATGTGTACGGGTATGTGTGCTCAATTACATTTTATCACGTTACATTTGTTAACAAGTGGAATAGTAATCATGATATCATACATAGATATTACATCGTAAATGGTTTATGACTTCTGCTGTACAAAGGTAGGAGCACTACATGTAAAATAATACACAGAATATCCTATTGCAATGGGTTCATGAGTTGTGGTGCGCTAAGGTGGCGAATATTTATGGTGCACTGAGTTAGTGGTACATCTGGTAGTCAGCGTGTTGCCTATTGGACTGCATAATCTGTAATCACGAATGAAATTAAAGATGAAACATGTATGGAATACATTGTCGAAATGTGTATGTTTCAGGAACATTATAGTTCAATTTTTGACCTGTGCTGTCCACAGTGTAGACTGCCATTGAGTGTGCCTTTGCAATTGCAGCGTGAATTTTGTTTTTCAACTAAACCTAGAACTGATATGAAAGAAGTTTTTGAAGGAAGGCTACTAAAAGGATATTGTATAGGGTTTGATAGACATTTTATTTAGTTTGGTACTGCACTCTGCAAATAATGAATGAAGAGTCAGTTGAATTTTGCCTGAATACGGCCACGTGGCAATGAATTATGGTGCACTGCGAAGACGCGCGGTCCAGACAGGCCAAACTGGGGGTAATGTTTTTTGACTACTGAATGTTGCCTTAATAAGGTTACTTGGCTATTATTTATGGTGCACTGAGTTAGTGGTACGTCTGGTGCTCAGCGTGTGCTCACCCTGTGATGATGCATGGTTCTAGCAGTCTGTACTCAAAGCATTGACTGTTGCATACTGTACTGCATGAACTTTAAGGGGAAAAAAACCTACCCTCAATGGTTATCGATTGCTCTGCAAACTAGGTCTACTGATTGCTCCCCATAACAAGTTAAACAATTGCATTTCACACAGTGCATTCTAACTTTCTTAAAATGGGGATGTATGTCTGGTGGCGATGTTGAAGGTGATGCCCCAGAGGGACTTGGTATTGCCGGTGGTGGAGGTACATTTTGCGCTGTGTTCTACATTGTTTGTGAACATAGTTCACAAGATGCAGGGATTAAAGGTGTTTGCGCATACTGGCAGTGCCACAGGAGTTTTATTTTGTCAGTGCCTTAATTAAATGAAGGCTACATTCCCTATTGTCTGAAGTATAGATGGAAAGCTGAATTCAAGTTGTGAATACTACTGTCCACAGTGCACAGCGAAGCCACTAGTCAGCACAGTTATAGAAGAATGCTTTCCTCTCACTTATTTAAACAAAATGTAAATACATACATTATAATTGTCTCTGCATTATGTAAATTAAGGCTGAATTCCCTACTCTCTATAGTGTAGTTGTAAAGCTGAATTCAAGTTGTAAACCCTACTGTCCTCGGTATGAATTCTAAAGGCATTTTGGTCAGTTTGAGCACTGGGTTCACTGCCTGTTCATACGCACAAAGGTTTCGTAAACAACATTTTCTCAGGTGCAAATCGGCGAGTGGAAAAACCTTTACCACTCGGATTGAGAAGACAAAACTACCACTTTTCTGACTGACTGGGTTGCCGATGCACTCAATTCACAGAATATAGATTGTTAATTAACAATACAACAACACTTTTGGAACATAAATGACAGAAGTATTTCAACAAAACTCCAATTGAAGGGTATATCGTGGAGTCTTTAATGAAGTATACAGCCAGCCGACACCTGTTTCATCGCACTCGCGATTCCTCAGGGCTAGATGGCTGTGTCAAAGTCGGAAGGTCGCTCAGCTGGTGATAATTCTGACCCAGCCGGGCCCGTGACCGATGGTACTCGGTATGAGTATATGAGATGCAGGGTAAAGTTCTCGGTTCTGCAAATGTCTGAAGTATAGCAGGTTCTATGAGGCTCGGAGGTCACAATATTTAGCGATTCCAATTATTGTAGAATACGTCGAACAGGGTGCTGTTCTATTCAATGGTTCTGATTCTTTTTTCATGCCGAATATGGCTCAAAAAACGACGGGAAACCGCAGGCTGTATAAAACTCTGGAGCGGCGTGTAGCGCGTCCTGACCTCAGGGCTGTGTTCCTGTTTGGAGTGCCTCATCTGTAATCATGATTGAAGTGGAAGATAGAACATGAATAGAATGCATTAATAAAATATGTATCTTTCAGGGACATTTAAAAGGGGTAGTCTGTCTCACCTTGACATAAAACTGTTCACTCTTCTTTGCGATGATTCATTGTGCACTGAATTAGTACTATCTTTGGAGCTGAGCTTGTACATATCCTGCGATAATGCGTAGTGGAAGGAGACTGCACTGGGAGCAATGTTTTTGCCTAGTGAATTCTGTCTTAATAAGGCTACAGGGAGATGACTTGTGGTGCAGTGAGTTAGTGGTACTGAAAGAACTCAGCGTGTGTACACTCTGCAATGGTTCATGGTTCGGGGCGTTCACAGTGGTATAATGTGTCTTGTCTACTGGAATGCGTCATGTACAATCGCCATTCTACCTGAATCGTGAGGCCTAACAATGTATATCAAAGGCAGTAGTGATCACTGACATCAATAAATTATTTTTGTCGTATCTTTTAACAAATTCGGATGACATAAAGTACAATTATCTCTACCTTAAAATAATCAAGGATAGATTTCATGCTGTTCGTAGTATAGATTTAAAGCTGGATTGACGTTTTAAACCCTGCTGTCAATAACTGCGAAGGCAGTACTGAGCACAGATATGGAAGAATGATTTTTTTTGCTTATTTGAAAAAAAGCTGAACACATACAGTACAATTGTCTCAGCATTAAATAAATCAAGGGTGAATTTCCTACTGTCCGTAGTGTAGATGCAAATTTGAATTCAAGTTGTGAACCCTGCTCTCCGCAGTGTAGATCAAAGGCACTACTCAACACAAACATCGATGAAGGTTTTTTTGTCAAAGGTAACAGGTAACAAAATCTGAGGGCACAGTACAATTGTCTCTGCCTTAAATAAATAAAGAATGAATGTAATATTGTCTGGAGAGCTAAAGCGCCACTGGTACCATGTTGTGAACGCTGCTGGTCGCAGTGTAGATTGAATTATGTAGTTGATACAGACATCAAGGATTGTTTTTTTGTCACTTACTTAAAAAAAATCTGAGGACACAGTACAATTGTCTCTGCTTTAAATAAATAGAGAATGAATTCAATGTTGTCTGTAGTGCTGATGCGCACCTGGTATCAAGTGGTGAACTCCGTTGGTCATAGTGTACATTAAAAAAAAGTACTCAGTACAGACATTGATGAATGTTTTGGTTTGATCATTTAACAAAGTTGTCTCTGCCTTACATAAATCAAGGCTAACTTCAATGCTGTGTAGATGCAAAGCTAAATTCAAGTTGTGAACCCTGCAGTGTAGCTCGAAGGCTGTAGTTGACATAGACAACGAGGAATGCTTTTTTGTCACATACTTTAATAAAATCTGAGAATATAGTATAATTGTCTGTATCTTAAGTACATCGAGACTGAATTCAATGTTGTCCGTAATGCTTATCCGAAACTGGTATCAAGTTATAAACTCTGCTAACTGCACTGTAGATAGAAGGCAGTAGTGACCACAGATATTGACAGATAATTTTTGTGACTTATTTTAACAAAGTCTGAGGACATAGAGTACAATTGTCTCTGCCTTACATTAATCAAGGCTAACTTCAATGCTGTCTATGAATTCAAGTTGTGAACCCTGCTGTCTGCATTGGAGATCGAAGGCAGTAGTCGATACAGACATAAGTCTGAGGTGCTAAGGCGCTGAGTTTGCAATGGGCCTGTATTGAGGAGGCACGTGGTCATGGTGGCACCCACGTGTCAGGGTGAGGACCTTTGCTGTGGCAGAGTTTCTTCTATTTGCAAAAGTGAACCATGCCCAATGCGTAGTCTAATTGTTTATAGTCTTACGCTGACGTTGTGTACGTTAGACCAGCCCACTCCTCTTCCGCTTCAAAAGGGGAGGGAACAGAGCTAAATGACTGAAATATTCCCCAGTGTCTGAGATAATATGGTTGCGTCCACTATGCAGTACACAACACGTATCAATGGTATATCTACACACAGAAAAGTTTTTGGTTTCTATAGTTAGTTGTATATAGCATTTCACCTGTAGTCTTGGCAATCCGTAAATTATTGTTGATGTGCGAGTTCCTTCCCTTTTGGTTGCCACATCTCTGAACATTGAGCTAGTGTGCTGTTGAGGGGATATATATTTTGGCAAGATCCGTTGTCCTTTTTTGAGCTGCCTCTGAGGTAGTAGAGTGGGAGGGGTCAGGAGGGGTGGTTGTAGTGGTGGTGGCGCTGGGTATTGTTTTTTTGTTGGGATGTCGGAAGTGTATAAATAGTTTTTTTAATATATTTTTATTGAAGCTTAAAAAAGAAACAACATCTTGGGAAATCAAAGAATATAAACTGTAGCTTTGCATTTATACATACATCAGGAAAAGGGGGAGTAAAAGCTGGCTTTAAAAGAAGCCAAAAGGAAAACATAAAGAAAACGATCTTTACACTAAAAAAGAAAAGAAAATTGAGTCACATATCGAGAGCCATTCCGCTAAGCACCAAGCCACTCCTCCAACGGGGCCCACATTTTCAGGCCCTGTTCCCGCCTCCTTCTTCCCCACCTCTGAAGAACTGCTGACTCGAAATTATGGAGAGCCAGAATCCTTGCTCTCCAATTTACAAAAGTGGGAGCCTCAGAACAAATCTATTCCAATGTTATAAATCAAGTGAAGTCAAAAATGTATATAGCGCACTACATTCCCCCACTCTCTGGCGCAGCAAGACCGCCACGGCCGGTTTTGGTACAAGTAAGGAGGTGAACTGCAGGGGGAAAGGGGCGCTAGCGCCTACAAGGGAGTACCTTAGACACTGGTCGCTTCCTTCATTGTTTGATACAAGGTGGGGAGTAGCTTGTGGGAATCATCTGTAAATAGAGGGCGGAAGGAACTTGCTGGTTAAGCAAAGGCATAAGTTCCTCATAGAGATTGCTGGTGTCTAAGTAAACGTAGAGTTTAACTGAAATTCCTCATTGAAGTCAAATCTGGTTAATGTTGGTGTCTGATTAAATGTCATTTTGATAATAATTACTGAAATAAGTTAACATCTCTGAAAGTAGAACTACTGATTTCCAGACATCTGAATGTAATGTGCGGATAAGTTAATAGAACTGTGTTTTGACATTATTTGGCAATTTTAAAAGTACTGGTTCTTCTCCTGACGGAATGCATTATATTGAACTGTGAATTCAAGTGTCAAAAGAGCAAAGATATTATTTTTATAAACGAGTACTTATTTTTCCAACATTGGTGTAGTGTCCTTTTTATGTGTTATTACGTGGATTTGCTGCTGGGTGGTTTGCAACCTTCACACTTGTGCCTCTAGAATTGCATGTCTTGCCCTAGGCCAGGCTACCCTAGGTGACCTGACATTTCAGGTTCCAACAGTGTGGTAAATAAATATTACCCTGTCGGAATTTCTATACTTAAACAAAGGGTCATGCATATAATGAGAGGCAGAGTCTGTTGTGTCCGATTCAAAAGGGCTTTATTTCAGTAACTCGAGTTAAGGGAGAATCGGGTTCCATCACCACTAAGGTTCAGGAAGGGTCTTCTGAATGTTATTCACAGAGTACATTATTTATACATTAAACATACATTACGTTACATAGAGAAGGCGGAGCGTTCCAGGTGGAGCAAGAGAAAGAGAGATATGAGAGCACATGGGCGTGCAAAAGGGCGTGTAAGAAAGCGTACACGTGGGCGTTCCCTGGAGGAGTCATAGGTGTGTCATAGGTGGGTGGATACATGGAGGGGGTCTGCGTGGTCAGCTGGAACCTTTACCCCACTTGTGTGAGCCACTTGGTCATGACGTGCAATTGACGTGTAACTGGGGGAAGCTGGGGGGAGCTGACTTTCGTTCTAGTAGAGAAGCCTTGAGTGTCAGGACGACCTGCACGCCTGGTATTATCTGATATCTTAAGTTTGGAGGATGTATGGTCTGAAGTAAAGGTCGCTCGAGCAAAGGTTGCTCATCACTACAAGCCAGTGTGTGCATATATTTCTTCGTGCATTGCGTGGGGGCCATGGGCCTTCTATGGATGCGAGCTCTGTAAATCACTTAAACGGAGACAGAAAGGCTGGACTCTATCTCTGTGGACGGGTTCTGTTTACCTTCTTTGCTAGGCAGGAATGTGTTTATGTGGAGCAGGGCAGATAACTGTGAGCAAAATACTGTCTTGGCAGGCCGGACTGGGCCCCTCTCGGCTGAGCAGAAAGTATGCGAGAGGTCAGGGATACATAGCTAAGCTTCAGCTTTCAGAGTGTCTGGAGGCATGGAGCCTGAATTCGGGTCCTGGCTCGGCTGAGCCACAAAACGGGTTCATCTCGACTTTTAAACGTGCACCATGCAAATACATTGGCAACATGGGCAACATAGGCCTCAGTGCAGAATTAACGTTTCTTTCATGGAAGGCTTGGTAAGTGACATTCTAACATGGGACGGAAATGCAGAGGCATTATTATTACAGGCATGAGAGGGAAAGTGCATGGGTGACATGAACATACACTAAATGTGGGGTACACGCAGGGGATACATTGGCCACGTAAAAATGTCTATTTCCTCATGTGGGTGAGGAGGCGGAACATTATTCTCTTGTTGACGGGGAGCCAGTAAAGGTCTTTCAGGTGAACGGAAATGTGGTCTGTGCGGGGGATGTCTAGTATGAGTCTGGCTGAAGCATTTTGGATGCGTTGGAGTTTTTTCTGCAGTTTTGCGGTGGTACCGGTGTAAAGGGTGTTTCCGTAGTCCTGACAGCTTGTAACCAGTGCATGGGTGACTGTTTTTCTTGTTTCGGTGGGAATCCAGCGAAATGTTTCTGTGAGGATGCGGAGGATGTTGAAGCATGTAAATGTAAATGTATTGGCATTTATATAGCGCACTACTTACCCGTAGGGTCCCAAGGCGCTTCGACCGCTGCGAAACCCTTCCTGGCTTCCCTGAGAGATGGTCCCTTAATGGGTATCTCCAGGGTGAGACCAGGCATCCCCGGCGGTCTGGTGGGGCCGTTAGTGAAGATGAGGCAAGCTAATGCCCAGAGTTGCCGAGTGTGATCGCTGATCAGAGTGGGCACCGAGGCGAGAGAATTATCGAGTCCGCTGACCCTGGTCCAGAAACCGGCCGCGCCGGGAATCGAACCCTGGTCCCGGGCCGTCCTCTGCTCTCGGGTCTGCCGCCTCTAACCAGTGAGCCACACTACTTCACGCATGATGATGAGACGGCGTTGACTTGTCTGATCATCGAGAGTGAAGAATCCAGGATGATGCCCATGTTCCTTGTGTGGTCCGTCGGTATGGGGGCTTTTCCTAGGGCCGTTGGCCACCAAGAGTCGTCCCAGGCGGAAGGGGATGCACCTAAGATGAGGACTTCCGTTTTGTCCGAGTTCAGTTTCAGACGGCTGTGCTCCATCCACTCGGCTACTTCTTTCATCCCTTCATGTAGGTTGGTTTTGGCAGTGATTGGGTCTTTGGTGAGTGAGAGGATCAGCTGAGTGTCATCAGCGTGAGAGAAAATGTTGAGGTTGTGTTGACGTGCAATGGTTGCAAGGGGGCTCATGTAGACGTAGAAGAGTTGAAGAGTTAGAGAGTCGTACTAGGGACATAGAGATACAGAGAAGGGCAGATGCATTTCTTGATCTTTCCAGTGCACAATTACTCTCAAACTCAAAAATAACAAGCTTGGCGGAGAGAACAGCTGGAATTTTCAATCCAGAATTGATAAACAGTACTTGATCCTGAAGAAATGTGGTAAGGATAGGGCATTCAAAAAACATATGTACATCATTAGCCGTTATCAAGCCACACCTTGGACAACAATGACCCCCTCTCCCTCCCCATTTAAAAATTTTGGCTGGTGTGTAGTAGTTATTGAATAAAGCCATATAGCATTGAGAACGTAGACTTCCTGATATTAAGACACTATTTAATAGTTCCAAAGCCAAGGAAATATCCAGCCCAACCTTACCCAATTTTAACTCCCATTTAACGTTTTAAGTAGAAAAGTCATCCGTAATTCCTGAGAGTAAATGCTGATACAGTATACCTATACCTATTCTTGATCGCCACAAAATCAAATCCATCAATACATTCTTGCAAAATAAGCTGGATTTTTGAACCTTCAATTTATCCACAAAACTTCGAATTTCTTGATACTTAAAAAATCTGTGAGTATTTAACCCCTTGCATGCTCATGACGGAACCATTCAGTCACGAGCCATGGTGGTGCTGTGCTGGTGACCGCAAAAGGTAACAGTTTAAAAGGAGCGCACAGCGTGTGTAAGTAAGTAAAATTGCAAATGTAATTGGTGCCCAAAGTGGACAAGAGTCTGTTACCAAGACTCTCATTATTAGCCAACAAGTGGCTAAAACCAGCAAAGAAGATTCACCAAGCACTCAAATGTTCAATTACAGTCCACAATAGTAAGGTGAATAAGTTTCTTCAGATTTCTTCTTTTTATTCCATCATCCAATGAAATGAAATTCTTAATACAGCCAACACGTGTTTCGTCTTAGTCAGTCTTTGACATTCAGACTTCTTCAGGGCTGCAAGTAATTACAATAACCTATGTTTAGGCTACATTAACAAATAATCCAATACATCATCAAAAGTACACAAGTACAAATCCATAGGCTATCAATTGATCTCAAAAAAGTCACCGAATAATGAGTGAGGCAGAAAGTCGTAAAGCTAGAAGCAGTGCCTATTACCAAGAATGAAAACCTGAATCCCCCAAGTGTGACAGAACAACTAGCCTAGTCGGCAGTACTAAAGTATGACACCCATAGTAGAACAAAGTAGAACAAAGTAGGTCAATATATTATAGAGTAAAAGCATACCCCAAAAGTTTAAGTAATCCATAACCATCAGCGTGAATAATTCTTCTCATCTGTCTGAATAAAATTAAAACACCCCGATCACAAGCCATTCTCATGGGATCAGTAATAAGTAGGGAGACCAAACGTTAATAAAACTCACCCATAGGCAGTAAAATATATCTTGCAGCACGTATAAACAATATCTTCATATGGTATATAACATATGGGTAGTAAGTACGAACATCACGTTAATCATCCAGTAACTGCAAATAAGACGTAACAGTAAGTGATCACACAACTCTCTAGTGGTAACTCTATCCCACAAAACTTTACGATCTCAACCACTACCTTACCTATCAGTATAGCGGGTGGAGTGCTCCAATATTCAAATTTTCAGTAAATATATTGGTCTATCAACTGCAAAATAGTAAGTATCTAAGTCTCAGTAATCATGCATATTCATGAACCATAACTACACAACGCAGTATTCTTATTCAGTCTACATACAAACTGTACAAATTGAGAGCGTTATTTTACCTGGTATCAGTGGTATCCGGCCATCAGTATTCCCGCATGCCACGCGGGCGCCATCTTGTAATGGCTCTAAATAGTATTTGAAACGCGCGCCATCTTGAAGTGATAGTATCGTCCAAAGTACCACGTATCCCAATAAAAATAAGCTACAAAGTAAGTCAATCACACCAACGCCACATTTAACTAGAGAACCGCTCCATCACGAGCCGCGGTGGCACTGTGCTGGTGACGGAATGGTTCTGTCACGGCTCGGCCGCTGCGCCTGCGCGGCGCTGATTACGCGCCTGCGCTGAGCGTTGTAATAGGCGGGCGGGGCCGTGACGGAACCATTCCATCACAAGCACAGCGCCACCGCGGCTCGTGATGGAGCGGTTCCGTCATGAGCATGGCGGGCCATGCGGCCCCCTCTCCACCTTAGCACCGCAGAGAAATTACCGCCGCGGCCAAGAGGTTAAAGAAAACCTATCCTTTAAGAATAAAAAAGTAGCCATAGATCGATCGGACCCTAAATCGCCCAAGGACATTATTCCCTTTGTCATCCAGTTAAATGTGATGTGATCCTGAAATATATGGGGTAAAATTCTAGCTGCATCCAAAGGTGTGTAGTAATTAAGATTAGGAATAAACCATTTGCACCGGACCTTGCTCCAAACTGTAAATATTGCTATAACCACCTTGAACTTCATTTTCTTGTTGTAGCTAGGTTCCAAAACCTGTAATAAAATACCCTTGGCATCTTCCCCGAGCCCTATTTAAAAAATGGAAGGACTACAGTGAGATGGCAACAATGCCCTGTCCCCAAATAGTGGTGTAGAAAAATGCTGAAGAAAAGCTGACCACCAATACAACACCAAATTAGGCACAGACCACTCTCCTCGATCAAGCGATAGATGCATTAACTTGGCCGCACTCCGGGGTTGATGATACCGCCAAAGGGGTCTATTACAGCATCTATCAGCATAACTGAGGCCGGCTTGGGAGAACTCCAGCGGAATGGTTCTAAATAGGTACAGGAACTTTGGCAAAACCAGCATTTTCAAAACATTCCCCCTGCCATACAAAGATAGATGCAAATTGTCGAATCTAGTCAGAGTAGAATTAACAGATTCAATAACGGGGTGAGATATTCAAGTCAGGGATCTTTTCAAATTCAGCTGTAATTTTGACCCCAAGATACTGTGCGCTTTGAACAACTGCAACTTCAGAAGGGCCCATAGCTGCTGATTAGATAACCTGGGTTTTAGTAACGTTGAGTTTATATCGGGACACCCACCCATATTGCTCTGCTAAATTCCTAATAGCTATAAAAGTTGATGCCACATTGCTGGTCAAAACTATAATATCATTGGCGTAGGCCAAAGCCTTATATTTTGACATACTAACCCTAACTGAGAGTATATCCAATGAGTTCTCAATTTTGCTTAGCAAAGGGTCAATATACAATGCAAACAGCAGGGGGAAACAAGGCACCCCTGCCTAGTACCCCTGCTGATACTGAATGATCTTGATTGCTGCCCTGAGACCGAAAGAGTAGCTTTGGGAGCAATATAAAGTGCTTGGACTGCCCTGATGAATTCAGAGCTGAATCCCTTCCACTGTAAAACCACCCATAAGAACCCCCAGGCTACCCTGTTGTATGCCTTTTCGGCATCCAACAGGATTGCACCGAGGGGAGATTACGTAGCTTGGGCCCAGTCAAAGAGTGCAACTACACGGCTGACATGGTCGGCCGTGTCCCTGTCTGGGATGAAGCCATGCTGACGCAGGGAGTCTAATGGAGAAATTAACAAGGACAGTCTAGTGGATAAGATTTTCAAATATATTTTGTTGTCTGCATTAATCAGAGATATCTGGCGGAAAGAAGATGGATCTAATTTTTTTTTTAAAAATTAGAATAATCTTAGTTTGGTGCCATGTAGCTGGTATAAGGCCAAGCTGAGCCCCTCTAAAAGTGGCCAGCATATCATCCCAAATCTCTGAGCGAAACAGACTATACAATTCCAGAGGAATGGAGTCAGGGCCAGAAGCTTTCCAATTGGCTAATGATTTTATTGCCAACTCAATCTCATCCAAGTCTATAGGGGCAGAAAGAACTTTGTTCTGCTGAGCAGTGACCTGTAACGTGTTAAGGTCCTGTAGGAAAGCTTCAGCCTTATATTCTAAATTGGAGTCTCTGATTTCCTCTTTATATAAAGTACAGTAAAACTGCCGAAAAACTTCCATTACTTTTTTCCGATGTGTCCTGAATATTCCCCTGAGAGTCCAGAATTCTAGTTACATGGTTAGCCAACCCTTTCTGCTGGAGTCTCTTAGATAAGACCCTCCCCGATTTTTCCCCAAACTCAAACATCATAGAGCGGAATTGCAGGTATTTAGTCACAAGGTCTTGCCCAAAAAACTCCAACAAAGAGGCCCTAACCCTGGCCACCTGTAACTGCCCTTGAGTTATATCTCGACCCTCCTTAATTGCACACATAAGTTCGGCCTCTACTAACCCCAATTCCACCATCCTCCTATTGATCTCAGCCTGTATGGACCTCTGCCGGGAATGTGAAAAGCTCTTTGTTTCCCCCCAAACTGCTGCTTTTAACGAATCCCACACAGTGATACAGGAAGCAGTCCCTCTGTTAAGATTTAGAAATTCCTCAATCAAATTCCTCATATGGTCTATAAATGATTGTTCTAAAAAAAGCTTTCTCTCGAATGTCCAAGTTGTTGGGACTCTTGTTGTATGAGAACAAATACATTCCATAATCAAAGGGTTGTGATCCGATAAGATCCTAGGAAGGACAGAGATAGATGTAGAATCTGCCAATTGTTCAGACATAAGACAGTAGTCTAGCCGAACCATCTTATTATGAGGGGCAGAAAAATAAGTGTAGCCTTCTAGATGTTTATTATGGTGAAACCAAAGATCTGTAAGATAATGTTCCAGGGCCAAGGCTTGAAGAGACCTGATGACTCTGGATTTTTTACCAACATAGTTCTGTCCCCCCACTAAGTCGAAATCAGCAGACAAATTGATGTTCAAATTACCACAGAGGCAAACAGGCCGAGGCCAAAGAGCCAATTCGACATTCAAATAGTGCAGCACTGATGGATCATCCAGATTTGAAGATAGTTTGGGGTTTACCATATATTTGCAACTCATTAATTACCCATCTCCCATCATTATCATGAGCGGAATATTACAAAGCCCTGATCCATGTCTTAATAGAACTGCCACCCCTCTAATCCTAGAGGTCTGGCAAAAGCAACCAAGTAAGTCATACCCTGGAATTTTCAGGTAGTCCCGATCAGTCCAGGATACATGCGTTTCCTGCAAACAGAGCACCTCTAAGCGTAATGACTGGACATCTCTTGAAAACAATGCCCTTTTTTGCCATTGTTCAATCAACAAATGTTCCAAGAACCCATACGTATTTTACCTTGAGCCATTGATTCTGGGAAAGAAAAACCCCCAGCCATAGAGGACCTAATCTGGATCGTGCAGACTGAACAAAAAACAACAGAACAACAATAAGCCTTCCAAAGATTGACAGTATACTGCTGATAGCTTTATTAAACAATATATCATGATTAAAATATGTGTTCAAGTTTTTTTTAGATTTTTTACCCCCAACCCCCCTTCCACCACCACCCCCCCAAACCACCCTCCTGAACTGTGCCCATCGCGAACCTACCCCCCTGACAACCCTCCTCCCCATCTCCCCCACCACCCCTTACATTGGGCAACTGGACCCTGTGAAGCTGTCCCAAAGCACAGACACCCCGGTGACCTCACCACCAGAATCATTCGGGAGGGTACGATCCAAGGAGAGAAAAAAAGAGGAAAAGCGGAGAAAAAAACCCAGCAAAAAACATAAATCACAAAGCCACCATCCTCTAAACTCCCAGACCGCAGCCTTCCCTCCCAGTACTTGTATCCCCTGAAAACCCCCTGAAGTCCCCAAAAGGAGAAGAAAAAGAAGAGGGAAAATCGGACTTAGCAATCATCATAGTGCCTGTTACGACTTTAGAGATTTCAAAAATTCCTTGGCCTGACTTTCAGAGGTAAAAAACCTGGTCTGGCCCTGAACAATGATTTTCAGTTTGGATGGAAAAAGTGAATAAACTTGAGCCGCTTTTGATTGAAACACTGCTATCAGCTGACGGAGCTGCCACCTCCACGCAACAGTAGCTGGACACAGATCAGGCCTAACAAAACTCTGTCAACCCTTGCCAGTCTGTTTCTTGTCTGGCCGTGCTAAGCCATAAATCCTTTCTCTGGCCAAAAAGTTATTGAAACATATAAGAATGTGTAGTATTGAAGTAGACTGGACAACAAGTTAGCTTGTAGGTTAGGTTTATTCAGCTTAGGAGAAGCACAGCGACAGGCAGCAGGCAAAGCTATCAACTGCCAGAAGGCAACATTCTACTACAAAGCCATAGAACATAGGAACACAAGGGTTCTAACTACAGGTGCCAGGAAGGCACAGAACAGTGAATACTACATTATCCTCTTTTCAGTAAAACAAAAGAAGAAGCGTTCGTACTAGGAGAAGGAGGGGAGAAAAGAAAAGAAAGGAATAGAAGAGGAAAAAGAAAAGAAGAGAGAAGAAGCCAGAAAATTAGAACAAGAATAGTAGAGGAAAGAAAGCACAACTGGTAGAGAAGGAGAAAGCAGAAGCAACAGGTTATCTGAACCTGGCAGGAACCTTACACACTCTATGACTCCTGCGAGGTCCAGGAACAGAAGCATCAACAACATTTCTGCCATTACCATTAATAGCAACAGTACCAAAACGTTTGTCACTTGAAACAGAGCAGGGATTGGGCTGAGAAACACCAGTGCAAGCATCATCACTACTAATTTTAACAATTTTGCAGATGTTCCACCAATCCTTATTATTCACACGTACAGCATTTCCACAGACCTTGTCAACTACAACTGGTTGAGAGAATTTGCTCCTACCTTTGGTGACATGGACAGGATTTTTAATTCGAACCACATCACCAACACAGATGTCATGGGCAACAGATCTCTTCCTTTCATCAAAATATGTTTTTTGCTTCTTCTGAGCATCGGACACCTTGTCTCTGACAAAAACATCAACTCCATCCATAACATTCATTTTTACCCACTTGGACATCCAACCCGGACAAATTTTGGTGGAGGGTTTTCTACCCCTCAGGAGCTCAAAGGGGGAGACCCCAGTAGAAGAATGGGCTGTTGTACGATAAAACCATAACATGGAACGCACAGCATTCTCAACCACACACTTGCTAGCAATGGCCCACTGGATGCAGTTGTTGAGAACACGGTAGTGAATACTACAGAATGGCACGTGGTTTATAATCAGTTTTGCCTGACCCTTTCCTTAATTTGAATGGGAAATGATGGGCCCGCTAGATCTCCAATTCCCAGTCCCACTTTTTGACCTCAGGGAATGCTTCCGTAAATAGATCAACAATTAACTTACTGGCATCTGACCCCTCAAGCTCCTCCGGAACCCCTAAGACTCTTAGGTTATTACGACACGCTCTATTTTCAAGGCCGGTGAGCTTCCATATAGTATCTTCCCTTTGAGTCTTCATTGAGTCAGTAACACCCTTTTTTAGTGGCCATATCATCTTCAAGAATTGAAACCCTCTCTTCTACCACCCCTATTCTAGAGGCGATGTCTGAAAAAGTCTTGGCCACTCTCCGGATAGAGTTCTGTACCCTACGGCAAGCACCTTGCGTGCAAACACTTTCTTGCCGGGTTTCCTTGCGATGGGCCATGATCGTCTGATAAATTAATGCAAGAGTCATTTCCCCTGGAGGACAATGAGGAAGAGCTGCACCATACTCAATCCCTACAATAGACGCAGTGGCAAGGTTACTCTCCAACCCTGATGAGAGAATGAATAGTCCAAAGCCAGTGGTCCAGCATCATGGGCAGATGATATAACTCCTTGATCTTTACCTGCTTTTCGAACTGTTCGGGGGCCAGAGTATGGAGTCAATGCATCACTGGTACGCCAGTCCCCCATATCACTATTGTCATCAATCCAGTCATTTTCCTCACCAAAGTCCTCCTCTGAAGAACCTGTGTGGTCAGAAAGGGAGAAGTACCTATCACCCCCTGCCACATCCTCATTAGAATTTTATCCCGACTTCTGTAAGTTAGTTACATTCAAAGTTGCACCCAAGATTAACTCCTTTGGCAGTGATGGCAGTGAAAACAGTGTTATGAGCCGTGGATTGATATGTATTGGTGGGATCGCTTGGGTATCCCCTGTGATCTGAGATTGGACTACCGGTCCCATAATCCCATTGGTTGGTATAGAATTAACCATATTTATACTATTCCGTGTTTATTCGGTCGAGCTAGGCCAATAATTAGTCTCCAGAACTCCTTTGAATTTGACAATTTGCTTGCGTGGAATATTTTTGTCCACAGATCTTGTTTGGCTTTGCTTTTTTCATTCCAGATCAATTTCTTTAATCTGCTGTTCGTATTTCTCAGTAAAGCAGGTAATTCGTTGTTATTTGGCGACTTCATTATTTGTCTCCTCAGCCGATTTCGTGTACATCTCAATTTCCTTACAGCATATGGGAGAGAGATGTAGTTTTCTCTGCCGTCCATTTTATTGCTGTTCATACCTTTCCTTCTTTGTGTTCCTTTTGTTTTAGCATTATTAGTGACTACTTTTTGAGTGAAATGTTCCCATCGTTCCATGATAACTATGCTTGTTTCTTCTTCCATGGATACTGTCACTAGTTTTTTTGCCCATCCGGCGATCTCCTCCGAATTTTCGGATTTCCATATGAGTTTCTTGTAATTAATAGTACAGATCTCACCAGGAGTTGTCTGGAAGGTCTCAGATTTTGGGCACAATATATTTATCACAAAAAATTACTGGCTATGATCACTGTCCTTAACTTTATTCAAGGTATAAGATGTCACCTTGTTAAAGGTAGATAAAGACGTCAGCGTGTAGTCAATTCGTGAAGTACCACTTTTAGAATGAAAAGAGCAAGCCTGTGGGGAGTCTGTTCAAAATCTACCATTCAATATTCAAAGGCCCAGGGCTTCCATATCCTTCACCAGGTTTATCCCTATTTTATTTTGTCCAGTATCGGTTTTAGGTTCCGTTATAGGGTTATAGGGTCAGGGATTGCCCATTGATGATTTTGCGATTGAACAAAGTCGCTCCATACCATAGTCAAGTCAAGTCAAGTCAAAGAATTTATATAGCGCACTACATACCCAGAGGGTCTCAAGGCGCTTAGGGAGGGGAGGAGGATTACTTGTCAAATATCCACGTTTTAAGTTGCTTTCTGAATGCTAGGTGATTCTGGATAAGGCGAAGGTAAGTGGGGAGTGAGTTCCATGTTTTAGCAGCCAGGTAAGAGAAGGATCTGCCTCCCATGGTGGTATTGTTGATGCGAGGTACAGTGGCGAGGGCTTGGCTGGAAGAACGTAGTTGGCGGGAGGGGGTGTAGAAGGACAGTCGTGAGTTGAGGCATTCTGGTCCGATGTCGTAGAGTGATTTGTGTGCGTGGGTTAGCAGTCGGAAAGTGATCCTCTTATTGACGGGAAGCCAGTGGAGGTCTTTCAGGTGACCAGAGATGTGTTCGTTGCGCGGGATGTCTAATATGATCCTGGCTGAGGCGTTTTGGATTCGTTGGAGTTTCTTCTGGAGTTTAGCGGTAGCACCTGCGTAGAGGGTGTTTCCGTAGTCCAGTCGGCTCGTGACCAGAGCATGGGTGACTGTTTTTCTGGTTTCGGTGGGGATCCAGCGAAATGTCTTTTTGAGCATGCGAAGAATGTTGAAGCAGGAAGAGGATACGGCGCTGACTTGTCTGTTCATTGAAAGTGAAGAATCCAGGATAACGCCTAGGTTCCGTGCGTGGTCTGTTGGGATGGGTGCTTTTCCAACGGCTTCCGGCCACCAAGAGTCGTCCCATGCAGAGGGGGATGTACCTAAGATGAGGACTTCTGTTTTATCCGAGTTCAGTTTCAGACGGCTGTGTTTCATCCATTCGGCAACTTCTTTCATTCCTTCGTGTAGGTTAGTTTTGGCGGTGCTGGGGTCCTTGGTGAGAGAAAGGATCAGTTGAGTGTCATCCGCGTAAGAGATGATGTTGAGGTTGTGTTGGCGGGCGATGGCCGCAAGGGGGCTCATGTATACGTTGAAGAGGGTGGGACTGAGTGAGGATCCTTGTGGCACGCCACAGATGGCTTCAGTGGCCTCGGACTTGAATGGTGGAAGGCGGACTCTCTGGGTTCTCCCGGTGAGGAACGAGGTGATCCATTCAAGTGCTTTTCCTTGTATTCCGATGTTTCTCAGGCGTTGTAAAAGGGTGCTGTGGCAGACTGTGTCGAAGGCTGCAGAGAGGTCGAGGAGGATGAGGGCGACTGTGTCTCCATTGTCCAGTAGAGTTCGAATGTCGTCTGTTGCTGCGATGAGGGCGGTCTCAGTGCTGTGTTTTGCTCGGAAGCCAGATTGTGAGGAGTCGAGGGAATTGTTGGCTTCGAGGAAAGCGGCGAGCTGGTTGTTGACAGCTTTAGCGATTACTTTGGCCGGGAATGGAAGGAGAGAAATGGGGCGGTAATTTTTGAGTTCGGTGGGGTCTGCTGTGGGTTTTTTCAGAAGGGCGGTGAGTTCAGCGTGTTTCCAGCTTTCCGGGAAGGTGGCGGAGTTGAAGGAGCAGTTGATGACGTCTCGGAGGTGCGGTGCTATGACGGAGTCTGCTTTGTTGAAGATGTGGTGAGGACATGGGTCTGTGGGGGATCCTGAGTGGATGGAGTTCATCAGGCGGATGGTGTCCTCAGTGGAGATTGGGTTCCAGTCGTTAAGGGTGTTCAAGGGGGGAGAATGTTCAGCATATGGTTGGGTGGGTTGGTCTCCGGGTTGGTTGTCGAAGCTGTTGTGGATGTCTGCAATTTTGTTGTGGAAGAATGAGGCTAGGGAGTCGCAGAGGGCTTGAGAGGGGGTGATGTCGTTGGAGTTGGCCGAGGGATTGGTAAATTCCTTGACAATGTTGAAAAGTTCCTTGCTGTTGTGGGCGTTGTTGTCAAGTCGATCCTTGAATGCTGTTTTCTTGGCCTTTCGGATTAGTTGGTGGTGTGTGCGGGTGGTGTTTTTGAAGGCGTCCTTGGTGCTAGTGGTTGGGTCTTTTTTCCAGGCCTTTTCAAGGGAGCGGCAGAGTTTCTTGGACTTCTTAAGATCATCGTTGAACCATGAGGCCTTCTTGCTGCCAGGTTTGCTTTGCCGTTTTTTCAGTGGTGCTAAGGTGTCGGCGGTGTTGGATAACCATAGGGTGAAGTTGGCGGCGGCTTGGTCTGGGTTAGAGGAGTGGGCAGGGGTGTTAAGAAGGAGCGATGAGGAGATCTGGTCGATGGTGATTTTTTTCCAGCTTCTTTGCAGAGTTGGTTGGAAGTGGTTGATGGGTTTCGGCTTGTTGTAGGTGAAGTGAACGCAGCTGTGGTCAGTCCAGAGGAGATCCGTGGTGTGGCTGAAGGAGATATGATTGCTGGAGGTGAAGATGGGGTCGAGTGTGTGACCTGCGATGTGGGTGGGGGAAGTGACCAGTTGTTTAAGTCTGAGGTTGGCGAGGTTGTCCAAGAGGGTGGTGGTGTTGTGGTCGTTGCTCTTTTCAAGGTGAAAGTTGAGGTCTCCCAGAAGGATGTAATCTTCCATAGGCATTAGCAAGTTTGTGTTGAAGTCCCCTGTTACAATATAATCTGCCAGAGGGTCTTCCAAAATTTGCTCCAATAGAAGATCATTTAGGGCAGTAATCAACTCTTTCTTTGAGGTCCGTTTTGGTGGTATATATACATTTACAAGAGTCAAGGTTTTATAAGGCATACTTTTACAAGTTTTATAGTGAATTTTTAGTACGAGAAAGTTTGAGTTGTTTGTATGGATTAACTCATGTTTTGCTTCTAGATCGTTTGATACAAATATTGCTAACCCTCCACAAGGGCGTCCAAATGTCTGATGTTTAACAGCTGGTTCAAAGTATCCTGTCTGATGTTTCAACATAAAAGGGTCTGTTGACCAAGTTTCTTGGAGTAATATTATTTGAGTTTCAGTTCAAAATCCTTGGATTTTAGCTTCCTTCCTTTGTCCACCGATCCCATTTATATTCCATGAACATATATTCAGTTTTGTAAAGGCCGTGGTCTTTTCTTGCACTTGGTCTTGTCAGTTATCCTTTGTTCCATGGAGGGATTCCGTAATCCAGTGTTTGTTTGCCTCTTTTGTGTTCTCTTTCTCTAATGATATCGAACAGAATCTAACTTTGTTGTTTGATTTCCCCAACGTATTTTTTAATATGGAGAAAACTGGATTGCTTTCACTGGACTGTTTTTTTTTTGTATTGCTTCCAGTGTTTAAAAGGGGTGTCGGATAGACTGTTGGCGGGAGTTGACTCCTGAAAGCCCACTGTTTCAATATCTTCTGTTGTTATTCTTGCAAGAGTTGTTAGATTTTTCATTAGTCGGAGGATGTTTCCTCTATTAAGAATGTCATGAGGGCCTCTTGATTCATACAGTGGTTTAAGGACTAATTGTACGGTCCTTTTTTTGTGGCATTACATCCCTTATATTTTCCCTTTTTCTTTCGTTTTCTGTGTAGGTAATATGCCTACTCAGACCTCTTTTTACAATAACTAAATTATCTTGCATTTTTTCATAAGTCAAACCATCAGTTATTTCTTTCCTTGTGGGGCAATTTGGCGTTAGTCCAATATTCCCCATTCCTTTCCAATCAGGGAGTACATCTTGTTTGTTGCAAGTTATAGGTTGACTGAGTGAGATTTTTTCGTGCCAGTCATTCGCAATTTGATTTGATGGACGCGTGTGCCTCTGTGAGTCATTTTCATTAGAATATATGGTTCCAAACTCTTGTGACGGCCTTGCATTATTTCCCTCTGTCATACTCTGTGTTTCGTTGATTTGAATTCCTGGGAGAGTGAGATCATTTATTATACAACCGTTAGCCTTAATTTTGTTTGTTGTTTGTGCTACTTTTTCTATTTTTTGCTTGACATTATTCAGACCAATGGTTAAGTCGGAAGGTTCAGTTAAACTAGTGATGTTTCTTTCGGTCTGTCTTTGTTTGGAACTGGTTGTGGATGGTTTAGAGAAGATGTCATAGTATTTCTCCTCTCCTTCAGCAATTTTTGTCGCTTTTGTTCCCGGCATCACGTTGACCCATCCACTAGATGTTTTATTCTTTTTATTCTTTTGATCCAAAGAATTTGTAGTTCCACAATATTTGAGTTCTAGAGTTCTTTCAGTTTCTTTAAACGGTGTAGTTAATTCTGTTTCTGATTGCGTAAAGATTTCCTTTTTTTCCCTGTTTCTTGCTTTCCTCAATTTCTTTTTTTGTCTTTTTGTTAGTTCAAATGCTCCCAAGTCTTCATCCTCCATATCCTGTTTTTTTTAAGAGTCTCCCGATGTTTTTCTTACTTTGTTTTCACTTATATCATGGTTTTATTCTCTTGGTTAATTACATTAGTCCTTTTACTGTGTTCAATAGACAATTTTGTCAGTTCCTCTTTTTTGTTTAATAAAGTTGTTTTTTTATTAATTTGGTATCAGTCCTCGTTACTATTACCCGCTTTCTTTTTTTGAATAGCTTCTTTAGCATCCTCCAGTATTGTATTTACAATTTCCGGTATGAGTACTGGTTTGTTTATTATTGGTGCACATGTGCATTCTATGCAAGTTGGCGTTTATATAGATATAGATAGTAACTCATACTTAGTGTGTTATAAAACCACTATTACAACTATACAGTTATCTATATAGTCACTCATGCAATCAATGAGTTTTAAGTACACTTATTTATATACAACAACTTTTAATTATACTGCTTTTCATTTTGGCTATTTTTTTTTAACATTGAGAAATATATTAGCACATCACCACACCCATAAAGATATCCACTCACTCAAACAATTATCATAACATGTAGTCTTAACGTGATATACCTACTGAATTTAGTATTCACATATCTTTGGGCAGTCATAGATCCCCCTCTGATTCACACACACATTCACTCTCCCATACAAATAGTCAGTTAACTAATCAATGACTAATATAGTCTTTCACGTAGCTAGTAACCAACTGGTGCAGCAGTTTACACAACAACTGACCAAGTAATGTAGCTATTCACACAGTTTAGTCACTATCTAATATATTTAATGAGACACTATAAATTAGTCAAGTAAAGCGTCAATCACACTGCTACTAAATCCCCCATCCAGATATTTATATATTCACTGATTCTTCAATGCAGATCGGTGTATATATAATACATATTTAAATACCAAACCAAACCACATTTACTGGATGTTGTTATTTGGGTTAACAATCTGTCTAAGGTACTTTAACCAATCCAAGAACTGGACCAGGCTCTTGCTTTTCGCTGCAGAATGAACTTAAAAATAGGGGTGGTTAATTGTTTTCCAGAATAAAGAGGTGTCCTGCTTATCAGCCGCTTGAGCAATTTTTCCGATGTGTAGTCTAGTATTTATTTTTTCCTTCTGTTGAGGGTCTGCTTATATAACATCCTTTCTGTTTTCATTAATTCATTAATTCGCTATCTCTTGGTCTAACCTTTAGGGCACTTTTTAAGGGCGTGTTGGCTTTGGTACAATAATATTCACACCGGCTAACATTTTTAAAAACTGTCTTTTTGTTCTTGATTTTAAGTTAAAAACCACAAGAATTGAGAAAATTGTGAGTCATTGTAAACTATCTTTGAAAATAGGGGGATGTAATGGAAACCAGAACAGCAAGTCCTCCTTTAGCTCTTCCATTCCTGTATGGCACTCCTGGGGTAATGACCATAGAAAATCCATCAATGTGGAAAGATTCTGTATGCTAATGCCCAGATGCATCAAGCATTTTTGGAGTCGCAAACGGTGCGATTCCTTAAAATCGGCCGTTTGCGACTCCAAAAATGCTTTTTGATATGCATCATTACTTTTTGTTAAAATTCGCAAATTTTGCGAATTTCTTAAATGCGATTGCATTTAAGGTCTGCGATTCCTTAAATGGAATGCATCATTGCAAAAAAATTAGCGAATTTTAAAATTGCAAGTGCAAATTACCACAAGTTTGAACCTCGTGGTAATTTGCACAATTGTTTAAAAAAGCACAAAAATGCATTTTTTAAACTGTTAAGTTACAGACACACATGTCCTTAGGACATGTGTGTATGTAACTTACATGTAAAAGTGCATTTCATGGGTGCAGGGGGGGTCCTTTGGACCCCCCTCTCCACCCTTGAAATGCTTTGTTGAATTCCTATTTTCAAATTGCGAATTCGCAATTCCCATTCATTCCTATGGGCATTTCAGCCCATAGGAATGAATGGGAATTGCGAATTCACTAATTGAAACTCGCAATTTTATTGGGATTCGGTAGAAATTGCAATTTTTACCGAATCTCAATAAAATTGCGAAAATGATGCATTGCCATTTGCGATTCCTTATTTGCGATTCCTTTTTTTTCACAAATAAGGAATCGCAAATGACAACGTTGATGCATCTACCCGTAAGTTTCTTGTAGACATATACTTTGAACGTTTTTAATTGTTTCAAGCCATGCTTCCTTATTCAACTTATTTTTTTACCCCCATTTTCCATGTTGCTACCATCAGGTTTATAAATGGTATTTCTTTGGTTAAAATAGATATGCAGAGTTTGTAATCTACAGCTTGGTGTTGTAAGTCAGGGTCACTGCATCTTCTAAGAGGTGAAAAGATATTGGTCAGTATGAAAGCTTCATGGCAATGTGCCTCGGCAGTTCATTATCTGGGTGTATAAATTGCCCCATTGTGTTTAGTCATCAATGGAGCGCACACCGTTAGCCCCTCCTCCGGATCGCCCCTCAGGACTCTGGCACTTGCCGTTCTTTAGTGGATCACCCAGGTGGGTGCAAGTCGGTACTTGTAGGACTGATGAAACTCTAGACCCGATACGTGTCCCGGGTTTTAGGATATCGCCCGAGACATGTCATCAATGGAGTGCACTTTCAGTTCTTTAGTGAATCACCCAGGTGGGTGCAAGTCGGTACTTATCCTGAAACCCGAGACATGTCTCGGGCGATATCCTAAAACCCAGGACATGTATCAGTCCTACAAGTACCAACTTGCACCCACCTGGGTGATCCACTAAAGAACTGCAAGTACCAGAGTCCCGAGGGGCGATCTGGAGGAGGGGCTAGCGGTGTGCGCTCCATTGATGACTAAACACAATATGGCTCCCTTGAGCTTTGGGCCAACGGGCTCTTGGACGACGCACCTGCGTGCCGGTTCAGGCATTGAGGCCTTTGATTGTTGTGTGACGGCCTTCTCTTTCACCCCTAACGATCTTTCTCTACTGATGAGGGAAGTTATCCCGAAACCCGAAACATGTCTCGGGCGATATCCTGAAACCCGGGACATGTATCGGGTCTAGAGATTCATCAGTCCTACAAGTACCGACTTGCACGCACCTGGGTCATCCACTAAAGAACTGCAAGTACCAGAGTCCAGAGGGGCGATCCTGAAGAGAGGTTAGCGGTGTGCGCTCCATTGATGACTAAATATAAATTGCACCATACCTGATTTGCATAAGAACCTCACAGGGACTGCCTTGATAATGTCGACTTGATGTCTTGGTGGGGTTGCTCCATAATTGCAAAGTTTGCCATTCAATGCTCTCACCATTTCTGGGAAATAGAAAGTTATGACACTGCTGTCCCCTTGGCAGTGTTTTAGAGATTACCCCACCCAGTTCACTCTTTTTACCATGTTGATTCTTTGGAAGTGAGAGTTGTAATTATAGTGAAAGATTTTTGTGAACCAATGTAAAACGTTGTTCTTCAGATCCCCCCAGTCCACTTTAATCCCACCTGGTAGTGCTGGCACATTTTTCAAAACAATTGTGTAGGGGGTTGCCTGGGGTGGTAGGTGTAGAGGCATGTGGTAATTTCTTGATTGTCAAAAAATAGTTGAGTGTTTATTCTTATGTCTGTTGTTAATTATCGTTGTGTTTGCTTTGTTAGAAATCAGCAAGACAGAAGACCTTTTACCCCATCAGTAATCCCCGTTGCTCTGTAAAAGGCTGCTGGGTCTGATAATATAACATTGGCAGTTACCTGTTGACTATATTATGCATCTATACTACCAGAGGTTTTTCAGGTAATAATGATTTTGTGATCAGTTATACAATTTCAGGTATGTCACTTTTGATCTTGGTCATTTCAGACAATAATTTCCTTTCAATAGTGTCAGTTTTCCCTTGTAATTTCTTAAATAGGGTTTCAAAATGTTGTGAGTGATTGGGAATTATTGCACCCACTATGTCCCTAGGCAGTTTTTTTAGAATGCAACTTTGTTGTCTGTATAGACTGTAAGAGATCTGTTTAATATTGTTTTTGATGGTTGTTTATTTTTTCTGCTGGGGGGATATCAGATCTGTACTGTTTGTTAGGACTGATATCTCCAGTGGAGGAGTCAGTACACATGGTGCTTTAATTATGTTTTGCCGGGGTGATGTTGTACCCTTCAGAAGGGTGTTAGTATTAAATTCTGATTAAAGGGCAGCTATATCAGACTTGGTTTCTTTTACAGCTACATTTAGGGCTGTATTTGTGGCAGCTAAGCATTCCTCTGAGCCAACAAATGTGTTATTAATTGATCCCATTGCAGAATTTAGATACTTGGATATAGGGGTGCTTGTTTTTGTACTTTTGTTTCTGCTGCCCCGTGCAGCGGGAGCAAGTTTATGTCTACCCATAACTGTGAATGAGGCCATTTAAAATGACTGTGCTACTAGGTAATACATGTGGTAATATCTACTGTGACTCAGAAGATTGGGTTTCAAAGATAAAAGGCATTGCCCAGCCACAGCCAGCTGCGGACAGGAGCAGACAGGCCCGCAGTTGGCCCAGCCTTCATCAGGGCATGGACGTGTCCTGAATGTGTACCATGCTGCAGGAGCCCAAATAGCCTTTGAAGGTGCGTCCAGGCATGGGAAAACAGGCAGGGAGTCGCAGCTGCCATGGGCGGCCCTGGGTGTTGTGGTCCACCCCAGTTCAGTCCTCACAGCTCACATATACAGCTTCCGCGCTGCAGGATCCCAAACACCCTTTGAAGGCACCTCCAGGGGGAGGAAAACAGGCAGGAAGTGGCAGCTGCCATGGGCGGCCCTGGGTGTTGTGGTCCACCCCAGTTCAGTCCTCACAGCTCACATATACAGCTTCCGCGCTGCAGGATTCCAAACACCCTTTGAAGGCACCTCCCGGTGCTGGAAAACAGGCAGGAAGTGGCAGCGGCCATGGGCGGCCCTGGGTGTTGTGGTCCACCCCAGTTCAGTCCTCACAGCTCACATATACAGCTTCCGCGCTGCAGGATTCCAAACACCCTTTGAAGGCACCTCCCGGTGCTGGAAAACAGGCAGGAAGTGGCAGCGGCCATGGGCGGCCCTGGGTGTTGTGGTCCACCCCAGTTCAGTCCTCACAGCTCACATATACAGCTTCCGCGCTGCAGGATTCCAAACACCCTTTGAAGGCACCTCCCGGTGCTGGAAAACAGGCAGGAAGTGGCAGCGGCCATGGGCGGCCCTGGGTGTTGTGGTCCACCCCAGTTCAGTCCTCACAGCTCACATATACAGCTTCCGCGCTGCAGGATTCCAAACACCCTTTGAAGGCACCTCCCGGTGCTGGAAAACAGGCAGGAAGTGGCAGCGGCCATGGGCGGCCCTGGGTGTTGTGGTCCACCCCAGTTCAGTCCTCACAGCTCACATATACAGCTTCCGCGCTGCAGGATCCCAAACACCCTTTGAAGGCACCTCCAGGGGGAGGAAAACAGGCAGGAAGTGGCAGCTGCCATGGGCGGCCCTGGGTGTTGTGGTCCACCCCAGTTCAGTCCTCACAGCTCACATATACAGCGTCCGCGCTGCAGGATTCCAAACACCCTTTGAAGGCACCTCCCGGTGCTGGAAAACAGGCAGGAAGTGGCAGCGGCCATGGGCGGCCCTGGGTGTTGTGGTCCACCCCAGTTCAGTCCTCACAGCTCACATATACAGCTTCCGCGCTGCAGGATTCCAAACACCCTTTGAAGGCACCTCCCGGTGCTGGAAAACAGGCAGGAAGTGGCAGCGGCCATGGGCGGCCCTGGGTGTTGTGGTCCACCCCAGTTCAGTCCTCACAGCTCACATATACAGCTTCCGCGCTGCAGGATTCCAAACACCCTTTGAAGGCACCTCCCGGTGCTGGAAAACAGGCAGGAAGTGGCAGCGGCCATGGGCGGCCCTGGGTGTTGTGGTCCACCCCAGTTCAGTCCTCACAGCTCACATATACAGCTTCCGCGCTGCAGGATCCCAAACACCCTTTGAAGGCACCTCCAGGTGCTGGAAAACAGGCAGGAAGTGGCAGCTGCCATGGGCGGCCCTGGGTGTTGTGGTCCACCCCAGTTCAGTCCTCACAGCTCACATATACAGCTTCCGCGCTGCAGGATTCCAAACACCCATTGAAGGCACCTCCAGGTTCTGGAAAACAGGCAGGAAGCGGTGGCTGCCATGGGTGACCCTGGGTGTGGTAGTCCAACCGAGTCCATTCCTCACAGCTCAGAAATGCAGCTCCCCTTTCAACTGTTTTGTAAACATTTACAGGTAGCAATTTTTCTATCTCCAATGTAGGTTCAATCTGATCTAGACTTAATGTTCTCAATATATGGAGTAAGGGGGTAGACCCAAGCTGCAATCACATTGGATGCTCTCTGAATGTGATATGGATGAGGATTACAATCTCTCAAACACTCTATAAAAAGTAAACGTGGGTCGGATTTTCATGAATGCAATCACAAATACAGTGGTCTGCTGACACCAGCATGCCACCATCCCTATGGGGATATCCAATTAAAGTAAGTCTAAATTTGTGACCTATATAATTTTCATTCATGTGACAGACTGCATTGTGATGCAGTTTGAATGAAAATTTTGAGAACCCACCTATTAGTGCACAGGTTAGTTCACAAAATTCCACTTGTTGCAAAACCTGTGTTTTCTGACCGGTGTTTTGTACGCCGCGTAGATTCCGTGAGGTTTGGGGTGCCCATTTTAATGTCTTGTGTTCTGTTTTGCAGGCTGTGCACAGGAGCTGATTTATGTTGATGGTTTATCACGCGGTTTCAGATCTGCATTCTGAGCATTTTGAAGCCAGATGACACTTCCTGCTTGGCATGAAGGATATTTCTATTTTAAAAATTCATTTTATTCATCATGGGTTTATCAGTCAGAGTCAATATCCTGAGGGAGCATCACCAGAGACTCAGCACCGACAAATATTTGAGAAAACAAGCAAGATGTGACTTGCTAATCATATTTAGTTGGATATTTTTATGATGTGTCTTTAAATTTGAAGGTTAGGTGGGGAGTGTTAGCTTTACCTTATGCAGAGTGCATTCTATATTTTAATGTTTTCTGAGGCTGTATGAAACTGTCCAAACCTTTATACACAGACGTGTCTTAAAAATACATATTCATACACCAAATACAGTCCACTTTCCCCGCTGGGACATGTAGTTTCTGACGCCTGAGCAGGTAGACCAAACGTTGCAGTGTTTGTATCATGCTTGATAAGGTTTTAGGCCTAGATGTTTAACTTTGTTGGATAATGTAATCTGTGACAGTAGTACGTGAAGGGCCAAACTTGCTATCCTCATTCCGGTGATGGGTACAGACAGGGGCTTGCCGAATCATGTTGTTTATGTATTTATACAGTAGCGTCTTTACAGGAACAAAGTGACATTGAAATCAACTGAGCAACCATCATGGTTCCAATTGTCTGATTGCTTTACTTTTCATTGTCATTAGAAATTGTCAAGTATTCCCCAAAGCTGGAGGCAGACAGAGGGAGCACAGGGTATTTCCATGTTGAGGGGGTTAAAAGAGTGCACTTAGAGTTCTTCCAGACAGCCCTACGGCTGCCACATGGAGCAGGAATACCAGTTAACATCATGGTGGTGCATGCTGCTGTCCAGAATTTCGCTCCCAGTAACCTTTTATTGAATGTGTTGAAGTTTGCAATTTCCCTGCACACGTATCAGCATATGATGTCGCAGGCCCCTTCATGTGACTAGGCACAGGATACCATGTTCCAATCACTATCATGGCCACACGCAAATACATGTGTAACCCTGCTGCATCATTTTCAAGCTGGCATATATCAGATTTGGTCTCCAACTTCACCAAGTACATATTCCCTACTGCATAATGAACACTACTCCTATCGTCTATATGTACATCTAGAAATCACAACAATTTCAGCATATGTCCTTTTCCTTACACCTAGCAACCAGTCAACCTAGCAATGCTAAAGAGATATTGGGTTATTTGGGCACAGCATCCCATATCAAGGACAACTGGCATATGAGTGTATTACAGAGTAGAAAACAGCTGGGACCCATATGATTTGTCTCACACAAGTCCTCAGAAGACGCAGGTAGCCAATTATCAAAAAGGTCCCCCCATGCATGGATTTATTCCTCTATCCAAGAACGGACATTATGGTCTATTGTTAACCTAACGTAGTCAGGCAATGATATGCATTCACTTACAGATAATCAATAGTATCAAATCACCACTAATTGGGATTGTATGTCAGAATACTCAATCAGAGGTAACAGGCACAATTCATCCCAATTTGTTTTCAGCTTAAAGATCCCGCCAAACTCACTCAGAAATTATACTAGTAACTTCACATTGATGTCATTGTTGAACAGATAAACAAATACATCATCCTCATATATACTGAAATTGTATGCCGCCTTTTTATCCCCATTCAGGGACCATTAATACACAACAATCAGACCAATGACTCAATATTCAGTGTGAAAAATTATAATGACAGCGGGCAACCCTGTCTAGCAACCCTCCCTTTTCATCATCTTAACCTTGTACATCTATCTGTACGTACATCATCCTACGTAACACTTCTAGTAGGTAAGGCACCCAGAGTATTAAATACATTCCCATTGTCCATAGAGACCCCCAATACTCAGTTTCCACCTGCCTAGCCAACCATGTAACTATTTAAAAGCCTCCCTAGATTGAGGAAGGTGTTGCTGCCCAGAATACTGTTTTCTGATTTGCCTACGGTATAACATGTGTAACACACATCAAAAGTATAGCTAATATCTTCTCAAACACTTCATAAAATATTTAAGGATAAAAGGCGATAAGATACCACATTCACAGGATTACTTCCTGCTTTCAGATGGACTAGGAAGAAGGCCTCTCTCATGCATGTCAGAAGTGATCCGTGGTTCTAGCCACCTTGTAAACCTTGTACATGGATAACAATCAGGGTGTCAGGCGTGTGGAATATGCGGTGTAAAAGTCCATCCACACCTGGAGTGTGACCTCTCACAATTTTCTTCAGTGAGAGTTGGATAACTTCTTCCAAGTCGCTCCTCTAATTCAATACTCTGTAAAAAAATTAAATCTGCTTAACCTAATCCTTCTTAAATGCTCCTCCAAACATTACCTTCTTCCATCTTGGAGGGGCATCATAGGTCATGGTGTCTTAATCTCAAAAAACAATATGTTAATTTCTTCCTGTTGATCCAATGTCTTCCAGTTGCAGATGTATCTTGCCCATGGGGGCATTTGATTGTTCATGAATCAGAAGTCATGCATGGGATCGTTTTTCATACTTTGCCAGCTGGTGGACTACATATTCCATATATTCAATTTGCCCCAGATTATCAAGTAATGCTTTATAATCCATTCTAAATTTTTCAAGTCTTTGTGACAGGCAGGATTGAGTGACAATTTCAGTACTTGGTCCTCTATACCAGCCTTCATTTCCCCTATCTCTCTCAGTAGAGACCTTTTCAGTCCACATACTGTCCTAAGACACAGTCCCTAGGTACAGCTTTAAATGCATTACACTAAGCTGTCAGTCCATACTGATCTATATGTTCCCATACAACACTCCTCCAGGGCTCCCAGAGGAACCTTCTGCATTGTATCCTCAAATGTACCAAGCCCCAGTTGAAAGACAATTTCAAATGGTTGTTATCTAATAATGTGTGTCCCAGATATGTTGTATCTGCCATACAGCATTACAATAAAGGAATGTATTCTGGTGTGAAGGAAATATTGACTTTTACAATACAATTTGTTTTCTGTAACCTCTGGATGTAATCATTATGTCTCTTCCACCTGGTTATCCACAGCCCTTTATTTTAATTGTCTATTGACCACCATCAAGTAGGCTACCAGTAATGGTGGATTGGACCTGTCCAGGTAGATGTCAGGGATACAGCTGAAGTTCAAGCCATTGATACATGGGGCATACTTGAGCAGGGACTGAGTTAACATGTCCAAAATATGCAAGGTTGGTGTTGATTGCAAAGGCCACTATTATTTACATTGGATTTCCCTAGCACTACCTGCACATCTATAAATCTGCTTTCTCAATCTACCAGGGAATAGTTAATTTGGAAGGGGACCCCTGGAACAACTAAACCCAACACACCCCTTCAGATCCCAGAATATGTTGTGCCAACAGTCGTGCCAAAATACTTTTTATGGAGGAAAACCAGCTCAAGAGCATACTTGCAGTCATGAAAATTTATATTTGGTTGTATGAGGGAAGCATAGATATAGTACTTTTTCACATGTAGTCATACCAGTGCATTCTAAATCAGCTTATTCTATTTCACATTTGTCATTGTGGTTTTAATGTCAAGTGATGCCTGACATGGAGGCACCACGTTGGGATTAAGCTTCATCCCCAACCTTCCCACACATTCATAATATTTTAATGTCTGCAGTAACAATGGTCTGTCTTGGTTTGAACTTGCTACTTGCTCTCTTTGGTTGAGGAATATATAAACCCTCAACCAACATCCTAAAACTTTACATTTTAACCAACCATCCCATTGCAGAGTCTGGGGAAAAGCAAATTGCATCATATGTCTAGCTGTTTATGTGTATATCTCTCCCCTTCTCTGATATTTTCTTCATGCATCGGAATTTATAAAAGTGTCAGCCATCATTGGGGTTTGGGCCTGTCCCTCTCTCAACACCTGTGTTATGTCTCAGGGGCATCTCATCCTCCATGCCTTCAAGAACATCTGGATTTAAGGAAGGAGAGTACCTGTTGAAGCTGACCTGAAGTTTAAGTACAACCATGCCAGCCCCGCTCCCTTGGGCCGCTTATACTTTGATGAGCTTGCTCTGTATTTTCCTGCCTTGCCGTAATCTGTTCTGCTGCACTGACCTGCGTTCCTTGCCCTTTGGGCAAGAGTCACACCCCTTTTGGGGCTGAATGTTTGGGCCATTGCCAATGGGGGCAGAAGTCACTAGACCATCAAAGAAAAATGACATGTGGAATATAGTTTGGCTAATGGTCTGCATGTTATGTTATAATTTGTGACCAGAATTTTTTTCTCTTTTTTATTTTAGTGCAAAATTGATGGTAGAACTGTGTAGTTGCAAGTATTTTCTAAGTAAACCTTTAAACTGTTAACTCCAAATGAGTATCAATTACCCGTATGAATGTGTTTTTGAGAAAATATGTAATATTAGCAGGCTATTTAGCCTCTGTTTGAATTGTGTGTGAAATGTTCCTTGTATTTGTGTCTTGCCTTGCATGTAACTTTTTTTGTTTTCTTTTTTAGTGGAATATAATTGGTGCTTGCTTTGCTTTGTGCAGGTTAGGTACTGGTGAGTCTGTCAGCCGCTGGCAAGTGGGTTAGATTTTTTTTACGGTATATAAGTCTCTTGCCTCCTGGTAATCATTATACTGATAGGACAACATGCCAGGTACTCTAGGATGAACCGTGTTACAGAAGTCAGTTCCAGCCAACAGCCTGAGCTCATCTACCCAGTCATGTCAAGGGAGCTGTGGGTGTGGAGATCTCCAACGGGCGACTGAAGAGAAGTGGAAGCCCTGTGACGCTTGTGCTATCATTCTCCTTGTATTGATTAATGTCTCGGAAAGAGGGTGTCAATGATGAAAAAGGCCATCATGTCATTCAATGTTCTGTTGTCTGCCACTGTGTTGTACAATCATGTACCAGTTTGCCTCATGAACAACATTTTGTAAATGACTGGATGGCTGTGCTGAACTGGGAACACAGAAGAGACCACTAACTTCATGGAACCTTTCACATCTCCACATTACAAATCCACTTAAGCCATAGTTTGGCAGTGCTGTCTGCATGGTTACCTGGTGATACTCACCAAGTAGCAACCTCTTCTGAGGTACCAGCTTGTCCAGGACCATAATTAAATGTTCCCCTATTTCCCTGGTAGCCTCCACCAAAACCCCATTAACTTCATGCCTTTGCGTGTACTCACCACCACCTGTCTATCCCTCCTAGGAGCACCACTCTCCTTCCCTAAACTTACACTGGGGAGTCTCTTGGTGCAAGAAGCATCTCCATCATTGTGCCTTGGCTGGTTGTGAGGGATCAAATAACCTGCAATTTTGTCCCTGATAACCCCTCCCTTGGAATTTATGTTGGCTCATGCCTCATTTCCTGTCGAGGTTTTTGAGGGTCTTTAGAGGACTTCCTCAGTTGACCTTCTTTTCTCCAGGCTTTCTCCTAGGGAGGGACCTGTTTGTACTTCTTCTGGTCAACCCCTGGTTTTATGTGTAAACCCATGTTCTCCCCCACTCATCAGTTGCCTTGATTAGGTCTCTGGTACTAGACATCTTTGAGACCACTAGCTACTGGTGGAACTTCTCTTCAGCACAATGAGTCAAAATGTATTCTCTCAAAAACAAATTATACAATCCTTCACAGAAGTCTGCACTGTTACCAACAATCCATCCTTCCAGTGCCTTCTTTGATATGTCAACAAAGTCTGCCCATGACTTTGTGCTCACTTTCTGGGTGTCTCTGGACGTTACCCTGTACTGCTCTGGGGTTAAACTATATTTCTCAGCTAAGCATGCCTTCTTCTGCTGGTATGATTTCCCATCCTACCCATTCAGGATCAGGAGCCTATCCCTCCCAGCTCCTTGAATTAATTTCCACAGAAGTGCACTCCAATACTTAGAGTAGACCCTACTCATCCGAAGGGTCCTCTTAAAGGCTGCTAGACACTTATCAATACCATCTTCCTTGGAGTACTTAGATATTATGGCATTGGGAAACTTGGGTTCAAATTGACCCTTAAGCATCTCAAACTCTACACCATTTACATTGCCCCCATGTCTTTTTATCCTGCCTCCCTATCCCACTTCTTCTCAGCATATTTTAATGTACACTGCTGCAGATGAATCAAAGCTATTTGGGCCTCAAGCTAGCTCTCTGCAAGGGACAGTGGTGGTTCCTGAGTAGGGGACACTTCCCCTTCCCACCATCTGGATTCAAATGGGTGACACTGGAGAAAATGGAAGAGGCACCATCCTAACCCCCTTGAATCTCCCCTGCTACACCAGACCAAGTCCTAAGGGACTTAAGCAACCCAGAAATCCAGAACGTAGAAAGTTCAGCCAGGACTAGCTCTATGGTTCCTTATTTTTAGGTCAGAACACTGTCAATATTATACACACATACTTAGAAAAATTCTAAAACAATAGATTAAAACAGTTTAGTCCAAAATCCAAAAATGTCAAGTCAAGTCAAGTCAAAAGATTTATATAGCGCGCTACATACCCAGAGGGTCTCAAGGCGCTTGAAGAAGGGTGGGGAGTTACTTGTCGAAAAACCACGTTTTGAGTTGCTTTCTGAATGCTAGGTGGTTCTGAGTAAGGCGAAGGTGAGTGGGAAGTGAGTTCCAAGTTTTAGCTGCTAGGTAGGAGAAGGATCTCCCTCCCATGGTGGTTTTGTTGATGCGAGGTACAGTGGCAAGGGCTTGGTTGGAGGATCGTAGCTGGCGGGAGGGGGTGTAGAAGGATAGTCGTGTGTTGAGACATTCGGGTCCGATTTCGTAGAGTGCTTTGTGTGCGTGGGTTAGGAGCCTGAAAGTAATTCTCTTATTGACGGGGAGCCAGTGGAGGTTTTTCAGGTGATCAGAGATGTGTTCTTTGCGCGGGATGTTTAATATGAGCCTGGCTGAGGCGTTCTGGATGCGTTGTAGTTTTTTCTGGAGTTTTGCGGTGGTGCCGGCGTAGAGGGTGTTTCCGTAGTCCAGTCGGCTCGTGACCAGAGCGTGGGTGACTGTTTTTCTAGTTTCGGTAGGGATCCAGCGAAATGTTTTTTTGAGCATGCGAAGAATGTTGAAGCAAGATGAAGAAACGGCGTTGACTTGTCTATTCATCGAGAGTGAGGAATCCAGGATGACACCCAGGTTCCTGCGTGGTCCGTCGGGATGGGTGCTTTTCCAAGGGCCTCTGGCCACCAAGAGTCGTCCCAGGTGGAGGGGGAGGTACCTAAGATGAGGACTTCTGTTTTGTCTGAGTTCAGTTTCAGACGGCTGTATTTCATCCATTCGGCTACTTCTTTCTTTCCTTCATGTAGGTTGGTTTTGGCCGTGTTAGGGTCTCTGGTGAGTGATAGGATCAGTTGAGTGTCGTCGGCATAGGAGATGATGTTGAGGTTATGTTGGCGTGCGATGGCCGCGAGGGGGCTCATGTAAACGTTGAAGAGGGTGGGACTGAGGGAGGACCCTTGGGGAACGCCGCAAATGACTTCAGTGGCCTCTGTGTTCTTCCAGAGAGGAACGAGTTGATCCATTCCAGTGCCCTTCCTTGGATTCCAATGTCTTTTAGGCGCTGTAGAAGGGTGCTATGGCAGACCGTGTCGAAGGCTGCGGAGAGGTCGAGGAGGATGAGGGCGACTGTGTCTCCATTGTCCAGTAGAGTTCGAATGTCGTCAGTTGCTGCAATGAGTGCAGTTTTGGTGCTGTGCTTGGCTCGGAAGCCGGATTGTGAGGAGTCGAGGGATTTGTTGGTTTCGAGGAATGCGGCGAGCTGGTTGTTGACAGCTTTCTCGACGACTTTGGCCGGGAATGGAAGGAGTGAGATAGGGCGATAGTTTTTGAGTTCGGTGGGGTCAGCTGTGGGTTTCTTCAGGAGGGCGCTGAGTTCAGCATGTTTCCAGCTTTCCGGGAAGGTTGCGGAGTTGAGGGAACAGTTGATGACGTCTCGGAGGTGCGGTGCAATAATGGAGTCTGCTTTGTTAAAGATGTGGTGAGGGCAGGGGTCTGTGGGGGATCCTGAGTGGATAGAGTTCATCAGACGGATGGTGTCCTCAATGGAGATTGGCTTCCAGTCGTTGAGGATGTTCAGGGGGGGTGGGGGTCCTGCGGGGGATTGGGTGGGTTGGTCTCCGGGTTGGTTGTCGAAGCTGTTGTGGATGTCTGCAATTTTGTTGTGGAAGAATGAGGCTAGGGAGTCGCAGAGGGCTTGAGAGGGGGTGATGTCGTTGGTTATTCTGAGGTAATTTAAAGAATTTTTAAAATCCTAATTCACTTTACTGAAAGTGTCGTAATTTGACGATGGCTGGGTTAGCGCTTAGCTTTGCTACACGTTATTCTCCTTAACTTGGCCATATTAGAAAATGCCATCTTGTATGTTACGGTGGCCATTTTGGGGAATGAGCAGCCTCGTGGTCAGCATGCCCTTTAGTCCGTTGTCCGTACCACTGACCACTCGAGTTTGCCCAGCAACAGGCTATTTTTAGTAACGGTCAAGCTTGTACATGTGCAGTCCCAACTGACCATTCACCCCTCAGGAATGTTCCGCCAAAACTGACCAACGGAGTTGTAACCCCTCCCATGAGTTGGCTGTGTTCTAAAAATGACCATATATGTAAATAAAGCTCTGTAACCTTGTACCGCCTATCTTTTTATTACCTGTAAACTGTGTAAAAGAACGAATCACACCAACGTTCGGTGTGATACTTCTTGCATTACCGAAGGGTGCTGTAGGAATGTACCACCACCCCATGGGGTCTTAATAAACTTGTTCTTTGTACTTTTCAGTTTCCGTGCCAACAGTTCTTTCGGTGTAAGCGGGTTATCTACGGAGCATGTAGGCCTTGGGAACCCGATACCACAAATTGGCGACCACGAAGGGACTCATCGGCGACTCGGATGCCCGAAGAAGAGGTTGTGACGAAGGATTGGAAACTCGCCATGGACGCGTACGCTGCCACCGAGTGACCCGAGTCTTGGCACCCACGGTGTTGTCTTCCTTTCCTTCTGATCTGACCTTCCAGGTGGCGCCGGTCTCCGACTGAGTTCTTGATCGTCTGTGTTGCTGGATAAGTGCCTTTTGGCTGATTCGATTAAAGACCTTGGCAGTTGGAATCTGGACCTTTTGAGATTTGGGTAAGATTTGTGAGTGGTAAGGTAGTCTACGGACGCTTACTGAAGTTCTACGATTTGTGATCGGTAAGGTAGTCTACGGACGCTTACCGAAGTTCTGTGACTGTGACTTTGATTTGAGTTAGCTAACATTTGTAACTTTGTGAACTTTGAATCTATATGTGTAGTGCACTTCACATAGGCAGGCATGTAGAGATGTTTCTCTAATCTTGTTTTCTACTCTGAGCAGCACATTTGTGTGAAGTACTGTAAGTGCCATTTTATATGGTATCGCACTTTCGTGATACTTTTTGAACATGCCTGTTTTAAGCACACTCCGAGGGATGTGCTGTCTTGGAAATGGTACCACAATTAGGTTAGCGGAATCACAGCCGGCTCCCCCAGAAGGAACTCCAAACCATGAAATGTACATAAAATTTGGCCTTCCCCCTATAATGTACAGTAAATTATGGCATAAATATACCAGAACCGATCCCGAATTGCAATGGCCACTACATGGGTCGTTTGATTTACGAAAGGTTCAGTTTGTGGAGCAATGTTTGTTTCAGCGCAGGTCTAGACAGAATATGTTTGATTGTGTACGAATGTGGGAGAAAGCGGTGCGTGAACGTATGAAAAATTAGGTTGCCTTGGCGGACAAAGAGCAGCGCAAGGCTGCTCGAGATAAGGCTTTACAGCTTGAGGAAAAAGAGGTTCAGGAAAAGAAAGAGAGGGAGGAACGGGAACGTAAATTGCAAACGACCGGGCAATTTCCTATTCGGCGACCGCTTTATCCTGTCCTTAATAATGAAACGAATGATTTTTCGTTATTAGATCGATCGCCGCCTCCGTACGTTTCACCTACGGCTCCGACTGAAGATTCCGACGATGAAGGGCGAGACAAAAAGGATCTATCAGGTGTCAGGTTATTTGCTCAGAGAGGAGCGGAGTTGCGTAGTTATGCTAGGAAGTTAAATCTGGGCCAAGTAACTGTATCAGACATTGTAGTTGAAAGGGGTAAATGGACAGATAAAGAATTGTTGTGTTTTTTGGCTACTTTCGCGACAGAAGTTGTTGCTCGATATCGTAAATATTCAGATACTCTAGAACCTAAAGCTGTGTTGGTTTATTGTGAGAACTTGGATAAAGGTTTGTTTGTCCTTACAGATACGGATGACCTTTTCAGACAACTGATCCAGCTACGGGATGAAGCGTCCAGATTGCGGGATGAAGGGAAAAAGGATAAGGAGCCAGTGCCGGGGTCAACAGAGCACGTTACGGAGTGTTCTCTCCGGGGTTCAGATAAGAATTATAAAGTGCATGTTATGCCTATGCGTGAAGCGGCACCTTTGTATGTTCCGCCAAAAGGGGATGGTACAGATGAGGATAAAACATCGAAGGATGCGAAGGGGTATTTTATATATAATTGGGTGTATACGCCTTGGAATAGAGCGGATGTTATGGCGTTGAAAAATTCCTTACCTGATCTTCGTAAAAACCCAGCAGCATTCTATGAAGGGGTGGAGGGGGCTATTTCCTCCTGTGTTATGACTCTTGTCGATATAGATCTGTTTTTTGGGTTGATTCCGCCGCCTGATATGTGGAGATTAATTCATAAAAATAATGATGAAGCAATACTTGGGGGAACATGGAAAGAAATAAACCAGGCAGATTTAGACAGGGAACCTGCATGTAAGCCATGTGAGTTGATTCTAGGCCTCCCGGCGGCTATTTTGACTAAACTAAAAATGCTTGTTCCTTCTAAAAAGATCGATTGGACCATGCTAGCTTCGTGCAAACAAAAGTCAGATGAAACGGTCTCAGATTTCTTTACACGCTTTGAAGAGGCGTTTCCCGATTACAGTGGTCAATCGTTAACAGATGATACGGGTAGGCATTTGTTTGTAGATAAGTATGTGGCTAATCTCCTACCGGAGATTGCAAAATGATTAAAGTCGAGTGAAAGTTCCTGGGCCACGGCGACCCCTGCGTCTTTGTTAACCATGGCTCAGTATTATGAGCGGCAGGAATTGGAGGCTAAAGAAAGTGTTGATAAGAAAGCGAAGGAATTGAAAACGAAGGTGATGTTGGCACAGGTTCGTGGAACGCAATCTAGAGGGAATGACAGAGGTAGACGAGGTGGGGGTAATGCGTCGTATGGTCGTACGGATATAGCGGAGGATCAATGTGCTTATTGTAAGGAATTTGGGCATTTGGCTGAAGATTGTCCGGTACTTCGTGAACAACGTAGTCAGCGTGGTCGAGGAGGTGGAAGGTCGAGGAACAGTTATTCGGGGGCGAGAGGTGGCGAAGGTGATCGTGGAAGGGTTGAAGAGAGGGGCCGTGGCCAGGATGAACGTAACACTTTTGATAGACGGAATCAGTATCAGATATTGGAGGGTGAGAATGTGGAGCATCAGGATTATGTGCATGCATAGGACTGCGTAGGATGGGGTACGGAATCAGTTGAAGTGCCGGTAGATCAGAGAGGTCCATATTTATCAGCGGGCATTTTGGGTTCTACTGATCAGTTTTTAGTCGACACAGGAGCTACTCGTAGCGCTTTGTCAAAAAACTTGGTTCCGAGGGCACCCCTGTCTGGCGAAATGATAACATGTGTAGGGTTTGATGGCACACCCTCTCCTAGCCCACTATCAAAACCTCTTGCACTTTGTCTTGATAATTTTTTTAGTTTTGGTAAATTTTTGTTGTCGCCCCATACACCAGATAACATCTTGGGCATTGATTTGCTTAAATATTTTCGAGCAACGATACGTTGCGCTCCAGAGGGAGTGCAGGTTATTTTGAATGACAATTATCCCGAATCGGACAGGTTTTGCACTATACAAGACACTGCAGCATTAGCTTCTCTCCCACACACGTTATGGGCGACCTCAGACACGGATGTGGGACAGATGCTTATACCACCTATTCGTATCACTGTAAAGGAGGGAGTACCTTTGCCACGTGTACCACAGTATAAGATTTCCAGGGAAGGTGAAATTGCCCTGACGCACATTGTCCAAGATTTGATCATTGCAGGAGTAGTGGAGGAGGTTCCTTACAATGTGTGCAACAGCCCTATTCTTCCGATCCTTAAGAAGGATACTGACAACAAGATCTATCGATTTATTACTGATTTGAGAGAAATTAACAAAATTGTCATCCCCCAATATCCGGTGGTGTCTGACATCACGACATTGCTTACGTTGGTCCCCCCAACGGCAACAACCTTTAGTGTCATTGATCTTAAAAATGCGTTCTTTTCTATCCCCATCCACCCTGATAGCAGATATTTGTTTGGCTTCACGTTAAATAATAAATCGTATAGATTTTGTCGTGTTCCTCAAGGTTACACTGAGAGTCCTAGTATCTACAGCCAGGCTTTAAAAAGACAGCTTGATTCTTTTGAATTGCAATCTGGAGTTGCCCTTATTCAGTATGTCGATGACCTTTTGTTAGCTGCAGACTCTTATGCACAATGTGAGGAGAGTACACTTGCTTTGCTTTCCTTTTTGGCACAGAACAATCATAAGGTTTCGAAGAAAAAGCTTCAATACTGTAGACCCAAGGTGACCTACCTCGGTCATCTTTTGTCTAAGGAGGGGCGTGCATTAACATCAGATCGAATTCAGGCGATTTTAGACACACCAGTCCCCCGCACTCAGAGAGATGTACGTGCCTTCATAGGTTTAACGTCCTTTTGTAGACAGTGGATCATGGAGTTTTCGCACATTATAAAACCTTTGTTAGTGTTACTGTCCAAAACTACACCAATGCCCCTTGAATGGACAGATGAATGTCAAAATGCCTTTGACCAATTGAGACAAGCCCTTTGCTCTGCACCCGTGTTAGGTACTTCACGTTGTATGTGCACGAGAAAGATGGGTGCGCGTTATCTGTGTTAGTGCAAGCACACGGGGATAAACAAAGGCCATGCAAATACTTTTCAGCGGTTCTTGACCCTGTAGCACGAGGGTTACCTGGGTGCTTTCGAGCAGTTGCAGCAACAGCGGTAGCTATACGACAGAGTGAGGGAATAGTTTTATCGCACAAATTGTTGGTGTTAGTTCCCCACGCAGTAGATGCCTTGTTGAATCAAACGAAAACACAGTATCTCACGAGCGCACGTTTGACAGGATATGAGCTCACACTTCTGGCGCCACATATCACACTGAAAAGATGCGCTACCCTGAACCCTGCCACTTTATTGCCCTATCCGGTCGAGGAGGGTCAGGAAGAAAAACATCATGACTGTGTTTTCCTGACCGAGGAACAGACAAAGGGTTGTGTCGACTTACAGGATATGCCACTTCCAGATGTGGATGGGGAACTGCGGGTTGATGGATCGTGCTTGAGGCTGCCAGATGGTACGACTTCCGCAGCATATGCGATCACGACACTTAAGACAGTGGTAGAAACAGCTAGAATACCACATAAATCGGCTCAAGCAGCAGAGCTGACACCCCTGACAAGAGCCTGCGAACTGAGTGCTGGCCTATGTGTGAACATAAACACAGACAGCCGGTATGCCTTTGGAGTAGCGCATGACTTCGGGCTACTCTGGAGAGAACGTGGGTTTTTGACTTCTCATGGAGTACACATTATGCACGGAGAACTAGTGCGTGATCTCTTAAACGCGTTGCTTTGTCCAAAGAAAGTAGCGATAATTAAATGCAGTGCCCATAAAAAGATCACCGATAAAGTGGGTCAAGGAAATGCTTTTGCAGACAGTATAGCGAGACAAACGGCTATGTCTCGAACTGACTCCCCCATGTATGTAACAAAATCACAGGCTGAGCGATGGTATGATGCTAGAGCGGAGATATTAGATATTCAAAAATCAGCTACTGAATCAGAACTTGCGGCATGGGCAGCAGAAGGGGTACTAGATGATGAGGGTTGTTGGAGAAGCAAGGACATGGAGAGATGGAAATTGCCTGCAGCTTACTTGCAGGCGATGGTTCAGATGACACACTGATTGGCGCACGTGGGAGCTCTAGCAATCACTCTATTGTTAACACGAGTTTGGGAGCATCCCGAGATTGCCAATACTGCTAAGAGAGTAGTGCAGACCTGTCTGATATGTTTACAGCACAATCCTGCAAAGGGGACTCATACTCCGAAAGGAGGGTTCGTTCCACCCTCTGCACCATTCGAGGTACTCCAAATGGATTATATCCAGCTTGAGCACTGCAATAACCTTAAGTATGTCTTAGTGGTGGTGTGTGCCTTTAGCAAATGGGTTGAGGCTTTCCCCACGAAAGATAATACAGCTTTGACAACAACTAATGTGTTGCTCAAGGAGTACATCCCTCGATTTGGAGTTTGCAAATTTTTGTGGAGCGATAATGGGCCTCATTTTGTTGGGAAAATTGTGGAGTATGTACTGATTAGGGATCCAGCAGAAGTTTCATGCTGTGTTCCACCCTCAGTCAGCAGGTCTTGTTGAGCGGTACAATGCCACGTTGAAGTTGAAGTTGGCTAAGATTGTGGCGTCCACGTCATTGAAGTGGCCGGATGCCTTGCCGCTAGCATTGCTCTCTCTTAGATCAGTGCCCCACTCTCGAACAGGCCTCACACCGTATGAAGTGGTGTTTGGAAGGCCCATGAACATATGGGGAGTGCCTAAGCCGCGATTGATACATGATGTGCCTTGTATAATGATGAACGATTATTTGGCACGATTAACAAATGATTTGCTTTCTATTCATCAACAGGTTCGAGAAGCGCTCCCTGACAACTCCAATGGAGAGGCTCACAACCTTCGTCCTGGTGACTTCGTGATGGTGAAGTCGTTTGAGAGGGCGAATAGCTTGGAACCGAGGTGGCGTGGCCCCGAGCAGGTCCTCCTAGCAGCTCGAACAGCTGTACGAGTGACCAACAGAAAGCGGTGGGTGCACTCAACTCACTGCCGTCGTGTTTCGCCAGATCTGGTGAATCCTGCTGTGTTGACTGATTACAAGGAGATTCTGGATAAAGAAAAGAGCCCAGCTGTGACATCGGCCGAAGTCGAGGGAGCCTTCCCGGACCACACTGTTTCTGGACGACAGCGCTACGATCTGCGGCCAAGATAGAAAGAAGATTTTTGTTTTTCGAGACTGGTTGGTTACTGCTCTGGGGTTTGTGAAACGGAAGCCGGGAATCTCAAGGGGGGGGGATCTGTTCTGCCAAGAGTAGTGACACCCGTCTTGACCCCGGAGAAGAAAACAACAGCTACCTCGGAGCTCAGCACCGTATTTTTCTTTTTTAGGTATATATATACATTTGAGACATTGTGAACTCTGTGAACTATGGCGTCCACTGCATCACGAGACAAAAGAATACTTGGTGCCATCTTATTCGTCTTGACAATTGTGGTGATAGCAGTGATAGCCTGGGTAGTAGAACTTGTGGTGCCTGTACGTGAACATTTGCTGCCGACTACCCCGGCTCCATCTGAACATTTTCACTTCACCTTGCCCTACCACGAAGAACGGCACTGACAGACTTATTTGAACAATAGCTTTATTCAGATTCTGCATCATACTCATAACATGATGAATACTTCCAACTGTTGGGTGTGTGGAATGTTGCCCGGTCATCAGAAGAAAGGGGGCACTCCACTCATCCAGCTCCCATTTTCACATAATGGATCCTGCAATGCCTGGTACACTCTTCTATTCACTTTGCGATGGCCAACGAAAGGGGGTGTGCTTTTCCGTTTGAACAAGATTTGTCACCATGACCGGGATGGGTATCCACGAGCTGAGGGTACTCGATTTGAATGGGAAGAATACCGCCCAACAATGTGTCTGCACCCCGCGTTTATAGCAATCAAAGGAATATTAATGTATCCAGTTCACATGTTAATAATGTTATTGCCACTAAAGCTGATTTGTGCATACGTAATAAAGGTACAATCCCGGTTGGAAAAAGTGAATGCAACACTACACTTACATTTGACAGCCCGAATGGCATTTCGTTTGTGACATCTCGTAATACCTACTTTATTTGTGGAACGAAAGGCTATCATCAGCTCCCTTTAGGATGGTTAGGTACATGCTATGTATCCTTTGTATTGCCCCCTGTATTCATTGCCCCACCAATGTACCACAATGATTATGTGCTTTATCACGACTTCGTACTGAATCGTGTTAAACGAACTGTGGTTCTGGATGACATCGACCAGACCGATACTGCCTTACAACAATATGTGGACTTTAATCTGGGACTGTTTTCCTTTGTGGGGGCTGCGTTGAATAGTCGGAAAATACGACGACTTACTCGTGTTGTTGAGGCTGTAGCCAATGATACTGCTATTGCATTAGGGAATATTACCGAAGAACTCCAGATTTCTAGGATTGTTACGCTTCAGAACCGCATGGTTCTAGATGTGGTTCTAGCTGACCGTGGCGGGGGGCATGTAGAATCATCGGAAGTAGCTGTTGTGTGTACGTGCCCGATAATTCGCCATCTGTTTATGATCCTATTTCAAAGTTACACAAAATAGCTGCTGAAATACACCCAGACAATGGAACTTGGACTCTTTCAGGATGGTTCTGGTCAATGCTTACCGCTTGGGGTTGGAAACTATTAACGATTTTATGTGTCATTGTTGGGATACTGTTCTTTGTATGTTTATGTATACAATGTGGTCCTGCCTTATGTTCCATGTGTTTATCAGCCTGTATTCCATCCAGACGTACTCTTGCTCGCAATGAAATGATGCTTCATAAAGAAGTTGCCCAAATAATGTTAATTGATATTGAGGACGAATACCCGGATTATGTCCACTATGAGGTAGCTTCAGCTAAACGCTAAAAGGGTTGTCTGTCGTAATTTGACGATGGCAGGGTTAGCGCTTAGCTTTGCTACACGTTATTCTCCTTAACTTGACCATATTAGAAAACGCCATCTTGTATGTTACGGCGGCCATTTTGGGGAATGAGCGGCCTCGTGGTCAGCATGCCCTTTAGTCCGTTGTCCGTACCACTGACCACTCGAGTTTGCCCAGCAACAGGCTATTTTTAGTAACGGTCAAGCTTGTACATGCGCAGTCCCAACTGAACTGTCACCCCTCAGGAATGTTCCGCCAAAACTGACCAACGGAGTTGTAACCCCTCCCATGAGTTGTCTGTGTTCCAAAAATGACCATATATGTACATAAAGCTCTGTAACCTTGTACCGCCTATCTTTTTATTACCTGTAAACTGTATAAAAGAACGAATCACACTAAAGTTCGGTGTGATACTTCTTGCATTACCGAAGGATGCTGTAGGAATGTACCACCACCCCATGGGGTCTTAATAAACTTGTTCTTTGTACTTTTCAGTTTCCGTGCCAACAGTTCTTTCAGTGTAAGTGGGTTATCTACGGAGCATGTAGGCCTTGGGAACCCGATACCACAAATGATGTAATTCTTAAAGTCCTCATCCCCACCGCGAAATACCAATGTTGGAAAGTGGGTTTTTAGTTGCAGCAAATTTATATCCACTACTGGTAATAATGCATTCAATGGGTTCAGTATAGGTCTTAGAAATGTTTTCTCATGCTCAACCCTTGGTAGCTTGGCTGTAAGCAGGCAGGCTTAACTTCAAATACATGTTTAAAAAAATGTAATCCACATTTTTTAAGATTTAGTAATATGTATTACACAGTCATCTAAATCGGCTTTAGGGAATTGAGGTTGTGCTAGACTGGAACAAAGTCAAAATTTCAGGTTGATAATGATCCTGCTCTGCATGGCTACCCTTTGCGGTAGGTCGCAGTCAACGTTTTTACCTTCTGACTTAGAAACATTTCTTGAGCTTTTCTTTCAAGGGTCCCTCTAAGCTCTCAACCAGTGCAGATTCGGTGAGGGTTTTCTGGCTTCCCTAATGATGAACTCCCAGTCAAACATGTGGAAGCCTGACCTCTATAGCTTTCCAGAGGGACGAACCAGAGATCCAGGCCAGTTTGTGGTTGAAAGTGGGTGGCTTGACGCTCAAAGTTTGGTCACCTTTTTTACATTCGGACTTAATATCCTTTACTGAGCTTTTTCCTTGCGGAGTCCCACAACACTCTTCTCCGGGCTGACTTTGGTGATGGTTTCATAATTCTCAATTCACAGCATTAAGATACAAAGCAAACAGTTTTCCCCCCTTTTTCCCACCCCAACGTTCTAACAGGTCCCTTCTGTTAATAGACACCATCTCACATACTCAAATGGGCATTGGAATATTCCATTATATAATCCATTTGATCCCATCTCTGGTTTAGATGAAAATGAAGGACTGACGCTACCTGACCTTTAACTAGGATGTACCCATGAGCAATCGAGCAAATGTAAAATTTCCAATGAAGCCATCATTTCTACACTTATCCCCACTAGCAGGCCATCTGAGCCCCTACAAGTAACATCGGGGGATTACTTCCTATCACAACCAGATTTGTCTTCGAACTTAGAGGCCGTCCCTGAGCTTTCGAACTCTACTAAAATGGGAAATATTGTGTTAAACTCATGTCACTATTATGCGAAAAATGATTGTTCCGCAGGGTGTAACTTACCACACAACAGTTCTGTCATCTCAATTACACCTGGTGAGCTTATCCTTGGAAAATCTTCTACCCGGTCTTCTCAGCAAGTAGAAATTCATTTAGTGGGGGATGTTGGGAACCATGATACTGTCTTATCTCCTAAACCATGTTCTACTGCTAATGGTGAAAAAAAAGGGGTTGTCTCCATGAAACCTAGACAATTACCTGAATTTTCCCCCCACTTAGTTCTTAATTGGAACATGGCAGGCCTTGCAATCGAAACTGGCTTCCAACCATGGTTGGAATTAGTGAATAACTACTCCATCCTATGTTTCCAGGAAACATGGGCATTAAATCCTGTCCATCTTCTTGGGTTTCAGACCTTCCACTCACCAGCCCTAGCAAGTAACCAGGGAAGAAATAGGGGTGGTTTATGTGTGTATGTTAGTATCTCTAGTGGACTCACTGTTTTGAAACATATTCCCACTGAATTTTATCAGGTTGTCGTGATTAGATGGGGTAACTCACTTAATCTGATTTTAATACATTTCTATAATAATGTGTCCTTAGAAAATTTATCACAAATTATAGATGAATTGAGTCACACAATTATCAGCCTAAAAGAATCCGAAGGCGGGGAGTGTGTCCTTGCTTGGCTGGGTGATTTTAATTGCAATATTTGTCAGCATGGCCCGAAGGGAATTTGCGGCCTTGGGTCCCTTTTGGATGATACTCCGAATCATTTTACTCACTCTAAAACAGGGGACATTTTAAATCATTTTTTCTTTTAGTTTAATTTGTTATACATTAAAGACTTATGTTCACCCCGTACCATTTCAGCCAACGTTTCATGGGAGGGGTTGCAACACTGTGATAGATTTCATGCTTTTCGCCAAAACACACGCCCATTTACTGTCATCATGGAAAACTTTAGATTATATTTATGGCGACCATTATGCAATTGCATTTACTATTAACAAGCCCTCACATAAGCATGCATCTAGGGATAACTGCCCCACCTATCAACAACCTATTTCCGTCGGGCGCACCAACGGTTTCACCCTTAAATGGGATAAGGTTAATCCCGTGGGGCTCTTTGATAAATTATTTATGGCAAGAAAGGAAGAGATTGACACTTGTTTATCTCCATTTGGAAAACCCTCTAAAAATCTTGGATTCTTTTTCAAGGGTACAAGCATCGTTAAAACACCTACTCTCCCGCCAGTTAAAGTCAGGCCCTTACAAACCCTAAGGGTGGTTTGATAAGAACTGCACATCTGCGTTAAAATCCCTAAAAAAGGCCTTACATGCCACGCCTAGATCCCCACGCGAGATCCGTCAGGCCAGACACCTGTATTGCTGTGCAATCAAGATTAGGGAGAAAACCATGAAACATGTGCCTTGGCAAGCATGAATATCTTCCTCTGAAAATAGGGATCCAACTGCCTTTTGGAAGGCTGTAAACGCACCCTTTGTCCGGGACAAAACGTCTGAGCCGATAGACATAGCTATAAATGGGGATACTTGGGTGGCTCATTTCCAAAATCTGTATAACAAATTTTCCACCCATTTATCTCTCCCGGCTCTTATTACACCTTGCAACAATAGTATACCCTGCCTGGGAACCCTCCCGTTGGATATTGTTTTTACTTGTGCGGAGGTCACTCTGGCCATAAGGGAGAGCGCCCTTCCGGCAAGGCACCGGGCCCGGATGCGATACCTATTGATGTTTTTAAAGCTGAAATTGATCTCTGGGCCCCATTACTAACCATCGTGATGAATTGTGCTAACATCCATGGAATTATCGCAACGTGGTCAGAAGCGATAGTTGTTCCTATATTTAAAAAGGGAGACAGGCATGATCCATCTTGCTATCATCTGATTTCCCTCCTTGACGCCTTGATCAAGGTTGCTGGCCGCATTATTTTAAAGCGTGTGCAACAATGGACTGAGGACGCCAACATTTTATAGATTTTTCAGTATGGCTTTCGCCCTGGTATGGAAACGGTTGAGCAGAGCCTAAATTTGTACTTTTTAATCTAAGTATACCCAAGCCAAGAAAGGTAACGTTTTTATTACTTTTATTGATTTGAGTTCAGCCTTCGATTGTGTTCACCATAATCAGTTATGGTCCACACTTGAGGACCTGGGTATGGAACCTTCAATCCTTAATTTCATCAAGGAATTTTACAGGGAATTTTACAGGGATGCTGGGGTGAGGGTGCGCTTTGGACAACGAGGGGAGTGCTCATCAAGATTCTCCATCACGAGTGGGGTGAGACAGGGGTGCATTTTAGCGCCCCTACTCTTCTCCCTCTATATTAACTCTATTGGCGACCACCTAAAAGTTTTCCATATGATTACCCCTCAGTCCCGGGCCATCCCATCCCCATCCTTTTGTTTGCGGACAACACTGCCATCATGTCGCAAACCAGGCTGGGCCTACACAGGGCTGTCTCAAAGTTCACACTTTTTATGAAGGAAAAGGGACTTAAGGTTAATATATCAAAAACCTTTTCCATGTCCTGTCGACATGGAACAAAGAAAGAACCTTGTCCCATTTTCATCGAGGGTAGAAGGATAGAGACTACAGATCAATTCCCCTATCTTGGGATTTCTTTTTACAGGAAGTGCTCTTGGCACACAGCATTTAAAGCTAGAAAATTAGCATTTTCTAGGGCGATTGGAGCTTTGCAGAATTTTGCAGCTAAAATTGGGGGTAGACCCGTCAAAGAGCTGATTGTAGTATACCGCCAGTAGGTAATATTACCTACTGGCGGTCGCCAGTAGGTATATATAGTTAGGATTTTTTCCCTATGGGATTTTTGAAAATTCTATGTCTAATAACTTTGGCGTTTGTGGACGGAATTGGCTGACATTTTCAGGAAAATTGAACATTTTGTTTCTGAGCAGCCCCTGAAAATGTGGGGGGGGGTTCGTCAAGGGGGGGCCGAGAAAAAAGGGGGGTCCCAAAACACGTTTTTCCCATGTTAATTTCCATAGGGCGGTTGGCCTCACTTTTAGCTCGAACGTTTGAATGGATTTGCACGAAACTTGGCAAAATTGTAGGGACTGTTAGCCCGATGTGCCTTTGCTAGGTCTCAATATATGTGCTCCAGTGGATTTTGAGAAATTAACGTTCAAAAAAGATATATATCTGTGACAGCGCTCCGGTTAGCGCTCTGGTTCGCGTACTTTTCGCGTAACGGAGCTTTGCGAAGCGAAGCTGATTGGCTCTTCGGTGTCTGTCAACATTCTAAACAGTCCGGAGCGGCCGCCATCTTGTCTCTCGGTAGGATCGAGAGACAAGAGGAGGCCAAAACAAAGGGTGAAATTACCATAAGGGGGCATAGTAGATCCTCGTTGACCCCCTAGGTTTTATGTGGAGGTTTTAAAAGGGCCCGGCAGGGCAAAAAAAATATTTTTTTATTTTTTTTGCGTGGGGAGCGCCCGGTTTGCGAACCGGAAAGCGTTCTGGGGAGCGTACTATAAGGAAAAAAGAATGATAGACTTTTCAAATACTGTATGTTAATTGATTGTTGGTTTTGTTGATTATTTTTTAATTTCTTTATTTTTTAAGCAATTATTTATTATTGTGATTGTGTTTCAAAATTTAATAAACTTTCTAACATTTCACTGTCTGAAATGTCATTATTTTCATTGAACATAGTTTGTATTCTCTGAGGGTGTAAAATGTCCTCATTTTGAAGGAGGTCATCTACTGCTTGCACACATTGCAGTAGTTCTTCATCCATAAATTCTATATAATTTGGATCAAATATTTCTTGGCTGCTCTCTTGCAGGACAATTTGAAATTCAACTTTGTGTTCGCCTTCCATTTTGCCTGAAATTTGGATAAAAAAAATATATATTAGTAGAGATAGGGCACTGTTGGGATTAATTTTAGATAGGCAGTTTTTATCAGTGAATTTATCTTTGGGCAGTGTATAGTATCAGAGTGGAAGTAGGAATATAAAAAAGTGTATGTGATTTAACGTAAGTAAATTCATAATTATACAAGAGAAGCCTAACTCCATCCATAACTATAACAGAGAAGTCTATCTAAATCTAAAACTACTACAGAGGGATAGTATATAACTATCAGAAAAAGTTTACCATATTAACTTATAGTGCACAATATACTTCAGTTTTAAAAATAATAACTTACCTTTACAAAGAAGTAGAAGTGATTAGTGAAAATCCAATTGAAATGTACAACAAGAAGTAGTAGTCAAAATGGCTGTGTTTCCTTCTCTTCCTTTATATATATATATATTCAGGTATATAACCAATCAGATGTCAGGTAATAAAAGTAGAAAATGAAAGTAACATTTTCATTGGTTGTCAATTCCAACACTTCAGATGTGTTTTGTGAAGTAATTTACCTCACGGTATTTAGAGAGGTCTACAGGCTAAATGGCTAAATGGAATTTCAATCAAATTTGTGAAAATGAAAGGGATTGGTATGTAGTATGAGCTAATCTATATTTGGTGAGAGAGTCTCCAGTCGTTTTTCTGTAAATTACTTTCCCACCTTTTTTATTGGACCGCTTCCCGGGAAGCGTCCCGGTTCGCGAACCAGCAGCGTTACGGGAGTCCACCATTTTGTGTTTCGGTCGAATTAAGATACAAGATGGAGGGCAAATAATGTTCAGAATGGGTAGAAGGGGGCACGGTAGACTTATCTTGATCCCCTAGGTTTTCTGAGGGTGGCTGAGGAGGCTTATATGTGCGGGGAAAAAAACATTTTTTCTACAAATTTCGCGCGGTTAGCTTCTGTTTCGCGTACCGGGTAGCGCTCCGGGGAGCGTATTTTGTTGAAAATTTGTGAAAAAAGTTAGAGTAAAATAATAATTGTGAGTGATCAGATGTAGGGTAGCTCTGAGAAGAGCTTTTGGGTTTATGGTACATTTAGGTACTTATAAGTAGGTACCAATGCACAGTCTTAAATTCAAAATTAAAATTCTGTTGCCCTCATCTGAGAAGTGAACTCCATCTCCTCTGTAGATATCTTGCATGCAGTAACGCAAGTTATTGTTGTACATGGAGCCCATTCCATGGTCTCTCATGTAAGCTGAAACAGATTTGTTTACATGCTTCCTCGACTTCTCAATTTGTGGACAAAACCACAAATGCCACCTCTATTTCTGTCTTTGGCATATATTTGAATATACCAAGGCAGTTTGAGGAAAAAGTGCCATTAATTGCTCAAAGGTGTCCTTTAAAAGCATTTCCAGACCTACCCCAGTCAAAGTGCCCAAATCATTACCTCCACAGTGCACAATTAACAGGTCAGGTTTTGGCAAATGCATAAAGGTTTACACCAATGGTATCAATTGGTGACATTTTAATCCTCTTTGGCCCAACCACTTAATTTCCACATCTTGTAAATTGAGGTTAGGTAAATTTCTGTTCTCAGCATACCTTTGAGCCCAGTAGATGTAACTATGTCCAACAATCCAGACATAAAACATGGTGAGAGAAGGTTGTGATGCAGTCAGATGAAGTGTGGTAATGAAAGGGCAGTTGAAACAGTAGGAGTTTGTAAAGAAAAAAAACTGTGGAGTTTCAGTGCTAATGATTCATTAGCAGTGATTGGTGGATTTCCATTTCTGAAAACAGAAGGTTAGGGTGCATGGATGTGTTCTTTGAAAGATGTAATTTGAATGGTCAAGGAAAAAACATTTAATGAAAGATTGCACTGGATACGCAGGTGCACTGAGAGTTCAGAGTTCAATTGAAACATTGTTGTGTGAATTTGCAAAAATCAGAGGTGTTTCAGGAGGTGGTTGCTATGCAAAAAAGGCAGAGAGGGCAGAGGGGGGAAGGGTTTTGATTTGAAAAAAGTGAGGGAAGAGTTTTGATTGGCTAACATGAGAGATATGTGTAATGAATATCAGCATTTCTGTGCTTTCTATAGCTGCAGCCTCTTGAGTGCATACTCTTTGTTCTGCTGAAGACAATTTGGTGTATTTCTGAGACTGTTTTGAAACTCAAAAAGTATTTGCTAAGGTGAGAAAAGATGTATTTAATTTAGATAGAGAATAGTATGGTTTAAGGAGAAAATGATGAAGAAAGCTGTGTTTTTAAAATGTTGCTTTGTCTCAAGTGATATACAAATAGATTTTGTTTCTTTGAGAAATTGTAAATGCACATTCTGTGTAGAAATCTTGCATGCAGTAACGCAAGTTATTGTTGTACATGGAGTCCATTCCATGGTCTCTCATGTAAGCTGAAACAGATATGTTGTGTTTAAAAACGTTTTTTGAAATCAATTACAATTCTAGATATGTATTGCTAGAGCTTCATAGGTTGTTTGGGGCATATTTATAAGGCATTTGAGTGTCTATGATGTTATTTTTCCCATTTAAATTGAAGAGCTTTCTCCATGGGGCAAGTTTCTTGTAAATATGCTCCCACCTGTGCTTGGCAAATTTAGATTTTGATTCTTGGAGTTACATAGCCATGTAAAAAATGACCCAAAAATGGTGCAAGGGCAATCAAAAAACGCTTTCATGTGTCTTAAGGACATTTTAAGTCATTTCCTCTTGAATGTAGGTATACAATTGATTTATATGTTGTGTTTAAAAACGTTTTTTGAAATCAATTACGTTTCTGGATATGTACTGCTAGAGCTTCATAGGCTGTTTGGGCCATATTTATAAGGCATTTGAGTGTCTATGATGTTATTTTTCCCATTTAAATTGAAGAGCTTTCTCCATGGGGCAAGTTTCTTGTAAATGTGCTCCCACCTGTGCTTGGCAAATTTAGATTTTGATTCTTGGAGTTACATAGCCATGTAAAAAATGACCCAAAAATGGTGCAAGGGCAATCAAAAAACGCTTTCATGTGTCTTAATGACATTTTAAGTCAATGAGGAAACACAGGTGATGTGATTGTGAAATGAGGAAAAGAAACTCCACATTTTTCAATTACATCACTAGTGTTTCCTAAGTTTATGAATGACATTGTGCAGATGAAGTTTAGGTCTGTCCACGGACACAAAAGAGGTGTGCCCTTTGTTCAACAGTGAAGTGGACATGACTTACTTCATTGGTAGGCCTTCACATGTATTATCTCCTTTGTATTCTTCAACACGCGAAAATCTCATCTGCAACCGTGAGTAGGCCTCACCTCAAACAAACTTATGGATAGGCCACACCTTATCGTCATCCTGAATCAATCATTTAAAATGTTAGGGAGAGATTTATGATAGGTGTATGCCTGTTTTGTACCACTGTGCGTCACTTTTTTGACGCAGTGGTGGTGCAAAAGATTTGCTATGTTAAATAATAAGTAGGGTGTTAAGTTTTTGATGACTGTTATTCATTTACTGTTTGGTAATAGTGGTTAATAACATTTTTTATTATATTTTACCACAGATTCAACTGCAGATCATTTCAAAATTTGAAAATGCTAACTAAGAATTGAATTAGAAAGGCTAGAAAACGTCAAAGACAGCAGGTTCATCTATTACTGCAGCAGTCCTCTCCAAAAAAAACTTGTCAAATCACCAAGAAAGCTCCGGGTAAGACCACAAAATCATTCATAAGAAATATTTGTAGTAAAAAAAGTATTTCTACAGAAAATGTTTCAGTCCAGAAAAAGAGAAGCAATTTAAACGGAAAGGAAAGACCAATCAAAAATGTTACTGCTAGAGCAAGAGATAACTCTGTGCATGATAGTAGAAGGAAACAACAGTGTAGGGACATTCGAAAACGAATGATCCGCAACAGGATAATAGTTAATTTGTTAAAAAATATTAAGAAAGGCCAACAGAAAGTGGCATTTTATAAGAAAAAGAAAAATGTAGAGAAAATTATTGATCAGGCTTTTGAAATTAAGTGAAAGTTATTTATTTTGGTAATCAATAGAATCAGGAAACTAAACAAGGTAATTTCTGATTTCAAATCAAATAGTAGATGGAAGAGAGTAGTTAATCGAATTTATTTTTGTGAAGTTTTTTCCGGAGAATGGATGCATAGTTCAAGTTGTGAGGCATTTTTTAATGAGAAGAGTTATTTTCAGGATAATGATTTGGTGCTTGCAGTTGACACCAGTGGTCGAGCTTATGAAGTGAAAGATGGTTGTCCAGTTGAAAAAGAAAAACTTGTGACAACAGAGACAGAAGAGGTGTTAGGTAATGAGGTTTTAGGAAGACGTCCTAAGGGTCCTGTGTACATTTGGAATTGTAGTTCTATTTGCAGTGTGCGACAGGATTCCATCAATTTGCTTTGTGATTTTGTACGGACATTTAATAAGAAAAGTTTGAAGCAGAAAATGAAGTTGTTGCAAGAATTAGATCCTTGCAGAGTGAAAGAAGTGACTGGTTTGCATGGTCATTCACTGGCTTGTCTTTCCAGGAGAGTATGCCAGAGTGTTTTTCATCATTTCAGGATGCTAGCAGTTCATCATAATAAAGTGAGGAAATTAGTCAGAATGTTGTATTATGCTAAGAGTCCAGCAATTATGCTTAAACAATTATGCGCTGCTCTTTTGCATGGTTCTGAAATAGATGTCAAGAATATTTGTGAAGAAATTGAGTTTTGTTACTTTGGAAGTAAAGATGAGAATGTTCAAATTGACCCAGAAGTAGAGGGTAATGTTGAAGATAATGTACATGTTTCCAGTACAGAAAATTTTCAGAAGGAAATTGCCACGATTCAGGTGAAATCAAGTGAGAGGCCTAATTTCACTTGTGTGTGTTGTCGACGCACTTATTATAAGAATCAGATTAAGTTAGTGGATTTATATGCAAAAAGTAAAAGGGAAATTAGTAGTGAATGGAAGGATTTCGCAACATACTTGATGGTAGAAAATTGTTTTGATTTGGGATCGGATGAACGTGTGTGTACTTATTGTTGTAACAAATTAAACCAAAACCAGATGCCTGCTAGGGCGGTTCATAATAATCTGGAATTGGTTGAGATTCCTTCTGAATTGAAGGATTTAAATACTTATGAATCTATTTTGATTCAAAGTATCCATCCCTTTCAGGCTATTGTAAGAATGGAGCCAAAGACAGGGAAGTTGCCTCCATCAGATTTACAGAGAGGATTAAAGGGAAGAGTTGTTTATTTGCCTCTAGATTTGAACAAAAACATTAACACAATTGGAGTAGAAAAAGTGGAAGAGGAACCTCTGGTTATCTTGGTTAATGGGGTTCCGACAAAGAATAAGAAAATATGGCAAGATTTAGTGGATGTTAGGAAAGTCAAAAAGGCAACATTGTATTTGAAGAAAAATAATAAGTACTATATGAATGTATATGTTGCAGAAGAGGAAGTAAGTGATGAAGAGGATAGCGATTTGTGTGCTGGTCAAATTGAGAAAGTAGAGGCCTCTAAAAGTGAAGAAATATATGAACATTATAGTGTTCATCCTTTGCATTCCAAGGAAGTCATGGGGAATGCTATTGAGTTGTTTCAAATGAAACAAGCCAAAGGGAGTCCCATTAGTGTTTGGGAGGAAAGTTTGGAAGCTTGGTGTTTCCCACAGCTATTTCCAACAGGTCAAGGAGGAAGATATGATGAGCGACCTCATAAAATTCCTGCTTCTGAATACCGGACTTTACGATTGTATGCGAAGATCCTAGGTTTCGTCAATGCATTCCCTATTTGTTTCATCTCTTGTTTGAAAGCGATCTGTCTGGACTATCATATGCAGTGAACCACATCTTGAAAAGTGGTATACAGATGCGAAACATCTCGGCAAGTGACTTTATGCATAAAGTCAATGTCCAAGACAGTATTTTGGATTCTCACCTAATTAATCTCATGGCGTGTCAGCGTGGTACTAATGAGTACTGGTACCGTCGTCATGGTGATTTAAAATGTATGCTGAGGAACTTAGGAACTCCGACATGGTTCCTCACTCCGAGCTGTGCCGAGTATGGCTGGGAAGACTTACTTGAATTTCTACGAGAGGCAAATGGAAACATTGAAAACATTGAATTCAAGACACCCGGAGAACTGTGTTCTTTGGATCCAGTGAATGTATGCAAGTACTTCAATCATAGATTTGAAGCTATGATGTCTTTTATCATGAATAAGAAGAATCCACCTCTTGGAGAGGTGTTGGATTTCTTCTGGAGAAAGGAGTACCAAGCAAGAGGTGCTCCTGATATACATATGCTGCTGTGGATCAAGGATGCACCTAAATTTGGAACAGATCCGGATGACTTAGTGATGAGTTTCATAGAACAGTATTCTACGTGTGCTGTTCCAAACGCAACCGAGAAGAAAAGCCTAAGAGAACAAGTTCTACGTTTCCAAAGCCATCGTTGTGGAAAGTTCTGTCGTCGTAAATTCAGAAACAAGGACAAGTTCCACACCAAATGCCGTTTCAACTTTCCACGACCGGTGATTTCTAAAGGAAGAGTGAACAATTTGATGTCTTCTCTGCGACATAATGTGACGAGGAAATCACCCAAAAATACATACAATTTGAAAAGGAACGAAGAGTCCAAGTACATCAACGACTACAACCCAGTGATTTTGTCCATGTGGAATGCTAACATGGATATACAGTTTGTGGCTGTGGCTCGGTATGTGACATCTTACATCACCAAAAAAGAAAAGACAGAATTGAAGGATATGTGGGAGGACATTTCCCATGAAAAGAGCCTCAGCAAGAAGTTGTACAGTTTCAGTCTGAAGATGTTGTTGCATCGAGAAATCGGAGCTTACGAATGTTCTGACCGGTTGTCTTCAGCAAGTCTTTATGCCAAATCCAGGAGTATCGTTTGGGCGAGTCTTGGTCTTGCTGGAACGCGTAATCGAGTTCTGAAACCTGTGCGGGAAATTGAGTATTTGGCGGGAAAGGAGCCAAACAGTACCGACATTTTGAAGACCAACATGTTGGATACATATTATCCAAATCGAAGCAGTCACCTCGAGAATGTTTGTTTGTATGAGGTTCTACAAAATTACATATTCAAGAGGAACATCAAAGAAGATATTGAGAAAGGAGTGTATGCTGTAATTGGAAGTGAGGGATGTCTGGTCAAGCAAAGAAAATGGCACTTGGTAAACCATCGAAAATTGAGTGGCGAATCTCCAGAAAAAAAGGAGTTTTTCTATTTAGCATTTTTGCAACTTTTCAAGCCTTGGCGTGCAGAAGAGGAACTGCTTGGAGATTTCCTCTGTTACGAAGACTCTTTCACTGCCGCTAAGGAGACCATAGAATGTCCTGCTTTTCCAAAATATCAAGAAATGTTGACTTTGGAAATTGAGCAGGAAGCAACAATTGCAGCCGAGATTGCCAGAGACAGTTCTCAGGAAAGTCAGAGTTCTGTTTCATTGAGTCAGGATCCACTAGGAGGACCTGTTATCGAAAATGAAGCTGCCACTGCTATGAATGAAGTGGAAAGAGCCATGGCACATGCTCAGGAGGATGCGGTTAACTTAGAAGACTTGGAAAAACAACTCAACGTTGAGCAGAGGAAAATATATGACAAAGTTACCAAGCAAATTGATCATGGATTAAGTCATGAGAAGAAAGAGTGCTCATGTACGTCGTTGAAGCCTGTCCGACTGTACGTGAGTGGAGAAGCGGGAACTGGAAAAAGTTTCCTCATTAAAGCAATTTCTTGTTATTTGCAGGAAAGGACTGAGTCATTGCTGTCTTGTGTTGTTACCACTCCAACTGGACTGGCAGCACATAACATTAAAGGTATTACTTTGCATCGTTTACTGATGCTGCCAGTGGAGCATGACAACAAATTTCAATACCACAAGTTATCTGGAGATGCTTGTTGTGAAGTTTCAAGAGTCTTGAGGAAAATGAAACTTCTTATCATTGACGAAGTAAGCATGGTTTCCAATGTCATGCTTGCCTTTGTGCATTTGAGAATGCAAGAAGTTCTTAAAACTGAGTATGATGTGTTATTTGGTGGCAAACACATCATTGTTTTCGGAGATCTTCTGCAGCTGACACCAGTGAAAGGACAACCTGTGTTCAAAATGCTCACGCATGAAGATACCAGGAAGTGCCTAGGGAGCATTGGCAACGTCAATATATGGTTAAACTTCAATTATGCTGAACTGCATGAAAATATGCGTCAGGCGAAGGATGAAGATTACAAGAATATTCTACAAGATGTTAGAATTGGAAAAGTGACTGAGCATGGGAAAGAAGCTTTACATGCACGATTACTGTCAAATTTATATCCAGAACGAGACGTTGTGCCTGAGAATATTTTTCAGAAAATTAATGAGAAGAAATCCGGAATATGTTTGATGCCAACTCTTGCAGAATGTGCCATCTTCAACAACAAAATGTTGCATTTAGAAAAGCAAGAGATTGTGAAACTGGAAGCTATTGACAGAATAGAGCATATGGGATCAACAATTATTTTGTCTGAGAATTTGAAATCAAAATTGGATGCATTATAGAAGACTATATCTAAAACTGCGGGTTTTGAAAAGACTTTGAATGTGTGTTTAAATTGCCGAATCATTTTGAGAAGGAATTTACATGTTGAAAGAGGTCTGGTAAATGGATCAATGGGTAATGTTGTTGATTTGATGGCATTGAGGAAGTACAGCTAATTGGTCGTTGTTCTGCTAGGCTTTTGCTTGTTAAAGACTTATATGTTCGCCGTAAGCAGTTTCCTGTTTGCTTGGCATATGCGGTGACAATCCATAAATCGCAAGGTTTAAGTGTAGATAGTGCATTGGTGAATATTGGCAGTTCTGTGTTCAAAGAGGGTATGGCATATGTGGCATTGTCACGAGTTAGAACTTTATCGGGATTGTACTTGATTGACTGTGATGTCACAAACATTTGTGCAGATCTAGATTGTGTTAAGGAATACAATAGGTTAAGAAGAGAGTATGCGCCACATTTGCCTCAATATCCTTTGTTTGAGAAACGTGTGGTAGGCCGGAAACGAAGAAATATCAGTAATAGTAGGGAGGTTGTAGCAAAAAGCTCAAAAGTCGATGAACCGAAAATTGTAAGCAGAAAGAAAATGGATTCTGTTGAAGATGTTGTTGGTTTTCAATTTGAAAACAGTTCTGGTGTCAACTGCTATGCTAATGTAGTTGTTAATGTTGTCTTTTCACTAGAGACTTTAAAAGAACAGATTGTGATCAATTCGGAACAAAGTTTATGCTGTTTGTTGAATTCTGTGTTAGAGAAATGTAGCACTGATAGAACAAAAGTAGAAAGTGTGTCTGAAGTTCGTTATCTGTTAGACGAATGTTCAGGTCAAACAGACTTCTCTGAAAATATTCAGCAGGATTGTCAGGAGTTTTTAATGTATATGCTTGATGTATTGCAAGATGAGGGTGTAGATGTAGATCACCTGTTTGGGCTTTCTTATCAATGGCAGCATGACTGCGAGAACTGTAGGGTATCAAGTACTACTAGTGTAGACTCAGAAAGATTTATATATTTAACTTTGCCAGACAGTAAATCAGTGTCCTTTAATAAGCTAGTAAAAGCAGCTGATCACAACATGGAGTGTAGCCAACGTAAATCTGAAATGATGTCAACATTATTTATACGAAGATATGGCCAGTATGTCATTTTAATGTTCCAACGATGTAGGCCTGATGGAACAAAATTGACAACTTTAATAAAAATTTTTGTTGCTTCGCAGTTGTCAATATCAGGAAGGACTTTTGTAACTGCAGCAATTATCTATCATGATGGTCCTTCAACAACATCAGGACATTACACAGCTTATTTAAAGTCTAGAAACGGCTGGTCATTCTGCAACGATTCTGTTATAACTTTCAATGACCTTAAAAATTCTTACCTGGTGTTTTTAAAAGCAAAATTTTAAGGAAAGAATCTCGGGATGTGTTCTGAGGAATTTCAAGAGGTTCATGGAGTAGAGGGAATGTAAGTCTGCAATGCTGTCTAGATTATTGGTCAAAACCTTTGATTATAATGTCATTTTAAAAATCCAACTATATAAACCTGATGCAAGTAATTCTGCTTCATAGTAAGCAGTATCAGTGTCATAGGAAAAGTAGAACATGAGTGAGCGAGAAGGGTAAGATATTAGTAGTCCAGGATTGTGAAAGTAAACTTAAATGTTTTCTTTCTGAACGTTGCGAAAATAGAAAATGACGGGATTTGCTTACAAGAATTCCAAGAGTTGTAAATCGCTCTAACATGATTTGGCCATGTGGAAACATGTGGTAGAATGTGAGAAGTCTTTTATCGTATGTAGCATATTTTTCAAAAAGATGGAGGTTTTCTTTCAGAAAGTGGCGGGCTGAAAATATTAATAGCACAACAGAGTGTAAGCTGTTCATAGGACATCCTTCGACGTCATAGAAAGTAAATTAATTTTAAGGAGTTTCGAATTCAGATTTCTTATGTTGTATGGGTTTTTTAAACACAATCATTTTGATTGTGTTTTTTTTTCCCCGCTGTTACATGATGAATACCTTCAAGTCACTGATTTTAGTGAAATTTGATACATTCTGAGAACAGCAAAAATAAACCATTTAACATGTATAATTAATTCTCTACTTTTTGTACTTATGATATACATTTAGAAATGTGAGGTAGACATGGAGAAACTGAGGCTTCTGTAAGTGTCAAAGTTAATGCATACACTGCTGCACTTCTGGGTACTGTTTCATATGCTGGACTACATCTGCACTATGAGATACCTAAGCAAAGGCAACTCAGGTGATGTGATTGTGAAATGAGCAAAAGAAACTCCACGTTTTTCAATTACATCACCTCTGTTTCCTAAGTTTACGAATGACATTGTGCAGATGAAGTTTAGGTCTGTCCATGGACACAGAAGAGGTCTGGCCTTTGTTCAAGAGTGAAGTGGACATGATTTACTTCATTGGTAGGCCTTCACATGTATTATCTATTATTATTATGTATTATTTATTATTATAAATTTGATATGCAACCCTGAGTAGGCCTCACCTTAAACAAACCTTTGGAGAGGCCACACCTTATCGTCATCCTGAATCAATCATTTAACATGTTAGGGACAGATTTATGGTAGGTGTATGCCTCTTTTGGGTACGCTAACTTGGCGCGTCACATGACGTATCACGCGACAATGCGAAACGTCATGCTGACGCGATGCGTCACGATGTTGTTTTCTAACGCAACAGTTACGCAAACGGAACGTTTACCGGTTCGCGGACCGGGTTGCGGCTCCAAATTGAGCTAACGGGAAGCTAACCGGTTCGTGGACCGGGAGCGAAACAATAAAAATAATTTAAAAAAATTGTACTAAAAACATGTAAAATATATTTTAAGATTTAAAGAAGAATACATTTTAAAGGTTTTGATATTAGCTTTTAAAAAACCAATGAAATTCACTGAAAAAACCATAGGTTATAGACCATATATAGTTAGGAATTAGCATTTACAAAACCTTATTTTACTCACACAAAACTATTGAAATTTCATATATAGTTAGTTGCACTAACTATATATCGCGCACCCGCAATCCACTGCTGATCATGTCACATATTACACCATTCATGACATGGTCAGTGACATCACTGATGACATCACTGATGACATCACTGATGACATCTCAAGTGACATCACTGATGACATCACTGATGACATCATTCATGTGATAATACAGTGAACCTCTTCAGACTCTAATATAATCTTAGAAAAACACTCAGAGTAAATAGACGCTCACAGACTGTCACTCATCCAAGGACTTACTCACACACCTAGTCAGTCATGCAAAGAATCAATCACACTTCCATTTCCTCTACTATACAGTTATACACACTGTACTTATTCAAACATAAACTAACACATATTTACTCTCTTATACAATCCCTGATACAAGTTCACAATGATCCATACAGCCACTCATACATTCACTGGCTCTTATGCACAGTTATTTATATATGTCAACTCTCACATGTACTGTGTTTTACATATGTACTTACTTTGACATGTAGCACTGAGAAATCCATTCACTCACCAATACACTCATGCACACAGTCAACCGCCCATACAGATGTTTCCACATGCACTTTAGAACCCATACATCTAGTGAATCAACTGCTCACACATCTATGCACATAGTCACACACCTCACAGCCACCCACACTCACACTCACTCTCTCATACAAATACTTGGGCAACCTATCATTAACCCATATACTTAATCATAAAGCTACGGATCAACATAAGCAGCAGTTTACAGAACAACTTTTATAATGATTCACAAATTAAGACAGTTTAGTCACTAACCCATGCACTCAGTGAGACACATTTAATCACTCACTCATACAGTCAGTCATGCACCTACTAAATCCTTCATCCAGACACTTATACATCCACTCATTCTTCAATATGTAAGACATATTTTAATTTTACAGAAACATACAGTCACTGGGTGTTGTCATCAGTGATGTCATCAGTGATGTCACTAACCATGTCATGAATGATGTAATATGTGACATGATCAGCAGTGGATTGCGGGTGCGCGATATATAGTTAGTGCAAGTAACTATATATGAAATTTCAATGGTTTTGTGTGAGTAAAATAAGGTTTTGTAAATGCTAATTCCTAACTATATATGGTCTATAACCTATGGTTTTTTCAGTGAATATCTATATATATATATATATATATATTACCTACTGGCGATAGCCAGTAGGTATATATAGTTAGGATTTTTTCTCTATGGAATTTTTGAAAATTCTATGCCTAATAACTTTGGCGTTTGTGGACGGAATTGGCTGAAATTTTCAGGAAAATGGCACATTTTGTTTCTGAGCAGCTCCTGGAAATTTGGGGGGGTTTCGTCAAGGGGGGGCTGAGAAAAAAGGGGGGTCCCAAAACGCATTTTTTACATTGAGTTTTCCATAGGGCGGTTGGACTCATTTTTAGCTCGAACGGCTGAATGGATTTGCACGAAACTTGGCAAAATTGTAGGGACTGTTAGCCCGATGTGCCTTTGCTAGGTCTCAATATATGTGCTTCAGTGGATTTTGAGAAATTAACGTTTAAATCAAGATATATATCTGTAACAGCGCTCCGGGCAGCGATCCGGTCCGCTTACTTTTCGCGTTTCGGAACTTTGCGCGCAGAAAGCTGATTGGCTCTCCGGTGTCTGTCAACATTCTAAACAGTCCGGAGCGGCCGCCATCTTGTCTCTCGGTAGGATCGAGAGAGAAGAAGAGGTGAAAAACAAAAGGGGAATTTAATGAAAGGGGGCAAGGTATCCCCCTCTTGACCCCCTAGGAATGTTGTTGGGGTTATTAAAGGGTCCCGTGGGGAAAAGAAAAAAAAAATGATTTTTCACGGTAGAAGCGCTTCACGGGCCGCGAACTGGGCCGCAAACTGGTAGCGAAACAGGAATTCGCCATTTTGTGCTTCGTTAATTAAATTACTAGGTATAAGGGGGTGCGGGAGACGTATCCTAATCCCCTATGTTTCCTGAGGGTGGCTGAGGAGGCTGATATATGTTGATACATCTCTTCCAGCGGCTGTGCGTGAGCTTTTTTTTTTTTTGCTGCGTGACAGTCCGGAGCGGCCGCCATCTTGTCTCTCGGTAGGATCGAGAGAGAAGAAGAGGTGAAAAACTAAGGGGGAATTTAATGAAAGGGGGCAAGGTATCCCCCTCTTGACCCCCTAGGAATGTTGTTGGGGTTATTAAAGGGTCCCGTGGGGAAAAGAAAAAATAAATGATTTTTCACGGTAGAAGCGCTTCACGGGCCGCGAACTGGGCCGCAAAATGGTAGCGAAACGGGAATTCGCCATTTTGTGCTTCGTTAATTAAATTACTAGGTATAAGGGGGTGCGGGAGACGTATACTAATCCCCTATGTTTCCTGAGGGTGGCTGAGGAGGCTGATATATGTTGATACATCTCTTCCAGCGGCTGCGCCATCTTGCCTTTTTTCCAATGCCACAATTTTGTCGTGCACGGCAGCCATTTTAGATGCCAGGCTGGTCCCAGGCTATCACCTACCCCTGCGGATGTAGTTTATGGCCCCAGCTGTAGAGAATTCAGACATGCCAACCCTCCCGATTCAGGCGTGTGACTACTGATTTCAGTGCTAGTCTCCCGCCTCCCGATTTCTGCGAGCAAAAACCCGGGGGCATATTACGAACAACTAGCGATAATTTTTGTCTCTAACTTGTTTAGAGACAAAAATTATCGCCGCACATCGGCGATTTTTATCGCAGATAAACCTTGCTATTATCGCAGATAAGTCAGCGATATTCATGTATTATCGAGCAAATGCTCTTAGCCATGTTATCCACCTCCCATTGGATAACATGGCTAAGAACTGCTCAGGGCAGGTGTTAGATTTTGGAGATATTCGCGCTTAGCGCGAATATCTCCAAAAGTTGGTAATAGAAGATAGCGATGTTAGGGACTGTTTCCAGTCGCTAACATCTTGGTACGCCACTTTGCATGTCATTAGTGATAAGTATCACTGACATGCAAAGCGGGGCCCAAGATGGTCGCTATCTCCTTTTAGCTGTCACTAACTGGTGTTAGCGACAGCTTGGTAATAGGGAGATAATTTTATCTCCGCTTTCATGGCTTTTAAAGCCAAAAAAGCGGAGATAAACCCCCTTGATAATATGCCCCACGATTCCTTGGGGGTTTCAGCTGACAGGGCTTGGTATTGTGTTACATGGTAATTTTTCCAGGAAACGTCAGAGGGTCGATGCAGGGGTTCTAGAAGAGGTGATAAACCATTTAAGCCTCATGAACAAGCGCATGGTCTTTTAAAGATTTGTGAAGTACTCGGGGCGGCGGTGTGTGTGTGCCCTCTTTTAGGAGCGGGCGAGGGGGCACTGCCAGCAACTTGCCAGGTCAGGTAGTGTTCAACACGTGCATCACCCTTTCTCTGCCTGCTATTGCGCTCCATGCTTCGGAAAGGTAAGAAAAAGAACGTGCATTTGAGTTTGAAATGTCCGATCCTGCAGCAGCACACTTCCAAAGCCCACACATGACAATAACCCGATTCAAGGCCCCATTCACCCGTTTTTAAAAAAATAGATAACACTCCAACAAAGTAAGATTATAAAACTTTATTAACTATTAACTATAACGAACGGAACAAAAACTAAAAACATTTAAACATTTTTCAACACAAAAAGCAACAATGGTTAGAAGCTGTCTTTTGTGCGAATAGTCCCAAGGCAGCACAACGTGCAGAGTTCTGGACGGCACCCAGGTGATGTCGCCTGGGTGCCGCACTGGTTTTGGGATCCTACAATGCAGCACAGAAAAACAGCGTGGGGCGTCCCGGGTGGTGCGGGGGGAGGCCTCGTCAGTAGCAGTCTGTTGTGCGAATAGTCCCAAGGCAGCAGAACGCGTTGAGATGTTGATGGGACTGTGTCCAGTGTCACATGGCTGACACAACATGTACGACAGGCACCCAGGTGATGTCCAGTAAACTGCCGCACTGGTTTTGGTATCCTACAATGCTGCTCCGAAAATTGGCGTGCGGCGGCCCGGGGGTGGGGGAGGCGGCGTGAACGGGCCTCCCCAGGTGGCGGCCATCTAGCTGAGTTGCGCCCGCTCTTGCGGCTACAGCGTCTCGCTCACCATGTTGTTGAGTTGCTCCCACTCTTGCAGTGCAGCGATAGGCGGCTGCCACATGGCTCTTAAAATGGCGGACGGCTCCTCGGTTTTGGGCCTGGTCCACTGAAATGGCCCTGGGACACCTTGGAACTCTGACGCTTGCCTGCTAGGGCTTGGGCTCCATTCTCGAAAAGCGTCCCCTCAGCCGTGAAGATTCTACAAAAGTCTTGGGGGCCCCCGACTCCCGCAGGCTTCCGGTGGGGAGCGGCTGCCATGATTGCTCGCGGAATGACCACGACGGAGCCACGAGATGGTGGTGCTCTCATGCTGATGCCAGCTTCAGTCTAAATGATCCAGAAACAAGGTGGGGCTTTCATCGTTTGGGAAAAAAAAATGTTCTAAACCAATGAAAAGTGTTATTTTTAGGTCATATGACCAAGCCTTCCATCTTTAGGAAACCAAAAGTAAAATGAACCAATGAAAAGTTTTATAAACAAGTCACATGACCTGTTATGCGGCATAGGGCTACAAAAAGCGTAGAAAATCCGTTGGCACGTGAGGCGGCGTCAGTAGCGGACCGATGTGCGAATAGGCCGAAGGCAGCACAACGCGCCGAGATTCGGATGGCACCGAGGTGGTGTCCAGCAAATTGCCGCACTGGTGTGGCCATCCTACAATGCTGAGCCGAAAGACGGCGTGTCCAGCTGAGTTTCTCCCGCTCTTGCGGTACAGTGACTCGAACGCGCCGAGATCCGGATGGCACCAAGGTGGTGTCCAGCAAATTGCCGCACTGGTGTGGCCATCCTACAATGCTGCGCCGAAAGACGGCGTGTCCAGCTGAGTTGCGGTCACTGTTGCGGTACAGTGACTCGAACGCGCCGAGATCCGGATGGCACCGAGGTGGTGTCCAGCAAATTGCCGCACTGGTGTGGCCATCCTACAATGCTGCGCCGAAAGATGGCGTGTCCAGCTGAGTTGCGGTCACTCTTGCGGTACAGTGAGTCGAACGCGCCGAGATCTGGATGGCCCCGATGTTGTGTCCAGCAAGTTGCCGCACTGGTGTGGCCATCCTACAATGCTGCGCCGAAAGTCGGCGTGGGGTGCCCCGTTGGCTTATGAGGTGATGTCAGTAGTGAACCGATGTGTGAATAGGTCGGAACCAGCACAAGGCGCCAAGATCCGAATGGCAAGTCCTGGATGTTGAGTGCCTCAGTGGAGAGTTCTGAGCAGTGCTTGTAAGACTGTCTGAAGCTTATTTGCACCTGCTGCAGCTTCACTATTGCCCTGGTGTGGCCAAAGGTGGCACATGACATAGGCGGCCGGCTCCCGAGGTCCGGCGGAACTTTTTTCCTTTTCCTTTCTGCTTCTTTTCCTACAATCCGTTTCATCTGAAGACACGACCAGGTCCCTGAATGTGTGCAGGGGGACGCTATTAATTGAATGAAAATGGCGGCTTGACACAAAGCTGACTCAAGCGTTACTGTTGATGCTATACAGACAAAAATTGGTTTTCAGTTTGTACATTCTTCAGGTTTTTTTTTTCCATCCAAGTCTGATTGAGAGTTTGTAGAAAAATGGCTTCAGATTTTCCACATACTACTCTTCAACATTCTTCCTAAATGTAACAATGTGAAACTCACTAGGAGAACGGCTGTTTCTGTTTCCTTTCAAAATGCTGCCAACAATATTTTCTGAATGGAAGACACCATCTTGTAGCATAAAGGGCCGAAAGGGGTTCTGGTCTGGCCGATGGTTGGTGGAGACATTTTGACTATATCTTGGACCTGCCCGGCCTCGCCCAAAATGGCGCTGGTATAAATGGGACTCGTAACTCCTTGCCCGCAAATGTATATCTAGAAAATTTTATTGTAAGTGGCCCTGTCGTATTTTAATTACAAAATGTACGTCCACCGATTCCGCAACTGTTAGACACCTTTGTTCTTGCAACCTAATGGCCCGCTCGTTACGTTCTTCTACAGTGTAAATGTCTCCTCATCATATACGATTTCAGTTTGCTCCGTGGCCGGCCCACGTGGTTATAGGCCCGTATTTGTATACTGACATTTTCACAATAAAGGTTTTTAAAACAAAACACGGTAGTAGTATTTACATTGGTAAAGTTTTTACTTTTAGTCACTGTTTTCGAATCAGTAAAGGCAAGTGAAATAAAGCAGTCCAATTACATGACGGATAAAAGGTATAATATGTAGGAACGCAGTAAAGATAAATGCTTAAGGGCAGTTGTGTTTTTCATGTCTGCAATATAAAGTGATCGATAAGAATCTGATGATCAGGCGTATCGGCGACTAAGACAGCAGGCCGAATCTCTTTTACTCAACAGCTCCGTCATGGAAGGAAGAAACGCCCTTTTTCTCGAAAAAGGAATATATTTTACTTACAAGACAGTTGTAAATTTTCCGGGAAAGTACATTAGCCTGGAATATTATAACATATGTTTGAAAAAAAAATATTGTTCGAAAACAATAAAAAGCGTAATTTTTAGGTCATATGACCAAGCTTTTCATCATTAAATTAACAAAAGTAAAATGAACCAATGAAAAGTTTTATTAACAAGTCACATGTCCTGTTATGCTTACGTTACGTGCTGCGCGCCGCGCCTCGGATCACTTCCGGGTGCGGTAACGCGGCGTGTCATATAACGCATTACGCGACAACGTAGGTCAAGAATATAGTCAAAATGTCTCCACCAACCAGCGTTCGGAACACAACTCCTTTCAGCAGTCCAAAAAGTTCTGTTAAATGACAACAGAGGGGACAGGCAACAAGAACCATCAGTCAAAGAGGGGAGGGCAAGTTCTTCTCTTCCGGGTCATGTTGGGGCGCTACCGGAACTGATCGAATTGGTAGTCTACAGTGTTTCTGGATGTTTCAGACTAAAGCTGGCGTCAGCATGAGACCACTACCATCTCGTAGCTCCGTCGTGGCCATTCCACGAGCAATCATGGCAGCCGCTCCCCACCAGAAGCCTGCGGGAGTCGGAGGCCCCCAAGACTTTTGTAGAATCTTCACGGCTGAGGGGACGCTTTTCGAGAATGGGACCCAAGCCCTATCAGGGAAGCGTCCGAGTTCAAAGGTGTCCCAGGGCCATTTTAGTGGACCAGGCCCAAAACCGAGGAGCCGGCCGCCATTTTGAGAGTCCTGTGGCAGCCGCCTATCGCTGCACCGCAAGAGTGGGCGCAATTCAGCTGGATGGTGGGCAAGACGCTGTAGCCACAAGAGTGGGCGCAACTCAGCTGGATGGGACAAGGTTCAGAATTGAAGAGTCATCAAAAGGCAAAAAGTTCCGCCGGACCCCGGGAGCCGGCCGCCTATGTCGGGGGCGATCTCAGGCTACACCAGTGCTATAAGACTTGGGGAGGGTGTCGGAGCCAAGCGTCTTCTCCGAGTCCATGGCCATCACACCGCCCCTCAGGGGCCTCCGTCAAGCTGTTTAGGAAGGTAACATATCACATTGTTTTCTAATGCAGTCAGGTCCACAAACGACACTCACTTACTTTGAGAATAGTGAAGCTGCAGTAGGTGGAAATAAGCTTCAGACAGTGTTACAAGCGCTGCTCAGAACTCTTAACTATGGCACCCAACATCCAGAACTTATGCCATTTGAGAATGGCAGTGACATCGAAGCAACTCAGGGACCAAAACCATTAACGTACTTTCACGTATGAAAATCTTACTTGGGGAGGGGGCAGGAGCGAAGCGCCCCCCCCCAGTCAGCGCCACCACACCGTATGATGAAAATTTGAAGCCATTGTTCTACAAAGTCAACCAAACTTGGATTGAAAAATCTAGAAAAATGTACAAACTGAAAACCAGTTTTGGTCTGCATAGCATCAGTAGCAACGCTTGAGTCAGCTTTGTGTCAAGCCGCCATTTTGATTCAACAAAGCACAGGCATTGAAAAAGGCTCAAACTCAGAACTCTGAACTATGGCACCCAACATCCAGGAGCTTGCCATCCGGATCTTGGAGCCTTGTGCTGCTTTCGACCTATTCACACATCGGTCCACTACTGACATCATCTTATAAACCAACGTTATGTAAATAGTTTTTTAATAAAATGTTTTACCCTGTTTCTTTGCTGGTGTGTTGTCTATATTTTTAATATTTGCATAGGGTTTGTCGTTATTTTGTGCGGGATGGGTGATGGAGCCGAGCTGTCTTGCAGCCCTCATGGTGTGGAGCTCAGTTCATCTCACTATTTTCGTATTTCTCATGAAGGGTTGTTCCTAATATTTCTATTTTAGCGAGGTCAAAAAGAGATCCAATTAGTGGCCTACTGATTTTGCTCGATTATTTTTATTTTTTTACACGATTTTTCACTATCTGCAAAGACTAAACATAGTATTGCGACTTTGTGCTTGTTTGTAAATAGAGAATGATCCAAAGAGAACCAATTCTAAAACAGTAAATGCTTGGACAACAATCAATCAAATGGAGAGACAAGCAGGCACGACGGATTACAACGGGGGTAAAGGCCTGCGTTAACTACCCTTCAGTATCTGCAAAGAGAGAGTACTACTAAGACAAAAGAGGGGGGGGGGTGCAGCGTTCAAAGCACATCAGCGTGCATAAATACGAAAATGTTTTTATCTATCACGTACTTGACATTTTAAAGCTTTTCATATTTGCTATTAAAAAACCAATGAAATTCACAGAAAAAACCATAGGTTATAGTGGATATATAGTTAGGAATTTGCATTTACAAAACCTTGAAAATTCAATGAAAAAACCATTGGTTTTAGGCCATATATAGTTAGGGATTTGCATTTACAAAACCTTATTTTACTCGCATAAAACCATTGAAATTCCATATATAGTTATAAGCGCTAACTATATATCGCGCACCCGCAATCCACTGCTGATGATGTCACATATTACATCATTCATGACATGGTTAGTGACATCACTGATGACATCACTGATGACATCTCAAATGACATCACTGATGACATCACTGAAAACATCTCATTTGACATGACTGATAACATCACTGATGATATCATTCATGTGATAATACGATGAACCTCTTCAGACTCTAATATAACCTTAGATACAATCAGTGTAAACAGACACTCACAGACTGTCACTCATCCATGGAGTTACTCACACACCTAGTCAGTCATGCAAAGAATCAATCACACCTCCATTTCCTCAAATATACAGTTATACAAACTTTACTTATTCAAACATATACTAACACATATTTACTCTCTTATACAATCCCTGATACAAGTTCACAATGATCCATACAGCCACTCACACATTCACTGGCTCTTATGCACAGTTATTTATATATGTCAACTCTCACATGTACTGTGTTTTACATATGTACTTACTTTGACATGTAGCACTGAGATATCCATTCACTCACCAATACACTCATGCACACAGTCAACCGCCCATACAGCTGTTTCCACATGCACTTTTGAAACCATACATCTAGTGAATCAACTGCTCACACATCTATGCACAGAGTCACACACCTCCCAGCCACCCACACACACACTCAGTATCCCATAGAAATACTTGGGCAACCAATCAATAACCCATATAGTTACTCATATAGCTACTTATCAACACATGGAACAGTTTACAGAACAACAGACATAATGATGCACAAATTAAGACAGTTTAGTCACTAACCCATGCACTCAGTGAGACACATTTAATCACTCACTCATACAGTCAGTCATGCACCTACTAAATCCTTCATCCAGACACTTATATATCCACTCATTCTTCAATATGTAAGAGATATTTTAACTTTACAGAAACATACAGTCACTGGATGATGTCATCAGTGATGTCATCAGTGATGTCACTAACCATGTCATGAATGATGTAATATGTGACATGATCAGCAGTGGATTGCGGGTGCACGATATATAGTTAGTGCAAGTAACTATATATGAAATTTCAATGGTTTTGTGTGAGTAAAATAAGGTTTTGTAAATGCTAATTCCTAACTATATATGGTCTATAACCTATGGTTTTTTCAGTGAATATATATATATATATATATATTCACTGAAAAAACCATAGGTTTCACACCAGTTATAGTTAGCTGGAAATTTTACTGATATAAAACCATTGAAATTCCCACGTTATAGTTAGTCGGACTCACTATAACTTGCGCGTACAATGCACTGCTGATGACATCACATATTACATCACTCATGACATGGTCAGTGACATCACTCATGACACCATCCTTGTGACATAGTGACAGACCTCCTCTCAGTGTAAAGTAACCCTTGAGACACATATTCAAAAATAGAAACTGAAATTTTTAAAAAATGGACATACCTATATCAGTTACAACAAGCAATTCTGTACTTCCACTATCTATATACACATCCACTCATTCACCAACAGTTCTATATAGTCACTCATACATATACTCACTCATCATATGAAGAGATACACCTATACATCCTGTTACACACCGACATTCATCCAAAAGTTACTCACACACATATTCACACGTGCAAATAAACTATTGAACAACCATTTATTTGAATATAGAGTTATACACACACTTCCACCTTACTTCTATTGAAAATTACACATATTTATTCTCTTAAACAATCACTTATAGAAACACATACTTATTTAAACAGGAAATCTTACAATCTCTTACTCTCACATATACTCACTTATATACATCAATATTCATATATACTAGATTAAAACATATGTAGTTACTGATAAAGACACTAGTGAGACAGTCATTCACTCACTAACAAACACATATAGACACTCATCCACCCATACAGTCCTGTACATATGCTGTCTTCAAAACACATACAAACAAAGAGTCAGTCACTCATGCATCTATGTGCTAAGTAATACCTCCACCTAACCATATAGACACTCATACTAATACTAATAAAAATATCAAATAACCCATATACATACGCATGTAGCTACTTATCAACACATGTAGCCACTTATACACAAAGTGAAACACTAATATATGTATTTAAATATTTAAACATAACTCACTAATATTTATTTTTCAGAAAGACACATATTCACTGGATGGTGTCATCAGTGATGTCATGAGTGATGTCACTGACCATGTCATGAGTGATGTAATATGTGACGTCATCAGCAGTGCATTGCACGCGCAAGTTATAGTGAGTCCGACTAACTATAACGTGGGAATTTCAATGGTTTTATATCAGTAAAATTTCCAGCTAACTATAACTGGTGTGAAACCTATGGTTTTTTCAGTGAATTTGTAAGGTTTTTTAAATGCTAATTCCTAACTATAACTGGTGTGAAACCTATGGTTTTTTCAGTGAATTTCATAGGTTTTTTTAATGCTAATTTCTAACTATAACTGGTGTGTAACCTATGGTTTTTTCAGTGAATTTCATAGGTTTTTTTAATGCTAATTCCTAACTTTTTATACAGACTCATACCTATGTGTTTTTTAGTGAATTGCTAAAGTATGTTTTTGTAAAAATGAACACTATAATGTATATTGAGATAATATTTTTAATTTAAAATATTTTTTTTTTATATTTCACTTTGGTGCGCTTTCGGTGCGCGCACCCGTGCGCGTACCGTCAGCGCACTAACAAAAAAAAAGAAAAAAAAAATGAAGGAGGGACTGTGTAATAGATAGTAAGACAGATAAAAAGTGTAAAAGGAAGTAACTGAGAAAAGAAAAATGAATAAGGGAGCAAAAGAAAGAAGAAATAGGAAGAACACTAAAGTAGAGGTTAAGGGAGAATATAAATGGATATTGAAAGTAAAAAGAAGGACAGTTAAGTATGAGAATGACAGGTAGTGACGGGATCAGAGGAAAAGAATAGCAGCGATTGAGGGAAAGTAAATATCAGTGAATATAAGTAAAGAGGGGTGAAAGAGGGTACATATAAGTGAATAAGGGCAACACATGGGGAGTAATAGAGAGAAAGAAGAGAGAGAGTAAAAGAAAGACAAAAGGAAGAACTAACTGAACTACAGTACAATGAGTGTGAAAGAAAAAAAAATGGAGAAAGAGAAAGAGGGTTAGGAAACTAAAGCAGTGGTACTAAGAGAATATAAAAAAGATAAAAAGTGGTGGAAGGAACTGAGGAAATGCAGATAGTTCCTATTAGATTAAGAAGTTGTGAATGAAGTACAGTAAAGAAACAGCAATGAAAAAAGATTGTAAATTATTAAAGAGAGGTAAATAAGGGTGAAAAAGAAAATGAGTGCATAACAATGTGAACACAATATAAATTACATAATGCAAACTACACAATAACTTCTACAATATGTTACATTATTTATTTTTGCTGTTCTCAGAATATATTGAATTCCACTTAAATTAGTGAGTTCAAAGTCTTCATCATATAACAGCGGGAAAAAAAAAACACAATCTAAAAGATTGTGTTTAAAAAAACCCATTCAAACATACATCTCATATATGTACACTAATCTTTGATTCACTTACTTTTCCATGAGGCCAAATAGAAGATAGTGAAGGTCCTTTTGGTAGAAAAAAAGTCTGCTGTTCCTTATGAGTTCCATTTCATCGACTTCCTATGAAAAAAGATCTAAAAACATCATACCATACACAATCCTCACGGCCAATTTGTGTCTGATATATCGGTATTTTTTACTTTGAGATCCACTTAAAGTATCTACATGAGATAAATAATTTCAAATATTAGATTAACTAACTAACTAACTAACTTTTATTAACTATTCCCGTCTTCAAAGGCCAATTCCCTTTACTAAAACTTTGGTTTTAAAAACACTAGATAAGAATTTGTAGAGTCATAAGGCAAACGTTGTTTATAAGTTAAATGAGAATCATTGCAGTAACTCCATCCATTTTCAGATTTTAAGTAGCATGTATAATGTCCTGAGGTGGTCGAAGGTCCATCATGATAAATAATAGCTTCAGTTGTAAAGGTCCTTCCAGAAATTGATAACTGAGAAGCCACAAAATTTTTGATAGAAGTTGTCAATTTAGTTCCATCAGGTCTACATCGTTGGAAAACTAAAATGATATACTGCCCATACCTTTGTATAAATAATGTGGACAGCATTGTACAGTTACATTGGGTACACACCATATTATGATCTGCTGCTTTAACTAGATTTTTAAAAGACACTGATTTACAGTCTGGTAAAGTCAAATATATAAATCTTTCAGTGTCTATTGTAGTAGTACTTGATAAACTACAATTGTAGCAGTCATGCTGCCATTGATAAGAAAGACTGAAAAGATTATCTACATCTACACCTTCATCTTCCAAAACACCAAACATATACATTAAAAATTCCTGACAATCCTGCTGAATGTTCTGTGAAAATTTATCTTGACCAGAACACAAATCTAAAATATTTCGAATTTCTGTTACACTTTCTATTTGTGCTGTAACACTGCTACATTTCTGAAACACAGAATTCAATAAACCACACAATCTTTGATCCCGATTTTCAACAATCTGTTCTTGTAAACTTTTAAGAAAAAAAACAACATTAACCACTACATTAGCATAGCAGTTGACACCAGAACTGTTTTCAAACTGAAATCCAACAACATTTTCTCCACAATTCTTTTTCTTCCTGTTTTCAATTACAGTTTTCTCTACTTTTTGTCTTTTTGCAACTACCTCACTACAATTATCCTCATTTCTTCTTTTTCGGCCTACCACACGTTTTTCAAACAGAGGATATTGAGGCAAATGTGGAGCATACTCTCTTCTTAACCTATTGTATTCTTTAACACAATCTAGATCGGCAGAAATATTTGTCTCATCACATGCAATCAAATACAATCCTGATAAAGTTCTGACTCGAGATAATGCCACATATGCCATACCCTCTTTAAACACAGATCTTCCAATGTTCACCAATGCACTATCTACACTTAAACCTTGAGATTTATGAATTGTCACTGCATACGCCAAACAAACAGGAAACTGTTTTCGGCGAACATATAAGTCTTTTACAAGTAAAAATCTAGCAGAACAACGACTTATTTGTTGTACTTGTTCAATGCCATCAAATTTTATTTTTAAAAATTCAATTCCATCTCTATTTCTGTAATTCACAAAATCAACAACATAACCCATTGCTCCATTTACCAGACCGCTTTCAACATTTAAATTCCTTCTCAAAATGATACGACAATTTAAACACACATTCAGAGTCTTTTCAAAACCAGCTGTTTTTGAAATACTTTTCTCCAATGAATGCAATTTAATTTTCAAATTTTCTGACAAAACAATTGTTGCACCCATATGCTCTATTTTATCTATTGCTTCTAGTTTCACAATCTCTTCATTTTCTAAGTCTAACATTTTTTGGTTGAAGATGGAACATTCTTGCAGAGTTGGCATCAAACATATCCCAGATTTCTTCTCAGTCATTTTTTTAAAAATATTCTCTGGAAGAATGTTTTCATTTGGATACAAATTTGAAATTAATCGACTATGCAAAGCTTTTTTCCCTTTCTCAGTCATTTTTCCAATTCTTACATCTTGTAGAATATTTTTATAATCTTCATCCTTGGCCTGTCGCATATTTTGAAGCAGTTCAGCATATTTAAAATTTAGCCATATATTAACATTTCCAATGCTTCCAAGGGACTTCCTGGTATCTTCATGCGTGAGCATTTTAAACACTGGTTGTCCTTTTACTGGAGTCAACTGCAATAGATCTCCAAAAACAATAATGTGTTTTCCTCCAAATAACACATCATAGTCTGTTTTAAGAATTTCTTGCATTCTCAAATGCACAAAAGCAAGCATTAGATTTGAGACCATGCTTACTTCATCTATGATAAGAAGTTTCATTTTCTTCAAGACTCTTGAAACTTCAGAACACGCATCTCCAGATAGCTTGTTGTAATGCAATTTATTATCATGTTCAACTGGCAGCATCAATAAACGATGTAGAGTAATCCCTTTAATGTTATGTGCTGCCAGACCAGTTGGAGCAGTTACAACACAAGACAGTGGTGAATCAGTCCTTTTCTGCAGATAACTTGCAACGGCTTTAATTAGAAAACTTTTTCCTGTCCCCGCTTCTCCACTTACATACAGTCGGACAGGGTCAAATAATATACATGAGCACTCTTTTTTCTCATGTCTGAATCCATGTTCAATCTGCTCTGTGACTTCATCATATATCTTTTTCTGCTCAATGTTTAGTTGCGTTACCAAATCTTCTAAGTTAACTCCATCCTCTTGAGCTTGTTCCATAGCTCTTTCCACCTCATCCATGGCAGTGGCAGCTTCATTTTGGATAATTGGTCCTCCTAGTGGATCCTGGCTCAATGAAGTAGAACTCTGACTATCTTGAGAACTGTTTCTAGCTATCTCTTCAGCAATTGTGGTTTCTTGCTCCATTTCTTCATTCAACATTTGCAGATAATTTAGAAAAATAGGACATTCTATGGTATCCTTAGTTGCATTAAAAGAGTCTTCATAACAGAGAAAATCTCCAAGTAGTTCCTCTTCTGTACGCCATGGCTTAAAGAGTTGCAAAAGAGCTAAGTAGTAAAATTCTCTTTTGTCTGGAACTTCACAACTCAATTTTCGATGATTAATCAAATGGCCTTTTTTCTGCTTCACTAGACATCCTTCATAGCCAATGAGTGCATATTTTCCATTATTGATATCTTCTGTGATGTTCCTCTTATAACTGTAGTTTTGAAGAACTTCATACAAACATGTGTTCTCAAGGTGAGTACTTCTATTTGGATAGTATGTATCCAACATATTTGTCTTCAAAATATCTGTACTGTTTGGTTCTTTTTCCGCCAAATATTCAATTTCTTGTACAGATTTCAAAACTCGGTTTCGTGTGGCAGCAAGACCAAGACTCACCCAAATGATTGTTCTTGATTTGGCATAGAGACTTGCTGATGATAACCGATCAGAACATTCATATGCTCCAATTTCTCGATGCGACAACATCTTCAGACTGAAACTGTATAATTTCTTGCTTAGACTCTTTTCATGTGAAATGTCCTCCCACATTTCCTTCAGTTCTGTCTTTTCTTTTTTGGTGATGTAAGATGTCACATATCGAGCCACAGCAATAGAGTTGTCAGCAACGAACTGAATATCCATGTTAGCATTCCACATGGACAAAATCACTGGGTTGTAATCGTTGATGTACTTAGATTCTTCATTTCTTTTCAAATTATATGTGTTTTTGGGAGATTTTCTCGTCACAGTATGTCGTAGAGATGACATCAAATTATTTACTCTTCCCTTAGAAATCACTGGTCGAGGAAATGCAAAACGACATTTCGTGTAGTACTTTTCCTTGTTTTTAAATTTTCGACGACAGTACTTTCCACAACGATGAGATTGAAAACGTAAAACTTGTTGCCTTAAATTGTTTTCTTCAGTAGATTTTGGAACAGCACATGTTGAATACTCTTCAATGAAACTCATCACTGTTTCATCTGAATCTGTTCCAAATTTGGGTGCATCTTTAATCCACAACAACATATGTATATGAGGAGCACCTCTCGCTTGATATTCCTTCCTCCAAAAGAAATCCAAAACCTCTCCAAGGGGAGGATTTTTTTTGTTGGTAATAAAAGACATCATAGCTTCAAATCTATGATTAAAATATCTGCAAACATTCACTGGATCTAAAGAACACAGTTCTCCTGGTGTTTTCAATTCTATATTTGGTATGTTTTCATTTGCCTCTCGTAGAAATTGAAGTAAATCGTCCCATGCATACTCAGCACAGCTAAGAGTGAGGAACCATGTAGGAGTTCCTAAGTTTCTTAGCATACATTTCAATTCTCCATGACGACGAAACCAATACTCATTGGTTCCACGTTGACATGCCATGAGATTGATTAGCTGAGATTCCAAAATACTGTCTTGCAGATTAACTTTCTCCATAAAGTCCCTTGCACATACATTTTGCAAATGAGGTCCACTTTTTAATATATGATTAACTGCATAAGAAAGCCCAGACAAATCACTTTCAAACAGTAGATGAAATAAATATGGAATGCATTGACGAAACCTTGGATCTTCTGCATATAATCTTAGAGTCCGGTATTCAGCTGCAGGAATTTGAACTGGTCGATCATCATATCGTCCACCACAACCTGTTGGAAATAATTGTGGAAAACAACGAGCTTCCAAACTTTCTTCCCATACACTAATGGGACTTCCTTTTGCTGCCTTCATTTGAAACAAGTCAATTGCATTTCCCATTACTTCTTTGGAATGCAAAGGATGAACAGTATAATGTTCATATATTTCTTCAGTTCTAGACACATCAACTTTTTCAATTTGACCAACTGAAGAATCACTATCTTCTTCTGTAGCTGTTTCCTCAACTCCAACACTTACATGTTTGTAGTACTCATTGTTTTTAACTAAATACAACGTTGCCTTCTTGACTTTTTTAACATCCACTAAATCTTGCCAAATTTTCTTACTCTTTGTTGGAACCCCATTAACTAGAATAACTAAAGGATCTTCTTCTGCTCTTTCTACACCAATTGTATTAATATTTTTCTTTACATCTAGAGGCAAATAAACAACTCTTCCCTTTAATCCTCTCAGTAAATCTGATGGAGGCAATTTCCCTGTCTTAGGCTCCATGCGTACAATAGCCTGAAAAGGATGGACACATTGAATCAAAATAGATTCATAAGTATTTAGATCCATCAATTCAGAAGGAATATCTATCAACTGAAGATTATTATAAACTGCTCTTGCAGGCATTCTATTTTCATTTAATTTTTTCAAACAATAAGTGCAAATACGCTGATCCAAACTCAAATCAAAAGAATTCTCCACCAACAAATAACTTACAAAATCCTCCCATTCACTATTATTTTCCAATTCACTTTTTGCATATAAATCAACTAACCTAGTCTGAATTTTATAATGAGTCCGTCGACAACACACACAAGTTACATTAGGCCTCTCACTTGATTTCACCTTAAACTTGATAATTTCCTCATCAAACTTTTCAATACTTGAAATTTGTCCATTATCTTCTGCATTACCATCCATTACTATATCTATTTCTACACTGTCCTCTTTGTTCCCAAAATAACAAAACTCAATTTCTTCACAAATAGTCTTCACATCCACTTCAGATCCATGCAAAAGAGCACTATTTAACTGTTTAAGCTTAAGTGCAGGACTTTTTGCATAATACAACTTCCTCACTAATTTCCTTACGTTATTATGATGCACTGCTAACATCCTAAAATGATGAAAAACACTCCGACAAACTTTTCTAGAAAGACATGCTAGTGAATGCCCTTGCAAACCTGTGCTTTCTCTCACTCTGCAAGGATCTAACTCTTGCAGGATCTTCATTTTTTGTTTGAGACTTTTTTTACTATATGTACGTAAGAAATTTCGAAGCAAATCAATTGATTCCTGTCGCACACTACAAATACTACTGCATTTCCATGTGTACACTGGACCCTTAGTACGTCTCCCTAAAACTTCATCAGCTAACACCTCTTCTGCATCTCTAGGTACAAGTTTCTCTTTTTCCATCACACAACTATCTTTCACCTCATAGGCACGACCACTGGTGTCAACCGCATGCACCAAATCATTTTCCTGAAAGTAACTCTCCTCATTAAAAAAAGGCTCAGAACTTGAACTATGCATCCATTCACCAGAAAATACTTCACAAAAATTACTCCGATTAATAATTCTTTTCCATCTACTGTTCGATTTGAAAACATCCATTGCCTTATTAAGTATCCTAATTCTATTGATTATTAAAATAAATAATTTTTTCTTAACTTCAAAAGCCTGATCAACAATCTTTTCTACACTTTTCTTTTTCTTGTAAAAAGCAGCTTTTAGTTTAATTTTCTTTTCATTTTTTAGCAAATTTAAAACTACCCTATTGCGAAACATTCGCCTACGAATGTCCCTAAAAACATTTACTCTTCTATTGCTAACCATTCTCTTCTCTCCTGGTCCAATGGAAACATTTTTTGTGGGCTTCTCTTTCCTTTTTAGATTTGTTGACTTTTTCTGTATATTCACATTAGCAATTTCATTTTTTTTCCTACGACATATGTTACGAAGAAAAGACTTAATTGGCTTACCAGAAGCTTTTCTGGTGTTTTTTGAAGTAGTTGTTGAAGAGGATTCCATAAACTCTGTTGTTGATGTTCTCCTTTTCCGTATGGTATTTTTGATATTTCTTTGCCTTGAAGGCATTTTTGCTTGCTTTTCAGAAGTTGATTTGAATCTGTTGTTCTGTTAAAAAAACACATGAAAGACCACTATTAGCAAACAACAAAGTAATGTTAAAAAGCAAACAATATAAACAATAAATTGCAACATATTTAAGTTTATACAATAGCAACTCATGGCTTTATTTTTAAAGGCCTTGCGCCACCAGTGCGTCACTTATTACCCATGTTTAAAGTCAAGCATCAGCTGCACATGCCATTCATAAATAAGGGCCAAATGCAAATACCAATCAATTGCACCCAAAAATCGATTTTTCAATAACATGTAAGAAACACTGCGCAAAACCTAAGTACAACCACTCAATATCATCAAACAAAGTCAGGGTCTGATTTATAAAGGCCTTGCGCCACCAGTGCGTCACTTATTACCCATGTTTAAAGTCTTGCATCGGCTGCACATGGCAATCATAAATAAGGGCCAAATACATATACCAATCAATTGCACCCAAAAATCGATTTTTGAATAACATGTAAGAAACACTGCGCAGAACCTATGTACAACCAATCAATATCATCAAACAAAGTCAGGGCCTTATTTATGAAAGCCTTGCGCCACCAGTGCGTCACTTATTACCCATGTTTAAAGTCATGCATCAGCTGCACATGGCAATCATAAATAAGGGCCAAATACATATACCAATCAATTGCACCCAAAAATCGATTTTTGAATAACATGTAAGAAACACTGTGCAGAACCTATGTACAACCAATCAATATCATCAAACAAAGTCAGAGCCTTATTTATGAAAGCCTTGCGCCACCAGTGCGTCACTTATTACCCATGTTTAAAGTCATGCATCAGCTGCACATGGCAATCATAAATAAGTGCCAAATACATATACCAATCAATTGCACCCCAAAATCGATTTTTGAATAACATGTAAGGAACACTGCACAGAACCTAAGTACAACCACTCAATATCATCAAACAAAGTCAGGCCTTATTTATGAAAGCCTTGCGCCACCAGTGCGTCACTTATTACCCATGTTTAAAGTCATGCATCAGTTGCACATGGCAATCATAAATTAGGGCAAAATACATATACTAATCAATTGCACCCAAAAATCAATTTTACAATAACATGTAAGAAACACGGCGCAGAACCTAAGTACAACCAATCAATATCATCAAACAAAGTCAGGGCCTTATTTATGAAAGCCTTGCGCCACCAGTGCGTCACTTATTACCCATGTTTAAAGTCATGCATCAGCTGCACATGGCATTCATAAATAAGGGCCAAATACATATACCAATCAATTGCACCCAAAAATCGATTTTTCAATAACATGTAAGAAGCACTGTGCAGAACCTATGTACAACCAATCAATATCATCAAACAAAGTCAGAGCCTTATTTATGAAAGCCTTGCGCCACCAGTGCGTCACTTATTACCCATGTTTAAAGTCATGCATCAGCTGCACATGGCAATCATAAATAAGGACCAAATACATATACCAATCAATTGCACCCAAAAATCGATTTTTGTTTAACATGTAAGAAGCACTGTGCAGAACCTATGTACAACCAATCAATATCATCAAACAAAGTCAGAGCCTTATTTATGAAAGCCTTGCACCACCAGTGCGTCACTTATTACCCATGTTTAAAGTCATGCATCAGCTGCACATGGCAATCATAAATAAGGGCCAAATACATATACCAATCAATTGCACCCAAAAATCGATTTTTGAATAACATGTAAGGAACACTGCACAGAACCTAAGTACAACTACTCAATATCATCAAACAAAGTCAGGCCTTATTTATGAAAGCCTTGCGCCACCAGTGCGTCACTTATTACCCATGTTTAAAGTCATGCATCAGTTGCACATGGCAATCATAAATTAGGGCAAAATACATATACTAATCAATTGCACCCAAAAATCGATTTTTCAATAACATGTAAGGAACACGGCGCAGAACCTAAGTACAACCAATCAATATCATCAAACAAAGTCAGGGCCTTATTTATGAAAGCCTTGCGCCACCAGTGCGTCACTTATTACCCATGTTTAAAGTCATGCATCAGCTGCACATGGCAATCATAAATAAGGGCCAAATACATATACCAATCAATTGCACCCAAAAATCGATTTTTGAATAACATGTAAGGAACACTGCACAGAACCTAAGTACAACCACTCAATATCATCAAACAAAGTCAGGCCTTATTTATGAAAGCCTTGCGCCACCAGTGCATCACTTATTACCCATGTTTAAAGTCATGCATCAGTTGCACATGGCAATCATAAATTAGGGCAAAATACATATACTAATCAATTGCACCCAAAAATCGATTTTTCAATAACATGTAAGGAACACGGCGCAGAACCTATGTACAACCAATCAATATCATCAAACAAAGTCAGGGCCTTATTTATGAAAGCCTTGCGCCACCAGTGCGTCACTTATTACCCATGTTTAAAGTCATGCATCAGCTGCACATGGCATTCATAAATAAGGGCCAAATACATATACCAATCAATTGCACCCAAAAATCGAATTTTGAATAACATGTAAGGAACTCTGCACAGAACCTAAGTACAACCACTCAATATCATCAAACAAAGTCAGGGTCTTATTTATGAAAGCCTTGCGCCACCAGTGCGTCACTTATTACCCATGTTTAAAGTCATGCATCAGCTGCACATGGCATTCATAAATAAGGGCCAAATACATATACCAATCAATTGCACCCAAAAATCGATTTTTGAATAACATGTAAGGAACACTGCACAGAACCTAAGTACAACCACTCAATATCATCAAACAAAGTCAGGCCTTATTTATGAAAGCCTTGCGCCACCAGTGCGTCACTTATTACCCATGTTTAAAGTCATGCATCAGCTGCACATGGCAATCATAAATTAGGGCAAAATACATATACCAATCAATTGCACCCAAAAATCGATTTTTGAATAACATGTAAGGAACACTGCACAGAACCTAAGTACAACCAATCAATATCATCAAACAAAGTCAGGGCCTTATTTATGAAAGCCTTGCGCCACCAGTGCGTCACTTATTACCCATGTTTAAAGTCATGCATCAGTTGCACATGGCAATCATAAATTAGGGCAAAATACATATACTAATCAATTGCACCCAAAAATCGATTTTTCAATAACATGTAAGAAACACTGCGCAGAACCTAAGTACAACCAATCAATATCATCAAACAAAGTCAGGGCCTTATTTATGAAAGCCTTGCGCCACCAGTGCGTCACTTATTACCCATGTTTAAAGTCATGCATCAGCTGCACATGGCATTCATAAATAAGGGCCAAATACATATACCAATCAATTGCACCCAAAAATCGATTTTTGTTTAACATGTAAGAAGCACTGTGCAGAACCTATGTACAACCAATCAATATCATCAAACAAAGTCAGAGCCTTATTTATGAAAGCCTTGCACCACCAGTGCGTCACTTATTACCCATGTTTAAAGTCATGCATCAGCTGCACATGGCAATCATAAATAAGGGCCAAATACATATACCAATCAATTGCACCCAAAAATCGATTTTTGAATAACATGTAAGGAACACTGCACAGAACCTAAGTACAACCACTCAATATCATCAAACAAAGTCAGGCCTTATTTATGAAAGCCTTGCGCCACCAGTGCGTCACTTATTACCCATGTTTAAAGTCATGCATCAGTTGCACATGGCAATCATAAATTAGGGCAAAATACATATACTAATCAATTGCACCCAAAAATCGATTTTTCAATAACATGTAAGGAACACGGCGCAGAACCTAAGTACAACCAATCAATATCATCAAACAAAGTCAGGGCCTTATTTATGAAAGCCTTGCGCCACCAGTGCGTCACTTATTACCCATGTTTAAAGTCATGCATCAGCTGCACATGGCAATCATAAATAAGGACCAAATACATATACCAATCAATTGCACCCAAAAATCGATTTTTGAATAACATGTAAGGAACACTGCACAGAACCTAAGTACAACCACTCAATATCATCAAACAAAGTCAGGCCTTATTTATGAAAGCCTTGCGCCACCAGTGCGTCACTTATTACCCATGTTTAAAGTCATGCATCAGTTGCACATGGCAATCATAAATTAGGGCAAAATACATATACTAATCAATTGCACCCAAAAATCGATTTTTCAATAACATGTAAGGAACACGGCGCAGAACCTATGTACAACCAATCAATATCATCAAACAAAGTCAGGGCCTTATTTATGAAAGCCTTGCGCCACCAGTGCGTCACTTATTACCCATGTTTAAAGTCATGCATCAGCTGCACATGGCATTCATAAATAAGGGCCAAATACATATACCAATCAATTGCACCCAAAAATCGATTTTTAAATAACATGTAAGGAACACTGCACAGAACCTAAGTACAACCATTCAATATCATCAAACAAAGTCAGGGCCTTATTTATGAAAGCCTTGCGCCACCAGTGCGTCACTTATTACCCATGTTTAAAGTCATGCATCAGCTGCACATGGCATTCATAAATAAGGGCCAAATACATATACCAATCAATTGCACCCAAAAATCGATTTTTCAATAACATGTAAGAAACACTGCACAGAACCTAACTAAAACCACTCAATCTCATCAAACAAAATCAGGGCCTCATTTATAAAAGCCTGGCGCCACCAGTGCATCACTTATTACCCATGTTTAAAGTCATGCATCAACTGCACATGGCAATCATAAAAAAGGCCAAATAAAAATACCATTCATTTGCACCCAAAATCGATTTTTAAATAACATGTAAAAAACACTGCGCAGGACTTATATACTAACATACAATTTCACTTCTAAAACATAACTATCTGCTTCCAAATATTCTCCATAGAGAAAATAAATCTCTATCTAAATTAAATGAATCATTACTTACCTTTAGAAATGCTTTTGGAGATTGAAAACAGTGTCAGACACACACACCAATTTTTCTTTAGCAGAGGAAAAGGTGTGCTCTCAATACACTGAAACCAAGACTGGCATAGAAAATCTCTATCTTTGTACACATATGCCTTAATTCAACCAATGAAAACTCTTCCCTCACTATTTTCAAACCAACACCCATCCCCCTCTCAAACCTTTCTATCTGTTACCATAGCAACTCCCTCCTAACTGAACTCTAAGGTTCAAAAGTTTATCTTACAATGTTGCAAATTAACTCAGCAAGGATGTTTGACCTGTGAATACAGCAGCCTATACAGGGTATTTTTGCTTTTGGTGATTTTTTTTAAACCATTCAAATTGCTTCTTTCACACAACATAACCATACACCCTAACTTTCAGTTTTCAACTATCTGAATCCACCAATCATTGCTAGTGATTCAAGAGCACAGAAACTCCACAATTATTTTTTTGTGAACTCCTACTGTTCCAACTGCCATTTCATTCCCACACTTCATCTGACTGGACCAGAACCTTCTCACATCATGTACTCTGTTTGGGTTATTGGACATAGCTACATCCACTGGGCTCAAAGGTATGCAGCTAGCAGAAATTTTCATAACCTTGATTTATCAAATGTGGAAATCAAGTGGATTGGCCACAGAGGATTAAAATGTCACCAATTGATACCATTGGTGAAAACCTTTTTGCATCTGCCAGAACCTGACCTTATAATTGTGCACTGTGGTGGAAACGATCTAGGCACATTAACTGGGGTAGGTCTGGAAATGCTATTAAAGGACACCTTTCATCAATTGATGATACTTTTTCCCCACACTGCCTTGGTATATTCCAATATATGCCAAAGACAGAAATGGAACTGGTCCAACCAATTTGGTCCACAATTTGAGAAAGCACGGAAACATGTAAATAAATCTGTTTCTGCTTACATGAGAGACTATGGAATGGGTTCATTATACAATAATAACTTGCGTTACAACATGCAAGACATCTACAGAGGAGATGGAGTGCACTTCTCAGATGAGGGGAATAGAATATTCTCCTGAATTTAAGAATGTGTATTGGAACCTACTTGTAGGTACCTAAATCAACCACAGAACCCAAAAGCTCTTTTCAGAGCTACCCTAACTCTGATCATTCAAAGCGTTTATTTTTTTCTAACTTTTTTCACTATTTTTCACCAAAGTACGCGTACGAGAACGCTTAAAGGTGCGCGCACCAGGCGCTTCCCCCGTGGAAAATTAAAGAATTTTTTTTTTTTTTTTACGTTTATGAGCCTCCTAAGCCCCCCTCAGAAAACCTAGAGGGTCAAGAAGTCTCTACAGTTCCCCCTTCTATCCATTCCGAACATTGTTTACCCTCCATCTTGTGTCTCGATTGTTCCGAAACACAAAATGGATGACTCCCGATACGCTGCCCGTGCGCGTACTTGAGCGCGCACTAGTAAGCGCAAAATAAAAAAAGGTGGGAAAGTAATTTACGGAAAACCCAATGGAGACACTTTCATCAAATATAGAATACGCCCTACTACATAGCAGTCCCTACCATTTGCCCAAATTTGGTGAAATTCCATTGAGACATTTAGGCTACAGGCCTGTCTAAATATCCTGAGGTAAATTACATGACAAAAACACACTTGTAATGTTAGAATTTACAACCAATTAAAAAGTATCTCTCATTTTCTACGATTTTTTCCTGTCGTTTGATTGGTTAAGTACAACAATATATATAAAAGAAGAGAGGGAAACACAGCCATTTTGACTACTGCTTCCTGAAGTACACTTGAAAACAAATTTCACTGTCAACTTCAACTAATTTCTCTAAGGTAACTTCTAATTATGGAAGTATATTGTACACATTAAGTTTATTTCTTAAAAAATATTCTGTTAGTGATATGCTATCCCTCTTTAATAGTTAGAGATAGACATAGACTTCTCTGTAATAGTTATGGATTGAGTTAGGCTTCTCTGGTATACTAGCTCTACTAATATAGTTAATTTATATGCAATTTACAGAAAGAAAATGGAAGGAGAAAATAAGGCAAATGATACTTCTATCAAAGTAAAGGTGGAAAAACCAGAAGATGAAAAAAAAGAAGTTGATTTCATGGATGACTCTTTGGATGAACAGTTTATAGAATGTTTGGAAGAAATTGAATCATGTACATATAATTATGAGGAAATTCCGGACAATATTATGTTAGAAATTTTATTAAATTATGAAACAGAATCAGAGGAATAAATTTATCTTTAATAATATCAATTGTATCAGACAATATTCTTTTTTATATGTAATTCATGAAGTATAAACAAATAAAAAAAAAAAACAATTCATAAACATACAATTTTTGAAGTGATTATTTTTCCATAGTACCCTCCCCGATACGCTCCCCCGTGCGCGCACCAGTCGCTTCACCCGCTCCCCCGTGCGCGCACCAGGCGCTTCCCCCGCGAAAATCGAAAAAAAAAAAAAAAATTTTGAGGCCCCGCGGGGCCCTTTAATGGCCCCCATATCACACCTAGGGGGTCAGGGGGGTCTACCCTGCCCCCTTATGGTCAATTCCACCCTTTGTTTTTGCCACCTCTTATGACTAGATTTTACCGATAGACAAGATGGCGGCCGCTCCGGACTGTTTAGAATGTTTACAGACAACTGAGAGCCAACCAGCTTTCTGCGCGCAAGTCGCGTGTCGCGCCGGGAGCGCTCACGGGTGCGCGCACCCGAGAGCGCCTATAGATATATATATTTTTTTGAACGTTAATTTCTCAAAATCCACTGAAGCACATATCTTGAGACATAGCAAAGGCACATCGGGCTACCAGTCCCTACAATTTTGCCAAGTTTGGTGGAAATCCATTCAGCCGTTCGGGCTAAAAGTGAAATCGACCGCCCTATGGAAATTAACATGGGGAAAACGCGTTTTGGGACCCCCCTTTTATCTCAGCCCCCGCTTGACGAATCCCCCCCAAACTTTCAGGGAAGGACCGGACCGCCATGAGACCATTTTCCTGAAAATTTCAGGCAGATTCGACAACCGGCGCCAAAGTTATTCAAAATAGAATGTTGAGATTTAACATTGAAAATTATCCTAACTATAACTACCTACTGGCGACCGCCAGTAGGTAATATATATATATATATATATATATATATATATATATATATTTTTTTTTTTTATTTATCGAACAGCTCCCTTCACCGCCGTCGCTCCTCCTCATTACCCGGGTGCTCAATTCCGCGCTGGTGAGACGCGTTTCAATGTTCGCAACACACCTCCGTGATCCTTGCAAAGGTTAGAAAAGAACGGCACTCCAAGTTGATGTTTTCACCAAAAGTGGTTTATTGGCAGACCCCCCTGCCCCCCTTGACATACGCGTTTCACCGATTTGGCTTCTTCAGTGTCAGCCATTCATTGTGTACGTTGTCATTAAATCCCCTACCACTACCCCAAACATAGAGAGTGGACTGTTGCTCGCCTTGATGGTGTGTGGCGGCCATGTTTTAACGTGCAAAATTACAAACTCTTTTGTAGCAGCGTGTTACAATGTTAACAGGGGGATGTAATGACATTCTGGAAAAAGTGCCTGTGCAAAAGTGCATATAATACAAAAATTATTAAAAACAAATTGTTGACCGGCAAGGCATGTTGTCCACAGACATTCATTCACATGTATATGTACATTCTTTCTGTATCCACCTTACTTGACATGATTGCATTTCGACAATTTATCAAGGATGTAGATTGTCATAACTCTCACATGGTTCACAGATTTACATATTGAATTCTGCCCTGTATGGGCTAGGTGGACAATTCATCTGTGTGCCTTGTTTTGTCAACCCTGAATATGGAGCCCTGTATGGGCAAGGATCCATATATATCATAATTCATGGTACCAGATTCTATGCTGCTAGCTAAAAAGTTACATTTTTTCAAATTGCAGGTCTCACTTGTTCTTATTACAATGCAGGTGTTTTTATCCTGAACCAATCTGGGACTAGATATTAACTATTCTAAATGTACCCAGAGTTCTTTGTCGTTGTTAAGCCCTCTCGGCTGCATGCTCTGAAGGTCGATAATGTACCTAGACTCCATTGCTCTAAGAAGTCTTATCCTGTCCCCACCTCGCTCCCTTCTATCAAGTTGATCTATAAGGTAGAAGGACAATAGATCCCTATTGCTTTCATGATGGGTCTCGAAATGGCGTGCCACCGGGTAGTTCTTATCCTTATTTGCGATGGCACGCATATGTTCCAGGATGCGTTTTTTGGCTTGGTTGATGGTGCTGCCAATATATCTTTTGGTACATGGACACACTAGGCAATAAACTACAAATTCTGAATTGCAGTTCAGAAATTTTTTAATTTCTCTCATTGGCCTGGGGTCATTCGTCCTCCCTTCGTATTTGGTTCTTTTCTTGCTAAATTTGCAAGCTTTGCAATGCATGCAGGGAAAGAAACCATTGATGGGTTTATTTCTTGTGCTTTTGGGGGGGTCAGTGTAGTGGCTCCTCACGAAATGGTCACTCAGAGATTGACAACGTCTATAGGTGATAGGCGGTCTTTCTGGTATCAATCCCTTTAGTGTCGGATCCGTTCCTAGGATGTGCCAGTTCTTATTGAATATATGCACCAGTTCATTCGATCTCATGTTGTAACTGGTGATCATCCTAGTGGTACGGTCATCTGTTTTGTTTTTGGTGGTAGTTTGTATGAGGTCTTTCCTGTCAATGATGTCTACTCGCTTGGTTGCTTCATTGAGTAGTGATCTAGAGTACCCTCTTTCTCTGAATCTTAATACCGCCCCTTCCTGCGCCTGTCTGAAATCGCTGGAATCAGAGCAATTCCTTTTAATGCGCAATAGCTCTCCGAAGGGAATATTCCTCACCATGCTTTTCGGGTGGTGGCTGGCCGCGTGTAACACGGTATTTCCAGCCGTGGGCTTGCGGTAAAGCTTAGTGCACAGGGTTTTCTCTTTGACAAAGACCTCTAGGTCGAGATAGTATATAGATGTCTTACTCATTGTGCTTGTGAATCTGAGATTCAACTCGTTGTCGTTTAGCCCTGCCACGTACTCCTCAGCCGAGGAGACGTCACCCCGCCAAACGACAAACAAGTCGTCTATGTATCTCGACCAGATCATGATGTTATCCAGCCATTTCTCATTGGACCCCCCCCAGGCCACGTGCTTCTCCCACCAGCCCACGAAGAGATTCGCGTAGCTGGGGGCGAAGCACGTGCCCATCGCGGTCCCTCTCAGTTGGTGGTACATGTTACCTGCAAATAAGAACATGTTATTGCAGAGGCAGAATTCCGTCATTTGCACTATCATTTTGTTATGCTGATGGTATTGCATACTCTTTTTGCCCAAAAACCATTTAACGGCAGAAATACCATTATGATGTTCAATACAGGTATACAGGCTTGTAACATCAAGGGTGATGAGAAGCATGTCATCCTCCCACCCAATTCCCTCAATCTGCATTATAAAATCCTGGGTGTCTCTGACATAGGAAGGTAAATCTTTTACAAATGGAGATAGATATCCATCTATGAATCTCGACGTGTTTTCGAGTAGGCTTCCTATGGAGGAGACAATTGGCCTGCCTGGGGGGTTTTGAATATCTTTGTGCACCTTGGGGAGATGATAAAAAGTTGGAATGATTGGGTGCTCGCAAAGCAGATACTCATATTCATGTTTATTGAGCATACCCTCCTCCTTCCAACCCCCAAGTAATTTGTGATATTCAGTGACACAGTTCACGAAATCCCTTTTGTCCATGATTTTGTAGCAATCAGAGTCATTCAGTTGCCTCAACGCCTCTCTCTTGTACTGTTCTTTTGTGAAGATGACAATATTGCCCCCTTTGTCTGAGGGCTTTATTTCGATGGTTATATCTTCTTTGAGGGACTTTATCGCTTCCCATTCTGATCTTGGAATGTTGGAAGTTTTCTTGGTCAGTTCCGGACTTCTCATTGTCATTTTTTCCATGTCCTGTAGGATAGCGTCATTGAAGACGTCTATGGCGTCATGTGTTGCATGAGGTAAGAATCTGGATTTGCGTTTGCAATTACTAGGGTCTCTGATTTGTGTGACTTCCTCCCTTCTTAGTATCTCCAACGAACTCGGTATATCCTCTGAGTCCGTGAGTTCATGGACCACTCTGAGGGCTGGGAGATCATTGACTGCTAGGCATGCTTCCGATGTTAGAGTTACCGCCATATTCTCTGTTTCCTCTGAGAGATTCTTGTTCGCAAAGATTTTCTGTAATTTGAGTTTGCGGACAAACTTGAAGATATCAATCCTGGTTTGGACCGGGTCAAATTTGGCAGTGGGACAAAACGTGAGTCCTTTTTTGAGGACACTCTCCTCATGTGTTGTGAGTGTCCTCTCAGAGAGGTTGATGATAGTGTGTTCCTCCTCTATTGCCATCGTCCTCTCCTTCCCCGGCTGCGGGTCACCATTGGCGGAGCCGCTTGGGCGTCCTCTCCTGCCGTGCCTTGTTTTCCTTTTCCTTTTCCTTTTTTGGATGTTGTTTTCTGTGATGTTTGTGATGGCGCTCGATATCTTGTTTCCTGCATCACTTGGTATTCGTCTAAAAAAGGTTCGGGGATTGTATCCTCATTCACATTGGTTTTCTTCTTTTGTTTATTCCCTTTGGTAGACTCATCCTCTGATTGGGATGCCTCAGATTCCGATGTTATTGCCCCTGAGCGTGTTGGTCCTCCCTGGGCGAGTCTTTTCCTTGTCGCATCGAATTTTTTTGCGAAGGTTAGGATTCTGCCAGTTAAATAATCCTGTTCGTCTCTCAGGAATTTGGTTTGTTTTCTCTTTTTGATGCCATTTTCATAGTCTTTGAGTCTTTTTTGCATGGTATTCCGCAAATCCTCAGCTGACTTGGTGTCTTTGTCCTTGCTGATCAAATCCTCCAGTTTTTGGATTTCGGCTAGGGCTTTATCCCTATCACTCCAGGCGTATTTGATAAGCATTAGTAGCATCCCCTTACTACTTTCAGCCGTGTACAGTGCCCAGTCTTTCAATAACTGTGGGTCCGGGTTTTCATAAGAGGGAATGGTGAAAATTCTCAAACCTCTTGGGACCCGATTACAGTCAACGTAGCTTTGGAGTGAAGTTGCCTCCCACCATTTCCGGACTTCCCTTTCGGTCATTCTTTCTAATTGTAAGAACAGAGTCTGTAGATTTGTTGCAGGTGTTGTGGGGTTCGTGGCCCCAGCGGCAGTAACAGTGATGGCATTTGCGCTTTTAAATATACTTTCTGCCTCCCGTTCTCTCTCTGCCGTGGATGACATATTGGTGCAGCTTAGTGCAGCTTCCTGGTACTTTCAAGCACTGTTATTCCCGCGTTGTTCCCGCGTTTGGAGTACACAGTCTGTGGGGGCAGTAAGGCAGTTAGCGGGGGGTCCGCCACAGGTAACTTGCTGTTAGCGGGTCAGAGACACGTATATGGCAATGGTTATCGCAAAAATAAATAAGAGACTTGGGTACTAGTGCACCGCTTACCCTCCGCCGGACCTTCCCAGCCGCCGCTCGTATCTCAAGCAGTTGCCGCGTCTGTCCCGGTGTCGGCTCGGCGTGTGCAGATTCCCCTCGCTTCTTGCTGGGACGGCAGAACACCCTCCGTCCTGCCTTCAATAATCCTTGGATAATCCCCGTGTCTCGGGTCGACGGCCAAATTGATTTATCGAACAGCTCCCTTCACCGCCGTCGCTCCTCCTCATTACCCGGGTGCTCAATTCCGCGCTGGTGAGACGCGTTTCAATGTTCGCAACACACCTCCGTGATCCTTGCAAAGGTTAGAAAAGAACGGCACTCCAAGTTGATGTTTTCACCAAAAGTGGTTTATTGGCAGACCCCCCTGCCCCCCTTGACATACGCGTTTCACCGATTTGGCTTCTTCAGTGTCAGCCATTCATTGTGTACGTTGTCATTAAATCCCCTACCACTACCCCAAACATAGAGAGTGGACTGTTGCTCGCCTTGATGGTGTGTGGCGGCCATGTTTTAACGTGCAAAATTACAAACTCTTTTGTAGCAGCGTGTTACAATGTTAACAGGGGGATGTAATGACATTCTGGAAAAAGTGCCTGTGCAAAAGTGCATATAATACAAAAATTATTAAAAACAAATTGTTGACCGGCAAGGCATGTTGTCCACAGACATTCATTCACATGTATATGTACATTCTTTCTGTATCCACCTTACTTGACATGATTGCATTTCGACAATTTATCAAGGATGTAGATTGTCATAACTCTCACATGGTTCACAGATTTACATATTGAATTCTGCCCTGTGTGGGCTAGGTGGACAATTCATGTGTGTGCCTTGTTTTGTCAACCCTGACAGTACCAGGAAGCTGCACTAAGCTGCACCAATATGTCATCCACGGCAGAGAGAGAACGGGAGGCAGAAAGTATATTTAAAAGCGCAAATGCCATCACTGTTACTGCCGCTGGGGCCACGAACCCCACAACACCTGCAACAAATCTACAGACTCTGTTCTTACAATTAGAAAGAATGACCAAAAGGGAAGTCCGGAAATGGTGGGAGGCAACTTCACTCCAAAGCTACGTTGACTGTAATCGGGTCCCAAGAGGTTTGAGAATTTTCACCATTCCCTCTTATGAAAACCCGGACCCACAGTTATTGAAAGACTGGGCACTGTACACGGCTGAAAGTAGTAAGGGGATGCTACTAATGCTTATCAAATACGCCTGGAGTGATAGGGATAAAGCCCTAGCCGAAATCCAAAAACTGAAGGATTTGATCAGCAAGGACAAAGACACCAAGTCAGCTGAGGATTTGCGGAATACCATGCAAAAAAGACTCAAAGACTATGAAAATGGCATCAAAAAGAGAAAACAAACCAAATTCCTGAGAGACGAACAGGATTATTTAACTGGCAGAATCCTAACCTTCGCAAAAAAATTCGATGCGACAAGGAAAAGACTCGCCCAGGGAGGACCAACACGCTCAGGGGCAATAACATCGGAATCTGAGGCATCCCAATCAGAGGATGAGTCTACCAAAGGGAATAAACAAAAGAAGAAAACCAATGTGAATGAGGATACAGTCCCCGAACCTTTTTTAGACGAATACCAAGTGATGCAGGAAACAGGATATCGAGCGCCATCACAAACATCACAGAAAACAACATCCAAAAAAGGAAAAGGAAAAGGAAAACAAGGCACGGCAGGAGAGGACGCCCAAGCGGCTCCGCCAATGGTGACCCGCAGCCGGGGAAGGAGAGGACGATGGCAATAGAGGAGGAACACACTATCATCAACCTCTCTGAGAGGACACTCACAACACATGAGGAGAGTGTCCTCAAAAAAGGACTCACGTTTTGTCCCACTGCCAAATTTGACCCGGTCCAAACCAGGATTGATATCTTCAAGTTTGTCCGCAAACTCAAATTACAGAAAATCTTTGCGAACAAGAATCTCTCAGAGGAAACAGAGAATATGGCGGTAACTCTAACATCGGAAGCATGCCTAGCAGTCAATGATCTCCCAGCCCTCAGAGTGGTCCATGAACTCACGGACTCAGAGGATATACCAAGTTCGTTGGAGATACTAAGAAGGGAGGAAGTCACACAAATCAGAGACCCTAGTAATTGCAAACGCAAATCCAGATTCTTACCTCATGCAACACATGACGCCATAGACGTCTTCAATGACGCTATCCTACAGGACATGGAAAAAATGACAATGAGAAGTCCGGAACTGACCAAGAAAACTTCCAACATTCCAAGATCAGAATGGGAAGCGATAAAGTCCCCCAAAGAAGATATAACCATCGAAATAAAGCCCTCAGACAAAGGGGGCAATATTGTCATCTTCACAAAAGAACAGTACAAGAGAGAGGCGTTGAGGCAACTGAATGACTCTGATTGCTACAAAATCATGGACAAAAGGGATTTCGTGAACTGTGTCACTGAATATCACAAATTACTTGGGGGTTGAAAGGAGGAGGGTATGCTCAATAAACATGAATATGAGTATCTGCTTTGCGAGCACCCAATCATTCCAACTTTTTATCATCTCCCCAAGGTGCACAAAGATATTCGAAACCCCCCAGGCAGGCCAATTGTCTCCTCCATAGGAAGCCTACTCGAAAACACGTCGAGATTCATAGATGGATATCTATCTCCATTTGTAAAAGATTTACCTTCCTATGTCAGAGACACCCAGGATTTTATAAGGCAGATTGAGGGAATTGGGTGGGAGGATGACATGCTTCTCATCACCCTCGATGTTACAAGCCTGTATACCTGTATTGAACATCATAATGGTATTTCTGCCGTTAAATGGTTTTTGGGCAAAAAGAGTATGCAATACCATCAGCATAACAAAATGATAGTGCAAATGACGGAATTCTGCCTCTGCAATAACATGTTCTTATTTGCAGGTAACATGTACCACCAACTGAGAGGGACCGCGATGGGCACGTGCTTCGCCCCCAGCTACGCGAATCTCTTCGTGGGCTGGTGGGAGAAACACGTGGCCTGGGGGGGGTCCAATGAGAAATGGCTGGATAACATCATGATCTGGTCGAGATACATAGACGACTTGTTTGTCGTTTGGCGGGGTGACGTCTCCTCGGCTGAGGAGTACGTGGCAGGGCTAAACGACAACGAGTTGAATCTCAGATTCACAAGCACAATGAGTAAGACATCTATATACTATCTCGACCTAGAGGTCTTTGTCAAAGAGAAAACCCTGTGCACTAAGCTTTACCGCAAGCCCACGGCTGGAAATACCGTGTTACACGCGGCCAGCCACCACCCGAAAAGCATGGTGAGGAATATTCCCTTCGGAGAGCTATTGCGCATTAAAAGGAATTGCTCTGATTCCAGCGATTTCAGACAGGCGCAGGAAGGGGCGGTATTAAGATTCAGAGAAAGAGGGTACTCTAGATCATTACTCAATGAAGCAACCAAGCGAGTAGACATCATTGACAGGAAAGACCTCATACAAACTACCACCAAAAACAAAACAGATGACCGTACCACTAGGATGATCACCAGTTACAACATGAGATCGAATGAACTGGTGCATATATTCAATAAGAACTGGCACATCCTAGGAACGGATCCGACACTAAAGGGATTGATACCAGAAAGACCGCCTATCACCTATAGACGTTGTCAATCTCTGAGTGACCATTTCGTGAGGAGCCACTACACTGACCCCCCCAAAAGCACAAGAAATAAACCCATCAATGGTTTCTTTCCCTGCATGCATTGCAAAGCTTGCAAATTTAGCAAGAAAAGAACCAAATACAAAGGGAGGACGAATGACCCCAGGCCAATGAGAGAAATTAAAAAATTTCTGAACTGCAATTCAGAATTTGTAGTTTATTGCCTAGTGTGTCCATGTACCAAAAGATATATTGGCAGCACCATCAACCAAGCCAAAAAACGCATCCTGGAACATATGCGTGCCATCGCAAATAAGGATAAGAACTACCCGGTGGCACGCCATTTCGAGACCCATCATGAAAGCAATAGGGATCTATTGTCCTTCTACCTTATAGATCAACTTGATAGAAGGGAGCGAGGTGGGGACAGGATAAGACTTCTTAGAGCAATGGAGTCTAGGTACATTATCGTCCTTCAGAGCATGCAGCCGAGAGGGCTTAACAACAACGAAGAACTCTGGGTACATTTAGAATAGTTAATATCTAGTCCCAGATTGGTTCAGGATAAAAACACCTGCATTGTAATAAGAACACGTGAGACCTGCAATTTGAAAAAATGTAACTTTTTAGCTAGCAGCATAGAATCTGGTACCATGAATTATGATATATATGGATCCTTGCCCATACAGGGCTCCATATTCAGGGTTGACAAAACAAGGCACACAGATGAATTGTCCACCTAGCCCATACAGGGCAGAATTCAATATGTAAATCTGTGAACCATGTGAGAGTTATGACAATCTACATCCTTGATAAATTGTCGAAATGCAATCATGTCAAGTAAGGTGGATACAGAAAGAATGTACATATACATGTGAATGAATGTCTGTGGACAACATGCCTTGCCGGTCAACAATTTGTTTTTAATAATTTTTGTATTATATGCACTTTTGCACAGGCACTTTTTCCAGAATGTCATTACATCCCCCTGTTAACATTGTAACACGCTGCTACAAAAGAGTTTGTAATTTTGCACGTTAAAACATGGCCGCCACACACCATCAAGGCGAGCAACAGTCCACTCTCTATGTTTGGGGTAGTGGTAGGGGATTTAATGACAACGTACACAATGAATGGCTGACACTGAAGAAGCCAAATCGGTGAAACGCGTATGTCAAGGGGGGCAGTGGGGTCTGCCAATAAACCACTTTTGGTGAAAACATCAACTTGGAGTGCCGTTCTTTTCTAACCTTTGCAAGGATCACGGAGGTGTGTTGCGAACATATATATATATATATATATACATATTACCTACTGGCGGTCGACAGTAGGTAGTTATAGTTAGGACCTAGTTTAAATAGGAAATCCTCAACATTCTATTTGGAATAACTTTAGCCCTGGTGGATGAATCTTTGCGAATTTCTCAAAGAAAATGGCTCGGTCCGTTGTGCTCCTTCCCTGAAAGTTTGGGGGGGATTGGTAAAGTGGGGGCTGAGATAAAAGGGGGGTCCCAAAACGTGTTTTCTCCATGTTATTTCCATAGGACGTTTAGACTCGGCTACAGGTCGAACGGCTGAATGGATTTATAAGAAATTTGGCGAAACTGTAGAGTTCGGTTTGCAGATTACGCTTTTTTTTGGAATGGTGTAAATTCGTTCAAAAGTTGCTGAGATAATTAAAGTTAAAGTCAATTATATATCTATCCGCACGCACGGGTGCGCGCACCCAAGCGGCTGCGCGTGAGCGGAATTTTTTTTTGCTGCGTGACGTCGGTTAACGTTCGATTTGAAGGAAATCAGGAAGTGTTGACCGCCATTTTGTCACTGCGAGTAAATATATTGTTCATTTCAAAGCGTTGAAACATGGAAAGGGGAGAAGGTAGAGATTGTCTTGCTGCGTAGGTTTTCTTAGGGTGTGCAGTAAGGCCCTTAAACACGAAAAGATATATATATATATTTTTTTAAAGTTGCGGGGTGCACGCACCCGGTCGCGCACACCTATTTACAAGAGTGTGAAAATAGAGATAAAGTAGAAGTTTGAGTGCTTAGATATAAGGTGGCTCTGAAAAAAGCCCTTGTGTTAATTGAGTTTTTTCTGCATTTATAAGTAAGTACCGATGCAGAGCCTGATGTTGCAGAGGAAGATTCTGTTTCCCTCATCCGTGAAATGAACACCGTCTCTCCTATAGACGTCTTGCATGTGGTAACGCAAGTTGTTGTGTTAAATAGAACCCATGCTATAATCTCTGAGGAAAGCAGAAACAGATTTATTTACATGTCTCCTTGCTTTCTCAATGTGTGCACAATGTTGATTGGACCAATTCCATTTCTGTCTTTGGCATATATTGGAATATACCAAGGCACTTCAAGGAAAAAGTGTCATCAATTGTCGAAAGGTGTCTTTTAGAAGCATTTCCAGACCTACCCCAGTGATTGTGCCTAGATCGTTCCCACCACAGTGCACAATTATAAGGTCTGGTTCTGGGAGATGCATAAAAGTTTTCACCAATGGAATCAATTGGTGACATTTCAATCCTCTTTGGCCAATCCACGTTATGTGTACATTTGTTAAATCAAGGTTGGAAATTCGTCTGCTTGCTGTATATTTTCCACTCCAGTGAATATAACTGTGTCCTATAAGCCAGACCTTCATTTTCAAGGGATATGTAGTCATACTCCGATCGGTTCTGGAAGTGGAATGGTAGTTAGAAGCTGAAAGTCAGGATAAAAAAAGGATGAGGCTGGGTGTGGTTGAAAAAGTAAAAATGATTGGTTGATTGTAATACTTTGAGATGGAAGAGTACGTTGCATGTTAATGTTTATGTTAAACGAAAAGTACTATTGGGTGTGAAAAAAATGACATATAACAGAGCTGTGGATTGGCAGGTGTTTCTGGAGGGAAAACAGTTTTCTTAGTTTGCTGTAGAACATTGAGACATGAACTTTTGACCTGTGCCTTCAGTCAGGTGCAGAATGAGGTGTTACCATGGAAACAGCCAGAGATAGCAGTTGGTGATGGGTGACTTTCACGTGAGATTGAAAATATTGTGGAGGACAACCAATTGAAATGTAAATTTGATTTTACAATTTTGCGTGACGAAATGTGATTGGCTGAAGAGAGTTATATGAGTGTGTATTGACTGGATATCTGTGCCATTGAATTTTGGTTGCAGTGATAGAAGCTTAATAGAAAGTTCCGTCAAACGAATATCTGTTTTGTGTCTGTCACTGTTGTACATCGTACAAAGCATTGGTAACAGTTTGTTTTGTCATGTACCGTAAAATATAGTTCAGTCACAAACATTGATTGATTTTCCTCGTAGCCTGAAAGAAAACAAATTTTTGGGTGTCATAATGTGTTGTATTTCTAAAAGTAATTTTTTCATTTAAATGTTGAATACGCAGTATAAAATATATTTAATATAGAGAGTAATTATTTTTGAGATTTTGAAGCGTTTATATATAATGAGAGAAGTTGTTCAGGAAGTGAAAAAATGATATTAGCAGAGAGACAGATAATGCAGAAAGAGAGAGAAATGGTAAATTACTAGTGATACCGTTGTATTGGTTATTGAAATCATAAACTTTTTGTCAGTCGACAAAATTTCAGGCTGGTTGGTCGCCGTGGCCTGCACTGGTGGGGGTGGGGTGAGAGGGAGGGGGAAGGGGGCTTAAGTGGTAATGATTAAGGTATTCACAAAGTTTCTGTTAGACGACAAAATTATAGTGCGGTTTCTTGTCGCGGTTTGCACTGGTGGGGTGAGAAAGGGAGGTGGTCGAGTGAAATAAAATGAAAAGTTTTGACCATGAGGTTGTGTTGTAGTCTTCTTTTACCTGCTGCACTCTCCTTTCAGTAGTTCTCTGCCTACCTGCTCAGCTTGTGGTGAGGTCATGTAGAATGTTGGAGTGTGTTTGTATGAGTGGAGTGTCAGTTGATCTGGACGGCTGAGCAGCTAGGAGGCTGCTCCTGGTGGGGCATTAATTGGAACTGAACATCTTCCTTAAGAATAAATATACTTGATGTAACTATAAGACCCAGACTGCGCATCTTTCATCATTACAATACTGGCGACGAGGTAAAAAAGAACTACGTGCTGTTGAAGGATTTACCTACTTTGGGAAGAACTGCGTGAAGGACTACCTGGACTACCTTGAACCTTGCACTAACCTGGAACTAAGGATGTGAATAACCACAGGAACAGAATTAACAGAATTCATAAGAAACTGCGCTCTGGTAAGCCCCACCAGTGTCCTTAGTCAACAGGACAGCCTATAGACCAGAGTGTTTGACGTTCGTTTTGCATTTCTGTATCCTGGAAAGAAGTGTCTGCTGTGTACATCTGGCTGAATTTGGAATTTGGACGTTGGAAATGTTACTGTGGTGATTTGGTCATCTATTTCCTGCACTGTTATTTTGGCAGCTTGTTGATTTAAGGAGTGTGCCTGCCTCGGACTTCCGTTTTAAACTTTTAATGGCAGAGTAATTTCCAGCAGAGCATCTGTCTGCAAGCGGTGATCGATGCCTGTGCACTGGTTTAAAACTATTTGTGGCAGACCAACTACCTGCGTGTGGAGATCGATGTCCATGCACCGTTTTGCCCTACTTTAATCAGAGAGAGCGTGTGCAGACATTTCTTGGCGAGGGCGTCTTACTATTTTAACTCACCGTCGTGGAGTCATTGACGGTTGGAGTCAGTGACGGTTGATCAGCGGAGCTCCTCAACCTTCCTCTGCTGTTTTCATTTGATGATGTTGTTCGAGTTCTCCGGCGTATTGGTGAGGATGACCCCTGTGACGTCGGATGTCGGTCAGGTTACCAGCGTCATGTTCAACGTGGAGACGTGGGCAATTTCCTTTAGAAAATCACGCATAACGACGCTGTGGCGGCCATCTTGAGACATTGGGAAGAATCTCTTTGTTGTGCTGTGAATCACAACGTTTATCACTCTTATTTGAAGATCGTGATGTTTTCCAATTTGGTTCTCGTGATCTATCGGATCCCTTGTCATTTTGATTTGCCTGCTTTCATGTACTCTGGACTTTGTTGGTTTTCACCTTGTGGGCCAATAAGAGCCCCCTGCCAAATACTTCATGTGGGGTGATCTCGAGTTGGTGGTGCTGCCTGTGGCGCAATTCTCTACATACGCTGGATTTAACCTGCACCATTTGGACTTTGGATGAATGATTACTTGGATTATACTTTTGGGCGAAGTTTTGGACTTTCGGGTGAGGTTTCGCTCATCTATGGATTGGACTTTCGGGTGAGGTATCGCTCATCTCTACTTGGACTGGACTTTCGGGTGAGGTATCGCTCATCTAACCTAGAATACGGTGACCACGTTTATTGTTTTAGTTTGTTGTGTTACTATTACCTTGTTTTTTTTCATTCTGCATTTTCACAACATTGTGTGTATTGGGGGCATGCTACTGTTGTAGGTTTGTTTTTACTCATGAGGTGTGTTTTCTGGAAATGATGGTATTTTATGGAAGACATCGCAAATCTTGCCGTATTTACAACAGAGACCGCTCACTGGAGCATGGGACATTATTATTTTTGCTGGTCATTTATAGTGTTTGTCTCGTGTTTTTTCTGAAGTGGTGGTTGGTTAGTGTGTGTAGTGTTTATTTTGCCTCTGGTGGAGTGTCCCCTATTCAGTTTGTCATGTAGTGTCCCTTATTCAGTTTGTGACGTGAGTGCAATGAGTTTGATGATATCCCAAATTTTGATTTGTCATGGGTTTTAAGTGAAACTGAATTTGTTTTCCTTGGCTTTAGTCATACCCAAAACCTGTTTGCCTTGGGTCTGAGGAAGCCTATATTTTGTTTGCCATGGGTCTAAAGAAACCTATCATTTGTTTGCCTTGGGTTTAGTGATTCCCTTATTTGTTTTCCTCTGAGTGTAGGGTTACACAAAATTTGTTGCCTTTGGGTTAGTGTTTCTCATAAATTGTTTGCCTTGAGTTAAAATAACTCATATTTTGTTTGCCTTGAGTTAAGAAAACTCGTATTTTGTTTGCCTTGAGTTTGTGAAATTCATTAATTGTTTGCCTTGAGTTAGAATAGTTCATAATATGTTTGCCTTGAGATTAATGTTCTCATAATTTGTTGGATTTCGATTTACAGTTACCAATAGTTTTTTTGTATGGGTCTTGGTCCTGTCATTGTTTTTGGTTTGCGCAATTCAGGTTTGTTGATTTCTGTTTTGCTGGCGCAATGGGTTCACCTTTCTGGGAAACATGTGGGACCAGGCAATCGTGCACCCCGGGATTCTTTTTGCCAACCAGCTAACGGCCGACAAAACTCGCTCGAGTAATTCTCGTCTACCCAGTGTCACCAAGTCATTGCCCCCCAGGTGTACTATGACTACAGATGGCGGTGACCTCTGCCGCCCTAACAGACCCTCAACAAAAGATTCGAATTGGTCAATACAGAGCCCGCCCCTTCCATGGAAGGCCACTCTGTACCCATATTCCCCAGCTGCGCGAGTCGCGTCACCTGTTTTGAATACGTCTCCGACCCACCTCACGACCCAAACCCCTCTCTCATCAGACGGTGATCCATGACCGCTGGTCCCCTGGTACTGGGTCGACTGCAAATTCCACCCCGCATGACATGCTCGCAAAACTGTAAATCAAACAGAAGACAAGAAGCGTGAGTGCATGTAACTTGACTTCACAACATGTGCAATCGCACATACCTTTTAAAACAATTCGAGGACCATCGTCCTAACTGTTTCACTTCTTCCGTACTCTGACCCCTGGCTGTAGCCTCAGTAGCATCCCCTATCCTAAAGGAGTGGGTCCCGAAATCGCACGGGTCCATGCCCGCCACAGCGATTGTCAGTGCAAGCACCCTCTGGAACTGAAACCTCGTCAGTGGGGTTGAATCGATGTGCCTCAGCAAACTCCCCCCCATGTATCCGCCCTCAGTGCCAAGTATTCCTCTATACACATTATCGGGCACGTGGGGGATCCTCGCATGCGCTGGACAACAACACTGTTCCCCATAGCTCCCTGGCCAGTTTTGGACCTAGCTATCGTGACTACCATCGAATCACCCCTAATTAGGATGTGATCCCTGCACAAGCCTCCCTCCACATCTTTCTTATTCCTTGCGACCAGTTCGCTCACCCGCATAGCCCCATGGAACGCTAATGCGAAAGCTGCCCGGAACAGAACTGCTTCGAATTGGGAGGAGCATGTCGTGACTAGTTTTGCCATGAGTAGGGACAACCTTTCTAAGCCAATCGGGTGCCTCTAGTCTTGCTTGCGACCCTCGAGGCGCTGCCAGCCGCGAAGGGCTTTTTTTGCCAAAAAGGAACCTGTTGGGTCTTTGATGCCATGCACCTGCGCCATGAATGAGATGGCCGCCCTGTGTCTATTGGCCGTTGCCGCTGATCGGCCTTCTCTGTGCAGTGCTACCAGGAACCCCAGGAAGGACTCCTCCTGACCCCAGTTCCGACTCCCTGTCGGACCCAAAAATGTACAATAGGAACGAAACGCTCCTTCGTATGCCTTCCTCGTCCTGGGGGCTAAGCTTGCTGCCACAAGGTCTTGTAATCCGGGGCACCGATTAGCCAGAGTGCTTCGGGGAACGGTGCCGCCACTAGGTCCGCTGTAGGTAGATAACCCCTGAACGCCTGCATATGTGAACGAGAGAGTGCATCAGCCGCATGATTCAGTACACCCGGCACATGTTTCGCCCTGAACTGTACATTCAGTCTCATGCAAAGCAGCACAATTTCCTTCAGCAATCTCAAGATCCATTTGCAGCGTGCTGCCTGATTGTTAATGATTTCTACAACAGTCATATTATCAGACCAAAATACCACTGAGCGGTCTCGGAACTCGTCCGGCCATGCCATCAGAGCAACAAAAATTGGGAATAGCTCAAGGAACCCTATGTTACCTGTGAGACCGCTGGTGTTCCACCCCGCCGGCCATGTTTGCGCCGACCATCGATTACCAAAGATGGCGCCAAATCCCACGCTCCCGGCCGAGTCGGTCCACAAACCCAGCTCATCCGAAGACGCTGGCGGGTTGTTCCACACTACTCGACCGTTGAAGTCCACCAGGAATGCCAACCAAATGTGCATGTCCTGGCGAACATCTGCAGACAGTCTCGTGCGGTGATGCCCTTCTTTGAGACCAACCATAGCTTGTGCAATAGAGCGTGAAAAGGGGCGGGCCATTGGTATCACTCTCAAGGCAAAGTTAAGCTGACCCACTGCTTGCTGTAACTGGTGCAGGGTCACTTTCGCCCTACCAAGGCAAAGTTCCAAGGAAGCCCTAAATTTTGATACCTTTCCCACTGGCAAACGGAAACATCCCTCCACAGAATCGAGCTCAATTCCCAGAAACTCCAGTGAAGTAGATGGTCCAACCGTCTTACCTGGTGCCAATGGCACTCCAAACTCCTTTATGAGGATGCAAAAGTCCTGTAGCGCCTGCGCACATTTCGTGTCGCCGGCAGCTCCCAAGAACAGAAAGTCATCTAGGTAATGCATAACATGCCTATGCCCTGTGGCCTCGGTGAATGCCCACTCTAAAAAACAGCTGCATTTTTCAAAATAGGCACAAGAAATGGAGCAACCCATCGGCATGCATGTATCCATGTAATAACGTCCTTGGAACGCAAAACCTAGCAGACGCTGATCCTGTGGGTGTACCGGGAGCAACCGGAACGCCGATTCGACATCTGATTTCGCCATCAGCGCCCCACGGCCCAGGCAATTTAACATTGTGACGGCATCATCGAACAATGCGTACCGCACCGAACAGACTTCCGGGTCAATAGCATTGTTTACTGAGAAACCCCTTGGAGCAGACAGATTATGGATCAACCTAAATTCCCCCGGGTCCTTTTTGGGGACCACCCCTAATGGGGAACAGATGAAATTCGCCGCTGGCGGGCGCTGAAAAGGCCCAGTCACTCGGCCTAGGCTCACCTCTTTAGCGATTTTTCTCTCCACCACACCTGGATTATGCTGTGCCGAAAGCTGGTTTTTACAAAAAAGTTCCCCACGAAAATCCCCTGCCGGGATGTGGAAGCCATATAAGAATCCCTTCCTCAACACCCCAGCAGAGACATAATCAGGGTATTTGTTTAACCAAGGAGTCATAGCCATGAGATCAACGGGAGTAAGCAATTGTACACAACGATCCCCCTCAGTCTTGCTTGGATCCTCCTTTACCTCCCGACCCGCTATTTTCCGATCTGCAAGAACTCTCCGGTTGAGAGGAATTCCCACAACCCGCACACGCGTGTTTGAACTTACATGCACCTTGCGGTCTGTTACAGTTGCCTCTATTGAAGCCCCAACAGACCCCCCACTTTACACCATTCCCGCCGGTTTTCGGCTGGTGATCGCCACCGGTGCCTGCTTGAAAGGGCACCTCAGGCTTCTGGCGGGAAACCCCCGACCCATTCCCACCTGGCGAGGAAGTCCTTGCCGCGCCAGGCAGGAGCTGCTTATGCCAAGAAATGGAGTCGAGGCAATCCCATGTCAGAGACGAATCATACTCTTTCGCTTTACGGAATTTCATGTCGTAACCTTTCCATTCATCCCCCCCATATGTTTCATAAAAATCCATTATACGTGCCTGATAACAAGACAGTTCGGGCAATACCTCAGGCTTACGTTCACCAATAATCGCAGTAAACATTGCAAAGGCCTTCGCCCAATTCGTTATCGTCTCCTCCACCCTGAACTCCACCATCTTGGTGCACCAGACGCTCGGGTGCCACAAATCTTTCTGTGTTTTAGCATATTCCATCTCGCGATGGTCGGTTAACAACGAAAACATATTGACATACTTGTCTGCCCATATCAATTCTTGTGGCCATCGGGATATGTTGAACCACCCTCTCCCGCCTTGAGGGTAATGAGCCCTCCTCTGCCACTGGCAAGGTGAGCTTACCTGGTGCGGTCGTTGTTCCCGCCGTTTTCTCGAGACCAGCTGCCGGTCCTTCTGTTGTCGCCTGTAGGGAGACAAGAGAGAGATTCGCCTTCGCGGCATCTCGCGACTGCCGCAACTGCTGGATTAGTAGTTTGGCCTCTTCGTTTGTGTCTCCTGGTGCTGTGGCACCCCCTGCCTTCTTATTGAGCCATGCGGCCAACTGTGTGGCCAATTCAGGAGGCATATCCTCATTGTTAGCGGGCGTAATCACAACCGGAATCGGTTGAACCGCGTCAGGGGTTGGTACTGGCTCATCAGCTGGTATGGCAGGGTTGACCGGGGGCACCTCAGGGACCGGAACCTCCCCTGCCCCCGCCCTCCTCTTAACCCGCTTCCCTCTACCCTCGGGGATGACTCCCGACAATGCCGGGCCTATTACCTTCTTCGGGTTACCAGGCTTGTTCATTGCGGCCAGTTGTTTCTTGACATCCGCCAAATCACGACCAAGCGCTGGGACTTTTCCGAAGCTTCGTTCCATTCTCGTCATTCTGGTCACCAACATGCGAAGCATCTGGTCAGTCTCAGAACCCTTTCCTGCCTTCTTGCCAGACATGGTTTCGCTTATCAACTGTTAGTCGATCAACACGGTCCTGGATCCTTCGCTGTAAAGTCTCTGAAAGAGAAACACAAGAATTACAAGTTCTCAAAATTGCTCCTTGTTCCGTCGAGGGCTCACGAGCAACGAGTGGGTGCAGCCTTCCAAGCACAGGAACAAGAGGATGCTTCTATGGATTCCCGCTCTCTTTATTCTTCTTCGGGAGGGCGTGTACCCTCTGCCGGTACGCCTACTGGGCGTGGCCATCGGTGTAGGTGTCTAGGACAACCCCTCTTGGGCGGGAAAAGGCACGCCCCAGCTACGCCGCTTCGGGCATACCAGCCGAGACACGCCTCCCGCCCAAAATGGTTTCCCGGGAGGATCGGGGCACCCAACCATACGTTCGGGGGGACCGAGTGGTAGCCCCTTTCCATTCTTTCATGTTTCTTTTAATTAATTCTTGTGAAGTGCTCATTATTTTTGAAATCTTGTTGTATTATGTTTGGCAGTGTTTCACCTTTATTTACAGAGAGGTATTATGATATGGATCTAAATGTGATGGTCATGTTTCCTGCATATCTGTGATTATACTTTTTTACATATTAATGTAGAGCTTTATTATGAGGTGGTTCTTCATGGTTAGTATGACATTTTGCATATGCTAAGACATTTACATGGTGAGTATGCTGTTGTAACATAAATGGAACTGTCTCTGTGGGAAGTGGTAATCTGTTAAGTGAATGCTATGGTTTGTATAGTGTGTTCCATTTCTTCAGAGTGCATAAATTTATATTGCACTTTGTAGTGATGAACTAAAAAAATGGGTCTCTAAAAATTATTGTACAGGTAATAAATATTTCAGATATCTAGAAAATCTAAAAATAATTTTTTCAGTGAAATGTCTTTTAACAACAGTAATTATTTAATGGAAAAAAAAGCTCAGTGTAAATGTTTAGAGTTATATTGCCAATTTCTTTTTCAAAATAAGAGGAATGTGGTATCTTACAATGTATAGAGTTATTAAGTTAGAGTTTATAAAAATATATGTAGTTTGAAAATTAGTAAAAGTACTTTTCAGTTAAACACTTATGGAAAAAGATATAATTTAGTCTCTATATTTTTTAAAAGGATACAGAAGAATAAAAATAGTCTAGTTATGGAGAATTGGTCAGAAGATAATGAAATTCATTTTGACATCATTGACGAACTGATTGAGGAAATTTTAGACGCGGTGTTTGAAGAGGAAACAGATGAAAATAATGATTTTATGAACATATCTTTAGATTCAGCTTATTTAGAGATGGTAGAAGAAGATGAGGACAATGGACTTGAAGAAGTCCCTGATGAACTAATGTTGGAAGTTCTTCTAAATTTTGAACTGATAAATAAATTTAAAAAAAATTGATAGCAAAGCATTCGTGATGACAGTTTTCTTGATATATTCGTTGATGATGTGCTTTATGAGAGTGATAAGATATGTTCTCATGAAGTGTAAAAGAGATTGTAGTAAAAAAGATTAAAACACCTATGATGACCGATAGTTCTTGAAAAAAGTGTACTGTTTGTATGCTTTAAGAATTAAAAAAAAAATTGTCTATAATGTTAAAACAGATATGGAGTGTGATAAATTTACAACAAACATTCACTACAGGATTTACTACTTTGTTCAGAGATTTTCTGTTATTATCTGTATTTCATTAGGAAATGAATCTGTGGTTTTAATTTGTACGGTATATGCTAGTAGTGAACTATAATATTTGTTATTTTTGTGTTTTACAGATTTACAATTTCATCAAAATTTTAAATTAAGATGCCGACTAGAATTGAAAAAAATAAACTCTACAAACGGACTTACAGTTTGAAGAAGAAAGAAATTGAAGTGTTTTCTAAGAAAGAGAGGACGGATACAAAGAAGAGTGCTCCTGGTAAGCAAACTAAAAAGTTTTTGAAAGGAATTTTGGGAAGGAAAAATGTTAATATTGAAGTCCAGAAGGAGAAAACGATATCAGTATCTAAAAGGAGATATGGAATCAAAGATAAAAATGTTTCTGGAATGAGGAGAGATGAAAGAGTGTACAGTAAAACCGGGACTAATCAATTCAGCCAAATCAGGAAGCGTATGTTTTACAACAGATTAGTTTTGAATTTATTACAAAAGGAGAAAGTTTCTAAAAGAAGATCTGCTTTTTTTTAAGAAAAAACAATATATAGAGGGTATCGTTGAGCGCGCATTTGAGACAAAAAGAACATTATTTATTTTAATACTTAATAGAATAAATATTTTAAATAAGGCGATTCGAGTTTTAAAAGGTAAAAGTAAATGGAAGAGACACATAAATAGGAGTAATTTTTGTAAAGTGTTTTCTGGGAAGTGGATGCACACTTCAACTTCTGAGCCATTTTTCAATGAAGAGAGTTACTTTCAAAGTAACGATCTGTTGCATGCAGTTGACACCAGTGGTCGAGCTTATGAGGTGAAGGATGGTTGTGTTATTGAGAAAGAGAAAATTGTGGTTAGAAATGCAGAAGATGTTATGGCTAGAGAAGCTTTAGAGGGACGTCCTAATGCTCCTGTTTACAGTTGGAATTGTAGTAGCATTTGTAGTGTACGACTGGATTTAATTCCTTTATTTCGCAATTTCTTACGTAAGTACACTAAAGAAAGCCTAAAAAAAAATGTAAAATGTTGCAAGAATTAGATCAATGCAGAGTGCGAGAAAAAATAGGTCTGCAAGGCCATTCTATGGCTTGTCTTTCTAAAAAAAAAAATGCCAGAGTGTGTTTCATCACTTCCGGATGTTAGCAGTGTATCATACGAAAATGAGAAAATTAGTGAGAAAGTTGTACTATGCAAAAAGTTCAGCACTTAAACTTAAACAGTTAAATAGTGCTCTTTTGTATGGATGTGAATTAGATGTTAAGAAGATTTGTGCAGAAATTGAGGTAAGTTATTTTGGTCCAGAGGAAGATAATGCAGAAACTGATATAATTATAGAAGGAAATGTGTTAGAAAATGTTGGAAATGTTAATATTGAAAATTTTGAACAGGAAATAATAAAGTTTAAGGTAATTGCAGGTGAGAAACCAAATTTTTCTTGTGTCTGTTGTCGACGCATTCATTACAAAAGTCAAACTAGGTTAGTTGATTTACATTTAAAAAGTGAAGATGAAAGTAATGGTCAATGGAAAGATTTTGCAACTTATTTGTTGGTGGAAAACTATTTTGATTTGGGTTTTGAGCAACATGTTTGTAAATATTGCTATAATAAATTAAATGAAAATAAAATGCCTGCTAGAGCTGTTCATAATAATCTAGAGTTGGTAAATATTCCATCAGAATTGATGGATTTAAATACTTATGAGACTATTCTGATTCAATGTGTACATCCTTTTCAGGCTATTGTTTGTATGGAGCCTAAGACTGGTAAATTAAATCCTTCAGATTTACAAAGAGGATTAAAGGGTAGAGTTGTGTATTTGCCACTTGATTAAAAAAAAAATATGGAAACAATTGGTGTTGAAAATGTAGAAGAGGAACCTCTAGTTATTCTAGTAAATGGTGTACCTACAAAGAGTAAGAAAATCTGGCAAGATTTAGTGGATGTTAGGAAAGTGAAAAAGGCAACGTTGTATTTAGTGCAAAATAATAAGTATTACAAAGATGTATACGTAGAACAAGAAGATGTAAGTGAAGAAGAGGATAGTGATTTGTCTAGTGGACAAATTGAAAAAGTTGATGTATCCAGATCTGAAGAAATTTATGAACATTACAGTGTTCATCCACTACATTCCAAAGAAGCAATAGGGAATGCTATTGAATTATTTCAGATGAAAAAGGCGAAAGGAAATCCTGTTAGTGTGTGGGAAGAAAGTTTGGAAGGTCATTGTTTTCCACAGTTATTTCCTACAGGTGAAGGTACACGATATGATGATTGACCTATGCAGATTCCTGCATCTGAGTACCGGACAACAAGATTATATGCAGAAGATCCAAGGTTTCACCAATGCATTCCATATTTGTTTCATCTTCTGTTTGAAAGTGATTTATCTGGTCTGTCTTATGCAGTAAATCATATTTTAAAAAGTGGTGTACATCTGCAAAATATTTCAGCAAAGGAATTTTATGGATAAAGTGCAACAGAAAGATAGTGTTTTGGATTCACATCTAATTAATTTAATGGCTTGTCAGCGGGGTACTAATGAGTATTGGTACCGTCGTCATGGAGATTTGAAGTGCATGCTTAGAAACTTAGGAGCACCAACATGGTTTTTAACTCTAAGCTGTGCAGAGTATGCTTGGGAAGATTTACTTGAATTTCTTCGGGAGGCGAATGCAAACATAGAAAACATAAACTACAAGACACCTGGAGAACTGTGTTCATTACATCCAGTTAATGTTTGCAGATATTTTAATCATAGATTTGAAGCTATGATGTCTTTCATTACAAACAAGAAAAATCCGCCTCTTGGTTAAGTACTGGATTTCTTTTGGAGAAAAGAATATCAAGCAAGAGGTGCTCCTCATATTCATATGCTGCTATGGATCAAGGATGCTCCTAAATTTGGAATAGACTCGGATGAGACTGTACTGTCTTTTATTGAACAGTATGCCACTTGTGACATACCTAATAGTACCACTGATAAGGACTTAAGAGGAAAAGTGTTGTTGCTGTTGTGGAAAATATTGTCGGCAAAAATTCAAATCAAAGAGCAAATTCTACACCAAATGTCGCTTTGGATTTGCAGGACCAGTACTTTCAAAAGGAAGAGTCAACAATTTGATGTCATGTTTGCAATATAATATCAGAAGGAGGTCACCTAAAAATACGTACAATTTAAGAAGAGGTGAAGAATCCAAATATAATATAAATATAACTATACTATAACCCAGTCATTTTGTCCATGTGGAATGCTAACATGGACATACAATATGTTGCAGACAACTCTATTGCTGTGGCTCAATATGTAACGTCTTACATCACGAAATCTGAAAAGACGGAACTGAAGGAGATGTGGGAAGACACTTCTCTTGAAAAGAGCCTAAGCAAGAAATTGTATACGTACAGTTTGAAGATGCTGTCTCATTGAGAAATTGGACCATTTTTATGTTGTGACAGATTATCATCAGCAAGGCTTTATGCTAAATCAAGGACTATTCTCTGGGTGAGTTTGGGCCTAGCAGAAACACAAAGCCGTGTTCTGAAACCTGTGAAAGAAATTGAATATTTAGCCCAGAAAGAACCAAACAGTACAGACATTTTGAAAACAAATATGTTGGATACATACTATCCAAATAGAAGTACTCTGCTTGAAAACATTTGTCTGTATGAAATACTTCAAAATTATACTTTTAAAAGGAATGTTACGGAAAACATTGATAAAGGTGTATATGCTGTAATTGGACATGAAGGATGTCTGGTAAAACAAAGAAAAGGACACTTGATAAATCATCAGAAACTGAGTTGCGAAACACCTGACAAAAGAGAATTTTACTATTTTGCTCTTTTGCAACTTTTTAAACCATGGCGTAGAGAAGAGGAACTACTTGGAGACTTTGATAGTTATGAAGATTCTTTCAACGCATCTAAAAGTAATATTGAATGTCCTGTTTTTAGTAATTATCTCCAAATGTTGAATGATGAAATAGAGCAAGAAGTGACAATTGCAGCGGAGATTGCTAGAGATAGTTCACAAGGTAGTCAAAGTTCGGCTTCATTAAGTCAAGATCCACTGGGACAACCAATTATCCAAAATGAAACAGCCACCGCCATGGATGAGGTGGAAAGAGCAATGCAGCAAGGTCAAGAGGCAGTAATCGACTTAGAAGAATTAAAGAAGCAGTTTAATGTTGAGCAAAGACAGATATATGATGAAGTGACAGAGCACATTGAGCATGGCTTTCGTCATGAGAGAAAAGATTGCTCATGTATGTCATTTGAACCTATTCGATTATACGTAAGTGGAGAAGCTGGGACTGGTAAAAGTTTCCTAATTAAAGGAATTACTACATATTAACAGCAAAGAACTCAGTCAACACTGTCATGTGGTGTTACTGCTCCAACTTGGCAGCACATAATATTAAAGGTGTTACTTTACATTGCTTACTGATGCTGCCAGTTGAACATGAAAATAAATTACAATATCAGAAGCTATGTGGAGAAGCTTGTTTTGAAGTTTCTAGAGTCCTTAAAAAAATTAAACTTCTTATTATTGATGAAGTAAGCATGGTATCCAATTTAATGCTTGCTTTTGTGCATTTAAGAATGCAACAGACACTTAAGACAGAGTATGATGTGTTATTTGGGGGTAAACATGTCACAGTTTTTGGAGATCTACTGCAGCTAACTCCTGTGAAAGGACAACCTGTATTTGAAACTGTTACACATGAGGAGACCAGAAAGTGCCTGGGCAGTATTGGAAATGTAAATATATGGTCACATTTCAATTTTACTGAATTAATTCCAAATTTGCGACAGGCAAAGGATACTAAATATGGAAGTATTCTTCAAGATATTAGGATTGGAAAACTAACTGAAGATGCGAAACACACTCTACAAACCTGATTACTTTCCAAGCTGTTTCCAAATGAAGATAATGTACCTTAGAAAATATATAGTAAAGAGGTAGCAGATAAGTCAGTGATATGCTTGATGCCAACTCTGAAAGAATGTTCAGTTTTTAATGAGATAATGTTGAATTTAGAAAATCAAGAAATTAAGAAACTGGAAGCTAAAGATAGAATAGAGCATGAAGGTAGTACTATTGTTTTGTCTGAAAAGTTGAAGTTAAAATTGGATTCTCTTCAAAAAACTATATCTAAAACTGCTGGTTTAGAGAAAAATCTGTATGTATGTTTAAATTGTCGGATAATTTTAAGGAGAAATTTACATGTAGAAAGAGGATTGGTAAATGGAGCAATGGGTAATGTTGTTGGTTTTGTCAATTATACAAATAGAGATGAGATTGAATTTTTGAGAATAAAATTTGATGGAATTGAGGAAGTTCAACAAATTAGTCGATGTTGGACTCGTTTTTTGCTTGTGAAAAACGTATATGTCCGTCGTAAGCAATTTCCAATTTGTTTGGCATATGCAGTGACAATATATAAATCTCAAGGTTTAAGTGGAGATTGTGCTTTGGTAAATATTGGAAGCACTGTATTCAAAGAGGGTATGGCGTATGTTGCTTTATCGCGAATTAGAACTTTATGTGGACTTTATCTAATTGATTATGATGAGACAAAGATTAGTGCAGATTTAAATTGTGTGAAGGAGTATAATAGGTTAAGAAGAGAATATGCTCCAAGTTTACCTCAATATCCTTTAATTGAAAGGCGTATAGTTGGTCAAAAAAGGAAAAATGGGGACAAATGTGCTGAAGTAGTCGAGAAACGACGAAAAAAAGATGTAGCTGTTCTTGGTAGCCATAGCAAAACTGTTAGTATTGAAGAGATTGTTGGATTTAAGTTTGAAAATAGGTCTGGTGTCAGCTGCTATGCAAATGCAGTAGTTAATGTTGCTATTCTTTAAATTCTATATTTGAAATATGTAGAAGTGGTGATAGTGAAGTAGCAAGGGTTTCAGAACTAAGGAATGTTTTAGACATATTTGCAGGAGTAAATCAATTTTCTCAGAATATTCAGCAAGATTGTCAGGAATTTATCATGTATATGTTTACAGTTTTGGAAGATGAAGGTGTAGATATTGATAGTCTTTTTTGGCCTTTCTTTTAAATGGGAACATAAGTGTGATAATTGCTCATTTTTAAGCAGTACTGAGATACACAGTAAAAGATTTTTATATTTGACATTACCAGACTGCAAAGAAGTGCCTTTTAATAAACTAGTTAAAGATGTGCATCAGAACATGGTCTGTTCTCAATGCAAGTCTGAAATGTTATCAACTTTATTTATCCATATATACGGACAATATGTAATTTTAATGTTTCAACGATGCAGAGCTGATGGGAGTAAATTGCCAACTTTAATTAAAAATTTTGTGGCTTCTCAAGTTTCTATTTCTAGAAGAACATTTGTAACTGTAGCCATTATTTTTCATGAAGGGCCTTCTACATCATCAGGACATTATACAGCTTATTTGAAGTGTGCTAGTGGCTGGACGCTTTGCAATGATAGCCAATTGACTTTTAAAAAACGTTTGCCTTTTGCCTTAACTAACTCGTATCTGTTATTTTTGGAACCCAAATTTCAGTAGAATGACTTGCTGTAGGAAGATGTATACTGTAAAGATTTGAAACTTACTAGTTTACAAATATCATGTTAATGAGGGTGTACAAATATATAAATGAAATTTGTGTTTGGCATAGTGATAACATCAGGTACACATGTACTTAATGTTTGATGGTATAAAACATGTTACAAATTTTAATTGTAAAGGTTCAGAAAACAATAGATAAGACTAAGATTAAATAATTTCAGAAAAAAACTACTTAACTCATAGTATTTGGCCACAAGGAAAAATATGAGAGAAGAAAATGAGTACTTTTGAAAATTATTTTAAAACTTATATGGACGCAAGTTTTTGGGAGAGGTATTTAAAAGATAATGAGTTAGCTTATACAAGTTGGCCACGCGGAAAGGTATGAGAGAAGAAACTGTGTCTTTCAAATAGATTTTTTACAGGAGATACCTGCACGGGGCTTTGTTGAGATATATTGAAAAATAAGTGGTATACTTTAATTAGTTTGTAACTGTGGAAGATGTAGTGTGCTTACTCAAGAAATTGTGAATTTGAGGAAAACATTTAAGACATGTTTTTTTCAGGTATTTATAATATGTATGCAGATTTTGTATGGGTTTTTTAAACACAATCATTTTGATTGTGGTTTTTTTTTCCCCGCTGTTATATGATGATTAATATTGAAATCACTCTTGATAGTGAAAATCAATGTATTCTGAGGACAGCAAAAATAAACCATTTAATATGTTGTTTGACTTATTTTGTTACATTGCATTCAGAAATATGTATTATAACAGATTTATTTTTTACTCTCCTCCACAGATATTATATTTATAAGGTAAGTTCAACTAATAATATCTGAGAGTTTTCTCTGCATCTCTCTTATTGTCTCCTATTCTTTTTTCTTTAATTAAATGTACTTTATAATCTTATTTTTGATTTTCTTCCACAGGTACTACGTTTTAAAAATAAATTTACTTTTATTTTTTTATTTTTTTAGGTAACTATATAAAATAAAGACATTTTTACGTCATTGTGTTATTTCTTTGTCTATCCTCGTTAATGGAATGTCATGTTTTATATTAAACACTTCCACATAGGATTGGGTGCATTGTTATAAGGCATGCTTTAAAAGTGATTTAATAAAATGAGCGACATTTCACTGAGTGAGTTTAGCAATACTGATATAAGAAAACATTGGTGGAAAATTATATTAAATGTTACATGGTGTTCTTTGCAGGGCTTTAAATCCTGTGTTGCAGTGGTAATTCTGCCTCAGGATTAGGGGGCTGGGGGGCTGAGTGGTAGTTGTATGGTCATGATAGAGCTACTCCTTTCTGATCCATGGTTGAGGTGTGTTCATGATAGAGTGGTTCCATCATGGTTCTGCTTAGTCAATAGAACGTGTCAAGGAAGCGCAATGTTAGTGTTGCGCAAGCACAGCGGCAAGTTCATTACAAATGTCATCCGTTCTGAGGACAGCTGAGGCAATGCTCGTGATGGAGCGGCTTTGTAATGAGTATGGAAGGATTTAACAGCTGTTAAAAAAACCTGAGGGGTCTTTATAAAGAGAATGTTGGTGTAATGTAAAGGGTACTTTAAAACAGATTGTGGCACCTTTATGTTGACGTTGCTTCTCTTTGCGCTAGAATTTCGTCACTTTAATTTTTATAATGACAGTGGAAATAATGTATCATATATACAACATTAATGAATCTCGGAGATATGTGACATTCTAAAGCCCTGTATCATAAAGAAGTGTTCCTCTGAAGTAATGCGTCTTGAAAGTGGCTGACTGTAATCCATGAGATTTTACTCAGTGACTTTCAGGCCCATGCTGTTTCAAAACTGTGCATGTGCTTGAAGCAGGCGTAGGTCTTGACGCAGCAATTTGAATATAGGGGTAGATTATCAAGGGGGTTTATCTCTGTTTAGCGACAGCTAGTAAGAGATAGCGACCATTTTGGGCCCCACTTTGCATGTCAGTTATATTTATCACTAATGAGATGCAAAGTGGGCGTGCCAAGATGTTAGCGACTGAAAATAGTCTCTAACATCGCCATCTCCTATTACTAGCTTTTGGAGATATTTGCGCTAAGCGGGAATATCTCTAAAAGCTAACACCTGCCCTGAGCAGTTCTTAGCTATGTTATCCCATGGGAGGTGGATAACATGGCTAATAGCATTAGGTCGCTATTGCATGAATAATGCTGACTTTTCTGTGATATTCATGCTTTGCAACGATTTTTACCGCATTTGCGTTAAACCTTGTTAATACCAAGGTTTATTTGCGGTAAAAATTGGCGTGGGTGTTTCCCTTCTTTATATCTAACAGAATGCATTCTATATGCTGTAGCAGGAGGACTACTACATACTTGAAAATTCTTCAGTGCTTATTTTCATTGAGACCGTCACAGAAGTTCAATGGATCTGAGACGCTGTTCTTGTGGATCTTGGCGACTGCCAAGCCATTGTAGCAGTGGGAGTGAGGCCTCTCCAAGGGGCGCAGCGTAGTTCCTTTTGATGTTTACAATTGCAGATAGCAGGGTAGAGATGTCCGTGGAATTTATGGATGCTTAGTCACAGTAGAGTGTGCGCGGCGCCCCTAGCACCTCATTACGGCACACAGGGGAGCCGTGTTGCACAGTTGGAGATCAGAGACTTAGGAGATAAACCTTTATAATAGCAAGGGCTCTAAGCGATACAAATCGCCTGTACTCAGCGTTAAAAAATATCACCGCTATCGGTGGTATTTTTTACGGTGTTAGTGCTTGAAGAAGAATGGTAACATATATGTGAAAGAAAATCCTGTAACAGGCTCAGTGTTTCACATTATCACGTGAAAACAAAAGTTGTTTTCACACATCAATATGTCCCTTGTAATTAAGGGACGGAGTGGATCTAGTTTTATTTACTACATTGTTATGTGAACGATGTCGAATGTTTGACAAGAGGAGGGTTTAAAAGTTTTACGATAAAATTTTTCTCAAGGGAAGTGGGTGGAGTGTTCCGTGTAAATTGGAGAATAGAAACTACTAAGAACCAATTGGAAGTGTTGTTTTCAAGTCAGATGACTTCACATGCGCGTCTCAAGTGCAGTACGCGATAGGTGGGTGCGCGCACCCGGTCGCGCACTAAAAGAAAGCGGCGATAAACTTTTCTTTAAAATATGCTCTTGGAGCTCGTTTTGGTACAAAGAGTTAGTTCTGAAAAGAACTTTTTTTTTTGGAAACAAGTGTTATGTTGCTTTTGATTTCTTAAACTTGCAACAACATTTTTAAGTATGTCATACCATCAAAGTGAAATGAAGAAATGTATCTTTTCTCGGAGCATTTATGACTCTCAATTTTGAGTTTAATTAGAATAAGGCTCTGCTCTCCGTATAGAAGAATTTCTCCACAGTCGTTGCATTTCATGTGCACCTTCGCAAGATATGGTCTAAAGTCCATCTCAGCACTCGATGGAGATACAGGTCGTCCTGCAGAAGATGTGCTGGCCACTTCTGATGGTAATAGCGTGGCCAGAGCTCTTGTCGATGCCTTTGCAAACTCTATAGGGTGCCTTTGTTTGACATGCCGCTTCATGGTATGTATGGAAAAGGAATATTTTTTCCTTGGATTTCCTCTTAAGAGCTCCGATTTGCATATCGTGCAGGTTACTTTTGGCGCATTCACTTTCTTTTGATCTTCAGGATAAGTGAAAAATTGCCAAATGAAAGATTCCTTTTTTCTTCTTAAAGGTGGTCGCTCATTTCCTTCAGATTCGGAAGATGAATGCTGAACGGCAGCCATTTCAGCAAAGTCTTCTGGAAGATGTTTGACGTTGTTCTCTCGTGAGAGTAAAAAAGAAAGTGAGGGAAGTGGGTGGAGTGCTTCGTGTAAATTCCAGAATAGAAACTACTAAGAACCAATTGGAAGTGTTGTGTTCAAGTCACATGACTTCACATGCGCGTCTCAGGTCCTGTATGCGATGGGTGGGTGCGCGCACCCGGTCGCGCACTAAAAGAAAGCGGCGAGAAACTTCTTTATAATATGCTCTTGGAGCTCGTTTTGGTACAAAGAGTTAGTTCTGAAAATAACTTTTTTTTTTTGTTTTGTTTTTTTGGAAACAAGTGTTATGTTGCTTTTGATTTCTTAAACTTGCAACAACATTTTTAAGTATGTCATACCATCAAAATGAAATGAAGAAATTTATCTTTTCTCAGAGCATTTATGACTCTCAATTTTGAGTTTAATTAGAATAAGGCTCTGCTCTCCGTATAAAAGAATTTCTCCACAGTCGTTGCATTTCATGTGCACCTTCGCAAGATATGGTCTCAAGTCCATCTCAGCACTCGATGGAGATACAGGTCGTCCTGCAGAAGATGTGCTGGCCACTTCTGTTGGTATTAGCGTGGCCAGAGCTCTTGTCGATGCCTTTGCAAACTCTATAGGGTGCCTTTGTTTGACATGCCGCTTCATGGTATGTATGGAAAAGGAATATTTTTTCCTTGGATTTCCTCTTGAGAGCTCTGATTTGCATATCGTGCAGGTTACCTTTGGCGCATTCACTTTCTTTTGATCTTTAGGATAAGTGAAAAATTGCCAAATGAAAGATTCCGTTTTTCTTCTTAAAGGTAGTCGCTCATTTTCTTCAGATTTGGAAGATGAATGCGAAGTTGCAGCCATTTCAGCAAAGTCTTCGGAAAAATGTTGGACGTTGTGCTCTCTTGAGAGTAGAAAAGATAGTGAGGGAAGTGGGTGGAGTGCTGCGTGTAAATTCCAGAATAGAAACTACTAAGAACCAATTGGAAGTGTTCTTTTCAAGATACATGACACACATGCGCTTCTCAGGACGTGTAAGCGTTGACAGTATCTAGTCACGTACGTGATTTGGAAGTAGCGATCTTTTTCAGCGAAGTTTGAAAACGTGAAAAGGAGTGAATTCAAACACATACGGATTTTACATATCTTTAGAGCTCGATTTAAGTATACAATCGTTAAACTATAAAACTTTTCATATTTTTAAAAAAAATATTAAGGTGTGTACATACAGTCACGCACGAAAGATTAAAAAGATATTCGGCTCCATTTAATTAAAAGGTTTATATGAAAAAAAAGAAGCCTAGGTTCAGTGTCTTTAACGTACTATAAGTTCTTTCATTGGTCTATGAAGAAATTCATTAGGTTCAAATTGCAAAGCTTTCACGAAATATATAGGTGGGTGCGCGCACTCGGTCGCGCATGTTAGATTGGTATGGCGATATTTATTTCAGGTATATCCTTTATAGTTAGGAACTAGCATTCAAAAAACCTATGAAATTCACTGAAAAAACCATAGGTTTTACACACGTTATAGTTAGAAAGTAGCATTTGAAAAACCTATGAAATTCACTGAAAAAACAATAGGTTTTACACACGTTATAGTTAGGAAGTAGCATTTAAAAAACCTATGAAATTCACTGAAAAAACCATAGGTTTGACACATGTTATAGTTAGCTGGAAACTTTCACTCATATAAAACCAATGAAATTCCCCTGTTATAGTTACTTCAGCTAACTATAACTCGCGCGCCCGCAATGCTGATGATGTTACATATTACATCACTCATCACATGGTTAGTGACATTACTCTTGATATCACTGATAATATCTAGTATCTGACATATGCTGCCTACAACATATAGTAAATAGTATGTCACTGACTCTTGCATGTATGGAATATGTAAAATCTCCTAATGTAGCATATTAACACTTAGACACTGGGATACTTTTGCTAATAATAAAGAAACAATAACCTATATAGATATAATGCATCAGTGATACTTATCAACACATTTAGCCACTAAAATAGACACTGAAAGACAGACACAGATAGGTATATATTTAAATATTACTCAGTAACACATGTACTCATTAAGATATATTTAATCAGTCAGTTATAGAATCTATTTGTCACCCAAAAGCAACCATTTTTACACTTATATACTACAATTTTTTTCCAACCAACTTTCAGATCTACATATATAAAATATATGTAATTTTCAAAACTAACCCATTTAATAGATGATGTCAAGAGTGATTTGATGTGTGACATCATCAGCAGTGCATTGCGGGCGGGCGAGTTATAGTTAGCTGAAGTAACTATGACGGGGGAATTTCATTGGTTTTATATGAGTGAAATGTCCAGCTAACTATAACATGTGTCAAACCTATGTTTTTTTCAGTGAATTTCATAGGTTTTTTAAATGCTACTTCCTAACTATAACGTGTGTAAAACCTATGTTTTTTTCAGTAAATATATATACTATCTCTATGGAACTTTTGAAAATTCTATGACTAATAACTTTGGCGTTTGTGGACGGAATCGGCTGAAATTTTCAGGGAAATGGCACATTTTGTTTCTGAGCAGCCCCTGAAAATTTGGGGGGTTCCGTTAAGGGGGGGCCACGAAAAAAGGGGGGTCCCAAAACGCATTTTTCCCATTCATTTTTCCATAGGGCGTTTGGCCTCACTTTTAGCTCGAACGGCTGAATGGATTTGCACGAAACTTGGCAAAATTGTAGGGACTGTTAGCCCGATGTGCCTTTGCTGGGTCCCAATATATGTGCTCCAGTGGATTTCGAGAAATTAACGTTTAAAAAAACAGATATATCTGTGACAGGGTTCCGGATAGCGCTCCAGATCGCGTACTTTTTTCGCGTAACGGAGCTTTGCGATGCGAAGCTGATTGGCTCTCCGGTGTCTGTCAACATTCTAAACAGTCCGGTGCGGCCGCCATCTTGTCTCTTGGTAGGATCGAGAGACAAGAGGAGGAGAAAAACGAAGGGGGAATTTAATGAAAGGGGGCAAGGTAGACCCCTCTTGACCCCCAAGGAATGATGTTGGGGTTATTAAAGGGTCCCGTGGGGCAAATAAAAAAATAAAAAAATTCGAGGTAGAAGCGCTTTCCAGTTCGCGAACCGGGTCGCAAACTGGTAGCGAAACGGGAATTCTCCATTTTGTGTTTCGATTTAATTAAATTACAAGATGGAGGAAAAACAATGTGAGAAATGGGTATAAGGGGGTACAGGAGACGTATCCTGACTCCCTATGTTTTCTGAGGGTGGTTGAGGAGGCTCATATATGTTGATACTTGTCTTCCAGCGGCTGCGCGTGAGTTTTTTTTTTTTTTTGCTGCGTGACGTCTGTTGACGATCGATTCGAAGGAAATCAGGAATTGTTGACCGCCATTTTGACACTGCGAGTAAATATATTGTTAAAAATAATTGTTATAAATTAATCCGTATTGATAAACATTGTGTGCGCCATCTTGCTTTTTTTCCAATGCCACACTTTTGTCGTGCACGGCAGCCATTTTAGATGCTTTGACCAGACCCACTCTCTGCACGCTGCCGATCCTCAGCATGGCTCCCCACCCTTGCAAGCATCTCCCCCACGCACTGGTCACCCCCGCTCTCTGTCTTATGCATGGGCCATAAACCTCCCCCCATTTGCGCTGCTCTTCCCTGAGAATCACACCCTGTGCCCGTCCGACACCTCCCTTTCACCCTATTCACTACCGCACCCTCTGACACTCCTCTTCCTCTGTGTCCGATTGTCCAGGCCAGTCCCAGGCTATCACCTAGCCCTGCGGATGTAGTTTATGGCCTCAACTGTAAAGAATCACCCCTCTTCAAAGGAGTTACAGTAGATCAAGGCCCCCACCCAATGTGATCCGTCACACTACACGCGTTCCTACAATCTGATAACCATCCTGTATTGTGATTGGGGAGGGGATTCTCACTGTGAGGGTGTGTGGGACCGAGCCTGAAGCGGAAGATTCCAGGGATGCCTTTTTGTACATCAAAATCTTCACAATTATGTGTCACATTAAAAATATATAGCACTCCAACAAAGTAGTAGGATTATAACACTTTAATAACTTATAAATATATACATCGCAACAAAAACAGTAAACACCTTAAAAGATTTTTTATTAAAACAGAAGGAACAATGGTCAGTAGCGGTCTGTTGTGCGAATAGTCTCAAGGCATCATATTTATCTAGAGTGGTGCTGTGTAGGACATTCTGAATGGAAATTAACCAGAACTATAACCATCTACTTCCAATAATATAACTTTTATGCCCAAATTACGCAAAGATTTAGCTAATCTGCTAAAGGGGGGAGTCGCCATTTCTTTACAATAATCAATAATGAAAAATCGACATCAATAGGGTTGTCCGTATTCCCGATGCAGCACTATAGTGCAACATACACAGCACCTGGGGTGTCAAGAGTGAACAGGTCCTAGCTGCTTTACCAATGACTGACAAATGCTATATTAAACACTTACTATGTATAATACTTGCGTTCACAATAGTTTTACATTACAAAACAGAACAAAAGATGTCCCCTGTAAGTAAACCCATATTAGCTGTTTCAGTTATTGAACATCCTAAGGTTTTATGACATGGGGAACAGTAGTGATATCCTGGGCGGGTGATGGAACTGGGTTTGTTAATGGAAAAACATCTACAGAGAAAACTATTGGTAAATTATACTTCTCCGGAAATTTAAAACTCACAAATGTTTCATTTGTGTAATCGTTTCAAAAACATGTACATTAAAACACTAAATACGCTCCACTGTTTTAGAAAATCGTTACAGTTTGCTACATCACCCTTTAAAGTTACAACTACGAAAACCTACTTACTTAAGCTGTTGAATTCGGCTTCAAATGTAAAGCATAAGTTCAAGCTAGCATATCATATTTTTAAAAGGTTAAACATAATTGATATGCAAATTTAAATACTACCCTTTCTTAATGGTGACACCTTATCTGTCCTATATCCCACAATTTCCATGAGCAAAGCAAAAGAAATTCTGAGGCCCTGAAGAAATAAGGCTTACTGTGGGGTTCAACTCAATCTGGTGTTTGGGCGCTTTCATGTTTTGGGGTGATATTCTGTGACAGGGTGCAGGCACCAGAAGAATTTTAGCCTAGTTCATCACATTGGAGCATGAGGGTCTGGGTAAATATCTAATCTGGTGAAGAACCATCCCTTCTTTAAACCCCATGGTGACCAACTATAGTTTATTCTCTATTTCGTTCCCTTGCCATAACAAAATAAAAGTCTTGGGTTATTTATGGAAGGGAAGACTTTTTGTTTCTTCCAATTTTTTATAAAAAACAAAGGTTTAAGGAAAGGCAACCCTTAATGTGCATGTTTTCCACAGAAATTTGCCTTTGAAAAGTAGAGGCAATAAATAAGGCCGAAATCTGTATTTTGTTTTTGGATACACATGTTATTTGTGTCTGTGTATTCATTTTTATGCATGACTTTATATGGAATGGTTAAAATAACTTATGATGCAACTTAACAGGAAAGATCACAAACCTTCCAATGAGTGCTATGTCCCATGTTTTACATAAAGTAGTGTTTACCTAGAGTGGTGCTGTGTAGGACACTCTGAATGGAAATTAACCAGAACTATAACCATCTACTTCCAATAATATAACTTTTATGCCCAAATTACGCAATTACTCAATTTTCGATGATTAATCAAATGGCCTTTTTTCTGCTTCACTAGACATCCTTCATGCCAATGACTGCATATTTTCCATTATTGAAAAAACTAAAGTGACAACTTCCTCATCCTTAATTTGTCTTTCTTAGTTCCTTAAGATGTCATCTGTGTCAACCTCTTCCGAGAATGCAGATGCGTTAGGGATTTCTTTGTGTTTCTTAATAGCATTGGTGTCTGCACACTTCTTTGTCAATTCTGTGAACATGACAGCTGCTTCATAGACAGACGATATCTTTGTTAAGTCATTAGTGTTAAGTGTGTCTCAAACTACAGTGACCTTCTCTGTTTTACTTTCCTCAGACACTGCAGAGTTTTGTGTGCTGTTCTTCTGAGCGACAATTATTCCAGATGTTATTCTAGCGTTGTTCTAGCGTTTCACTTGCCATTCAGCGGTTTCCGCCCGCTTTTGCTGCACTGTGTCTCGTCAGTAGCGGTCTGTTGTGCGAATAGTCCCAAGGCAGCAGAACGCGCTGAGATCTGGACGGCACCCAGGTCATGTCCAGTAAGTTGCCGCACTGGTTTTGGTATACTACAATGCTGTTCCGAAAAACAGCGTGGGGCGTCCCGGGGGGTGGGGGGGAGGCGCCGTGAACGGGCCTCCCCAGGTGAAGGCTTGTCTGCTGTAGTGGGGTGCCCCTTTACCGTTTCAGTTGCCATTCCGCCCGCTTTTGCTACATTGTGCCTCTTCTGCCATTCAGCTGTTTACCGCCCGCTCTTGCAGCTACAGCGCCTCACTCACCATGTAGTTGAGTTGCTTTCACTCTTGCGGTGCAGCAATAGGTGGCTGCACAGGACTCTTAAAATGGCGGCCGGCTCTTCGGATTTGGGCGTGGTCCACTGAAATGGCCCTGGGACACCTTGGAACTCGGACGCTTGTCTGCTAGGGCATGGGCCCCATTCCCGAAAGCGTCCCCTCAGCCTTGAAGATTCTATAAAAGTCTTGGGGTCCCCCGACTCCCGCAGGCTTCTGGTGGGGAGCGGCTGCCATGATTGCTTGCGGAATGGCCACGACGGAGCTACGAGATGGTGGTGCTCTCATGCTGACGCCAGCTTCAGTCTGAAACATCCAGAAACACTGTAGACTATCAATTCGATGAGTTCCAGTGGAGCCCCAACATGACCCGGTAGGGAAGAACTTGCCCTCCCCTTTTTTGAGTGATGGTTGTTGTTGCCTGTCCCCTCTGTTGTCATCTAACGGAACCTTTTTTGATTGCTGAGTGAGAAAAAAAAAGGTGGGTCTTTCATCGTTTGGGAAAAAAAAATGTTTTAATCCAATGAAAAGTGTTATTTTTAGGTCATATGATCAAGCCTTCCATCATTAGGAAACCAAAAGTAAAATTAACCAAAGAAAAGTTTTATAAACAAGTCACATGACCTGTTATGCGGCTTTGGGTTATAAAAAGCATACAAAACTCTTTGGCCCATGAGGCTGCGTCAGTAGCGGACCGATGTGCGAATAGGCCGAAGGCAGCACAACGCGCCGAGATCCGGATGGCACCGAGGTTGTGTCCAGCAAGTTGCCGCACTGGTGTGGCCATCCTACAATGCTGCGCCGAAAGACGGCGTGTCTCCCACTCAAAATACATAAAATGGCGAAAGACGGCGTGTCTCCCACTCAAAACACATAAAAAGGCGAAAGACGGCATTTCTCCCACTCAAAACACATAAAATGAAATCTAGACTAAAAGGTAATGATCATATTTTCTACTCTTGCTATAGTTGTTCATGCACTGAGGGTGCTGTAGAAAAAATAGAAAAATGTACCTGATTCAGCACTATAGTGCAACATACACAGCACCTGGGGTGTCAAGAGTGAACAGGTCCTAGCTGCTTAACCAATGACTGACAAATGCTATATTAAACACTTACTATGTATAATACTTGCGTTCACAATAGTTTTACTTTACAAAACAGAACAAAAGATTGTTTACTAGCATAGTGATTTGAGAAGTGTTGGACAGGCCCCAGGACGGGCTCGCTCCCTCCCCGCATGACAGGACCCAGACATCGGCTCTCCCAGGGCTACCCACAGAAGCAACCCGCAACCCGTCCCCTCCGGGACGCCTGCCCCCGAACATCTCTGTATCACTGGCCCGGGCCACCGTCAGCACCATTGCCCGGGCCCAGCCCCCATCTTGGACACTGCACCACGAGGCCGCGTGGCCTCAGCTCGACCCTAACCCTGGGCCTGGCCAGGCCCCGACATCCCGGCACCACCATCCACCCAGGAGGTGAACGGACCACTTGGCAGGTCAATGGGAGAGAGGAGTGTCGATGGCTCTCCCCCGCCAGGTGCCGATCGCCCCCAGCCTCCCCGGGTGCTGGCTCCACCCCCCTGCTGGGTGTCTGGACTCCCTCATCCAGGACCTCCAGACCTCCAAGTGCGAGGGTCCGGACATCAAGGGGCGCCAGACCTATAACTGGGGCAGCTCCAGAGCAGGAAGGCAGTTGAATCCTGGAGTCGAGAGACACTGTGAAGAACTCATCCTTGACGGACTGCTGGCGCTGCCGCAGCCCTGCCTTGTGAACTGTCATCCTGCCTGCTGGCGCTGCCGTGGCCTTCTGCAACCTTCATCCTCGTCGGGACCTGCTGGCGCTGCCGCGGTCCTTTGCAACCTACGTTCTCGTCGGGACCTGCTGGCGCTGCCGCGGCCCGTTGCAACTGCCATCTTCGTTGGGACCTGCTGGCGCTGCTGTGGCCCGTTACCACCTATGATCTCCTCGGGACCTGCTGGCGCTGCCGCGGCCCGACCTCCTAGAACACCGAGCTCGAGGATTGTGAGCTAACCATCATTCCATCTCAACTGCCAGTTCGGTAACAAGACTGTCCCGCTACCCCCTTTCCTTCAAAGAGACTAGAATCGAGGGGACCCCTGTGTCCTTACCTCCTTGTACCATACTACCGTACTTCAAGATTTGCTTATAAAGAACGTTAAACCTTATCTTTGTGTGGTGTCCATCTGTGGGGGGGAAGTTACTTGCCTGTACGATCGCTGGAGACGGCTCTCCCCGGAGGCCTCTCCCCTTGTCCTCGGCCGACCCTCCAGGTCCCGTCTAACATTGGTGGCCAGCGGCGCGATCCGAACCAACGCGTACCGTACAGAGAGTAACTCACCCCACGACTAACCACGATGTCAACCAAAGAGAGCGGATCCACAGAAAAATTCCAGATGGAGCCAGATGGAGAAGATGACAGCCATCGAGAGCTAAAACAATTTTGCATAGAACTAGGCATTGCTACCACCGGTCTGAGCACGAAAGAAGACTTTAAACACGCCCTAGAATCTTGGGCAGAAACAGGTGCCGCCAGACCCAGGGACCAAAACGTCGAAGCACCAGAGACAAATACCACTCCAACCGAAGAAAGGAGAGCGGGTCTCTCCCGGGAAGAGATCCAGGAACGAGAAAAAAGCAGACTCCATGAATTAGAGTTTGCACGGCTCAAGTTGGACGGAGAGCTGAAACTAGCGGAACAAAAGATGAACTTGGAACACTTACGGCTCCGAGAGGAGCGGGAAGAAAAGCAAAGACAAAGAGAACTCAAAGAGAAAAAGCTGGCATACGAACACGAGCGCCAACTAGCAGAAATCGAAATGCGAAAACAGAACAAAGAATTAGGGGTGCCCGAGCGACCGCGCACCCCAGGCGCTACGGAACAAAAAGTCCACATCCCCAAAGATGTCGTCTAAGAGTACTATCGGAACGACGACATACAACAGTGGTTCAAGGCCTATGAGATCGCCATGACCTCCCACCGGATCGATCAAAGTGACTGGGGAGCCAGTCTATAGGGGAGGTTTGTCAATGAAGGCCGCGATGCCCTGCTACAGCTCCCCGACCATCAGATGACGTCCTATGACCACATGAAGGCCGCCCTCCTCACTCGATATGGACTCACACCCGAGATGTACTGCCAGAGGTTCCGCGACTGCACCCGGATCCCGGGTACGACTTGGGTAGAATATGTGAACTATTTCAGCCGAGCCTTCGAGGGATGGATCAAGGGTAGCCGCGTAACCACATACGAGCAACTCTTCAACCTCATTGTGTGGGAGCACCTCTCCAACAACTGCTTTGTCGAGCTCAGGCAGCACCTCCTCGACAGTAAATTGACTGACCCCCGGCAGCTCGCCGCTGAGGCTGACCGATGGGAGAGCACCCGAGTGGCCCGGAGTGGGCCAAACGAACAGAACCGAACCAACCAAGGTCACCATCGTCCCCGAGGAGGAGGAGGAGGCCAGGGCCGGGGCAGAGACGCCGTCCCGGCCACTCCCACCAACAACACACCACCCCTGGCTGGTCGGGGAAACCCCTGATGCGCCCAGGGTTTCGGGCCAACGTCACTTGCCACCGGTGCCAGCGAGTCGGCCACTATGCCAGCGACCCAAACTGCCCCAAGAACCAGACTCCCGGGCCCCGCCAGGTCGCGGCCGCCGCCCTAGGAGAGGAGCAGACTTCCGAAGAGCAGGAAGAATACGAGCAGGAGCAGCCCGAGTGGGAACCTGCCGCCATGGTCCTGGCCTGCCTAGGGGGAAAAGACATGATCCCGCGGGTCCCCCTACCCGCCAACACCAGAAAGTACAGCCAGTGGGTGAACATCAATGGGCGCAAGGCCGAAGCCCTGCGTGATACAGGGGCCAGTGTGACAGCCGTCCGCTGTCACCTGGTGACCCCAGAACAAATCCTGCCAAACGTTCTTTGCCCCGTCCGATCGGCCGACAATTCTGAGAGCCTGTGTCGGATGGCCTGTGTCCCCTTCGAATGGGGAGGAGTGTCCGGCATGCTAAAGGTGACTGTCCGCGATGATGCCCCCGTGGACTGCCTCCTGGGAAACGATCTCAAGAGTTCCCCGTGGGCGGCCGTTGAAAGGAGAGAACATCTGGGGATGTTGGGCCTCCCGGACGGGGCGTGCGTAACAACCCGGTCCATGGCCGTCCGTGCCATCCCCAGACCCGAAGAACCCGAATGGCCAGCACCTCCTCCCCCGATCACTCCAGAGGAAGACACCATCCATCCTGTCCCCCCAGAACAAACCCAAGAAGAGGCCGCTCAGCCCCAGGACCTTCCAGACCTGGCTCAGTGGCGTCATGAGGGGGGGCCCACCCAAGAACAATTCCGGCAGGAGCAAAAGACCTGTCCCTCCCTCGAGGGACTCCAACAGCAAGCCCTCGCCCAGAGTGCGGGAGACACCGCAGGGGCCCACTGGATCTATTGGGACAATGACCTACTATACAGCGAACAAAGAATCGCGGAATTGGGGGCCAGTCGGGTGCTGGTGGTGCCCCTCCGCTTCAGAGACTTCCTGTTGAACTTGGCACATGATGTCCCCCTGGCTGGGCACCTGGGGCAGGACAAAACCTACAACCGCCTGGTAACCCACGTTTACTGGCCAAAGATGAGAAATGACGTCTCCAACCACTGCCGGGCCTGCCCCACCTGCCAGGCCAGCGGAAAGAGCGGCCGAAAACTTAAAGCACCCCTGCAACCATTCCCCGTCGTCACCACCCCGTTTGAAAGGGTGGGAATAGACATTGTGGGGCCCCTAGACCCCCGAACAGCACAAGGGCACCGATTCATCCTGGTCCTGGTGGACCACGCCACCCGCTATCCCGAGGCCGTTCCCCTTCGGACTGTGACAGCACCAGTGGTAGGCCGAGCCTTGATGGGAATCTTCTCGCGAGTGGGCTTTCCCCGGGAGGTCGTCAGCGACCGGGGCACGAACTTTATTTCTAAATATATGAAATCCCTCTGGCAGCAGTGCGGAGTCACCTACCGATTCACAACCCCCTATCACCCGCAAGGAAATGGACTGGTCGAGCGGTTCAACCGCACTCTCAAGGGGATGATCATGGGGCTGGAGGAACCCCTACGCCGCCAGTGGGACGTGCTACTCCCGTGCCTCCTCTTCGCCTACCGAGAAGTCCCCCAGAAGTCCCTCGATTTCAGCCCCTTCGAACTCCTGTACGGACACCCTGTCCAAGGGCCCCTCAGCCTAGTTAAAGAAGAATGGGAAATGGCCCCCCTGAAAACCCCTCCAGACGTCTACAAGTACCTCCTGACCCTCCGCAATCAGACCAGGCGATTCAGGGAGATCGTGAAAGCCAATCTTGAGGCCAGTCAGGAGGACATGAAGAAATGGTACGATCAACATGCCTCCTCCATCGAGTTCGAGCCTGGTCAGCAGGTATGGGTGATGTCCCCCACCGAGCCATGTGCCTTGCAAGACAAATGGACAGGACCCTTCAAGGTGGTCGAGCGCAAGGGCCCTGTCACCTATCTCATCGACATGGAGTCCCCCCGAAACCCCCTCCGGGTCCTCCATGCCAACAGACTCAAACCACACTTTGTGCACTCGGAGCTCAGCCTCCTGATGGCTACAGACAGTGGGGCGGAAGAAGACTCCGAGCCCCTCCCCGACCTACTGAGGACCCGTGAGAAGGATGGTTCAGTAGACGGGGTCCGACTCTCCGATGCCCTGACCCCGGAGCAGCACCAAGACTGTCGAACCCTCCTGCTGCAATTTGCAAACCTCTTTTCCCTCACCCCCAGGGTCACCCCCTGGTGCCTTCACAACGTGGACACCGGGGACAGTCCGCCTATTCGACACCGGGCGTACCGAGTACCAGACCGGGTACGTGCCTGCATCCAAGAAGAGGTCACCAAGATGCTCACCCTCGGAGTCATCGAGCCCTCGGACAGCCCCTGGGCCAGCCCAGTCATACTGGTCCCCAAAGCGGCTGCCCCGGGCACCACCCCCAAGCTCCGGTTCTGCGTCGACTATCGGGGGTTGACCGCTGTCACCCGAAATGACGCTCATCCCATCCCCCGAGTGGATGAACTGGTCGACCGCATGGGGGCTGCCCGCTATCTAAGCATCTTCGACCTGACAGCGGGCTACTGGCAGATCGGCCTCACCCCCAGGGCCCAAGAACGATACGCTTTCTCCACCCCGGATGGGCACTACCAGTTCACAGTGATGCCATTCGGTATAAAAAACGCTCCAGCCACTTTTCAAAGACTTGTGAACCAGGTGTTGGCGGGCCTCGAAGAATTCAGCGCCGCCTACCTGGACGATATCGCGGTATACAGCCGCCACTGGTCAGACCACCTCTGCCACCTCCGAGAAGTCCTGCAGGCCCATCAACGAGCCGGCCTCACCATCAAGGCCAGCAAATGCCAAATCGGCCAAGGGTCCGTGACCTACCTCGGACACCAAGTGGGGAGCGGTCTGGTGGCCCCGCTCCAACTCAAGATCGCTGCCATCCAGTACTGGCAGCCACCCGTCACCCAAACCGAGGTACGAGCCTTCTTGGGGCTCACCGGATACTATCGGCGGTTTGTGAAGGACTATGGCAGCATTGTGGGGCCCCTCACGGAACTCACATCCAAGAAACACCCAAAAACAGTCAACTGGACCCCAGACTGTCAAGCGGCCTTCGAGAAGCTGAAGGCCGCCATGTGCACCGCCCCTGTGCTCCAGGCCCCCGACTACAGCCGTGAGTTTATCGTCCAGACTCATGCCTCAGACCATGGCATTGGGGCCGTCCTCTCCCAACTGAACCCCGAGGGAGTCGACCAACCAGTGGCCTTCATCAGCCGACGCCCACTGGCCCGAGAACAGCGCTGGAGTACCATCGAGCGGGAGGCCTTTGCAGTAGTGTGGGCCCTCAAGAAGCTCCGGCCCTACCTCTTCGGTACCCACTTTCGGGAACAAACAGATCATCGCCCCCTGCAATGGTTAATGCAGATGTGGGGGGAGAATCGAAAACTGTTGCGATGGTCCATCTCCCTGCAGGGGATGGACTTCACTGTGGAGCATCGCCCGGGCCAAGACCACGCCAACGCGGATGGCCTGTCACACGTTTTCCGCCTCGACGAGGAGAGTCCCCAAGAGGATGGGTGACTCTCCCCGCCTTCAGCTGGGGGGGACGCATGTTTGACAGGCCCCAGGACGGGCTCGCTCCCTCCCCGCATGACAGAGCCTGGACACCAGCTCTCCAGGTGCTACCCACAGAAGCAACCCGCAACCCGTCCCCTCCGGGACGCCTGCCCCCGAACATCTCTGTATCACTGGCCCGGGCCACCGTCAGCACGATTGCCCGGGCCCAGCCGCCATCTTGGACACTGCACCACGATGCCGCGTGGCCTCAGCTCGACCCTAACCCTGGGCCTGGCCAGGCCCCGACATCCCGGCACCACCATCCACCCAGGAGGTGGACGGACCACTTGGCAGGTCAATGGGAGAGAGGAGTGTCGATGGCTCTCCCCCGCCAGGTGCCGATCGCCCCCAGCCTCCCCGGGCGCTGGCTCCACCCCCCTGCTGGGTGTCTGGACTCCCTCATCCCGGACCTCCCGACCTCCAAGTGCGAGGGTCCGGACATCAAAGGGCGCCAGACCTATAACTGGGGCAGCTCCAGAGCAGGAAGGCAGTTGTATCCTGGAGTTGAGAGACACTGTGAAGAACTCATCCTTGACGGACTGCTGGCGCTGCCGCAGTCCTGCCTTGTGAACTGTCGTCCTGCCTGCTGGCGCTGCCGCGGCCTTCTGCAACCTTCATCCTCTTCGGGACCTGCTGGCGCTGCCGCGGCCCTTTGCAACCTACGTTCTCGTCGGGACCTGCTGGCGCTGCCACGGCCCGTTGCAACCGCCATCCACGTCAGGACCTGCTGGCGCTGCCGCGGCCCGCTACCACCTACGATCTCCTCGGGACCTGCTGGCGCTGCCGCGGCCCGACCTCCTAGAACGCCGAGCTCGAGGATTGTGAGCTAACCATCATTTCATCTCAACTGCCAGTTCGGTAACAAGACTGTCCCGCTACCCCCTTTCCTTCAAAGAGACTAGAATCGAGGGGACCCCTGTGTCCTGACCTCCTTGTACCATACTACCGTACTTCAAGATTTGCTTATAAAGAACATTAAACCTTATCTTTGTGTGCTGTCCATCTGTGGGGGGGAAGTTACTTGCCTGTACGATCGCTGGAGACGGCTCTCCCCGGAGGCCTCTCCCATTGTCCTCGGCCGACCCTCCAGGTCCTGTCTAACAAAAAATTATATACCTATTCGGGCATAGCAATAATCAGAATGTCACATTCACATGTCTGCTCAGTGTTTACAGGTACTTAGTATCATTGATTTTTCATTTTCGTCCGGACAATGGTGACCAACTATAGTTTATTCTCTATTTCGTTTCCTTGCCATAACAAAAAAAAATTCTTGTTTTTTTTTTTAAAAACAAAGGTTTAAGGAAAGGCAACCCTTAATGTGCATGTTTTCCACAGAAATTTGCCTTTGATAACTAGAGGCAATAAATAAGGCCGAAATCTGTATTTTGTTTTTGGATACACATGTTATTTGTGTCTGTGTATTCATTTTTATGCATGACTTTATATGGAATGGTTAAAATAACTTATGATGCATCTTAACAGGAAAGATCACAAACATTCCAATGAGTGCTATGTCCCAGGTTTTACATAAAGTAGTGTTTTCCTAGAGTGGTGCTGTGTAGGACACTCTGAATGGAAATTAACCAGAACTATAACCATCTACTTCCAATAATATAACTTGTATGCCCAAATTACGCAAAGATTTAGCTAATCTACTAAACGGGGGAGTCGCCATTTCTTTTCAAAATTTATTCACCCATCCGTAGCCTCTCTAATCTCCATTACAATGTGTTTGTTGCTATCGCTAGCTGATGAAAAAACTAAAGTGACAACTTCCTCATCCTTAATTTGTCTTTCTTTGTTCCTTAAAATGTCATCTGTGTCAACCTCTTCCAAGAATCATCAGCGTGCATAAATACGAAAATGTTTTTACTTACCACGTACTTGACATTTTACAGCGTTTCATATTTGCTATTAAAAAACCATTGAAATTCACTGAAAAAACCATAGGTTATAGACCATATATAGTTAGGAATTAGCATTTACAAAACCTTAAATCATCATCAGCAGTGGATTGCGGGTGCGCGATATATAGTTATTGCAACTAACTATATATTCGAATTTCTATGGTTTTGTGCGAGTAAATTAAGGTTTTGTAAATGCTAATTCCTAACTATATATGGTCTATAACCTATGGTTTTTTCAGTAAATATATATATTCACTGAAAAAACCATAGGTTTCACACCGGTATAGTTAGGAATTAGCATTTAAAAAACCTATTCAATTCACTGAAAAAACCATAGGTGATGTCATGAGTGATGTCACTGACCATGTCATGAGTGATGTAATATGTGATGTCATCAGCAGTGCATTGCACGCGCAAGTTATAGTGAGTCCGACTAACTATAACGTGGGAATTTCAATGGTTTTATATCAGTAAAATTTCCAGCTAACTATAACTGGTGTGAAACCTATGGTTTTTTCAGTGAATTTAATAGGTTTTTTAAATGCTAATTCCTAACTATAACCGGTGTGAAACCTATGGTTTTTTCAGTGAATTTCATAGGTTTTTTAAATGCTAATTCCTAACTATAACTGGTGTGAAACCTATGTTTTTTTCAGTGAATTTCATAGGTTTTGTTAATGCTAATTCCTAACTATAAGTTTCACTTTATAAATAAGACTGTTAGCACTCTAGTTGTTCTTTTTAACACTCTGGTACATTCTGTCATTGGGCTACAGTTGGGCTACATCTAGTTGAAATGTGGGCTACATTTACAATTTTTGGTCTCTGGTGGCCATCTTTGGGCTACATTGGGCTACTTTGGGCTACATTTGGGCTACATTTTGGCTCTAACATATATTAAGCCCAATGTAGCACAATACATATTTTTCTAAAGTAAATTTTTTTACAAACCACTTCAGAATAGGGCTACCTGTCCCTACAATTATCCCATTTTTTTTTTTTAATTTTTGGGGGGAGCGCCCCGAAAAGCGTATTTCTGAAAAAGCGCCGCGGGGCGCGCTCCGGGGAGCGTCCCGTAAGCGCCAATATCGCAAACGAAAACATGATCGTGACGTATCGCGTAGCCGCGACCGCGTGATACGCACGGCGTAAGCGCACCCGGAAGTACTCGAGCGAATACGATCGCACAACGTAAACTTCCGACGCGCTTACGTTGCGCGACCCGGGGCGCGCCCCGGGCGCGTAGCGTAAGCGCGTCGGGTCATGTGAGCAGAAAATAACACTTTTCATTGGTTCATAACAGTTTTAGTTTCATAATGATGAAGCCCCTGGTCTTGTGACCTCAAAATAACACTTCTCATTGGTTCAGGACAGTTTTTTTTTCTAAATGATGAAAGACCCCACCTTTTTTCCTTATTCTGACTTTGTCCTTTGACTGAGGAAGACCTGTTTGTTGCTCTCTCTACTTTTTTGCTCCAAATAATGGCTTCAGTAGTAGCATCAGCTGGGTCATCTGCCCCACCACCACCACCACAACCACCAAGAGGACCAGCTCCAAATTATATTGGTGGTCAAGAACAGGAGGAGGAGGAAGAGGAAGAGGAGGAGGGGAGAAGAAGATGGCTGCCAGAAGAAAATACACCTTACAAACCCAAACCACACATTGTATGGCAGTTTTTTTCAATCCCAGAGGGGGAAAAAAAGGTGAATGCGCCCAAGGTGACTTGCCTCATCTGTAATGATGAACTTTCACGGGGCAACCCAAACAAAAAATATGGAAAGGGGCGACCACTCGGTCCCCCCGAACGTATGGCAGAGTACCTCGATCCCCCCGGGAAGCCATTTTGGGCGGGAGGCGCGTCTCGGCTGGTATGCCCGAAGCGGCGTAGCCGGGGCGCGCTCTTTCCCGCCCTAGAGTGGGCTGGCCTAGACACTGACGCGGCTGGCCATGCCCTCGGGGCAGGCAGGGGCGGGTTTACGCCCGCCCTGAAGACGGATAAAAAGGGACGCAAGACCAGAAGGCACCCTCTTGTTCCTGTGCTCTGAAGCTGCACCTCCTCGCTGCACGTGAGCTCGAGACGGAACGAAGAGCCAATTTTGAGCGTTGTAATCTTTCCTTTGTCTTACAGATACTCTGTCGGAGAAATGCCCAAGAAAGGCGGGAAGAGAATGACGACCAAACAGATGGTTCGGGTCCTCATGAAGGAGATGACTGAGCTGAAGAAGCGGGTGGCGGAGAGAGACGGGGAAGGGGGGCCGGAGCGTCCGTCGGCTGGAGCAGCTCCAGGAGGGAGAGCCAAGAGGCCAAGGAGGGGACCAGCTGGGGGAGACGCCCCGGTTCCCTGTACCCCGCTCGAAGCGCCAACCCCAGTACCGGCGGAGGGGAATCCGATTCCTGTGGTGGTCACCCCGGTGTCCAAGGAGGATATGCCGCCCGAGCTGGCAGCACAACTTGCAGCGTGGTTGGGCGACAGTAGTGAGGGCGCCACGGCTGCCGAGGCCCAGGCGCTGATGAAGCAATTGCGCGAGAAACGGGATGCAGCCAAGGTGTCCGCGCCGGCTGCAGTAGTTGACAAGCCACAAGGGACGATTGCGACCGCAGATGCAGCGTCCGGTGCAGGTAAGCGGCCATTGCCGATTGCGAGGGATGAGTCAGCACCCTCTCGTAGAGAAAGGTTGGGTCAGCATGTGCCTTTGGCAATTAAGGAGAAGATTTGGGCGGGGGAATATGTGAACATCTTCTCGTTGCTTGTTGATCATTATGAGGTGGAGCATGTTAAGGGTCAGAAAGATCTTATGCATCCGAGTGTTTGGCGCGCAAAAATGGCCGCCTTTAAGGTAAATGAGACTATCGGCAATTGGGGCAATGCATGGGGAATTTTTACGTCGATCTTGGGGGAACGTAGGCCCGAGTTGCTTTCCGAGTTGCCGACCTATCAGTCACGAATCATGGGGTACTCGACATCACACCAGGGTAACCATTGGTTCTGCTACGATAATCTTTTTAGAAAGGCAAAAGAGCATAATAAAAGCTTAACCTGGGATTGTTATGATTCTTTGACATGGGATAAAATGAAGGAGACAGGTATGTTGAAAACGCCATTGGTAGGAAGTAATGTTGGCGAATCCTCCCGCCAATATGGGGGGACGCCCTTTCGGTCAGGTACGAGTACCGACGATTACTCGAGACCTGCCGGCAATACAGGAAAAAGGGGGTTCTGCTTCAATTTCAACAGAGGTAAATGTACCAGGCCCCAGGGATCGTGTAAATTTAAACATGAATGTAGTGGGTGCGGGTCGTCCCATCCTGAGTCCACGTGCAGAGCCAAAACGGGTGATAACGGGGGGAGAGGAGGCGCCAAACAGGTCTAACGTAGTCCGAGGGGCGCCTTTACCTACCCCGATTGATACCTTGGCGATGATTCCCTGGCTCAGTGAATACCCAGATCGTACTTCTGCTGGGGTGCTGCGGAACGGATTTTCGTATGGTTTCCGCATCCCGGTAGGGGACTTTCGGGGTGTGGAGAAGTGTAAAAATCAACTTTCCGTCCTGCAGCATACGACCGTGGTTCAGGATAAGATCCGGAAAGAGGTTACTCGAGGTCGGGTCACCGGCCCGTTTAGTGTACCCCCGGTACAGAATTTTGTTTGTTCTCCTTTAGGGGTGGTTCCCAAGAAGGACCCAGGTGAGTTCCGACTGATTCATAATTTGTCAGCTCCACGTGGTCTTTCTGTAAACGATGCATTCGATCCAGAAGTGTGTTCGGTGCGGTACGCATCCTTCGATGAGGCCGTAGCCATTTTGAATCGCCTGGGGCCCGGGGCGCTGATGGCGAAGTCAGATATCGAGTCAGCGTTCCGGTTGCTCCCGGTGCACCCAGACGACCAGCGTCTCCTAGGTTTCATGTTTCAGGGTGATTATTACATGGATAGGTGTATGCCGATGGGGTGCTCTATATCTTGTGCCTATTTCGAGAAATTCAGTAGTTTTCTACAATGGGTCTTCACAAAGAAGACGGGTTTCCAACATGTAATGCATTACCTTGATGATTTTCTGTTCCTTGGGGCAGCCGGGGATTTCGAATGTGGCCGGGCCTTGGCCGAATTTTGTGTATTAATGAAGCAGTTTGGTGTGCCATTGGCACCAGGTAAGACGGTGGGTCCTGCGACTTGCCTCGAGTTTCTGGGGATCGAGTTAGACTCCAGAGAAGGTTGTTTTTGTTTGCCAACTGACAAAGTGTGGAAGTTCAGGGCAGCCCTGCAAGTGTGTCTAAATGGATCTAAAGTTACGCTGCATCAATTACAGCAGTTGGTGGGACAGTTGAATTTTGCCCTGAGAGTTATACCGATGGCCCGCCCCTTTTCTCGTTCAATTGCCCAAGCTATGGTCGGCCTAAAGGAGGGCCATCATCGCACGAGACTATCGGCTGAGGTCCGCCAGGACGTGCGTATTTGGTTAGCATTTCTGGCGGACTTTAATGGTCGAGTCATCTGGACCAAACCAGCCGTGTCCTCTGAAGAGCTGGGGCTATGGACAGATTCAGCAGGTAGCATAGGTTTTGGTGCCATCTTCGGCACAAAATGGTCGGCACAAAGGTGGCCGACATGGTGGCATGACAATGGTCTGACAAGTAATATTGCTTTCCTGGAACTTTTCCCCATATTGGTGGCCCTGAGAACCTGGCCAGAAGGGTTCAAAGATCACTCTGTGATATTTTGGTCTGACAATATGACCGTGGTCGAGTGCATCAATAGTCAGGCAGCACGATGTAAACTGATTTTAAGACTGCTCAAAGAAATTGTTTTACTGTGTATGCAACTGAATGTGCTGTTCAGAGCAAAACATGTCCCAGGGGTAATGAATCAGGCGGCTGATGCACTGTCTCGTTTTCATATGCAGGCTTTCTCGGGTTTCCTTCCCTCAGCGGACCCAGAGCCGGCACCCTTTCCCGAAGCTCTCTGGTCTCTCGGTGCCCCGAACTTCGTCACCTCGTGGGAGAGAGTCTAGCACCACGGACGAGGAAGGCATATGAAGGGGCGTTTAGGTCCTATTTAGCCTTTTTGGGGACTGATAGAGAGAGGCTTTGGGGCCACGAGGAATGGGTAGTGAATTTTCTGATGTCCTTACGTAGGGCTGGGAAATCGGTGGCTACGGCCCAGAGGCATCGTGCTGCTATTTCCTTTGTTGCCAGGGCTCATAGTATCCAGGACCCGACAGCGTCTTTCGTAGTACAGAAGGCGCTGCGTGGGTGGCAACGCCTTGAGGGTCGCAGAGTAGATGAGAGGCGCCCGATAGGTTTGGATAGGTTGGCCCAGTTGTTGGCTACACTCCCTGCCACATGTTCATCTCAGTTTGAGGCGGTGTTGTTCCGAGCCGCTTTTACGCTAGCATTTCACGGGGCGATGCGGGTAAGCGAACTGGTGGCAAGGAACAAACAGGATGTGGCAGGGGGTTTGTGCCAAGAACACGTTCAGATCAGAGGAGAGGCAATGACTGTCTCCGTTGTCAGGTCCAAGACCGATCAAGACGGGATGGGTGACTGCATAATCATACGCAGGATTCCCGGGTCCTCCATGTGTCCGGTAAAGTGTTTAGAAGATTACCTAGCACGAAGGGTGGCATTATGGGGGGGGACCTTGTTGAGACATGCGGACGCCACCCCACTGACGAAATTTCAGTTTCAGCGGGTGCTTGCGATGTCAATCGCCGCTGCGGGCTTGAACCCGGGCGAGTTTGGGACCCATTCCTTTCGGATAGGGGCTGCTACGGAAGCTACAGCCAGGGGTCTTAATGTTGAACAGGTGAAACGAGTGGGGCGTTGGTCCTCCAATTGTTATAAGAGGTATGTGCGGTTGCACATGTTGTAAAGCTATAATGATGTACTCACGCCTCTTGTTTTTGTTTGGTTTTCAGTTGCGCAAGCCTACGAGGCGGGGCGGACTATGCAGTCGACCCAACACCGGGCCAGCGGTCAGACGTCACCGGCTGTGAAAAAGGAGGTGTGGGTCGTGGGCCACTCATACGTGAGGCGTGCCGCGGACGTATTCAAAGCAGGTGACATGATTCACGTAGCTGGGGAATACGGGTACAGGGTGTCCTTCTACGGAAGAGGCGGTCTCTGTATTGACCAGTTTCAAGCATTTTTTGAGGAGTTGTTAGGGCGGACGAGGTCACCGCCGTCTATAGTCATAGTACATTTAGGGGGCAATGATTTGGTCACCACCGGTAGACGACTTCTCCTGGAGGCAATGCTTTCCACTGTAAGTTGGTTGGCGAGGAGAGTTCCGGGGTGCACAATTGCGTGGTCCCATATGATCCCACGAAAGGTGTGGCGGGGGGCTATTTCTATTCCTGCTTTGAATCAGTCTGTTAGAAAGCTTAATAACAAAGTGAGTAGGTTGTTCCGTTCCGGGACATTGCATTCTATTCCGCATGGCTGTATTAATGATGACAGTATGTATTCGGGGGATGGTGTGCATTTGTCTCGGGTGGGGAATGAGTTACTCATAGGAGACTTCTTAGCATGGTTAAAAACGTTAAAGCATGACCTTTAGGTAGGAGCTTTTTGGGGGGTCCAGATAGCCGGTCAACTATCCGGCCTGTGGCGGTAAGGTCATGATCGGTGAGCAGTAATTGGAAGATCCCTATGAGTGGGCGTCACCCAACACGGATGGGAGCGCTCGGGAGAGGTGGCCTTTGGCCCCTCAACGGGGAGGCGGTCCCTTCTAAGGATGGGTCGCCGAAAGAAAAGGAAAGGCGGTCAAGGCCCCTTCCTGTGTAGGAGGGGTTACAGCCCCCTCCTGGGGAATTTCCCGGGGCCAGTGACGTCTGCGACGGCAGATGTGGTAAGTTGTGTGGGGTTTGGGGGGAGGTCTACGCTACCTTCTAGATACTCACACGAGTCCTCGAACGACCTTTAAGTGGCGTCGAGTTTATTGGGGCCCCCGTCAAGTCAAGGGAAATTGGTAGTTGCACTTGAGGTACGCCTCAGTGCTGTCGCCCCTCCCAAGTGGGGGGGGGGGTATTTCTGGTTAGGGATCTTGACACCGGTTACGACCTTGCCGTTGGCCCTTAAACGTTAGGATGTACAATTTCAATATTTCAAGAAAATGTTTTGTAGGTTGTTAGTTCGGCTAGGAGAACCTCTGTATTAGAGAATCTGTTAAGGTTAGCCAAACATCGCAATGTGGTAATGAAATTGTACATTAATATGAAACTGTTTAATGTTTAATTTTTTGTTTTAATAAATACGGCCGGGGAGGGTCACTCCCTCCCTCTTCCAAAAACTTCAAGAACTGTTTCCGGTTTCCCTCCTTTGGGGATTGTGTTGAGAGGGGGTGGCGGGTATCTCAGCCATATGGAAAGGGGCGACCACTCGGTCCCCCCGAACGTATGGCAGAGTACCTCGATCCCCCCGGGAAGCCATTTTGGGCGGGAGGCGCGTCTCGGCTGGTATGCCCGAAGCGGCGTAGCCGGGGCGCGCTCTTTCCCGCCCTAGAGTGGGCTGGCCTAGACACTGACGCGGCTGGCCACGCCCTCGGGGCAGGCAGGGGCGGGTTTACGCCCGCCCTGAAGACGGATAAAAAAGGACGCAAGACCAGAAGGCACCCTCTTGTTCCTGTGCTCTGAAGCTGCACCTCCTCGCTGCACGTGAGCTCGAGACGGAACGAAGAGCCAATTTTGACCCACCCACCAGCCCCTGAAGACAGCCAGTTGTTTGTAATAAAATGGATCGATAATTCTATCTCGTTTACAGGTTGTGGTATTATCGTGTTGATATTGAGTGTGTAATAAAGTTGGTCGATTTTACGTATGTTTTGTGATTAAGGAAATTCGGTTTTTAGTGTCCATTTATAAGCATGCTTATTTTGGTCATAGTGGCCAATGTATTATTGGTTTAGTTAGCATTGTCGTATTTATTTTGGTCGGGCGGTAAGGTCATGATCGGTGAGCAGTAATTGGAAGATCCCTATGAGTGGGCGTCACCCAACACGGATGGGAGCGCTCGGGAGAGGTGGCCGTTGGCCCCTCAACGGGGAGGCGGTCCCTTCTAAGGATGGGTCGCCGAAAGAAAAGGAAAGGCGGTCAAGGCCCCTTCCTGTGTAGGAGGGGTTACAGCCCCCTCCTGGGGAATTTCCCGGGGCCAGTGACGTCTGCGACGGCAGATGTGGTAAGTTGTGTGGGGTTTGGGGGGAGGTCTACGCTACCTTCTAGATACTCACACGAGTCCTCGAACGACCTTTAAGTGGCGTCGAGTTTATTGGGGCCCCCGTCAAGTCAAGGGAAATTGGTAGTTGCACTTGAGGTACGCCTCAGTGCTGTCGCCCCTCCCAAGTGGGGGGGGGTATTTCTGGTTAGGGATCTTGACACCGGTTACGACCTTGCCGTTGGCCCTTAAACGTTAGGATGTACAATTTCAATATTTCAAGAAAATGTTTTGTAGGTTGTTAGTTCGGCTAGGAGAACCTCTGTATTAGAGAATCTGTTAAGGTTAGCCAAACATCGCAATGTGGTAATGAAATTGTACATTAATATGAAACTGTTTAATGTTTAATTTTTTGTTTTAATAAATACGGCCGGGGAGGGTCACTCCCTCCCTCTTCCAAAAACTTCAAGAACTGTTTCCGGTTTCCCTCCTTTGGGGATTGTGTTGAGAGGGGGTGGCGGGTATCTCAGCCATATTCTTTTGGTAACTATACCATGATTCGGCACATTACCAGAAAGCACCCAAACAACTACTCTCGTGCAGAGTTCAGGGAACTGGCCAGTAACCTCCCCCAGTCATCAAGGACCCCCTCCCAAAGAAACCAACCCACTTCATCAGAACCAGAAACATCCGAGGTGATGCCTTGCATTCAGCCGAGATTTGCTGATTTTAAAATCACTTGTTCTGCATGTGGCAAGCTTATCGCCTATGGCGAAAAAAGCGTTAAGCTCATCGTCCTTGCAGGTGATAATCACAAGTGCCCCAAAAAGAAATAATTTTTGGGGTTTTTTGTTTTTTTGCTCCAGTTGAGCCAGTTTCAATTCCCTTTTTTTGTTTCTCCCCCTAAAAAAATACAAAAAAAATATAAAACTGTTTTGAAAAGCCAAAAAAAGTTCAAAAAGTTCAAAAAACACAAAAAAAAATAAAACAACAAAAAGAAGAAAAAAAAAAGTTCTTTTTAGAACTACCTCCAATTTCTAAATCAAAACTTCATTTTTTAAAAACTCTGTCACCTTTTTTCCTCATAGTACGCTCCCAGGGCCGCTCCCCGGTGCGCGCACCGGGCGCTTCCCCCGCGCAAAACGAAAAAAAAAAATATATTTTAAATGCCCCGCGGGGCCCTTTTATAGCCCCCACATCAAAACTAGGGGGTCAAAGGGGTCTATCCCTGACGCCTTATGATCAGTTCCCCCTTTGTTTTAGCCACCTCTTATGTCTCGATTTTACCGAGACACAAGATGGCGGCCGCTCTGGACTGTTTCGAATGTTTACAGACACCCGAGAGCCAATCAGCTTTCCATGCGCACCTCGCGTCACGCACCCGGAGCGCTCCCTGGTGCGCGCACCGGTGCGCTGCTATAGATATATATATTTTTTGAACCTAAATTACTCAAAATCCACTACAGCACATATCTTGAGACATAGCAAAGGCACATCAGGCTACCAATCCCTACAATTTTGCCAAATTTGGTGGAAATCCATTCAGCCGTTCGGGTTAAAAGTGAAATCGACCGCCCTATGGAAATTAACATGGGGAAAACGCGTTTTGGGACCCCCCTTTTATCTCGGCCCCCGCTTGACGTATCCCCCCCAAACTTTCAAGGAAAGACCGGAGCTCGACGAGGCCAGTTTCAGGAAATTTTCAGGCAGATTCGTCAACCGGTGCCAAAGTTATTCCAAATAGAATTTTGAGATTTAACATTGAAAAAAATCCTAACTATAACTACCTACTGGCGAGAAAAAAGGGGGGTCCCAAAACGCGTTTTTAACATTGAGTTTTCCATAGGGCGGTTGGACTCACTTTTAGCTCGAACGGCTGAATGGATTTGCACGAAACTTGGCAAAATTGTAGGGACTGTTAGCCCGATGTGCCTTTGCTAGGTCTCAATATATGTGCTTCAGTGGATTTTGAGAAATTAACATTTAAATCAAGATATATATCTGTAACAGCGCTCCGGGCAGCGATCCCGTTCGCGTACTTTTCGCGTTTCGGAACTTTGCGCACGGAAAGCTGATTGGCTTTTAGGTGTGTGTCAACATTCTAAACAGTCCGGTGCGGCCGCCATCTTGTCTCTCGGTAGGATCGAGAGACAAGAGGAGGCCAAAACAAAGGGGGAAATTTCGATAAGGGGGCATAGTAGATCCTCCCTGACCCCCTAGGTTTTATGTGGAGGTTGTAAAAGGTCCCTGCAGGGCAAAAAAAAAAAAATATATATATATATTTTTGCGTGGTGAGCGCCTAGTACGCGAACCGGGAAGCGTTCTGGGCAGCGTACTATAAGGATAAAAGAATGATAGACTTTTCTAATACTGTATGTTAATTATTTGTTGTTTTTGTTGTTTTTTTTTGTTTTCTTTATTTTTATTTTTTTATTTTTTATGATTGTGTTTCATACTTTATTAAACTATCTAACATTTCATTGTCAGAAATGTCAAAATTGAATATAGGGTGTAACTTTTTTTCATTTTGAAGCAGGTTGTCCACTGCTTCAACACATTGTAGAAGTTCGTGGTCTCTACTTTCATCCATAAAGTCATCAATTTTGTCTTGGCTGCTCTCCTTCAGTTCAATTGAAAATGTAACTTGTTGTTCGCCTTCCATTTTGCCTGAAATTTTGGATAAAAAAATATATATTAGTAGAGATTGGGCACTGTTGGGATTAATTTAGATAGGCAGTTTTCATCAGTGAATTTTTCTTTTGGCAGTGTATAGTATCAGAGTGGAAATATGACTATAAAAAAGTGTATGTAATTTAACGAAGAGAAGTCTAACTCCATTCATAACTATAACAGAGAAGTCTATCTAATTCCATAACTACTACAGAGGGATAGTGAATATCTATCAGAAAAAGTCTACCATATCAAGTTATAGTGCACAATATACTTCAGTTTTAAAAATAACAACTTACCTTCAGAAACAAGTTGAAGTCTTAGGTAAGTATTGAAATGTGATGTACAACAAGAAGTAGTAGTCAAAATGGCTGTGTTTTCTTCTCTTCCTTTATATATATTCAGGTATATAACCAATCAAATATCAGGTAATAAAAGTAGAAAATGAAAGTAACATTTTCATTGGTTGTCAATTCCAACACTTCAGATGTGTTTTGTGAAGTAATTTACCTCAAGGTATTTAGAGAGGTCTACAGGCTTAATGGCTAAATGGAATTTCAATCAAATTTGTGAAAATGAAAGGGATTGTTATGTAGTATAAGCTAATCTATATTTGGTGAGAGTGTCTCCAGTCCTTTTTCTGTGAATTACTTTCCCACCTTTTTTTTGGACCGCTTCCCGGGAAGCGGTTTAGTCCGCGAACTAGAAGCGTAACGGGAGTCCACCATTTTGTGTTTCGGTCGAATTAAGATATAAAATGGAGGTTAAATAATGTTCAGAAAGGGTAGAAGGGGACACGGTACAAGTATTTTGACCCCCCAGGTTTTCTGAGGGTGGCTGAGGAGGTCCATATGTGCGGAGAAAAAACATTTTTTAAATAATTTGGGGCGGTTAGCTTCCAGTTCGCGTACCGGGTAGCGCTCTTTGAGCGTAGTTTGTTGAAAATTATAGAAATAAGTTAGAGAAAAGTATTAATTGTGAGTGATCAGATGAAGGGTAGCTCTGAGAAGAGCTTTTGGGTTTATGGTACATTTAGGTACTTATAAGTAGGTACCAATGCACAGTCTTAAATTCAGAATGAAAATTCAGTTGCCCTCATCTGAGAAGTGAACTCCATCTCCTCTGTAGATATCTTGCATGTAGTAACGCAAGTTATTATTGTACAGGGAGCCCATTCCATGGTCTCTCATGAAAGCTGAAACAGATTTGTTTACATGCTTCCTCGCTTTCTCAATTTGTGGACCAAATTGGTTGGACCACCTCCATTTCTGTCTTTGGCATATATTGGAATATACCAAGGCAGTTTGAGGAAAAAGTGCCATTAATTGCTCAAAGGTGTCCTTTAAAAGCATTTCCAGACCTATCAATTGGTGACATTTTAATCCTCTTTGGCCCAACCATTTAATTTCCACATCTTGTAAATTGAGGTTGTGTAAATTTCTGTTGTCAGCATACCTTTGAGCCCAGTGGATGTAACTATGTCCAACAATCCAGACGTTAAACATGGTGGGAGAAGGTTGGGCTGCAGTCAGTTGAAGTGTGGTAATGAAAGGGCAGTTGAAACAGTAGGAGTTTGTAAAGAAAAAGCAGTGATTGGTGCATTTCCATTTCTGAAAACAGAAAGTTAGGGTGCATGGATGTGTTCTTGAAAGATGTAATTTCAATGGTCAAGGAAGAAACTTTTAATGAAAGATTGCACTGGATACGCAGGTGCACTGAGAGTTCAGAGTTTAATTGAAACATTGTTGTGTGAATTTGCAAACATGAGAGGTCTTCCAGGAGGTGTTGCTATGGAAAAAAGGCAGAGAGGGCAGAGGGGGGAAGGGTTTTGATTTGAAAAAAGTGAGGGAAGAGTTATGATTGGCTAATATGAGAGATATGTGAAATGAATATCTGTATTTCTGTGCTTTCAATAGCTGCAGCCTCTGGAGTGCATCCTTTTTCTTCTGCTGAAGACAATTTGGTGTATTTATGAGACTGTTTTCAAAACTCAAAAAGTATTTGCTAAGGTGAGAAAAGATTTATTTATTTTAGATAGAGAATAGTATGATTTAAGGAGAAAATGATGAAGAAAGCTGTGTTTTAAAACTGTGGCTTTGTCTGTAGTGATATAGAAATAGATTTTGTTACTTTGAGAAATTGTAATTGCATATTCGGTGTAGGATTCTGGCATGCAGTAACTCAAGTTATTGTTGTATATGAAGCGCATTCCATGGTCTCTTATGTAAGCTGAAACAGATATGTTGTTTTTAAAAACCATTTTTGAAATCAATTACATTTCTGGATATGTACTGCTAGAGCTTCATAGGTTGTTTTGGGTCATATTTATAAGGCATTTGAGTGTCTTTGATGTTATTTTTTCATTTTTAAATGGAAAGCATTCCTCATGGGGCAAGTGTCTTGTAAATACGCTCTCACCTGCGCTTGGCAAATTTAGATTTTGATTATGGGAGTTACATAGCCATGTTAATAATGTCGAAAAAATGGTGCTAGGGCATTCTAGAAAACGCTTTCATGTGTCTCAAGGACATTTTCAGTCATTTCCTCTTGAATGCAGGTATACAATTGATTTATATGCTGTGTTTAAAAACGATTCTTTTCTATGATGTTATTTTTTCTCTTTTAAATGGAAAGCGTTCCTCATGGGGCCCTGAGCAGTTCTTAGTCATGTTATCCAATGGGAGGTGGATAACATGGCTAAGAGCATTTGCTGAATAATGCATGAATATCGTTGACTTTTCAGCGATATTCATGCATTGCGGCCGTTTTTTTTCGCATTTGCGAGCAGTTCTTAGCCATGTTATCCAATGGGAGGTGGATAAAATGGCTAAGAGCATTTGCAGGATAATGCATGAATATCGCTGACTTTTCAGCGTGATATTCATGCATTGCTGCCGCTTTTTATCGCTAAGGAGAAAATGATGAAGAAAGCTGTGTTTTTAAACTGTGGCTTTGTCTGTAGTGATATAGAAATAGATTTTGTTACTTTGCGAAATTGTAATTGCATATTCGGTGTAGCATTCTGGCATGCAGTAATACAAGTGTGCTTGGCAAATTTAAATTTTGATTATGGGAGTTACATAGCCATGTTAATAATGTCCAAACAATGGTGCTGAGCAGTTTTTAGCCATGTTATCCAACATGGGCTTCGATTGGATTTCCACAGAGCATATTATGAAGCCCATTATCGCCGCTTTATCAGCCGTTTTCGGCCGATAATGCGACGATAATTTTAGTGCACAGGTTTGATAATATTTCCCTACATTCGCAGGGCTAGGTGATAGGCTGAGACCAGCCTGGCATGTAAAATGGCTGCCGTGCACGACAAAATTGTGGCATTGTAAAAAAGGCAAGTTGGCGCAGACATTGTTTCTCAATAAGGATTCATTTATAACAATGTGGCATTTTATCAAGCCTGTGCGCTTAAATTATCGCCGCTTTATCGGCCGAAAACGGCCGATAAAGCGGCGATAATGGGCTTGATAATATGCTCTATGGATTTCCAATCGAAGCACATGCTAGATGTGAAGACATCTAAAATGGGCTTCGATTGGAATTCCACAGAGCATATTATCAAGCCCACTATCGCCGCTTTATCGGCGATAATTTTAGCGCACAGGCTTGATAATATGCCCCAAAATATTTTATCGCACTGAGAAATTGGTGGTCAACACTTCCTGATTTCCTTCGAATCGAACGTTAACAGACGTCACGCAGCAAAAAAAAAAAAAAAGCTCACGCACAGCCGCTGGAACACATGTATCAACATATATGAGACTCCTCAGCCACCCTCAGAAAATATAAGGGATTAGGATACGTCTCCCGCACCTCCTTATACCTAGTAATTTAATTAAAACGAAGCACAAAATGGCGTATTCCCGTGCAGTTTGCGGCCCAGTTCGGTGTTTGGGAAGCGCTTCTATCGTGAAAAATATATATTTTTTATTTTCCCCAGGGGACCCTTTAAAAATTCCAACAACGTTCCTAGGGGGTCAACAGGGGTATACCTTGCCCCCTTTCATTAAATTTCCCCTTCGTTTTTCACCTCTTCTTCTCTCTCGATCTTACCGAGAGATAAGATGGCGGCCGCTCCGGACTGTTCAGAATGTTGACAGACACCGGGGACCCAATCAGCTTCGCATTGCAAAGTTCCGTTTCGCAGGTGGGAGCGTATTTACAAGAAACTTGCACCATGAAGAACGCTTTCCATTTAAAAAAGAAAAATAACATCATACACAGTCATATGCCTTATAAATATGACCAAAAACAACCTAAGAAGTTTTAGCAGTACATATCCAGAAATGTAATTGATTTCAAATAATGACTTACTTCATTGGTAGGCCTTCACATGTATTATTTCCTTTGTTTTCTTAAGTGAAAATCTTATCTGCAACCATGTGTTGGCCTTACCTCAAATAAACAAAACAGGCGATGGACTGAATGAGGATCAATGATACACTTTCACCCCAGTCAAAAGATCTGGGCCTAAATAAACCTGTAGATAGGCCACACTTTATCGTTATTCTGAATTAATCATTTAAAATATTAGGGAGAGATTTATGACTGTTGTATGCCTGTTTTGTAGCACTGTGTGTCATTTTTGTGATGCAGTGCTGGTGCAAAAGATTTGCTATGTTAAATAATAAGTAGGGCATTAAGTTTTTGATGACTGTTATTCATTTACTGTTTGGTAATAGTGGTTATTAACATTTTTTATTATATTTTTCAACAGATTCAACTGCAGATTCTTTCATAGTTTGGAAAATGCCTACAAAAAATAGAATTAGAAAGGCTAGAAAACGTCAAAGACAGCACGGTGATGTTTTATTGCAGCAGTCCTCTTCCCTAAATACTTATCAAAACACCAAGAAAGCTCCGGGTAAGAGCACAAAATCTTTCTTAAAAAATATTTGTAGTAAAAAAAGTATTTATCGCCAAAATGTTTCAGTTCAGAAAAAGAAGAGTAATTTAAATGGAAAGGAAAGACCCATGAAAAATGTTACTGGTAGAGGAAGAGATAATAGAAGGAAAGAACAGTTTAGGGATATTCGAAAACGAATGTTCCGTAATAGGATAATAGTCAATTTAATAAAAAATATTAAGAAATGCAAACAGAAAGCGGCATTTTATAAGAAGAAGAAAAATGTAGAGAAAATTATTGATCATGCTTTTGAAATTAAGCGAAAGTTGTTTATTTTGGTAATCAATAGAATTAGGAAACTAAGCAAGGTAATTTCTGATTTCAAAACAAACAGTAGATGGAAGAGAGTAGTAAATCGTAGCAACTTTTGTGAAGTTTTTTCCGGAGAATGGATGCATAGTTCAAGTTCTGAGGCATTTTTTAATGAGGAGAGTTATTTTCAGGATAATGATTTGGTGCATGCAGTTGACACCAGTGGTCGAGCTTATGAAGTGAAGGATGGTTGTCCAGTTGAAAAAGAAAAACTTGTGACAACAGAGACAGAAGAGGCGCTAAGTGATGAGGTTTTAGGAAGACGTCCTAAGGGTCCTGTGTACATTTGGAAGTGTAGTTCTATTTGCAGTGTGCAACAGGTTTCCATCAATTTGCTTTGTGATTTTATACGGACATTTAAAAAGAAAAGTTTGAAGCAGAAAATGAAGTTGTTGCAAGATTTAGATCCTTGCAGAGTGAGACAAATGACAGGTTTGCGTGGTCATTCACTGGCTTGTCTTTCCAGGAGAGTATGCCAGAGTGTTTTTCATCATTTCAGGATGCTAGCAGTGCATCATAATAAAGTGAGAAAATTAGTGAGAATGTTGTATTATGCAAAGAGTCCAGCAATTATGCTTAAACAATTATGTGCTGCTCTTTTGCATGGTTCTGAAATAGATGTGAAGAATATTTGTGAAGAAATTGAGTTTTGTTACTTTAGTAGTAAAGATGAGAATGTTCAAATTGACCCTGAAGTAGAGAGTAATGTGGAAGATAATGTACAGGTTTACAGTACAGATAATTTTCAGAAAGAAATTGCCACGTTTCAGATGAAATCAAGTGAGAGGCCTAATTTCACTTGTGTTTGTTGTCGACGCACTTATTGTAAGAATCAGACTAAGGTAGTGGATTTATATGCAAAAAGTGAAAGGGAAAATAATAGTGAATGGAAGGATTTTGCCACATACTTGATGGTAGAAAATTATTTTGATTTGGGATCGGATCAACGTGTGTGTACTTATTGTTGTAATAAATTAAACCAAAACCAGATGCCGGCTAGGGCAGTTCATAATAATCTTGAATTGGTTGAGATTCCTTCTGAATTGAAGGATTTAAATACTTATGAATCTATTTTGATTCAAAGTATCCATCCCTTTCAGGCTATTGTAAGAATGGAGCCAAAGACAGGGAAGTTGCCTCCAGCAGATTTACAGAGAGGATTAAAGGGAAGAGTTGTTTATTTGCCTTTAGATTTGAATAAAAACATTAACACAATTGGAGTAGAAGAAGTGGAAGAGGAACCTCTGGTTATCTTGGTTAATGGGGTTCCGACAAAGAATAAGAAAATATGGCAAGATTTAGTGGATGTTAGGAAAGTCAAAAAGGCAACAGTGTATTTGAAGAAAAATAATAAGTATTATAAGAATGTGTATGTTGCAGAAGAGGAAGTAAGTGATGAAGAGGATAGCGATTTGTGTGCTGGCCAAATTGAGAAAGTAGAGGCCTCTAAAAGTGAAGAAATATATGAACATTATAGTGTTCATCCTTTGCATTCCAAGGAAGTCATGGGGAATGCTATTGAGTTGTTTCAAATGAAACAAGCCAAAGGGAGTCCCATTAGTGTTTGGGAGGAAAGTTTGGAAGCTCGGTGTTTCCCACAGCTATTTCCCACAGGTCGAGGAGGAAGATATGATGAGCGATCTCATCAAATTCCTGCGTCTGAATACCGGACTTTACGATTGTATGCAGAAGATCCTAGGTTTCGTCAATGCATTCCCTATTTGTTTCATCTCCTGTTTGAAAGCGATCTGTCTGGACTGTCATATGCAGTGAACCACATCTTAAAAAGTGGTATACAGATGCGAAATATCTCGGCAAGAGACTTTATGCATAAAGTCAATGTCCAAGATAGTATTTTGGATTCTCACTTAATTAATCTCATGGCGTGTCAGCGTGGTACTAATGAGTACTGGTACCGTCGTCATGGTGATTTAAAATGTATGCTGAGGAACTTAGGAACTCCGACATGGTTCCTCACTCTGAGCTGTGCCGAGTATGGCTGGGAAGACTTACTTGAATTTCTACGAGAAGCAAATGGAAATATTGAAAACATTGAATTCAAGACACCTGGAGAACTGTGTTCTTTGGATCCTGTGAATGTATGCAGGTACTTCAATCATAAATTTGAAGCTATGATGTCTTTCATCACAAATAAGAAGAATCCACCTCTTGGAGAGGTGTTGGATTTCTTCTGGAGAAAGGAGTACCAAGCAAGAGGTGCTCCTCATATACATATGTTGTTGTGGATCAAGGATGCACCTAAATTTGGAACAGATCCGGATCACTTAGTGATGAATTTCATAGAACAGTATTCTACGTGTGCTGTTCCAAACGCAACGGAGAAGAAAAGCCTAAGAGAACAAGTTCTACGTTTCCAAAGCCATCGTTGTGGAAAGTACTGTTGTCGTAAATTCAGAAACAAGGACAAGTTCTAAACCAAATGTCGTTTCAACTTTCCACGACCGGTGATTTCTAAAGGAAAAGTGAACAGTTTGATGTCTTCACTACGACATAATGTGACGAGGAAATCACCCAAAAATACATACAATTTGAAAAGGAACGAAGAGTCCAAGTACATCAACGACTACAACCCAGTGATTTTGTCTATGTGGAATGCTAACATGGATATACAGTTTGTGGGTGACAACTGTATGGCTGTGGCTCGGTATGTGACATCTTACATCACCAAAAAAGAAAAGACAGAACTGAAGGATATGTGGGAGGACATTTCCCATGAAAAGAGCCTCAGCAAGAAGTTGTACAGTTTCAGTCTGAAGATGTTGTCGCATCGAGAAATCGGAGCTTACGAATGTTCAGATCGATTGTCTTCAGCAAGTCTCTATGCCAAATCCAGGAGTATTGTTTGGGCGAGTCTTGGTCTTGCTGCAACGCGAAATCGGGTTCTAAAACCTGTCCGGGAAATTGAATATTTGGCAGAAAAGGAACCAAACAGTACCGACATTTTGAAGACCAACATGTTGGATACATATTATCCAAATCGAAGCAGTCACCTTGAGAATGTTTGTCTATATGAGGTTCTACAAAATTATATATTCAAGAGGAACATCAAAGAAGATATTGAGAAAGGAGTGTATGCTGTAATTGGAAGTGAGGGATGCCTGGTCAAGCAAAGGAAATGCCAATTAGTAAACCATCGAAAATTGAGTGGCGAATCTCCAGAAAAAAAGGAGTTTTTCTATTTAGCACTTTTGCAACTTTTCAAGCCTTGGCGTGCAGAAGAGGAACTGCTTGGAGATTTCCTCTGTTACGAAGACTCTTTCACTGCTGCTAAGGAGACCATAGAATGTCCTGCTTTTCACAAATATCAAGAAATGCTAACTTTGGAAATTGAGCAGGAAGCAACGATTGCAGCCGAGATTGCCAGAGACAGTTCTCAGGACAGTCAGAGTTCTGTTTCATTGAGTCAAGATCCACTGGGAGAACCTATTATCGAAAATGAAGCTGCCACTGCTATGAATGAAGTGGAAAGAGCCATGGCACATGCTCAGGAGGATTCAGTTAACTTAGAAGACTTGGAAAAACAACTCAACGTTGAGCAGAGGAAAATATATGATGAAGTTACCAAGCAAATTGAGCATGGATTAAGTCATGAGAAGAAAGAGTGCTCATGTACATCGTTGAAGCCTGTCCGACTGTATGTGAGTGGAGAAGCGGGAACTGGAAAAAGTTTCCTCATTAAAGCAATTTCATGCTATCTGCAGGAAAGGACTGAGTCATCGCTATCTTGTGTTGTCACCGCTCCTACTGGACTTGCAGCACATAACATTAAAGGTATTACTTTGCATCGTCTACTGATGCTGCCGGTGGAGCATGACAACAAATTACAATACAACAAATTATCTGGGGATGCTTGCTGTGAAGTTTCAAGAGTCTTGAGGAAAATGAAGCTACTTATCATTGACGAAGTAAGCATGGTTTCCAATGTCATGCTTGCCTTTGTGCATTTGAGAATGCAAGAAGTACTTAAAACTGAATATGATGTGTTATTTGGTGGCAAACACATCATTGTTTTCGGAGATCTGCTGCAGCTGACACCAATAAAAGGAAAACCTGTGTTCAAAATACTCACACATGAAGATACCAGGAAGTGCTTAGGGAGCATTGGCAACGTCAATATATGGTTAAACTTCAATTATGCTGAACTGCATGAAAATATGCGTCAGGCAAAAGATGAAGATTACAAGAATATTCTACAAGATATTAGAATTGGAAAAGTGACCGAGCATGGAAAAGAAGCTTTAAATGCACGATTACTTTCAAATTCATATCCCGGACAAGAGATTGTGGCAGAGAATATTTTTCAGAAAATTACTGAGAAGAAATCAGGAATATGTTTGATGCCAACTCTTGCAGAATGTGCCATCTTCAACAACAAAATGTTGAATTTAGAAAAGCAAGAGATTGTGAAACTTGAAGCTATTGACAAAATAGAGCATATGGGATCAACAATTATTTTGTCAGAGAATTTGAAATCAAAATTGGATTCATTAGAGAAGACTATATCTAAAACAGCGGGTTTTGAAAAGACTCTGAATGTGTGTTTAAATTGCCGAATCATTTTGAGAAGGAATTTACATGTTGAAAGAGGTCTGGTAAATGGATCAATGGGTAATGTTGTTGATTTTGAGAAATACAAAAGTAGAGATGGAATTGAATTTTTAAAAATTAAATTTGATGGCATTGAGGAAGTACAGGTAATTGGTCGTTGCTCTGCTAGGTTTTTGCTTGTTAAAGACTTATATGTTCGCCGTAAACAGTTTCCTGTTTGCTTGGCATATGCGGTAACAATCCATAAATCGCAAGGTTTATGTGTAGACAGTGCATTGGTGAATATTGGCAGTTCTGTTTTTAAGGAGGGTATGGCATATGTGGCATTGTCACGAGTAAGAACTTTATCGGGATTGTACTTGATTGACTGTGATGTCACAAACATTTGTGCGGATCTAGATTGTGTTAAGGAATACAATAGGTTAAGAAGAGAGTATGCGCCACATTTGCCTCAATATCCTTTGTTTGAGAAACGTGTGGTAGGCCGGAAACGTAGAAATATCAGTAATAGTAGGGAGGTTGTAGCAAAAAGACCAAAAGTCGATGAACCGAAAATTGTTAGCAGAAAGAAAGTGGATTCTGTTGAAGATGTTGTCGGTTTTCAATTTGAAAACAGTTCTGGTGTCAACTGCTATGCAAATGTAGTGGTTAATGTTCTCTTTTCACTAGAGAGTTTAAAAGAACAGATTCTGTTGAATTCAGAACAAATTTTATGCTCTTTGTTGAATTCTGTTTTCGAGAAACGTAGCACTGATCGTACAAAAGTAGAAAGTGTGTCTGAAGTTCGTTATCTGTTAGATGAATGTTCAGGTCAAACAGACTTCTCTGAAAATAATCAGCAAGATTGTCAGGAGTTTTTAATGTATATGCTTGATGTATTGCAAGATGAGGGTGTAGATGTAGATCACCTGTTTGGGCTTTCTTATCAATGGCAGCATTAATGCGAGAACTGTATGGTATCAAGTACAACTAGTGTAGACTCAGAAAGATTTATTTATTTAACTTTGCCAGACAGTAAATCAGTCTCCTTTAATAAGCTAGTAAATGCAGCGGATCACAACATGGAGTGTAGCCAATGTAAATCTGAAATGATGTCAACATTATTTATACGTAGATATGGACAGTATGTTATTTTAATGATACAAAGAGGTAGGCCTGATGGATCGAAATTGTCAACTTTAATAAAAAATGTTGTGGCTTCTCAGCTTTCAATATCAGGAAGGACTTTTGTAACTCTAGCAATTATCTATCACGATGGTCCTTCAACAACATCAGGACATTATACAGCTTATTTAAAGGCTCGAAACGGCTGGTCATTCTGCAATGATTCCGTTGTAACTTTCAAAAAAAAATTGCCGTTTAACCTTAAAAATTCTCCCTGCTGTTTTTAAAACCAAAATTTTAATGAAAGAATCTCGGAATTTCCTGTGAAGAATTGCAAAAGATTCATGAAGTAGACGGAATGTAAGTCTGCAATGCTGTCATGATTATTGGTCCAAAAGTTTTAATTATAATGTCAATTTAAAAATCCAACTATATAAACCTGATGCAAGTAAGTCTGCTTCATAGTAAGTAGTATCAGTGTCATAGGAAAAGGAGAACATGAGTGACAAATAAGGGTAAGATATTAGTAGTCCAGGATTGTGAAAATAATCTTAAATGTTTTGTTTTTGAAAGTTGCGAAAACAGAAAATGTCGGGATTTGATTGGAAGAATTACAAGACTTGCGAATCGCGGCAACATGATTTGGCCTAATGGAAACATGTGATAGAATGAGAGAAGTCTTTTCTTGTATGTAACATATTTTTCGAATCGATCGAGGTTTTCTTTCAGAAAGTGGCGGGCTGAAAATATTTATAGCACAACAGAGTGGAAGCTGTTCATAGGAGATCCTTCGACGTCATTGAAAGTAAGTTAATTTTAAGGAGTTTTGAATTCAGATTTTTTAGGTTGTATGGGTTTTTTAAAGACAATCATTTTGATTGTGGTTTTTTTTCCCCGCTGTTACATGATGAATACCTTGAAGTCACTGATTTAAGTGAAATTTCATACATTCTGAGAACAGCAAAAATAAACCATTTAACATGTATAATTAATATTCTGTTTTTTGTACTTATGAAATACATTTAGAAATGTGAGGTAGATATGGAGAAACTGAGTCTTCTGTAAGTGTCAATTTTAATGCTTACAGGGCTGTACTTCTGTGTACTGTTTTTTTTAAAAACTGAATAGGCCTCACCTTAAAGAAAACTCTTGAAAGGACACATCTTATTTGCATTCTGAAACAATCATTTAAAATGTTAGACACAATTTTATGATAGCTTTACATCTCTTTTGTGCTGCTATTGTATCACTATTGTGAGACATCAGCAATGCAAAAGAAGCACCATGTTCCAAAATAGGCCTCATTTCTTCAGCATGAAGATATTGTTACTTTAAAATATATATCTTTAGGTTTGTGTACGGGGCGTAGAGAAGCAGAGGCTTCTGTCAGTGTCAAAGTTCTTTAAAAACTGTTACTTATTGATCCTTTTCCCTTCTTTTTTCTAATTTTTAAATACATGTTCTAATATTTTTGCAAATGTTTGTTCTCTCTTTTACAGATTGAAAGTATGAAAAATTTTCTTTCACAGTTAACAAGAATTATAAGGTAAATGTTTTGTACTTTTTTAACCCGCATTCCACTGCTGATGATGTCACTGACTATTTTATGAATGATGTAAGAAGTGGGCATGTTTTACTACAATGGTAGGTCTTGACATCTATTATCTCCTCTGTATTCTTCAACAAGCATTAATTTTCATATGCAACCCTGAGTACGGTTCACTTTAAACAAACTTTTAGAGAGGACACACCTTATCGTGACTCTCAATCAATCATTTAGTCTATCACATTTCACATCTATCAGTTCTCCTGCTTTATTTCTTTAATCTTTACTTTCCTGTGTTTGCTACTTCTCTCATTCCTTTCTCTATTACTTAATTATTCTACTCCTTCCAATATTTTTTTCACTCCCTCTCTTTTCATACTTTTTCATTATTATTCACTAATTCTGTCTCTATTAATGTTACTGTTTCTGAATGATTTCCAAAAATTTTTAAAACAAGAACAGTAAGTATAAGGATAGGAAACAGACATTTATGTTACAAGAAAGACAGCTATAGGAAGTAAACAAAAGATACTGTTACTCGCAATCCACTGCTGATGATGTCACTGACTATGTCAAAAATTATGTAATATATGACATGATTAGAAGTGAATTGCGGGTAACAGTATGTTTTCTTTACTCCCTATAGCTGTCTTTTTTGTAACATAACTGTCTGTTTCCTTTCCTAATACTTACTGTTCTTTTTTTAAAAAAATTTTTTGGGTTCGCTCATAGTTCGCGTACCGGAGTGCGAACTAGGAGCGAACTAAAAGAAATAGAGCTTGGCAGAGTTCAAAGACTTCTACCAATTTTTTTTATAATGGGAAGGTAGTTCTGAAAAGAACTTTTTTTTGGCTTTTTGTTATTTTAAATTTTTTTTATTATTTTTCTGAACATTTATTATATTTTTTTGATTTTTTCTGAACATTTTGTTTTTTTTTATTTTTTGGGGGGAGGGGGGAAACAAAAATTATTCATCAAAGAGGGCTCAACAGGAGCAACAAAAAAAAGAAGAATTTATTTTTGGGGGCGTTTTGGACATGCATGATTTTTGATTGCTCTCATTATGAGAGTTATGCTACTTTCTCGGTAGCATAATATTTGATTGCACCACACGCACATTTGTTTCACTTCCCCCATGTCCATTTGAATATTCGGGATCAACTCCCTTGCTTCTGGTCCCGAAACTTCTGGCACGACCGATCTTCTGGCTATTGCTGGGGAATTTTGTTGTTCGTCCCGAAGCTGAGCAGCACTATAATTATTTGGGTGCCACCTACTCATGTGCCTGTGCATTGTAAAATTCCCAAAACTATATTTTTTGTCCGTCCCTCTCGAAAGGCGATCATCACAGATACGGCAGAAGACATATCTGGCGTTCACTTTCTTTTGTCCTGGTGGAATTTTAAAAAATTGCCAGATGAAATTTTCCTTCCTGTTGTACCTCCTGGGCTCCTCTGGCAAATATTCAGGTTCTTCCTCCTCTTCCTGATCTTCCTCTTCTGGAAAGATTGGTTGAGTAGGTGGTCCTTTTTTTCCATGAGGAGGTGGAGGTGGTGGTGGGGGAACACTACCAGAAGCAATAACTGAAGCCATTTCTCTGGAATGTAAAACGGTCTTTCTCTCACCAAGATGAAAGTCAGAGTGAGGAAAGAAGGAGGGGTTTTCATCATTTGGGAAAAGCCAAAGTTCTAAATCAATGAAAAGTGTTAATTTTAGATCACATGACCTAGTATTACATCATTAGGAAACCAAAAGTGAAATGAACTAATGAAAAGTGTTATTATCGAGTCACATGACCTGCTGTCTTTACGTTTCGCGCTTTGCGCCGCTATCCAATCCGCTTCCGGGTCCGCTAACTTGGCGCGTCGGATAACGTATTACGCGACAACGCAAAACGTCATGATAACGTAACAGTTACGCTTAAGGAACGATTACCGGCTCGCGCACCAAGTCGCGGCTTTGAATTCAGCTAACGGGAAGCTGACCGGTTCGCGGACTAGGAGCGGAACACCATTTTTTTTTTTTTAAATGTATAAAAAACATGTACAATATATTTTATGATTTAAAGAAGAATACATTTTACAGATACAAATATTAGCTTTCAAAAAACCATTGAAATTCAATGAAAAAACCATAGGTTATAGTCCATATATAGTTAGGAATTAGCATTTACAAAACCTTATTTTACTCGCATAAAACCATTGAAATTCCATATATAGTTAGATGCGCTAACTATATATCGCGCACCCGCAATCCACTGCTGATGATGTCACATATTACATCATTCATGACATGGTCAGTGACATCACTGATGACATCACTGATGACATCTCAAATGACATCACTGAAGACATCACTGATGACATCTCATTTGACATTACTGATGACATCACTGATGACATCTCAAATGACATCACTGATGACATCACTGATGACATCTCATTTGACATTACTGATTACATCACTGATGATATCATTATGTGATAATACATCTTCAGACTCTAATATAACCTTAGATACACTCAGTGTAAACAGGCACTCACAGACTGTCACACATCCATAGAGTTACCCACACACCTAGTCAGTCATGCAAAGGATCAATCACACCTCCATTTCCTCAACTATACAGTTATACACACCTTACTTATTCAAACATATACTAACATATATTTACTCTCTTATACAATCCTTGATACAAGTACACAATGATTCATACAGCCACTCACACATTCACTGGCTCTTATGTTCAGTTATTTATATATGTCAACTCTCACATGGAGTGTGTTTTACATATGTACTTACTTTGACATGTAGAACTGAGATATCCATTCACTCACCAATATAGTCATGCACACAGTCAACTGTCCATACAGCTGTTTCTACATGCACTTTTGAACCCATACACCTAGGGAATCAACTGCTCACACATTTATGCACAGAGTTATACACCTCCCAGCCACCCACACACATACTCAGTCTCCAATACTTGGGCAACCATTCAATAACCCATATAGTTACTGATATAGCTACTGATTTAAACATGCAGCAGTTTACAAAAGAACATAAATAATTATTGCCAAATTAAGACACTTTAATGACTAACCCATGCACTCAGTGAGACACATTTAATCATTCTCTCATACAGTCAGTCATGCACCTACTAAATCCTTCTTCCAGACACTTATACATCCACTCATTCTTCAATATGTAAGACATATTTTAACTTTACAGAAACATACAGTCACTGGATGTTGTCATCAGTGATGTCATCAGTGATGTCACTGACCATGTCATGAATGATGTAATATGTGACATCATCAGCAGTGGATTGCGGGTGCGCGATATATAGTTAGCGCATCTAACTATATATGGAATTTCAATGGTTTTATGCGAGTAAAATAAGGTTTTGTAAATGCTAATTCCTAACTATATATGGACTATAACCTATGGTTTTTTCATTGAATATATATATATATATATATATATATTCACTGAAAAAACCATAGGTTTCACACCAGTTATAGTTAGGAATTAGCATTTAAAAAACCTATTAAATTCACTGACAAAACCATAGATTTCACACCATTTATAGTTAGCTGGAAATTTTACTGACATAAAACCATTGAAATTCCCACGTTATAGTTAGTTGGACTCACTATAACTTGCGCGCCTGTAATGCACTGCTGATGACGTCACATATTACATCACTCATGACATGGTCAGTGACATCACTCATGACATCACTGATGACACCATCCAGTGAATGTGTGTCTTTCTGAAAAATAAATTTGTTTTATATATGTATTTGTAAAGGTCGATGGAAGAATAAATGTTTAAATAAGTGTGTAAATGGATGTTTTTTTAAAAAGAAATTGGTTGGGTAACTGGCTTATTACGTGTATCTTAGTGAATACATATATTAGCGAGTATTGTTTAAATATTTAAATGTTTGTATCAGTGTTTCTCTTTGTGTATAAGTGGCTGCAGGGGTTGATGACTGACTCACTGTTTGTATGTGTTTTGAAGACAGCATATGTGCAGGACTGTATGGGTGGATGAGTGTGTATATGTGTGTGTTAGTGAGTGAATGACTGTCTCACTAGTGTCTTCATTAGTAACGACATATGTTTTAATCTAGTATATGTGAGTATTGATGTATATAAGTGAGTATAGTATATATAGTGAGAGATTGTAGGAGTTCCTGTTTAAATAAGTATGTGTTTCTATAAGTGATTGTTTAAGAGAGTAAGTATGGGTAAGTTTCCTTAGAAGTAAGGTGGTAGTGTGTGTATAAATGTATATGCAAATAAATGGATGTTCAATAGTTTATTTGCATGTGTGAGTATGTGTGTGAGTAACTTTTGGATGACTGCTGATGTGTAACAGGATGTATAGGTGTATCACTACATATGATGAGTGAGTATATATATGAGTGACTATATAGAACTGTTGGTGAATGAGTGGATGTGTATATAGATGGTGGAATTACTGAATTGGTTGTTGTTACTGGTTTGGGTATCTCCATTTTTTTCAAAATGTTTGTTTCTATTTTTGAATATGTGTTTCAAGCGTTACATTACACTGAAATTAGGTCTGTCACTCTGTCACAAGGATGGTGTCATCAGTGATGTCATGAGTGATGTCACTGACCATGTCATGAGTGATGTAATATGTGACGTCATCAGCAGTGCATTACAGGCGCGCAAGTTATAGTGAGTCCAACTAACTATAACGTGGGAATTTCAATGGTTTTATGTCAGTAAAATTTCCAGCTAACTATAAATGGTGTGAAATCTATGGTTTTGTCAGTGAATTTAATAGGTGTTTTAAATGCTAATTCCTAACTATAACTGGTGTGAAACCTATGTTTTTTTCAGTGAATTTCAAAGGTTTTTTAAATGCTAATTCCTAACTATAACTGGTGTGAAACCTATGGTTTTTTCAGTGAATTTCAAAGGTTTTTTTAATGCTAATTCCTAACTATATAACACCTGAAAGCCCACCAGGAATCTCCAGTATGCGCCAGGGGACTGCATTGCAGAGAGGTGTAATGAAGCCACAACCCTTTTTACACCTCTCTGCAACGCAGCCCCCGTGCATGTTTGAAGAGGGGGAACTAATTCCCCTTGCATACTGGGGGCCCCTGGGGGCCAATTAGCCCACCTGGAACCTCCAGTATGCGCCAGGGGCTGCATTGCAGAGGTGTAATGAGACTATGCCCCTTGTTACACCTCTCTGCAACGCAGCCCTCTGCCGCGTTTGCAGAGGGGGAACTAATTCCCCTTGCATACTGGGGGTCCCTGGGGTCAACTGGTCCACCAGGAGCCTCCAGTATGCGCGAGGGAGCTGCATTGCAGAGAAGTGTAATGAGGCCACACCCTTGTTACACCTCTCTGCAATGCACGCCACTGGCGCGTTTGTAGAGGGGGGACTAATTCCCCTTGCATACTGGGGGTCCCTGGATCATATCTGCCCAAACACCGAGATTCCGAACGATTGTAAATTACTTTTCTTGAGAAACATTTGGATTTGGATTATCATGTCCTATACTTTGGAATTTTTGAAAGACTGACTTTGAGGATGCTATAAATTACTCAAGTCTGCCCGAATTGTGTGGGTAAAATTGATACCTAGTCACTTTGAATAAGAATATACTTATGTCTCGTCTAACATTTGGAAGAAATATCTAGTTATATGACAACTGGATACCGACATAACTTGAAGGAAATAAGAACGCCCTGAAGAAGTTCTGTTGTACAAAACGAAACCTTTCGGCTGGCTGTGGTACATAAACTTAAGGAAAATAAAAGCATTTGAATATACACCAAGATTCAGCGCTTCAATAAGGACTCTAAGTGATATGATTTGATTGGACTCATTGTGAAAGTGGTGCTGTGCCAAACTTTGGAATATTCTCCACTATTCTCTACTACTTACTCTCTCCTACTCCACTACTCTCAAATACTCACTGTCTACTACTCATTCTCTACTACTCTACTACTCTCTACTACTCTCTCTCTACTACTCACTCCCTACTACTCGCTACTCACTACTCCCTACTACTCACTATCTACTACTCTCTACTACTCACTCTCTACTACTCTCTCTCTACTACTCACTCTTTACTACTCACTACTACTCTCTACTACTCACTCTCTACTTCTCACTCTCTACTACTGTCTACTACTCACTCTCTACTACTCTCTCTCTACTAGTCTCTACTACTCACTCTACTACTCACTCTCTACTACTCACTACTATTCTCTCTGCTACTCATTCTCTACTACTCTCTACTACTCACTCTCTACTACTCACTCTCTACTACTCACTCTTTACTACTCTCTACTACTCACTTTCTACTGCTCTCTACTACTCACTCTACTACTTACTCTCTACTACTGTCTACTACTCACTCTCTACTACTCACTCTCTACTACTCTCTACTACTCACTCTACTATTCACTCTACTACTCTCTACTACTCACTCTCTGCTACTCTCTCTACTGCTCTCTACTACTCTCTACTACTCACTCTCTACTCTCTATTACTCACTCTCTACTCTCTACCTCTCTACCTCTCTCTTCTTCTCTCTCTACTAATCTCTACCTATCTACCGCTACCTCTCTACCTCTCTACCTCTACACCTCTACCTCTCTACCTCTCTCTACACGCACACATATACACATATATGCATATATATATATGCATATGCATTTATATATATATTCACAGAAAAAACCATAGGTTATAGTGGATATATAGTTAGGAATTTGCATTTACAAAACCTTGAAAATTCAATGAAAAAACCATAGGTTATAGGCCATATATAGTTAGGAATTAGCATTTACAAAACCTTATTTTACTCGCATAAAACCATTGAAATTCCATATATAGTTAGAAGCGCTAACTATATATCGCGCACCCGCAATCCACTGCTGATGATGTCACATATTACATCATTCATGACATGGTCAGTGACATCACTGATGACATCACTGATGACATCTCAAATGACATCACTGATGACATCACTGATGACAACACCCAGTGACTGTATGTTTCTGTAAAGTTAAAATATGTTTCACATATTAAAGAATGAGTGGATGTATAAGTGTCTGGATGAAGAATTTAGTAGGTGCATGACTGACTGTATGAGTGAGTGATTAAATGTGTCTCACTGAGTGCATGGGTTAGTGACTAAACTGTCTTAATTTGTGCATCAGTATGTTTGTTGTTGTGTAAGCTGCTGCATGTGTTGATCAGTAGCTATAAGAGTGGCCATATGGGTTATTGATTGGTTGCCCAAGTATTTGAATGGGAGGCTGAGTGTGTGTGTGGGTGGCTGGGAGGTGCGTGACTCTGTGCATAGATGTGTAAGCAGTTGATTCACTAGGAGTATGAGTTCAAGAGTGCATGTGGAAACAGCTATATGGGCGGTTGACTATGCATGGGTGTGTTGGTGAGTGAATGGATTTCTCATTGCTACATGAGCAAGTAAGTACGTATGTAAAACACAATACATGTGAGAGTTGAGATATATAAATAACTGAACATAAGAGCCAGTGAATGTGTGAGTGGCTGTATCGATCACTGTGAGCTTGTATCAGGGATTATATAAGAGAGTAAATATGTGTTATTATATGTTTGAATAAGTAAGATGTGTATAACTGTATAGTTGAGGAAATGGAGGTGTGATTGATTCTTTGCATGACTGACTAGGTGTGTGAGTAACTCCATGGATGACTGACAGTCTGTGAGTGTCTGTTTATACTGAGTGTATGTAAGGTTATATTAGAGTCTGAAGAGGTTCATTGTATTATCACATGAGTGATGTGATCAGTGATGACAAATGAGATGTCATCAGTGATGTCATTTGAGTTGTCATCAGTGATGTCATCAGTGATGTCATTTGAGATGTCATCATTGATATCATTTGAGTTGTCATCAGTGATGTCATTTGAGATGTCATCAGTGATGTCATCAGTGATGTCACTGACCATGTCATGAATGATGTAATATGTGACATCATCAGCAGTGGATTGCGGGTGCGCGATATATAGTTAGCGCTTCTAACTATATATGGAATTTCAATGGTTTTATGCGAGTAAAATACGGTTTTGTAAATGCTAATTCCTAACTATATATGGCCTATAACCTATGGTTTTTTCATTGAATTTTCAAGGTTTTGTAAATGCAAATTCCTAACTATATATCCACTATAACCTATGGTTTTTTCTGTGAATTTCATTGGTTTTTTAATAGCAAATATGAAAAGCTTTAAAATGTCAAGTACGTGATAGATAAAAACATTTTCGTATTTATGCACGCTGATGTGCTTTGAACGCTGCACCCCCCCCCCCCTCCCCTCTTTTGCCTTAGTAGTACTCTCTCTTTGCAGATACTGAAGGGTAGTTAACGCAGGCCTTTACCCCCGTTGTAATCCGTCGTGCCTCCTTGTCTCTCCATTTGATTGATTGTTGTCCAAGCATTTACTGTTTTAGAATTGGTTCTCTTTGGATCATTCTCTATTTACAAACAAGCACAAAGTCGCAATACTCTGTTTAGTCTTTGCAGATAGTGAAAAATCGTGTAAAAAAATAAAAGTAATCGAGCAAAATCAGTAGGCCACTAATTGGATCTCTTTTTGACCTCGCTAAAATAGAAATATTAGGAACAACCCTTCTTGAGAAATACAAAAATAGTGAGATGAACTGAGCTCCACACCATGAGGGCTGCAAGACAGCTCGGCTCCATCACCCATCCCGCACAAAATAACGACAAACCCTATGCAAATATTAAAAATATAGACAACACACCAACAAAGAAACAGGGTAAAACATTTTATTAAAAAACTATTTACATAACGTTGGTTTATAAGATGATGTCAGTAGTGGACCGATGTGTGAATAGATCGAAAACAGCACAAGGCTCCAAGATCCAGATAGCAAGCTCCTGGATGTTGGGTGCCATAGTTTAGAGTTCTGAATTTCAGCCTTTTTCAATGCCTGTGCTTTGTTGAATCAAAATGGCGGCTTGACACAAAGCTGACTCAAGCGTTGTTACTGATGCTATGCAGACCAAAACTGGTTTTCAGTTTGTACATTTTTCTAGATTTTTCAATCCAAGTTTGGTTGACTTTGTAGAACGATGGCTTCAGATTTTCAACATACGGTGTGGTGGCGCTGACTGGGAGGGGGCGCTTCGCTCCTGCCCCCTCCCCAAGTAAGATTTTCATACGTGAAAGTACGTTAATGGTTTTGGTCCCTGAGATGCTTCGATGTCACTACCATTCTCAAATAGCATAAGTTCTGGATGTTGGGTGCCATAGTTAAGAGTTCTGAGCAGTGCTTGTAACACTGTCTGAAGCTTATTTCCACCTACTGCAGCTTCACTATTCTCAAAGTAAGTGAGTGTCGTTTGTGGACCTGACTGCATTAGAAAACAATGTGATATGTTACCTTCCTAAACAGCTTGACGGAGGCCCCTGAGGGGCGGTGTGATGGCCATGGACTCGGAGAAGACGCTTGGCTCCGACACCCTCCCCAAGTCTTATAGCACTGGTGTAGCCTGAGATCGCCCCCGACATAGGCGGCCGGCTCCCGGGGTCCGGCGGAACTTTTTGCCTTTTGATGACTCTTCAATTCTGGACCTTGTCCCACAATCCGTTTGACCTGAAGACAAGCTGTAGTGGGGCGCCCCTTTATCGTTTTAGTTGCCATTCCGCCCGCTTTTGCTACACTGTGCCTCTTCCGCCATTCAGCTGTTTACCGCCCGCTCTTGCGACTACAGCGTCTCGCTCACCATGTAGTTGAGATGCGCCCGCTCTTGCGGTGCAGCGATAGGCGGCTGCCACAGGACTCTCAAAATGGCGGCCGGCTCTTCGGTTTTGGGCCTGGTCCACTAAAATGGCCCTGGGACACCTTGGAACTCGGACGCTTGTCTGCTAGGTCTTGGGTCCCATTCTCGAAAAGCGTCCCCTCAGCCGTGAAGATTCTACAAAAGTCTTGGGGGCCTCCGACTCCCGCAGGCTTCTGGTGGGGAGCGGCTGCCATGATTGCTCGTGGAATGGCCACGACGGAGCTACGAGATGGTAGTGGTCTCATGCTGACGCCAGCTTTAGTCTGAAACATCCAGAAACACTGTAGACTACCAATTCGATCAGTTCCGGTAGCGCCCCAACATGACCCGGAAGAGAAGAACTTGCCCTCCCCTCTTTGACTGATGGTTCTTGTTGCCTGTCCCCTCTGTTGTCATTTAACAGAACTTTTTGGACTGCTGAAAGGGGTTGTGTTCTGAACGCTGGTTGGTGGAGACATTTTGACTATATTCTTGACCTACGTTGTCGCGTAATGCGTTTTATGACACGCCGCGTTAGCGCACCTGGAAGTGATCCGAGGCGCAGCGCGTAACGTAAGCATAACAGGTCATGTGACTTGTTAATAAAACTTTTCATTGGTTCATTTTACTTTTGTTAATTTAATGATGAAAAGCTTGGTCATATGACCTAAAAATTACGCTTTTTATTATTTTCGAACAATATTTTTTTTTCAAACATATGTTATAATATTCCAGGCTAATGTACTTTCCCGGAAAATTTACAACTGTCTTGCAAGTAAAATATATTCCTTTTTCGAGAAAAAGGGCGTTTCTTCCTTCCATGACGGAGCCGTTGAGTAAAAGAGATTCGGCCTGCTGTCTTAGTCGCCGATACGCCTGATTATCAGATTCTTATCGATCACTTTATGTTGCAGGAGTGGAAAACACAACTGCCCTTGACCATTTATCTTTACTGCGTTCCTACATATTATACCTTTTATCCGTCATGTAATTGGACTGCTTTATTTCACTTGCCTTTTACTGATTCGAAAACAGTCACTAAAAGTAAAAACTTTACAAATGAAAATACTACTACCGTGTTTTGTTTTAAAAACCTTTATTGTAAAAATGTCAGTATACAAATACGGGCCTACAACCACGTGGGCCGGCCACGGAGCAAACTGAAATCGTATATGATGAGGAGACATTTACACTGTAGAAGAACGTAACGAGCGGGCCATTAGGTGACAAGAACAAAGGTGTCTAACAGTTGCGGAATCGGTGGACGTACATTTTGTAATTAAAATACGACAGGGCCACTTACTATAACATTTTCTAGATATACATTTGCGGGCAAAGAGTTACGAGTCCCATTTATACCGGCGCCATTTTGGGCGAGGCCGGGCAGGTCCAAGATATAGTCAAAATGTCTCCACCAACCATCGGCCAGACCAGAACCCCTTTCGGCCCTTTATGCTACAAGATGGTGTCTTCCATTCAGAAAATATTGGTGGCAGCATTTTGAAAGGAAACAGAAACAGCCGTTCTCCTAGTGAGTTTCACATTGTTACATTTAGGAAGAATGTTGAAGAGTAGTATGTGGAAAATCTGAAGCCATTTTTCTACAAACTCTCAATCAGACTTGGATGGAAAAAAAAAACCTGAAGAATGTACAAACTGAAAACCAATTTTTGTCTGTATAGCACCAACAGTAACGCTTGAGTCAGCTTTGTGTCAAGCCGCCATTTTCATTCAATCAATAGCGTCCCCCTGCACACATTCAGGGACCTGGTCGTGTCTTCAGATGAAACGCATTGTAGGAAAAGAAGCAGAAAGGAAAAGGAAAAAAGTTCCGCCGGACCTAGTGAAGCTGCAGCAGGTGCAAATAAGCTTCAGACAGTCCTACAAGCACTGCTCAGAAATCTCAACTGAGGCACTCAACATCCAGGACTTGCCATTCGGATCTTGGCGCCTTGTGCTGGTTCCGACCTATTCACACATCAGTCCACTACTGACATCACCTCATAAGCCAACGGGGCACCCCACGCCGACTTTCGGCGCAGCATTGTAGGATGGCCACACCAGTGCGGCAATTTGCTGGACACCACCTCGGTGCCATCCAGATCTCGGCGCGTTCATTCAATCAATAGCGTCCCCCTGCACACATTCAGGGACCTGGTCGTGTCTTCAGATGAAACGCATTGTAGGAAAAGAAGCAGAAAGGAAAAGGCAAAAAGTTCCGCCGGACCTAGTGAAGCTGCAGCAGGTGCAAATAAGCTTCAGACAGTCCTACAAGCACTGCTCAGAAATCTCAACTGAGGCACTCAACATCCAGGACTTGCCATTCGGATCTTGGCGCCTTGTGCTGGTTCCGACCTATTCACACATCAGTCCACTACTGACATCACCTCATAAGCCAACGGGGCACCCCACGCCGACTTTCGGCGCAGCATTGTAGGATGGCCACACCAGTGCAGCCACTTGCTGGACACCACCTCGGTGCCATCCGGATCTCAGCGCGTTCGAGTCACTGTGCCGGAAGAGTGACCGGAACTCAGCTGAACACGCCGTCTTTCGGCGCAGCATTGTAGGATGGCCACACCAGTACGGCAATTTGCTGGACACCACCTCGGCGCCATCCGGATCTCGGCGCGTTCGAGTCACTGTACCGCAACAGTGACCGCAATTCAGCTGGACACGCCGTCTTTCGGCGCAGCATTGTAGGATGGCCACACCAGTGCGGCAATTTGCTGGACACCACCTCGGTGCCATCCGGATCTCGGCGCGTTCGAGTCACTGTACCGCAACAGTGACCGCAATTCAGCTGGACACGCCGTCTTTCGGCGCAGCATTGTAGGATGGCCACACCAGTGCGGCAATTTGCTGGACACCACCTCGGTACCATCCGGATCTCGGCCCGTTGTGCTGCCTTCGGCCTATTCGCACATCGGTCCGCTACTGACGCCGCCTCACGTGCCAACGGATTTTCTACGCTTTTTGTAGCCCTATGTCGCATAACAGGTCATGTGACTTGTTTATAAAACTTTTCATTGGTTCATTTTACTTTTGGTTTCCTAAAGATGGAAGGCTTGGTCATATGACCTAAAAATAACACTTTTCATTGGTTTAGAACATTTTTTTTCCCAAATGATGAAAGCCCCACCTTGTTTCTGGATCATTCAGACTGAAGCTGGCGTCAGCATGAGAGCACCACCATCTCGTGGCTCCGTCGTGGTCATTCCGCGAGCAATCATGGCAGCCGCTCCCCACCGGAAGCCTGCGGGAGTCGGGGGCCCCCAAGACTTTTATACAATCTTCACGGCTGAGCGGACGCTTTTCGAGAATGGAGCCCAAGCCCTAGCAGGCAAGCGTCCGAGTTCCAAAGTGTCCCAGGGCCATTTCAGTGGACCAGGCCTAAAACCGAGGAGCTGTCCGCCATTTTAAGAGCCATGTGGCAGCCGCCTATCGCTGCACTGCAAGAGTGGGAGCAACTCAACAACATGGTGAGCGAGACGCTGTGGCCGCAAGAGCGAGCGCAACTCAGCTAGATGGCCGCCACCTGGGGAGGCCCGTTCACGCCGGCTCCCCCACGCCCCCCCCCGAGCCGCCGCACGCCAATTTTCGGAGCAGCATTGTAGGATACCAAAACCAGTGCGGCAGTTTACTGGACATCACCTGGGTGCCTGTCGTACATGTTGTGTCAGCCATGTGACACTGGACACAGACCGCTACTGACGAGGCCTCCTCCCGCACCACCCGGGACGCCCCACGCTGTTTTTCTGTGCTGCATTGTAGGATCCCTAAACCAGTGCGTCACCCAGGCGACATCACCTGGGTGCCGTCCAGAACTCTGCACGTTGTGCTGCCTTGGGACTATTCGCACAACAGACCGCTACTGACGAGGCCTCCCCTCGCCCCACCCGGGACGCCCCACGCCAATTTTCGGAGCAGCATTGTAGGATCCCTAAACCAGTGCGGCACCCAGGCGACATCACCTGGGTGCCGTCCAGAACTCTGCACGTTGTGCTGCCTTGGGACTATTCGCACAAAAGACCGCTTCTAACCATTGTTGCTTTTTGTGTTGAGAAATGTTTAAATGTTTTTAGTTTTTGTTCCGTTTGTTAAAGTTAGTAGTTAATAAAGTTTTATAACCTTACTTTGTTGGAGTGTTATCTATTTTTTTAAAAACGGGTGAATGGGGCCTTGAATCGGGTTATTGTCATGTGTGGGCTTTGGAAGTGTGCTGCTGCAGGATCGGACATTTCAAACTCAAATGCACGTTCTTTTTCTTACCTTTCCGAAGCATGGAGCGCAATAGCAGGCAGAGAAAGGGTGATGCACGTGTTGAACACTACCTGACCTGGCAAGTTGCTGGCAGTGCCCCCCCGCCCGCTCCTGAAAGAGGGCACACACACACCGCCGCCCCGAGTACTTCACAAATCTTTAAAAGACCATGCGCTTGTTCATGAGGCTTAAATGGTTTATCACCTCTTCTACAACCCCTGCATCGACCCTCTGACGTTTCATGGAAAAATTACCATGTAACACAATACCAAGCCCTGTCGGCTGAAACCCCCAAGGAATCGTGGGGCATATTATCAAGGGGGTTTATCTCCGCTTTTTTTGGCTTTAAAAGCCATGAAAGCGGAGATAAAATTATCTCCCTATTACCAAGCTGTCGCTAACACCAGTTAGTGACAGCTAAAAGGAGATAGCGACCATCTTGGGCCCCGCTTTGCATGTCAGTGATATTTATCACTAATGACATGCAAAGTGGCGTGCCAAGATGTTAGCGACTGGAAACAGTCCCTAACATCGCTACCTTCTATTACCAACTTTTGGAGATATTCGCGCTAAGCGCGAATATCTCCAAAATCTAACACCTGCCCTGAGCAGTTCTTAGCCATGTTATCCAATGGGAGGTGGATAACATGGCTAAGAGCATTAGGTCAATAATACATGAATATCGCTGACTTTTCTGCGATAATAGCAAGGTTTATCTGCGATAAAAATCGCCGATGTGCGGCGATAATTTTTGTCTCTAAACAAGTTAGAGACAAAAATTATCGCTAGTTGTTCGTAATATGCCCCCGGGTTTTTGCTTGCAGAAATCGGGAGGCGGGAGACTAGCACTGAAATCAGTAGTCACACGCCTGAATCAGGAGGATTGGCATGTCTGAATTCTCTACAGCTGGGGCCATAAACTACATCCGCAGGGTTAGGTGATATCCTGGGACCAGCCTGGCATCTAAAATGGCTGCCGTGCACGACAAAATTGTGGCATTCGAAAAAAAGGCAAGATGGCGCAGCCGCTGGAAGAGATGTATCAACATATATCAGCCTCCTCAGCCACCCTCAGGAAACATAGGGGATTAGGATACCTCTCCCGCACCCCCTTATACCTAGTAATTTAATTAACGAAGCACAAAATGGCGAATTCCCGTTTCGCTACCAGTTTGCGGCCCAGTTCGCGGCCCGTGAAGCAAATGGCGAATTCCCGTTTCGCTACCAGTTTGCGGCCCAGTTCGCGGCCCGTGAAGCGCTTCTACCGTGAAAAATCATTTTTTTTTTTATTTTCCCCACGGGACCCTTTAATAACCCCAACAACATTCCTAGGGGGTGAAGAGGGGGATACCTTGCCCCCTTTCATTAAATTCCCCCTTAGTTTTTCACCTTTTCTTCTCTCTTGATCCTACCGAGAGACAAGATGGCGGCCGCTCCGGACTGTCACGCAGCAAAAAAAAAAAAAAAGCTCACGCACAGCCGCTGGAAGAGATGTATCAACATATATCAGCCTCCTCAGCCACCCTCAGGAAACATAGGGGATTAGGATACATCTCCCGCACCCACTTATAACTAGTAAGGGGATTAGGATACGTCTCCCGCACCCCCTTATACCTAGTAATTTAATTAACGAAGCACAAAATGGCGAATTCCCGTTTCGCTACCAGTTTGCGGCCCAGTTCGCGGCCCGTGAAGCGCTTCTACCGTGAAAAATCATTTTTTTTTTATTTTCCCCACGGGACCCTTTAATAACCCCAACAACATTCCTAGGGGGTCAAGAGGGGGATACCTTGCCCCCTTTCATTAAATTCCCCTTTCGTTTTCCACCTCTTCTTCTCTCTCGATCCTACCGAGAGACAAGATGGCGTCCGCTCCGGACTGTTTAGAATGTTGACAGACACCGGAGAGCCAATCAGCTTTCTGCGCGCAAAGTTCCGATAAGCGAAAAGTAAGCGGACCGGATCGCTGCCCAGAGCGCTGTTACAGATATATATCTTGGTTTGAACGTTAATTTCTCAAAAACTACTGGAGCACATATATTGAGACCTAGCAAAGGCACATCGGGCTAACAGTCCCTACAATTTTGCCAAGTTTCGTGCAAATCCATTCAGCCGTTCGAGCTAAAAGTGAGTCCAACCGCCCTATGGAAAACTCAATGCAAAAAACGCGTTTTGGGACCCCCCTTTTTTCTCGGCCCCCCCTTGACGAAACCCCCCCAAATTTTCGGGGGCTGCTCAGAATCAAAATGTGCCATTTTCCTGAAAATTTCAGCCGATTCCGTCCACAAACGCCAAAGTTATTAGACATAGAATTTTCAAAAGTCCCATAGAGAAAAAATCCTAACTATATATACCTACTGGCGACCGCCAGTAGGTAATGTATGTGTATGTATAAAAAAAACAACAAAACATTTTTTTTTTAAACAGCTACTTTTAAAACTGTCATTCTTTTTCCCCATGGTACTCTCCCCGGTACGCTTACCGGTGCGCGTACCGGTGCGCGTACCGGGCGCTCACCCCGCGAAAATCAAAACATTTTTTTATTTTTTTTTTGCTCCGCGGGGCCCTTTTATGGCCCCCACATCAAACCTAGGGGGTCAAGGGGGGTCTACTCTGCCCCCTTATGGTCATTTCCCTCTTTGTTTTGGCCACCTCTCGTGTCTCGATCCTACCGAGACACAAGATGGCGGCCGCTCCGGACTGTTTAGAATGTTTACAGACACCCCAGAGCCAATCAGCTTTCTGCGCGCAAGTCGCGGTAAGCGCCCGGTGCGCGTACCGGTGCGCGTACCGGAGCGCGGCTATAGATATATATATTTTTTTTAACCTTAATTACTCAAAATCCACTGGAGCACATATCTTGAGACATAGCAAAGGCACATCGGGCTACCAGTCCCTACAATTTTGCCAAGTTTGGTGGAAATCCATTCAGCCGTTCGGGCTAAAAGTGAAATCGACCGCCCTATGGAAATTAACATGGGGAAAACGCGTTTTGGGACCCCCCTTTTATCTCGGCCCCCGCTTGACGAATCCCCCCCCAAACTTTCAGGGAAGGACCGGAACGCCGCGAGGCCATTTTGAGGAAATTTTCAGGCAGATTCGTCAACCGGCGCCAAAGTTATTCCAAATAGAATTTTCAGATTTAACATTGAAAAAAATCCTAACTATAACTACCTACTGGCGACCGCCAGTAGGTAATATATATATATATATATATATATATATATATATATATATATTCACTGAAAAAACCATAGGTTTCACACCAGTTATAGTTAGGAATTAGCATTTAAAAAACCTATTAAATTCACTGACAAAACCATAGATTTCACACCATTTATAGTTAGCTGGAAATTTTACTGACATAAAACCATTGAAATTCCCACGTTATAGTTAGTTGGACTCACTATAACTTGCGCGCCTGTAATGCACTGCTGATGACGTCACATATTACATCACTCATGACATGGTCAGTGACATCACTCATGACATCACTGATGACACCATCCAGTGAATGTGTGTCTTTCTGAAAAATAAATTTGTTTTATATATGTATTTGTAAAGGTCGATGGAAGAATAAATGTTTAAATAAGTGTGTAAATGGATGTTTTTTAAAAAAAAAATTGGTTGGGTAACTGGCTTATTACGTGTATCTTAGTGAATACATATATTAGCGAGTATTGTTTAAATATTTAAATGTTTGTATCAGTGTTTCTCTTTGTGTATAAGTGGCTGCAGGGGTTGGTGACTGACTCACTGTTTGTATGTGTTTTGAAGACAGCATATGTGCAGGACTGTATGGGTGGATAAGTGTGTATATGTGTGTGTTAGTGAGTGAATGACTGTCTCACTAGTGTCTTCATTAGTAACGACATGTGTTTAAATCTAGTATATGTGAGTATTGATGTATATAAGTGAGTATAGTATATATAGTGAGAGATTGTAGGCGTTCCTGTTTAAATAAGTATGTGTTTCTATAAGTGATTGTTTAAGAGAGTAAGTATGTGTAAGTTTCCTTAGAAGTAAGGTGGTAGTGTGTGTATAAATGTATATGGAAATAAATGGATGTTCAATAGTTTATTTGCATGTGTGAGTATGTGTGTGAGTAACTTTTGGATGACTGCTGATGTGTAACAGGATGTATAGGTGTATCACTACATATGATGAGTGAGTATATATATGAGTGACTATATAGAACTGTTGGTGAATGAGTGGATGTGTATATAGATGGTGGAATTACTGAATTGGTTGTTGTTACTGGTTTGGGTATCTCCATTTTTTTGAAAATGTTTGTTTCTATTTTTGAATATGTGTTTCAAGCGTTACATTACACTGAAATTAGGTCTGTCACTCTGTCACAAGGATGGTGTCATCAGTGTTGTCATGAGTGATGTCACTGACCATGTCATGAGTGATGTAATATGTGACGTCATCAGCAGTGCATTACAGGCGCGCAAGTTATAGTGAGTCCAACTAACTATAACGTGGGAATTTCAATGGTTTTATGTCAGTAAAATTTCCAGCTAACTATAAATGGTGTGAAATCTATGGTTTTGTCAGTGAATTTAATAGGTTTTTTAAATGCTAATTCCTAACTATAACTGGTGTGAAACCTATGGTTTTTTCAGTGAATTTCAAAGGTTTTTTAAATGCTAATTCCTAACTATAACTGGTGTGAAACCTATGGTTTTTTCAGTGAATTTCAAAGGTTTTTTTAATGCTAATTCCTAACTATATAAGACCTGAAAGCCCACCAGGAATCTCCAGTATGCGCCAGGGGACTGCATTGCAGAGAGGTGTAATGAAGCCACAACCCTTTTTACACCTCTCTGCAACGCAGCCCCCGTGCATGTTTGAAGAGGGGGAACTAATTCCCCTTGCATACTGGGGGCCCCTTGGGGCCAATTAGCCCACCAGGAACCTCCAGTATGCGCCAGGGGCTGCATTGCAGAGGTGTAATGAGACTATGCCCCTTGTTACACCTCTCTGCAACGCAGCCCACTGCCGCGTTTGCAGAGGGGGAACTAATTCCCCTTGCATACTGGGGGTCCCTGGGGTCAACTGGTCCACCAGGAGCCTCCAGTATGCGCGAGGGAGCTGCATTGCAGAGAAGTGTAATGAGGCCACACCCTTGTTACACCTCTCTGCAATGCAGGCCACTGGCGCGTTTGTAGAGGGGGGACTAATTCCCCTTGCATACTGGGGGTCCCTGGATCATATCTGCCCAAACACCGATATTCCGAACGATTGTAAATTACTTTTCTTGAGAAACATTTGGATTTGGATTATCATGTCCTATACTTTGGAATTTTTGAAAGACTGACTTTGAGGATGCTATAAATTACTCAAGTCTGCCCGAATTGTGTGGGTAAAATTGATACCTAGTCACTTTGAATAAGAATATACTTATGTCTCGTCTAACATTTGGAAGAAATATCTAGTTATATGACAACTGGATACCGACATAACTTGAAGGAAATAAGAACGCCCTGAAGAAGTTCTGTTGTACAGAACGAAACCTTTCGGCTGGCTGTGGTACATAAACTTAAGGAAAATAAAAGCATTTGAATATACACCAAGATTCAGCGCTTCAATAAGGACTCTAAGTGATATGATTTGATTGGACTCATTGTGAAAGTGGTGCTGTGCCAAACTTTGGAATATTCTCCACTACTCTCTACTACTTACTCTTTCCTACTCCACTACTCTCAAATACTCACTGTCTACTACTCATTCTCTACTACTCTACTACTCTCTCTCTACTACTCACTCCCTACTACTCGCTACTCACTACTCCCTACTACTCACTATCTACTACTCTCTACTACTCACTCTCTACTACTCTCTCTACTACTCACTCTTTACTACTCACTACTACTCTCTACTACTCACTCTCTACTTCTCACTCTCTACTACTGTCTACTACTCACTCTCTACTACTCTCTCTCTACTAGTCTCTACTACTCACTCTACTACTCACTCTCTACTACTCACTACTATTCTCTCTGCTACTCATTCTCTACTACTCTCTACTACTCACTCTCTACTACTCGCTCTCTACTACTCACTCTTTACTACTCTCTACTACTCACTTTCTACTGCTCTCTACTACTCACTCTACTACTTACTCTCTACTACTGTCTACTACTCACTCTCTACTACTCACTCTCTACTACTCTCTACTACTCACTCTACTATTCACTCTACTACTCTCTACTACTCACTCTCTGCTACTCTCTCTACTGCTCTCTACTACTCTCTACTACTCACTCTCTACTCTCTATTACTCACTCTCTACTCTCTACCTCTCTACCTCTCTCTTCTTCTCTCTCTACTAATCTCTACCTCTCTACCGCTACCTCTCTACCTCTCTACCTCTACACCTCTACCTCTCTACCTCTCTCTACACGCACACATATACACATATATGCATATATATATATGCATATGCATTTATATATATATGTATGTGTATGTATAAAAAAAAACAACAAAACATTTTTTTTTTTAAACAGCTACTTTTAAAACTGTCATTCTTTTTCCCCATGGTACACTCCCCGGTACGCTTACCGGTGCGCGTACCGGTGCACGTACCGGGCGCTCACCCCGCGAAAATCAAAAAAATTTTTTATTTTTTTTTTGCTCCGCGGGGCCCTTTTATGGCCCCCACATCAAACCTAGGGGGTCAAGGGGGGTCTACTCTGCCCCCTTATGGTCATTTCCCTCTTTGTTTTGGCCACCTCTCGTGTCTCGATCCTACCGAGACACAAGATGGCGGCCGCTCCGGACTGTTTAGAATGTTTACAGACATCCCAGAGCCAATCAGCTTTCTGCGCGCAAGTCGCGGTAAGCGCCCGGTGCGCGTACCGGTGCGCGTACCGGAGCGCGGCTATAGATATATATATTTTTTTGAACCTTAATTACTCAAAATCCACTGGAGCACATATCTTGAGACATAGCAAAGGCACATCGGGCTACCAGTCCCTACAATTTTGCCAAGTTTGGTGGAAATCCATTCAGCCGTTCGGGCTAAAAGTGAAATCGACCGCCCTATGGAAATTAACATGGGGAAAACGCGTTTTGGGACCCCCCTTTTATCTCGGCCCCCGCTTGACGTATCCCCCCCAAACTTTCAGGGAAGGACCGGAACGCCACGAGGCCATTTTGAGGAAATTTTCAGGCAGATTCGTCAACCGGCGCCAAAGTTATTCCAAATAGAATTTTCAGATTTAACATTGAAAAAAATCCTAACTATAACTACCTACTGGCGACCGCCAGTAGGTAATATATATATATATATATATTCAATGAAAAAACCATTGGTTTTAGGCCATATATAGTTAGGGATTTGCATTTACAAAACCTTATTTTACTCGCATAAAACCATTGAAATTCCATATATAGTTATAAGCGCTAACTATATATCGCGCACCCGCAATCCACTGCTGATGATGTCACATATTACATCATTCATGACATGGTTAGTGACATCACTGATGACATCACTGATGACATCTCAAATGACATCACTGATGACATCACTGATGACATCATCCCGTGACTGTATGTTTCTGTAAAGTTAAAATATCTCTTACATATTGAAGAATGAGTGGATATATAAGTGTCTGGATGAAGGATTTAGTAGGTGCATGACTGACTGTATGAGTGAGTGATTAAATGTGTCTCACTGAGTGCATGGGTTAGTGACTAAACTGTCTTAATTTGTGCATCATTATGTCTGTTGTTCTGTAAACTGTTCCATGTGTTGATAAGTAGCTATATGAGTAACTATATGGGTTATTGATTGGTTGCCCAAGTATTTGTATGGGATACTGAGTGTGTGTGTGGGTGGCTGGGAGGTGTGTGACTCTGTGCATAGATGTGTGAGCAGTTGATTCACTAGATGTATGGTTTCAAAAGTGCATGTGGAAACAGCTGTATGGGCGGTTGACTGTGTGCATGAGTGTATTGGTGAGTGAATGGATATCTCAGTGCTACATGTCAAAGTAAGTACATATGTAAAACACAGTACATGTGAGAGTTGACATATATAAATAACTGTGCATAAGAGCCAGTGAATGTGTGAGTGGCTGTATGGATCATTGTGAACTTGTATCAGGGATTGTATAAGAGAGTAAATATGTGTTAGTATATGTTTGAATAAGTAAAGTTTGTATAACTGTATATTTGAGGAAATGGAGGTGTGATTGATTCTTTGCATGACTGACTAGGTGTGTGAGTAACTCCATGGATGAGTGACAGTCTGTGAGTGTCTGTTTACACTGATTGTATCTAAGGTTATATTAGAGTCTGAAGAGGTTCATCGTATTATCACATGAATGATATCATCAGTGATGTTATCAGTCATGTCAAATGAGATGTTTTCAGTGATGTCATCAGTGATGTCATTTGAGATGTCATCAGTGATGTCATCAGTGATGTCACTAACCATGTCATGAATGATGTAATATGTGACATCATCAGCAGTGGATTGCGGGTGCGCGATATATAGTTAGCGCTTATAACTATATATGGAATTTCAATGGTTTTATGCGAGTAAAATAAGGTTTTGTAAATGCAAATCCCTAACTATATATGGCCTAAAACCAATGGTTTTTTAATTGAATTTTCAAGGTTTTGTAAATGCAAATTCCTAACTATATATCCACTATAACCTATGGTTTTTTCTGTGAATTTCATTGGTTTTTTAATAGCAAATATGAAAAGCTTTAAAATGTCAAGTACGTGATAGATAAAAACATTTTCGTATTTATGCACGCTGATGTGCTTTGAACGCTGCACCCCCCCTCCCCTCTTTTGTCTTAGTAGTACTCTCTCTTTGCAGATACTGAAGGGTAGTTAACGCAGGCCTTTACCCCCGTTGTAATCCGTCGTGCCTGCTTGTCTCTCCATTTGATTGATTGTTGTCCAAGCATTTACTGTTTTAGAATTGGTTCTCTTTGGATCATTCTCTATTTACAAACAAGCACAAAGTCGCAATACTCTGTTTAGTCTTTGCAGATAGTGAAAAATCGTGTAAAAAAATAAAAATAATCGAGCAAAATCAGTAGGCCACTAATTGGATCTCTTTTTGACCTCGCTAAAATAGAAATATTAGGAACAACCCTTCATGAGAAATACGAAAATAGTGAGATGAACTGAGCTCCACACCATGAGGGCTGCAAGACAGCTCGGCTCCATCACCCATCCCGCACAAAATAACGACAAACCCTATGCAAATATTAAAAATATAGACAACACACCAGCAAAGAAACAGGGTAAAACATTTTATTAAAAAACTATTTACATAACGTTGGTTTATAAGATGATGTCAGTAGTGGACCGATGTGTGAATAGGTCGAAAGCAGCACAAGGCTCCAAGATCCGGATGGCAAGCTCCTGGATGTTGGGTGCCATAGTTCAGAGTTCTGAGTTTGAGCCTTTTTCAATGCCTGTGCTTTGTTGAATCAAAATGGCGGCTTGACACAAAGCTGACTCAAGCGTTGCTACTGATGCTATGCAGACCAAAACTGGTTTTCAGTTTGTACATGTTTCTAGATTTTTCAATCCAAGTTTGGTTGACTTTGTAGAACGATGGCTTCAAATTTTCATCATACGGTGTGGTGGCGCTGACTGGGAGGGGGCGCTTCGCTCCTGCCCCCTCCCCAAGTAAGATTTTCATACGTGAAAGTACGGTAATGGTTTTGGTCCCTGAGTTGCTTCGATGTCACTGCCATTCTCAAATGGCATAAGTTCTGGATGTTGGGTGCCATAGTTAAGAGTTCTGAGCAGCGCTTGTAACACTGTCTGAAGCTTATTTCCACCTACTGCAGCTTCACTATTCTCAAAGTAAGTGAGTGTCGTTTGTGGACCTGACTGCATTAGAAAACAATGTGATATGTTACCTTCCTAAACAGCTTGACAGAGGCCCCTGAGGGGCGGTGTGATGGCCATGGACTCGGAGAAGACGCTTGGCTCCGACACCCTCCCCAAGTCTTATAGCACTGGTGTAGCCTGAGATCGCCCCCGACATAGGCGGCCGGCTCCCGGGGTCCGGCGGAACTTTTTGCCTTTTGATGACTCTTCAATTCTGAACCTTGTCCCATCCAGCTGAGTTGCGCCCACTCTTGCGGCTACAGCGTCTTGCCCACCATCCAGCTGAATTGCGCCCACTCTTGCGGTGCAGCGATAGGCGGCTGCCACAGGACTCTCAAAATGGCGGCCGGCTCTTCGGTTTTGGGCCTGGTCCACTAAAATGGCCCTGGGACACCTTTGAACTCGGACGCTTCCCTGATAGGGCTTGGGTCCCATTCTCGAAAAGCGTCCCCTCAGCCGTGAAGATTCTACAAAAGTCTTGGGGGCCTCCGACTCCCGCAGGCTTCTGGTGGGGAGCGGCTGCCATGATTGCTCGTGGAATGGCCACGACGGAGCTACGAGATGGTAGTGGTCTCATGCTGACGCCAGCTTTAGTCTGAAACATCCAGAAACACTGTAGACTACCAATTCGATCAGTTCCGGTAGCGCCCCAACATGACCCGGAAGAGAAGAACTTGCCCTCCCCTCTTTGACTGATGGTTCTTGTTGCCTGTCCCCTCTGTTGTCATTTAACAGAACTTTTTGGACTGCTGAAAGGAGTTGTGTTCCGAACGCTGGTTGGTGGAGACATTTTGACTATATTCTTGACCTACGTTGTCGCGTAATGCGCTATATGACACGCCGCATTACCGCACCCGGAAGTGATCCGAGGCGCGGCGCGCAGCGCGTAACGTAAGCATAACAGGACATGTGACTTGTTAATAAAACTTTTCATTGGTTCATTTTACTTTTGTTAATTTAATGATGAAAAGCTTGGTCATATGACCTAAAAATTACGCTTTTTATTGTTTTCGAACAATATTTTTTTTTCAAACATATGTTATAATATTCCAGGCTAATGTACTTTCCCGGAAAATTTACAACTGTCTTGTAAGTAAAATATATTCCTTTTTCGAGAAAAAGGGCGTTTCTTCCTTCCATGACGGAGCCGTTGAGTAAAAGAGATTCGGCCTGCTGTCTTAGTCGCCGATACGCCTGATTATCAGATTCTTATCGATCACTTTATATTGCAGACATGAAAAACACAACTGCCCTTAAGCATTTATCTTTACTGCGTTCCTACATATTATACCTTTTATCCGTCATGTAATTGGACTGCTTTATTTCACTTGCCTTTACTGATTCGAAAACAGTGACTAAAAGTAAAAACTTTACCAATGTAAATACTACTACCGTGTTTTGTTTTAAAAACCTTTATTGTGAAAATGTCAGTATACAAATACGGGCCTATAACCACGTGGGCCGGCCACGGAGCAAACTGAAATCGTATATGATGAGGAGACATTTACACTGTAGAAGAACGTAACGAGCGGGCCATTAGGTTGCAAGAACAAAGGTGTCTAACAGTTGCGGAATCGGTGGACGTACATTTTGTAATTAAAATACGACAGGGCCACTTACAATAACATTTTCTAGATATACATTTGCGGGCAAGGAGTTACGAGTCCCATTTATACCGGCGCCATTTTGGGCGAGGCCGGGCAGGTCCAAGATATAGTCAAAATGTCTCCACCAACCATCGGCCAGACCAGAACCCCTTTCGGCCCTTTATGCTACAAGATGGTGTCTTCCATTCAGAAAATATTGTTGGCAGCATTTTGAAAGGAAACAGAAACAGCCGTTCTCCTAGTGAGTTTCACATTGTTACATTTAGGAAGAATGTTGAAGAGTAGTATGTGGAAAATCTGAAGCCATTTTTCTACAAACTCTCAATCAGACTTGGATGGAAAAAAAGAAACCTGAAGAATGTACAAACTGAAAACCAATTTTTGTCTGTATAGCATCAACAGTAACGCTTGAGTCAGCTTTGTGTCAAGCCGCCATTTTCATTCAATCAATAGCGTCCCCCTGCACACATTCAGGGACCTGGTCGTGTCTTCAGATGAAACGGATTGTAGGAAAAGAAGCAGAAAGGAAAAGGAAAAAAGTTCCGCCCGACCTCGGGAGCCGGCCGCCTATGTCATGTGCCACCTTTGGCCACACCAGGGCAATAGTGAAGCTGCAGCAGGTGCAAATAAGCTTCAGACAGTCTTACAAGCACTGCTCAGAACTCTCAACTGAGGCACTCAACATCCAGGACTTGCCATTCAGATCTTGGCGCCTTGTGCTGGTTCCGACCTATTCACACATCGGTCCACTACTGACATCACCTCATAAGCCAACAGGGCACCCCACGCTGACTTTCGGCGCAGCATTGTAGGATGGCCACACCAGTGCGGCAACTTGCTGGACACAACATCGGGGCCATCCAGATCTCGGCGCGTTCCACTCACTGTACCGCAAGAGTGACCGCAACTCAGCTGGACACGCCATCTTTCGGCGCAGCATTGTAGGATGGCCACACCAGTGCGGCAATTTGCTGGACACCACCTCGGTGCCATCCGGATCTCGGCGCGTTCGAGTCACTGTACCGCAACAGTGACCGCAACTCAGCTGGACACACCGTCTTTCGGCGCAGCATTGTAGGATGGCCACACCAGTGCGGCAATTTGCTGGACACCACCTCGGTGCCATCCGGATCTCGGCGCGTTCGAGTCACTGTACCGCAAGAGCGGGAGAAACTCAGCTGGACACGCCGTCTTTCGGCGCAGCATTGTAGGATGGCCACACCAGTGCGGCAATTTGCTGGACACCACCTCGGTGCCATCCGAATCTCGGCGCGTCGTGCTGCCTTCGGCCTATTCGCACATCGGTCCGCTACTGACGCCGCCTCACGTGCCAACGGATTTTCTACGCTTTTTGTAGCCCTATGCCGCATAACAGGTCATGTGACTTGTTTATAAAACTTTTCATTGGTTCATTTTACTTTTGGTTTCCTAAAGATGGAAGGCTTGGTCATATGACCTAAAAATAACACTTTTCATTGGTTTAGAACATTTTTTTTTCCCAAACGATGAAAGCCCCACCTTGTTTCTGGATCATTCAGACTGAAGCTGGCGTCAGCATGAGAGCACCACCATCTTGTGGCTCTGTCGTGGTCATTCCGCGAGCAATCATGGCAGCCGCTCCCCACCGGAAGCCTGCGGGAGTCGGGGGCCCCCAAGACTTTTGTAGAATCTTCACGGCTGAGGGGACGCTTTTCGAGAATGGAGCCCAAGCCCTAGCAGGCAAGCGTCCGAGTTCCAAGGTGTCCCAGGGCCATTTCAGTGGACCAGGCCCAAAACCGAGGAGCCGTCCGCCATTTTAAGAGCCATGTGGCAGCCGCCTATCGCTGCACTGCAAGAGTGGGAGCAACTCAACAACATGGTGAGCGAGACGCTGTAGCCGCAAGAGCGGGCGCAACTCAGCTGGATGGCCGCCACCTGGGGAGGCCCGTTCACGCCGCCTCCCCCACCCCGGGCCGCCGCACGCCAATTTTCGGAGCAGCATTGTAGGATACCAAAACCAGTGCGGCAGTTTACTGGACATCACCTGGGTGCCTGTCGTACATGTTGTGTCAGCCATGTGACACTGGACACAGTCCCATCAACATCTCAACGCGTTCTGCTGCATTGGGACTATTCGCACAACAGACCGCTACTGACGAGGCCTCCCCCCGCACCACCCTGGACGCCCCACGCTGTTTTTCTGTGCTGCATTGTAGGATCCCAAAACCAGTGCGGCACCCAGGCGACATCACCTGGGTGCCGTCCAGAACTCTGCACGTTGTGCTGCCTTGGGACTATTCGCACAAAAGACAGCTTCTAACCATTGTTGCTTTTTGTGTTGAAAAATGTTTAAATGTTTTTATTTTTTGTTCCGTTCGTTATAGTTAATAGTTAATAAAGTTTTATAATCTTACTTTGTTGGAGTGTTATCTATTTTTTTTAAAACGGGTGATTGGGGCCTTGAATCGGGTTATTGTCATGTGTGGGCTTTGGAAGTGTGCTGCTGCAGGATCGGACATTTCAAACTCAAATGCACGTTCTTTTTCTTACCTTTCCGAAGCATGGAGCGCAATAGCAGGCAGAGAAAGGGTGATGCACGTGTTGAACACTACCTGACCTGGCAAGTTGCTGGCAGTGCACCCCCGCCCGCTCCTAAAAGAGGGCACACACACACCGCCGCCCCGAGTACTTCACAAATCTTTAAAAGACCATGCGCTTGTTCATGAGGCTTAAATGGTTTATCACCTCTTCTAGAACCCCTGCATCGACCCTCTGACGTTTCCTGGAAAAATTACCATGTAACACAATACCAAGCCCTGTCAGCTGAAACCCCCAAGGAATCGTGGGGCATATTATCAAGGGGGTTTATCTTTTTTGGCTTTAAAAGCCATGAAAGCGGAGATAAAATTATCTCCCTATTACCAAGCTGTCGCTAACACCAGTTAGTGACAGCTAAAAGGAGATAGCGACCATCTTGGGCCCCGCTTTGCATGTCAGTGATACTTATCACTAATGACATGCAAAGTGGCGTACCAAGATGTTAGCGACTGGAAACAGTCCCTAACATCGCTATCTTCTATTACCAACTTTTGGAGATATTCGCGCTAAGCGCGAATATCTCCAAAATCTAACACCTGCCCTGAGCAGTTCTTAGCCATGTTATCCAATGGGAGGTGGATAACATGGCTAAGAGCATTTGCTCGATTTTACATGAATATCGCTGACTTTTCTGCGATAATAGCAAGGTTTATCTGCGATAAAAATCGGCGATGTGCGGCGATAATTTTTGTCTCTAAACAAGTTAGAGACAAAAATTATCGCTAGTTGTTCGTAATATGGCCCCGGGTTTTTGCTTGCAGAAATCGGGAGGCGGGAGACTAGCACTGAAATCAGTAGTCACACGCCTGAATCGGGAGGGTTGGCATGTCTGAATTCTCTACAGCTGGGGCCATAAACTACATCCGCAGGGGTAGGTGATAGCCTGGGACCAGCCTGGCATCTAAAATGGCTGCCGTGCACGACAAAATTGTGGCATTGGAAAAAAGGCAAGATGGCGCAGCCGCTGGAAGAGATGTATCAACATATATCAGCCTCCTCAGCCACCCTCAGGAAACATAGGGGATTAGGATACGTCTCCCGCACCCCCTTATACCTAGTAATTTAATTAACGAAGCACAAAATGGCGAATTCCCGTTTCGCTACCAGTTTGCAGCCCAGTTCGCGGCCCGTGAAGCGCTTCTACCGTGAAAAATCATTTTTTTTTTCTTTTCCCCACGGGACCCTTTAATAACCCCAACAACATTCCTAGGGGGTCAAGAGGGGGATACCTTGCCCCCTTTCATTAAATTCCCCCTTAGTTTTTCACCTCTTCTTCTCTCTCGATCCTACCGAGAGACAAGATGGCGGCCGCTCCGGACTGTCATGCAGCAAAAAAAAAAAAAGCTCACGCACAGCCGCTGGAAGAGATGTATCAACATATATCAGCCTCCTCAGCCACCCTCAGGAAACATAGGGGATTAGGATACGTCTCCCGCACCCCCTTATACCTAGTAATTTAATTAACGAAGCACAAAATGGCGAATTCCCGTTTCGCTACCAGTTTGCGGCCCAGTTCGCGGCCCGTGAAGCGCTTCTACCGTGAAAAATCATTTTTTTTTTCTTTTCCCCACGGGACCCTTTAATAACCCCAACAACATTCCTAGGGGGTCAAGAGGGGGATACCTTGCCCCCTTTCATTAAATTCCCCTTTTGTTTTTCACCTCTTCTTCTCTCTCGATCCTACCGAGAGACAAGATGGCGGCCGCTCCGGACTGTTTAGAATGTTGACAGACACCGGAGAGCCAATCAGCTTTCTGCGCGCAAAGTTCCGAAACGCGAAAAGTAAGCGGACCGGATCGCTGCCCGGAGCGCTGTTACAGATATATATCTTGATTTAAACGTTAATTTCTCAAAATTCACTGAAGCACATATATTGAGACCTAGCAAAGGCTAACAGTCCCTACAATTTTGCCAAGTTTCGTGCAAATCCATTCAGCCGTTCGAGCTAAAAGTGAGTCCAACCGCCCTATGGAAAACTCAATGTAAAAAATGCGTTTTGGGACCCCCCTTTTTTCTCAGCCCCCCCTTGACGAAACCCCCCCAAATTTCCAGGAGCTGCTCAGAAACAAAATGTGCCATTTTCCTGAAAATTTCAGCCGATTCCGTCCACAAACGCCAAAGTTATTAGGCATAGAATTTTCAAAAGTTCCATAGAGAAAAAATCCTAACTATATATACCTACTGGCTATCGCCAGTAGGTAATATATATATATATATATATATATATTACCTACTGGCGGTCGCCAGTAGGTAGTTATAGTTAGGACCTAGTGTCCATAAGAAATCCTCAACATTCTATTTGGAATAACTTTGGCCCTGGTTGAAGAATCTTAGCAAATTTCTTAAAGAAGATGGCTCGGTCCGCTGCGCTCCTTCCCTAAAAGTTTGGGGGGGATTGGTCAAGTGGGGGCTGAGATAAAAGGGGGTCCCAAAACGTGTTTTCTCCATGTTATTTTCCATAGGACCTTTAGACTCGGCTACAGGTCGAACGGGTGAATGGATTTATAAGAAATTTGGCAAAACTGTACAGTCCGGCTCGCAGATTACGCTTTTTTTTGGAATGGTGTAAATCCGTTCAGTAGTTGCTGAGGAAATTAAAGTTAAAGTCAATTATATATCTAAACGCGCGCACATGTGCGCGCACCCAAACGGCTGCGCGCGCGAGCGGAATTTTGTTGCGTGACGTCTGTTAACGTTCGATTCGAAGGAAATCAGGAAGTGTTGACCGCCATTTTGTCATTGCAAGTAAATATATTGTTGATTTCAAAGCGTTGGAATATGGAAAGGGGAGAAGGTAGAGATTGTTTTGCTGCATAGGTTTTCTCAGGGTGTGCAGTAAGGCCCTTAAAGGCGAAAATATATATATATTTTTTTTTTTTAAAGTTGCGTGGTGCGCGCACTCGGTCGCGCACACCTTTTTACAAGAGTGTGAAAATGGAGATAAATCAGAAGTTTGAGTGCTTAGATATAAGGTGGCTCTGAAAAGAGCCATTGTGTTAATTGAGTGTTTTCTGCATTTATAAGTAAGTACCGATGCAGAGCCTGATGTTGCAGAGGAAGATTCTGTTTCCCTCATTCGTGAAATGAACACCGTCTCTCCTATAGACGTCTTGCATGTGGAATCGCAAGTTGTTGTGGTAAATAGAACCCATGCTATAATCTCTGAGGAACGCAGAAACAGATTTATTTACATGTCTCCTTGCTTTCTCAAATTGTGCACAATGGTGATTGGACCAATTCCATTTCTGTCTTTGGCATATATTGGAATATACCAAGGCAGATCGAGGAAAAAGTGTCATCAATTGTCGAAAGGTGTCTTTTAGAAGCATTTCCAGACCTACCCCAGTGATTGTGCCTAGATCGTTTCCACCACAGTGCACAATTATAAGGTCTGGTTCTGGGAGATGCATAAAAGTTTTCACCAATGGAATCAATTGGTGACATTTCAATCCTCTTTTGGAAATCCATGTTATGTGTACATTTGGTAAGCTGAGGTTGCAAATTCGTCTGCTTACTGCATATTTTTCACTCCAGTGAATATAACTGTGTCCTATTAGCCAGACCTTCATTTTCAAGGGATTTGTAGTCGTCCTCCGATCGGTTCTGGAAGTGGAATGGTAGTTAGAAGTTGAAATTCTAAATAAAGAAAAAGGAAAAGGCTGGGTGTGGTTTAAAAAATAAAAATGATTGGTTGATTGTAAGAAGTGGAGATTGAACAGTACGTTGCATGTTAATGTTTATGTTAAACGAAAAGTACTATTGGGTGTGAAAAAAAAAGACATGTAACAGAGCTGTGGATTGGCAGGTGTTTCTGGAGGGAAAACAGTGTTGTTACTTTGCTGTAGAACGTTGAGATATGAACTTTTGACCTGTGCCTTCAGCCAGGTGCAGAATGAGGTGTTACCATGGAAACAGCCAGAGATGGCAGTGGGTGATGGGTGACTTTTATGTGACATTGAAAATATTGTGAGGGAGAACCAACTGAAATGTAATTGCTTACGTTACGCGCTCCGCATTGCTTCCGGGAAGCTGCGCTTTCGCGCCTCGCGCACCGGAGCACTTCCGGGTGCGCTAACGCGGCGTGTCATATGACGGATTACGCAAGAACGCGATACGTCATTGGGGCTCCACCGGAACTGATCGAATTGGTAGTCTACAGTGTTTCTGGATGTTTCAGACTGAAGCTGGCGTCAGCATGAGAGCACCCTGTGGCTACGTCGTGGCCATTCCGCGAGCAATCATGGCAGTCGCTCCCCACCGGAAGTCTGCAGGAGTCGGGGGCCTCGGTGACTCTTGTAGAATCTTCAAGGCTGACGGGACGCTTTTGGGAATGGGGCTCATGCCCTAGCAGTCAAGCGTCCGAGTTCCAGGGTTGCCCAGAGCCATCCTTGCAGGCCAGGCCAAAGTCTGTGGAGCCGACCGCCATTTCCTGAGCTCCGTGGCAGCCGCCTGTCGTTGTATCGGAAGAGTGGGTGAAATTCAGCCGGATGGCGGGAGAGACGGTGTAAATGTGATGGTTGGACCAGGGCACCGCAGGACGTGTCTTCAGGTCAAACGGATTGTGGGACAAGGTCCAGAATGGAAGAGGCATCAAAAGGCAAGAAGTTCCGCCTGACCCCGGGAGCCGGCCGCCTATGTCGTGGGCGATCTCAGGCCATACCAGGGGAACAAGACTTGGGGAGGGGGCAGGAGCCAAGCGCCCCCTCCGAGTCCGCGTTTCTTGGACCCTGAAGTATGGCACTCAACATTCAGAACTTATGACATTTGTGCAAGGCAGGGACATCGAAGCCTCTCAGGGACCAAGTATATCCAGAGTCCTTCCTACAGAAGGTGGTGGGGGTGGCGGCATTAGTAAGGCATCCCCCCACACAACTTGTCGGACCCTGAAGTATGGCTCTCAACATCCAGAACTTATGACATTTGTGCAAGGCAGGGACATCGAAGCCTCTCAGGGACCAAGGATATCCAGAGTCCTTCCTACAGAAGGTGGTGGGGGTGGCGGCATTAGCAAGGCATCCCCCACACAACTTGTCGGACATGAACTCTGGATGTACTGGGTGTTCAATTTCAGAATTGAAACTACTAAGAAGCAATTAGAAGTGTTGTTTTCATGTTGCAGTAGGTTCCATGTAAATAGTTATTTAATAAAACGTTTTATCCTGTTACTTTGCTGGTGTGTTGTATATATTTATAATATTTGCATAGTGTTTGTCGTTATTTTGGGCGGGGTGGGTGGCGGAGCCGAGCTGTCTTGCAGCCATCATGGCTTCGAGCTCGGTTCCTCTCTCTAGTTTCATGTTTTTTCTAACGATTTATATGTTATAGTTTGCTAGCACGATACAGCGGATAGTCCGCATTTTATATATATGTCCTTTTTATTAGGGGGGTCCTCCGGTGGAGTCGGACGATCTACCTCTAATAAACGGTCCGGGTTGAACCAACTACCAACAAACGGGGCAGAGATAGGCATGACGGGTTACAAAGGGGACAAAAGTGTGCACTACCTATCCTTCACTATCTGCAAAAACTAAATAGAATATTGCGACTTTATGCTTATTTGTGAACAGAGAATGACCCAAAGAGAACCAATTTTGAACAATCATAGGCTATTGGCAGTGGGCAGAGAGGCCATGACACAGAAAATGGCTGTTACTTACGTGCATGATGGGGCCTAAAAGGGACTAGATGGCGTGGCCACTGTTTCGCGACTTTCACTTTACTTTTAACAATGGCTGTGGTGAACATAAATGAACGCCGCTTATGTATACCTAATTTTAGTCATTTTCCACAAAAAAGCTTTTGATATTTGCTATTAAAAAACCAAAGAAAAACACTGAAAAAACCATAGGTGATAGACCATATATAGTTAAATATCTGAAGTCCATCTCTGCACTGCATGGAGATACAGGTCGTCGATCAGAAGATGTGCTGGCCACCTCTAATGGTAATAGCGTGGCCAGGGCTCTTGTCGTTGCCTCTGCAAATTGCAGAGGGTGCATTTGTTTGACATGCCGCACCATGGTATGTATGGAAAAGAAATATTTTTTTGCTGGATTTCTTCTTGAGAGAACCAAGTCACATATCGTGCAGGTTACTTTTGGTGCATTCACTTTCTTTTGATCTTCAGGATAAGTGAAAAATTGCCAGATGAAAGATTTATTTTTTCTTATTAAAGGTATTCGATCATTTTGGTCAGATTCGGAAGATGAATGAGATACGGTAGCCATTTCACCAAAGTCTTCCGAAAGATGTAGGACGTTGTTGTCTCTTGAGAGTAGAAAAGATAGTGAGGGAAGTGGGTGAAGTGCTGCGTGTAAATTTCAGAATTGAAACTATTAAGAACCAATTGAAAGTGTTGTTTTCATGTTGCAGTAGGCTGCCATGTAAATAGTTATTTAATAAAAGGTTTTACCCTGTTACTTTGCTGGTGTGTTGTGTATCTTTATAATATTTGTCGTTATTTTGGGTGGGGTGGGCGGCGGAGCCGAGCTGTCTTGCAGCCATCATGGCGTCGTGCTCGGTTTCTCTCACTAGTTTCATATTTCTCATGAGGGGTTGTTCCTAATTTTTCTATTTTAGCGAGGTCAAAAAAAGATCTCATCAGTGGCCTACTGATTTTGCTCGATTCCTTTTGTTTTTTCTAACGATTTATATGTTATAGTTTGCTAGCACGATACAGCGGCTAGTCCGCATTTTATATATATGTCCTTTTCATTAGGGGTGTCTTCCGGTGGAGTCGGACGATCTACCTCTAATAAACGGTCCGGGTTGAACCAACTACCATCATGATTTTGTATATCTTCTGAGCTGGATTTAAGCGCACAATTGTTAAAGTATGAAACGTTTTATATTTCTAAAAAAAATACCAAGGTGTGTACATCCGGTAACGCACGAAAGTTTAAAAAGACATTCGGCTCCATTTACTGAAAAGTTTCATAAGAATAAAAAAGAAGTCTAGGTACAGTCTCTTTGACGTACTATAAGTTCTTTGAGGGGTGTATGAAGAAATTCAATAAGTTCAAATCGCAAGGTTTTTACAAAATATATAGGCCTGTGCGCGCACTCGGTCGCGCACGAAAGCCTGGAAATGCGATATCCATTTTATTGACAACTGTTGCCGAGAGTGCGCACACCGGGTCGCGCACGAAAGTTTAGTAAGGCTATTTTTATTTACAGACAAATTTTAATGTGTTTAAAAAAAGGCAAGGTACAGACTTTCGAATTCTGTATTGCTTTACAAGGAGTCTCTATGCAACTTGAACAGTGAAGAAAACGGCTTGTTTTCGAAAAAAATATTGCCAGAACTTTATTGCCAAAAGTATAGGTTGCATACACAACATTTTTCTGAATTAGCATTTTAAAAACCAATGAAATTCACAGAAAAAACCATAGGTTTTACACACGTTATAGTTAGGAAGTAGCATTTAAAAAACCTATGAAATTCACTGAAAAAACCATAGGTTTGACACATGTTATAGTTAGCTGGAAATTTTACTGACATAAAACCAATGAAATTCCACGTTATAGTTAGTTGGACTCACTATAACTTGCGCGTGCAATGCACTGCTGATGACGTCACATATTACATCATTCATGACATGGTCAGTGACATCACTCATGACATCACTGATGACACCATCCAGTGAATATGTGTCTTTCTGAAAAATAAATATTAGTAAGTAATGTTTAAATATTTAAATATATATATTAGTGTTTCACTTTGTGTATAAGTGGCTACATGTGTTGGTAAGTAGCTACATGAGTATGTAACATGTGTCAAACCTATGGTTTTTTCAGTGAATTTCATAGGTTTTTTAAATGCTACTTCCTAACTATAACGTGTGTAAAACCTATGTTTTTTTCTGTGAATATATATATATATATATATATATATATATATATATATATATATATATATATATATATATATATATATATATATATATATATATATATTACCTACTGGCGGTCGCCAGTAGGTATATATAGTTAGGATTTTTTCCCTATGGGATTTCTGAAAATTCTATGTCTAATAACTTTGGCGTTTGTGGACAGAATCGGCTGAAATTTTCAGGAAAATGGCACATTTTGTTTCTGAGCAGCTCCTGGAAATTTGGGGGGGGGTTCGTCAAGGGGGGGCCGAGAAAAAAGGGGGGTCCCAAAACGCGTTTTTCCCATGTTAATTTCCATAGGGCGGTTGGACTCACTTTTAGCCTGAACGGCTGAATGGATTTTCACGAAACTTGGCAAAATTGTAGGGACTGTTAGCCCGATGTGCCTTTGCTAGGTCTCAATATATGTGCTTCAGTGGATTTTGAGAAATTAACGTTTAAATCAAGATATATATCTGTAACAGCGCTCCGGGCAGCGATCCGGTTAACGAACCTTTCGCGTATCGGAACTTTGCGATGCGAAGCTGATTGGCCCTCCGGTGTCTGTCAACATTCTAAACAGTCCGGAGCGGCCGCCATCTTGTCTCTCGGTAGGATCGAGAGACAAGAGGAGGCCAAAACAAAGGGGGAAATTACCATAAGGGGGCATAGTAGATCCTCGTTGACCCCCTAGGTTTTATGTGGAGGTTTTAAAAGGGCCTAGGAGGGTCCAAAAAAAAAAAAAAAATTTTTTTTTTGCGTGGTAAGCGCCAAGTTCGCGAACCGGAAAGCGTCTGGGCAGCGAACTTTATGGATAAAAGAATGAAAGACTTTTCTAATACTGTATGTTAATTATTTGTTGGTTTTGTTGATTATTTTTTAATTTTTTTATTTTTTAAGCAATTATTTATTATTGTGATTGTGTTTCAAAATTTAATAACATTTCTAACATTTAACTAGTTTATGAATTACATATAAAAATGATTAAAGACTCAAACAATTTTTTAATATTACATACAATTTTATTTTTCGGATTGTTTTTCAAAATTTAATACAACGTCTAGCATTTCACTGTCTGATATGTGTTCTTGTTCAGTGAACATAAGTTCCAACATTTGACCGTCATCATAATGAAGTAAATGATCCACAGATTCTACACATTGAACTAATTCATGGTCCCGTGATTCATCCATGAAATCTGAGTCATCATTGTCCTCAATAACTTTTTCTGTGTTGTTCTCCAGAACAATTTCGAAGGAAACATTTTGCTCACCTTCCATTTTATTGCTGTAATTTGCATAAAAAATAAATATATCAGTAGAGATAGGGCACTGTTGGGTTTAAGTTCAGACAGGCACTTGTGAGTTTATAACAGAGAAGTAATCTATGGTTCACTGTATGGTTTCAGGCGTGAAGTAGTACTATTAAAAAGTGCCTGTGAAGAAGCCTAAGTAAATTCATAATTATACCACAGAAACCTAAATCAGTCCATAATTATAATAAAGAAGCCTTTCTCAATGTCTAACTCTTACAGAGGGATAGTATATAACTATCTGAAAAAGTTTACCATATTTACTTATAGTGCACAATATACTTCAGTTTTAAAAATAACAACTTACCTTTAGAAACAAGTTGATGTTATTAGTGATATTCTAAATGATATATACAACAACAAGTAGTAGTCAAAATGGCTGTGTTTCCTTCTCTCCCTTTATATATATACAGGTATATAACCAATCAAATGTCAGGTAATAAAAGTAGAAAATGAAAGTAACATTTTCATTGGTTGTGAATTCCAACACTTCAGATGTGTTTTGTGAAGTAATTTACCTCACGGTACTTAGAGAGGTCTACAGGCTTCATGGCTAAATGGAATTTCAATTAAAATTTGTGAAAATGAAAGGGATTGTTATGTAGTATGAGCTAATCTATATTTGGTGAGAGTGTCTCTAGTCGTTTTTCTGTAAATTACTTTCCCGCCTTTTTTTAGGACCGCTTTCCGGGAAGCGGCCCGGTTCGCGAACCTTAAGCGTCACGGGAGTCCACCATTTTGTGTTTCGGTCGCATTAAGATACAATATGGAGGGCAAATAATGTTTAGAATGGGTAGAAGGGGTCATGGTAGACTTATCTTGACCCCCTAGGTTTTCTGAGCGTGGCTGAGGAGGCTTATATGTGCGGAAAAAAAACTTTTTTTAAAAAATTCCGCGAGGTTAGCTTTCGGTTCGCGAACCGGGTAGCGCTCCGGGGAGCGAATTTTGTGGAAAATTAGTGAAAAAAGTTAGAAAAAAATAATAATTGTGAGTGATCAGATGTAGGGTAGCTCTGAGAAGAGCTTTTGGGTTTATGGTACATTTAGGTACTTATAAGTAGGTACCAATGCACAGTCTTAAATTCAGAATGAAAATTCTGTTGCCCTCATCTGAGAAGTGAACTCCATCTCCTCTGTAGATATCTTGCATGTAGTAACGCAAGTTATTGTTGTACAGAGAGCCCATTCCATGGTCTCTCATGTAAGCTGAAACAGATTTGTTTACATGCTTCCTCGCTTTCTCAATTTGTGGACAAAATTGGTTGGACCACCTCCATTTCTGTCTTTGGCATATATTGGAATATACCAAGGCAGTTTGAGGAAAAAGTGCCATTAATTGCTCAAAGGTGTCCTTTAAAAGCATTTCCAGACCTACCCCTGTCAAAGTGCCCAAATCATTACCTCCACAGTGCACTATTAACAGGTCAGGTTTTGGCAAATGCATAAAGGTTTTCACCAATGGTATCAATTGGTGACATTTTAATCCTCTTTGGCCCAACCACTTAATTTCCACATCTTGTAAATTGAGGTTAGGTAAATTTCTGCTCTCAGCATACCTTTGAGCCCAGTGGATGTAACTATGTCCAACAATCCAGACCTTAAACATGGTGGGAGAAGGTTGTTCTGCAGTCAGATGAAGTGTGGTAATGAAAGGGTAGTTGAAACAGTAGGAGTTTCTAAAGAAAAAAAACTGGGGATTTACAATGCTAATGATTCATTAGCAGTGATTGGTGCATTTCCATTTCTGAAAACAGAAAGTTAGGGTGCATGGATGTGTTCTTTGAAACATGTAATTTGAATGGTCAAGGAAGAAACATTTAATGAAAGATTGCACTGGATACGCAGGTGCACTGAGAGTTCAGAGTTCAATTGAAACATTGTTGTGTGAATTTGCAAACATGAGAGGTCTTCCAGGAGGTGGTTGCTATGGAAACAAGGGAGAGAGGGCAGAGGGGGGAAGGGTTTTGATTTGAAAAAAGTGAGGGAAGAGGTATGATTGGCTAATATGAGAGATATGTGAAATGAATATCTGTATTTCTGTGCTTTCAATAGCTGCAGCCTTTGGAGTGCATCCTTTTTCTTCTGCTGAAGACAATTTGGTGTATTTCTGAGACTGTTTTCAAAACTCAAACAATATTTGCTAAGGTGAGAAAAGATTGATTTAATTTAGATAGAGAATAGTATGATTTAAGGAGAAAATGATGAAGAAAGCTGTGTTTTTAAAATGTGGTTTTGTCTCTAGTGATATAGTAATAGAATTAGTTTTATAGAGAAATTGTAATTGCATATTTGGTGTAACATTCTGGCATGCAGTAACACAAGTTATTGTGGTACATGGAGCCCATTCCATGGTTTGTTATGTAAGCTGAAACAGATATGTTGTTTTTAAAAACGATTTAAGAAATCAATTACATTTCTGGATATGTACTGCTAGAGCTTCATAGGTTGTTTTGAGCCATATTTATAAGGTATTTGAGTGTCTTAGATGTTATGTTTTCCTTTTAAAATGTAAAGTGTTCCTCATGGGGCAAGTGTCTTGTAAATACGCTCCCACTTGTGCTTGGCAAATTTAGATTTTGATTATGGGAGTTACCTAGCCATGTTAATAGTGTCCCAAAAATGGTGCTTGGGCATTCCAGAAAACACTTTCATGTGTCTCAAGGACATTTTTAGTCATTTCTTCATGAATGTAGGTATACAATTGATTTATATGCTGTGTTTAAAAACGAATTTTGAAATCAATTAAATTTCAGGATATGTACTGTTAGAGCTTCATAGGTTGTTTGGGGTCATATTTAGAAGGCATTTTAGTGTCTTTGATGTTATTTTTCCCTTTTTAAATGGAAAGCGTTCCTCATGGGGCCCTGAGCAGTTCTTAGCCATGTTATTTAATAGGAAGTGGATAACATGGCTAAGAGCATTTGCTGGAAAATGCATGAATATTGCTGACTTTTCTGCGATGTTATGTTTACCTTTTTAAATGGAAAGTGTTCCTCTTGGGGCAAGTGTCTTGTAAATACGCTCCCACTTGCGCTTGGCAAATTTAGATTTTGATTATGGGAGTTACCTAGCCATGTTAATAGTGTCCCAAAAATGGTGCTAGGGCATTCCAGAAAACACTTTCATGTGTCTCAAGGACATTTTTAGTCATTTCTTCATGAATGCAGGTATACAATTGATTTATATGCTGTGTTTAAAAACGAATTTTGAAATCAATTAAATTTCAGGATATGTACTGTTAGAGCTTCATAGGTTGTTTGGGGTCATATTTAGAAGGCATTTTAGTGTCTTTGATGTTATTTTTCCCTTTTTAAATGGAAAGCGTTCCTCATGGGGCCCTGAGCAGTTCTTAGCCATGTTATTTAATAGGAAGTGGATAACATGGCTAAGAGCATTTGCTGGAAAATGCATGAATATCGCTGACTTTTCTGCGATATTCATGCATTGCGGCCGTTTTTTTTCGCATTTGCGAGCAGTTCTTAGCCATGTTATCCAATGGGAGGTGGATAACATGGCTAAGAGCATTTGCTGGATAATGCATGAATATCGTTGACTTTTCAGCGATATTCATGCATTGCGGCTGTTTTTAATCGCATTTGTGATAAACAATTACATTTCTTGATATGTACTTTTAGAGCTTCATAGGTTGTTTGGGGCTATATTTAGAAGGCATTTTAGTGTCTTTGATGTTATGTTTACCTTTCTAAATGGAAAGCGTTCCTCTTGGGGCAAGTGTCTTGTAAATACGCTCCCACTTGCGCTTGGCAAATTTAAATTTTGATTATGGGAGTTACCTAGCCATGTTAATAGTGTCTCAAAAATGGTGCTAGGGCATTCCAGAAAACACAATCATGTGTCTCAAGGACATTTTTAGTCATTTCTTCATGAATGCAGGTATACAATTGATTTATATGCTGTGTTTAAAAACGAATTTTGAAATCAATTAAATTTCAGGATATGTACTGTTAGAGCTTCATAGGTTGTTTGGGGTCATATTTAGAAGGCATTTTAGTGTTTTTGATGTTATTTTTCCCTTTTTAAATGGAAAGCGTTCCTCATGAGGCCCTGAGCAGTTCTTAGCCATGTTATTTAATAGGAAGTGGATAACATGGCTAAGAGCATTTGCTTGAAAATGTATGAATATCGCTGATTTATCTGCGATATTCATGCATTGCGGCCGTTTTTTTTCACATTTGCAAGCACTTCTTAGCCATGTTATCCAATGGGAGGTGGATAACATGGCTAAGAGCATTTGCTTCAAAGGTTGTTTGGGGTTATACACCATTTTTGGGAAATTATTAACATGCCTATCTAACTCCCATAATCAAAATCTAAATTTGCCAACCGCAGGTGGGAGCGTATTTACAATAAATTTGCACCATGAACAACGTAAAATAGCATACTAGACACTCAAATGCCTTATAAATATGACCCAAAACATCTTATGAAGCACTAGTAGTGCATATTTCCAGAAATGTATTGGTTTTCATTTAATGATTTACTTCATTGGTAGGCCTTCACATGTTTTTTTACCTTGGTTTTTTTCAGTGATAATCTTATCTGCAACCATGTGTTGGCCTCACCTCAAATAAACAAAACAGGTGATGGACTGAATGTGGATCAATGACACACATTCACCCCAGTCTAAAGATCTGGGCCTAAACAAATCTTTAGATAGGCTACATCTTATCGTCATCCTGAATTAATGATTTAAAATATTAGGGAGTGATTTATGAGTGTTGTATGCCTGTTTTGTACCATTGAGTGTCATTTTTGTGATGCAGTGCTGGTGGAAAATATTTGCTATGTTAAATAATTAGTACGGCATTAAGTTTTAGATGACTGTTATTTATTTACTGTTTGGTAATAGTGGTTAATAACATTTTATATTATATTTTTCCACAGATTCAACTGCAGATTCTTTCATAGTTTGTAAAATGCCTTCCAAAAGTAGAATAAGAAAGGCTAGAAAACGTCAAAGACAGCAGGATGATGTTTTATTGCAGCAGTCCTCTTCCCCAAATACTTGTCAAAACACCAAGAAAGGTCCGGGTAAGAGCACGAAATCATTCTTAAGAAATATTTGTAGTAAAAAAAGTTTTGCTCAAAAAAATGTTTCAGTTCACAAAAAGAAAAGTAATTTAAATGGAAAGGAGAGACCCATCACAAATGTTACTGGTAGAGGAAGAGATAACTCTGTGCATGATAGTAGAAGGAAACAACAGTTTAGGGACATTCGAAATCGAATGTCCCGTAATAGGATATTAGTTAATTTATTGAAAAATATTAAAAAGAAAGGCCAACAGAAAGCGGCATTTTATAAGAAGAAGAAAAATGTAGAGAAAATTATTGATCATGCTTTTGAAATTAAGCGAAAGTTGTTTATTTTGGTAATCAATAGAATTAGGAAACTAAGCAAGGTAATTTCTGATTTAAAAACAAAAAGTAGATGGAAGAGAGTAGTAAATCGTACTAACTTTTGTGAAGTTTTTTCCGGAGAATGGATGCATAGTTCAAGTTCTGAGGCATTTTTTAATGAGGAGACTTATTTTCAGGATAATGATTTGGTGCATGCAGTTGACATCAGTGGTCGAGCTTATGAAGTGAAGGATGGTTGTCCAGTTGAAAAAGAACAACTTGTGACAACAGAGACAGAAGAGGCGCTAAGTGATGAGGTTTTAGGAAGACGTCCTAAGGGTCCTGTGTACATTTGGAAGTGTAGTTCTATTTGCAGTGTGCGACAGGTTTCCATCAATTTGCTTTGTGATTTTATACGGACATTTAATAAGAAAAGTTTGAAGCAGAAAATGAAGTTGTTGCAAGATTTAGATCCTTGCAGAGTGAGACAAATGACAGGTTTGCGTGGTCATTCACTGGCTTGTCTTTCCAGGAGAGTATGCCAGAGTGTTTTTCATCATTTCAGGATGCTAGCAGTGCATCATAATAAAGTGAGAAAATTAGTGAGAATGTTGTATTATGCTAAGAGTCCAGCAATTATGCTTAAACAATTATGTGCTGCTCTTTTGCATGGTTCTGAAATAGATGTGAAGAATATTTGTGAAGAAATTGAGTTTTGTTACTTTGGTAGTAAAGATGAGAATGTTCAAATTGACCCAGAAGTAGAGGGTAATGTGGAATATAATGTACAGGTTTCCAGTACAGATAATTTTCAGAAGGAAATTGCCACGTTTCAGATGAAATCAAGTGAGAGGCCTAATTTCACTTGTGTATGTTGTCGACGCACTTATTATAAGAATCAGACTAAGGTAGTGGATTTATATGCAAAAAGTGAAAGGGAAAATAATAGTGAATGGAAGGATTTTGCCACATACTTGATGGTAGAAAATTATTTTGATTTGGGATCGGATCAACGTGTGTGTACTTATTGTTGTAATAAATTAAACCAAAACCAGATGCCTGCTAGGGCAGTTCATAATAATCTGGAATTGGTTGAGATTCCTTCTGAATTGAAGGATTTAAATACTTATGAATCTATTTTGATTCAAAGTATCCATCCCTTTCAGGCTATTGTAAGAATGGAGCCAAAGACAGGGAAGTTGCCTCCAGCAGATTTACAGAGAGGATTAAAGGGAAGAGTTGTTTATTTGCCTCTAGATTTGAACAAAAACATTAACACAATTGGAATAGAAAAAGTGGAAGAGGAACCTCTGGTTATCTTGGTTAATGGGGTTCCGACAAAGAATAAGAAAATATGGCAAGATTTAGTGGATGTTAGGAAAGTCAAAAAGGCAACAGTGTATTTGAAGAAAAATAATAAGTACTATAAGAATGTATATGTTGCAGAAGAGGAAGTAAGTGATGAAGAGGATAGCGATTTGTGTGCTGGCCAAATTGAGAAAGTACAGGCCTCTAAAAGTGAAGAAATATATGAACATTATAGTGTTCATCCTTTGCATTCCAAGGAAGTCATGGGGAATGCTAGTGAGTTGTTTCAAATGAAACAAGCCAAAGGGAGTCCCATTAGTGTTTGGGAGGAAAGTTTGGAAGCTCGGTGTTTCCCACAGCTATTTCCCACAGGTCAAGGAGGAAGATATGATGAGCGACCTCATCAAATTCCTGCGTCTGAATACCGGACTTTACGATTGTATGCAGCAGATCCTAGGTTTCGGCAATGCATTCCCTATTTGTTTCATCTCCTGTTTGAAAGCGATCTGTCTGGACTGTCATATGCAGTGAACCACATCTTAAAAAGTGGTATACAGATGCGAAACATCTCGGCAAGTGACTTTATGCATAAAGTCAATGTCCAAGACAGTATTTTGGATTCTCACTTAATTAATCTCATGGCGTGTCAGCGTGGTACTAATGAGTACTGGTACCGTCGTCATGGTGATTTAAAATGTATGCTGAGGAACTTAGGAACTCCAACATGGTTCCTCACTCTGAGCTGTGCCGAGTATGGCTGGGAAGACTTACTTGAATTTCTACGAGAGGCAAATGGAAATATTGAAAACATTGAATTCAAGACACCTGGAGAACTGTGTTCTTTGGATCCAGTGAATGTATGCAGGTACTTCAATCATAGATTTGAAGCTATGATGTCTTTCATCACAAATAAAAAGAATCCACCTCTTGGAGAGGTGTTGGATTTCTTCTGGAGAAAGGAGTACCAAGCAAGAGGTGCCCCTCATATACATATGTTGTTGTGGATCAAGGATGCACCTAAATTTGGAACAGATCCGGATGACTTAGTGATGAATTTCATCGAACAGTATTCTACGTGTGCTGTTCCAAACGCAACGGAGAAGAAAAGTCTAAGAGAACAAGTTCTACGTTTCCAAAGCCATCGTTGTGGAAAGTACTGTCGTCGTAAATTCAGAAACAAGGACAAGTTCTACACCAAATGTCGTTTCAACTTTCCACGACCGGTGATTTCTAAAGGAAGAGTGAACAGTTTGATGTCTTCGCTGCGACATAATGTGACGAGGAAATCACCCAAGAATACATACAATTTGAAAAGGAAAGAAGAGTCCAAGTACATCAATGACTACAACCCAGTGATTTTGTCCATGTGGAATGCTAACATGGATATACAGTTTGTGGCTGACAACTGTATGGCTGTGGCTCGGTATGTGACATCTTACATCACCAAAAAAGAAAAGACCGAACTGAAGGATATGTGGGAGGACATTTCTCATGAAAAGAGCCTCAGCAAGAAGTTGTACAGTTTCAGTCTGAAGATGTTGTCGCATCGAGAAATCGGAGCTTACGAATGTTCTGACCGGTTGTCTTCAGCAAGTCTCTATGCCAAATCCAGGAGTCTCGTTTGGGCGAGTCTTGGTCTTGCTGCAACGCGAAATCGAGTTCTAAAACCTGTCCGGGAAATTGAGTATTTGGCAGAAAAGGAACCAAACAGTACCGACATTTTGAAGACCAACATGTTGGATACATATTATCCAAATCGAAGCAGTCACCTTGAGAATGTTTGTCTATATGAGGTTCTCCAAAATTATATATTCAAGAGGAACATCAAAGAAGATATTGAGAAAGGAGTGTATGCTGTAATTGGAAGTGAGGGATGCCTGGTCAAGCAAAGAAAATGCCAATTAGTAAACCATCGAAAATTGAGTGGTGAATCTCCAGAAAAAAAGGAGTTTTTTATTTAGCACTTTTGCAACTTTTCAAGCCTTGGCGTGCAGAAGAGGAACTGCTTGGAGATTTCCTCTGTTACGAAGACTCTTTCAATGCAGCCAAGGAGTCCATAGAATGTCCTGCTTTTTCTAAATATCAAGAAATGCTAACTTTGGAAATTGAGCAGGAAGCAACGATTGCAGCCGAGATTGCCAGAGACAGTTCTCAGGACAGTCAGAGTTCTGTTTCATTGAGTCAAGATCCACTTGGAGGACCTATTATCGAAAATGAAGCTGCCACTGCTATGAATGAAGTGGAAAGAGCCATGGCACATGCTCAGGAGGATTCAGTTAACTTAGAAGACTTGGAAAAACAACTCAACGTTGAGCAGAGGAAAATATATGATGAAGTTACCACGGAAATTGAGCACGGATTAAGTCATGAGAAGAACAAGTGCTCATGTACATCGTTGAAGCCTGTCCGACTGTACGTGAGTGGAGAAGCGGGAACTGGAAAAAGTTTCCTCATTAAAGCAATCTCTTGTTATTTGCAGGAAAGGACTGAGTCATCGCTGTCTTGTGTTGTCACCGCTCCTACTGGACTGGCAGCACATAACATTAAATGTATTACTTTGCATCGTCTACTGATGCTGCCGGTGGAGCATGACAACAAATTACAATACAACAAGTTATCTGGAGATGCTTGCTGTGAAGTTTCAAGAGTCTTGAGGAAAATGAAACTACTTATCATTGACGAAGTAAGCATGGTTTCCAATGTCATGCTTGCCTTTGTGCATTTGAGAATGCAAGAAGTACTTAAAACTGAATATGATGTGTTATTTGGTGGGAAACACATCATTGTTCTCGGAGATCTTCTGCAGCTGACACCAGTAAAAGGTCAACCTGTGTTCAAAATACTCACGCATGAAGATACCAGGAAGTGCCTAGGGAGCATTGGCAACGTCAATATATGGTTAAACTTCAATTATGCAGAACTGCATCAAAATATGCGTCAGGCAAAGGATGAAGATTACAAGAATATTCTACAAGATATTAGAATTGGAAAAGTGACTGAGCATGGGAAAGAAGCTTTAAATGCACGATTACTGTCAAATTTATATCCCAAACAAGAGATTGTGCCTGAGAATATTTTTCAGAAAATTACTGAGAAGAAATCCGGGATATGTCTCATGCCAACTCTTGCAGAATGTGCCATCTTCAACAACAAAATGTTGAATTTAGAAAACCAAGAGATTGTGAAACTTGAAGCTATCGACAAATTAGAGCATATGGGATCAACAATTATTTTGTCAGACAATTTGAAATCAAAATTGGATTCATTAGAGAAGACTATATCTAAAACAGCGGGTTTTGAAAAGACTTTGAATGTGTGTTTAAATTGCCGAATTATTTTGAGAAGGAATTTACATGTAGAAAGAGGTCTGGTAAATGGATCAATGGGTAATGTTGTTGATTTTGAGAAATACAGAAATAGAGATGGAATAGAATTTTTAAGAATTAAATTTGATGGCATTGAGGAAGTACAGCAAATTGGTCGTTGTTCTGCTAGGTTTTTGCTTGTTAAAGATTTATATGTTCGCCGTAAACAGTTTCCTGTTTGCTTGGCATATGCGGTGACAATCCATAAATCGCAAGGTTTAAGTGTAGACTGTGCATTGGTGAATATTGGCAGTTCTGTGTTCAAGGAGGGTATGGCATATGTGGCATTGTCACGAGTTAGAACTTTATCGGGATTGTACTTGATTGACTGTGATGTCACAAACATTTGTGCGGATCTAGATTGTGTTAAGGAATACAATAGGTTAAGAAGAGAGTATGCGCCACATTTGCCTCAATATCCTTTGTTTGAGAAACGTGTGGTAGGCCGCAAACGTAGAAATAGCAGTAATAGTAGGGAGGTTGTTGCAAAAAGACTAAAAGTCAATGAACCGAAAATTGTTAGCAGAAAGAAAGTGGATTCTGTTGAAGATGTTGTCGGTTTTCAATTTGAAAACAGTTCTGGTGTCAACTGCTATGCAAATGTAGTGGTTAATGTTCTCTTTTCACTAGAGAGTTTAAAAGAACAGATTCTGTTGAATTCTGAACAAATTTTATGCTGTTTGTTGAATTCTGTTTTCGAGAAATGTAGCACTGATCGAACAAAAGTAGAAAGTGTGTCTGAAGTTCGTTATCTGTTAGATGAATGTTCAGGTCAAACAGACTTCTCTGAAAATAATCAGCAAGATTGTCAGGAGTTTTTAATGTATATGCTTGATATATTGCAAGTTGAGGGTGTAGATGTAGATCACCTGTTTGGGCTTTCTTATCAATGGCAGCATGACTGCGAGAATTGTAGGGTATCAAGTACTACTAGTGTAGACTCAGAAAGATTTATATATTTAACTTTGCCAGACAGTAAATCAGTCTCCTTTAATAAGCTAGTAAATGCAGCGGATCACAACATGGAGTGTAGCCAATGTAAATCTGAAATGATGTCAACATTACTTATACGTAGATATGGACAGTATGTCATTTTAATGATGCAACGATGTAGGCCTGATGGATCAAAATTGTCAACTTTAATAAAAAAATGTGTGGCTTCTCAGCTTTCAATATCAGGAAGGACTTTTGTAACTGTAGCAATTATCTATCACGATGGTCCTTCAACAACTTCAGGACATTATACAGCTTATTTAAAGTCTCGAAACGGCTGGTCATTCTGCAATGATCCCGTTGTAAGTTTCAAAAAAAAATTGCCGTTTGACCTTAAAAATTCTTACCTGGTGTTTTTAAAACCAAAATTTTAAAGAAAGAATCTCGAGATTTCCTGTGAAGAATTGGAAAAGGTTCATCAAGTTGAGGGAATGTAAGTCTGCAATGCTGTCTAGATTATTGGTCCAAAACTTTTAATTATAATGTTATTTTGTAAAATCCGACTATATAAACCTGATGCAAGTAAGTCTGCTTCATAGTAAGCAGTATCAGTGTCATAGGAAAAGGAGAACATGAGTGACAAAGAAGAGTAAGATATTAGTAGTCCAGGATTGTGAAAATAATCTCAAATGTTTTCTTTTTGCAAGTTGCGAAAATAGAAAATGTCGGGATTTGATTGGAAGAATTACAAGACTTGCGAATCGCGGCAACATGATTTGGCCTAGTGGAAACATGTGATAGAATGAGAGAAGTCTTTTTTTCTATGTAACATATTTTTCGTATCGATGGAGGTTTTCTTTCAGAAAGTGGCGGGCTGAAAATATTTATAGCACAACAGAGTGGATGCTGTTCATAGGAGATCCTTCGACGTCATTGAAAGTAAGTTAATTTTAAGGAGTTTTGAAATCAGATTTCTTAGGTTGTATGGGTTTTTTAAACACAGTCATTTTGATTGTGTTTTTTTTCCCCGCTGTTACATGATGAATATCTTCAAGTCACTGATTTAAGTGAAATTTGATACATTCTGAGAACAGCAAAAATAAACCATTTAACATGTATAATTAATGTTATGCTTTTTGTACTTATGATATACATTTAGAAATGTGAGGTAGATATGGAGAAGCTGAGTTTTCTGTAAGTGTCAATTTTAATGCTTACAGTGCTGTACTTCTGGGTACTGTTTTTTTTTTAAAAAAAAGAAATAGGCCTCACCTCAAAGAAAGCTCTTGAAAGTACACATCTTATTTGCATCCTAAAACAATCATTTAAAATGTTAGACACAATTTTATGATGGCTTTACATCTTTTTTGCGCTGCATTTGCATCACTATTGTGAGACATTAGCAGTGCAAAAAAAGCACCATGTTCCAAAATAGGCCTCAGTTATTCAACATCAAGATACAGTTTTTTGTAAAATATATATATTTAGGATTGTGTAGGGGACGTAGAGAAGCAGAGACTTCTGTAAATGTCAAAGTTGTTGAAAAACTGTTTGTTCTTGAACCTTTTCCCTTGTCTTTTCTAATTTTTAAGTACATGTTTTAATATTTTTGGAAATGTTTGTTCTCTGTTTCACAGATTGAAAGTATGAAAAAATATTTTAAAAAGGTAACAAGAATTATAAGGTAAATGTTTTCTACTCTTTTTACCCGCAATGCACTGCTGATGATGTCACAGACACTATCTCTCATTTACTCTCTATAGCTGTCTTTCTTTTTACATTATTCTCTGTTTACTTCCCTTATACTAACTCTTCTTTTTTTAAAAAAAATATTTTTTTAGTTCGCTTAAAGTTCGCGAACCGGTCAGCGAACTTGAAGCGAACCAAAAGAAATAGAGCTTGCCAGAGTGATAAACATTCTAGCAATTTTATTTGAAAGGGGAGGTAGTTCTGAAAAGAACTTTTTTTTTTTGTTTTTGTTGTTTTATATATTTTTTTTTTTTTCTGAACATTTTTTGATTTTTTTGTATTTTTAGAACAGTTTTATGTTTTTTTTGTGTTTTTTATGGAGGGGAAACAACAAAAAAACAGGCATTGAAAACGGCTCAACAGGAGCAAAAAAAAAATTACTTCTTGGGTGCATTAGGACACTTATGGTTTTCGAACACCATATTAATCAAGTTGATGCTCATGTTCCCATACGACAACATAGCACCGCAATATATACAAGTAAACCTCATATGTTGGAAATTTGGTTGAATATTTGGCACAGTTTCCTGTGCCTCTCTTCCTGACAAAGACATTGATGAGGTAGATCTGGCCACAGGAGTTGTCGGGGGATTGTCTTGTAGGTCCCTTAACTCAGCCCGGCTGTAGTTCAAGGGATGCCACCTGGTCATATGTCGATGCATAGTATAGTTGCCCATACTATATTTCTTCTCTGTGCCTCTTGACAATCTGTAATCACAGATGAGGCAGGTGGCATATTTCGCATTCACCTTCTTCTCCCCTGGAGGGATGGAAAAAAACTGCCAGATGAAACTAGTTTTTCTCTTTGAAACACGGGGCAACTCTGGGATAAATTGTTGTTGATCTGGATCCTCTTCTTCTTCTTCCTCCTCTTCCTGCTCTCTGTTGGAGGTAAATTGACTGGGTGGTCCTCTCTTCTTATGAGGAGGTTGAGGTGGTGGTGGGGGTCCACCAGCTGCAGCAAGTACAGAAGCCATTGCTCAATTATAGGTAAATGGTCTTTCTCTCACCAAGATGAAAGTCAGAGTGAGGAAATAAGGAGGGGTTTACATGATTTGGGAAAAGCAAAAGTTCTGAACCAATGAAAAGTGTTATTTTTAGGTCACATGACCTAGTCATACATCATTTGGAAACCAAAAGTGAAATGAACCAATGAAAAGTTTGATAAACAAGTCACATGACCTGTTCCGCTTACGTTACGCGGTGCGCGCCGCGTCTCGGATCGCTTCCGGTTCGCGGTCCGGAGCACTTCCGGGAGCGCTAACGCAGCGCGTCATTAGACGCATTACGCGACAACGTGATACGTCGCGCTTCCGCGACGCGTCACAGTTCCGCTAACGTAACGTTGACCGGTTCGCGGACTAGGTCGCGGCATCAAGATGAGCTAACGGAAAGCTTCCCGGTTCGCGAACTAGAAGCGAAGGAAAAAAAATATTAAAAAAAAAATTATTAATAAACATCTAAAATATATTTTAAGATTTAAAGAAGAATACATTTTACAGTTACAGATGTTAGCTTTTAAAAAACCAATGAAATTCACAGAAAAAACCATAGGTTATAGACCATATATAGTTAGGAATTTGCATTTACAAAACCTTGAAAATTCAGTGAAAAAACCATAGGTTATAGACCATATATAGTTAGGGATTTGCATTTACAAAACCTTATTTTACTCGCATAAAACCATTGAAATTCCATACATAGTTAGTTGCGCTAACTATATATCGCGCACCCGCAATCCACTGCTGATGATGTCACATATTACATCATTCATGACATGGTCAGTGACATCACTGATGACATCACTGATGACATCTCAAATGACATCTCAAATGACATCACTGATGAAATCACTGATGACATCTCATTTGACATGACTGATCACATCACTGATGACATCATTCATATGATAATACGATGAACCTCTTCAGACTCTAATATAACCTTAGATACACTCAGTGTAAACAGACACTTACAGACTGTCACTCATTCATGGAGTTACTCACACACCTAGTCAGTCATGCAAAGAATCAATCACACCTCCATTTCCTCAACTATACATTTATACACACCTTACTTATTCAAACATATTCGAACACATATTTACTCTCTTATACAATCACTGATACAAATTCTCAATGATCCATACAGCCACTCACACATTCACTGGCTCTTATGCACAGTAATTTATATATGTCAACTCTCACATGTACTGTGTTTACATATGTACTTACTTTGACATGTAGCACTGAGATATCCATTCACTCACCAATACACTCATGCACACAGTCAACCGCCCATACAGCTGTTTCCACATGCACTCTTGAGCCCATACATCTAGTGAATCAACTGCTCACACATCTATGCACAGAGTCATACACCTCCCAGCCACCCACACACACACTCAGTCTCCCATACAAATACTTGGGCAACCAATCAATAACCCATATAGTTACTCATATAGCTACTGATCAACACATGCAGCAGTTTACAGAACAACAGACATAATAATGCACAAATTAAGACAGTTTAGTCACTAACCCATGCACTCAGTGAGACATATTTAATCACTCACTCATACAGTCAGTCATGCACCTACTAAATCCTACATCCAGACACTTATACATCCACTCATTCTTCAATATGTAAGACATATTTACACTTTACAGAAAAATACAGTCACTGGATGTTGTCATCAGTGATGTCATCAGTGATGTCACTGACCATGTCATGAATGATGTAATATGTGACATCATCAGCAGTGGATTGCGGGTGCGCGATATATAGTTAGCGCAACTAACTATATATGGAATTTCAATGGTTTTATGCGAGTAAAATAAGGTTTTGTAAATGCAAATCCCTAACTATATATGGTCTATAACCTATGGTTTTTTCACTGAATATATATATATATATATATATATATATATATATATATATATATATATATATATATATATATATATATATATATTACCTACTGGCGATAGCCAGTAGGTATATATAGTTAGGATTTTTTTCCTATGGGATTTTTGAAAATTCTATGTCGAATAACTTTGGCGTTTGAGGACAGAATTGGCTGAAATTTTCAGGAAAATGGAACATTTTGTTTCTGAGCAGCCCCTGAAAATTTGGGGGGGTTTCGTCAAGGGGGGGCCGAGAAAAAAGGGGGGTCCCAAAACGTGTTTTTCCCATGCAATTTTCCATAGGGCGGTTGGCCTCACTTTTAGCCTGAACGGCTGAATGGATTTACACCAAACTTGGCAAAATTGTAGGGACTGGTAGCCCGATGTGCCTTTGCTATGTCTCAAGATATAGGCTCCAGTGGTTTTTACGAAAATTAACTTTGAAAAATATATATTGGGCTACTTTGGGCTATATATATGTTGGAGCCCAAATGTAGCCCAATGTAGCCCAATGTAGCCCAATGTAGCCCAAAGATGGCCACCAGAGACAAAAAAAACAAATGTAGCCCAAATATCAGCCAGATGTAGCCCAACTATAGCCCAATGACAGAATGTCCCCGAGTGTTCTAAAGAACAACTAGAGTGCTAACAGTCCTACTTATTACAAAGGTATGGCACACCTGAAGCCATCTTGATTGGAATAAAGTGGTAACTCTTAAAACATTTAATTTAAAAAGGAACAAAATGAGGGGGTTCATTTTGCCATAGAAAGTATGATTAGCGAATATATGACGAAATCCCGCATACCATCAGTCCGCAAAAAAAATCCTGCATGTACTATTAGGCCGCAAATTAAAATAACGAAAACTTTTGGAACAAATATGCCTTTAGCATACACTAAACAACTAAACTACCCTAAACCCTAAAAAACTACCCCCAGCATGACCCTACACTACACAAACAGTACAACACTACCCTAAACCCTAAAACACTACCCCCAGAATGACTCTACACTACGCAAACACTACAACACTACCCAAAACCCTAAAACACTACACCCCAGCATGACCCTACACTACGCAAACACTACAACACTACCCTAAACCCTAAAACACTACCCCCAGCATGACCCTACACTACACAAACACTACAACACAACCCTAAACCCTAAAACACTACCCCCAGCATGACCTTACACTACGCAAACACTACAACACAACCCTAAACCCTAAAACACTACCCCCAGCATGACCCTACACTACGCAAACACTACAACACTACCATAAACCCTAAAACACTACCCCCAGCATGACCCTACACTACGCAAACACTACAACACTACACAAAACCCTAAAACACTACACCCCAGCATGACCCTACACTACGCAAACACTACAACACTACCCTAAACCCTAAAACACTACCCCCAGCATGACCCTTCACTACGCAAACACTACAACACTACCCAAAACCCTAAAACACTACACCCCAGCATGACCCTACACTACGCAAACACTACAACACTACCCTAAACCCTAAAACACTACCCCCAGCATGACCCTACACTACGCAAACACTACAACACTACCCTAAACCCTAAAACACTACCCCCAGCATGACCCTACACTACGCAAACACTACCCTAAACCCTAAAACACTACCCCCAGCATGACCCTACACTACAACACTACCCAAAACCCTAAAACACTACCCCCAGCATGACCCTACACTACGCAAACACTACAACACTACCCAAAACCCTAAAACACTACCCCCCAGCATGACCCTACACTACGCAAACACTACAACACTACCCAAAACCCTAAAACACTACCCCCAGCATGACCCTACACTACGCAAACACTACAACACTACCCAAAACCCTAAAACACTACCCCCAGCATGACCCTTCACTACGCAAACACTACAACACTACCCAAAACCCTAAAACACTACACCCCAGCATGACCCTACACTACGCAAACACTACAACACTACCCAAAACCCTAAAACACTACCCCCAGCATGACCCTACACTACGCAAACACTACAACACTACCCTAAACCCTAAAACACTACCCCCAGCATGACCCTACACTACGCAAACACTACAACACTACCCAAAACCCTAAAACACTACCCCCAGCATGACCCTACACTACGCAAACACTACAACACTACCCAAAACCCTAAAACACTACCCCCCAGCATGACCCTACACTACGCAAACACTACAACACTACCCAAAACGCTAAAACACTACCCCCAGCATGACCCTACACTACGCAAACACTACAACACTACCCAAAACCCTAAAACACTACCCCCAGCATGACCCTTCACTGCGCAAACACTACAACACTACCCAAAACCCTAAAACACTACACCCCAGCATGACCCTACACTACGCAAACACTACAACACTACCCAAAACCCTAAAACACTACCCCCAGCATGACCCTACACTACGCAAACACTACAACACTACCCAAAACCCTAAAACACTACCCCCAGCATGACCCTACACTACACAAACACTACAACACTACCCTAAACCCTAAAATACTACACCCCAGCATGACCCTACACTACGCAAACACTACAACACTACCCAAAACCCTAAAACACTACCCCCAGCATGACCCTACACTACGCAAACACTACAACACTATCCTAAACCCTAAAACACTACGCCCAGCATGACCCTACACTACGCAAACACTACAACACTACCCTAAACCCTAAAACACTAGCCCCAGCATGACCCTACACTACGCAAACACTACAACACAACCCTAAACCCTAAAACACTACCCCCAGCATGACCCTACACTACGCAAACACTACAACACTACCCTAAACCCTAAAACACTACCCCCAGCATGACCCTACACTACGCAAACACTACAACACAACCCTAAACCCTAAAACACTACCCCCAGCATGACCCTACACTAAACAACATCCACAACTCTACTCTACACTAACACAACACTACACTACACAACACTACACTACACTACACAATCACTAACCCACGAAAAAATTAACACAAACCCACTTACCTCTCTCGTCATCGTGGTTTTCACAACGCAAATGCATTTACCATACATGCCTTTAAAACGTAATTCTTTGTAAAGGCATGCGCGATAAATGCACATGCATTTTGAAAAAATGCGGGATAATGGTATGCGAGGTCAATGACCTTGCGGGATAATGGTAGGCAGACTGAAAGTCTGCGGGATAAAAAATGCGGGAAAATGGCTGCAAACCATGATTAGCAGCAGACTTCCCTGGTGAGCACTAGCTTTACTACAGTGATCTAATGAGCAACTAGAGTGCTAACATTCAGAATTTATGGCAAATGTGTGAAACATCTGAATGCCTTCTTGATAGAACCAAAGTAAACAAGCATTGAAAATGCAATAGATCTCGCCCTCGTTTAAGTTAAAGCCATTCTGTTTGTAATGAGGTGGCTTTTTAGCTTTGCTTTTATTAGTGTTTTTAAAACTTTCATGTAAATAACATGCATATGTATGCATATATGTATATGTATGCATGCATTTATATTTATATAGATATGCAGATTATATATGTTTATATATGTATATTACCTACTGGCGATAGCCAGTGGGTATATATAGTTAGGATTTTTTCTCTATGGGATTTCTGAAAATTCTATGTCTAATAACTTTGGCGTTTGTGGACGGAATTGGCTGAAATTTTCAGGAAAATGGCACATTTCGTTTCTGAGCAGCCCCTAAAAATTTGGGGGGGGTTCGTCAAGGGGGGGGCCGAGAAACAAGGGGGGTCCCAAAACACGTTTTTCCCCATTCATTTTTCCATAGGGCGGTTGGACTCACTTTTAGCTCGAACGACTGAATAGATTTACATGAAACTTGGCAAAATTGTAGATATGGTTTGCCCGACGTGCCTTTGCTATGTCTCAATATATGTGCTCCAGTGGATTTTGAGAAATTAACGTTTAAAAAAATATATATATCTGTGACAGCGCTCCGGTTAGCGCCCCGGTTTGCGTACCTGACGCGTAACGGAACTTCGCGAAGCGAAGCTGATTGGCTCTCCGGTGTCTGTCAACATTCTAAACAGTCCGGAGCGGCCGCCATCTTGTCTCTCGGTACGATCGAGAGACAAGATGTGGTGAAAAACGAAGGGGGAAATGAAGGAAAGGGGGCAAGGTAGACCACTCCTGACCCCCTAGGTTTGATGAGAGGGATATTAAAGTGCCCCGCGGGGCAAAAAAAAAATAATAATTTTTTTGCGATTTTACGCCGTAGAGGCGCGTCCCGGTACGCGAACCGGGCAGCTCACCGGGCAGCTAACCGGGCAGCTAACCGGCAGCGTAGCTGTCAACATTGTACACAGTCCGGAGCGGCCGCCATCTTGTCTCTCTGTAGGTTCGAGAGACAAGATGTGGTGAAAAAAGAAGGGGGAAATGAAGGAAAGGGGGCAAGGTAAACCCCTCCTGACCCCCTAGGATTGATGAGGGGGATATTAAAGTCCCCCGCGATTTTTCGCGGTAGAGGCGCTTCCCGGTACGCGAACCGGGCAGCTAACCGGCAGCGTAACGGGAGTCCGCCATCTTGTGTTTTTGGAGCGTCCGGTTCGCGTACCGGGTAGCGTCCCGGTAAGCGTAACAAGGGGAAAACCAAGAGAAACAGTAAAAAAAAAAATTAAGGGAATAGATTTCCAGCAAACTTGACAAAATTGTAGGGACTGTTTGTTTGATGTGCCTTTGCAAGGCCTCAAGATATGTGCACGTGTGGATTTTGTCTAATTAAGGTTAAAAAATATATATATATCTGTAAGCGTGCTCCGGCACGCTTACGTTACGGGTTTTGTTTGCGCTGCAGAGCCGATACGTCACGGTTATGCGACGCGTCATGAGGCGTCTCACGTGGCTACGTGATACGTCACGTAATAAAGAATATATTTTACAGCTATAGATATTAGCTTTTAAAAAACCAATGAAATTCACTGAAAAAACCATAGGTTATAGACCATATATAGTTAGGAATTTGCTTTTACAAAACCTTGAAAATTCACTGAAAAAACCATAGGTTAGAGACCATATATAGTTAGCTGGACATTTTATTGACATAAAACCAATGAAATTCCATATATAGTTAGTTGCACTAACTATATATCGCGCACCCGCAATCCACTGTTGATGATGTCACATATTACATCTTTCATGACATGGTCAGTGACATCACTGATGACATCACTGATGACATCATGACACACCAATACCAGTTACTACATACGCACTCACTGATTCCTACATCTACACACACATTCACTCATTCACCCATACAATCACTCATACATACAGTCACTCATTATTACAACACTATCATATGCACTCATACACCTATGCAGACACTCACACACTGCCACTCATCCATGGAGTTACTCACACATCTAGTCAGTCCTGTAAAGAATCAATCACACTTCCATTTCCTCATCTATACAGTTAAACACAGAACACCATACTTCAGTGACATCACTGATGACATCACTGATGACATCTCAAATGACATCACTGATGACATCTCAAATGACATCACTGATGACATCATGACACACCAATACCAGTTACTACATACGCACTCACTGATTCCTATGTCTACACACACATTCACTCATTCACCCATACAATCACTCATACATACAGTCACTCATTATTACAAGACTATCATATGCACTCATACACCTAGTCAGTCCTGTGAAGAATCAATCACACTTCGATTTCCTCATCTATACAGTTAAACACAGAACACCATACTTTTCACACATATACTAACACATACTTACTCTCTTATACAATCACTGATACAAGTACACATTGATATGCAAAGAGTCACACACCTCCCAGCCAGCCACACACACACTCAGTCTTCCATACATCCACTCATTCTTCAATATGTAAAACATATTTAAACTTTACAAAAACACACAGACACTAGATGATGTCATCAGTGATGTCATTTGAGATGTCATCAGTGATGTCATCAGTGATGTCATTTGAGATGTCATCAGTGATGTCATCAGTGATGTCACTGACCATGTCATGAAAGATGTAATATGTGACATCATCAACAGTGGATTGCGGGTGCGCGATATATAGTTAGTGCAACTAACTATATATGGAATTTCATTGGTTTTATGTCAATAAAATGTCCAGCTAACTATATATGGTCTCTAACCTTTGGTTTTTTCAGTGAATATATATATATATATATATATATTACCTACTGGCGGTCGCCAGTAGGTATATATAGTTAGGATTTTTTCTCTATGGGACTTTTGAAAATTCTATGTCTAATAACTTTTGCGTTTGTGAACCAAATCGGCTGAAATTTTCAGGAAAATGGCACATTTTGTTTCTGTTTTAGAATAGAGCCACCCAATAATCCCACCGGGACTGGGTAATATCAGATATATAAGCTAAATGTCCAGGTAGGAATCATTAACAACAACAACTTTGCATTTATATATGTCACGTGAGTGATCACACAAATCAATATGGTAACCAAAGGGCTTATATCAAAAATATAATTTATTTATTTTTGATTTTCAATTTTCATTTTAAATGCATGAAAAGAATTTCAGAACTGGCAACAGACAGACTACCACAACATGTAAACTGATTGATAGTCTACATACACCTTCAGCGTAACATGTGGCTACGATATACGGACCACATAAGGGTAGATATTTACACATACAAATTCACAAGTCAGATTCTGCAGTGAATTATACAGTGTGTTGCATGTCAGGTGTTAAGCGTCCACGTTTCGGTCCATGCTGGTCAAGTCGATCCGTCGGACCATCTTCAGGACAGAGACGTTGCACAGCAATGTGATAACTAAAACGCCACACAGGTCGTTAGTTAGGACTGTCGCCACGGAGTTGAAACAACAGCAATGCGCCGTCTCTAAAGAGTCCGTGCTGGATCCCCGGTGAATACTCTTATGTGGTCCGTATATCGTAGCCACATGTTACGCTGAAGGTGTATGTAGACTATCAATCAGTTTACATGTTGTCGTAGGCTGTCTGTTGCCAGTTCTGAAATTCTTTTCATGCATTTAAAATGAAAATTGAAAATCAAAAATAAATAAATTATATTTTTGATATAAGCCCTTTGGTTACCATATTGATTTGTGTGATCACTCACGTGACATATATAAATGCAAAGTTGTTGTTGTTAATGATTCCTACCTGGACATTTAGCTTATACATTTTGTTTCTGAGCAGCCCCTTAAAATTTGGGGGGGTTTCGTCAAGGGGGGGCCGAGAAAAAAGGGGGTTCCCAAAACACGTCTTTAACATTGAGTTTTCCAACGGGCGTTTGGCCTCACTTTTAGCTCGAACAGCTGAATGGATTTGCACGAAACTAGGCAAAATTGTAGGGACTGTTAGCCCGATGTGCCTTTGCTGGGTCTCAATATATGTGCTCCAGTGGATTTTGAGAAATTAACGTTTTAAAAAACAGATATATCTGTGACAGCGTCCTGGGTAGCGCTTCGGTTCGCGTACTTGTCGCGCAACGGAGCTTTGCGAAGCGAAGCTGATTGGCTGTCCGGTGTCTGTCAATATTCTAAACAGTCCGGAGCGGCCGCTATCTTGTCTCTTGGTAGGATCGAGAGACAAGAGGAGGCCAAAACGAAGGGGCAAATGACCATAAGGGGGCATACTAGATCCGCCCGACCCCCTAAGTTTGATGTGGAGGCTTTAAAAGGGCCCCGCGGGGCAAACAAAAAAAATCGTTTTTTTTCGTGGGGTGCGCCCGGTACGCACACTGGAAAGCGGTCCGGGGAGCGTACTATAAGGAAACAAGAATGATTGACTTTCAAAATATTGTATGTTTATTGATTGTTCGTTTTGTTGTTTTTTTTGTTTATTTTTATTCACGTAGCAACATGTAGGTAGGTACCAATGCAGAGTCTAAAAATAAATAAATACCGTCTCCTTTGTAGATATCTTGCAAGTTGTTTCTGAAGTTTTTGTGGTATATGGAATTCATACCATAGTCTGTCTCGAAAGCCGAAACAATATGGAAGTAGGAGATGATAAAGAGATGTTAAATACACATTGGAGATAATATAGTGGAAGAAAGGAAGTAACTATGAGCAAACTTACTATGTAACACAAAAAAGTTGCACAGTATATTTAAAGTCTGACTTTACATTATAATCAATTTGCTACAAGTTTACAAAATACATATAAAAATGAATAATGTCTCAAACAATTTTTTGAATAATAAATAAAAATTTATTTTTCTGATTCTTTTTCAAAATTAAAAAGAAATTCTAATAATTCATTGTCAGTTTTTTTTTCATTTTCAAGTAGGAAATCTACTGCTTCCACACATTGCAGAAGTTCAAAGTCCCGTGAATCATCATAGAATTCAGAGTCAATTTCTGTATCTGTTTTGCTTCCTGCTCTCCTTCCATTTTGTATGCTGTAAAATGAATTTTAAAAAAATATATCAGTACAGATAGGGCACTGTTGGGTTTAAGTACAGACAGGTAGTTTGGTTTTTTAAACAGAGATTTTTTCGTTGGGCAGTGTATGGCATCAAACTGGAAGTAGAAATATGTAAAAAATTATGAAATAAACTCCAAGTAAATTCTTAATTATACAAGACAAGTCTAACTCCATCCATAACTAAAACAGAGAAGTCTATTTTATTACAGAGGGATAGTATATAACTATCAGAAAATGTTTTCCTAATTAGCTTACCGTACAGAACATACTTCAGTTTTTAAAATAACATCTTGCCTTTCAAATAGAACTTCAAGTTATCAGTTGAAATGTACTTGATATGTACTTCAAGAAGTAGTAGTCATATGGCCGGGATGCCTGTCACCCCCTCCCAACACAATCCCCAAGAATGGGAAGACGGACGCAGTTCTGAACTGAAGTTCTGAACGGCAAGGTCGCAACCGGTGTCAGATCCCTACTACCAAAACTCTCGCCCTCACGGTGTGAGTGGCGGCCGCGTGGAGGACTGTACCCTCCGTGCCAACTCTAATTTCCCTTTTCTTGTTGGGGGCCCCCATTTCCGCTCGACGCCATCTTAAAGGTCGTCCGAGCACCCGTGTGAGGTATCTGTAGGAAGGGCAGCGTGGACTCCCCCCCCCACCCCACACTCTCTATCACATCCGCCGTCGCGGATATCCGGGCCACGGGAAATTCATAGGAGGGGCATATAGCCGCCTCCTCCCCTGGAAGGGGCCTATGGCCGTCTCCCCCTAGGCGACCCATACTTAGTGGGTGGCGCCCCCCTCTAGGGACCTTGAAATTACTGCTCACCGATCATGACCTTACCGCCCGACCACAAAATAAATACGACATTTGTTTACCTACTAAGGGAGAAAAATATCATCGTGTCTACTTGTATCATTTGTTTATTCCTAAAAGAAAATCAGTACCTACAGACAGAAGTCACATCCTTAAACTAGACGTTCATTTTCTACTAAACGGAGGGAAGAAGATGTTATCAGAGAAAGACTTTATTGCAAAACTAACATTGCCATTAGGGGCTGGTGGGTGTGTCAAAATTGCTCCTTGTTCCATCGAGGGCTCACATGCAACGAGTAGGTGTAGCTTCCAAGCACAGGAACAAGAGGATGCTTCTTCGGATTCCCGCTCTCTTTATTCCTCTTCAGGGAGGGCGTGAACCCTCCACCGGTACGCCTACTGGGCGTGGCCATCGGTGTAGGTGTCTAGGACAACCCCTCTTGAGCGGGAAAAAGGTGCGCCCCGGCTACGCCGCTTCGGGCATACCAGCCGAGACACGCCCCCGCCCAAAATGGTTTCCCGGGAGGACCGGGGCACCCAACCATACATTCGGGGGGACCGAGTGGTCGCCCCTTTCCATATGGCCGGGATGCCTGTCACCCCCTCCCAACACAATCCCCAAGAATGGGAAGACGAACGCAGTTCTGAACTTTTTGGAAGGCGGGAGGGAGTTACCCTCCCGGCCGTATTTATTAAAATATGAAACAAAATTAAAACATTAAATAAAAGTTTCATATCATGTACAATTTTCATTTATTACATTTCGATGAAGACATGTTCATTGGCTAACCTTAACAATTCTCTGATACAAAGGTTTCCTAGCCGAGTCTAACATCCTGCAAATGCATACATTCTAAATTAAAATTGTACATCCTAGCATTAAGGGCCAACGGCAAGGTCGCAACCGGTGTCAGATCCCTACTACCAAAACTTTCGCCGTCACGGTGTGAGTGGCGGCCGCGCGGAGGACTGTACCCTCCGTGCCAACTCTAATTTCCCTTGTCTTGTTGGGGGCCCTCATTTCCGCTCGATGCCATCTTAAAGGTCGTCCGAGCACCCGTGTGAGGTATCTGTAGGAAGGACAGCATGGACTCCCCCCCCCCCCCATCCCACACTCTCTATCACATCCGCCGTCGCAGATATCCGGGCCCCGGGAAATTCGTAGGAGGGGCATATAGCCGCCTCCTCCCCTGGCAGGGGCCTATGGCCACCTCCCCCTAGGCGACCCATACTTAGTGGGTGCCACCTCCCAGTGGGAGGGGCCAATAGCCGCCTCCCCCCGGGCGCTCCCATCCATAGTGGGTGGTGCCCCCCTCTAGGGACCTTGAAATGACTTGAAATCGCACATACCTTTTAAAACAATTCGAGGACCATCGTCCTAACTGTTTCACCTCTTCCGCACTTTGACCCCTGGCTGTGGCCTCAGTAGCCGCCCCTATCCTAAAGGAATGGGTTCCAAAATTGCACAGGTCCATGCCCGCTGCCGCGATTGTCAGTGCTAGCACCCTTTGGAACTGAAACCTCGTCAGTGGGGTGGCGTTGATGTGCCTCAGCAAACTCCCCCCCCACGTATCCGCCCTCAGTGCCAAGTATTCCTCTATGCACCTTATCGGGCACGTGGGAGACCCCGGCATGCGCTGGACAACAAGGCTGCTTCCCATCGCTCCCTGGTCAGTTTTGGACCTAGCTATCGTGACCACCATTGAATCACCACTAATTAGGATGTGATCCCTGCACAAGCCTCCCTCCACATCTTTCTTATTCCTTGCAACCAGTTTGCTCACCCGCATAGCCCCATGGAACGCTAATGCGAAAGCTGCCCGGAACAGAACTGCTTCGAATTGGGAGGAGCATGTCGTCACCAGTTTTGCCATGAGTAGGGACAACGTTTCTAAGCCAATCGGGCATCTCTCGTCGTACCTGCGACCCTCGAGGTGCTGCCAGCCAAAAAGGAACATGTTGGGTCTTTGATGCCATGCACCTGCGCCATGAATGAGATGGCCGCCCTGTGTATCTTGGCCGTCGCCGCTGATCGGCCTTCCCTGTGCAGTGCTACCAGGAACCCCAGGAAGGACTCATCCTGCCCCCAGCTCTGACTCCCTGTTGGACCCAAAAATGTACAATAGGAACGAAACGCTCCTTCGTATGCCTTCCTCGTCCTGGGGGCTAAGCTTGCTGCCACAAGGTCTTGTAATCCGGGGCACCGATTAGCCAGAGTGCTTCGGGGAACGGTGCCGCCACTAAGTCCACTGTAGGTAGATAACCCCTGAACGCCTGCATATGTGAACGAGAGAGTGCATCAGCCGCATGATTCAGTACACCCGGCACATGTTTCACCCTGAACTGTACATTTAGTCTCATGCAAAGTAGCACAATTTCCTTCAGCAATCTCAAAATCCATTTGCAGCGTGCTGCCTGATTGTTAATGCATTCTACAACAGTCATATTATCAGACCAAAATACAACTGAGCGGTCTCGGAACTCGTCCGGCCATGCTCCCAGGACGACAAAAATTGGGAATAGCTCAAGGAACCCAATGTTACCTGTGAGACCGTTGGCGTGCCACCACATTGGCCATGTTTGCGCCGACCATCGATTACCGAAGATGGCGCCAAATCCCACGCTCCCAGCCGAGTTGGTCCACAAACCCAGCTCGTCCGAAGACGCTGGCGGCTTGTTCCACACTATTCAACCGTTGAAGTCCACCAAGAATGCCAACCAAATGCACATGTCCTGGCAAACCTCTGCAGACAGTCTTGTGCGGTGATGCCCTTCTTTGAGACCAACCATAGCTTGTGCAATAGATCGTGAAAAGGGGCGAGCCATTGGCATCACCCTCAATGCAAAGTTAAGCTGACCCACAACTTGCTGTAACTGGTGCAGGGTCACCTTCATCCTATCAAGGCACAGCTCCAAGGAAGCCCTAAATTTTGATACCTTACCCACTGGCAGGCGAAAACACCCCTCCACAGAATGGAGCTCAATTCCCAGAAACTCCAGTGAAGTAGATGGTCCCACCGTCTTACCTGGTGCCAATGGTACCCCAAACTCCTCCATGAGACTGCAAAAATCATGTAGTGCCTGCGCACATTTCGTGTCGCCGGCAGCCCCCAGGAACAGAAAGTCATCAAGGTAATGCATAACATGCCTATGCCCTGTGGCTTCGGTGAATGCCCACTCTAAAAAACAGCTGAATTTTTCAAAATAAGCACAAGAGATGGAGCAACTCATCGGCATGCATTTATCCATGTAGTAACGACCTTGGAACGCAAAACCTAGCAGACGCTGATCCTGTGGGTGTACCGGGAGCAACCTGAACCCTGACTCGATATCTGATTTCGCCATCTGCGCCCCGGGGCCCAGGCGATTCAACATGGTGACGGCATCATCAAAGGATGCGTACCGCACCGAACAGACTCCTGGGTCAATCGCATCGTTCACTGAGAAACCCCTTGGAGCCGACAGATTATGGATCAGCCTAAATTCCCCCGGGTCTTTTTTGGGGACCACCCCTAATGGGAAACAGATGAAATTCGCTACTGGCGGGTGCTGAAAAGGGCCAGCGACTCGGCCTAGGTTCACCTCTTTAGCGATTTTTCTCTCCACCACACCTGGATTATGCTGTGCCGAAAGCTGGTTTTTACAAAAGGGGTCCCCACGAAAATCCCCCGCCGGGATGTGGAAGCCATATAAGAAGCCCTTCCTCAACACCCCAGCGGAGACATAATCAGGGTATTTGTTTAACCAGGGAGTCATAGCCATGATATCAACGGGGGTAGGCAATTGTACACAACAATCCCCCTCAGTCCTGTTTGGACCCTCCTCTACCTCCCGACCCGCTATTTTTTGACCCGCATGAACTCTCCGGGTGAGAGGAATTCCCACAACCCGCACATGCATGTTTAAACTTACATGCCCCTTGTGGTCTGGTACAGTTGCCCCTATTGAAGCCCCAACAGACCCCCCGCTTTCCACCAGGCCCGCAGGTTCTCGGCTGGCCGAAAGGGCAATGCGGGCTGCTGGCGGGAAAACCCCAATCCATTCCCACTTGGCGAGGACGTCCTCGCCGCGCCAGGCAGGAGCTGCTTCTGCCAAGAAATCGAGTCGAGGCAATCCCATGTCAGAGAGGAATCATACTCTTTTGCTTTACGGAATTTCATGTCGTAACCCATCCATTCATTCCCCTCATAAGTTTCATAAAAATCCATTATACGTGCCTGATAACAAGAAAGTTCGGGCAATACCTCGGGTTTACGTTCGACAATAATCGCAGTAAACATTGCAAAGGCCTTGGCCCAATTTGTTATCGTCTCATCCACCCTGAATCCCGCCATTTTCGCTCGCCAGACACTCGGGTGCCACAAATCTTTCTGTGTCTTAGCATACTCCATCTCGCGATGGTCAATCAACAACGAAAACATATTATCATACTTGTCTGCCCATATTAATTCTTTTGTGGCCAACGGGATATGTTGAACCACCCTCTCCCGTCTTGAGGGCAATGAGCCCTCCCCTGCCACTGGCAAAAGCTTACCCGGTTCAGTCGTGCTTTCCGCCGTTTTCTCAAGTCCAGCTGCCGGTCCTTCCGGAGTCACCTGTGGGGAGAGAAGAGGGAGATTCGCCTTTCCAGCATCTCGTGACTGCCGCAACTGCTGAATTAGTAATTTGGCCTCTTCGGCCGTGTCTCCGGGCGCCATAGCACCCCCTGCCTTTTTGTTGAGCCATGCCGCCAACTGGGTGGCCAATTCGGGAGGCATATCCTCGTCGTTGGCGGGCGTAATCACATCCGGAATCGGTTGACCCGCGTCTGGGATTGGTACCGGGCCCTCGGCTGATATGGCAGGGAGAACAAGCTGTCCCAAGCCCCCTTCCTGTCCCAAGCCCCCTCCTCCGAGGCTGACAACTTTAAATCCTGCATGTGCAAGCTTGCTGCTTGGATGACTGAACACTGCCTCAAATTAAATGGCACTAAAACGGAGGTACTCATTATAGGAGGAAAAGACACAAAGTGGACTAAGGATTGGTGGATCACCTGTCTGGGACCCTTACCTACTCCCAGTCAGGAAGCTAAGAACGTGGGTGTCTGGATAGACAACAAGCTATCCTTTGACAGTCATGTCAAAAAAACAGTAGGTAAGTGCTTTGGAGTCATGAAAACTCTCAAGCGCACCCTGGACTTGCTCCCTTTGAACTCCAGGCGCACCATGACTCAGGCACTCATTACCTCCCGAATAGATTATGGAAACGTGCTGCTGCTGGGCACGTCTGAAAAAAACATCAGAAGATTGCAAGTCCTGCAAAACTCAGCAGCACGCCTGGTGCTAAGACTTCCCCGCAGAGTCCCTCCAGACCTTCCTTGGCCACCCTCCACTGGCTGCCTATCAGTAAGAGGATACTATTCAAAGCACTCCTCTGGTGCCACAGGATCATTCACCAAAAAGCCCCCTCCTACCTGTCCGATCTGGCTTTACTGTATGAGCCCAATAGAACTCTCAGATCAAAGGGAATGGGCTTGCTTAAAACATCGCCCCCAAAAAGAGCTAGAATGGGAGGAAAGTCCTTTCGCACTATTGCAGCCAAGAAGTGGAACACCCTCCCCACGAACATCAGGCAAGAAATAAATGAGGCATTTTTCAGAAAACTGCTGAAGACCTATCTATTCACTCTATAGGTGTCTATATCTCTGTCTCCCCCTCCTAAAACTCTCTCTCCACAGCGCGGGGACACGCCGGGAGGTGTCACCAGGCGCTTTACAAGCCCCTTTAATAATAATAACAGGCGGAATCTCAGGGACCGGAACCTCCCATGCCCCCTCCCTCCTTCTGACCCGCTTTCCTCTACCCTCGGGTACGACTCCCGGCAATGCCGGGCCTATTACCTTTTTCGGGTTACCCGGTTTGTTAATTGCGGCCAATTGCTTCTTGATGCCCGCCATATCCCGACCAAGCGCTGGAACTTGTCTGATGCTTTGTTCCATTCTCGTCATTCTGTTTACCAACATGCAAAGCACTTTGTCTGTCTCGGAACCCTTTCCTGCCTTCTTGCCAGACATCGTTACGATTATCCGCTCCGAGTCGATCAACACGGTCCTGGATCCTTCGCCTCAAAGTCACTGAAAGAGAAACACAAGAATTACAAGTTCTCAAAATTGCTCCTTGTTCCGTCGAGGGCTCACGTGCAATGAGTGGGTGCAGCTTCCAAGCACAGGAACAAGAGGATGCTTCTTCAGATTCCTGCTCTCTTTATTCCTCTTCAGGGAGGGCGTGAACCCTCCGCCGGTATGCCTACTGGGCGTGGCCATCTGTGTAGGTGTCTAGGACAACCCCTCTTGGGCGGGAAAAAGGCGCGCCCCGGCTACGCCGCTTCGGGCATACCAGCCGAGACACGCCCCCCCGCCCAAAATGGTTTCCCGGGAGGATAAGGGCACCCAACCATACGTTCGGGGGGACCGAGTGGTCGCCCCTTTCCAAAATGGCTGTGTTTCTCTCTCTTTCTCTATATATATTCAGGAACATAACCAATCAAATGTCATGATATAATAGTAGAAATTGAAAGTAACATTTTAATTGGTTGTCAATTCCAACACTTCAGATGTGTTTTGTGAAGTAATTTACCTCAGGGAATTTAGAGAGGTCTACATGCTAAATGGCTAAATGGAATTCCAACCAAATTTGTGAAAATTGTAGGGATTGGTATGTATTATGAGCTAATGTTTAATTGGTCAAAGTGTCTTCTGTGTTTTTTTTGTAAATTACTTTCCCACCTTTTTTGAGCGAGTGCTTGTCAGTGCGTGTCCCGGTACGCGAACCTGCAGCGTTACGGGACTCCTCCATTTTGTGTTTCGGTAGAAATGAGATACAAGATGGAGGGTAAACAATGTTCAGAAGGGGGCACTTTAGATGTATCCTGACCCCCTATGTTTTCTGAGGGTGACTGAGGAGGCTCATATATGTAAAAAAATTTTTTTTAATTTTTCGCACTGTTAGCTGCCGGTACGCGAACCGGGTTGTGAACCGGGAAGCGAACATAAGTGAAAATTAGTGAAAAAAGGTACATTCAAAATTTAAAAAGAGTAATTAAAGTTAAGGTAGCTCTGAAAAGAGTGTTTGGGTTCTGTGTAAGTTCTAGGTACTTATAAGTAGGTACCAATACACAGTCATATTTTGTATGAAAACTCAGTTCCCCTCATCTGAGAAGTGCACGCCATCTTCTCTGTAGATATCTTGCATGTAATAACGCAAGTTATTGTTGTAGATCGAGCCCATTCCATGGTCTCTCATGTAAGCAGAAACAGACTTATTTACATGCTTTCTCGATTTCTCAATTTGTGGACAAAATTGATTGGACCACCTCCATTTCTGTCTTTGGCATATATTGGAATATACCAAGGCAGTTTGAGGAAAAAGTGTCATCAATTGCTCAAAGGTGTCTTTTAAGAGCATTTCCAGACCTACCCCAGTCAAAGTGCCCAAATCATTTCCTCCACAGTGCACTGTTATGAGGTCAGGGTTTGGCAAATGTAAAAAGATTTTCACCAATGGTATCAATTGGTGACATTTCAATCCTCTTCGGCCAATCCATTTGATTTCCACATTTTGTAAATTGAGGTTGTGTAAATTTCTGTTATCAGCATACCTGTGAGCCCAGTGGATATAGCTATGTCCAAGAATCCAGACTGAAAACATGGCTAGAGGAGTTTTTGCTGCAGTCAGTTGAAGTGTGGGAATGAAATGGCAGTTGAAATAGTGAAGTTTGTAATGAAAAAAAAACTGTGGAGTTTGAGTGCAAATGATTCATTAGTAGTGATTGGTGGATTTCCATTGCTGAAAACAGAAAGTTAGGGTGCATGGATGTGTTCTTTGAAAGATGTAATTTGAATGGTTAATTAAAAATTATGTTATGAAAGATTGCAGTGGATTAGCAGGTGTACTGAGGGTTCAAAGTTCATTTAAAACATTGTTCTGTGAACTTGTAAACATGAGAGGTCTGGCAGGCGGTAGTTGCTATGGAAAAAGGGCAGAAAGGGCAGAGGGGGGAAGGGTGTTGATTTGAAAATAGTGAGGGAAGAGTTTTGATTGGCTGACATGAGAGATATGTGTGATGAATATCAGCATTTCAGTGCCTTTGTTGGTTCCAGCCTCTGGAGTGCATACCTTTTATTCTGCTAATTGGTGTGTTTTTGAAACTGTTTTGAAATTCAAAAAGCATTTGTTAAGGTGAGTTATAATTTTGTGGCTTTACAGTTGTCAATATCAGGAAGGACTTTTGTAATTACAGCAATTATATATCATGACGGTCCTTCAACTACTTCAGGACATTACACAGCTTATTTAAAATCTGGAAACGGCTGACCATTCTGCAATGATTCTGTTTTAACTTTCAAAAAAAGATTGCCTTTCCACCTTCCAAATTGAATTATAAGTAAGTGTTTAGTACTCTTTACATTACATCTCTATCAAATTAAACTTTTATTAGTTCCACTGCTTCATTTCTTTATCCTTCAGTTTCCTGCCTTTGCCACTACTCTCATTTCTTTTTCTATTACTTACTTATACTACTCTTTCCACTCCTTTTCTCAGTTCCTCTTTCAACAGTGTCTGTGTGTTACTCCCTCTATTTGTCTTTCTTTTAACATTACTCTCTGTTTACTTACTCTTGTTTTTAAAAAAAAAAAATGTTTAGTTCGCTTACGGTTTGCGTACCTGCGCGCGAACCGGGAAGCGAATCAAAAGAAATAGAGGTTGCTAGAGTGCTAAACATTCTAGCAATTTTTCATAAAGGAAGGTAGTTCTGAAAAGAACTTTTTTTATTATTTTTGTTGTTTTTTATTCTTTTTATTATTTTTCTGAATATTTTTATACTTTTTTTGTATTTTTTGAACGGTTTTAAATTTTTTGGGGTTTTTTCAGGGGGAAGAACGAAAAACAGGCATTAGAAACGGCTCAACAGGAGCAACAAAAAAAAATCACTTTCTGGGGCGTTTTGAGCACTTGTTCAATAATGTAAAGCTCATTTCTCCGTAACAAAGCAAACCCCCACAATAAATGCACACCAGCTTGATATGTTGAAAATTAGTTTGAATAGCGGGGGCCATCTCCCTCGCCTCTGGTCCTGAAAGACTTTCATGGGATGAGGTGGTGGCCACAAGAGTTGGTGGATTTTCACGTAGGTTACGCACCTCCGCCATACTATAATTTATTGGATGCCACCTTTGCATGTGGCGATGCATTGTATAGTTACCTAAGCTATACTTTTTATCTGTGCCTTGAGATAGAGGTTCTTTGCATATCAGGTATGTAACATAACGTGCATTCACCTTTTTTTGGCCTGCAGGAAATGAAAAAAACTGCCAAATAAAATTGGCCTTGCGGTGTGATTTCCGGGGGTCTTCAGGGAAAAATGTTATTTGATGTACATCTTGTTGTTCTTCTTCCTCCTCTTCTTCAGGGTTGGGAATAAACTGGGGAGGTGGTCCATCCTTCCTAGGATGTTGTGGTGATGGTGGGGGTCCACCAGCTGCAGCTACAATTGAAGCCATCTTCCAATAATGAAAATAGTTCTTCCTCTCACAAAGTTGAAAGTCAGAGTGAGAAAAATAGGAGGGGGCTTTCATCATTTTGGAAAAAAAAATGTTCTAAACCAATGAAAAGTGTAATTTTTAGGTCACATGACCTAGCTTTACATCATTCAGAAATAAAAAATGAAATCAACCAATAAAAAGTGTTATTTTCAAGTCACATGACCTGTTATGCTTACGTTACGCGTCCCGTAACGCGACCCGGATCGCTTCCAAGTAGCTGCGCTTCGCGCCTTGGTTTGCGTTCCAGAACGCTTCCGGATGCGCTAACGCGGCGCGTCATAAGACGTAATATGCGGTAACGCAATACGGTGCGCTTACGCGACGCGTCACAATGTCGTTTTCTAATGCGGTGGTTGCGCTAATGGAACGTTTACCGGTTCACGGACCGGGTCGCGGAACCTTCTTAAGCTAACAAATAAATATAAAAATAATATTACAAAAATATAAAATATATTTTTGAATTAGAATAAGAATACATTTTACAGCTTTTGATATTTGCTATTAAAAAACCATTGAAATTCACTGAAAAAACCATAGGTTATAGACCATATATAGTTAGGAATTAGCATTTACAAAACCATTGAAATTCACTGAAAAAACCAGAGGTTATAGGCCATATATAGTTAGGGATTAGCATTCACAGAACCTTATTTTACTCGCACAAAACCATTGAAATTTGCATATATAGTTAGTTGCACTCACTATATATCGCGCACCCGCAATCCACTGCTGATGATGTCACATATTACATCATTCATGACATGGTCAGTGAGATCACTGATGACATCACTGATGACAACTCAAATGACATCACTGGCAACATCAATGATAATATCATTCATGTGATAATACGATGAACCTCTACAGACTCTAATATAACATTAGATACATTCAGTGTAAACAGACATTCACAGATTGTCACTCATCCATGGAGTTACTCATACACCTAGTCAGTCATGCAAATAATCAATCACACCTCCAATCCACTGCTGATGATGTCACATATTACATCATTCATGACATGGTCAGTGACATCACTGATGACATCACTGATGACAACTCAAATGACATCACTGACAACATCAATGATAATATCATTCATGTGATAATACGATGAACCTCTACAGACTCTAATATAACATTAGATACATTCAGTGTAAACAGACATTCACAGATTGTCACTCATCCATGGAGTTACTCATACACCTAGTCAGTCATGCAAAGAATCAATCACACCTCCATTTCCTCAACTATACAGTTATACACACCTTGTGAGAAGTTGGCCTGGTATATAATGCTCACTAATTCTTAGTGATCACTTTGTACCATGCCAAGCAACCCTTATGATGATGGTTGTAATTCAACCTTGTAGACCAGTTATCCTAGTGGTAACGTGGACAAAGCAGTCTAAGGCTAAACTCTGAAAGGCATGTGAAGCCAGCTGTAATACCATACACAACCCCCTTGAATACCAAATGAAAGGGACACCACACAGATATATATTGAAAATATATATTTATTTATTAACTATAAAATCCCCTGGACTCTTTATGAGCACAGAAGCACAAGCGTTAAATCACAAGACAGTTTAAATTACACAAAAGTTGCACAATATGGATGAGCCCTAGGGGCCACCTAAACCATATAATAAGAAAGTGGTATAAGAGATACCAATAGGAAAGGGAACAGGCCTAGGGCCTTGGGAATCGCTGGAGATATTCGAGACTAGCAGTGACTAAGTCGGGAAAGGCCCGCGGGACTCAGGTGCAGTGTTCAAAGTGCACGCACTTTCCAATGCAAAGTCTATGGTGTGTAAAAAGTACAAAGTTAGAAAGTTAGGAACCTTCAGAGTGACCTATGGAGCTGAAACTTAAGACACAGGCCCTGGAGATGTGTACCAGTGTAGGAACACCAGCGGAGCTGAGTTACCTCACCCACAGTAAGCGGGTGCACAGGGTCGAAGTAGTGTCGGGTTTCATCACCCTGGTCGATGGTGCTTGGAGGTGAAGATGCTGCAGGTGGCTCGATGTGAATAGTTCCGGTGGATCCAAGGATGGATTTGAAGATGTGAAGACCTGAAAGCAGAGGGGACAATGTTCAAAGTCACTAGCCAGTGACTACCGTGGAACCAGATTGGAACCAGGCGATGTCGGGTGCAAACAGGCGTTGTTGGGTAGCTTCTTTCTGCAGCCACATGGACACCGGGGGTCGAGGACATTGTAATGGCAGAGTTTTTGGGCTCTATTTAGCAGTGATATAGACCTTAGTCTTACTCACATCTAGTATAGGTATTCTTAGCCTGTGTTGGCCCTTTTAAGCCCTTTTTTCCAGACCTAGAAGAGGATAGCTGCTTAATATGATGATAGATCCTTTATTCTCGACTTTAACCTGTCTATTGCCTATTGGCTTTGACATATTAGACACATTGGTATGGTTTATGTAGGTATTCTGACAGAGCTAAGGGGCATTTCATCCCTTTCAGGCCTACAGGCCTAGAGCTAGAGGGACTCCATCTTGATGAAGCTGAGAGGCTTTTCAGGGTTAAGGCAAAGTTTATAGTTAAGGCTGTTTTTCACTTGGAGAGAACCGGTCTGGGCCAGCCCTTATCGGTAGGCTGTATTATTCTCTGTGTGGAAGACACAACAAAAGGCCGGCCGGCTGGGTGTGTGTCCTTGATGCGAGGTGATGCAGAGACCTGGTGGGCGGCAGGCTGATGGCTGGAACTTTCCATGAGGAAACAGCATTCTATATCAGTGAAGTGCAGAGGCGGAGTCAGTGAGTCGAGTGGAGGTGGCGAAGCCAGTCAGTCGTGTTGAGGTGGAGGAGTGGAAAGCAGTGGAGTGGAGTTGGCAGAGAGAGAGGGTTCAACCTGGAGAGAGCTGAGTTGAATAATGAGCTGGAACTGAAGGAAGCAGTCAGAAGCAGTTACTTATCAGGAGGAGGTGTGAATAGCTGGAGTCTGAAGTAATGCCTTTTAGAAGAGACGGAGGAGAGATCGTGGACTAACCTATGGGAGCAGATGGAGTTATTTGGACATTGGTGCAGAGACTGAGTGAATAAGCTAGTGGAATGAAGGGTGATCAGAGCGGCAGGAACCATTAAGATTGAAGCTGGAAGGTGGAGACAGTTCGTGGGGGAGAGGAGTCCAGTGCAAAGTGATCAGCGCAGAGGTGTACCCAAGAGTGCAGGAGAGAGAGAGAGTCTGAGATGAGCCAAGGCACAGACGAGAGAGGAACCCAGATGACAGCTAGAACAAGACTACTCACTAATCAGGTGAACTCTACCCTTAATCTTGTCCTTATTCCCTAAGCTATTGTATTGCTAATCTTTTCTCTTTCAGCGGTGTGTTCTATCTATAGTCTTTGTCAGTTACAGATCTGTGTAAATGTTTATATTGTTCTAATAAAACCCCCAGTTTGTATTAAACTAAAATGCGCCTCGTATTCTTGTTCAATCCAGGTAAATGTATCTCCTAGGTGTTTATTAGGTACATGAATGGATGAGTAATCCCAATCAGGTAAGTGGTGATCACATAAATAGGGAGTGAGTGGACCTATGATGCCAAGAATAAGAGGTACATTATATTAATTGGCTAACTCCTAATATTGTAGTAGCAGACCCTTAGTGAAGAGACTTCCCAATATATATATATATAGGTGTTCATAGGAATGTGGTCGTCGTTGATATGCGGCGTTAGTGAGAACGTTGGGTAGGAGACCAGCGTGTATACCCACAGGATTGTGGTTTGAATAAGTGAGAGCGTCAGGGAGGAGACTGGCGTGGAGGTTTGCTGGATTGCGAACCGTTTGGAAAGGAGAGCATTGGGTTCTGCAGGCCCATGTGTAGACGCACCGGATTGTGTGTCATATCTGCCCTAGGGTAGATCAGTCTGGGTCTGAGTGGCCACGAGACTAACTGATGTATGAGTGTGGTGTAGGGTATGGATATCCCTAGTAATCAGTGAGTATTCTTAGTATCCCTATAGATTTAGTGGTGTTTTTAATAATATGAGCTTGTATATTGCGAGTTCCCCATCCTCAGGTAGGTACCCAGGTGCCTGGATGTATAGTCCTGAGGAGGGATGTGATTACGTTCTGGCTGGGTTGGAGGGGCCCCTAGGGGCTGATCCCATCTAATCAGAAAATCCGGCCATTACATTTGGCGTAGTCGGCATCTTACGAATCCTGTGTGTCCTGGCCATGTGCTTAGAGAATTTCCCATGTGTTGTGTGGGAGTGCCCTGAGCGCCGGTTCCATCTGGCGTAATGTTGCAGTTTATGTAGCCTGAGTGACCTATGGGCTTGAACAGTTGCAGCGTGAGGAGATTGCATTACATCATGGCATTTGGTTTATTCAGGGTGGAAGGAATGGTTTTCATCTTGGTGTTTAAACTGTCAGGGTTGAAGGATGGCATTACATGAGGAAGCCAGTTACATCTTTGTGATGGTCCAATTGTATAAATGTGTGTAAAAAATGCTTTTAAATTGCCCATTAAATTGCTTGCTGCATCTGCTTATGCTGTGCAATGTGAAATGTGTTCATTGTAATAGGATCTGTGGAGTTCTTTGCATTTAGCTCCTTGTAAATATGGCTTGTGAATAGCGCCATGTTAATGTGGCTTGTGAGGTGCAGGTTCTCATGTTGATCTGCTGTGTTCCTTGTGAATTGCGCCTTGGATATATTGTTTGTGAAAAGCTTGTCTTGTAAATATGGCTTGTGAATAGTGCCATGTGGTCATGGCTTGGACAGGGCATGTTATCATTACGTTAGGCAGGAGAGAGCTGGATCTCTCTCGGGTGCTTGGGGATAACGTTTTGAAAATGTGTGTACGTGTTATCTGTAAACGTGAAGAGATGTGTTCATGATTTTCCCATGTATCTGCAGTCATTGGGAATTGATTGTGCTTGAGCTGCCAAAGGGTTAATATCTTGAATTTAGATGGCAGTCTTTATTTTTAACATGCTGTCAACACGCATGGTTATCTGACCTGACTATAAAAGTCAGTGGATTATTTGATGGTTTGATTTTGACTTTTATTGATTCCTTGGTCTGCCTATGTGCTTTGTCGGCTTCTTGACGGAAAGGTAACATCTTGGGCTTTGCGAAGGGTTCTGTTCATTTCACATTCTTTTTGAAATGCGTCTACGAATTTGTGTGGGTTTGCCTTGGAACTGATGCGGTTATAAATCAACCAGTCAGATTGAGATAAGGGTTTGCACGGAGAGAGCTGTGTTCTTTTAAATGCGCTTCTTAATATGCATCCACTGACATGTGGAGAATTATTTTTGAATGCATGATTTAAAATGAGTGAAATGTTAAAAAGATGGCCCTGTTAGAGTGCACGCTACGGGGCTGTTTTCATTAATTATTTCTTTGAGGGTTTTCCATCTAGAAAGGAATGTGCTGGTTGCAATGATCACAGGTTGAGAATAATCAATCTTGCCCGACAGTGCATGGTAACATGTGCTTTTAATTAGTGAAAGGCAACCGTGTGCTTTTGAAAACAAATGTGTGTTCTTATTATTATTTTCCCAAATGTAAACTGAAACTTTTTTTTATAAATGTGTCTGTATGCAGCAAAACCGGCATTGGTAAGTTAATATACTCAGTTAGAAAATAAATAGCTGTTTCATAATATATGAATGTGGCCCTTTTATTAGGTTGGATTAAATAGTTTGCGCTATAAATTACACTGTAATGCATAATTACATGATGCCCCTGGTTGAACGAACCTCAATGGTGAAATGTGTCTGCATTTTATGTTGTTTTAATATTATTTCTCTTTCAACAGCTGACAATGGTCCATGTTAATTCGTTTTTTTTTTGCAGACTGTATAATCTTGTGTGCACAACTGAGTTGCCCCTTACTAAATCAATGCCCATATTTTAATGTCTTGCCTTTAGCTGAATTAGTTAGACCAAAAGTCTTTTTAGAAACTGGAGCTTTTAAGTAGCAGTACATTGTAACAGAATTGTTTTTTTTTAGAATGCTAGCTTTCGTTAGTTAGTGCAATCAGGCCTGGGAACAAGCTTACAAGGAATTTGTTTGTCGACCTTGGCAGACCAGCTGGTTTGTGAAGACGAGTTTTTTTTTTTCCTCTGCAGGCTTCGACTGCAGCCTGTCCTATTATGATTGGCTATAATCCAATTTTGTTCCGCGGACGGCTTGTTTATGTAAGGGTGGGGTTAACTCGCTCTTCCTAGCTGTTGACGCAGGCAGCTTCATTGCCTGCTGATAAGGGATTCTTGCACACTCTTGGCCCTTGGCAGTAGGCCTGGGCGGGCTTCTCTGATCAGGGAAATGGAGGCTTGCAGTGCCCTGCTCCTGCTGTGAGATCATCATTTGGCAGTGATTCAAATTGCTTCACACTGTAGCCTGGCTCCCGCGTCTGAAGGGAGAAGGCTGTCTTAGAGAGGATTAGGGTATGATTAGGCCCTGCTAAAATTTCATTAAAAGTTACATTTTGAATGAGTTTAATTAATTAGGATATTTTCTTTTCAATAATGAAAGGCACCCGGGGTGCTTTTTAAATAAAAATGTTATTTTGCAAGAATAATGATACTTGTTTTCTTGTCCTAGGATTGCTGGGTTGTGGTGTTGGTGCGTGGGTCGGCCCCCCCCTCCCACTTCCTTTTCTTATTTTAGTTTTTTACTTTCATGTTTTTATGTTAGTTTATTATTTTTGGAAGATGGAACCAGACCAGACCAGACCGGAAGGGTGATGGATGGCCGCATCGGAGGAAGTGTCCGGATACCGAAGATGCAGGGTGGTGGCCTACACTGAAGTAACAAAATTGACATTGGACTCTTTTTTTTTTTTGATAAAAAACATACCAAGCAAAAGGATTTTCTTCTATAATTCCTTGGCCTGCATTATTCTTTGCAATCACTACGAGCAGGCCCCACTTTAAAAAAAAAAAAAACAACAAACATGTCACCTATTATAGTTTTCCTGTTTTCTTCAAAACAGTTTTTGCCAATGAAGGACTTTTTTTTGAATGGTGGTGCACACATGTGTTCCACAGTGTGAAGAAACTAAGTGATATATATATACACCAGCTATCTTGTAGTAATGGGGTTGTCTTTATTTTACTGTTATTACAATTTCACCTTGATTGATCAAAGGGTGGTTACCTTAGACTTTGTATTGTTCTGGGAGGTGTGTCTTTTAGTATGATTATATATTAATGTTTGCCCAGACCTTGAAAATAATTTGTCATGTCTACTTCTCAGATTTCACCAAAATGTTTCCTTAAATTGACAAATGTCAGTAGGCCTCATTTAGGCCCATTGTTATTTTTATTCCACAAACAAGCCCCTACACCAATAGATTTCATGAGTCATCATTAGCTTAAGTTGACTATAGTAGGTAGGCCTCATTTAGGCCCTTTGTTGTTTTCTCTTTAGAAGTTGAAACACATTTAGTTCTTAAGTTGTCCGAAGTAGGTAGGCCCCATTTAGGCCCCTTGCTGTTTTCATTCAACACATAAGTCCCTACATCACTAGATTTCACCAGTTATCACTAGAAGTTGAGGCACATTTAGTTTGAGGATGCTTTGGTTAGTTTCTGTTGTTATCAGATCCAATTTCAGATATGTTTCAGCATTCAAGTCAAGGGTGCTTTGATTTGTTTTCAGTTGGTTGTTAGGTTTGTATTCCCTACAATTGAGTTTCAGGTGGAATTTCCTTAAGTTGTCATTATTTTTAGGGAGTTTTTCAGTTTTTGATTTGTTGATAGATTGTGTTGATGTTTGTCTATATGGATGTTATTGTTTATAAGATGTTTGCAAGATAAGGATCTAAGGGTGGATGGCAGAGTTTTTGGCTCTATTTAGCAGTGATATAGATCTTAGTCTTGCTCACATCTAGGATAGGTATTCTTAGCCTGTGTTGGATAGATTGTGTTGATGTTTGTTTATATGGATGTTGTTGTTTATTGATGTTCGCAAGATAAGGATCTAAGGGTGGAATGTAATGGCAGAGTTTTTGGGCTCTATTTAGCAGTGATATAGACCTTAGTCTTGCTCACATCTAGTATAGGTATTCTTAGCCTGTGTTGGCCCTTTTAAGCCCTTTTTTCCAGACCTAGAAGAGGATAGCTGCTTAATATGATGATAGATCCTTTATTCTTGACTTTAACCTGTCTATTGCCTATTGGCTTTGACATATTAGACACATTGGTATGGTTTATGTAGGTATTCTGACAGAGCTAAGGGGCATTTCATCCCTTTCAGGCCTACAGGCCTAGAGCTAGAGGGACTCAATCTTGATGAAGCTGAGAGGCTTTTCAGGGTAAAGGCAAAGTTTATAGTTAAGGCTGTTTTTCACTTGGAGAGAACCGGTCTGGGCCAGCCCTTATCGGTAGGCTGTATTATTCTCTGTGTGGAATACACAACAAAAGGCCGGCCGGCTGGGTGTGTGTCCTTGATGCGAGGTGATGCAGAGACCTGGTGGGCGGCAGGCTGATGGCTGGAACTTTCCATGAGGAAACAGCATTCTATATCAGTGAAGTGCAGAGGCGGAGTCAGTGAGTCGAGTGGAGGTGGCGAAGCCAGTCAGTCGTGTTGAGGTGGAGGAGTGGAAAGCAGTGGAGTGGAGTTGGCAGAGAGAGAGGGTTCAAGCTGGAGAGAGCTGAGTTGAATAATGAGCTGGAACTGAAGGAAGCAGTCAGAAGCAGTTACTTATCAGGAGGAGGTGTGAATAGCTGGAGTCTGAAGTAATGCCTTTTAGAAGAGACGGAGGAGAGATCGTGGACTAACCTATGGGAGCAGATGGAGTTATTTGGACATTGGTGCAGAGACAGAGTGAATAAGCTAGTGGAATGAACGGTGATCAGAGCGGCAGGAACCATTAAGATTGAAGCTGGAAGGTGGAGACAGTTCGTGGGGGAGAGGAGTCCAGTGCAAAGTGATCAGCGCAGAGGTGTACCCAAGAGTGCAGGAGAGAGAGAGAGTCTGAGATGAGCCAAGGCACAGACGAGAGAGGAACCCAGATGACAGCTAGAACAAGACTACACACTAATCAGGTGAACTCTACCCTTAATCTTGTCCTTATTCCCTAAGCTATTGTATTGCTAATCTTTTCTCTTCAGCGGTGTGTTCTATCTATAGTCTTTGTCAGTTACAGATCTGTGTAAATGTTTATATTGTTCTAATAAAACCCCCAGTTTGTATTAAACTAAAATACGCCTCGTATTCTTGTTCAATCCAGGTAAATGTATCTCCTAGGTTTTTATTAGGTACATGAATGGATGAGTAATCCCAATCAGGTAAGTGGTGATCACATAAATAGGGAGTGAGTGGACCAATGATGCCAAGAATAAGAGGTACATTATATTAATTGGCTAACTCCTAATATTGTAGTAGCAGACCCTTAGTGAAGAGACTTCCCAATATATATATATATATAGGTGTTCATAGGAATGTGGTCGTCGTTGATATGCGGCGTTAGTGAGAACGTTGGGTAGGAGACCAGCGTGCATACCCACAGGATTGTGGCTTGAATAAGTGAGAGCGTCAGGGAGGAGACTGGCGTGGAGGTTTGCCGGATTGCGAACCGTTTGGAAAGGAGAGCATTGGGTTCTGCAGGCCCATGTGTAGACGCACCGGATTGTGTGTCATATCTGCCCTAGGGTAGATCAGTCTGGGTCTGAGTGGCCGCGAGACTAACTGATGTATGAGTGTGGTGTAGGGTATGGATATCCCTAGTAATCAGTGAGTATTCTTAGTATCCCTATAGATTTAGTGGTGTTTTTAATAATATGAGCTTGTATATTGCGAGTTCCCCATCCTCAGGTAGGTACCCAGGTGCCTGGATGGATAGTCCTGAGGAGGGATGTGATTACGTTCTGGCTGGGTTGGAGGGGCCCCTAGGGGCTGATCCCATCTAATCAGAAAATCTGGCCATTACAGACGTCCAGGAGTCGGTCACGAGCTGTCCCACGCAGGCTTCTCGTTGTTGGCGGTGTTGCCAACTTGATCGGAGCAAACAGGCCTTGGCTAATGCAAGCCACGCATGAATCGAAAGATGCTTAACACTCGGACCAGCAAGGTCAGAGTGAGTGTTCTTTTTTACAGGAGCTTGGGTAGGTCTGGGGCAACCAGACCTGTTGTGTAAATTGTCGGTTTCGTCGCCAAGATGGCCGCTGACCATGTGGCTAGTGGCCGGGATGGCGCGTAGAGTGGCACAATGCAAAAGGGCCCCACGCAGATCGTGGAGATGCTGGAGGGCTGATCTTCAGTGCAATGGCTGCTCGGTGGTGGGGGTTCTCAGTTCCCAAAGCACAACATCAAGGATACCTCAGAAGCTGCGCAGTCAGCTTTTCGAGTGTCTTCCAAGAGGTCCGGTCCCACGTCACTCGGTGCCTCCACGGGTCCCTTCTTTGCAGGGACTGTGGATCGGGCTCTGAGAGGTCTGGGAGTCTGGTTCTTGTTGGGCTCTGGGCTATGGCTCTGGCGGGAGGCGGCGGCAAAGCAGACGTCGATTCGCTAGTTGGTACCTGCTTTCACAGGGTGGCCACTCCTAGGCCATAAGGGAGATTCTCTTCAGTCTTCTGTGCAGCAGAATGTCGAAGTCCAGTCTTCTTCTTCGTGTAAATTTGATTCAGGATGATCTGCTGTGCAATGGCACTGCTCCCACTCTTATTCCCAATCTGAGGGGTGGATCACCTACTAGGTCCCTCCTCTGGGAGGAACCAGGAAGGGGGGCGGTTACACCCCCTTTCCTTTGTCCAGCTCCTCGCCAGCCCTGGGTCTGGAAAGTCCCAGGACCGGTTTGGACCGGCCTATGCACGGGGACACCTTGTGTGCCCCGGGCATGTCTGATTCTATTCAGCCCTGTCCTACCCAATACACAAAACCCTATCTGGGGTGGTGCTCGCACCTCCCAAGGCAGGAAACCCTTTGTCCAGGCCACCATCTGCTGAGTTTTGGTCAGCAGCAGGAGGCCAGACTCGTGTCTGTGGTGGCAGCATCCATTTTGTGATACTGAGGCTCTGGTTAACTTCAACCGGGGTTAAGGCTACACACATGTCGTGTCCCTCTAGAAGGGTGGAATGCTATCCCCATCGACAGAACTGTCGAGGGGATAGTATTCCAATTCGTATGCCACCTTACTCGACATGTTTTGATAAAGCCAAACCAAAGATAGCATTTAACCGCGAGGATTATAATGCACTTAAGAGTATATGGTATGGCAATATCCCGGAACAGCTTAGGTTGTGGTTCCCGACAGCTGCAGACAGGCTCAGCTCATGCTAGAGCACCATCTCACATATTTCCAAGCACTCTGCCTCCAGGATTGATGAGGCCTTCCATAGGAGTGGCTGATAGGAACATATGTGTCCAGTTTAGGGTTAGGCACAGGCATACTGTACCTAAGTAAGAGGTGATTACACCAACTTACCCCAGCTGAGTGATCAGCCAGTTGTGTCAAATATGGAGGCCAGGCCAGGGGTGGCACAATACATGCTGCAGCCCCTGGTAGTCCTTGGAAACACCTATGTCCTGGGTACCTAGGGTACACTACTACAGGGGCTAATAAGGTGAACCAGTTCCAATTCGTAATGCACCTAAAGTGCATTGGCAGTAATTTAGAGAGAGAACAGCAGGCTGTGGGTCTGATTAGCAGGCCCACAGCCACATTAAGTCAGAAACCAGTGAAGCAAAAAGCAAAAATTTGGGGTGACCATAGGATAGCAGACCCTACTCTCCTACATAACCCCCCCCCCCCCAAACGCAGGGACATTAGACTAACCTTGACCAGTTGTGTCTTCATGTTCTAAGTGGAAGTACCTGGAGAGACCATCTGCGTTGCCATTGTCAGTCCCTGGGCGGTGCTCCACTGTAAAGTCCATCCCCTGTAGGGAAATGGACCACCTGAGTAGTTTGGGGTTTTCACCCTTCATCTGATTAAGCCATAAGAGGGGCTTATGGTTGTTCTGAATCTTGAAGTGAGTGCCAAATAAGTATGGTCTCAGCTTCTTCAGGGCCCACACCACAGCAAAGGCCTCCCTCTCTATAGCTGACCAACGTTTCTCTCTGGGGGTCAGCCTTCTGCTAATAAAAGCAATGGGCTGGTCCTGGCCATCTACATTAAGCTGTGAAAGCACTGCTCCCACTCCTAACTCAGAAGCATCTGTTTGGACAATGAACTCTCTTGAGTAGTCAGGACTCTTCAGGATAGGTGCAGAGCACATGGCCTTCTTCAGGACATCAAATGCCTTTTGACAGATTTCTGTCCACTGAACCTTTTTGGGCATCTTCTTAGATGTCAGATCATTAAGAGGAGTCACAATGGACCCATAGTTCTTAACAAACTTCCTCTAGTACCCATTCAGGCCCAAGAAAGCTCTGACCTGAGTCTGGGTGGTTGGAGGGGACCAGTCCTTGATGGTCTGGAACTTACTCTCCAGTGGTTGAACTTGGCCTCCACCTACAAGGTGGCCCAGGTATACAACCTTGCTCTGCCCTATCTGGCACTTTGTTGCCTTGATAGTGAGGCCTGCCTTTTCCAGAGCCTCAAGCACTTCCTTCAGGTGGACCAGGTGATCCTCCCAGGTGGAGCTAAAGACAGCAATATCATCCAGATAAGCTGCACAAAAGTCATCCAACCCAGTGAGGACTTGATTCACCAACCTTTGGAAGGTGGCAGGTGCATTTTTCAAACCAAAAGGCATCACCACAAACTGATAATGCCCACTAGGGGTAGAAAATGCTGTCTTGGCTTTAGACTCCTCAGCTAACCTGATTTGCCAGTAGCCAGCTGTCAAGTCAAATGTGCTCAAGTATTTGGCAGAAGCCAACTTGTCAATGAGCTCATCTGCCCTTGGAATAGGGTGTGCATCTGTCCTGGTGACAGCATTGAGTCCTCTGTAATCCACACAGAACCTCATCTCTCTCTTGCCATCTTTGGTGTGAAGTTTGAGGACCAGAACCACTGGGCTAGCCCAGGGGCTCTCTGAAGGCTCAATGACACCTAATTCCAGCATCTTTTCAATCAATCAATCAGTGACACTTATAAAGCGTGCTACATACCCGTAGGGTCTCAAGGCGCTGGGGGGGGGGGGGGGGGGGTGCCGCTACTGCTCGAACAGCCAGGTCTTCAGCTTCTTCCTGAAGGAGAGGTGGTCTTGGGTCAGGCGCAGGTCGGGAGGGAGGGAGTTCCAGGTCTTGGCGGCCAGGTAGGAGAAGGACCTTCCTCCTGTAGTCGCTCTTCGGATGCGGGGGACGGCGGCGAGGGCGTGGTTGGCTGATCGGAGGTGGCGTTTGGGAGCGTAGAAGTTGACTCGGCTGTTGAGGTAGCTCGGGCCTTGGTCGTGTAGGGTCTTGTGTGCGTGGGTGAGGAGGTGGAAGGTGATTCTTTTGTTGACGGGGAGCCAGTGGAGGTCTCTCAGATGTCCGGAGATGTGGCTGGTTCGTGGGATGTCGAGGATGAGTCTGGCTGAGGCGTTCTGGATCCGCTGGAGTCTCTTCTGGAGCTTGGGGGTGGTACCGGCATAGAGGGCGTTGCCGTAGTCCAGTCGGCTGGTGACGAGGGCCTGGGTGACGGTCTTCCTGGTCTCGGTGGGGATCCACCAGAAGATCTTCCGTAGCATGCGTAGGATGTTGAAGCACGCCGAGGAGACGTTGTTGACTTGCCTGGTCATGGAGAGGGAGGAGTCCAGGATGAAGCCCAGGTTTCGTGCATGGTCTGTCGGTTTGGGTGCGGTGCCCAGGGCGGGAGGCCACCAGGAGTCGTCCCAGGCGGAGGGTGAGGAGCCCAGGATGAGGACCTCCGTCTTGTCCGAGTTCAGTTTCAGGCGGCTGGTTGTCATCCACTCGGCTACCTCTTTCATCCCTTCGTGCAGGTTGGCTCTGGTGGCGGCGGGGTCGTTGGTCAGGGAGAGGATCAGCTGGGTGTCGTCGGCGTAGGAGATTATGCTGAGGTTGTGTTTGCGTACGATGGCCGCGAGGGGGCTCATGTAGACGTTGAAGAGGGTGGGGCTCAGAGATGATCCTTGGGGGACGCCGCAGATGACTTCTTCTTTTGCACCTCAGTCTTTATACAGTCCCTGACGTGGTCAGGTTGCCTGTAAATCTTGCTCTTTACAGGAAGACTGTCACCAGTGTCCACCACATGGGTACACCAGTTAGTCTGACTGGGTGTCAAGGAGAACATATGTCTGTATGCCTGTAGAACTTGTCTGCAGTCATGTTGCTGATGCTCAGTGAGGCTGCCATCTAAGGCCACACCATCGACTGAGCCATCCTCAGGGTTCTGAATGAGCAGATCTGGGAGAGGGTCACTCTCTTCCTCCTGTCCCTCATCTGTAGCCATGAGCAAGCCCATGTCTTCCCTGCTGACATATGCCTTCAATCTGTTTACATGGAGCACCCTGTGGGGGCTCCTGGGAGTTCCTAGGTCCACCAAGTAGGTAACCTCTCCCTTCTTCTCCAGAATTGTATGGGGTCCAGACCATTTTTCTTGGAGTGCTGCTGGGGCCACTGGCTCCAACACCCATACCTTCTGTCCAGGCTGAAACTCAACAAGGACAGCCTTTTGGTCATGCCAAGCTTTCTGTAATTCTTGGCTAGCCTCAAGGTTTTTGGATGCCTGTTCCATGTACTCTGCCATCCTGGAGCGGAGACCAAGTCTTGCTTAGGCTTTTTGAGAGGTAACTCCCATCCTTCCTTCACTAGACACAGGGGTCCTCTTACATGGTGCCCAAACAACAATTCAAAGGGGCTGAAGCCAACCCCCTTTTGAGGGACCTCTCTGTAAGCGAACAAAAGGCAGGGCAGAAGGATGTCCCATCTTCGCCTGAGCTTTTCAGGTAATCCTTTAATCATCTAGAAACAACAAAAAACCTGACAGTCTATAATTAAGCTGAGTCTAAGGTGTTCTCACCGAAAAGAAATCATCAGAACTGGACATGCACTGGACCAGCCCTGCAGTAGTCAAGAGACACTATTGATGTAAACAAAGTCCTATCAGCCCACCCTCGTGGCGGAGCATCTTCATTTAGGATATGTGAAACCTGGCTGGTGTCTCCATGCCTAGATGAATTGGCGGGATGACATGTGCCAAGGGTTCAATGAGTGATAGTGTCCTCGCCTCTGGAGGTGCTGAAAAAGTGCAGTGCAGTGAGTGTAGTGAGTGAAATTAAAATGACTATCCAGACAAAAAAAATATTTTATTTGGTATTCACCTAGACGTCAATTAAAAACGAGTGAGAGAACAGTGTGAAAAAATCACTGTATTCTTTGCTAATTGGTCAAACAGGCCAACATGTTTCTGCCTTGAGGTGAAAAGTCCACCGGCATTCTTCAGTGCCAAAGATGTGATTCTGCTACTGCAAAGTTTATACTCAAACTTGAAGTGTAAAGTAAAAGTAAAGTGAAAAATAATATATGATGACTGGTATCGTCAATTGGACGATCCTACCGTATCCTTGTCAATTATATGGTTTGTAGTGGATACATTCCCAGTAAGTTGTGGGAGTATAGCCTCACCTCACTCGGCAACGACTCGGAGTGATGAGGCCCCGCTCTCTCCGTCGGTGCCCCTCGGCCAAGTCCTGAGTCGAAGAGGAGGCCTTAACCATGCCCTTTAGGGTCTTTTTAAATCTCTCAACAAGCCCATTGCATTGTGGGTGATAAGGAGTGGTGAACTTGTAGTTGACACCACATTCCTTCCACATAGCTGTCAAATATCCTGACATGAAGTTGGCATCTCTATCAGATATTACCTCCTTAGGAAACCCCACTCTGGAGAAAACTCCAAGTAAGGCCCTGGCCACAACAGGAGCTGTTGTGGTCCTAAGTGGAATTGCCTCTGGGTACCTGGTGGCATGATCCACTACCACCAGTATGAATCTGTGCCCAGATGCTGTAGGGGGATCCATTGGACCTACAATATCAATCCCCACTCGTTCAAAGGGAACCCCCACCACAGGTAGTGGTATTAGGGGGGCCTTTGTTGTTCCACCTGCTTTACCACTGGCTTGGCAGGTTTCACAGGAGCGACAAATCTCCTTGGTGTCTTCAGACATGTGAGGCCAGTGAAAATGAGGGACAAGCCTGTCCCAGGTCTTGTTCTGGCCTAAGTGTCCTGCTAAAGGAATATCATGGGCCAAGGTGAGAAGGAAACCCCTAAATTGCAGAGGTATAACCAACCTCCTGGTTGCACCAGGCTTGGGGTCTCTACCCTCTGTGTAAAGGAGTCCTTCATCCCAATAAACGTTATGGGCACCTTGAGCATTCCCAGCAGCCTCAGCAGCAGCCTGCTGTCTGAGGGGTTCAAGAGAAGGACAGGTTAACTGAGCCTGCCCCAAGTCTGCCCTAGAAGGCCCCCCTGTCCCAAGAAACTCAACCTGATCAGGTTCAAGTTCTTCAGAGACAGTTCCTTCAGGGGTCTAATGATCAGTTTCCTGTGAAGCCTGATCCTCACTTGCAGGCAGTTGGGAAGGCACAGCCTTAACCCTCCTGTTCTTTCTCTTGGAAGGTGCTTGGTCCATTGTTCCAGGATCCAAGACCTGAGGTTCAGAGAGGCACTTTTTGGCCTGTGACCTGGTCACAGCAAGGACATGTGATGATATCCCTAACATCTCTGCATGAGTCCTGTACTCAACTTCTGACCATAGAGAGTTCTCCAGGTCATTGCCCAACAAACATTCTACTGGGAGATCAGCACTAACCACAACTCTTTTTAGGCCAGTTACCCCTCCCCAGGAAAAGTTAACAAGTGCCACACTATGTGTAGTAGTGACATTGCTGGCATTGGTCACCAGGTAATCATCGCCTGGCATGTATTGTCCAGGGTCCACAAAGTTAGGTGTCACCATTGTGACACTGGCACATGTGTCCCTGTAAGCTTGAGCCACTTTGTTATTAATCAAAGGCGTCTGTCTGCATTTGCACAGGTTACTGGGACTTATGTCAGGGGTCAAATCTATGTCCCCTTCACACATCAGAATAGCCTGTGTAAGGGTTCTGACTAGGTCAGAATCTCCTTCAGTTCCCAAAGTGATACCCACTACCCCCTTGGTTTGTGGACCAGCACTGCTAGCTGTACTAGTTGGTGCAGTTGCCTTAGGGGCTGCAGTGCTGGGGGCTCCACCCTTTTTACACTCACTTGTCCAGTGAGAGGTGTTTTTACAAGTTTTACACCAGGGTTTCTTCTGACCTTCTTTCTTCTTCTTCTTGGAAGTTTGGGACCCACCCTCTGTCTCAGTTTGGGGCCCTGTTGAAGACTTCTGGTCTTTAGCTTTCTGCTCCCCACCCTTCTGGTCTGTTTTCTTCTGGTCACCACCCTGGTTCTGGTTCTGGTTCTTTTGCTTAACTCTGGTTCTTACCCATTTATCTGCCCTCTTTCCCAATTCTTGGGGAGAGGTCGAATCTGAGTCAACCAAATGTTGATGCAACTGCTGGTTCTGACAATTATTTAAAATTTGTTCTCTCATCAGCAAATTATACAATCCTTCATAGTCTGTGACCTTGCTTCCCAGCAACCATCCCTCAAGAGCCTTAGTGGCACACTCAACAAATTCAGACCAGTCCTGAGTCTGTGTCTTCTGGGTATCTCTGAACATTAACCTGTACTGTTCAGTGGTTAAGCCTAACCCATCAATCAGAGCACTCTTCAGGACCAGGTAGTTTCTAGAATCCCCATCACTAACTGTGAGGAGTCTGTCTCGGCCTCTACCTTCAAAGGAGAGCCACAAGATTGCTGCCCACTGCTCCTGAGGGATCTGCTGTACTCTGCAGGCTCTCTCCATTGCAGTAATCCATTTATGGATACCATCCCCAGCTTTGTAGGGGGGCACAATCTTACTCAGGTTTCTGTTATCGAAAGACCTGTCTTTATCCTTGTGGATATTGCTGCCACCAGTGGGTTCTATTACCCCACTCTCTCTAGGCTGTCTTCTTCTAGCAAGTTTCTCTTGGGCCAGGGCAACCTCTAATTCCTGCCTCTGAATCCTAAGCTCAGCCTCTCTCATCTTGGCCTCATGTTCCCTTCTCTTAGGGCTTGTCATCTCCTTCCTGGAGTGACCATGAGAGCCTCTAGAAGCATGGGAGTTGTTAGAGTCACCTGAGTGAGTCCTTCTCCTCCGAGGCTTCTGGTTAAGTCCACCTGGGGGTCTGAATGGGTTGTTACCTGATTCAGTCCCAAATAGGCTTAAGTTAGCCTGGTTCAGGCTACTGACCAGCACCTGACTATTTCTATGATCATCTGACTCACTGCTTCCCCCCTCTGTCTCTTCTTCCTCATCCTCTTCCTCCTCATCTACCTGAGGAGCTCCAGTGATGGGGGCTTCCTCATCTACCAGGATGATAGGGGCAGGGGTGTCTACAGTGTCATCCTCTGAAGGATGGCCTCCTTCAGCATCCCCTGTGGGGTTTGCTTTAGAGGTCTTTAGAGCCTCAGACTGATCCAAGATCTCTCTAAGGTGGTCTGTGGTAGGGGTAGGCCCTGTCCTCAGACCCCTTAAGGCACAAAGCTGCCTTAGTTCCTTAAAGGAAAAAATAGCAAATTTGGATGGTGCCCTTGGAGGGTCACTCTCAACAGGGATGTTCCCAGTGGAACCCTCTGCTCCAGACATTGCTCTAGTGTGGGTGCATGTGTTGCAATCTACCTACACTGGTGTTTACCTACTAAACCTATCTAGTAGTTGTAGCTAGGGTGTGCTACTCCCTTTGCTCTACAACAACTAAGTTCAGTATAACTTAAGTATACTAGTCTTGTTTTATATGTACCTAGCAGGTACCTGTATGATCTTTCAAATGATAATCTCAAAGATTGTGATGGTAAAACAACCGCAAGCTCAGATCCCAATCCGCTGCTCACCAATGTGAGAAGTTGGCCTGGTATATAATGCTCACTAATTCTTAGTGATCACTTTGTACCATGCCAAGCAACCCTTATGATGATGGTTGTAATTCAACCTTGTAGACCAGTTATCCTAGTGGTAACGTGGACAAAGCAGTCTTAGGCTAAACTCTGAAAGGCATGTGAAGCCAGCTGTAATACCATACACAACCCCCTTGAATACCAAATGAAAGGGACACCACACAGATATATATTGAAAATATATATTAATTTATTAACTATAAAATCCCCTGGACTCTTTATGAGCACAGAAGCACAAGCGTTAAATCACAAGACACTTTAAAATACACAAAAGTTGCACAATATGGATGAGCCCTAGGGGCCACCTAAACCATATACTAAGAAAGTGGTATAAGAGATACCAATAGGAAAGGGAACAGGCCTAGGGCCTTGGGAATCGCTGGAGCTATTCGAGACTAGCAGTGACTAAGTCGGAAAAGGCCCGCGGGACTCGGGTGCAGTGTTCAAAGTGCACGCACTTTCCAAAGCAAAGTCTATGGTGCGTAAAAAGTACAAAGTTAGAAAGTTAGGAACCTTCCGAGTGACCTATGGAGCTGAAACTTAAGACACAGGCCCTGGAGATGTGTACCAGTGTAGGAACACCGGCGGAGCTGAGTTACCTCACCCACAGGAAGCGGGTGCATAGGGTCGAAGTAGTGTCGGGTTTTGTCACGCTGGTCGATGGTGCTTGGAGCTGAAGATGCTGCAGGCGGCTCGATGTGAAGAGTTCTGGTGGATCCAAGGGTGGATCTGAAGATGTGAAGACCTGAAAGCAGAGGGGACAATGTTCAAAGTCACTAGCCAGTGACCACCGTGGAACCAGATTGGAACCAGGCGATGTCAGGTGCAAACAGGCGTTGTTGGGTAGATTCTTTCTGCAGCCACGTGGACACCGGGGGTCGAGGACATCAAGGAGTTGGTCACGAACTGTCCCACGCAGGCTTCTCGCTGTTGGCGGTGTTGGCAATCTGATCGGAGCAAACAGGCCTTGGCTAATGCAAGCCACGCAGGAATCAAAAGATCCTTAACACTCGGACCAGCAAGGTCAGAGTGAGAGCTCCTTTTTACAGGAACTTGGTTAGGTCTGGAGCAACCAGACCTGCTGTGTAAATCGTCGATTTCGTCACCAAGATGGCCGCTGACCACGTGGCTAGTGGCCGGGATGGCGCGTCAAGTGGCACAATGCAAAAGGGCCCCACGCAGATCGTGGAGATGCTGGAGGGCTGATCTTCGGTGCAAGGGCTGGTCGGTGGTGGGAGTTCTTAGTCCCCAAAGCACAACGTCGAGGATACCTCAGAAGCTGCGCAGTCAGCTTTTTGAGTGTCTTCCAAGAGGTCCGGTCCCACGTCACTCGGTGCCTCCACGGGTCCCTTCTTTGCAGGGACAGTGGATCGGGATCTGAGAGGTCTGGGAGTCTGGTTCTTGTTGGGCTCTGGGCTCGGGCTCCAGCGGGAGGCAGCAGCAAAGCAGACGTTGATTCACTGGTTGGTACCTGCTTTCACAGGGTGGCCACTCCTAGGCCACAAGGGAGATTCTCTTCAGTCTTCTGTGCAACAGAATGTCGAAGTCCAGTCTTCTTCTTCATGTAAAGTTGATTCAGGATGATCTGCTGTGCAATGGTGGCACAATACATGCTGCAGACCCTGGTAGGCCTTGGAAACACCTATGTCCTGGGTACCTAGGGTACACTACTACAGGGGCTAATAAGGTGAACCAGTTCCAATTCGTAATGCACCTAAAGTGCATTGGCAGTAATTTAGAGAGAGAACAGCAGGCTGTGGATCTGATTAGCAGGCCCACAGCCACATTAAGTCAGAAACCAGTGAAGCAAAAAGCAAAAATTTGGGGTGACATTGGATAGCAGACCCTACTCTCCTACACACCTTACTTAATCAAACATATTCTAACACATATTTACTCTCTTATGCAATCACTGATACAAGTCAGCAGTGGATTGTGGGTGCGCGATATATAGTTAGTGCAACTAACTATATATGCGAATTTCAATGGTTTTGTGTGAGCAAAATAAGGTTTTGAAAATGCTAATCCCTAACTATATATGGTCTATAACCTATGGTTTTTTCATTGAATTTCAATGGTTTTTTAAGAGCAAATATCAAAAGCTGTAAAATGTATTCTTCTTTTAATCGAAAAATATATTTGATATGTTTTTAATATAATATTTTTTGTATATATTTTGTTTTCAATATTTTTTTTTCTTTCGCTACCGGTCCGCGTACCGTCTAGCTTCCCATTAGCTCAATTTGGTGCCGCGACCCGGTCCGCGAACCGGTAAACGTTCCGTTACCGCAACTGCAGTGTTAGAAAACAACATTGTGACGCATCGTAAGCGCGACGTATCGCGTTGCCGCGTAATGCGTTTTATGACGCGCCGCGTTAGCGCACCTGGAAACGTTCCGGATCGCGAACCGAGGCGCGAAGCACAGCACCCCGGAAGCGCTCCGGTGCGTAGTGGGACGCGTAACGTAAGCGTAACAGGTCATGTGACTTGTTAATAAAACTTTGTATTGGTTCATTTCACTTTTGGTTTCTTAATGATGTAAGGCTAGGTCATGTGACCTAAAAATAACACTTTTCATTAGTTTAGAACATTTTTTTTTCCCAAATGATGAAAGCCCCCACCTTTTTTTTTACTCTGACTTTCAACTTTGTGAGAGGAAGACCTATTTTGATTATTAAGAGATGGCTTCAATAGTAGCTGCAGCTGGTGGACCCCAACCACCACCTCCTAGGAAGGAAGGACCACCTACCCAGTTCATTCCCAACCCAGAGGAAGAAGAGGAAGAGGAGGTACATGAGAGAGTATTCTTGCCTGAACAGCCCCTGAAATCCCACCACAAGGACAATTTCATTTGGCAGTTTTTTACATTTACTCTAGGCCAAAAAAAGGTCAATGCCCGACATGCCTGATCTGTAAAGAAGTTCTGTCCCGAGGCACAGATAAAAAAGTATAGTTTCGGGAACTATACTATGCGTCGCCACATGCAAAGGTGGCATCCAATAAATTACAGCGTGGCTGAGGTGCGTAACCTCCGTGAAAACCCACCAACTCCTGTGGCCACCACCTCAAGACAGGAAAGTCTTTCGGGACCAGAGGCAAGGGAGTCGGTCCCCAGTATCCAGACCAATTTTGCACACATCAAGCTTGTGTGTATTTATTGTGGGGGATTACTCTGTTATGGCGAGATGAGTGTAAACTTAATGAACAGAGCATATGAAAATCACAAGTGCTCAAAACGCCCCAAAAAGTGGTTTTTTTTTATTATTATTAATATTATTATGTTTCTTATATAGCGCCAGAATCGACCCCCGAAGGGGTATCTCCACGCTTGCCTTGGGAACCCGTCCTGGCTTTTCCCTGTGAGATAGCCCCTATAGGGCATCCCCAAGGTGAAAGCCAGGCATCCCGCCGCGGGGGGGCCGTTGTGGAAATTAAGCAAGCTTAATGCCCAGAGTTGCAGAGTGTGAACCCATGATTAGGTCAGGCACCGAAGCAAGAATTATCGAGTCCATGGACATTTGAGCTCAAGACCCTGCATCGTTGAGAATCGAACCCTGGTCCCGGGTCTGACCTCTGCTTCAGGGTCTGCCTGCTCTAACCAGTGAGCTACACTTCTCCTGTTGAGCCGTTTCTAATGCCTGTTTTTCGTTGTTCCCCCTTAAAAAAAACAAAAAAAATTAAAATTGTTCAAAAAATAAAAAAAATAAATAAAAAATGTTCAGAAAAATAATGAAAAATATATAAAACAACAAAAACAATTAAAAAAAGTTCTTTTTAGAACTACCTCCCATTTATAAAAAATTGCTAAAATGTTTAGCACTCTTGCAATCTCTTTTTTTTTATTCGCTTCCTGGTTCGCGCCCCGGTCCGCGAACCGGAAGCGAACCCAAAAAAAAATGAAAAAAAAAAGTGAATATAAGGGTAGGAGACAGAGAGAATAATGTTAAAAGAAAGAGAGCTAGAGGGAGTAACACAGAGATACTGTATAATAGATAATTATACACAGAAAAGTTGTAAGAGGGAAAAATTGAGAAAAAGAAAATAGAAAAGGAAGTGAAAGAAAAAAGAGTGTAGAAGAATAATAAACAAGAGTTACTTGGAGAATGTGAATAAATCTTCAAATTATAAAGAAAGAGAGTTAAGGAAGTGGAGTAAGAAGTAGGGATAGAACCGGACTAAAACAACAACCCTGAGGGAAGGTGTTAAAAAAAACAGTGAGTGAAAGTAAATATCTATGTCCCCTTCACACATCAGAATAGCCTGTGTAAGGGTTCTGACTAGGTCAGAATCTCCTTCAGTTCCCAAAGTGATACCCACTACCCCCTTGGTTTGTGGACCAGCACTGCTAGCTGTACTAGTTGGTGCAGTTGCCTTAGGGGCTGCAGTGCTGGGGGCTCCACCCTTTTTACACTCACTTGTCCAGTGAGAGGTGTTTTTACAAGTTTTACACCAGGGTTTCTTCTGACCTTCTTTCTTCTTCTTCTTGGAAGTTTGGGACCCACCCTCTGTCACAGTTTGGGGCCCTGTTGAAGACTTCTGGTCTTTAGCTTTCTGCTCCTCACCCTTCTGGTCTGTTTTCTTCTGGTCACCACCCTGGTTCTGGTTCTGGTTATTTTGCTTAACTCTGGTTCTTACCCATTTATCTGCCCTCTTTCCCAATTCTTGGGGAGAGGTCGAATCTGAGTCAACCAAATGTTGATGCAACTGCTGGTTCTGACAATTATTTAAAATGTGTTCTCTCATCAGCAAATTATACAATCCTTCATAGTCTGTGACCTTGCTTCCCAGCAACCATCCCTCAAGAGCCTTAGTGGCACACTCAACAAATTCAGACCAGTCCTGAGTCTGTGTCTTCTGGGTATCTCTGAACATTAACCTGTACTGTTCAGTGGTTAAGCCTAACCCATCAATCAGAGCACTCTTCAGGACCAGGTAGTTTCTAGAATCCCCATCACTAACTGTGAGGAGTCTGTCTCGGCCTCTACCTTCAAAGGAGAGCCACAAGATTGCTGCCCACTGCTCCTGAGGGATCTGCTGTACTCTGCAGGCTCTCTCCATTGCAGTAATCCATTTATGGATACCATCCCCAGCTTTGTAGGGGGGCACAATCTTACTCAGGTTTCTGTTATCGAAAGACCTGTCTTTATCCTTGTGGATATTGCTGCCACCAGTGGGTTCTATTACCCCACTCTCTCTAGGCTGTCTTCCTCTAGCAAGTTTCTCTTGGGCCAGGGCAACCTCTAATTCCTGCCTCTGAATCCTAAGCTCAGCCTCTCTCATCTTGGCCTCATGTTCCCTTCTCTTAGGGCTTGTCATCTCCTTCCTGGAGTGACCATGAGAGCCTCTAGAAGCATGGGAGTTGTTAGAGTCACCTGAGTGAGTCCTTCTCCTCCGAGGCTTCTGGTTAAGTCCACCTGGGGGTCTGAATGGGTTGTTACCTGATTCAGTCCCAAATAGGCATAAGTTAGCCTGGTTCAGGCTACTGACCAGCACCTGACTATTTCTATGATCATCTGACTCACTGCTTCCCCCCTCTGTCTCTTCTTCCTCATCCTCTTCCTCCTCATCTACCTGAGGAGCTCCAGTGATGGGGGCTTCCTCATCTACCAGGATTATAGGGGCAGGGGTGTCTACAGTGTCATCCTCTGAAGGATGGCCTCCTTCAGCATCCCCTGTGAGGTTTGCTTTAGAGGTCTTTAGAGCCTCAGACTGATCCAAGATCTCTCTAAGGTGGTCTGTGGTAGGGGTAGGCCCTGTCCTCAGACCCCTTAAGGCACAAAGCTGCCTTAGTTCCTTAAAGGAAAAAATAGCAAATTTGGATGGTGCCCTTGGAGGGTCACTCTCAACAGGGATGTTCCCAGTGGAACCCTCTGCTCCAGACATTGCTCTAGTGTGGGTGGATGTGTTGCAATCTACCTACACTGGTGTTTACCTACTAAACCTATCTAGTAGTTGTAGCTAGGGTGTGCTACTCCCTTTGCTCTACAACAACTAAGTTCAGTATAACTTAAGTATACTAGTCTTGTTTTATATGTACCTAGCAGGTACCTGTATGATCTTTCAAATGATAATCTCAAAGATTGTGATGGTAAAACAACCGCAAGCTCAGATCCCAATCCGCTGCTCACCAATGTGAGAAGTTGGCCTGGTATATAATGCTCACTAATTCTTAGTGATCACTTTGTACCATGCCAAGCAACCCTTATGATGATGGTTGTAATTCAACCTTGTAGACCAGTTATCCTAGTGGTAACGTGGACAAAGCAGTCTTAGGCTAAACTCTGAAAGGCATGTGAAGCCAGCTGTAATACCATACACAACCCCCTTGAATACCAAATGAAAGGGACACCACACAGATATATATTGAAAATATATATTAATTTATTAACTATAAAATCCCCTGGACTCTTTATGAGCACAGAAGCACAAGCGTTAAATCACAAGACACTTTAAAATACACAAAAGTTGCACAATATGGATGAGCCCTAGGGGCCACCTAAACCATATACTAAGAAAGTGGTATAAGAGATACCAATAGGAAAGGGAACAGGCCTAGGGCCTTGGGAATCACTGGAGCTATTCGAGACTAGCAGTGACTAAGTCGGGAAAGGCCCGCGGGACTCGGGTGCAGTGTTCAAAGTGCACGCACTTTCCAAAGCAAAGTCTATGGTGCGTAAAAAGTACAAAGTTAGAAAGTTAGGAACCTTCCGAGTGACCTATGGAGCTGAAACTTAAGACACAGGCCCTGGAGATGTGTACCAGTGTAGGAACACCGGCGGAGCTGAGTTACCTCACCCACAGGAAGCGGGTGCATAGGGTCGAAGTAGTGTCGGGTTTTGTCACGCTGGTCGATGGTGCTTGGAGCTGAAGATGCTGCAGGCGGCTCGATGTGAAGAGTTCTGGTGGATCCAAGGGTGGATCTGAAGATGTGAAGACCTGAAAGCAGAGGGGACAATGTTCAAAGTCACTAGCCAGTGACCACCGTGGAACCAGATTGGAACCAGGCGATGTCAGGTGCAAACAGGCGTTGTTGGGTAGATTCTTTCTGCAGCCACGTGGACACCGGGGGTCGAGGACATCAAGGAGTTGGTCACGAACTGTCCCACGCAGGCTTCTCGCTGTTGGCGGTGTTGGCAATCTGATCGGAGCAAACAGGCCTTGGCTAATGCAAGCCACGCAGGAATCAAAAGATCCTTAACACTCGGACCAGCAAGGTCAGAGTGAGAGCTCCTTTTTACAGGAACTTGGTTAGGTCTGGAGCAACCAGACCTGCTGTGTAAATCGTCAATTTCGTCGCCAAGATGGCCGCTGACCACGTGGCTAGTGGCCGGGATGGCGCGTCAAGTGGCACAATGCAAAAGGGCCCCACGCAGATCGTGGAGATGCTGGAGGGCTGATCTTCGGTGCAAGGGCTGGTCGGTGGTGGGATTTCTTAGTCCCCAAAGCACAACGTCGAGGATACCTCAGAAGCTGCGCAGTCAGCTTTTCGAGTGTCTTCCAAGAGGTCCGGTCCCACGTCACTCGGTGCCTCCACGGGTCCCTTCTTTGCAGGGACAGTGGATCGGGCTCTGAGAGGTCTGGGAGTCTGGTTCTTGTTGGGCTCTGGGCTCGGGCTCCAGCGGGAGGCGGCAGCAAAGCAGACGTCGATTCACTGGTTGGCACCTGCTTTCACAGGGTGGCCACTCCTAGGCCACAAGGGAGATTCTCTTCAGTCTTCTGTGCAACAGAATGTCGAAGTCCAGTCTTCTTCTTCATGTAAAGTTGATTCAGGATGATCTGCTGTGCAATGGCACTGCTCCCACTCTTATTCCCAATCTGAGGGGTGGATCACCTACTAGGTCCCTCCTCTGGGAGGAACCAGGAAGGGGGGCGGTTACACCCCCTTTCCTTTGTCCAGCTCCTCGCCAGCCCTGGGTCTGGAAATTCCCAGGACCGGTTTGGACCGGCCTATGCACGGGGACACCTTGTGTGCCCCGGGCATGTCTGATTCTATTCAGCCCTGTCCTACCCAATACACAAAACCCTGTCTGGGGTGGTGCTCCCACCTCCCAAGGCAGGAAACCCTTTGTCCAGGCCACCATCTGCCGAGTTTTGGTCAGCAGCAGGTGGCCAGACTCGTGTCTGTGGTGGCAGCATCCTTTTTGTGATGCTGAGGCTCTGGTTAACTTTAACCGGGGTTAAGGCTACACACATGTCATGTCCCTCTAGAAGGGTGGAATGCTATCCCGTTGACAGAACTGTCGAGGGGATAGCATTCCAATTCGTATGACACCTTACTCGACATGTTTTGATAAAGCAAACCAAAGATAGCATTTAGCCGCGAGGATTATAATGCACTTAAGAGTATATGGTATGGCAACATCGCGGAACAGCTTAGGGAGTAGTTCCCGACAGCTGCAGACAGGCTCAGCTCATGCTAGAGCACCATCTCACATATTTCCAAGCACTCTGCCTCCAGGATTGATGAGGCCTTCCATAGGAGTGGCTGATAGGAACATATGTGTCCAGTTTAGGGTTAGGCACAGGCATACTGTACCTAAGAAATTTTGATTACACCAACTTACCCCAGCTGAGTGATCAGCCAGTTGTGTCAAATATGGAGGCCAGGCCAGGGGTGGCACAATACATGCTGCAGACCCTGGTAGGCCTTGGAAACACCTATGTCCTGGGTACCTAGGGTACACTACTACAGGGGCTAATAAGGTGAACCAGTTCCAATTCGTAATGCACCTAAAGTGCATTGGCAGTAATTTAGAGAGAGAACAGCAGGCTGTGGGTCTGATTAGCAGGCCCACAGCCACATTAAGTCAGAAACCAGTGAAGCAAAAAGCAAAAATTTGGGGTGACCATAGGATAGCAGACCCTACTCTCCTACACACCTTACTTAATCAAACATATTCTAACACATATTTACTCTCTTATGCAATCACTGATACAAGTCAGCAGTGGATTGTGGGTGCGCGATATATAGTTAGTGCAACTAACTATATATGCGAATTTCAATGGTTTTGTGTGAGCAAAATAAGGTTTTGAAAATGCTAATCCCTAACTATATATGGTCTATAACCTATGGTTTTTTCATTGAATTTCAATGGTTTTTTAAGAGCAAATATCAAAAGCTGTAAAATGTATTCTTCTTTTAATCGAAAAATATATTTGATATGTTTTTAATATAATATTTTTTGTATATATTTTGTTTTAAATATTTTTTTTTCTTTCGCTACCGGTCCGCGTACCGTCTAGCTTCCCGTTAGCTCAATTTGGTGCCGCGACCCGGTCCGCGAACCGGTAAACGTTCCGTTACTGCAACTGCAGTGTTAGAAAACAACATTGTGACGCATCGTAAGCGCGACGTATCGCGTTGCCGCGTAATGCGTTTTATGACGCGCCGCGTTAGCGCACCTGGAAACGTTCCGGATCGCGAACCGAGGCGCGAAGCGCAGCACCCCGGAAGCGCTCCGGTGCGTACCGGGACGCGTAACGTAAGCGTAACAGGTCATGTGACTTGTTAATAAAACTTTGTATTGGTTCATTTCACTTTTGGTTTCTTAATGATGTAAGGCTAGGTCATGTGACCTAAAAATAACACTTTTCATTAGTTTAGAACATTTTTTTTTCCCAAATGATGAAAGTCCCCACCTTTTTTTTTACTCTGACTTTCAACTTTGTGAGAGGAAGACCTATTTTGATTATTAAGAGATGGCTTCAATAGTAGCTGCAGCTGGTGGACCCCAACCACCACCTCCTAGGAAGGAAGGACCACCTACCCAGTTCATTCCCAACCCAGAGGAAGAAGAGGAAGAGGAGGTACATGAGAGAGTATTCTTGCCTGAACAGCCCCTGAAATCCCACCACAAGGACAATTTCATTTGGCAGTTTTTTACATTTACTCTATGCCAAAAAAAGGTCAATGCCCGACATGCCTTATCTGTAAAGAAGTTCTGTCCCGAGGCACAGATAAAAAAGTATAGTTTCGGGAACTATACTATGCGTCGCCACATGCAAAGGTGGCATCCAATAAATTACAGCGTGGCTGAGGTGCGTAACCTCCGTGAAAACCCACCAACTCCTGTGGCCACCACCTCAAGACAGGAAAGTCTTTCGGGACCAGAGGCAAGGGAGTCGGTCCCCAGTATCCAGACCAATTTTGCACACATCAAGCTTGTGTGTATTTATTGTGGGGGATTACTCTGTTATGGCGAGATGAGTGTAAACTTAATGAACAGAGCATATGAAAATCACAAGTGCTCAAAACGCCCCAAAAAGTGTTTTTTTTTTATTATTATTAATATTATTATGTTTCTTATATAGCGCCAGAATCGACCCCCGAAGGGGTATCTCCACGCTTGCCTTAGGAACCCGTCCTGGCTTTTCCCCGTGAGATAGCCCCTACAGGGCATCCCCAAGGTGAAAGCCAGGCATCCCGCCGCGGGGGGGCCGTTGTGGAAATTAAGCAGGCTTAATGCCCTGAGTTGCAGAGTGTGAACCCATGATTAGGTCAGGCACCGAAGCAAGAATTATCGAGTCCATGGACATTTGAGCTCAAGACCCTGCATCGTTGAGAATCGAACCCTGGTCCCGGGTCTGACCTCTGCTTCAGGGTCTGCCTGCTCTAACCAGTGAGCTACACTTCTCCTGTTGAGCCGTTTCTAATGCCTGTTTTTCGTTGTTCCCCCTTAAAAAAAACAAAAAAAATTAAAATTGTTCAAAAAATAAAAAAATAAAAAAAAAATGTTCAGAAAAATAATGAAAAATATATAAAACAACAAAAACAATTAAAAAAGTTCTTTTTAGAACTACCTCCCATTTATAAAAAATTGCTAAAATGTTTAGCACTCTTGCAATCTCTTTTTTTTTATTCGCTTCCTGGTTCGCGCCCCGGTCCGCGAACCGGAAGCGAACCAAAAAAAAAATGAAAAAAAAAAGTGAATATAAGGGTAGGAGACAGAGAGAATAATGTTAAAAGAAAGACAGCTAGAGGGAGTAACACAGAGATACTGTATAATAGATAATTATACACAGAAAAGTTGTAAGAGGGAAAAATTGAGAAAAAGAAAATAGAAAAGGAAGTGAAAGAAAAAAGAGTGTAGAAGAATAATAAACAAGAGTTACTTGGAGAATGTGAATAAATCTTCAAATTATAAAGAAAGAGAGTAAAGGATGTGGAGTAAGAGGTAGGGATAGAACCGGACTAAAACAACAACCCTGAGGGAAGGTGTTAAAAAAAGCAGTGAGTGAAAGTAAATAGGATTGAAACAAGGTGTATGATAGTGAATAAGGTTAAAACATGTGGAATGACAGAGAGAAAAAACAGAAAGAAGAATAGAAGAAGTGATAGAAAAAGAATAATTGAAGCAGCAAAAAAATGTAAATAAGATAATGTGCTTGAACTACAGAGAGAAAGCATAAAGAACAACTAGTAAACGAGTGAAGAGACAGAGGCGGTGAGATTAAGAGAGACGGACTGAGTGAAAAGGAGTGAGGAACTGTGAGAACAGAGGGTCTGACAAAAGGAGTGGAAGGAGTAGAGAAGGTAAGTAATTGAAAAGGAATGTTGGAAAAAGCAAAGGAAGGAAACTGAGGGTTAAGGAAATAAAGCAGTGGAAGTAATAGAAGTTGAATGTGATAGAGATGTAAGGAAAAAAGTACTAAATACTTACTTTATAGTTGTTGTTAACTCCATCACTTATATTTTTTTTAATTTCAATCTGTGAAAGAAAGAACAAAAATATTAAAACATGTATTTAAAAAATAGAAAAGACAAGGTATAAGGTTGAAAATCATACAATTTTACAAAGAAATAAAGTTAGAGATAAAGATTCAGAAAGGAAAATAAAGTAACTGTGAAAGACAGACAGAGTCAAAAAGAACTAGAATTAGAGTAAATTACTAAGTGAATAAAAAGGAGGATAGATTCCGTGACAGAAAAGAAGGATAGAAGAGAAAAATAAACTAAAGATGTGAAAGATACTGAAAGAATGTGAGTAAGGCAAACTAAATAAGGAAAGGGTGAATAAGGAAAAGAGAGTGAGGGAGAGAGGGGACACAGAAAGTGAAGAAAAGAGTGTCAGATACAGACTGAGTGAAGCAGCAAAGAAAGATAAATGAGTGAAGGTGAGTTATACTAACTGATTGCAACAAAAAAGGAGAACCCAAAATTATTATTTAATTTCGAAAACAAAAGGGAGAAAAGATGGAAAAGAGAAGCAAAGCAGAGCGTCTAAAAGCTAGAAAATGGTGCATGAGAGAAAAGAAAAAAGCAGAGTTGGAATAAGGAAACAAATGTTGAAAGATAAGTAGAGTTAGAGAACAAGGGTGAAAGAGAATAAAACAAAAGGCAATGTGAGTATGTAAAGAGAACTGATATAAGGTTGTAAAAGACAAGTGAGCATGAGACAAGATTAGTACAAATTTAAAATCACAATACAAAATATAGAATTAATTATACATGTTAAATGGATTATTTTTGCTGTTCTCAGAATATATCAAATTTCACTAAAAACAGTGAGTTGAAGGTATTCATCATATAACAGCGGGGAAAAAAAACACAATCAAAATGATTGTGTTTAAAAAATGCATATAATATAACAAATCAGAAATCAGAACTCATCAAAAGTACACTTACTTTAAATGACGTCAAATGATATGCGATGAACAGCTTATACTCTTTTGTGCTCTAAAAAAAACTGTGCCCGCCACTTTCTGAAAGAAAAGCTCTTTGTTTCTGAGTAATATGTTAGAAACAATAAATTACTTTTTTCTCTCTACCGCACTTCTCCTCAAGGCCAAATTGTGTAAGAGCCAATTTAATCTCTTTGAATTCCTCAAAGAAATTACTGTCATTTTCTTATTCCCCGACTTTCAGAAAGAAAACGTCCAAAATCACTTTCACAATCTTGTACTAATAATATCTCCCCCATCTAGTTTCCTCATGTTTCACATTTCCTATAACATTGATACCACTTACTATGAGGCACACTTACACTACCTCTATGACTTTTCCAATTTTTACATTCTCTTCATCTCAGTTGCTAACAAAGCAATTTTAATTAACAGAGTAAATCATATCAACTCTTTGAATCATTATAGACCAGTTATGTATCTCTATGACTACTTTACATTTTTGTTTATTATGATCACTCTAATTCACAAAGCAATTTAAAACAGCAGACTAAAATGTATCAACTGCTCCAATTTTCGTAGGCCACTTTCCTACCCTAAAATTTTGGTTTTAAAAACACTAGGTAAGAATTTTTTAAGTAAAACTGTAAACGTTTTTTGAAAGTTAAAACAGAATCATTGCAGAATGACCAGCCGTTTACAGATTTTAAATAAGCTGTGTAATGTCCTGAATTTGTCAAGGACCATCATGATATATAATTGCTGCAGTTACAAAAATCCTTCCTGATATTGACAACTGCGAAGCCACAACATTTTTTATTAAAGTTGTCAATTTAGTTCTATCAGACCTACATCGTTGGAACATTAAAATGACATACTGGCCATAACTTCGTATAAATAATGTGGACAGCATTGCAGACTTACATTGGCTACACTCCATGTTTTGATTGGCTGCTTTTACTAGCTTATTAAAAGATACTGATTTACTGTCAGGCAAAGTTAAATATATAAATCTTTCTGAGTCTACACTAGTAGTACTTGATAGCCTACAGTTCTCGCAGTCATGCTGCCATTGATAAGAAAGGTCAAACAGATAATCTACATCTACACCTTCATCTTGCAAAACATCAAGCATATACATTAAAAACTCCTAAAAATCCTGCTGAATATTTTGAGAGAATTGTGTTTGACCTGAACATTTGTCTAAGAGATTTCGAATTTCAGATACACTTTCTATTTTTCTTCTATCAGTGCTACATTTCTCTAACCCAGAATTTAACAAATCTTTGATCTAAATTGACCACAATCTGTTCGTTTAATGTTTCTAGAGAAAAGACAACATTGACCACTACATTAGCATAGCAGTTGACACCAGAACTATTTTCAAATTGAAAACCAACAACATCTTGAACAGCATCCATTTTCTTTCTGCTTACAATTTCGGGTTCATCGACTTTTTGTGTTTTTGCTACAACATCCCTACTATTGGTCACATTTGTTCGTTTCCGGCCTACCACATGTTTTTCAAACAAAGGATTTCGAGGCAAATGTGCCGCATACTCTCTTCTTAACCTATTGTATTCCTTAACACAATCTAGATCTGCACAAATATTTGTCTCATCACACTCAATCAAGTACAATCCAGATAAAGTGCTGACCTGTGATAATGCCACATAAGCCATACCCTCCTTGAACACAGAACTGCCAATATTCACCAAAGCACTGTCTACACTTAAACCTTGCGATCTATGGATTGTCACTGCTTATGCCAAGCAAACAGGAAACTGCTTACGGTGAACATATAAGTCTTTAACAAGCAAAAACCTAGCAGAGCAACAGCCAATTTGCTGTACATCCTCAATGCCATCAAATTTTATTTTTATAAATTCAATTCCATCTCTTTTTCTGTATTTCTCAAAATCAACAACATTACCCATTGATCCATTTACCAGACCTCTTTCAACATTTAAATTCCTTCTCAAAATGATACAGCAATTTAGGCACTCATCCAGAGTCTTTTCAAAACACGCAGTTTTTGATATAGTCTTCTCTAATGAATCCAATTTAGATTTCAAATTTTCAGACAAAATAATTGTTGCTTCCATATGCTCAATTCTGTCAATAGCTTCCAGTTTCACTATGTCTTGGTTTTCTAAATTCAACATTTTGTTGTTGAAGATGGAACATTCTTGCAGAGTTGGCATCAAACATATCCCAGATTTCTTCTCAGTAATTTTCTGAAAAATATTCTCTGGATACAAATTTGACAATAATCGTGCATGTAAAGCTTCCTTTCCATGCTCAGTCACTTTTCCAATTCTAACATCTTGTAGAATATTCTTATAATCTTCATCCTTCGCCTGACGCATATTTTCAAGCAGTTCAGCATAATTGAAGTTTAACCATATATTAACCTTGCCAATGCTCCCTAGGCACTTCCCGGTATCTTCATGCGTAAGCAGTTTAAACACTTGTTGTCCTTTCACTGGTGTCAGCTGCAGAAGATCACCGAAAACAATGATGTGTTTGCCACCAAATAACACATCATACCCTGTTTTAGGAACTTCTTGCATTCTCAACTGCACAAAGGCAAGCATGACATTGGGAACCATGCTTACTTCGTCAATGATAAGAAGTTTCATCTTCTTTAGGACTCTTGAAACTTCACAACAAGCATCTCCCGATAACTTGTGGTATTGTAATTTGTTGTCATGCTCCACCGGCAGCATCAGTAGCTGATGCAAAGTAATACCTTTAATGTTATGTGCTGCCAAACCAGTTGGAGCGGTGACAACACAAGACAGCGATGACTCAGTCCTTTTCTGCAAATAACATGAAATTGCTTTAATGAGGAAACTTTTTCCAGTTCCTGCTTCTCCACTCACGTACAGTCGGACAGGCTTCAATGACGTACATGAGCACTGTTTCTTCTCATGACTTAATCCATGATCAATTTGGTTGGTAACTTCGTCATATATTTTCCTCTGCTCAACGTTGAGATCTCTTGCCAAATCTTCTAAGTTAACCGCAACTTCCTGAGCATGTGCCATGGCTCTTTTCACTTCAATCATGGCAGTGGTAGCTTCATTTTCGATAACTGGTCCTCCTAGTGGATCCTGACTCAATGAAGTGGAACTCTGACTGTCCTGAGAACTGTCTCTAGCAATCTCGGCTGCAATTGTTGCTTCCTGCTCGATTTCTGCATTCAACATTTCTAGATATTTTGGAAAAACAGGACATTCTATGGACTCCTTGGCTGCATTGAAAGAATCTTCATAACAGAGGAAATCTCCAAGCAGTTCCTCTTCTGCACGCCAAGGCTTGAAAAGTTGCAAAAGAGCTAAATAGAAAAACTCTTTTCTTTCAGGAGATTCGCAATTCAATTTTCGATGATTAACCAATTGGCATTTTCTTTGCTTGACCAGACATCCCTCACTTCCAATTACAGCATACACTCCTTTATCAATATCGTCTTTGATGTTCCTTTTGAATATGTAATTTTGTAGAACCTCATACAGAAAAACATTCTCGAGATGACTGCTTCTATTTGGATAATATGTATCCAACATGTTGGTCTTCAAAATATCTGTACTGTTTGGCTCCTTCTCCGCCAAATACTCAGTTTCCCGTACAGGTTTCAGAACTCGATTATGTGTTGCAGCAAGACCAAGACTCACCCAAATTATACTCCTAGATTTGGCATAGAGACTTGCTGAAGATAACCGATCAGAACATTCGTATGCTCCGATTTCTCGATGCAACAACATCTTTAGACTGAAACTGTACAACTTCTTACTGAGGCTCTTTTCATGTGAAATGTCATTCCACATATCCTTTGGTTCTGTCTTTTCTTTTTTTTGTGATATAAGACGTCACATACCGAGCCACAGCCATACAGTTGTCAGCCAAAAGCTGTATATCCATGTTGGCATTCCACATGGACAAAATCATTGGGGTGTAGTCGTTGATGTACTTGGACTCTTCGTTTCTTTTTAAATTGTATGTATTTTTGGGTGATTTCCTCGTCACATTATGTCGCAGCGAAGACATCAAATTGTTCACTCTTCCTTCAGATATCACTGATATTGGAAACCCAAAATGAAATTTTGTATAGAACTTGTTCTTGTTTCTAAATTTACGATGACAGTATTTTCCACAACAATGGTTTTGAAAGCTTAAAACTTGTTCTCCTAAACTTTTGTCTTCCTTTGTCTTTGGAACAGCACATGTAGAATACTATTCTATGAAACTTATCACTAAGTCATCCGGATCTGTTCCAAATTTGGGTGCATCTTTGATCCATAGCAGCATATGTATATGAGGAGCACCTCTTGCTTGATGCTCCTTTCTCCAGAAGAAATCCTACACCTCTCCAAGAGGTGGATTTTTCTTGTTCGTAATGAAAGACATCATAGCTTCAAATCTATGATTGAAGTACTTGTATACATTGACTGGATCCAAAGAGCACAGTCCGGGTGTGTTAGAACTGGGGGTCTCTAGTTGGCAGAGGTAGGTACCAATGTCCAAATAGGGACCCTTGCTTCTAGTCAGGACGAGGAGATAACCCTCTTAGATAACCCCTGCTCGCCCTCAAGGTAGCTTGGCCTGAGCAGTCTAGGCTAACCCGAGGCAATGCGTTAAGTATTTGTACCAACACTCACAGTAACACAGTGAAAACACCACAAACTGATTCCACAACAGTTTAGGAAAATAAAGATATTTATTCTAAACTACACAAGACCAAAAACGTCAAAAATCCAACATACACAATGCAAGGTTACGGTTTCAAATGAGTTCTTCAGGTTGTAATCAAAGTTCTTTAAGTTGTGATCAAATGATCCACAGATGCGTGAAAAGTTCACAGTTGAGTCACGCTGACTCACAGTACCTTTTAGATGCAACAAAGTTCCACAAGCAGGAAGCTGGTGCGGTGGAAACAAGCGATGCGTTACTCCTGAGACCCTGGGGAGGCGATGCGACAGCCCCGCTGCAGCAGCGGGCGTGCGGCGACGAATCCGGTCTGTAAGGGGAGGAAGGCAGCTTGCGTAGATTCCGGTGCGTAGGTTCCGTGGGAAGTCTGTTCTCGCAAAGGCACGATGCGATGATCTCGTAGGGGCTGCGACGATCTACGGGGCAACGATGCGCGGTCCAGCGGTGACCCTCTCTCTCGCAGCTCCTTGATGTGATGTTTCTGCGACGATGTTCGCAGCGACGTGATTCAGTCCACAAGCAAGCGGTGCGGCGATCTCACCCAAGCGACAGGCTCTGGGACGACACTCGCAGCGATGTTCGATTCTCCCGCACCGGGCTGGTGCGTCCCACAAACGAAGGGTGCGACGGCTCCGGCAGCGACGTCAGGCGCTGCGCCGATTTCGACCTTCGTAGCGGTGGGAAACTTCTCGCACTGTCGGGGATGCGCTCCGCAAGCGAGCGATGCGACACTTTTCAGCTTCACACGTTTCTCAGCTTAGTCTCAAGCTTCCCAGCTCAGGTTCAACTTCTAGAGGCCCCACAACTGGATCAAGCACTCTACGAAGGACAGAACTCTCTCAGCAGAGTTCAGGGAGACTGGGGGTGAAGTCCTTTTGTTCCTGGGACTTCGGAAACAGGGAGCCAGCTCTTCTCAGGCCCTTGGAGATCCCTTCAAGACAGGGGCAACAGCTCACAGCAAAGTCCTTCCCCTCTCCTTGGCAGCAAAGCAACAGCAGGTCAGTCCGGCAGAGCAACAGCAGGACAGTCTTCCTTCTTCAACGACAGCTTTCTCCTTGGCAGAGGTTTCTTCTTGATTTCCAGGATGATCTAATTTTCTGTTGTCAGGGGTCCTGTACTTATACCCCTAAAGTCTTTGTTATCTCTGTGCATGTGGGCCCTGAGCCCGGTCTGAACCAGTTCTGGGTGGATCCTGAGCACCTTGATGTGCTGGCTGCATCTTTCCTTTCAGAGTGAGGGGCAGAGTCCTCAGCCGCCCAGCAGGAGGTGGAGCCAGCATTGTGGTAGGCAGGCACAGCCCTATTCAGCCCAGGTGCTAACTCCTCCCACCACTCAGGTAGCAATTGCTCCATTCAGCCTAGTGCTGACTCATCCAGCCTCTGGGGCATTCCCCAGCCCCTGTCACTCGCAAACCAGACAGTCAATACACAAACAGTCTCAGGCACACAGAAGGGTCAGACAAGAGAACAGCAACTTTCTAAAAGTGCGTTTCTCAAACACAGGATCCAAAAACCATCTTTCCTAAAAGATACGTTATTACATCCTGAGTTCAGGGATACTAGATACTTATGTCCTATCTTGCTCCTATGGGAAGAAACACTGTTAACCACGGTAGCCAGCATCCCCCATGTTAACCTATGGAGCAAGATAGCCTTACAATAGTGAAAAACGAAAATGGCTGTAATTCACTACCAGAGCATGTCACCTGCACCAGTACATGCTCTACCTTTCACATACACGGCACCCTGCCCAGGGGGGTACCTTGGGCCTTCCATAGGGGTGACTGAGGTGCACGAAAAGGGAAGGGTTAGGCCTGGTCAGCGGGGACGCGGACCAGGAGGACATGGCAGTTCTAAACTGCCCGTAGGCGCTGCAGTGGCAGGCCCGAGACACCATTTTAGAGCTACTCCTGTGGGTGGCACAATCAGTGCTGCAGGCCCACAAGTAGCATTTGTCATCACCGGCCCTGGCACACCCAGTGCACTTTACTAGGGACTTCATGGTGATCCAAATATGCCAAACATGTATATCCAATCAGAATAACAATTTACATAGGGAGCACTTACACTCTGGCACTGATCAGAAGTGGCAGAGTGTCCAAAGCATCTAAACCAGCAAAAACGAATCCAGCACAGCATCGAAAAATACAGGAGGCAGAGGCAAAAAGATAGGGGTAATCACGCCAAAAGATGTCAGGTCTAACACGTGTCCCCTCCAGCTGAAAGTGGGGAGAACTACCAACCCTCTTGGGAGTTCTCTTCACTAAGGCGGAAAAACCTGGACAGACCATCAGCGTTGGCGTGTTCCGTACCAGGGCGGTGTTCCACCGTAAAGTCCATTCCCTGTAGGGAGATGGACCACCTCAACAGTTTTGGATTTTCACCCCTCATGTGCATTAGCCACCTGAGGGGCCTGTGGTCGGTCTGAACACGAAAGTGAGTTGCGATTCTCCTATTAACATGACCAGAGAATCTGGATTTCATTAAAGACACGGAGGCTAACATTATGCATTAATCTTTTTAATGCAGCTCACAGCCGCTTACATCACAAAGACTTAGAATAAGAACCAAATGACATCACAGTGTCCATAAAAGGCGTGTGCCAGGAAAGATCAGCCTCTTTTAAATGCCTTGAACGACAGGTCAAACGAAGAACACATCTTGAAATTCGAAGGAAGTATACTTGAAACTTGTAAAATCCATTGCGAATCATCAATTCGAATTGTCTGAAAGAAAATAAAGCAAATCAAGAAAAGCACAAGGAAACCTTCAGAAGCAACAAGAGAAGCAAAGGTTAAAGGTATGAAACATTCAAAACATTGTAAACCAAATTAATCCTCAATATCCCTCAAGGGAGGGACGGGAGGGATAATGTTAGCCTCTGTGTCTTTAATGAAATCCAGATTCTCTGGTCATGTTAATAGGAGAATCGCAATTTCATTACAAGACAGGAAGCTACATTATGCATGTTGGTAGCCTTGAATCAAAACATCAGAAACATGTTCAATTGGTTTACAATAATGATGAGCGAAGGTAGAAGCATTAGACCAATCAGCAGCTTTAAGGATAGCATCCAACTTACCACCTGACCAGTATGATTTGCTGGCCATTGCACTTCTTAGTGAATGAGCTTGAAATTTTGAAAGGTCAATACCAGCGAAATTCATAGCCAATTTAACCCACCTTGCGATAGAGCAGGATGAGATGGGTTTAAAGGGTATAACGTAGGAAACGAGGAGTTGATTTGCATCAGGGGGTCGAAGATTAGACATCCTGGAATCGTATTCCTTCATTGAGTTTCCAATTGCTGAAGTCTACTAGGAACCTCGAGTTCCAGTCTGCGGAGAGGTTGGATTTTCCGGGGAGGTATTCTGCCCTCAGGGAAATATTGTGTTCCAGACAGAACATCCAGAGTTTCTTGGCTAGGTCCGATAGGTCGGCAGATTTCGTACCGCCAAGACGGTTGATATACGAGACTGCGGAAACGTTGTCCATCTTCAGGAGAACGGATCTGCCTTGGAGAGATTGTCTGAAGCTCATCAGGGCATAGAGCCCGGCTGTCATTTCTAAGAAAATTATGTGGTGGGAAGATTCTGAAGGGGTCCATATACCACCAGTGTCCTGGTCGAGGAGACGAGCACCCCAACCGTGAAGGCTGGCGTCTGACTCTAGAACGAAGTCTGGAGATGAACCAAATATAGCTCTCCCATTCCAGGCGTCCAAATTGTCCAGCCACCAGGAAAGTTCCAGTTTGGCTTCTTCGTCTAGAGAGACTTGGTCTCCATACCAAAGTCCAGATCTGAGAGCTTTGGCTTTTACTCTCTGAAGAGCACGGTAGTTGAGGGGGCCAGGGAAGATAGCTTGTATCGAGGAAGAGAGTAGACCAAGGAGTCTGGCTAGTTCTCTCAGGGATAACGAGTGATGTTTGAGAACAAATCTGATTTCTTTCCGAATTTTGGCAATCTTCTTCTTGGGGAGTAAGAGAAGACAGGTCGAAGTATCCACGGTGAAGCCGAGGAACTCCAGAGATTTGGAGGGTAAAAGGATTGATTTTTCCCTGTTTATAATGAACCCAAGACTTTCTATGAGGTTCATAGAGGTTTGCAAGTCTTCTAGAATTTGAGAGTGAGATTGGAACATTATTAGTATGTCATCTAGATAAATGATGAGACGAATACCCCTGGCTCTTAGGATGGAGACTATCGTTCTCATGATTTTGGTGAAACACCAAGGGGCGGAAGAAAGACCGAAAGGGAGGGCCTGAAATTGAAAAAGGCGATTGTCCCAGATGAATTGGAGAAAGGACTGATGTTCTATTGCCATGGGGATGGTAAAATAGGCGTCTTTTAAGTCAATTTGACTAGCCAATCTCCATGGAGAAGAAGGTCTCTGAGCAGATGGATGCCTTCCATCTTGAAATGACGGTAGACGAGGTACTTGTTTACCTCCGGAAGGTTTATTACTGGGCGCCAACCCTTGTCTTTCTTTTCGACTAGGAAAAGGGTACTCACAAAATTCTTTTGAGACCAAGGGACCTCTATTATTGCGCCCTTCTTTAACATAGAGGAAACCTCTTCTTTGACGATTTCTAGATGTTCCGGAGAGAGAGTCAAAGGATTGGGAGTGGTAGATTGGAAAGGAATCTCTGTGTAGTCTATTTTGAAGCCCTGAACTGTTTCTAGAAGCCATGGATCTTGGGTCAAGGATTCCCAAACATGAAGGAAATGTTTTAGCCTGCCCCCGACCTTTGGTTTTGGGCTTTGTCTAAGGCTGTAAAGGTCGCCACATATTTGCCAAGAGTTTTGATCATATCTTGTCCAAAGAGGAGGCCATTAGGTTTAGATGATGGCTCTTTCTCAGCAAGGTCCCCGAGTTTTGGGTTGATTCTGATGAGGACAGATTTTCTCCTTTCAATATTGAGGGAGGAGTTGCCATTACCCAGTAGTACAATGGCTCTCTGGCTCCAACCTTTAATCAGGTTAATGTCTAGGGGTGTGTTGGAAATGTGTGATTCCTCAGCGAGGTCTAGGATTCTGGTAAGGGGACCCAGAAGGTCAAGAAGGTGGTCTTGACATGTTTTAAGGGCTCTTTCCAGACCTTTTCTTGGGTCCTTGCCTAGTTTAAATAGGAACTTGATTAAGTCGGGGTCTAAATTGGGAGTTTGGCAGACTTGCCCCTCAATGAATGGACGGGGGCACTCAGATCTCATGGTGTTGCGAGATTCTCTTTGAAGAGAGTTTCTCAGCCACTTGGTGACAAACTTAGCTACGTGGTCGTGGGGGTACCAACTTTTGCTGTTAGGGTGGGAGATGTTTTCTGGGGAGAACATTTCGGCACCAAGAGAAAATCAGGTCGAGGAATGGAGCGTTACGTTGCTGTTGCCGAGGTCCATTCCTCAAATCCAAGTAAGGGAGATGTCGGGCTTAAGCGGGACAGGACGGGATAGTAGCGCATTGAGGCAGTAGCGGGTTTAGAGGACTGGGAGCGGTAATGAAGGGCTGAGTGAGAAAGAGGGGTCTGCGCAGGAGATCGCGGGGCAGAAACGGTCAATTTTCGGAAAACACGCGACAACCATAGATTGGGAGTCGAGGGGATGAAGGGGGGGGGGTCGCGGGGAGTGGCAGCGATCGAGGGGAAGGTTGGGAACGAGTCACACAACAAAAGCAGGTAAAAACGTGGAAATAAACATTTTCATGTGTTAATTATGAAAGTAAAGTTCAGTAGTATAGCAGTAAGCAGTTCAATAATAAAGCTAGACATCATGTCAGGATAAAAATACAGTCATAAATGGCAAACTGGCATAAAGTTAGTAAGGATTGTAAGAGAGTTACTTATCTGTTGTGAGCCGCATTTAAAAGAGGCTGATCTTTCCTGGCACATGCCTTTTATGGACACTGTGATGTCATTTGGTTCTTATTCTAAGTCTTTGTGATGTAAGCGGCTGTGACCTGCATTAAAAAGATTAATGCATAATGTAGCCTCCTGTCTTGTAATGAAATCCCAAACAGGTAGGGCCTCAACTTTTTCAGAGCCCAGACCACAGCAAAAGCCTCCCTTTCAATCGCACTCCACTTCTGTTCCCTGGGGAGTAGCCTCCGACTAATGAAAGCTACTGGCTGATCTCCATTCTCCTCAGTGGCTTGTGAGAGTACTGCTCCCACACCATGCTCTGAAGCGTCCGTCTGAACTATGAACTCACTGGAAAAGTCAGGTGCCTTGAGCACCGGTGCTGTGCACATCGCAGTCTTCAGGGCCTCAAAAGCAGTTTGGCAGGCGTCAGTCCAGTCAACTCTTTTGGGCAACTTCTTGGAAGTGAGTTCTGTCAAGGGGGCGACAATGGTGCCATATCCCTTGACAAACCGTCTGTAATACCCGGTGAGTCCTAAAAAGGCTCTCACCTCTGTCTGGGTCTTGGGGGGCTCCCAAGCCAGAATGGTATCGATCTTTGCCTGTAGGGGCTCCACCTGGCCGCTCCCCACCTGGTGTCCCAAATACACCACAGATCCCTGCCCTATCTGGCACTTACTGGCCATGATAGTGAGGCCTGCCTTCTGCAGAGCCTTCAACACTTCGCAGAGGTGTTGCAAGTGTTCTTCCCACGTGGAGCTGAACACAGCAATGCCATCCAGGTATGCGGCGCTGAATTCCTCCAGCCCGGACAGTACCTGGTTAACCAGTCTCTGGAACGTGGCAGGGGCATTCTTCAACCCAAAGGGCATGACACGGAACTGGAAGTGCCCCTCTGGCGTTGAAAATGCTGACCTCTCTTTGGCCCCGTCAGTTAAGGCAATCTGCCAGTACCCCGAAGTCAAATCGAACGTACTGAGGTACTTGGCAGCTCCCAACCGATCCACGAGCTCATCAGCTCTGGGGATAGGGTGTGCGTCAGTCTTCGTGACCGCATTGAGCCCACGGTAGTCCACGCAAAACCGGAGTTCTGGTGGGCCACCGGGGGTAGCAGCTTTCTTGGGGACCAAGACCACTGGGCTAGCCCAGGGGCTGCTGGAGGGCTCAATCACCCCTAACGCCAACATCTTGGAAAGCTCTTCCTTGATGCTGGCCCTGACCTTGTCGGCTACCCTGTAAAACTTTTGTTTTACCGGCAGACTGTCTCCAGTGTCCACATCATGGACGCACCAGTTGGTGACTCCTGGGGTCAGGGAGAACAGAGAGGAGAACTGACCCAACACTTGGCGACAGTCATTCGGCTGTTCTGGGGTCAGGGTGGGCGAGAGGACCACACCATCCACTGACCCATCGTGCTCCTTAACTGACAGGAGGTCAGGGAGAGGATCGCTATCCTCTTCCATCCCTGCATCTGAAGCCATGAGCATGGTTACTTCAGACCTCTCAAAGTGGGGTTTGAGGCGGTTTACGTGCAGAACTCTCAGGGGCTGCCTGGGAGTCTTCAGGTTAACCAGGTAGGTTACCTCGCTCTTCCGTTCCACCACCTCGTATGGCCCAGACCACTTGTCTTGGAGCGCGCAAGGCTCCACTGGTGCCATCACCCACACTTTCTGCCCAGGTTGAAACTCGACCAGAGTGGTATTCTGGTCGTACCATCTTTTCATTTCTTCCCGGCTTGCTTCCAGGTTCGCCTGAGCGAGCTTCCTGAAGCGTTGTGTCTGGTTGCGGATGGCCAGCACATAGCTGAACACATCCTGGGGGGTTTTCCCACAGGACTTTTCCCAACCCTCCTTCACCAGCGAGAGAGGTCCTCTGACAGGGTGGCCATACAGGAGTTCGAAGGGAATGAACCCTAAGGACTTCTGAGGCACCTCCCTGTAGGCAAACAAAAGGCATGGTAACAAGACGTCCCACTTCCGTCTCATGGGCTCCGCTAGGCCCATAATCATACCTTTCAGGGTCCGGTTGAACCTTTCAACCAGCCCGTTTCCTTGAGGGTGGTAAGGAGTGGTGAACTTATAAGTTACCCCACACTCCTCCCACAGAGACTTCATGTACCTAGAGATGAAGTTGGTACCCCGGTCGGAGACCACCTCTCTGGGGAACCCCACACGGGAAAAGATCCCCATCAATGCACGGCCCACCACGGGTGCGGTGATTGTCCTGAGAGGGACTGCTTCCGGGTACCGGGTGGCGTGGTCCACCAAGACCAGGATGAACCTGTTGCCTAAGGCTGTCTTGGGGTCCAGGGGCCCTACGATATCTATGCCCACCCGCTCGAAAGGGGTGCTCACCACTGGGAAGGGTTGAAGGGGGGCCTTCAACTTCATTCCAGTCTTGCCACTAGCTTGACAGGTTTGGCAAGATCTGCAAAAGGAACCGACGTGCTTCCTCATCTGGGGCCAGTGGAAGTGGGTGACAAACCGGTTCAGGGTCTTGTCTTGCCCCAGATGTCCTGCGAGAGGCACGTCATGAGCCAGACCCATTAGGAAGTTTCTGAAGCGCTCGGGTACCACCAGCACACGGGCTGCACCGGGCTCAGCAAACTTAGGCTCGCTATAGAGTAGGTCACCTTCCCAGTAGACATAGTGATCTTTGACTGCTCCACCTGCTGCCTGATCTAGAGCCTGTTGCCGCAGACCAACGAGGGAAGGGCATTCCTTCTGCGCCTGGCAGAACTCCTCCCTGGAGGGACCACCTTCGTGCTGCCAATGGGTCAGCTCAGGTAGATCTCCCAGTTCGGCCACCTGTTCCCCTGTAGGTTCCAGGGCATCCCCCTCAGGTTCTGCTTCCTCCTGGACCGTGGGAACGGCTGGGGCTGGTTTCCCGCGCCCTCTGCCTCTTCCTCTCTTGGCAGGTCTCTGGGCCACTGTTTCAGGCTCCAGTTCTGCTGATTCACCCTTACTGGCTGCCATAGCACGCGTGGTCACGCAGATCCACGCAGGGAGACCCAACATCTCCAAGTGAGTTCGGTGTTCTATGTCCTTCCATGGAGAACTCTCCAGGTCGTTGCCTAACAGACAGTCCACAGGCAAGGCATCACTGACAACTACCTCCAAAAGACCAGAGACTCCTCCCCATTCAAAGGAAACCTTCGCTAACTTGCAGAGGCGCACTGAGCTGTCAGCGGCCACTACAGGGCGGAGTACGCCAGGGATGATTTGCTCGTCCGACACCCACTGACACCTCACGGATGTCACACTGGCTCCGGTGTCTCTCAGAGCTTCAACCTCCCTCCCATTGATGGTCACCTTCTGCCCATATTTCTTAGTGTTAGAGGGCAGTAAGGTTTCCGGGACCATCTCTCGGTCTCCTAGCGAGACAAGGGTCATGACTGCTAGCTCTCCCCAATCACTAGAAACCAAATCCCCACCCAAAGCTACACTAGCTAACGCTGGGGCGGGAGCACCAGTGGGTGCGGGCTTCTTTTTGGGACATTTCGGAGCAATATGGCCAACCTCGTTGCAGTGATAGCAGGTAGGGGGACCCTGGTTATTTCTCTTGTCCCGCCTACCCTTAGAGGGCCATGGCTGTTTAGGCTTGGGGGTTTGGGAATCCTTTTCCGGGGAACTACTTTGGGGCCCTTGCGAGAACTCCTTTTGGTTACCCTTGCCCCCCCCACTCTTCTTCTGGGGACCCTGCCCACCTTTGGCTGTGGTACCCACAATTCCTTTGTGGACCCTGGTACTGGTCCAGCGGTCCGCCTCCTTAGCAAGCTCAATGGGATCTGTCAGCTTGCTGTCTAAAAGATGCTGGCGCAGCTCTGGAACACAAAGACTACTCAAGTGCTCCCAACTGATTAAATGCAACAACCCCTTTAAATCAGTTACTTTACTGCCCTTCATCCAACCGTCCAGTGCACGCGAGTACCCATACACACACTCCATCCAAGTCTCAGACTCTTTCTTCTTGGAGTTTCTAAACTGCAGTCTGTACTGCTCTGGAGTAAGGCCATACCTGAGACATAAGGCCTCCTTCATATTGGGGTAGGTCATGGCACCTGTCAATTCTAAGGGCTCTAGAGCACTCCTCCCAGACGCCTCAAAATGTTTCCACAGGCCCGCCCCCCAATACTTGTCAGGCACATCATTCATCTTCAATGCAATTTCATACGAAGTGAACCAGGCATAAATATCCTCACTCCTATGGTAATTCTGTACCAGGTCTTTGGGAATATATACTTTACCCCCATGCACCGGCTGCGCGCTGCCACCATTAGAACTGGCATCCACCTCCTTGTTTTTCAGATCCAGCTCTTTCAGTCTCAACTCGTGAGCCAAAAGCAATTTCTTCTCCTCTAAGGCGCGGGCATTCTTGCTCTCCTCCGCCGCCTTCTCTACTTCCAATTGCTTCATCTTCATTTTCATGACCTCCAAGTCATATTCTCTTATTCTTTGATTTTCCTGTAACTCTTCTGGGGTGAGGCCCCTACTGGAGTGGTTGCTGCCAGCTCCTGAGCCTACTCTGCCCACTGGCAGATCTTTGCCTTGAAAAGCACTTTCTACATCCACAACCTCATTTCCTTCCTGTGCTTCCCAATAGGTTTTCAAGATTTTCTGCAGCTCCTCCTTCCTGTAGGCGCTCTTTATGGGGCACTCAAACTGCTGGCAGAAGTACCTAAGATGCTTTACCGGGTAGGAGTACAGATCTCCAATCGAGAATTCCAAATCTATCTCTGCCTCCTCACTGGGCGCTTTCCCATTCAGAGACATGATGCTTTCCGAAGAGTTACTCAACAACAGAATTCAAAAACTCAAAAACCAGTAGTATGCGGTGGCGTAGTGGTCTGCACTCACTAGTGATGTACACCAATTACTGTGGGTCAAGTACAAATACAAGTTCAAATCCCACCGCCTGACCACCAATGTTAGAACTGGGGGTCTCTAGTTGGCAGAGGTAGGTACCAATGTCCAAATAGGGACCCTTGCTTCTAGTCAGGACGAGGAGATAACCCTCTTAGATAACCCCTGCTCGCCCTCAAGGTAGCTTGGCCTGAGCAGTCTAGGCTAACCCGAGGCAATGCGTTAAGTATTTGTACCAACACTCACAGTAACACAGTGAAAACACCACAAACTGATTCCACAACAGTTTAGGAAAATAAAGATATTTATTCTAAACTACACAAGACCAAAAACGTCAAAAATCCAACATACACAATGCAAGGTTACGGTTTCAAATGAGTTCTTCAGGTTGTAATCAAAGTTCTTTAAGTTGTGATCAAATGATCCACAGATGCGTGAAAAGTTCACAGTTGCGTCACGCTGACTCACAGTACCTTTTAGATGCAACAAAGTTCCACAAGCAGGAAGCTGGTGCGGTGGAAACAAGCGATGCGTTACTCCTGAGACCCTGGGGAGGCGATGCGACAGACCCGCTGCAGCAGCGGGCGTGCGGCGACGAATCCGGTCTGTAAGGGGAGGAAGGCAGCTTGCGTAGATTCCGGTGCGTAGGTTCCGTGGGAAGTCTGTTCTCGCAAAGGCACGATGCGATGATCTCGTAGGGGCTGCGACGATCTCCGGGGCGACGATGCACGGTCCAGCGGTGACCCTCTCTCTCGCAGCTCCTCGATGTGATGTTTCTGCGACGATGTTCGCAGCGACGTGATGCAGTCCACAAGCAAGCGGTGCGGCGATCTCACCCAAGCGACAGGCTCTGCGACGACACTCGCAGCGATGTTCGATTCTCCCGCACCAGGCTGGTGCGTCCCACAAACGAAGGGTGCGACGGCTCCGGCAGCGACGTCAGGCGCTGCGCCGATCTCGACCTTCGTAGGGGTGGGAAACTTCTCGCACTGTCGGGGATGCGCTCCGCAAGCGAGCGATGCAACACTTTTCAGCTTCACAAGTTTCTCAGCTTAGTCTCAAGCTTCCCAGCTCAGGTTCAACTTCTAGAGGCCCCACAACTGGATCAAGCACTCTACGAAGGACAGAACTCTCTCAGCAGAGTTCAGGGAGACTGGGGGTGAAGTCCTTTTGTTCCTGGGACTTCGGAAACAGGGAGCCAGCTCTTCTCAGGCCCTTGGAGATCCCTTCAAGACAGGGGACACAGCTCACAGCAAAGTCCTTCCCCTCTCCTTGGCAGCAAAGCAACAGCAGGTCAGTCCGGCAGAGCAACAGCAGGACAGTCTTCCTTCTTCAACGACAGCTTTCTCCTTGGCAGAGGTTCCTTCTTGATTTCCAGGATGATCTAATTTTCTGTTGTCAGGGGTCCTGTACTTATACCCCTAAAGTCTTTGTTCTCTCTGTGCATGTGGGCCCTGAGCCCGGTCTGAACCAGTTCTGGGTGGATCCTGAGCACCTTGATGTGCTGGCTGCATCTTTCCTTTCAGAGTGAGGGGCAGAGTCCCCAGCCGCCCAGCAGGAGGTGGAGCCAGCATTGTGGCAGGCAGGCACAGCCCTATTCAGCCCAGGTGCTAACTCCTCCCACCACTCAGGTAGCAATTGCTCCATTCAGCCTAGTGCTGACTCATCCAGCCTCTGGGGCATTCCCCAGCCCCTGTCACTCACAAACCAGACAGTCAATACACAAACAGTCTCAGGCACACAGAAGGGTCAGACAAGAGAACAGCAACTTTCTAAAAGTGCGTTTCTCAAACGCAGGATCCAAAAACCATCTTTCCTAAAAGATGCGTTATTAAATCCTGAGTTCAGGGATACTAGATACTTATGTCCTATCTTGCTCCTATGGGAAGAAACGCTGTTAACCACGGTAGCCAGCATCCCCCATGTTAACCTATGGAGCAAGATAGCCTTACAATAGTGAAAAACAAAAATGGCTGTAATTCTCTACCAGAGCATGTCACCTGCACCAGTACATGCTCTACCTTTCACATACACGGCACCCTGCCCAGGGGGGTACCTTGGGCCTTCCATAGGGGTGACTGAGGTGCACGAAAAGGGAAGGGTTAGGCCTGGTCAGCGGGGACGCGGACCAGGAGGACATGGCAGTTCTAAACTGCCCGTAGGCGCTGCAGTGGCAGGCCCGAGACACCATTTTAGAGCTACTCCTGTGGGTGGCACAATCAGTGCTGCAGGCCCACAAGTAGCATTTGTCATCACCGGCCCTGGCACACCCAGTGCACTTTACTAGGGACTTCATGGTGATCCAAATATGCCAAACATGTATATCCAATCAGAATAACAATTTACATACGGAGCACTTACACTCTGGCACTGATCAGCAGTGGCAGAGTGTCCAAAGCATCTAAACCAGCAAAAACGAATCCAGCACAGCATCAAAAAATACAGGAGGCAGAGGCAAAAAGATAGGGGTAATCACGCCAAAAGATGTCAGGTCTAACAGGGTGTCTTGAATTCGATATTTTCAATGTTTCCATTTGCCTCTCGTAGAAATTCAAGTAAGTCTTCCCAGCCATACTCGGCACAGCTGAGAGTGAGAAACCATGTGGGAGTTCATAAGTTCCTCAGCATACATTTTAAGTCACCATGACGACGGTACCAATACTCATTAGTACCACGCTGACATGCCATGAGATTAATCAGGTGAGAATCCAAAATACTGTCTTGCACATTGACTTTATCCATAAACTCCCTTGCTGAGATATTTTGCAACTGTACACTACTTTTCAGGATGTGGTTCACTGCATAAGACAGTCCAGACAGATCACTTTCATACAGTAGATGAAACAAATAGGGAATGCATTGACGAAACCTAGGATCTTCTGCATACAATCGTAAAGTCCGGTATTCAGAAGCAGGAATTTGATCAGGTCGCTCATCATATCTTCCTCCTCGACCTGTTGGAAATAACTGTGGGAACCACTGAGCTTCCAAACTTTCCTCCCAAACACTAATGGGACTCCCTTTGACTTGTTTCATTTGGAACAACTCAATAGCATTCCCCATGACTTCTTTAGAATGCAAAGGATGAACACTATAATGTTCATATATTTCTTCATTTTTAGAGGCATCTACTTTCTCTATTTGTCCAGTACACAAATGGCTGTCCTCTTCTTCACTTAGTTCATCTTCTGCAACACATACATTTTTGTAGTACTCATTGTTTTTCATCAAATACAACGTTGCTTTTTTGACTTTCCTAACATCCACTAAATCTTGCCAGATTTTCTTACTCTTTGTCGGAACACCATTAACTATGATAAACAGAGGTTCCTCTTCCACTTTGTCTACACTAATTGAATCAATATTTTCAAATCCAGAGGCAAATAAACAGCTCTTCTCTTTAATCCTCTCAGTAAATCTGAAGGAGGCAATTTCCCTGTTTTAGGCTCCTTTCGAACAATAGCCTGAAAAGGATGGACACTTTGAATCAAAATAGATTCATAAGTATTTAAATCCTTCAGTTCAGAAGGAATGTCAATTAATTCCAGATTATTATGAACAACTCTAGCAGGCATTCGGTTTTGATTTAATTTGTTAAAACAATAAGTACACATACGTTGATCTGATACCAAATCGAAACGATTTTCTACCATCAAGTATGTTGCAAAATCCTTCCATTCACTATTGTTTACCATTTCACTTTTTGTATATAAATCCACTAACTTAATCTGATTCATATAATAAGTCCGTCGACAACACCCACAAGTAAAATTAGGCCTCTCACTTGATTTCACCATAAACGTGAACATTTCCTTGTGAAACTTATCTGTACTGAAAATCTGTACATTCTCTTCCACATTACCTTCTTCTACTGGGTCAATTTCAACATTGTTCTCTTTACTTGCAAAGTAACAAAACTCAATTTCTTCACAAATATTCTTCACTTCTACTTCAGAACCAAGCAAAAGAGCAGTGCTTAATTGTTTAAGCATAATTGCTGGACTCTTAGCATAATACAACATTCTAATTTCCTCACTGTATTATGATGCACTGCTAGCATCCTGAAATGATGAAAAACACTCTGACATACTCTCCTGGAAAGACAAGCCAGTGAATGACCATGCAAACTTGTCACTTCTCTCACTCTGCAATGATCTAATTCTTGCAACAACTACATTTTCTGTTTTAAACGTTTCTTATTAAATGTCTGTACAAAATCACAAAGCAAATTGATGGAATCCTGTTGCACACTGCATATACTACTACACTTCTTGGTGTACACTGGTCCCTTAGGACGTCTTCCTAAAACTTCATTAGCTAACACCTCTTCTGCCTCTGTTGACACAAGTTTTTCTTTTTCAACCTGACAACTGTCTTTCACCTCATAAGCTCGACCACTGGTGTCAACTGCATGCACCAAATCATTGTCCTGGAAATAACTCTCCTCATTAAAAAATGCCTCACAACTTGAACTATGCATCCATTCTCCTGAAAAAACTTCACAAAAATTACCACAATTAACTATTCTCTTCCATCTACTATTTGATTTGAAATCATAAATTGCCTTGATTAGTTTCCAAATTCTATTGATTATCAAAATAAATAACGTTCGCTTAATTTCAAAAGCCTGATCAATAATTTTCTCTACATTTTTCTTTCTCTTATAAAAAGCCACTTTCTGTTGACCTTTCTTAATATTTTTTAACAAATTGCCAATATGCCCGGGATGCCCGCCACCCCCTCCCAACACCAATTCCCCAAGGGGAGGAGACAGACACAGGATTGAGCTTTATGAAGGCGGGGGGGAGTTACCCCCCCGGCCGTATTTATTAAAATATGAAACAAAATTTAAAACATTAAATTAAAACGTTTCATGAATTATGTACAATTTTACTTTCATTACATTTTGATGAAGACATGTTCTTTGGCTAACCTTAACAGATCTCTAATACAAAGGTTTCCTAGCCGAGTCTAGCATCCTGAAAATGCATACATTCTAAATTAAAATTGTACATCCTAGCATTAAGGGCCAACAGCAAGGTCTTAACCGGTGTAAGATCCCTACTACCAAACTCCCGCCCTCACGGTGTGAGTGGCGCATGCGCAGAGGACTTTACCCTCGTTGCCAACTGTAACTTCCCTTGTCATGGGGGCCCCCTTTTACTCAATGCCATCTTAAAGGTCGTCCGAGTTCCCGTGTGAGGTATCTGTAAGAAGGACAGCGTGGACTCCTCCCCTTCCCCACACTCTTTTCTGCCGGAGCGGATATCCGGCCCCCGGGAAATTCGTAGGAGGGGCATCTAGCCGTCTCCCCCCTGGGAGGGGCCTATGGCCGTCTCCCCCTAGGCGACCCATCCGTAGTGGGTGCCACCTCCCCGTGGGAGGGGCCAATGGCCGCCTCCCCCAGGGCGCTCCCATTAATTCTGGGTGGCGCCCCCCCTAGGTGTCGTAATTTGACAATGGCTGGGTTAGCGCTTAGCTTTGCTACACGTTATTCTCCTTAACTTGGCCATATTAGAAAACGCCATTTTGTATGTTACGGCGGCCATTTTAGGGAATGAGCGGCCTCGTGGTCAGCATGCCCTTTAGTCCTTTGTCCGTGCCGCTGACCATCCGAGTTGGCCCAGCAACAGGCTATTTTTAGTAACGGTCAAGCCTGTACATGCGCAGTCCCAACTGACCAGTCACCCCTCAGGAATGTTCCGCCAAAACTGACCAGTGGAGTTGTAACCCCTCCCATGAGTTGGCTGTGCTCCAATAATGACCATATATGTACATAAAGCTCTGTAACCTCGTACCGCCTACCTTTTATTACCTGTAAAAAATGTATAAAAGAAGGATTCGCACCAACGTTGGGTGTGATACTTCTTGCATTGCCGAAGGGTGCTGTAGGAATGTACCACCACCCCATGGGGTCTTAATAAACTTGTCTTTTGTACTTTTCAGTTTCCGTGCCAACAGTTCTTTGGTGTAAGTGGGTATTTCTGCGGAGCATGTAGGCCTTGGGAACCCGATATCACAAATTGGCGACCACGAAGGGACTCATCGGCGACTCGGATCCCCGAAGGAGAGGTCGTGACGAAGGATTGGAAACTCGTCATGGACGCGTACGCTGCCACCGAGTGACCCGAGTCTTGGCACCCACGGTGTGTTCTTCCTTCCCTTCTGATCTGACCTTCCAGGTGGCGCCGGTCTCCGACTGAGTTCTTGATCGTCTGCGTTGCTGGATAGTGCCGTTTGGCTGATTCGATTAAAGACCTTGGCAGTTGGAATCTGGACTTTTGAGATTTGGGTAAGATTTGTGATCGGTAAGGTAGTCTACGGACGCTTACTGAAGTTCTATGACTGTGACTATGATTTGAGTTAGCTAACAATTTTTGACTTTGTGAACTTTGAACCTATATGTGTAGTGCACTTCACATAGGCAGGCATGTAGAGATGTTTCTCTAATTTTGTTTGTATTCTGAGCGGCACATTTGTGTGAAGTACTGTAAGTGCCATTTTTATGGTATCACGCTCTCGTGGTACTTTTTGAACATGCCTGTTTTAAGCACGCTCCGAGGGATGTGCTGTTTTGGAAATGGTACCACAATTAGGTTAGCAGAATCACAGCCGGCTCCCCCAGAAGGAACTCCAAATCGTGAGATGTATGTGAAATTCGGCCTTCCACCTATACTGTACAGTAAATTATGGAATAAATACACTAGAACTGATCCCGAGTTGCAATGGCCACTACATGGGTCGTTTGATTTACGAAAGGTTCAGTTTGTGGAGCAATGTTTGTTTCAGCGCAGGTCTAGACAGAATATGTTTGATTGTGTACGAATGTGGGAGAAAGCGGTGCGTGAACGTATGAAGCGTGAAGTTGCCTTGGCGGACAAAGAGCAGCGCAAGGCTGCTCGAGATAAGGCTTTACAGCTTGAGGAAAAGGAGGCGCAGGAAAAGAAAGAGAGGGAGGAACGGGAACGTACTTTGCAAACGACCGGTCAATTTCCTATTCGACGACCACTTTATCCTGTCCTTACTAATGAAATTGATGATTTTTCGTTATTAGATCGATCACCGCCTCCGTACGTTCTTCCTACGGCTCCGACTGCAGATTCTGATGATGAAGGACAGGATAAGTCGGGAAAAGGGGATAAGTCCGGTGTCAGGTTATCTGCGGAGAAAGCCGCGGACTTGCGTAGTTGGGCCCGTAAATTGAATTTAAATTATGTAACTGTGTCTGACGTTGTTGCCGAGAGGGGTAAATGGACAGAACGAGAACTGATGTGTTTTTTGAATACTCTTGCTGATGAAGTTGTTACTACATTTCGTAAATATTCAGAGACGTTAGAACCTAAGGCTGTGTCGGTTCATCTTGAGAATCTAGATAAAGGTCTATTTGTTGTTGCAGAAGTCGATACATTTTTCAAACAACTGATCACGCTACGGGATGAGACGTCTAGTTTGCGGGAAGAAAAGAAAAAGGAGTCAGCGCCGGGGCCAACAGAGCGGACTAAGGAGTGTTCTCTCCGGGGTTCAGATAAGAATTCTAAAGTGCATGTTATGCCTATGCGTGAAGCTGCACCTTTGTATGTTCCACCAAAAGGGGATGGTACAGATGAGGATAAAACATCGAAGGATGCGAAGGGGTATTTTATATATAATTGGGTGTATACGCCCTGGAATAGAGCAGATGTTATGGCGTTAAAAAATTCCTTACCCGATCTTCGTGAAAATCCAGCCGCATTCTATGAAGGGGTGGAGGGGGCCATTTCCTCCTGTGTTATGACTCTTGTTGATATAGATCTCTTTTTTGGGTTAATTCTTCCGCCTGATATGTGGAGATTGATTCGTAAAAATAATGATGAAACAATGCTTGGGGGAACGTGGAAAGAAAAAAAACAGGCTGATTTAGACAGAGAACCTGCATGTAAACCATGTGATTTGATTCTAGACCTCCCAGCGGCAATCTTAACTAAACTAAAAACGCGTGTTCCTTCTAAAAAGATTGATTGGACCATGCTAGCTTCGTGCAAACAAAAGTTAGATGAAACGGTATCAGATTTCTTTACACGCTCCGAAGAAGCGTTTCATGATTACAGTGGTCAATCGTTAACCAATGATACGGGTAGGCATTTGTCTGTAGATAAGTATGTGGCTAATCTCCTACCGGAGATTGCAAAACGATTAAAGACGAGTGAAAGTTCTTGGGCCACGGCGACCCCTGCGTCTTTGTTAACCATAGCTCAGTATTATGAGCGGCAGGAATTGGAGGTTAAAGAAAGTGTTGATAAGAAAGCGAAGGAATTGAAAACGAAGGTGATGTTGGCACAGGTTCGTGGAACGCAATCTAGAGGGAATGATAGAGGTAGACGAGGAGGGAGTAATGCGTCGTATGGTCGTACGGATATAGCGGAGGACCAATGTGCCTATTGTAAGGAGTTTGGGCATTGGGCTGAAGATTGTCCGGTACTTCGTGAGCAACGTAGTCAGCGTGGTCGAGGAGGTGGAAGGTCGAGGAACAGTTATTCGGGGGCGAGAGGTGGCAGAGGTGATTGTGGTAGGGTTGAAGAGAGGGGCCGTGGCCAGGATGAACGTAATACCTTTGATAGACGGAACCAGTATAAGATATCGGAGGGTGAAAATGTGGAGCATCAGGATTATGTGCATGCATAGGACTGCGTAGGATGGGGTACGGAATCAGTTGAAGTGCCAGTAGATCAGAGAGGTCCATATGTAACAGCGGGCATTTTGGGTTCTACTGATCAGTTTTTAGTCGACACAGGAGCTACTCGTAGCGCTTTGTCCAAAAACTTGGTTCCGAGGGCTCCCCTGTCTGGCGAAACGATAACATGTATAGGGTTTGATGGCACACCCTCTCCTAGCCCATTATCACAACCTCTTGCACTTTGTATTGATACATTTTTTAGTTTTGGTCCATTCTTGTTGTCACCTCACACCCCAGATAACATTCTGGGCATTGATTTGCTCAAATATTTTCGAGCAAAAATACGTTGTGCTCCCGAGGGAGTGCAAGTTATTTTGAACGACAATTATCCAGATTCAGACAAATTTTGCACTATACAAGAAATCGAAGCATTAGCCTCTCTCCCGCACACGTTATGGGCGACCTCAGACACGGATGTGGGACAGATGCTTATTCCACCTATTCGAATTACTGTACAGGAGGGAGTACTTTTGCCACGTGTGCCACAGTATAAGATTTCTAGGGAAGGTGAAATTGCCCTGACGCACATTGTTCAAGATTTGATCATTGCAGGAGTAGTGGAGGAGGTTCCTTACAATGTTTGCAACAGCCCTATTCTTCCGATTCTTAAGAAAGATACTGACGACAAGGTCTATCGATTTATTATTGATTTGAGAGAAATTAACAAAATTGTCATTCCCCAATATCCGGTGGTGTCCGACATCACGACATTGCTCACATTGGTTCCCCCAACAGCGACGACATTTAGTGTCATTGACCTCAAAAATGCGTTCTTTTCCATCCCCATCCATCCTGATAGCAGATATTTATTTGGCTTTACGTAAAATAATAAATCATATAGATTTTGTCGTGTTCCTCAAGGTTACACTGAGAGTCCTAGCATCTACAGCCAGGCTTTAAAAAGACAGCTTGATTCTTTTGAATTGCAATCTGGAGTAGCCCAATACAGTATGTTGACGACCTCTTGTTAGCCGCAGACACCCATGTACAATGTGAGGAGAGTACTCTCGCTTTGCTTTCCTTCTTGGCTCAGAATAACCACAACGTTTCGAAGAAAAAGCTTCAATACTGTAAACCCAAGGTGACCTACCTCGGTCATCTTTTGTCTAAGGAGGGGCGTGCATTAACATCAGATCGCATTCAGGCAATTTTAGAAACACCAGTTCCCCGCACTCAGAGAGATGTACGTGCCTTTATAGGTTTAACGTCCTTTTGTAGACAGTGGATCATGGGGTTTTCGTACATTATAAAAGCTTTGTTAGCGTTACTGTCCAAAACTACACCAATGCCCCTTGAATGGACAGATGGATGTAAGAATGCGTTTGAACAATTGAGGCAAGCCCTTTGCTCTGCACCTGTTCTAGGTACACCAGATTATACAAAAATTTTCACATTGTACGTGCACGAGAAAGATGGGTGAGCGTTATCAGTGTTAGTGCAAGCACACGGGGATAAACAAAGGCCATGTGCGTATTTTTCAGCCATTCTTGATCCTGTAGCACGAGGGTTACCTGGGTGTTTCCGAGCAGTTGCAGCAACAGCAGTAGCTATACGGCAGAGTGAGGGAATAGTTTTATCGCACAAATTGTTGGTGTTAGTTCCCCACGCAGTAGATGCCCTGTTGAATCAAACGAAAAAACAGTATCTCACGAGTGCACGTTTGACAGGATATGAGCTCACACTTCTGGCGCCACACATCACATTGAAAAGATGCGCTACCCTCAATCCTGCCACTTTACTGCCTTTTCCGGTCGAAGAGGGTCAGGAGGAAAAACATCATGATTGTGTTTTCCTGACCGAGGAACAAACAAAGGGTCGTGTCGACTTACATGATATGCCACTTTCAGATGTGGATGGGGAACTGTGGGTTGATGGATCGTGTTTGAGGCTGCCAGATGGCACGACTTCTGCAGCATATGCGATCACGACACTTAAGACGGTGGTAGAAACAGCACGAATACCACAGAAATCGGCTCAGGCAGCAGAACTGATAGCTTTAACAAGAGCCTGCGAATTGAGTGCTGGCCTATGTGTGAACATCTACACAGACAGCCGGTACGCTTTCGGAGTAGCACATGATTTTGGCTTGCTCTGGAAAGAGCGTGGGTTTTTGACTTCTCATGGAGTACACATTATGCACGGGGAACTGGTGCGTGATCTCCTAAACGCGTTGCTTTGTCCAAAGAAAGTAGCGATAATTAAATGCAGTGCACATAAAAAGATCACTGATAAAGTGGGTCAAGGCAATGCTTTTGCAGACAGCATAGCAAGACAAACAGCTATGTCCCGAACTGACTCCCCCATGTATGTAACAAAATCACAGGCTGAGCGATGGTATGATGCTAGAGCGGAGATACTAGACATCCAAAGATCAGCGACTGAATCAGAGCTTGCAGCATGGGCAGCAGAAGGGGCACTAGATGACGAGGGTTGTTGGAGAAGCAAGGACATGGAGAGATGGAAGTTGCCTGCAGCTTACTTACAGGCGATGGTCCAGATGACACACGGATTAGCGCATGTGGGAGCTCTTGCAATCACTCGATTGTTAACACGAGTTTGGGAGCATCCCGAGATTGCCAATACTGCTAAGAGAGTAGTGCAGACCTGTTTGATATGTTTACAGCACAATCCTGCAAAAGGGACCCATACTCCGAAAGGAGGGTTCGTTCCACCTTCTGCACCATTCGAGGTACTCCAAATGGATTACATCCAGCTTGAGCAATGCAATAACCTTAAGTATGTCTTAGTGGTGGTGTGTGCTTTTAGCAAATGGGTTGAGCCCTTCCCCACGAAAGATAATACAGCTTTGACAACAGCTAAGGTGTTGCTCAAGGAGTACTTCCCTCGATTTGGAGTTTGCAAATTTTTGTGGAGCGATCATGGGCCTCATTTTGTTGGAAAAATAGTGGAATATGTGCTAAAAGGACTGGGGATTCAGCAGAAGTTTCATGCTGTGTTCCATCCTCAGTCAGCAGGTCTTGTTGAGCGGTACAATGCCACGTTGAAGCTGAAACTGGCTAAGATTGTGGCGTCCACGTCATTGAAGTGGCCCGATGCCTTACCGCTAGCATTGCTCTCTCTTAGATCAGTGCCCCACTCTCGAACTGGCCTCACACTGTATGAAGTGGTGTTTGGAAGGCCTATGAATATATGGGGAGTTCCTAAGCCGCAATTGTTACATGATGTGCCTTGTATAATGATGAACGATTATTTGGCACGATTAACAAATGATTTGCTTTCCATTCATCAACAGGTTCGAGAAGCGCTCCCTGACAACTCTATTGGAGAGGCACATAGTCTCCGTCCTGGAGACTATGTGATGATCAAGTCGTTTGAGAGGACGAACAGCTTGGAACCGAGGTGGCGTGGCCCCGAGCAAGTCCTCCTAGCAACTTGAACGGCTGTACGAGTGACCAACAGAAAGCGGTGGGTGCATTCAACTCACTGCCGCCGCGTCTCTTCTGACCTGGTGAATCCTACTGTGCTGTCCGACTACAAAGAGATCTTGGATAACGAAAAGAGCCCAGCTGTGACGTCGGCCGAATCTGAGGGAGCCTTCCCGGACCACACTGTTTCTGGACGACAGCGCTACGATTTGCGGCCAAGATAGGAGGAAGATTTCCTTTTTGTGCGAGACTGGTTGGTTACCGCTCTGGGGTTTGTGAAACGGAAACCGGGAATCTGAAGGGGGGGGATCAGTTCTGCCAAGAGTAGCGACACCCGTCTTGACCCCGGAGAAGAAAACAACGGCTACCTCGGAGCTCAGCACCATTGTTTTTAATTGTTGTAGTTGAACATTTGAGACATTGTGAACTCTTGAACTATGGCGTCTTCTGCACCACGAGACAAAAGAATTCTTGGTGCCATTTTGTTCATACTGACAATCGTGGTGATAGCAGTAATAGCCTGGGTAGTAGAACTTGTGGTGCCTGTACGAGAACACTTGCTGCCGACTACCCCGGCTCCATCTGAACATTTTCACTTCACCTTGCCCTACCATGAAGAACGGCACCGACAGACTTACCCGAACAATAGCTTCATTCAGATTTTGCATCATACTCATAATATGACGAACACTTCTAATTGCTGGGTGTGTGGGATGTTGCCTGGGCATCAGAAGAAAGGGGGCACCCCGCTCATCCCATTCCCATTTTCCCATAATGGTTCCTGTAACACCTGGTATACTCTCCTATTCACTCTACGATGGCCAACGAAAGGGGGGGTGCTTTTCCGTCTGAATAAAATATGTTACAATGACAAGGATGGTTATCCACGAGCCGAGGGTACACGATTTGAATGGGAAGAGTATCGCCCCGATAATATGTCTGCACCTCGAATTTACAGTAATCAAAGGAATATTAATATGTCTAGCTCACATGTTATAAATGTTATAAATACTAAGGCTGATCTGTGCATACGTAATAAAGGTACAATCCCGGTTGGAAAAAGTGAATGTAACACCACACTCACATTTGACAGTTCGACTGGCATCTTGTTTGTGGCATCCCGTAATACCTACTTTATTTGCGGAACTAAAGGTTTTCATCAGGCTATGTATCTTTTGTATTGCCCCCTGTATTCATTGCCCCACCAATGTGTCACAATGACTACGTGCTTTATCACGATTTTGTGTTAAATTGAGTTAAACGAACTTGTAGTTCTGGATGACATTGACCAGACCGATACCGCCTTACAACAATATGTAGACTTTAATTTGGGACTGTTTTCCTTTGTGGGGGCTGCCTTGAACAGTCGGAAAATACGACGTCTGACTCGTGTTGTCGAGGCTGTAGCCAATGATACTGCTATTGCATTGGGGAACATAACGGAAGAACTCCAGATTTCTAGAATTGTTACGCTCCAGAATCGCATGGTTCTAGATGTGGTTCTAGCTGACCGTGGGGGGGCATGTAGAATCATAGGAAGTAGCTGCTGCGTGTACGTGCCTGATAATTCGCCTTCTGTTTATGATGCTATCTCAAAGCTCCACAAAATAGCTGCTGAAATACACCCGGACAAAGGTACTTGGACTCTTTCGGGGTGGTTCTGGTCGATGCTTACCACTTGGGGTTGGAAACTGCTGACGATTTTATGTATCATTGTTGGGATACTGTTCTTTGTATGTTTATGTATACAATGTGGTCCTGCCTTATGTTCTATGTGCTTATCAGCTTGCATTCCATCCAGACGAACTCTTGCTCAAAATGAAATGATGCTTCATAAAGAAGTTGCTCAAATAATGTTAATTGATATCAAAGATGAGTATCTCGACTACGTCCACTATGAGGTAGCTTCAGCTAAACGCTAAAAGGGTTGTCTGTCGTAATTTGACAATGGCCGGGTTAGCGCTTAGCTTTGCTACACGTTATTCTCCTTAACTTGGCCATATTAGAAAACGCCATTTTGTATGCTACGGCGGCCATTTTAGGGAATGTGCGGCCTCGTGGTCAGCATGCCCTTTAGTCCTTTGTCCGTGCCGCTGACCATCCGAGTTTGCCCAGCAACAGGCTATTTTTAGTAACGGTCAAGCCTGTACATGCGCAGTCCCAACTGACCAGTCACTCCTCAGGAATTTTCTGCCAAGACTGACATGTGGAGTTGTAACCCCTCCCATGAGTTGGCTGTGCTCCAGAAATGACCATATATGTACATAAAGCTCTGTAACCTCATATCGCCTACCTTTTATTACCTGTAAAAATGTATAAAAGAAGGATTCGCACCAACGTTCGGTGTGATACTTCTTGCATTGCCGAAGGGTGCTGTAGGAATGTACCACCACCCCATGGGGTCTTAATAAACTTGTCTTTTGTACTTTTCAGTTTCCGTGCCAACAGTTCTTTGGTGTAAGTAGGTATTTCTGCGGAGCATGTAGGCCTTGGGAACCCGATACCACATAGGGACCTTGAAATTTCTGCTCACCGATCATGACCTTACCGCCCGACCAAAAAAATAAATACCTACTAAGGAGAGAAATTATGCCTAATCTGCACAGCCTGATGATTCATCCACTTTATCATTTCTACACAGGGAAAACAGTCCTAAAGTACAAGACACACTTTATTATATGATACATTCTTTCACTACGTCTACAAGGGAAAAAAGGCCTACACACATTTATTCACATCAAGGCATATATCAATACTGTAAAAAGTGACTGCATCTCTTTAATACATTTGATTACCACCAACAATTACTTTATTCAACAAACATTGCTAGAAGGGGCTGGTGGGTGGGTCAAAATTGCCGCTTGTTCCGTCGAGGGCTCACGAGCACCGAATGGTGCAGCCTTCAGAACACTGGAACAAGAGTATGCTTCTTTGGATTCCCGCTCTATTTATCCGTCTGCGGGAGGGCGGGAACCCTCCTCAGGTACGCCCACTGGGCGCGGTCTTCCGGGCGGGTGTCTAGGAAAACCCCTTCTGGGCAGGAAGGGCGTGCTCCGGCTACGCCGCTTTGGGCATACCAGCCGAACCACGCCCCGCCCAAAATGGTTTGCGGGGGGATCGGGGCACGTATCCATACGTTCGGGGGGACCGAGTGGTCTTCCCTTTTCATATGGCCGGGATGCCCGCCACCCCCTCCCAACACCAATTCCCCAAGGGGAGGAGACAGACACAGGATTGAGCTTTTGGAAGGCGGGGGGGAGTTACCCCCCTGGCCGTATTTATTCAAATATGAAACAAAATTTAAAACATTAAATTAAAACGTTTCATGAATTAGGTACAATTTTACTTTCATTACATTTTGATGAAGACATGTTCTTTGGCTAACCTTAACAGATCTCTAATACAAAGGTTTCCTAGCTGAGTCTAGCATCCTGAAAATGCACACATTCTAAATTAAAATTGTACATCCTAGCATTAAGGGCCAACGGCAAGGTCCTACCCGGTGTCAGATCCCTACTAACAAACTCCCGCCCTCATGGTGTGAGTGGCGCATGCGCAGAGGACTTTACCCTCGTTGCCAACTGTAACTTCCCTTGTCCTTGGGGCCCCCTTTCACTCTACGCCATCTTAAAGGTCGTCCGAGTTCCCGTGTGAGGTATCTGTAAGAAGGCCCCCGGGAAATTCGTAGGAGGGGCATCTAGCCGTCTCCCCCCTGGGAGGGGCCTATGGCCATCTCCCCCTAGGCGACCCATCCGTAGTGGGTGCCGCTTTCCCATGGGAGAGGCCAATGGCCGCTTCCCCCGGGCGCTCCCATCCATTCTAGGTGGCGCCCCCCCTAGGGACCTTGAAATTACTGCTCACCAATCATGACCTTACAGCCACAGGCCGGATAGTTGACCGACTATCCGGCCCCCCCACACCTCCTAAAGGTCATGCCTCCTCAATCCCCTTAGCCATGCTAAGAAGTCTCCAATGAGTAAATCATTCCCCGCCCTGAACAGGTGAACCCCATTATTCAAATAAAAGTGATCACCCCGAATACACCCATGGGGAATGCTTTGTAAATGCGTGGAGCGAAACAATTTCCCAATTTTATTGTTGACCCTCTTTACCGAGTGGTTCAACGCCGTCACAGAGAAACCCCCCCGCCAAACTCTCCTGGGGATCATGTGGGACCAGGCAATTGTGCACCCTGGGAGCCTCTTAGCCAACCAGCTGACTGCCGACAAAAAGTGTTCCACTAACACTCGTCTTCCCAGTCTTACCAAGTCATTGCCCCCCAAGTGTACTATGATTATAGATGGCGGTGTCCTTTGCCGCCCTAAGAGACCCTCCACAAACGATTGAAATTGGTCAAAACATGGGCCTCCCTTCCCATGGAAGGTCACTCTGAACCTGTATTCCCCAGATGCGTGAGTCGCGTCACCTGCCATGAATACGTCCCCGGCGCGCCTCACGTTTGAGTGGCCCATGACCCATACCACTTGCTCTCCAGTCGGTGATCCTCGACCGCTGGTCCCCTGGTGATGGGTTGATCCAAAATTCCGCCCGCGTCACAGGCTTGCGAAACTGTAATTCAAACAAAAGACAACAAGCGTGAGTGCATTTCATCAGTCTTTTACAACATGTGCATTCACACATACCTTTTGAAACAGTTTGAGGACCAACGGCCTAGCTGTTTCACTTCTTCCGCACCCAGACCCCGAGCCGTAGCCTCAGTAGCGGCCCCTATTCTGAATGAGTGGGTCCCGAAATCGCACAGGTCCCTGCCCGCCGCTGCGAATGTAAGTGCTAGCACCCTCTGAAACTGAAATCTCGTCAGAGGGGTGCCATCCTTGTGCCTAAGCAGGCTCCCTCCCCATGTTGCCGGCCTCTGAGCCAAGTAGTCCTCTAAACACTTTATCGGACAAGTGGGGCTCCCTCGAGCGCGCTGCACAACAACACTATCCCCCATAGCTTCCTGGTCTGTCTTGGACCTGGCTATCGAGATCAGCATCGAATCACCCCGTATTTGAACGTGATTCCTGCATAAGCCTCCCTCCATATATTTCTTGTTCCTCGCCACGAGTTCGCTTACCTGCACGGCCCCATGAAATGCCAAGGCGAAAGCTGCCTGGAACAGAACCGCTTCAGTAGGGGAGGAGCATGTCTCATCCAGCTTTGCTAAAAGCCGAGACAATCTCTCTAAACCAATCGGGCGCCTCGTATTTGTCTGCGACCCTCCAGGCGTTGCCAGCCGCAGAGCGCCTTCCTGACTAAAAAAGGAACCCGTCGGGTCCCTTATGCCGTGGAGCTGTGCCATGAATGATATGGCTGCCCTATGTCTGTTGGCAGTTGCGGCTGATCGGCCTTCTCTATGCAGCGCTACTAAGAACCCCCAGGAAGGATTCCTCCTGCCCCAGCTATGTCTCCCTGCCGGGCCTAAAAAGGCGCAGTAAGAACTAAATGCTCCCTCATAAGCCTTCCTCGTCCTGGGCGCTAAGCTGGCTGCCACGAGGTCTTATAATCCGGGGCACCGATCAGCCATAGTGCTTCGGGGAACTGTGCCGCCACTAGATCCGCTGTAGGTAGATAGCCGCCGGAAAGCTTGTATGTGTGATCAGGAGAGTTCAACAGCTGCATTATTCAGTACACCCGGCACATGTTTTGCCCTGACCTGTACATTCAATCTCATGCAACGTAAAACAATTTCTTTCAACAGTCTCAAGATCCACTTGCAGCGTGCTGCCTGCTGATTAATGCACTCGACCACAGTCATATTATCCGACCAAAACACTACTGAGCGGTCCCTAAAATCGTCTGGCCATGCCAACAGAGTCACCCAAATGGGGAACAGCTCCAAAAACCCAATGTTACCTGTTAGGCCACTGGAGTGCCACCATGTCGGCCATACTTGTGCCGACCATCGGTTACCAAAGATGGCGCCAAATCCCACGCTCCCAGCTGAGTCAGTCCACAAACCCAGTTCATCAGACGATGCTGGGGGCTTGTTCCACGCCACTCGACCGTTGAAATCCACCAGGAATGCCAACCAAATGCGCATATCCTGGCGAACCTCTGCCAACCGTCTCGTGCGGTGGTGTCCCTCCTTGAGGCCGACCATAGCTTGTGCAATGGAGCGTGAGAAGGCACGGGCCATCGGTATTACTCTCAAGGCAAAGTTAAGCTGACCCACTGTTAGTTGTAACTGGTGCAGGGTCACTTTTTCTTTGCCCAGTTATTGTATCAAGGAAGCCCTGAACTTGAACACCTTCTCCATTGGCAGACGGAAGCATCCCTCCACTGAATCAAGCTCAATCCCCAGAAACTCCAGTGAAGTAGATGGCCCCACTGTCTTACCTGGTGCTAATGGGACTCCAAATTCCTGCATGAGAATGCAGAAGTCCTGCAGTGCCTGCGCACATTCTGCAGTGCCGGTCGGTCCTAAGAACAGGAAGTTGTCTAAATAGTGCATCACTTGTCTATCCCCTGTGGCCTCGGTGAATGCCCATTTTAAAAAACAGCTGAACATCTCAAAATAAGCACAAGAAATTGAGCAGCCCATGGGCATGCATCTATCCATGTAATACTTCCCCTGGAACGTAAATCCTAGCAAGCGCTGGTCCCACGGGTGTACCGGGAGCAACCTGAATGCTGATTCAATGTCTGATTTTGCCAACAGAGCACCGGGGCCCAGGTGATTCAGTAGGGCGACGGCATCGTCAAACGATGCGTACCGAACAGAACAGACATCTGGGTCAATGGCTTCATTCACCGAGGCACCCCTTGGGGCCGACAGATTGTGAATGAGTCTATACTCCCCTGGGTCTTACTTCGGAACCACACCTAGAGGTGAACACCCGAAATCCGCCACTGGCGGGTATTGAAAAGGACCTGCTACCTGCCCCAAGCTGACCTCTTTGTTAATTTTCTTGGCCGCCACTGCTGGGTTGTGTTGAACGGATTGCTGATTTTTACAAAAGGGGTCCCCCGAAAATTACCCGCCGGGATGTTGTAGCCATATAGGAATACATTCCTCAAAATCCCGGCGGATACATAATCAGGGTATCTGTTCAGCCAGGGGGTCATAGCCATGACATCAATGGGTGAAGACGATTGCCTCCCAAGCATCACTTCAATCCTGCTTGAATCCCCCCTTTCCTCCTGCACCACCGTTCTTGGACCTACAGCTGCTTTCCTGGTGTGAGGAGTTCCCACAGCCCGCACAAGCATGCCAGAAACTACATGTTTCCCTGGGGACAGTTACAGTTACCTTTGTTGAGGCCCCAACAAACCCAGCGCTTGCCCCCACTTCCGCCAGTCTTGGGCTGTGATTCCCCACCGGCGCTTGCTCGAAAGGGCTGCGCCGGCCTTTGTTGAACTGTCCCAGACCCGCTCCCGCCCAGCGAGGACGTACCTGCCGATCCAGGCAAGAGCTGTTTGTGCCATGATACTGTGTCAAGGCAATCCCATGTTAAAGTTACATCAAACTCTTTGGACTTTCGAAAGTGCACATCATAACCTTTCCACTCATTCCCCCGTACATGTTATAAAAATCCATGATCCTGTTTCAGTAACAGGATAGATCGGGCAACACTTCTCGTTTACGTTCCCCCATTACTCTGTAAATATAGAGAAGGCCTTCACCCAGTTCGCTACGGTCTTGTCGACCCTAAATTCCGCCATCTTGGCCCGCCATACACTGGGGTGCCATAAATCTTTCTGGGTCTTTGAGTACTCTATCTCACGATGGTCGGTCAATAATGAAAACATATTAACATATTTGTCCCCCCATATCATTGGCCATTGGGATGTGCTGGGCCACCCTTTCCCACCTCGAAGGCACTGAACTCTCCCCCACCATTGGCAATGGGTTCTTACCGGGTTCAACCGCCGTGTCTGCTGTCTTTTCTCGACCAACCGTTGTCACTCGCGGTGCGACCTGTGGGGGAATAGAAGGAACATTCGCTGTCCCAGCTTCTCTTGACTGCCATAACGCTCGATTATTAATCTGGCTTGTTCGGCCGGATCCCCCGCAGCCATAGCCCCCCCCTGATTTCTTCTTAAGCCAGGGCAATACTGCCGCTAACTGAAGGGCCAGTTCTGGGGGCATCTGATCATCATCAACCGGAGTTATTACAACAGGGATCGGCAAACCCACGTCTGGACTCGGTACCGGGGTGTCCACCGGTGCGATGGGGGCTGCTGGGGGTACCTCTGGGACCGGGCCCTCTCCGGAAACCGCCCTCTTCTTAGTACGTCTCCCCCTACCCTCGGGGACGACTCCCGGCAAGGCCGGACCTATCACCTTCTTAGGTCGGCCCGCGAGGTTGTTCTGGGCTGCTATCTGCTTTTTTACCTCTGCCAAGCCCCGACCTATCAAATCTATTTTACCCAGTTTTCGGTCCATCACCACCATTCGGTTCGACAAAGTGCGCAGTATCTTTTCCATCTCAGAGCTCTTTCCCGCTTTTTTGCCGGCCATGGCTTCATTCACTCCATTCGAGTTGCTCGACAAGGTCCTAGATCCTTCACGCGACAGGAACTGAAAAAGAAAGAACAAAGATTACAAGTTCTCAAAATTGTTCCGTTGAGGGCTCACGAGCAACGAATGGTGCAGCCTTCAGAGCACTGGAACAAGAGGACGCTTCTTTGGATTCCCGCTCTATTTATCCATCTGCGGGAGGGCGGGGACCCTCCTCAGGTACGCCCACTGGGCGCGGTCTTCCGGGCGGCTGTCTAGGACAACCCCTTCTGGGTGGGAAGGGCGTGCTCCGGCTACGCCGCTTTGGGCATACCAGCCGAACAACGCCCCCCGCCCAAAATAGTTTCCCGGGGGGATCGGGGCACCCATCCAGACGTTCGGGGGGACCGAGTGGTCTTCCCTTTCCATTATCCTTTTGCGGGACATTCGTCTACGAATGACTCTAAACAGATTCCTCCTTATACTACCATGGACAGAGTTATCTCCTGCTCTAGCAGTAACATTTTTGAGAGGCTTTTCCTTCCCGTTTAAATTGGCTCTCTTTTTCTGAAGTAAAACATGTTCGGTAGTGATACTTTTTCGTCTGCAAATATTTCTTAAAAAAGATTTTGTTGTCTTACCCGGAGTTTTTTTGATGACTGAACTTTTTTATTGTAGAGGACTGCTGCAATGCTTTACCAAGGTGGGGTATAAGTCTCTTTGCTTCTTTTCTTCTCCTTTGCCTTGAGGGCATGTTTGAATTTTTCAAAAAATCTTGAGTTTAATCTGTGGTAAATTTAAAAGAAAAATGTTATTAAATACTATTACCAAACAGTAAATCAATAACAGTAAGCAAACAATTAACAAACTAGATGTCAATTCAACCTATGGTAATTTAGCAGCATATGGTTGGGTGCCCCGATCCCCCCGGGAAACCATTTTGGGCGGGAGGCATGGCTCGGCTGGTATGCCCGAAGTTGCGTAGCCGGGGCGCGCTCTTTCCCGCCCAGGAGGGGTTGTCCTAGACACCCGCACGGAAGACCATGCCCAGTAGGCGTACCGGAGGAGGGTCCCCGCCTCCCCGCAGATGAATAAATAGAGCGAGAATCCGAAGAAGCATTCTCTTGTTCCTGTGCTCTGAAGGCTGCACCAACTCGTTGCTCGTGAGCCCTCGACGGAACAAGCGGCAATTTTGAGAACTTGTAATCTTGTTGTTTCTCTTTCAGTTATTTGGAGTACAAAAGATCCAGGACCTCGTTGATCAACAAGCGCAGAGAACACGAAGCTATGGCCGGCAAGAAAGCAGGAAAGAGCTCCGAGTTGGAGAAGGTACTGCGCACCTTGTCGAACCGAATGGCGATCATGGACCAAAACTCGGTAAAGTTGACTCGATCGGTCGAGGTTTGGCCGATGTTAAAAAACAGTTAGCGGCCCAGAACAGCTCAGGCCGTCCTAAGAAGGTAATAGGCCCGGCCTTGCCGTGAGTCGTCCCTGAGGGTAGGGGGAAGCGTGTTAAGAGGAGGGCGGTTTCTGGGGAAGATCCGGTTCCTGAGGTACCCCCAGTCGCCCCCATCACACCAAACCCAGATATAGGTTTACCGATCCCGGTTGTAATTACTCCTGTTAATGATGAGGAGATGCCCCCGGAACTGGCCATCCAGTTAGCAGCAGTGTTGCCATGGCTCAAGAAGAAAGCGGGGGGGGCAATGGCCGCGGGGGACCCGGCCGAGGAGGCTAGACTAATATTCAAGCAGTTACGGCAGTCGAGAGAGGCCGCGACGGCGAATGTTCCTCTTGTTCCCCCACAGGTGGCGCCGGGAGGACCTGCGGTTAGCCGGGAAAAGGCGGCAGACACGACGGTCAAACCTGGTAAGCACACATTGCCAATGGCAGGGGAGGGTTCATTGCCTTCAAGGCGCGAAAGGGTGGCCCAGCACATCCCTGCGGCCACAAAGGAACTGATATGGGGGGAGAAGTATGTGAATATGTTTTCATTGTTGACTGACCATCACAAGATGGAATATGCAAAATCCCAGAAGGATTTATGGCACCCCAGTGTATGGCGGGCCAAGATGGCGGAATTTAGGGTCGATGAGATGGTAGCAAATTGGGTAAAGGCCTTTTCGATATTTACGACAGTCATGGGGGAACGAAAGCCTGAAGTCATGACCGAGTTGACCTGTTATCAGAATAGGATTATGGATTTTTATACCATGTATGAGGGGGACGAGTGGAAAGGTTACGATATGAATTTCCGAAAAGCGAAAGAGTTTGATGCTACTTTGACCTGGGATTGCCTTGACTCGGTGTCATGGCACAAGCAGCTCTTGCCTGGGGCGGCAGGTACGTCCTCGCCGGGCGGGAGCGGGTCGGGGTCAGCTCGCCAAAAGCCTGCGGTGCCCTTTCGAGCAGGCGCCGGTGGGGAATATCAGCCCAAGACCGGCGGGAATGACGGCAAGCGGGGGGTTTGTTGGGGCTTCAATAGAGGCAACTGTAGCAGGCCCCAGGGAACATGTAGGTTCAGGCATGCGTGCACAGGCTGTGGGAACTCCTCACACCCAGAGAGTAGCTGTAGATCTAAAAACCGTTATTATATATGGGGTAACCCAAAATGAGTCCTAGGACCTGGGTATTCGAGTATTACAGATATGGTGGTCCTAGACATAGATTTCCACACACAATTATTCAAAAAGTTTCTCAGCTCAGTTATTATTCACACCAGAAATTGATTCCTAAAGTGAAAAAACAAAAACATAATAGCCCAAAAACACACAGGTGTCCGATACAAATACAATTTCTTGTTATTGTTATTAAAAGTAGAGGAGAGAACTCTACTATTTATTCATAATAAAAATCTCCTCATATGGCAGTATACAAATATACAATATCTACAATTCAGGACAGAAGGGGTTACGAAGAAAAAAGTGCGTAGAGTGAAGTTCTTGTGCTCGTGCAAAAGATAGAAAGGACCAAGCGGTCAGGGGATATTGAATGGTATGCTCAAAGAGAAATCCGTTGGCTTAGATTTAGACAGAGCCAGCCCTCAAAAGGGAAACAGTGAGCCGGCATCTCTTATGCCCCTGCCCATCCACCCTTCTTTGAAGACCAAAAAACCATCTGAGCGAAGTGACCTTTGTAAAGACAATTACAACTCCTTTACGAACTAACTTTTGAGGGCTGGCTCTGTCTAAATCTAAGCCAACGGATTTCTCTTTGAGCATACCATTCAATATCCCCTGACCGCTTGGTCCTTTCTATCTTTTGCACGAGCACAAGAACTTCACTCTACGCACTTTTTTCTTCGTAACCCCTTCTGTCCTGAATTGTAGATATTGTATATTTGTATACTGCCATATGAGGAGATTTTTATTATGAATAAATAGTAGAGTTCTCTCCTCTACTTTTAATAACAATAACAAGAAATTGTATTTGTATCGGACACCTGTGTGTTTTTGGGCTATTATGTTTTTGTTTTTTCACTTTAGGAATCAATTTCTGGTGTGAATAATAACTGAGCTGAGAAACTTTTTGAATAATTGTGTGTGGAAATCTATGTCTAGGACCACCACATTTGTAATAGTAGATCTAAAAACAGCAGAACGGGAGGAAAAGGGGGGTCTAAGCAAGAGTGAGGTGATGCTTTGTAACCGATTGCCTACACCTGTCGATATCATGGCTCTGACTCCTTGGTTGAACAAAGACCCTGATCATGTATCCGCCGGGGTGTTGAGGAATGGCTTCTTATATGGCTTCAACATCCCGGCGGGGGATTTTCGGGGGGACTCCTATTGTAAAAATCAGTTATCTGTCCAACATAACCCAGGCGTAGCTGCAAGAAAAATTTCCAAAGAAGTCAGCTTGGGGCAGGTGGCGGGGCCTTTTCATCGCCCGCTGGTGGCGGGTTTCATGTGTTCGCCGTTAGTGGTGGTCCCAAAGAAAGACCCAGGGGAGTTTAGACTCATTCACAACTTGTCTGCCCCAAGGGTTTTTTCGGTGAACGGAGCCATTGACCCAGATAGTTGTTCGGTGAGGTACGCATCGTTTGATGATGCCGTGGCCATGTTAAATCACCTGGGCCCCGGAGCGCTGATGGCGAAATCGGACATCGAATTGGCATTCCGGTTGCTCCGGGTACAACCGCGAGATCAGCGCTTGCTAGGTTTTGCATTTCAGGGGAGTTATTACATGGATAAATGCATGCCTATGGGTTGCTCAATTTCTTGTGCCTATTTTGAAATGTTCAGCTGTTTTTTTAGATTGGGCATTCACCGAGGCCACAGGGCATAGGCATGTTATGCACTATCTGGATGACTTCCTGTTTTTGGGAGCAGCCGGCGACACGAAATGTGCGCAGGCGCTACTGGACTTCTGCATCCTCATGCGGGAGTTCGGAGTCCCATTGGCACCAGGTAAAACGGTTGGACCATCTACTTCACTGGAGTTTCAGGGAATTGAGCTCCATTCTGTGGAAGGATGTTTCCGTTTACCGATGGAAAAGGTGGCCAAGTTTAGGGCTTCCTTGACACAATGCCTGGGCAAGGAGAAAGTGACCCTGCACCAGTTACAGCAAACAGTGGGTCAGCTTAACTTTGCCTTAAGGGTGATACCAATGGCTCGCCCCTTCTCACGCTCTATTGCACAAGCTATGGTTGGTCTCAAGGAGGGACACCACCGTACGAGACTGTCGGCAGAGGTTCGCCAGGATATGCACATTTGGTTGGCATTTCTGGCGGACTTCAATGGTCTAGTTGTGTGGAACAAGCCACCAGCATCTTCGGATGAACTAGGTTTGTGGACTGACTCAGCTGGGAGCGTGGGATTTGGCGCCATTTTTGGTAACCGATGGTCGGCGCAAGTTTGGCCGACGTGGTGGCACTCCAGCGGTCTGACAGGTAACATTGGGTACTTGGAGCTATTCCCTATTTGGGTTGCTCTGATGGCATGACCAGACGACTTCAGGGACCGCTCGGTGGTGTTTTGGTCTGATAATATGACTGTGGTTGAGTGCATTAACCAGCAGGCAGCCTGCTGCAAGTGGATCTTGAGATTATTGAAAGAAATTGAATTACGTTGCATGAGATTGAATGTACAGTTCAGGGCAAAACATGTGCCAGGCATACTGAATTATGCAGCGGATGCACTCTCTCGTTCACACATGCAGGCTTTCAGGGGCTATCCACCCACAGCGGACCTAGTGGCGGCACCATTCCCCGAAGCACTATGGCTAATCGGTGCCCCAGATTACAAGACCTCGTGGCAGCCAGCTTAGCTCCCAGAACAAGGAAGGCATATGAAGGAGCGTTTCATTCCTACTGCACATTTTTGGGTCCATCAGGGAGAGAGAGCTGGGGTCAGGAGGAATCCTTCCTGGGGTTCCTGGTTGCGCTGCACAGAGAAGGCTGATCAGCGGCAACGTCCAATAGACATAGGGCGGCCATTTCGTTCATGGCACAGGTGCATGGCATAAGAGACCCGACGGATTCCTTTTTGGTTAGGAAGGCACTCTGCGGCTGGCAACGCCTCGAGGGTCGCAAGCAGGATTCAAGGCGCCCAATTTGTTTAGACAGATTGTCTCTACTTTTAGCAAAGCTAGATGAGACGTGCTCCTCCCTTTTCGAAGCAGTTCTGTTCCGGGCAGCTTTCGCCTTGGCATTCCATGGGGCTATGCGGGTGAGCGAACTTGTCGCAAGGAACAAGAAGGATATAGAGGGAGGCCTGGGCAGGGATCACGTCCAAATAAGGGGTGATTCGATGGTAATCTTGATAGCCAGGTCCAAGACTGACCAGGGGGCTATGGGTGATAGTGTTATTGTGCAGCGCGCACGAGGGTCCCCCACTTGTCCGATAAAGTGTTTAGAGGAATACTTGGCATTGAGGACGGCTACTTGGGGGGGGAGCTTGCTTAGGCACAAGGATGGCACCCCACTGACAAGATTTCAGTTTCAGAGGGTGCTAGCACTGTCAATCGCTGCTGCGGGCATGGACCCGTGCGATTTTGGGACCCACTCATTTAGGATAGGGGCTGCTACTGAGGCTACAGCCCGGGGTCAGAGTGCAGAGGAAGTAAAACAGCTAGGCCGGTGGTCCTCAAATTGCTTCAAAAGGTATGTGCATTTGCACATGTTGTAAAGATCAATTGACATGCACTCACGCTTCTTGTCTTTTGTTTGAATTACAGTTTTGCGAGCCTGTCACGCTGGGCGGAATTGGAAGTCGACCCAGCATCAGGAGACCAGCGGTCGAGGATCACCGACTGGAGAGAGAGTGGTATGGGTCATGGGCCACTCATATGTGAGGCGCGCTGGGGACGTATTCAAGGCAGGTGACGCGACTCATGCATCTGGGGAATACAGGTACAGAGTGACCTTCCATGGGAAGGGCAGGCTCTGTTTTGACCAATTTCAATCGACTTTGAGGGTCTTTTAGGGCGGCAAAGGTCACCGCCATCTGTAGTCATAGTACACCTGAGAGGCAATGACTTGGTGACACTGGGAAGACGAGTGTTATTAGAACACATCCTGTCGGCAGTTAGCTGGTTGGCTAAAAAAGTCCTGGGGTGCACGATTGCCTGGTCCCACATGATCCCCAGGAAGAGTTGGCGGGGGGGGGGCATTTCAGTGTCAGCGTTGAACTACTCTGTGAAAAGGGTTAACAATAAAATTGGGAAATTGTTTCGCTCCGCGCAGTTGCATAGCATTCCTCACGGGTGTATTCGGGGTGATCACATGTATCTGAATGATGGGGTTCACCTGTCCAGGGAGGGAAATGATTTACTCATAGGAGACTTCATAGCATGGCTAAGGGGTTTGAGGAAGCATGACCTTTAGGAGGAGTGGGGGGGCCGGATAGTCGGTCAACTATCTGGCCTGTGGCGGTAAGGTCATGATCAGTGAGCAGTAATTTCAAGGTCCCTAGAGGGGGGCGCCGCCCAGAATGGATGGGAGCGCCCGGAGGAGGGGGCCATTGGCCCCTTCCACGGGGAGGCGGCACCCACTAAGGATGGGTCGCCTAGTGGAAGACGGCCATAGGCCCCTCCCAGGGGGGAGGCGGCTAGATGCCCCTCCTACGAATTTCCCGGGGGCCAGATATCCGCGACGGCGAATAGAGAGTGTGGGGATGGGGGGGAGTCCACGCTGTCCTTCCTATAGATACCTCACACGGGAACTCGGACGACCTTTAAGATGGTGTTGAGTGAAAAGGGGGGCCCCCATGACAAGGGAAGTTACAGTTGGCAATGAGGATAAAGTCCTCTTCGCATGCGCCACTCACACCGTGAGGGCGGGATTTCGGTAGTAGGGATTTGACACCGGTTAAGACCTTGCCGTTGGCCCTTAATGCTAGGATGTACAATTTTAATTTAGAATGTATGCATTTTCAGGATGCTAGACTCGGCTAGGAAACCTTTGTAATATAGATCTGTTAAGGTTAGCCAAAGAACATGTCTTCATCAAAATGTAATAAATGTAAAATTGGACATAATTTATGAAACTTTTATTTAATGTTTTAAATTTTGTTTAATATTTTAATAAATACGGCCGGGGGGTAACTCCCCCCCCCGCCTTCCAAAAGTTCAAACCTGTGTCTGTCTACTCCCATGGGGAATTGGTGTTGGGAGGGGGTGGCGGGCATCCCGGCCATATCGTTTTTAAACACATCAAGTAAGCAAATCATTCTCCCTTATTCATAGGGCAAGTGACTTAAAATGCCCTAACACACATGAGGGCGTATTTACAGGGCCCTTGCACCACTTTTGCGTCACTTTTAACTTGGGAAAAATGACGTGAAAATGGCTCAAAGTCCTTATAAATATGTCCCATGCTGGCAATGAAACTCTAGCAGTACATATCAAGAAACCTAAATGACTTTAAGAATCGTTTTTAAACACATCAAGTAAGCAAATTATTCTCCCTGATTCATGGGGCAAGTGACTTAAAATGCCCTAACACACAGTGGAGCGTATTTACAAAGCCTTTGCACCACTTTTGCGTCACTTTTAACATAAAGAAAATAACGAGAAAGTGGCTCAAAGGCCTTGTAAATATGTCCCATGTTGGCTATAAAACTCTAGCACTACATATCAAAAAAACGAAATGACTTCAAGAAACATTTTTAAACACATCAAGTAAGCAAATTAATCTCCCAGATTGAAGGAGAAGTGACTTAAAATGCCCTAACACACATGGGGGTGTATTTACAAGGCCCTTGCACCACTTTTGCGTCACTTTTAACATGGGGAAAATAACGTGAAAGTGGCTCAAAGTCCTTATAAATATGTCCCATTCTGACAATGAAACTCTAGCAGTACATATCAAGAAACCTAAATGACTTCAAGAAACATTTTTAAACACATCAAGTAAGCAAATTATTTAACCCCATTCATGGGGAAGTGACTTAAAATGCCCTAACACACATTAGGGCGTATTTACAATGCCCTTGCACCACTTTTGCATCACTTTTAACATGAGGAAAATAACGTGAAAGTGGCTCAAAAGTGGCTCAAAGTCCTTATAAATATGTCCCATGCTGACTATGAAACTCTAGCAGTACATATCAAGAAACCTAAATGACTTCAAGAAACATTTTTAAACACAACAAATTATTCAACCCCATTCATGGAGAAGTGACTTAAAATGCCCTAACACACATGAGGGCGTATTTACAAGGCATACTAGTCTCTATCTAATTTAAATGAATCTTTTCTCTCCTTAGCAAATGCTTTTTGAATTTCAAAACAGTCTCATACATACACAAATTTTTCTTTAGCAGAGCAAAGGGTATGCACTCCAGAGGCTGCAACCAGATTATTCTCCCAGATTCATGGAGAAGTGACTTAAAATGCCCTAACACACATGAGGGCGGATTTACAAGGCCCTTGCACCACTTTTGCGTCATTTTTAACATGAGGAAAAAAATGTGAAAGTGGCTCAAAGTCCTTAAAAATATGCCCCATGCTGACTATGAAACTCTAGCAGTACATATCAAGAAACATAAGTGACTCCAAGAAACGTTTTTAAACACATCAAGTAAGCAAATTATTCTCCCCCATTCATGGGGAAGTGACTTAAAAAGGCCTAACACACATGAGGGCGTATTTACAAGGCCCTTGCACCACTTTTGTATCACTTTTAATATGGGAAAATAATGTGAAAGTGGCTCAAAGGTCTTGTAAATATGCCCAATGCTGGCTATGAAACTCTAGCAGTACATATCAAGAAACCTAAATGACTTCAAGTAACGTTTTTAAACACATCAAGTAAGCAAATTATTCTCTCTGAATCATAGGGCAAGTGAAATATTTGTTTAAAGAAGCAGACACCATGTTTTCCTTCTCTTAAATTTAAAAAGCATTGCTTTTCCATAAAAACGATTTTCAAGTCATAATTTGAAAACACAGCACAGCTCCTATGTACAAGCACACTCTGTCAGTACTAATACTTCACATTATCTCCAATTACAATTTCTCAAAGAAACAAAATCTTTTTGTAAAACATTTGACACAAAGCAACATTTTAAATATACAACTTTCTTCCTAATTTTCTCCCTAAAGCACACTAGTCTCTATCTAAATTAAATGAATCTTTTCTCTCCTTAGCAAATGCTTTTTGAATTTCAAAACAGTCTCAGACACACACCATTTTTTCTTTAGCAGAGCAAAGGGTATGCACTCCAGAGGCTGCAATCAACAATGGCACAGAAATGTTGTAATTCATCACACATATCTCTCATGTCACCCAATCAAAACTCTTCCCTCACTTTTTTCAAATCAACACCCTTCCCCCTCTGCCCTTTCTGCCTTTTTTCCATAGCAACTACCTCCTGAAAGACCTCTCATGTTTACAAGTTCACACAACAATGTTTCAAATGAACTCTGAACTCTCAGTACACCTGCTTATCCAGTGCAATGTTTCTTAAAATGATTTTTTCTTAACCATTCGAATTACATCTTTCAAAGAACACATCCATGCACCCTAACTTTCTGTGTTCAGCAATCAAAATCCACCAATCACTGCTACTGAATCATTAGCACGAAAACTCCACAATTTTTTTCATTACAAACTCCAACTGTTCCAACTGCCATTTCATTTCCACACTTCATCTGACTGCAGCAGAACCTCCTTTCACCATGTTTTCTGTCTGGATTCTTGGACATACCTACATCCACTAGGCTCACAGATATGCTGATAACAGAAATTTACACAACCTCAATTTACAAAATGTAGAAATAAAATGGATTGGCCAGAGAGGATTGAGATGTCACCAATTGATACCATTGGTGGAAACCTTTTTACATTTGCCAAACCCTGACCTCATAATAGTGCACTGTGGAGGAAATTATACTATTATATATTTATTATACTTATAAGTACCTAAATCTTCCAAAGACCCAAAAGCTCTTTTCAGAGCTACCCTACCTATGATTACGCTATATAAAATTTAAATGTAACTTTTTTTTTACTAATTTTCACGATTTACGCTTTCCGGAGCGCTACCCAGTTCGCGCACCGGACGCAAACCTCGTAAAAAATTTTTTTTTCTTTTTTAGACAAAGATAGGCCTCTTCATCCACCCTCACACAGCCTAGGGGGTCAATATATGTCTCCCTTGCCCCCTTTTACACAAACTCAGCATTGTTTATCATCCATCTTGTGTCCAAATTAGACCTTAACGCAAGATGGCGGACTACCGTTACGCTACCTGTAAACTACCTGGTTCGCGTACCGGGTAGCGCTTCTACCGTGAAAAATCGAATTTTTTTGTTTTGTTTGTTTGCCTGCGGGGCCCTTTAATAGCCCCCACATCAATCCTAGGGTGTCAAGAGGGGTATACCTTGCACCCTTTCATTCATTTCCCCCTTCGTTTATTTCCACCACTTGTCTCTCGATCCTACCGAGAGACAAAATGGTGGCCACTCCGAACTGTTTAGAATGTTCACAGTCACCAGGGAGCCAATCAGCTTCTCCGGGCAAAGTTCTGTTACGCGTCTGGTACGCGAACCGGAGCGTTAACCGGGACGCTGTCACAGATATATATATTTTTTTTAACGTTAATTTCTCAAAATCCACTAGAGCACATATCTTGAGACCTATCAAAGGCACATCGGGCTACCAGTCCCTACAATTTTGCCAAGTTTCATAAAAATCCATTCAGCCGTTCGAGCTAAAAGTGAGTCCAACCACCCTATGGAAATTAACATGGGGAAAACACGTTTTGGGACCCCCCTTTTAACTCGGCCCCCACTTCATGAAAACCCCCCAAACTTTCAGCCAATTCTGTCCTTCAATGCCAAAGTTATTCAACGTAGAAATTTCAGAAATCCCTATTCAAAAAAATCCTAACTATATATACCTACTGGCGACCGCCAGTAGGTAATATATATATATATATATATTCACTGAAAAAACCATAGGTTATAGACCATGTATAGTTAGGAATTAGCATTTACATAACCTTATTTTACTCACACAAAACCATTGAAATTTCATATATAGTTAGTTGCACTAACTATATATCGCGCACCCGCAATCCACTGCTGATCATGTCACATATTACATCATTCATGACATGGTCAGTGACATCACTGATGACATCACTGATGACAACACCCAGTGACTGTATGTTTCTGTAGAGTTAAATATGTCTTACATATTGAAGAATGAGTGGATGTATAAGTGTCTGGATGAAGGATTTAGTAGGTGCATGACTGACTGCATGAGTGAGTGATTAAATGTGTCTCACTGAGTGCATGGGTTAGTGACTAAACTGTCTTAATTTGTGCATCATTATGTCTGTTGTTCTGTAAACTGTTGCATGTGTTGATAAGTAGCTATATGAGTAACTATATGGGTTATTGATTGGTTGCCCAAGTATTTCTATGAGAGAGTGAGTGTCAGTGTGGGTGGCTGTGAGGTGTATGACTCTGTGCATAGATGTGTGAGCAGTTGATTCACTAGATGTATGGGTTCAAAAGTGCATGTGGAAACATCTGTATGGGCAGTTGACTGTGTGCATGAGTGTATTGGTGAGTGAATGGATTTCTCAGTGCTACATGTCAAAGTAAGTACATATGTAAAACACAGTACATGTGAGAGTTGACATATATAAATAACTGTGGATAAGAGCCAGTGAATGTGTGAGTGGCTGTATGGATCATTGTGAACTTGTATCAGGGATTGTATAAGAGAGTAAATATGTGTTAGTATATGTTTGAATAAGTAAGGTGTGTATAACTGTATAGTTGAGGAAATGAAGGTGTGATTGTTTCTTTGCATGACTGACTAGGTGTGTGAGTAACTCCATGGATGAGTGACAGTCTGTGAGCGTCTATTTACTCTGAGTGTTTTTCTAAGATTACATTAGAGTCTGAAGAGGTTCACCGTATTATCACATGAATGATGTCATCAGTGATCTGATCAGTAATGGCAAATGCGATGTCATCAGTGATGTCATTTGAGATGTCATCAGTGATGTCATCAGTGATGTCATCAGTGATGTCACTGACCATGTCATGAATGATGTAATATGTGACATGATCAGCAGTGGATTGCGGGTGCGCGATACATAGTTAGTGCAACTAACTATATATGAAATTTCAATGGTTTTGTGTGAGTAAAATAAGGTTTTGTAAATGCTAATTCCTAACTATATATGGTCTATAACCTATGTTTTGTTCTGTGAATTTCATTGGTTTTTTAAAAGCTAATATCAAAACCTTTAAAATGTATTCTTCTTTAAATCCTAAAATATATTTTACATGTTTTTAGTACAATTTTATTTTTATTATTTTTATTGTTTCGCTCCCGGTTTGCGAACCGGTTAGCTTCCCGTTAGCTCAATTTGGAGCCGCGACCCGGTCCGCGAACCGGTAAATGTTCCGTTTGCGTAACTGCTGCATTAGAAAACAACATCGTGACGCGTCGCGTCAGCATGACGTTTCGCGTTGTCGCGTGATACGTCATGTGACGCGCCAAGTTAGCGTACCCAGAAGCGAACCGGAACGCGGCGCAAAGCGCGTAACGTAAACACAGCAGGTCATGTGACTCAGTAATAACACTTTTCATTGGTTCATTTCACTTTTGGTTTCCTAATGATGTAAGACTAGGTCATGTGACCTAAAATTAACACTTTTCTTCCCAAATGATGAAAACCCCTCCTTCTTTTCTCACTCTGACTTTCATCTTGGTGAGAGAAAGACCCTTTGTTAACAGTGACCAATGGCTTCATTAGTAGCTTCAGCTGGTTCTTCCCCACCACCTCCACCACATCCAAGGAAGAGAGGACCACCTGCTGAAGTTATAATTCAGCAAGAAGAGGAAGAACAGGAAGAAGAGGAAGAGCAGGAAGAGAGACAGTTTTTGAATGAGGAGCCCAGGAGGTATCATCAGAAAGAAAACTACATTTGGCAATTTTTTTAATTTCCCCAGGGCCAAAAGAAAGTCAATGCACGGTACGTCACTTGCCTTATATGCAACGATAGACTGTCCAGAGGGACCGAGAAGAAGTACAGTTTCGGCAACTACACAATGCATCAGCACATGAGTAGGTGGCATCCTAACAACTACAGTGCTGCGCAGTTACGTGACGAGCAAGACAATCCCCCTTCGATGGCCAGAAGACCAGTAGTACAGGAAGTGACGGGACCAGAGGCGAGGGAGATGGTCCCAAATATACAAATGAGGTTCGGGGAAATTAAACAAGTGTGCATGCGTTGCAATCAGTTTATTTGCTACAGAGAAAGTAGCATCACTCTTATCAACAGAGCTATTGACAATCATGTTTGCCCGAAACGCCCCAAAGAATAAATTCTTTTTTTATTTGTTGCTTCTGTTGAGCTCTTTACAATGAATCGTTTTCGTTTCCCTCCCCCCAAAAAAACCCCCAAAAAATATAAAAACGTTCAGAAAATACAAAAAAACTAAAAAAAGTTCAGAAAAATAATTTTAAAAAAACAAAAAACAAAAACAATAAAAAAAAGTTCTTTTCAGAACTACCTCCCCGTTATAAAAAAAATTGATAAAATATTTGGAACTCTGCCAACCTCTATTTCTCTTAGTTCGCTTCCGGGTTCGCTCTCTGGTACGCGAACCGGGAGCGAACCCAAATTTCTTTTAAAAAAAACATAACAGTAAGTATAAGGGAAGGAAACAGACAGTTATGTTAAAAGAAAGACAGCTATAGGGAGTAAACTAGAGATACTGTTACCCGCAATCCACTGCTGATGATGTCACATATTACATCATTCATGACATGGTCAGTGACATCATCAGCAGTGGATTGCGGGTAACAGTATCCCTAGCTTACTCCCTATAGATGTCTTTCTTTTAACATAACTGTCTGTTTCCTTCCCTCATACTTACTGTTCTTTTTTTAAAACAAATTTTTTGATCAGTCAGAAACAGTAATAATAATAGAGACAGAGTGAGTGAACAAGAGTGAAGAAGTATGAGTAGAGAGGGACTGAGAAAAATAGTGGAAGGAGTAGAGTAATTAAGTAATAGACAAAGGAATGAGGGAAGTAGCAAAGGCAAGAAAGTAAGGGTTAAAGAAATGAAGCAGTGGAACTAATAGAAGTTAAATGTGATAGAAATATAACGAAAAGAGTACAAAACATTTACCTTATAATTGTCGTTAAGTTAGTCATTTGTTATTTTTATACTTTCAATCTGTGAAAGAGAGAACAAACATTTGAAAAATATTAAAACATGTTTTTAAAAATTAGAAAAGACAAGGGAAAAGATTGAAGGACAAACAGTTTTTCAACAACTTTGACACTTACAGAAGCCTCTGCTTCTCCATGCCCCTACACAGTCCTAAAAATATACATTTTAAACTAACAGTATCTTGATGCAGATGAAGTGAGTCCTATCTTGCAACATGGTGCATCTTTTGCATCACTGCTGCATCGGTTTCATGTGGCACGGTTTTTTTACAGCACAACACATCTGCCTAGATGCATCAATTTGTAATTTTGTCGCCTTATAGCAAAACTTTTCCACCGTCACAAAAGTGACGCACAGTGGCGCAAAAGAAGCATACACCTATCATAAATCTGTCCCTAACATGTTAAATGATTGATTCAGGATGACGATAAGGTGTGAAAACAACAAGTGACCTCTCCAAAGGTTTGTTTAAGGTGAGGCCTACTCAGGGTTGCATATCAAATGTATAATAATAAATAATACATAATAATAATAGATAATACATGTGAAGGCCTACCAATGAAGTAAATCATGTCCACTTCACTCTTGAACAAAGGCCAGACCTCTTCTGTGTCCGTGGACAGACCTAAACTTCATCTGCACAATGTCATTCGTAAACTTAGGTGATGTAATTGAAAAACGTGGAGTTTCTTTTGCTCATTTCACAATCACATCACCTGTGTTGCCTTTGCTTAGGTATCTCATAGTGCAGATGTAGTCCAGCATATGAAACTTTACCCAGAAGTGCAGCAGTGTATGCATTAACTTTGACACTTACAGAAGCCTCAGTTTCTCCATATCTACCTCACATTTCTAAATGTATATCATAAGTACAAAAAGTAGAGAATTAATTATACATGTTAAATGGTTTATTTTTGCTGTTCTCAGAATGTATCAAATTTCACTAAAATCAGTGACTTGAAGGTATTCATCATGTAACAGCGGGGAAAAAAACCACAATCAAAATGATTGTGTTTAAAACACCCATACAACATAAGAAATCTGAATTCAAAACTCCTTAAAATTAACTTACTTTCTATGACGTCGAAGGATGTCCTATGAACAGCTTACACTCTGTTGTGCTATTAATATTTTCAGCCCGCCACTTTCTGAAAGAAAACCACCATCGTTTTGAAAAATATGTTACATACGATAAAAGACTTCTCACATTCTACCACATGTTTCCACATGGCCAAATCATGTTAGAGCGATTTACAACTCTTGGAATTCTTGTAAGCAAATCCCGTCATTTTCTATTTTCGCAACTTTCAGAAAGAAAACATTTAAGATTACTTTCACAATCCTGGACTACTAATATCTTACCCTTCTTGCTCACTCATGTTCTACTTTTCCTATGACACTGATACTGCTTACTATGAAGCAGACTTACTTGCATCAGGTTTATATAGTTGGATTTTTAAAATGACATTATAATCAAAAGTTTTGACCAATAATCTAGACAGCATTGCAGACTTACATTCCCTCTACTCCATGAACCTCTTGAAATTCCTCAGAGCACATCCCGAGATTCTTTCCTTAAAATTTTGGTTTTAAAAACACCAGGTAAGAATTTTTAAGGTCATACAGCAATTTTTGACAGTTATAACAGAATCATTGCAGAATGACCAGCCGTTTCTAGACTTTAAATAAGCTGTGTAATGTCCTGATGTTGTTGAAGGACCGTCATGATAGATAATTGCTGCAGTTACAAAAGTCCTTCCTGATATTGACAACTGCGAAGCAACAATTTTTTTTATTAAAGTTGTCAATTTTGTTCCATCAGGCCTACATCGTTGGAACATTAAAATGACATACTGGCCATATCTTCGTATAAATAATGTTGACATCATTTCAGATTTACATTGGCTACACTCCATGTTGTGATCCGCTGCTTTTACTAGCTTATTAAAGGACACTGATTTACTGTCTGGCAAAGTTAAATATATAAATCTTTCTGAGTCTACACAAGTAGTACTTGATACCCTACAGTTCTCGCAGTCATGCTGCCATTGATAAGAAAGCCCAAACAGGTGATCTACATCTACACCCTCATCTTGCAATACATCAAGCATATACATTAAAAACTCCTGACAATCCTGCTGAATATTTTCAGAGAAGTCTGTTTGACCTGAACATTTGTCTAACAGATAACGAACTTCAGACACACGTTCTACTTTTGTTCTATCAGTGCTACATTTCTCTAACACAGAATTCAACAAACAGCATAAACTTTGTTCCGAATTGATCTTTTAAAGTCTCTAGTGAAAAGACAACATTAACAACTACATTAGCATAGCAGTTGACACCAGAACTGTGTTCAAATTGAAAACCAACAACACCTTCAACAGAATTCATTTTATTTCTGCTTACAATTTTTGGTTCATCGACTTTTGGTCTTTTTACTTCAACCTCCCTACTATTACTGATATTTCTTCATTTCCTGCCTACCACACGTTTCTCAAACAAAGGATATTGAGGAAAATGTGGCGCATACTCTCTTCTTAACCTATTGTATTCCTTAACACAATCTAGATCCGCACACATGTTTGTGACATCACAGTCAAGTCAAGTACAATCCCGATAAAGTTCTGACTCGTGACAATGCTACATAAGCCATATCCTCTCTGAACACAGAACTGCCAATATTCACTAAAGCAGTGTCTACACTTAAACCTTGCAATTCATGAATTGTCACTGCATATGCCAAGCAAACAGGAAACTGCTTACGGCGAACATATAGGTCTTTTACAAGCAAAAACCTAGCTGTGCAATGAGCAATTAGCTGTACTTCCTCAATGCCATCAAATTTAATTTTTAAACATACAATTCCATCTCTACTTCTGTTTTTCGCAAAATCAACAACATTACCCATTGATCCATTTACCAGACCTCTTTCAACATGTAAATTCCTTCTCAAAATGATATGGCAATTTAAGCACACATTCAGAGTCTTTTCAAAACCCGCAGTTTTAGATATAGTCTTCTCTAATGAATCCAATTTAGATTTCAAATTCTCAGACAAAATAATTGTTGCACCCATATGCTCTATTCTGTCAATAGCTTCCAGTTTCACAATCTCTTGTTTTTCTAAATTCAACATTTTGTTGTTGAAGATGGAACAATCTGCAAGAGTTGGCATCAAACATATTCCAGATTTCTTCTCAGTAATTTTCTGAAAAATATCCTCTGGCAAAACGTCTTCTTCTGGATATAAATTTGACAGTAATCGTGCATGTAAAGCTTCTTTCCCACGCTCAGTCACTTTCCCGGTTCTAACATCTTGTAGAATATTCTTGTAATCTTCGTCCTTCGCATGACGCATATTTTCACGCAGCTCAGCATAATTGAAGTTTAACCATATGTTAACGTTGCCAATGCTCCCTAGGCACTTCTTGCTATCTTCATGTGTAACCAGTTTAAACACTGGTTGTCCTTTCACTGGTGTCAGCTGCAGAAGATCAGCAAAAACAATGATGTGTTTGCCACCGAATAACACATCATACTCTGTTTTAAGAACTTCCTGCATTCTTAAATGCACAAAAGCAAGCATGAGATTGGAAACCATGCTTACTTCGTCAATGATAAGAAGTTTCATCTTATTCAACACTCTAGATACTTCACAACAAGCATCCCCAGATAACTTGTGGTATTGTAATTTGTTATCATGCTCCACTGGCAACATCAGTAGCCGATGCAAAGTAATCTCCTTTAATGTTATGAGCTGCCAGTTCAGTTGGAGCGGTCACAACACAAGACAGAGATGACTCGGTCCTTTTCTGCAGATAACATGAAATTGCTTTAATGAGGAAACTTTTTCTAGTTCCTGCTTCTCCACTCACGTATAGTCGGACAGGCTTCAACAACGTACATGAGCACTCTTTCTTCTCATGACTTAATCCATGCTCAATTTGGTTGGTAACTTCGTCATATATTTTCCTCTGCTCAACGTTGAGTTGTCTTTCCAAATCCTCTAAGTTAACCGCATCCTCCTGAGCATGTGCCATGGCTCTTTCCACTTCAATCATGGCAGTGGCAGCTTTATTTTCGATATCTGGTTCACCTAGTGGATCCTGGCTCAATGAAACAGAACTCTGACTGTCCTGAGAACTGTCTCTAGCAATCTTAGCTGCAATTGTTGCTTCCTGCTCGCTTTCTGCATTCAACATTTCTAGCTATTTTGGAAAAACAGGACATTCTATGGACTCCTTGGCTGCATTGAAAGAGTCTTCGTAACAGAGGAAATCCCCAAGCAGTTCCTCTTCTGCACGCCAAGGCTTGAAAAGTTGCAAAAGAGCTAAATAGAAAAACTCTTTTCTTTCTGGAGATTCGCAATCCAATTTTCGATGATTTAACAATTGACATTTTCTTTGCTTGACCAGACATCCCTCACTTCCAATTACAGCATACACTCCTTTATCAATATCTTCTTTGATGTTCCTCTTGAAAATGTAATTTTGAAGAACATCATACAGACAAACATTCTCCAGGTGACTCCTTCTATTTGGATAATATGTATCCAACATGTTGGTCTTCAAAATATCTGTACTGTTTTGCTCCTTCTCCGCCAAATACTCAATTTTCCGTACCGGTTTCAGAACTCGATTACGTGTTGCAGCAAGACCAAGACTCACCCAAATGATACTCCTAGATTTGGCATAGAGACTTGCTGACGATAACCAGTCAGAACATTCGTAAGCTCCGATTTCTTGATGCGACAACATCTTCAGACTGAAACTGTACAACTTCTTACTGAGGCTCTTTTCATAGGAAATATCTTCCCACATATCCTTGAGTTCTATCTTTTCTTTTTTGGTGATGTAAGACGTCACATACCGAGCCACAGCCATACAGTTGTCAGCCACAAACTGTATATCCATGTTAGCATTCCGCATGGACAAAATCACTGGGTTGTAGTCGTTAATGTACTTGGACTCTTCGTTCCTTTTTAAATTGTATGTGTTTTTGGGTGATTTCCTCGTCACATTATGTCGCAGCGAAGACATCAAATTGTTAACTCTGTCTTTTGATATAACCGACCATGGAAATGCAAAACGACATTTGGTGTAGTAATTGTCCTTGTTTCTGAATTTACGACGACAGTACTTTCCACAACGATGGCTTTGAAACCGTAAAACTTGTTCTCTTAGACTTTTGTCTTCGTTTGTCTTTGAAACAGCACATGTAGCATACTGTTCTATGAAACTCATCACTAAGTCATCCGGATCAGTTCCAAATTTGGGTGCATATTTGATCCATAGCAGCATATGTATATGAGGAGCTCCTCTTGCTTGATACTCCTTTCTCCAGAAGAAATCCAACACCTCTCCAAGAGGTGGATTTTTCTTGTTCATGATGAAAGACATCATAGCTTCACATCTATGATTGAAGTACCTGCATACATTCACTGGATCCAAAGAGCACAGTTCTCCGGGTGTTTTGAATTCGATATTTTCAATGTTTCCATTTGCCTCTCGTAGAAATTCAAGTAAGTCTTCCCAGCCATACTCAGCACAGCTGAGAGTGAGGAACCATGTGGGAGTTCCTAAGTTCCTCAGCATACATTTTAAGTCACCATGACGACGGTACCAATACTCATTAGTACCACGCTGACATGCCATCAGATTAATCAGGTGAGAATCCAAAATACTGTCTTGCACATTGACTTTATCCATAAAGTCCCTTGCCGAGATATTTCGCAGTTGTACACCACTTTTCAAGATGTGGTTCACTGCATAAGACAATACAGAGAGATCACTTTCAAACAGTAGATAAAATAAATAGGGAATGCATTGACGAAACCTAGGATCTTCTGCATACAATCATAAAGTCCGGTATTCTGAAGCAGGAATTTGAACAGGTCGCTCATCATATCGTCCTCCTCGACCTGTGGGAAATAACTGTGGGAAACATCGAGGTTCCAAACTTTCCTCCCAAACACTTATGGGACTCCCTTTGGCTTGTTTCATTTGAAACAACTCAATAGCATTCCCCATGACTTCCTTGGAATGCAAAGGATGAACACTATAATATTCATATATTTCTGCCTTTTTAGAGGCTTCTACTTTCTCAATTTGTCCAGGATACAAATCGCTGTCCTCTTCTTCACTTACTTCCTCTTCTGCACCACACACAGTCTTGTAGTACTCATTATTTTTTATCAAATACAATGTTGCCTTTTTGACTTTCCTAACATCCACTAAATCTTGCCAGATTTTCTTACTCTTTGTCGGAACACCATCAACTATGATAAACAGAGGTTCCTCTTCCAATTTCTCTACTCCAATTGTATTAATGTTTTTCTTCAAATCCAAAGGCAAATAAACAACCCTTCCCTTTAATCCTCTCCGTAAATCTGATGGAGGCAACTTCCCTGTCTTTGGCTCCATTGGTACAATAGCCTGAAAGGGATGGACACTTTGAATGAAAATAGATTCATAAGTATTTAAATCCTTCAATTCAGAAGGAATGTCAACTAATTCCAAATTATTATAAACCGCTCTAGCAGGCATCTGGTTTTGGTTTAATTTGTTATAGCAATAAGTACACATACGTTGGTCCGCTCCCAAATCAAAACAATTTTCTACCATCAAGTATGTGACAAAATCCTTCCATTCACTATTGTTTTCCATATCAATTTTTGCATATAAATTCACTAACTTAGTCTGATTCTTATAATAAGTCTGTCGACAACACACACAAGTGAAATTAGGCCTCTCACATGTTTTCACCATAAACGTGGAAATTTCCTTGTAAAAGAACTCAATTTCTTTACAAATATTCTTCACATCTACTTCAGAACCATGCAAAAGAGCTCTGCTTAATTGTTTAAGCATAATTGCTGGACTCTTAGCATAATACAACATTCTAACTAATTTCCTCACTCTATTATGATGCACTGCTAGCATCCTGAAATGATGAAAAACACTCAGGCATACTCTCCTAGAAAGACAAGCCAGTGAATGACCAAGCAAACCTGTCACTTGTCTCACTCTGCAAGGATCTAATTCTTGCAACAACCTTATTTTTTCTTTTAAACTTTTCTTATTAAATGTCCGTATAAAATCACGAAGCAAATTGATTGAAACCTGTCGCACATTGCAAATAGAACTACACTTCCAGGTGTATACTGGTCCCTTAGGACGTCTCCCTAAAACCTCATCACTTAACACCTCTTCTGCATCTGCAGACACAAGTATTTCTTTTTCAACCGGACGACCATCTTTTACCTCATATGCTCGACCACTGCTGTCAACTGCATGCACCAAATCATTGTCCTGAAAATAACTCTCCTCATTAAAAATGCCTCACTATTTGAACTATGCATCCATTCTCCTAGGAAAACTTCACAAAAATTATTTCGATTAACTTCTTTCTTCCATCTACTATTTGATTTGAAAACATAGATTACCTTGTTTAGTTTCCTAATTCTATTAATTACCAAAATAATAACTTTCGCTTACATTTCAAAAGCCTGATCAATAATTTTCTCTACATTTTTCTTTTTTTATAAAATGCCACTTTATGTTGGCCTTTCTTAATTGGTTTTACGAATGTCCTTGAATGTATTTTCCCTTCTACTACCATGCACAGAGTTATCTCCTGCTCTAGCAGAAACTTTTTTGATGGCCCTTTCCTTTCCATTTAAATTGGCTCTCTTTTTCTGGACTAAAACTTGTTCTGTAGTTATACTTTTGTTTCTACAAATGTTTCTAAGGAATGATTTCGTTCTCTTACCCGGAGCTTTCTTCGTGCATTGAGGAGATTTTAATGTAGAGGACTGCTGCAAGCATTTAGTAATCTGCTGTCTTTGACGTTTCATAGCCTTTCGGATTCTATCCTTAGACGGCAATGTCTAATTTCTAAATCAACTGCAGTTGAATCTGTGGTAAAATATAATAAAAAATGTAATTAACCACTATTACCAAACAGTAAATCAATAACAGTAAGAATTTGATTCAGCAATGCTATAAAGATGATTCAGTGAGATGTTCTTAATTTTACTGTGATAGTGATAGTATTACAGGGCTTTCATGCAAATAACTGCCCACCCTGCAACAAAAAGCCCACATGAAACTTTACGCACATTAAATTGTGTACTTATCTGCAATAATACATATGCCAGTGTTTAGGTCCCTCCACCCTGCCCCTCCCCCTCCCCGCCTCCCTGCCCCACCGTAACTCCCTCCACGACCCGCGGCTGCTATCTTGCAACATGGTGCATCTTGTAAATCACTACTGCATTATAAAAGTGACGCAACAGAAGCACAAAATAGGCGCACAACCATAATAAATCTGCCCCTAACACTTTAAATGATTGATTCAGGATGACGATAAGGTGTGGACTATCTAGAAGTTTGTTTGAGGTGAGGCCTACTCAGGGTTGCAGATGAAATTTAGACTTGTTGAAGAGTACAGAGGTGATAAGACATGTACAGGCCTACCAAAGAAGTGAATCATGTCCACTGCACTCTTGAACAAAGGCCAGACCTCCTCTATCTCCCTGAACACGCCTAAACCTCATCTGCACAATGTGATTCGTAATGTTAGGAAACACAAGTGATATAATTGAAAAACGTGCAAATATTTTTGCACATTTAACAATCACATCACCTGTATTTCTTCAACTTACTTATCTCATTATGCAGATGTAGTTTTCGTCCTATGTAGAAGCACACCCTATCAATACTTAAATTACCCAAGCACACATGGGAGCGCATTTACAAGGACCTTGCTCCGGGGGAAATGTCTTAAAATAAAATTGGAAAAATTACATCAAAGGGACTCAAAGGCCTTGTAAAAATGCCCCAAACAACCTATGAAACACTAGCAGTAACATATCAAGAAACCTAATTGATTTCCAAAAACGTTTTTAAACCTTTTATGTAAAACAATTATATATCTACATTCATGGGGAACTGACTTAAAATGCCCTAATACACATGAAAACGTTTTTTTAAGGAACTTGCACCTTTTTTTCAATAACTTTTAACATGGCTATGTAACTCAAACAATCAAAATCAAAATTTTTCAAGCACACATCGGGGCGTATTTACAAGGGCCTTGCACTACGGGGAAAGTGACTACAAATGACCGGACACACATGGGGACGTATTTACAAGGCCCAGGGGGAAGTAACTTGAAATGGCTAAGCACACATAGGAGAGTATTTACAATGCCCGTGCAATACTTATGCATCATTTTTTACATGTACACTGTAGAGCAGCATGGGGCAATGACAACACAGATGCATCATGCATCTGTTCCGCAAAAACGACGCATTGCAGGAGTCACATCACAAGTAAATACATTTTCATAATTTTTTAAAGCATTCCTTTTCCTTAAAAACGATTTTCTGATCATAATTTGAAAACACAGCACAGCTCCTATATACAACCACACCTTGTCAGTACTAATACTTTGCATTATCTGCAATTACAATTGGTAAAAGAATGCAAAATCGTCTTTGAAAGCATAATGCAAACACTTGACTCAAAACATCATTTTAAATACACAGCTGGCTTTCCTATTTACGCAAAAAAGCATACTAGTCTTTATCTAAAATACAGAAACTATAACTCAACCTTTACAAATGCTTTTTGAATTTCATAACAGTTTCAGAAACACACCAATTTTTCTTTAGCAGAATAAAAGGTATGCACTCCGGAGGCTGCAACCAACAAAGGCACTGAAATGCTGATATTTATCACACATATCTCTCATGTCAGCCAATCATAACTCTTCCCTCACTATTTTCAAATCAACACCCTTCCCCCCTCATCTTTTTCTGCCCTTTTTCCATAGCAACTACCGCATGCCAGACCTCTCATGTTTACAAGTGCACACATCACAATGTTTCAAATGAACACTGAACTCTCAGTACACCTGCTAATCCACTGCTATCTTTCATAACATCATTTTTAATTAACCATTCAAATTACATCTTTCAAAGAACACATCCATGCACCCTAACTTTCTGTTTCCAGCAATGGAAATCCACCAATCACTACTTATGAATCATTTGCACTCAAACTCCACAGTTTTTTTTCATTACAAACTTCACTATTTCAACTGCCATTTCATTCCCACACTTCATCTGACTGCAGCAAAAACTCCTCTAGCCATGTTTTCAGTCTAGATTCTTGGACATAGCTACATCCACTGGGCTCACAGGTATGCTGATAACAGAAATTTACACAACCTCAATTTACAAAATGTGGAAATCAAATGGATTGGCCGAAGAGGATTGAAATGTCACCAATTGATACCATTGGTGAAAACCTTTTTATATTTGCCAAACCCTGACCTCATAATAGTGCACTGTGGAGGAAATGATTTGTGCACTTTGACTGGGGTAGGTCTGGAAATGCTCTTAAAAGACACCTTTGAGCAAATGATGACACTTTTTCCTCAAACTGCCTTGGTATATTCCAATATATGCCAATGACAAAAATGGAGGTGGTCCAATCAATTTTGTCCACAAATTGAGAAATCGAGGAAGCATGTACATAAGTCTGTTTCAGCTTACATGAGAGACCATGGAATGGGTGCTATCTACAACAATAACTTGCGTTACTACATGCAAGATATCTACAGAGGAGATAGCGTGCACTTCTCAGATGAGGGGATCAGAGTTTTCATACAAAATTTAAGAATGTGTATTGGTTCCTACTTATAAGTACCTAGAACTTACACAGAACACAAAAGCTCTTTTCAGAGCTACCTTAACTTTATTTACTCTTTTGAAATTTTAAATGTACCTTTTTACACTAATTTTCACTTATATCCGCTTCCCGGTTCGTTACCCGGTTCGCGTACCGGCAGCTAACCGCGCGAAAAATCAATTATTTTTTAGACATATATGAGCCTCCTCAGCCACCCTCAGAAAACCTAGGGGGTCAGGAGAAGTCTAAAGTACCCCCTTCTACCTTTTCAGAACATTACTTATACTCCATCTTGTATCTCAATTCTACCGAAACACAAAATGGAGGACTCCCGTAACGCTGCAGGTTCGCATACCGGGACACGCACTGACAAGCACTTGCTAAAAAAAGGTGGGGAACTAATTAGGAAAACATTTTCTGATAGTTATATTCTATCAATCTGTAATACTTATAGAATAACATAGACTTCTCTGTTTTAGTTATGGATGGAGTAAGACTTGTCTTGTATAATTAAGAATTGACTTAGAGTTCATTTCATAATTTTTTTCATATTTCTACTTCCAGTTTGATACCATACACTGCCCAATGAAAAAAACACTGTTTAAAAAACCAAACTACCTGTCTGTACTTAAACCCAACAGTGCCCTATCTGTACTGATATATTTTTTTAAAATTCATTTTACAGCATACAAAATGGAAGGAGAGCAGAAAAATAACATGGAAATTGCAGAATGCAACCAAGACAAAGAAAATGATTCAGAAATCTTTGATCAATCAATGGACATAGAACTTCTGCAATTTGTTGAAGCTGTGGATTTATTAATAGAAAATGAGTCAAAATCTGACCAAGAATTATTAGAAGTTCTATTTAATTTTGAAAATAAATCAGAATAATAAATTTATATATAATAATTCAAAAATTGTTTGAGACTTTATTCATTTTTATATGTATGTTATAAACTAGTAGCAAATTGATTTTAATGTAAAATAAGACTTTAAATATACCGTGCAACTTTAAGTTTGCTCATAGTTACTTCCTTTCTTCCACTATATCATCTCCAATGTATATTTAACATCTCTTTATCATCTCCTGCCTCTATGGTGTTTCTGCTTTCCTAACAGACTACGCTATGAATTCCATATAACTTTTTGACTCTGCATTGATACCTACATATTGCTACGTAAATAAAAATAAACAAAAAAATAATCAATAAACATACAATATTTTGAAAGACGATCATTCTTGTTTCCTTATAGTACGCTCCCCGGACCGCTTTCCGGTTCGCGTACCGGGCGCACCCCACGAAAAAAACCTTTTTTTTTTTTAACCCTGCGGGGCCCTTTTAAAGCCTCCACATCAAACCTAGGGGGTCAGGGAGGATCTACTATGCCCCCTTATAGTCGTTTTGGCATCCTCTTGTCTCTCGATCCTACCGAGGGACAAGATGGCGGCCGCTCGGACTGTTTAGAATGTTGACAGACACCGGAGAGCCAATCAGCTTCGCTTTGCAAAGCTCCGTTACGCAAAAAGTACGCGAACCGGAGCGCTACCCGGGACGCTGTCACAGATATATCTGTTTTTTAAAACATTAATTTCTCAAAATCCACTGGAACACATATATTGAGACCCAGCAAAGGCACATCGGGCTAACATTCCCTACAATTTTGCCAAGTTTCGTGCAAATCCATTCAGCCGTTCGAGCTAAAAGTGAGGCCAAACGCCCTATGGAAAAATGAATGGGAAAAACGCGTTTTGGGACGCCCCCTTTTTTCTCGGCCCCCCCTTGACGAAATCCCCCCCAAATTTTCAGGGGCTGCTCAGAAACAAAATGTGCCATTTTCCTGAAAATTTCAAACGATTCCGTCCACAAACGTCAAAGTTATTAGACATAGAATTTTCAAAAGTCCCATAGAGAAAAAATCCTAACTATATATACCTACTGGCGACCGCCAGTAGGTAATATATATATATCTTCACATGCCGGTTCCCAGTTTCCCGGCCATTGAGCGCTCGATGTGGGTGCGTTCCCTACGGCAGAACCTCGCCGTTAATTATTTAACACTCCTCCGCAGTTTGGACGAAAGTAATGGGCGCACTTGCTCACGATCGTGAGCAAGGTGCTAGGAGCACTGAAACGCGTAGATCGTGTTGTTTTCATTGCTGAAGAGATTTAGATAAATCTATTTGTGGAACTCAGAGGGAGTGCGCCCATTACTTTTTAACTATAACTCGCGCGCCCGCAATGTACTGCTGATGATGTCACACATCACATCACTCATGACATCATCTATTAAATGGGTTAGTGTTAAAAACTACATATATTTTATATATGTAGATCTGAAAGTTGGTTGAACAAAAATGTAGTATATAAATGTATAAACGGTTGTTTTTTGGGTGAAAAATAGATTCTATAACTGACTGATTAAATATATCTTAATGAGTACATGGGTTACTGAGTAATATTTAAATATATACATATCTGTGTCTGTCTATCAGTTTCTGTTTTAGTGGCTCAATGTGTTGTTGAGTAGCTATATCATTAAAACATTATATCTATATAGGTTATTGTGTCTTAGTGTCTAAGTGTTAATATGGTACATTAAGAGTTTTTACATATTCCATACATGCCTGATTCAGTGACATACTATTCCTATATGTTGGAGACAACATATGTGACATATTAGATGTTATCAGTGATGTCAAGAGTGATGTCACTGACCATGTGATGAGTGATGTAATATGTGACATCATCAGCAGTGCATTGCAGGCGCGCGAGTTATAGTTAGCTGAAGTAACTATAACGGGGGATTTCATTGGTTTTATATGAGTGAAATGTCCAGCTAACTATAACATGTGTCAAACCTATGGTTTTTTCAGTGAATTTCATAGGTTTTGTAAATGCTACTTCCTAACAATAACGTGTGTCAAACCTATGGTTTTTTCAGAGAATTTCATAGGTTTATTTAAATGCTACTTCCTAACAATAACGTGTGTAAAACCTATGGTTTTTTCAGTGAATTTCATAGGTTTTTAAAATGCTAATTTAGAAGTATCTCGTGAATTCAACCTATACTTTTGTCAATAAAGTTCTGGCAATATTTTTTTTCGGAAACAAGCCGCTTTCTTGACTGTTCAAGTTGCATAGAGACTCCTTGTAAAGCGGTACAGAATTAGAAAGTCTGTACCCTGCCTTATTTTTAACGCATTACAATTTGTCTGTAAATAAAAATAGCCTTTCTAAACTTTCGTGCGCGACCCGGTGCGCGCAGTCTCAGCAACAGTTGTTAATGAAATGGATATCGCCTTTCCAGGCTCTCGTGCGCGACCGAGTGCGCGCACCCGCCTATATATTTCGTGAAAACTTTGCAATTTGAAGTTATTGAATTTCTTCATAGACCCATCAAAGAACTTATAGTACGTCAAAGAGACGAAACCTAGGCTTCTTTTTTATTATTATGAGAATTTTCATTAATTGGAGCCGAATGTCTTTTTAAACTTTCGTGCGTGACCGAATGTACACACCTTGGTATTTTTTTTAAAAATAAAAAAGGTTTTATAATTTAACAATTGTATGCTTGAATCGAGCTCAGAAGATATATAAAATCCGGATGTGTTTGGATTTACTCCTTTTCACGTTTTGAAACTTCGTTGAATTAGACCGCTACTTCCAAATGACGTACTTGATTAGATACTGTCACCGCGTACACGTCCTGAGACGCGCATGTGAAGTCATGTGAGTTGAAAACAACATTTCCAATTGGTTCTTAGTAGTTTCTATTCTGGAATTTACACGGAGCACTCCACCCATTTTCCTCACTATCTTTTCTACTCTCAAGAGAGAACAACGTCCAACATCTTTCGGAAGACTTTGCTGAAATGGCAGCCATTCCACATTCATCTTCTGAATCTGAAGGAAGTGAGCGACTACCTCTAAAAAGAAAAAAGGAATCTTTTATTTGGCAATTTTTCACTTATCCTTTTTTTTTTTTTAAATATATTTTATTTTACCTTTCGAAAAGCACACATTTCAGAAAAAAAAGAATACAACATTTTGCTCATAGATTTGTTCATCTTGCAATATAGCCAAATAAATTTTACATTGAAACTATTTAACCGCTAAAGGGGGAGACCAAGACAACATATTTCATAAATCAAATTATATAACAAACACAGTCATAAAACATCAACTAAATAGTTCAACCTATTCCTGTTCTCCATTTCTCCAAAGGTCCCCAAATCTTAATACCTCGCGCTCTCCCACTCCTACCCTTCCTTGCATATATATATTTCTCTAAATTATGTATGGCGATGAGATTTGATAACCATGTTTGCAGGGTCGGGGGATTCTTATCTAACCATACCCTGGCTAGCATTAATCTAAAGACAGCCGCTGCCATAAACAAAAACATTGCATCACCTGGATCCGAATATTCATTTTCTACGTCCACGCCCAGCATGATTAAGCCTACAGAAAAAGTTAACCTGATCTTTACTGAGTTGGTTAGAAAATTTTCGACATCCTTAATTAAAGTGTATAATTGGGGACATGTAGCAAACATGTGGACAATATCTGCCTCCGAGGAGTTGCACCTGGGGCAGGTAGTACCCTCAGTGCCCCCCCACTTCGCGATCCTGGCTGGGGTGTGGTATAGCGAAAAAAGCGTTTTGTAGTGTTGGGATTGCAAGGGGGCGGAGCATAAAATAGATCGACCTAGCTCCAGTGAGTCGTTGAATGATTCAGGTGTAGCCTCTATCCTTTCCCCCCATTTGGTCCTATGTTTATCTAAATCATCCGGTCTATTTTTTGCCAATACCGCATATATTAACCTAATGGAATATTCCTCCCCCGTAATTAGCCCTTCCATTAACTCTGTTGGGTGAAAGCCCAATGGCCCTCCTTGTTTATTCCTAAGGAAGCTCCTGATCTGGAGATACTTAAAGAAGTCCCTTCTGTTTATTTTATATGTTTGAATCAATTCCTCAAATTGTACTATACCCTCTGAGTTAACTAAATCCCCGATTTGTTGTATCCCTTTGCCCTCCCATTCCGCCATTAATGAATCGGAAAAGATTTCTTCAGGGAAGGATTTGTTTTTATAGACTCTGGTGTACCTATTAAATCTACCCATGCCGGTCTTTTTTAAAAAAATACTCCAGATTTTAAGTGCTGCCCTTAGAGTCTTAAATGTCTGCCTCCTAAGATACCCCAAATCCGTATAATACAGGAATCCGTTGACAGTATTTTGTCCTAATATCATTGTGTAGGTTTCAATTGACATATTAATCGGCTTTGACACCCCACCACCTCCTCCAATTAATCCCTGCAAGTACTGGAGTGCCGCAGCCAAAAAGTACAATCTAAAATCTGGTGCGCCCCACCCCCCTCTATCCCTTGGCAGGGAAATAAATGTATAGGCCCTACGAGTTTTTCCTCTTGCCCAGATAAACTTGTTGGCCAGACTTTCCAGCTTATTGAACCATTTGTTCTCAAAAATCAGAGGTATTGACCTGAATAAATACAAAAATTTAGGCAGGACCATCATTTTCAACACGTTTGTGGATCCTACCAAAGAAAGATGTAAATTACTTATCCTTTCCAGGTCTTTTTTAACCTTCGTAAGCAATGGCTCCATGTTGCGCTCTACTAGTTCCTCCAATTTTACAGATACATCAATCCCTAGATAAGTTGCGTTGCTAACCACCCTACTATCTAGACTTGATGCAAACCTGTTCAGAATAATCTGGGTTTTAGTTTTATTCAGGCTGTACCCTGAAATCCTTCCAAACTCATGCGCTTCTGCCTCTACTCCGACCATAGCCAAATCCGGATTTGGAGTCAATATAGCCACGTCGTCAGCATAAGCAAGGATTTTCACAGTGCAGCCATTGAATGACATAGGTTGAATAACACAGTTTCCCTCTATTTTACGTAATAATGGCTCTATGTACAGAGCAAACAATAGTGGAGAAGAAATTTTTTTTCACTTATCCTGAAGAACAAAAGAAAGTGAATGCGCCAAAAGTAACCTGCATGATATGCAAATCGGTTCTCTCAAGAGGAAATCCAACAAAAAATATTCCTTTTCCATACATACCATGGTGCGGCATGTCAAACAAATGCACCCTGAGCATTATGCAAAGGCATCGACAAAAGCTCTGGCCATGCTATTACCATCAGAAGTGGCCAGCACATCTTCTGGTCGACAACCTGTATCTCCATTGAGTGCTGAGATGGACTTGAGACCATATCTTGCGAAGGTGCACATGAAATGCAACCAGTGTGGAGAAATTCTTCTGTACGGCGAGCAGAGCCTCATTCTTCTTAAACTAAAAATTGAGAGTCATAAATGCCCAGAGAAAAGATACATTTCTTCATTTCATTTTGACCCTGTGTTACACTTGAAAATGTGGTTGCAAGTTTAAAAAAATCAAAAACAACATAACAGTTGTTTTAAAAAAAAAAGTTTTTTTCAGAACTAACTCATTGTACCAAAAAGAGCTCCAGGAGCATATTATAAAGGGGGTTTATCTACGCTTTTTTGGCTTTCTGTCGTGTGCGACCAAGTGAGCGCACCTGCCTATATATTTCGTGAAAACTTTGCAATTTGCACTTATTGAATTTCTTCATAGACCCATCAAAGAACTTATAGTACGTCAAAGAGACTAAACCTAGGCTTCTTTTTTATTATTTTGAAAATTTTCATTAAATGGAGCGAATGTGTTTTTAAACTTTCGTGTGTGACCGAATGTACACGCCTTGATATTTTTTTTAAAAATATAAAAGGTTTTATAGTTTAACAATTGTATGCTTGAATCGAGCTCAGAAGATATATAAAATCCGGATGTGTTTCGATTTACTCCTTTTCACATTTTGAAACTTCGCTGAATTAGACCACTACTTCCAAATGACGTACATGACCAGATACTGTCATCGCGTACACGTCCTGAGACTCACATGTGAAGTCGTGTGACTTGAAAACAACACTTCCAATTGGTTCTTAGAAGTTTCTATTCTGCAATTTACACGGAGCACTCCACCCACTTAACATAACAGTGTAGTAAATAAAACTAAATCCACCCGTCCCTTAATTACAAGGGACACATTACTGTGTGAAAACAACTTTTGTTTTCACGCGATAATGTGAAATACTGAGGCTGTTACAGGATTTTCTATCACATATGTGTTCCCATTGATGTTGTACCACTAACACCGTGGAAAATACCACCGATAGCGGTGATAGTTTTAACACCGAGCACCGGCGATTTTTATCGCTTAGAGGCCTTGCTATTATGAAGGTTTATCTCCTAAGTCTCTGATTCTCAAACTGTGCAACGCAGCTCCCCTGTGTGCCGTAATGAGGTGCTATGGGCGCCGCGCACACTCTAGTGTGACTAACCATCCAGAAATTCCACGGACATCTCTACCCTGTTATCTGCAATTGCAAGCATCAAAAGGAGCTGCACTGCGTCCCTCTGAGAGGCCTCACTTCCACTGCTGCAGCGGCTTGGCAGTCCTCCAGATGCACAGGAACAGCCCCTCCGATCTATTGAAGTTCTGTGTCGGTCTCAATAAAAATAAGCACTGAAAAATATTCAAGTATGTAGTACTCCTCCTGCTACAGCATACAGAAATCATTCTGTTAGGTATAAAAAAGTGAAACACCCACGCTACAATCATACAGAACACTTCCTCTAAAGAAGCCTGTGATTAACTTTAAAACATCAGGTTAACCTTTTTTTACTCTCTCATCATTGTTAAAGTTAAGTATTTACAATACTGTATTAAACAATGCCATGGTTGTTGCTTTTTTATTTAAAGAAACTCTTGCAATCATTCACAAATCCAATACTCATGGCTTCTTTTTCGTGTGAAAAATCTTGCAATATCACATATCTACATAGAATAACAGAAAAAACATAACACTGCAAAGGCCGAACACTCTAGTAAACGCAGATTTGTAGCCTATAGGGCACATTTATGTTAACTACTTCATACCCAGATATGCACCAGTTAATGTGCACCACAGTATACTAGTGCTCCGTCACCCATTGTGTGCCACATTTAAAATGTGGCGCACCATGGTACAAAAACAGCATACATGCGTAACACATCTATGCTGAAAAAGTAATACATTGCTAGAGTTGTATCGCAAGTGTGATGCAGCTCCAGCAAGGCTCACCAGTGCACTATATTCACAATGCTGCATCAATACCTACACCTGCTTCAAGCACATGCACAGTTTTGAAACAGCATGGGCCTGAAAGTCACTGAGTGAAATCTCATGGATTACACTCAGCCACTTTCAAGACGCATTCCTTCAGAGGAACACTTCCATATGGTGCAGGGCTTTAGAATGTGTCATATCTCCTAGATCCGTAATGTTGTAAATATGGTACATTATTTCCACTGTCATTGTATTAAATAAAGTGACGAAATTGTAGCACAAAGAGACACAACGTCAACATAAAGCTGCCACAATGTGTTTTAAAGTACCCTTTAGATTACAACCAACACTCTCTTTGAAGAGACCCCTCAGGTTTTTTTAACACCTGTTAAATCCTTCCATACTCATCACAAAGCCGCTCCATCACAAGCATTGCCTCAGCTGTCCTCAGGACGGACCAGTTTTGTCATGGGCTTGCCGCTGTGCTTGCGCAGCACTAATATTGCGCCTCCATGACACGTTCTATTGACTAAGTGGAGCCATGACAGAGCCACTGTATCATGAACACATCTCAACCGTGGCTCGTGAAGGAGTAGCTCTATCATGAGCATACAATTACCACTCAGCCCCCCGGCCCCCTAATGCTGAGGCAGAATTGCCACTGCAACACAGGACTTAAACTCCTGCAAAGAACACCATGTAACATTTCATACATCAGTGTTGCTGAACTCACTCAGTGAAATGTCGCTAATTTCATTAAATCACTTTTAAAGCATGCCTTATAACAATGCACCCACTCCTATGTGGAAGTGCTTATATTAAACATGACATTGCTTTAACCAGGATAGACAAAGAAATGACACAGTGATGTAAAAGTTTCTTTATTTTATATACTTACCTAAAAAATAGTACAAAAGTAAAGTAAATTTCTTTTAAAAACGTAGTACCTGTGGAAGAAAAGTAAAAATAAGATTATAATGTACATTTCAGAAAAGAAAAAAAAGTAGGAATCAATAGGAGAGAGGCAGAGAAAACTCTTGGATATTATTAGTTGTACTTACCTTATAAATATAATATCTGTGGAGGACAGTAAAAAAAAATCTGTTATAATACATATTTCTAAATGCAATGTAACAAAATAACTCAAACAACATATTAAATGGTTAATTTTTGCTGTCCTCAGAATACATTGATTTTCACTATGACCAGTGATTTCAATATTAATCATCATATAACAGCGGGGAAAAAAACACAATCAAAATGATTGTGTTTAAAAAACCCATACAAAATCTCCATACATATTATAAATACCTGGAAAAAAAACATGTCTTAAATGTTTTTCTCAAATTCGCAATTTCTTGAGTAAGCACACTACATCTTCCACAGTTACAAACTAATTAAACTATATGACCTATTTTTCAATATATCTCAACAAAGCCCCGTACACATTTTCTTCTCTCATACATTTCCGCGTGGCCAAATTGGAACTCATTATCTTTTAAATACCTCTCCCAAAAACTTGAGTCCATATAGGTTCTAAAATAATTATCTAAAGTACTCATTTTCTTCTCTCATATTTTTCCACGTGGCCAAATACTATGAGTTAAGTCGTTTTTTTTCAGAAATTTCTTAATCTTAGTCTTATCAATTCTTTTGTGAACCTTTACAGTTTAAATTTGTAACATGTTTTATACCATCATACATTAACTAAATTTGTACCTGATGTTATCACTATGCCAAACACAAATTTCATATATAGATTTGTACACCCTCAGTCACACGATATTTGTAAACAAAAAAGTTTCATATCTTTACAGTATTAGTCATTCTACTGAAATTTGGGTTCCAAAAATAGCAGATAGGAGTTAGTTAAAGCACCACTGGAGTCAAGCTAGCCAGGCTGATGAGAGGTGTTACCTCGAAACCGGTCCGGTCCTCGGATGCTTGATTCCGTTCTGGGAAGGACAGGGTCAGAGCTGATTTGCATATCGCCATTGTCTAACCCAGGGTGGTGTGGAGTGCAAAAAAACAATGGATTTGGGCCCAGATCTTCGGACTAGGGTGAATGTGTGACATTGATCCACATTCTGTCCATCACCTGTTTTGTTTGCAAATTCCGGCCTTAGTGCGCTGGGGATGCTCAGACGTGGGTCCCAGGCACTCCACACCACTGGAGTCAAGCTATCCAGGCTGATGAGAGGTGTTACCTCGAAACCGGTCCGGTCCTCGGATGCTTGATTCCGTTCTGGGAAGGACATGGCTTTTGTAGTTCGGACTGGACTGTACCCATGGGGCACAGGGTCAGAGCTGATTTGCATATCGCCATTGTCTAACCCAGGGTGGTGTGGAGTGTAAAAAAACGATGGTTTTGGGCCCAGATCTTCGGACTGGGGTGAATGTGTGACATTGATCCACATTCTGTCCATCACCTGTTTTGTTTGCAAATTCCGCCCTAAGTGCGCTGGAGATGCTCAGACGTGGGTCCCAGGCACTCCACACCACTGGAGTCAAGCTAGCTGGGCTGATGAGAGGTGTTACCTCGAAACCGGTCCGGTCCTCGGATGCTTGATTCCGTTCTGGGAAGGACATGGCTTTTGTAGTTTGGACTGGACTGTTCCCATGGGACACAGGGTCAGAGCTGATTTGCATTTCGCCATTGTCTAACCCAGGGTGGTGTGGAGTGCAAAAAAACGATGGATTTGGGCCCAGATCTTCGGACTGGGGTGAATGTGTGACATTGATCCACATTCTGTCCATCACCTGTTTTGTTTCCAATATTTACCAAAGCACAATCTACACTTAAACCTTGAGATTTGTGAATAGTCACTGCATATGCCAAACAAATTGGAAATTGCTTCCAACGGACATATAAGTCTTTCACAAGCAAAAAAACAGTTGAACTGCGACTAATTTGTTGAACTTCATCAATTCCATCAAATTTTATTCTTAAAAATTCAATCTAATCTCTATTTGTATAATTGACAAAACCAACAACATTACCCATTGCTCCATTTACCAATCCTCTTTCCACATGTAAATTTCTCCTTAAAATTATCCGACAATTTAAACATACATACAGATTTTTCTCTAAACCAGCAGTTTTAGATATAGTTTTTTTAAGAGAATCCAATTTTAACTTCAACTTTTCAGACAAAACAATAGTACTACCTTCATGCTCTATTCTATCTTTAGCTTCCAGTTTCTTAATTTCTTGATTTTCTAAATTCAACATTTTCTCATTAAAAACTGAACATTCTTTCAGAGTTGGCATCAAGCATATCACTGACTTATCTGCTACCTCTTTTCTATATATTTTCCCAGGTACATTATCTTCATTAGGAAACAGCTTGGAAAGTAATCGTGTTTGTAGAGTGTCTTTCGCATCTTCAGTTAGTTTTCCAATCCTTATATCTTGAAGAATATTTCCATTTTTAGTATCCTTTGCCTGTCTCATATTTTGAATCAGTTCAGTATATTTGAAATGTGACCATATCTTAACATTTCCAATACTGCCCAAGCACTTTCTGTTCTCCTCATGCGTAACAGTTTCAAATACAGGTTGTCCTTTCACAGGAGTTAGCTGCAGTAGATCTCCAAAAACTATGACATTTTTACCTCCAAATAACACATCATACTCTATCTTAAGTATCTGTTACATTCTTAAATGCACAAAAGCAAGCATTAAATTAGATACAATGCTTACTTCATCAATAATAAGAAGTTTCATTTTTTTAAGGACTCTAGAAACTTCAAAACAAGCTTCTCCAGATAGCTTGTGATATTGTCGTTTATTTTCATGTTCAACTGGCAGCATCAGTAAGCGATGTAAAGTAATACCTTTAATATTATGTGCTGCCAAACCAGTTGGAGCAGTAACAACACACGACAGTGTTGACTGAGTTCTTTGCTGTAAATATGTAGTAATTCCTTTAATTAGGAAACTTTTACCAGTTCCAGCTTCTCCACTTACATATAGTCGAATAGGTTCAAATGACATACATGAGCAATCTTTTTTCTCATGACGAAAGCCATGCTCAATGTGCTCTGTCACTTCATCATATATCTGTCTTTGCTCAACAATACATTGCTTCTTTAATTCTTCTAAGTTGATTACTTCCTTCTGACCTTGCTGCATTGCTCTTTCCACCTCATCCATGGCGGTGGCTGCTTCATTTTGGATAATTGGCTGCCCCAGTGGATCTTGACTTAATGAAGCCGAACTTTGACTACCTTGTGAACTATCTCTAGCAATCTCTGCTGCAATTGTCGCTTCTTGCTCTATTTCATCATTCAACATTTGGAGATTATTACTAAAAACAGGACATTCAATACTACTTTTAGATGTGTTGAATGAATCTTCATAACTATCAAAGTCCAAAAGTAGTTCCTCTTCTCTACGCGATGGTTTAAAGAGTTGCAAAAGAGCAAAATAGTAAAATTCTCTTTTGTCAGGTGTTTCGCAACTCAGTTTCCAATGATTAATCAAGTGTCCTTTTCTTTGTTTCACCAGACATCCTTCATGGCCAATTACAGCGTGTACACCTTTATCAATGTTCTCTGTAACATTCCTTTTAAAAGTGTAGTTTTGAAGTATTCCATCAATCAATCAATCAAGGCATTTATAGAGCGCACTACTTACCCAGAGGGTCTCACGGAGCTAGACAAATGTTTTCAAGCAGAGTACTTCTATTTGGATAGTATGTATCCAACATATTTGTTTTCAGTATGTCTGTACTGTTTGGTTCTTTCTGGGCTAAATATTCAATTTCTTGCACAGGTTTCAGAACACGGTTTCGTGTTTCTGCAAGGCCCAAACTCACCCAGAGAATAGTCCTTGATTTAGCATAAAGACTTGCTGATGATAATCGGTCACAACATTCATATGCTCCAATTTCTCGACAAGACAACATCTTGAAACTGTATGTATACAATTTCTTGCTTAGGCTCTTTTCAAGAGAAATGTCTTCCCACATCTCCTTCAGTTCCGTCTTTTCAGATTTCGTGATGTAAGACGTTACATATCGAGCCACAGCAATAGAATTGTCTGCAACATATTGTATATCCATGTTAGCATTCCACATGGATAAAATGACTTGGTTATAGTCATTTATATATTTGGATTCTTCACCTCTTCTTAAATTGTACGTATTTTTAGGTGACCTTCTTCTGATATTATGTCGCAAACATGACATCAAATTGTTGACTCTTCCTTTTGAAAGTACCGGTCGTGCAAATCCAAAACGACATTTGGTGTAGAATTTGCTCTTTGATTTGAATTTTCGCTGACAATATTTTCCACAACGATGACTTTGAAAACGTAACACTTTTCCTCTTAAGTCCTTATCAGTTGTAGTATTAGGTAAGTCACAAGTGGCATACTGTTCAATAAAAGACAGTACAGTCTCATCCGAGTCTGTTCCAAATTTAGGAGCATCCTTGATCCATAACAGCATATGAATATGAGGAGCACCTCTTGCTTGATATTCTTTTCTCCAAAAGAAATCCATCACTTCACCAACAGGTGGATTATTCTTTTTTGTAATGAAAGACATCATAGCTTCAAATCTATGATTAAACAATCTGCAAACACTAACTGGATCTAATGAACACAGTTCTCCAGGTGTCTTGTAGTTTATATTTTCTATGTTTGCCTTTGCCTCCCGAAAAAATTCAAGTAATCTTCCCAAGCATACTCTGCACAGCTTAGAGTTAAAAACCATGTTGGTGCTCCTAAGTTTCTAAACATGCACTTCAAATCTCCATGACGACGGTACCAATACTCATTAGTACCACACTGACAAGCCATTAAATTAATTAGGTGTGAATCCAAAACACTATCTATCTGTAGCAGTTTATCCATAAATTCCTTTGCTGAAATATTTTGCAGATGAACTCCACTTTTTAAGGTATGGTTTACTGCATTAACAGACCAGATAAGACACTCTCAAACAGAAGATGAAACAAATATGGAATGCATTGGAAAAACCTCGGATCTTCTGCATATAATCTTGTTGTCCGGTATTCAGATGCAGGAATCTGCATAGGTCGATCATCATATTGTGTACCTTCACCTGTAGGGAATAACTGTGGAAAACAACGACCTTCCAAACTTTCTTCCCACACACTAATAGGATTTCCTTTCGCCTTTTTCATCTGAAATAATTCAATAGCTTTCTCTATTGCTTCTTTGGACTGAAGTGGATGAACACTGTAATATTCATAAATTTCTTCACTTCTGGATACGTCAACTTTTTCAATTTGTCCACTAGACAAATCACTATCCTCTTCTTCACTTACATCTTCTTGTTCTACGTATACATCTTTATAGTACTTATTGTTTTGGACTAAATACAACGTTGCCTTTTTGACTTTTCTAACATCCACTAAATCTTGCCAGATTTTCTTACTCTTTGTAGGTACACCATTAACTAGAATAACTAGAGGTTCCTCTTCTACATTTTCACACCAATTGTTTCCATATTTTTTTAAATCAAGTGGCAAATATACAACTCTACCCTTTAATCCTCTTTGTAAATCTGAAGGATTTAATTTACAAGTCTTAGGCTCAATACAAACAATAGCCTGAAAAGGATGTACACATTGAATCAGAATAGTCTCATAAGTATTTAAATCCATCAATTCTGATGGAATATTCATCAACTCTAGATTATTATGAACAGCTCTAGCAGGCATTTTATTTTCATTTAATTTATTATAACAATATTTACAAATACGTTGCTCAAAACCCAAATCAAAATAATTTTCCACCAACAAATAAGTTGCAAAATCTTTCCATTAACCATTACTTTCATCTTCACTTTTTAAATATAAATCAACTAACCTAGTTTGACTTTTGTAATGAATGCGTCAACAACAGACACAAGAAAAATTTGGTTTCTCACCTGCAATTACCTTAAACTTTAATATTTCCTGTTCAAAATTTTCAATATTAACATGTCCAACATTTTCTAACACATTTCCTTCTATAATTATATCAGTTTCTGCATTATCTTCCTCTGGACCAAAATAACTTACCTCAATTTCTGCACAAATCTTCTTAACATCTAATTCAAATCCATGCAAAGGAGCACTATTTAACTCTTTAAGTTTAAGTGCTGGACTTTTTGCATAATACAACTTTCTCACTAATTTTCTCATTTTAGTATGATGCACTGCTAACTTCCTGAAGTGATGAAACACACTCTGGCATATTTTTTTAAAAAGACAAGCCAGAGAATGACCTTGCAGACCTATTTTTTTTCACACTCTGCAATGATCTAATTCTTGCAACATTACAATTTTTTTAAGACTTTCTTTAGTGTACTTACGTAGGAAATTGCAAAAGAAATCCTGTTGTACACTACAAATGCTACTACAATTCCAACTGTAAACAGGAACATTAGGACGTCCCTCTAAAGCTTCTCTAGCCATCAACTCTTCTGCATTTCTAACCACAATTTTCTCTTTCTCATTTACACAACCATCCTTCACCTCATATGCTTGACCACTGGTGTCAACTGCATGCAACAAATCGTTAATTTGAAAGTAACTCTCTTCATTAAAAAATCGCTCAGAAGTTGAAGTATGCATCCACTTCCCAGAAAACACTTTACAAAAATTACTCCTATTTATGTGTCTCCTCCATTTACTTTTAGCTTTTAAAACTCGTATTGCCTTATTTAGAGTATTTATTCTATTAAGTACTAAAATGAATAATTTTCTTTTTGTCTCAAACGCTCGCTCAACAATACCCTCTATATATTTTTTCTTCTTAAGAAAAGCAGATCTTCTTTTAGAAACTTTCTCCTTTTGTAATAAATTCAAAACTACTCTGTTGTAAAACATACACTTCCTTATTTGGCTAAATTGATTTGTCCGGGTTTTACTGTACACTTTTTCCTGTCTGCTGATTCCAGAAACATTTTTATCTTTGGTTCCATGTCTCCTTCTCGATAATGGTGTACTATTTCCTTGTGGAGTTCAATACTAACATGTTTCCTTCCCAAAATTGCTTTCAAAAACTTTTTGGTTTGCTTACCAAGAGCACTCTTCTTTTTATCCGTCCTTTGTTCTTTTGATAATTCTTGAGTTCCTTTCTTCTTCAAATTGTAAGTCCGTTTATAGAGCTTTCTTTTTTCAGTTCTGGTTGGCATCTTAATTTAAAATTGTGATGAAATTGTCAATCTGTAAAACACAAACATAAAAAATATTATAGTTCACTACTAGCATATAACGTACAAATTAAAACCACAGATTCATTTTCTAAGTAGAATAAAGAAAATAACAGAAAGTCTCTGAACAGAGTAGGAAATCCTGTAGTGAATGTTGGTTCTAAATTTATCACACTCCATATCTGTTTTAACATTATAGACAGTTTTTAATTCTAATTTTTAAAGCATACAAACAGTACACTTTTTTCAAGAAGTATCGGTCATCGTAGATGTTTTAATCTTTTTTACTACAATCTCTTTTACACTTCATGAGAACATGTCTTATCACTCTCATAAAGCAAATCATCATCAATTTTTTTTTATGTATTCAAAAGTTCATAATTTAGTAGAAGTTCCAGCATTAGATCATCAGGGACTTCTTCAAGTCCACAGTCCTCATCTCCTTCCACCATCTCTAAGTAAGCTGAGTCTAAAGACATGTCCATAAAATCATCATTTTCATCTATTTCCTCTTCAAAGACCACGTCTAAAATTACATCCATCACTGCGTTAATGATTTCAAAATGAATTTGTTTCTCTTCTGAGGAATTCTCCATAACGAGACTCAGTTTATTCTTCTGTATCCTTTTAAAAAAATATAGAGACTAAATTATATCTTTTTTCATAAATATATAACTTAAAAGTACCTTTACTAATTTTTAAACTACATATATTTTTATAATTTCGAACGTATTAACTCTATATATTTTAAGATACCACGTTCCTCTTGTTTTGAAAAGAAATTGGTAATATAACCCTAAACATTAACACTGATCTTTTTTTTCCAATAAATAATTACTGTTGTTAAAAGACATTTTACTGTAAAATTTCTTTTTAGATTTTTTAGATATCACAAATATTAATTAACTGTACAATGAATTTTTAGAGACCCATTTTTTGACTTCACCAGTACAAAGTGCTATATAAACTATATGCACTCTGAAGAGAAGGCTCACACTATAATAATAATAATAAAACCATTTATTGAGCGCCTGGTTACACTGAACAGTGTGTCCCCGCGCTATAGAACCCCATCATTAAACCATCAGACCAGCCAGATCAGTAGAATATCTAACCAGACACAGACCGCTAGTCTTTAGGGAAGAGATGCGTCTTAAGTTTCAAGCGGAATCTCCTCTCGGAGGGTTCCATCCGCAATTCAAGGGGTAGTTTATTCCAATAGGAGGCCGCTAAATAACAAAATGAGCGGCCGCCCATTTTGGCTTTAAAAATGCGAGGAACTGAAAACAGCATACTGCCCAGTGATCTTAAGTGATGTTTTGGGCGGTGGATACTGAGGAGCTTGTTCAGATAAGGGGGTCCTTTCCCTTGTGCAATTCGATGGGAAATGCACATGGACTTGAAAAGTATACGCTCCTTTATAGGAAGCCAGTGCAATTTGGATAATGCATCCTTTCCTGAAGCTCTGCGTGGGAGGTTGGGAACTAGGCGGGCAGCCATATTCTGGACTCTTTGTAGTTGTTTCAGACCTTTTTGGCTCAGCCCTATAAGTAGGGCATTGCCATAGTCAAGATGTGGGGTGACTAAGGCATGGACAAGGGATTTCCTTGTACTCATCGGTACTAGGTCCAGGACCTTACGCAGGATTTTGAGAACTGCGTAACATTTACCAGTAACCTTTTCGATATGCTTCGCATACGAGAGTTTGGTATCTAGTATCATTCCCAAATTCTTGGCTGAATCCGTAGGAACAGGGGTCTGACCAAGTTCTGCTGGCCACCAGTCTGATGACCACGCTGAAGGAGCCTTACCAATGAGCAACACCTCAGTTTTGTCTCCATTCAGACGCAAACAGTTATTGTTCATCCAGCTCGCTACAGCTGAGAGACAAGCTGAAAAGTTGATAGCTGTCTCTTCTCCATCTTGACTGAGTGTAATCATTAGTTGCGTGTCATTGGCGTAAGTTATAATATTAACACCGAAGGACTCAACTATACGTGCAAGGGGTTCCATATACAGGTTGAACAAGGTAGGGCTCAGACTTGAGCCCTGTGGAACCCCGTGCTTCAGCTGTCTGGGAGTGGACTTGAATGGCGGACAATGAATTTGGAAACTTCTATTTTCCAAAAATGACTTTAGCCACTCATATGCATCTCCTTCAACTCCAATCTCTGATAGACGTGACAGCAGCGTAGAGTGTGACACAGTATCAAAAGCTGCGCTTAAGTCAAGTAACACAAGCGCTGCTGTCTGGCCTTTATCAGCTATTTGCCTCAGCAGTTCTGTTGAGTAAAGGACTGCCGATTCAGTAGAGTATTGAGCTCTGAAGCCAGATTGAGTAGGGTGAAGAAATCGCCCTTGCTCCAGATGTTCCATAAGCTGTATATTTACAATTTTTTCTGCCACTTTCATACAGAAGGGCAACAGAGAGATTTAACAATGCGAAGCATAGACTGACGGTCTGGCATCACAAAACTGTTTAAGCACCTAGTTCTATCTGGGCAACTGTCTGTCATCTTCACCTGCATAGAAATCGCAAGTATTTTAGTAAATGAGGCGTGTATTGTGTCCACTTTGTTTATAAAGTGATCTGCTATGGAGTTGCATAGTTCATTGGACAGCGTATCCTGAGCCAATAATCTGTTGGGGACCGTTATTTCTTTATATATGGCAAAGAGTTCTTTGGCAGGATTGTTTGCATTCGAAATTCTATTGTTGAAACATTTACTCTTTGCTGCTCTGATCATTTTAGAGTATTTGCTTAGTTCAGTTTTGTAAAGTTGTTTACTCCCTGTATTATAATCTCTCCTCCAGAGGCGTTCCAATTTTTTGCACGTGGCTTTAGCCCTTTTTAATTCGTCAGTAAACCAAGGAGCCGTTTTATTACTTCTTACTGGGATTTTAGTAGTCCACGGTGCGATTTTATCCAATGCCTTTTCCATCCATTCTTCATTAGCCGTCCAGCTTTTGGATAGATTATTGCTCAAGGGAGGGGGATTTTCCAATAAGGCCTGCCTGTAAGCTTCTTGCGTAAATCTCTTCCAATTCCTGCGCCTATGGGACAGGGATTTAGGGAGTTTCGTAGTGTTAGGGACGTGAGAGATTTCGAAGACAATAAGTTTATGGTCTGACCAAGGAATTGTGAAGGGAGGGGCAGTCAGAATGGAATTCCAGTTAGCAAAGAGCGGGTCAAGTAGATGGCTTGATTGATGTGTGGGCGTAGTAAATTGCAGTTCTAACATCAAGGATTTGAGTGCCCCTAGAAGAGTTTGTGCTTCTATGCACTCTGTATTGTCAAAGTGGATATTTAAGTCCCCCATCAGGAGAAAGTGGTTATATATAACTGCTGGTTGGATAATTGCATCCAATAAACTGTCGCAAAAAGTTGCAGCAGGACCTGGTGGTCTATAGAGCAAGTAGCCATTTATGGTGAATTTCGGGGAAATCATGATAGAAAAAACACCAGCCTCACATTTTGTAATATTTACAGGTTCAAGGGAACAAGTAAGTTCCTCTCTATAAATGATCGCAATTCCACCTCCTCTTTGTTTCTCACGATCTAGTCTAAGTAAACAATATCCCGTCGGGATAGCATCAAGTGTTTCAGGCGAGGAGGTTTCGTCTAACCATGTTTCCGTTAAAAAAAATACTTGAGGCTGATGATCCATGATCAAATCATGAATTTGAGTAGTATGTTTACGCAGTGAGCGACAGTTCAGCAGAAGCATTTTAACGGCGGTATCATTCTGTGAGGTATTAATAAGAGGGGGTGTAAACAGACATGTCGCGCATGTGAGAGGAAGCTGTTCAGGATTGAGAGAGTGATTACACCCTATTGGTGTAATGGGGCAGAGATGGCGTAGTTGGGAGCTCGAATAGGTAATATTACCTGATATCTCCAGAGAGCTGAGTACAGGAGGGGTGGCCCTGGGCCGCGTCCGGTCGCAGACGGGCAGGACTCAGGCTTGACTCCGGCGCGATTCCGGCGCGCCCGCTGAACGCGGCCGCTGCGCGGAGTCATGCCTAAACGTTTTTATAGTGGTGACTAGAGCGCCGTGGGAGGGTAGCCCTGCCTAAGATGGCCGCCGTCAATTCGGCTGACCCGTGTAATGGCACTATAATCGGCCTGAAGTGTCCGTGCTCGAGTGTGCCCCCCACAAGATGTCAATGCCTCAGAAATTCGAGTGAGCAATGGTCTATCTCTGCTTCAAATTACGAGTGCGCTATTCTGGCTCCGTCGTAAAAACAGGGGAGGGGGTCGGACACAAAGGGTAATTCAACAGAAAGATCTACAACACAGTTAAAATTAAAACAGCCGTCTGGCTCAAGGTAAAAGTGGTTAAATGAGGAGTTCTCGCGAATACCTCTATGCTCCGGCTTTTATAGCGGCGACTAGAGCGCCGTGGGAGGGTAGCCCTGCCTAAGATGGCCGCCGTCAATTCGGCCGACCCATGTAATGGCACTATAATCGGCCTGAAGTGTCCGTGCTCGAGTGTGCCCCCCACAAGATGTCAATGCCTCAGAAAGTCGAGTGAGCAATGGTCTATCTCTCCTCCAAATTACGAGTGCGCTATGCTGGCTCCGTCGTAAAAACAGGGGAGGGGGTCGGACACAAAGGGTAATTCAACAGAAAGATCTACAACAAAGTTAAAATTAAAACAGCCGTCTGGCTCAAGGTAAAAGTGGTTAAATGAGGAGTTCTCGCGAATACCTCTATGCTCCAGCTTTTATAGCGGCGACTAGAGCGCCGTGGGAGGGTAGCCCTGCCTAAGATGGCCGCTGTCAATTCGGCCGACCCGTGTAATGGCACTATAATCGGCCTGAAGTGTCCGTGCTCGAGTGTGCCCTAGTGTGTACTATACAAACCATAGCATTCCCTTAACAGATTACTACTTCCCACAGAGACAGTTCCTTTTATGTTTCAACAGCATACTCACCATGTAAATATCATAGCATATACAAAATGTCATACTAACCATGAAGAACCACCTCATAATAAAGATCTGCATTGATATGTAAAACAGTGCCTATACATAGTATAATCACAGATATGCAGGAAAGATGCCCATCACACCAAGAACCATATGATAATACCTCTCTGTAAATAAAGGAGAAAGACTGCCAAACATAATGCAACAAGATTTCAAAAATAATGAGCACTTCACAAGAATTAAGTAATGGAAACCTGAAAGAATTATACTCCAATGATCCGTAAATCTGAACTCGATCAAAAAGAACACATGCACCAAGCCCATTAAAAGATAATTTCAACTGTCAGTGGAGAATTTCTCAAAATACATATCTAGTATAAGCAGATACAACCCATGTGAAAAATTCGAAATAAAATCATGTTCCAAAATGAAATTTTACAAACATTTTAAAAAATCTTCTTTATTATTTTCATGTGCACCCCAAAAAATTGCCTATGCAAAAATACCAACTCACCTGAAAAAACGAATATAATTCCTCAAATTGTGTAATTCAGAAGGCAGGTTGTTGCTTTTCAGCACCAAACACTATAAAAAAGAAAATAATAAAATGTAATTAACTTAATACAGACTTATTTCTTACACAACATACAGCCATTATAGCAAAGAACAAGCATAACAGATAAATTCCCCAAGATTCTCTATCATTAAAATGAGATACAAAATGTCTCATTTATGAATGCGTTGCGCCATAGATATGTCACTTTTTCTCATGTTAAAACTGATACACCAGCGACACTAGGCCTTCATAACTAAAAGCCCATGTGACGGAAAACAAGTGCATAGACAGAAAATACAGGGCCGGCCTTAGGCATATGCAAGCAGTACACATGCACATGACCACCAAACCCCAGGGGCCACCATGTTAATATATATCCTTAATATAATAATCCTCTGAGGATGGATGCATATTTGCGTGGCGGCCCATGCCAGAAATTTGGCGTCCTCTGGGTCTGTTCCACTTCCAAACACCCTGACCCCCCCCTCTTCACTGAACTCCGCACTCCACCCCGCCCGGACCCCGTTTTACGAGGCCCCCTACCTACGCTCCCTAACCAGGGCAACCATGAGCCTAGAGCCGCCCCTGGAAAAATTGTAAGACACAGCAATAGTAAAAGTCAAAGAATAGGCAACATGCTGAAAAAGTAAACAGTAGATAAAGAAACATATTTTTAGATAACCCCATTGAAAAACATGTAGTGATTTGTTTAATCTACCATGCATCTGACCCTCCAGGACCGCTTTGGAAACTCCTGCTTCAAACCTTTACATTTCATTTTTAAACCATACACACGTTTTTTTTCAAAGCTGCATATTAAACGCCTAAACACTTTTCCCTTTTTAGAATCCGAAGCCACAACTGCAACATGACTAATGCACAAATTAATTAGTGTACCTTTTCTGTTTTTTTACTCTTTATACTAATTTCTTCACATAAATGGATAGCAGCGGCTCACTACCTCCTACAGTCATAAAACTGAATCGCTCCCTTTCACTTACAAATGCCTTTGAGACGGCAAAAGAAAGTCGGGCAGATTTACAATCCCTTTACGCCACTTTGTCATCACTGTTAACATATGACAAGTGAAGCAAAAGTGCCACACGGACCATGTTAATCTGCCCCTAAATGTTTATACAAATATCTTTACTCAAACATGTATTTAGTCGTCCACATGCAGACACTTTCAATTACATTTTTTATTTAATTAGAATTCCTGTAATGTTGCATATCTTTTCAAAAATACACCAGTGCCTGTTATTAGGACGATTTTGTTTCATTCTTCATCAGTGATACTTTTTTTTACATATAAAGAAAATCACTATGAATTTTTAAACGACAAAGCTTACGCAGTAAAAATCACTCTGCATTTGCTTCCCTTTAAGAATGTAGTTTATCTACCCCACTCATGTGAACCTTGATGTTTCCATCTGGCAGCGAATACCGACCTTGAATCACAAGACATGAACAACAGCCTTTTTGTCACAAATAGAAGTTAGCGTAGCATCTGTTCACACACATATCTTTCACTTAGCTAATATTCACAGACAACAGCATTCGTTATAAAAGAGTGACCTTCCTTTACAATTTGCTGAAGTGACTCTCTTAATTTTTAACACATCCTCCACTTCAAGACGGGCTATTTTTTTTATAACTACTAAGCAATGGTTTAGTGACTACTCTGCCACAAATTATATCAAGTCATTCTGCTACTCTTCACTCCATAGTCGGCAACCTATTTCTGTGGACTTCCTGTTGAACTGGCAGTGCTGCGACGTTTATGTTCCCATCTTGCTTATTTCAAAATGGATGTCCCTCCTGTCTTCGCAAACGAGCCGGAACACTTAGAACTATTTCGCCAGTGGATGCTTGACTACTACGGCATCTTAGCACTCTCGACTTTGAATACTTCATATCGATTATCATTTCGATATTCCTATTTCACCTGTGTACAGCCTGTATTTCAATGCCTGAGCTGTGATTTCATGTGGGCCCTGGACTTATGTCTCTGCAACTAGGTACCTCCTGAAGTACAATCATCTCATGAATCCGTTAATTGATCATGAACAGCTTTGTTGCAAAGGAGGGATTATGGCCTTTGCAGCAATACAAGGAGTTCTGGGTCATTGGAATATATTCGCAGCGGCGCAAGATTTCCTGACAGACAGCTACATTGAAAACCCACCGAGCTGTCCTCTGATGGTAATAGAGGCTCCGGTAATAACAGATCATGAATGCTGCTTTCCTCTTTTCAATTGGATGGCTGACATGTTTTCGGATTATAACAGTGACTTCCTGTTAGAAGCAGTTGCTGCCTACTTTGCCTACACAATGGTAGGATAACTCTTATGCAAGCCATTGAATTCCACATTTCGTTTTGCCTCCTTATCTTTTTCACGTTTTTTTGGATATTGTGTTAACATGAACAGACCTATTGGCTTTACTAACAGTGGACATTATGATTTCGTGCTGGTTAAATTTTGGTCTTTTATGTGGACTAAATTTTTTTCTTCAGCTACTCGATTTTGAACTTTATTTTTTATTAAACTCTAATCTCAACAATTCTATTGCATATCTTATCTTATGTTATTTCAAACGTACTCGGAGCAAAACTCGCTAATATATGCTACATGTGCCCTGATTAATGTGTAAATATAGAATGAGTTTTTTATAACTGTAAACGCCATTTCGCCTTTGAACTGCTTATTTCCGCCTCACACACCTCTGCTCCTTTAATTTTCCATAAAGTAAAATATTTTTTATTACATAAGAGAAAAATATATTCTTTCAATAATATTTCCATTGTTTTTCGTACTGTATTTCAAATGCAATACTGCAACCTTCAAAAGATATCTCAATACAGTAGTTCTTCTCAACACTGATTTGCGAACGATCCAACAGATTACATACATGCACCTCTCGCCATTTTGTTGCTTTTGGCGCGTTTTTTTTCCCTTACACAATAGCATAAAAACAAACTTGATAGTGCTTCGCATGTAGAGAGCTGATTGATAAAGAGATGATGTCTAACCACTAGCATTTTCAAGTATCGTTCCTAAACTGAAAGGCCAGAAACCTTCTTCCATTTATTAAAATATAGTATAGGATAGAATAGGATGTACATTTGTAGAGCGCGAATTGCTGCCCACAGGCGTCCTAGTGCTAAGAGAACTGAATCCCCACACCCGGCCCAGAAGGAGAGATAAAGAGTGAAATTAGCTAGACTAGATGAAATAGAAAGGTCTTCAGTTAGTTGCGGAAGATTGAGAGGTTGGGGTTAGCTCTGAGGTGTAGCGGGAGGGCGTTCCAGGCCTTTGCGCCATTATATGAAAACGTACTGCCTCCGGATCTAGATCTTTTTATTCTGGGGCCTTTGCAAGAAAGGTCTGACTGGAGCGGAGGCTTCTGTTAGGCGCATAATGAGTAATTAAGTCTCAAAAAATTTTGGGGCCAGTGTTCCAGAAGGCCTGGTGTGCTATACACATAGCTTTGAACATGACCCTCTGTTGCTCCGGTAGCCAATGGAGGGTAATCAAGCCGGCTCTCACTGACTGTCTGCGGGGAAGGTCGAGTAGAATACGTGCTGCGCAGTTCTGGACTATCTCAAGCCTTCTCAGAGTAGATTCAGGGGTGCCAAGGTAAAGTACATTGTTGAAGTCGAGTCGTGACTGAATTAAACCTTGTACGGCAGTTTGTTTGGAATCCCAAGGAAGGAGAAGGGGGAGGATTCTTTTCAACATCTTCATGATGCCAAAACAAGTGGCTGGGAGTGTTGTGGATTGTACATTAAAGGACAGGGATCTATCCAGCCACACTCCGAGACTCTTGATGCTCTTTTTGGGAGTAGGTGGGGGACCCAGACTGGGCGGCCACAGGGAGGTGGGGATACTGAGGTCCGGGGGGCCCAGGAGCATCAGCTCAGTTTTGTCCCCATTCAGTTTTAATGATGAAAGGGACATCGTTAATAATATACTTCCTCATAAGAGTGTACAATTAATTTTGCGAAACCATATTCATTTTTCATCAACTATACCGCTTTTATTCTATGTACTAGTAACTATACCGATTACTTTGCTTTTTGCAATGTCTGTACTATTAAATAAGGGACTTGCCTTGAAAACAGTGCATTTCTGAATAAACATTTCAAATATACACGTTCTCTCTTTTAATCCATAATCTCAACTGAAATGATTGTATACTAAAACAGTATTCATGTGTTCCACGTAACTTCAGCTGTACTAACTTAATATTTTCTTTTGTCAACCTCACTTTCTGATACTAGAACCCGCAGGCCTATAACGGCCCGTGAATTCTTTCTTAGTAGGTCGCGCACCATGCAGACAGTTGTACCTCTGTTAAAAAATATTTTATTACTGTTACCAGGCACCACCGCAGTTCCGCTTGACTCAGAGTTAATCACTGCTCCCCCGCTTCTACAGGCCAGACGCTAATTCGTATTTCACTCCTTATCACCCTTTCATCTCCACAATAACAAACACTTCTCCGCCAGCCACCAGAGAACAGAGTGCAGATGCAGAGCCACTAAGTAGTGAAATACCACATACCCTCTGCTCTATGGAAGCAACCGAGCGGTAATTGTGAAAGAAAACATTCACTAGCGCTTCAAAAAAGCAATGCAATTATATAAATATTTTTTAGAAAACATTCCAACTAGTTTGACGGGACTATCTGTGTGTGCAAAGTTTCTCAGCCCGGACTGAAGGCAGACACAGACAGACACACACACAATAAGATAACACAGGGCAACAGATACGGAAAACAGAAGGGAGCTGAAGATGCAGTCAAACAGCAGGGGTGAGAGAGATATTTTTATACTCCGTTTGGTACCTCAATTTACGAACGCATTTACTGCACAAATCTGTGTACAACCTCATGGTCAGAACTTTTCATTTTATTTTACTCAACCACCTCCCCCTCTCGCCCCACCAGTGCAAGCCACGGCCACAAACCACAGTGTGATTGTGTCGTCTGTTAGAAAGTTTAAGAATTCATTAAGCATTACCACTTTTTCATGACGGTATCACATGTAATGTACCAACTTTTCATTTTATTTCACTCGACCACCTGCCCTTCTCACCCTACGCCCACCAATGCAGGCCGCGGCCAGAAACCGCACTATAATTTTGTTGTCTAACAGAAACTTTGTGAATACCTTAATCATTACCACTTTGGCCCCCTCCCTCTCACCCCAACCCACAAGTACAGGCAACGGCCACAAACAACACTGTAATTTTGTCGTCTGACAGAAACTTTAAGAATTCATTAAGCCTTACCACTTTTTCAAGACGGTATCACATGTAATGTACCAACTTTTCATTTTATTTCACTCGACCACCTGCCCTTCTCACCCTACGCCCACCAATGCAGGCCACGGCAAGAAACCGCACTATAATTTTGTCGTCTAACAGAAACTTTATGAATACCTTAATCATTACCACTTTAGGCCCCTCCCCCTTCCCTTTCACCCATCCCCAAAAGTGCAGGCCACGGCCACAAACCACACTGTAATTTTGTCGTCTGACAGAAACTTTAGGAATTCATTAAGCATTACCACTTTTTCAAGACGGTATCACATGTAATATACCAACTTTTCATTTTATTTCACTCAACCACCTGCCCCTCTCACCCTACATCCACCAATGCAGGCCACAGCCAGAAACCGCACTATAATTTTGTCGTCTAACAGAAACTTTGTGAATACCTTAATCATTACCACTTTGGCCCCCTCCCTCTCACCCCAACCCACAAGTACAGGCAACGGCCACAAACAACACTGTAATTTTGTCGTCTGACAGAAACTTTAAGAATTCATTAAGCCTTACCACTTTTTCAAGACGGTATCACATGTAATGTACCAACTTTTCATTTTATTTCACTCGACCACCTGCCCTTCCCACCCTACGCCCACCAATGCAGGCCACGGCCAGAAACCGCACTATAATTTTGTCGTCTAACAGAAACTTTATGAATACCTTAATCATTACCACTTTAGGCCCCTCCCCCTTCCCTTTCACCCACCCCCACAAGTGCAGGCCACGGCCACAAACCACACTGTAATGTTGTCGTCTGACAGAAACTTTAGGAATTCATTAAGCATTACCACTTTTTCAAGACGGTATCACATGTAATATACCAACTTTTCATTTTATTTCACTTAACCACCTGCCCCTCTCACCCTACACCCACCAATGCAGGCCACAGCCAGAAACCGCACTATAATTTTGTCGTCTAACAGAAACTTTATGAATACCTTAATCATTACCACTTTAGCCCCTGCCCCCCTCCCTCTCACCCCACCCACATAAGTGCAGGTCACGGCCACAAACCACACTGTAATTTTGTTGCCTGACAGAAACTTTAGGAATTCATTAAACATTACCACTTTTTCAAGACGGTATCACATGTAATGTACCAACTTTTCATTTTATTTCACTCGACCACCTGTCCTTCTCACCCTACGCCCACCAATGAAGGTCCACGGCCAGAAACTGCATTATAATTTTGTCGTCTAACAGAAACTTTATGAATACCTTAATCATTACCACTTTAGCCCCCTCCCCTTTCCCTCTCACCCCACCCTCACCAGTGCAGGCCACGGCCACAAACAACACTGTAATTTTGTCATCTGACAGAAACTTTAGGAATTCATTAGGCATTACCACTTTTTCAAGACGGTATCACATGTAATGTACCAACTTTTCATTTTATTTCACTCGACCACCTGCCCTTCTCACCCTACGCCCACTAATGCAGGCCACGGCCAGAAACCGCACTATAATTTTGTCGTCTAACAGAAACTTTATGAATACCTTAATCATTACCACTTTAGCCCCCTCCCCCTTCCCTCTCACCCCACCCCCACCAGTGCAGGCCACGGCCACAAACAAAACTGTAATTTTGTCGTCTGACAGAAACTTTAGGAATTCATTAAGCATTACCACTTTTTCAAGACGGTATCACATGTAATGTACCAACTTTTCATTTTATTTCACTCAACCACCTGCCCCTCTAACCCTACACCCACCAATGCAGGCCGCGTCCATAAACCGCACTGTAATTTTGTCAGCTGACAGAAAGTTTATGAATTCATTAACCATTAGCATTTTTTGACGACGGTATCACATGTAATTTACCATGTCTCTCTCTATCTGCATTATCTGTCTCTCTGCTAATATCATGTTTTTCACTTCATGAACAACTTCTCTCATTATTTATAAAGGCTTCAAAATCTCACAAATTATTACTCTCTATATTAAACATATTTTATACTTCATATTTCACATTTAAATGGAAATATAGTTTTAGAAATACAACACATTATGACAGCCAAAAATTAGATTAGTTTCAGACTACCAGGAAAATCAATCAATGTTTGTGACTAAACCATATTTTACGGTACAGGACAAAACAAACTGTTACAGACTTACCTTTGCCAATGCTTTGTACGATGTACAACAGTGACAGTCACAAAACAGATATTCGTTTGACGAAACTCTCAATTATGCTTCTATCACTGCAACCAAAATTCAATGGCACAGATATCCTGTCAATACAGACTCATATATGTCTCTTCAACCAATCATATTTCTTCCCGCAAAATTTTGAAATCAAATTTACATTTCAGTTGGTTGTCCCTCACAATATTTTTAATGTCACATAAAGTCACCCATCACCCACTGCCATCTCTGGCTGTTTCCATGGTAACACCTCATTCTGCACCTGGCTGAAGGCACAGGTCAAAAGTTCATATCTCAACGTTCTACAGCAAACTAAGAAGACTGTTTTCCCTCCAGAAACACCTGCCTATCCACAGCTCAGTTACATGTCATTTTTTTCACACCCAATAGTACTTTTTGTTTTACATAAACATTAACATGCAATGTAGTCTTCAATGTTCAGGTATTACAATCAACCAATCATTTTTATTTTTTCAACCACACCAAGCCTCATCCTTTTTTTTATCCTGACTTTCAGCTTCTAACTACCATTCCACTTCCAGAACCCATTGGAGTACAACTGCATATCCCTTGAAAATGAAGGTTTGGCTTTTAGGACACAGCTATATTCACTGGAGTGGAAAATATGCAGCAAAAAGACGAATTTCCAACCTTGATTTACCAAATCTGCAGATAATGTGGTTTGGCCAAAGAGGATTGAAATGTCACCAATTGATACCATTGGTGAAAACTTTTATGCATCTCCCAGAACCAGACCTTATAATTGTGCACTGTGGTGGGAACGATCTAGGCACATTGACTGGGGTCGGTCTGGAAATGGTTCTAAAAGACACCTTTCGACAATTGATGACACTTTTTCCTCAAACTGCCTTGGTATATTCCAATATATGCCAAAGATAGAAATGGAATTGGTCCAATCAACATTGTGCACAAATTGAGAAAGCAAGGAGACATGTAAATAAATCTGTTTATGCTTTCCTCAGAAATTATAGCATGGGTTCTATTTACCACAACAACTTGTGTTACCACATGCAAGACATCTATAGGAGAGACGGTGTTCATTTCACGGATGGGGGAAACAGAATCTTCCTCTGCAACATCAAGCTCTGCATCGGTACTTACTTATAAATGCAGAAAAAACTCAATTAACACAAGGGCTCTTTTCAGAGCCACCTTATATCTAAGCACTCAAACTTCTGATTTATCTCCATTTTCACACTCTTGTAAATAGGTGTGCGCGACCGGGTGCGCGCACCCCGCAACTTTAAAAAAAAAAAAGATATATATATTTTCGCGTTTAAGGGCCTTACTGCACACCCTGAGAAAACCTACGCAGCAAGACAATCTCTACCTTCTCCCCTTTCCATGTTCCAACGCTTAGAAATGAACAATATATTTACTCGCAGTGACAAAATGGCGGTCAACACTTCCTGATTTCCTTCGAATCGAACGTTAACAGATGTCACGCAGCAAAAAAAAAATTACGCTCACGCGCAGCCGCTTGAGTGCGCACATATAGATATATAATTGACTTTAACTTTAATTTTCTCAGCAACTACTGAACGGATTTACACCATTCCCAAAAAAGGCGTAATCTGCGAACCGGACTCTACAGTTTTGCCAAATTTCTTATAAATCCATTCAGCCGTTCGACCTGTAGCCATGTCTAAACGTCCTATGGAAAATAACATGGAGAAAACACGTTTTGGGACCCCCCTTTTATCTCAGCCCCCACTTGACCAATCCCCCTCAAACTTTCAGGGAAGGAGAGCAGCGGACCGAGCCATCTTCTTTGAGAAATTCGCAAAGATTCATCCACCAGGGCCAAAGTTAATCCAAATAGAATGTTGAGGATTTCCTATGGAAACAAGGTCCTAACTATAACTACCTAGTGGCGGTCGCCAGTAGGTAGTTATAGTTAGGATTGTTTTTTGGGGGTCCCAAAACATGTTTTCTCAATGTTATTTTCCATAGGACCTTTAGACTCGGCTACAGTTCGAACGGGTGAATGAATTTATAAGAAATTTGCCAAAACTGTAGAGTCGTGTTTGCAGATTACGCTTTTTTTGGAATGGTGTAAATCCGTTCAGTAGGTGTTGAGAAAATTAAAGTTAAAGTCAATTATATATCTATAGGCGCGCACACGTGCGCGCACCCAAGCGGCTGCGCGTGAGCGGTATTTTTTTGTCTGTTAACGTTCGATTCGAAGGAAATCAGGAAGTTTTGTCCGCCATTTTGTCACTGCGAGTAAATATATTGTTCATTTCAAAGCGTTGAAACATGGAAAGGGGAGAAGGTAGAGATTGTCTTCCTGCGTAGGTTTACTCGGGGTGTGCAGTAAGGCCCTTAAACGCAAAAAGATATAATTTTTCCCCGAAAAAAAATACGGGGTGCGCGCACCCGGTCGCGCACACCTATTTACAAGAGTGTGAAAATGGAGGTAAATCAGAAGTTTGAGTGCTTAGATATAAGGTGTCTCTGAAAAGAGCCCTTGTGTTAATTGAGTGTTTTCTGCATTTATAAGTAAGTACCGATGCAGAGCCTGATGTTGCAGAGGAAGATTCTGTTTCCCTCATTCGTGAAATGAACACCGTCTCTCCTATAGACGTCTTGCATGTGGTAGCGCAAGTTGTTGTGGTAAATAGAACCCATGCTATAATCTCTGAGGAACGCAGAAACAGATTTATTTACATGTCTCCTTGCTTTCTCAAATTGTGCACAATGGTGATTGGACCAATTCCATTTCTGTCTTTGGCATATATTGGAATATACCAAGGCAGATCGAGGAAAAAGTGTCATCAATTGTCGAAAGGTGTCTTTTAGAAGCATTTCCAGACCTACCCCAGTGATTGTGCCTAGATTGTTCCCACCACAGTGCACAATTATAAGGTCTGGTTCTGGGAGATACATAAACGTTTTCACCAATGGAATCAATTGGTGACATTTCAATCCTCTTTTGGAAATCCATGTTATGTGTACATTTGGTAAGCTGAGATTGCAAATTCGCCTGCTTACTGCATATTTTTTACTCCAGTGAATATAACTGTGTCCTATTAGCCAGACCTTCATTTTCAAGGGATTTGTAGTCGTCTTCCGATCGGTTCTGGAAGTGGAATGGTAGTTAGAAGTTGAAATTTTAAATAAAGAAAAAGGAAGAGGCTGGGTGTGGTTAAAAAAATAAAAATGATTGGTTGATTGTAACAAGTGGAGAGTGAACAGGTCAATGTTTATGTTAAACGAAAAGTACTATTGGTGGTGAAAAAACAAGACATGTAACAGAGCTGTGTATTGGCAGGAGTTTCTGGAGGGAAAATAGTGTTCTTAGTTTGCTGTAGAACGTTGAGAGATGAACTTTTGACCTGTGCCTTCAGCAAGGTGCAGAATGAGGTGTAACCATGGAAACAGCCGGAGATGGCAGTTGGTGATGGGTTCACTCTTTGGTGCCTCTGCATCTGAGTCTGTTCTCTGGTGGCTGGCTGACAACTGTTTGTTATTGTGGAGATGAAAGGGTGATAAGGAGAGAAATACGACATAGCGTCTGGCCTGTAGAAGCGTGGGAGCAGTGATTAACTATGAGTGAAGCGGAACTGTGTCGGTGCTTAGTAACAGTAAAAAAAAAATGTTAACAGTGGTATAACTGTCTTTACGGTGCGCAACCTACTAAGAAAGAGTTCACGGGCCGTAATTGGTTTGCAGGTTCTAGTATCAGTAAGTGAGGTCGAGAAAAGAAAACATTCAGGACTTTATTTATGAAGGCCTTGCGCCACCGGTGCGTTACTTTTTCCCATTTTAAAAAATGAGGCACTGGCGGCGGAAGGTCTTCATAAATAAGGTCCTCAGTGACTACAGTTAAGGTTATGTGGAACCCATGAATAGTTTTTCAATATGAAATCATTTCAGTTGAGATTATGGATTAAAAGAGAAACCGTGAATATTTGAAATGTTTATTTTGAAATGTACTGTTTTAAAGGCAAATCATTATGTAATATGAGTACAGAAATTGCAAAAAACACAGTAATTGGTATTGTCAGTAGTACATGGAATACAAACGCTATAGTTGAAGAAATATGAATATAGTTGGAATAAAACATTGTACACTCTTATAAGGAAGTATACTATATTTTAATAAATGGAAGAAGGTTTCTGGCCTTTCAGTTTAGGAACGATATATGAAAATGCAAGTGGTTATACATCATTACTTTATGAATCAGCTGTCTAATAACACAAAATCATAATGTCCACTGTTAGTAAAGCAAATAGGTCTGTTCTTCAAAAGAAAATATGGAAAAGAACGTGAAGAATATAGAAAACCAAAAGGAAATGAGGACGTCAATGGCTTGTTTGAGAGTTATTGAAGCATTGTTTAGGCAAAATAGGTAGTTTCTGCTTGTAACAGGAAATCAGTTTTATCATTTGAAAGTATGTCAGCTATCCAATGGAAAAGAGTAAAGCAGTACTGATGATCTGTTATAATCGGAGCCTCTTTTACCATCAGAGGGCAGCTCGGTGGGTTTTCAATGTAGCTCGCTGTTAGGAAAGAGTTAAGCGTCCATTGTGTAGGCAAAGTATGCAGCAAGTGCCTCTAACATGAAATCATTGTTATCATCTGAAAACATGTCAGCCATCCAATTGAGAAGATGAAAGGAGCATTCATGATCTGTCATTATTGGAGTGTCTTTTACCATCATAGGGCAGCTCGGTGGGTTTTTGATGTAGCTCTCTGTTAGGAAATCTTGCGCCGCTGCGAATATATTCCAATGACCCAGAACTCCTTGTATCGCTGCAAAGGCCATAAACCCTCCGTTGTAACAAAGCTGTTCATGATCAAGTAACGGATTCATGAGGTGATTGTAATTCGGTTCAGGAGGTCCCAAATTGCAGAGACATAAATCCAGGGCCCACGTGAAATCACAGCTCAGGCAATGAAATACAGGCTGCACACAGGTGAAATGCGAATATCGAAATGATAATCGATATGAAGTATTCAAAGTCGAGAGTGGTAAGATGCCGTAGTAGTCAAGCATCCTCTAGCGAAATAGTTCTAAGTGGCCCGGCTCGTTTGCGAAGGCAGGAGGGACATCCATTTTGAATTTCCCAAGATGGTACAGGAAACGGCGCAGCACCGCTGGTTGTATAGCCACTCCACAGAATTAGGTCGCCGGCTATGCAGTGGAGAGGAGCAGAATGACTTGATACATTTTCTAGGAGTCTAGTCACTTATATATTGCTTAGTGGTTATTAAAAAAGTAGCTTTTTTTGAACTGGAGGATGCGTTAAAAAATAAGGGAGTGATTTGAGGGAGTTGTAAAGCAAGGTCAATTTTTTTTTACATCAATGCTGTTTTCTGTGAATGTTAGCTTAGTGAAAGATATGTGTGTGAGCAGATGCAACGTTCAGTTTTAAATGTGACAATGGCGCTCTTGTTCATGTCTTCCGATTCAAGGTCGGTATTCGCTGCCAAATACAAAGATTAAGAAACGCATGCGTGGGGTACATAGTGTGCATTCTTAAAGGAAAGTAAATGAAGGGTTATTTTTACCGCGTTAGCATTGTCGTTTAAAAAGTTATAGTGATTTCTATTGTATGTGAAGAAAGTGTCACTGATGAAGACTGAAAATAAATCCTTATAAATGATACAGACTTGTCTATTTTAGAAAAGGTTTGTAACATTACATGAATTGTGGAAAAAAAATAATGTAATTGAAAGTGTATGGTTTGAAAATGAAAAGTAGAGGTTTATAGTTCATGTTTTGAAAGCAGTTCTAGAGGGTCAGTAGAAAGTGTATGGTTTGAAAATGAAAAGTAGAGGTTTATAGTTCACGTTTTGAAAGCAGTTCTAGAGGGTCAGATGCATGATAGATTTATTAAAAATAGAACATGTTTTTAAATAGTATTTTGGAAAAAATATGTGTCTTTATGTACTATTTACATTATGTGCCTGTTGCGTATTCTTTGAGTTTTAGTAATCCTGTGTCTTATAAGTTTTCTAGGGGCGGTTTGAGGTTCATGGTGGGTTTGGGCAGGGAGGGTAGGTTGGGGGTTTGTAATAGGGGGTTTGGATGGGGTGGAGTGCGGAGTTTAGTGAAAAGTGAGGGGGGTGGGGAGTTACGGTGTTTGGTAATGGAGCAGAGTCAGAGGATGCCACATTTGTGTTATGGGCTGCCACGGAAATATGTATTTATTCTCAGAGGTTTATTATATTAAGGATATATATTAGCATGGTGGCTCTTGTCGTTTTGTTGTTTTGTGTATGTTTATAATGCTGGCTCTGTAGTTTTTGTTTATGGACCTTATTGCGACACACAGGGGATCTACGTTGCACAGTTGGAGATCTGAGACTTAGGAAATAAAACTTTATAATTGTAAGGGCTGTAAGCGATAGACATCGCCCGTTCTCGGTGTAAAAAATATCACCGCTATTGGTGGTATTTTCTACGGTGTTAGTACTGCACTGCTGATGACATTACATATTACATCACTCATGACATGGTCAGTGACATCACTTATGACACCATCCAGTGAATGTGTGTCTTTCTAAAAAATAAATATGTTTTATATATGTATATGTAAAGGTCGAGGAAAGAATAAATGTTTAAATTATTGTCTTAATGAATGTTTTTTTCAAAAAGAAATGATTGGATAACTGGCTTATTAAGTGTACCTTAGTGAATACATATATTAGCGAGTAATGTTTAAATATTTAAATATATGTATCAGTGTTTCACTTTGTGAATAACTGGCTGCATGGGTTGATGAGTACCTACATGTGTAGGTATTTGGGTTCTTAGATGTTTTTTTAGTATCAGTATGAGTGTTTCTATGGTTTCATGGGGGTATTACTAATCACATAGATGCATGAATGACTAACTCTCTCTTTGTATGTGTTTAGAAGACACCATATGTGCAGGACTGTATTGGTGGTTGAGTGTGTATTGTTTTATATGCAAATAAATGGATGTTCAATAGTTTATTTGCATGTGTGAGTATGTGTGTGAGTAACTTTTGGATGATTGTCGGTGTGTAACAGGATGTATAGGTGTATCACTACATATGATGAGTGAGTATATGTATGAGTGACTATATAGAACTGTTGGTGAATGAGAGAATGTGTATATAGATGGTGGAATTACTGAATTGGTTGTTGTAACTGGTATGGGTATGTCCATTTTTTTGAAAATGTTAATTTCTATTTTCCAATATGTGTTTTAAGGGTTACATTACACTTAAAGGAGGTCTGTCATCAGTGATGTCATAAGTGATGTCACTGACCATGTCATGAGTGATGTAATATGTAATGTCATCAGAAGTGCATTACACGCGCAAGTTATAGTGAGTCCAACTAACTATAACGTGGAATTTCATTGGTTTTATGTCAGTAAAATTTCCAGATAACTATAACTGGTGTCAAACCTATGTTTTTTTTTGTGAATTTCATAGGTTTTTCAAATGCTACTTCCTAACTATAACGTGTGTAAAACCTATCGTTTTTTCTGTGATATATATATATATATATATATATATATATATATATATTCACAGAAAAAAACATAGGTTATAGTGGATATATAGTTAGGAATTTGCATTTACAAAACCTTGAAAATTCAATGAAAAAACCATTGGTTTTAGGCCATATATAGTTAGGGATTTGCATTTACAAAACCTTATTTTACTCGCATAAAACCATTGAAATTCCATATATAGTTAGTTGCGCTAACTATATATCGCGCACCCGCAATCCACTGCTGATGATGTCACATATTACATCATTCATGACATGGTCAGTGACATCACTGATGACATCACTGATGACATCTCAAATGACATCACTGATGACATCACTGATGACAACATCCAGTGACTGTTTGTTTCTGTAAAGTTAAAATATGTCTTACATATTGAAGAATGAGTGGATGTATAAGTGTCTGGATGAAGGATTTAGTAGGTGCATGACTGACTGTATGAGTGAGTGATTAAATGTGTCTCACTGAGTGCATGGGTTAGTGACTAAACTGTCTTAATTTGTGCATCATTATGTCTGTTGTTCTGTAAACTGTTGCATGTGTTGATAAGTAGCTATATGAGTAACTATATGGGTTATTGATTGGTTGCCCAAGTATTTGTATGTGAGACTGAGTGTGTGTGTGGGTGGCTGGGAGGTGTATGACTCTGTGCATAGATGTTTGAGCAGTTGATTCACTAGATGTATGGTTTCAAAAGTGCATGTGGAAACAGCTGTATGGGCGGTTGACTGTGTGCATGAGTGTATTGGTGAGTGAATGGATATCTCAGTGCTGCATGTCAAAGTAAGTACATATGTAAAAACACAGTACATGTGAGAGTTGACATATATAAATAACTGTGCATAAGAGCCAGTGAATGTGTGAGTGGCTGTATGGATCATTGTGAACTTGTATCAGGGATTGTATAAGAGAGTAAATATGTGTTAGTATATGTTTGAATAAGTAAAGTTTGTATAACTGTATAGTTGAGGAAATTGAGGTGTGATTGATTCTTTGCATGACTGACTAGGTGTGTGAGTAACTCCATGGATGAGTGACAGTCTGTGAGTGTCTGTTTACACTGATTGTATCTAAGGTTATATTAGAGTCTGAAGAGGTTCATCGTATTATCACATGAATGATATCATCAGTGATGTGATCAGTAATGTCAAATGAGATATCATCAGTGATGTCATCAGTGATGTCATTTGAGATGTCATCAGTGATGTCATTTGAGATGTCATCAGTGATGTCATCAGTGATGTCACTGACCATGTCATGAATGATGTAATATGTGACATCATCAGCAGTGGATTGTGGGTGCGCGATATATAGTTAGCGCAACTAACTATATATGGAATTTCAATGGTTTTATGCGAGTAAAATAAGGTTTTGTAAATGCAAATCCCTAACTATATATGGCCTAAAACCAATGGTTTTTTCATTGAATTTTCAAGGTTTTGTAAATGCAAATTCCTAACTATATATCCACTATAACCTATGTTTTTTTCTGTGAATTTCATTGGTTTTTTAATAGCAAATATGAAAAGCTTTAAAATGTCAAGTACGTGATAGATAAAAACATTTTCGTATTTATGCACGCTGATGTGCTTTGAACGCTGCACCCCCCCTCCCCTCTTTTGTCTTAGTAGTACTCTCTCTTTGCAGATAGTGAACGGTAGTTAACGCAGGCCTTTGCCCCCGTTGTAATCCGTCGTGCCTGCTTGTCTCTCCATTTGATTGATTGTTGTCCAAGCATTTACTGTTTTAGAATTGGTTCTCTTTGGATCATTCTCTATTTACAAACAAGCACAAAGTCGCAATACTCTGTTTAGTCTTTGCAGATAGTGAAAAATCGTGTAAAAAAATAAAAGTAATCGAGCAAAATCAGTAGGCCACTAATTGGATCTCTTTTTGATCTCGCTAAAATAGAAATATTAGGAACAACCCTTCATGAGAAATACGAAAATAGTGAGATGAACTGAGCTCCACACCATGAGGGCTGCAAGACAGCTCGACTCCGTCACCCACCCCGCCCAAAATAACGACAAACCCTATGCAAATATTATAAATATAGACAACACACCAGCAAAGAAACAGGGTAAAACATTTTATTAAAAAACTATTTACATAACGTTGGTTTATAAGATGATGTCAGTAGTGGACCGATGTGTGAATAGGTCGAAAGCAGCACAAGGCTCCAAGGTCCGGATGGCAAGCTCCTGGATGTTGGGTGCCATAGTTCAGAATTCTGAGTTTGAGCTTTTTTCAATGCCTGTGCTTTGTTGAATCAAAATGGCGGCTTGACACAAAGCTGACTCAAGCGTTGCTACTGATGCTATGCAGACCAAAACTGGTTTTCAGTTTGTACATTTTTCTAGATTTTTCAATCCAAGTTTGGTTGACTTTGTAAAACGATGGCTTCAAATTTTCAACATACGGTGTGGTGGCGCTGACTGGGAGGGGGCGCTTCGCTCCTGCCCCCTCCCCAAGTAAGATTTTCATACGTGAAAGTACGTTAATGGTTTTGGTCCCTGAGTTGCTTCGATGTCACTGCCATTCTCAAATGGCATAAGTTCTGGATGTTGGGTGCCATAGTTAAGAGTTCTGAGCAGTACTTGTAACACTGTCTGAAGCTTATTTCCACCTACTGCAGCTTCACTATTCTCAAAGTAAGTGAGTGTCGTTTGTGGACCTGACTGCATTAGAAAACAATGTGATATGTTACCTTCCTAAACAGCTTGACGGAGGCCCCTGAGGGGCGGTGTGATGGCCATGGACTCGGAGAAGACACTTGGCTCCGACACCCTCCCCAAGTCTTATAGCACTGGTGTAGCCTGAGATCGCCCCCGACATAAGCGGCCGGCTCCCGGGGTCCGGCGGAACTTTTTGCCTTTTGATGACTCTTCAATTCTGGACCTTGTCCCACAATCCGTTTGACCTGAAGACACGCTGTAGTGGGGCGCCCCTTTACCGTTTCAGTTGCCATTCCGCCCGCTTTTGCTACACTGTGCCTCTTCCGCCATTCTGCTGTTTACCGCCCGCTCTTGAGACTACAGCGTCTCGCTCATCATGTAGTTGAGTTGCTCCCGCTCTTGCGGTGCAGCGATAGGCGGCTGCCACAGGACTCTCAAAATGGCGGCCGGCTCTTCGGTTTTGGGCCTGGTCCACTAAAATGGCCCTGGGACACCTTTGAACTCGGACGCTTCCCTGATAGGGCTTGGGTCCCATTATCGAAAGCGTCCCCTCAGCCGTGAAGATTCTACAAAAGTCTTGGGGGCCTCCGACTCCTGCAGGCTTCTGGTGGGGAGCGGCTGCCATGATTGCTCGTGGAATGGCCACGACGGAGCTACGAGATGGTAGTGCTCTCATGCTGACGCCAGTTTTAGTCTGAAACATCCAGAAACACTGTAGACTACCAATTCGATCAGTTCCGGTAGTGCCCCAACATGACCCGGAAGAGAAGAACTTGCCCTCCCCTCTTTGACTGATGGTTCTTCTTGCCTGTCCCCTCTGTTGTCATTTAACAGAACTTTTTGGACTGCTGAAAGGGGTTGTGTTCCGAACGCTGGTTGGTGGAGACATTTTGACTATATTCTTGACCTACGTTGTCGCGTAATGCGTTATATGACACGCCGCGTTAGCGCACCCGGAAGTGATCCGAGGCGCGGCGCACAGCGCGTAACGTAAGCATAACAGGTCATGTGACTTGTTAATAAAACTTTTCATTGGTTCTTTTTACTTTTGTTATTTTAATGATGAAAAGCTTGGTCATATGACCTAAAAATTACGCTTTTTATTGTTTTCGAACATTATTTTTTTTAAAACATATATGTTACAATATTCCAGGCTAATGTACTTTCCCGGAAAATTTACAACTGTCCTGCAAGTAAAATATATTCCTTTTTCGAGAAAAAGGTCGTTTCTTCATTCCATGACGGAGCCGTTGAGTAAAAGAGACTCGGCCTGCTGTCTTAGTCGCCGATACGCCTGATTATCAGATTCTTATCGATCACTTTATGTTGCAGAAATGAAAAACACAACTGCCCTTGACCATTTATCTTTACTGCGTTCCTACATATTATACCTTTTATCCGTCATGTAATTGGACTGCTTTATTTCACTTGCCTTTTACTGATTCGAAAACAGTGACTAAAAGTAAAAACTTTACCAATGTAAATACTACTACCGTGTTTTGTTTTAAAAACCTTTATTGTGAAAATGTCAGTATACAAATACGGGCCTATAACCACGTGGGCCGGCCACGGAGCAAACTGAAATCGTATATGATGAGGAGACATTTACACTGAAGAGGAACGTAATGAGCGGGCCATTAGGTTGCAAGAACAAAGGTGTCTAACAGTTGCGGAATCGGTGGACGTACATTTTGTAATTAAAATACGACAGGGCCACTTACAATAACATTTTCTAGATATACATTTGCGGGCAAGGAGTTACGAGTCCCATTTATACCGGCGCCATTTTGTGCGAGGCCGGGCAGGTCCAACATATAGTCAAAATGTCTCCACCAACCATCGGCCAGACCAGAACCCCTTTCGGCCCTTTATGCTACAAGATGTTGTCTTCCATTCAGAAAATATTGTTGGCAGCATTTTGAAAGGAAACAGAAACAGCCGTTCTCCTAGTGAGTTTCACATTGTTACATTTAGGGAAGAATGTTGAAGAGTAGTATGTGGAAAATCTGAAGCCATTTTTCTACAAACTCTCAATCAGACTTGGATAGAAAAAAAAATCCTGAAGAATGTACAAACTGAAAACCAATTTTTGTCTGTATAGCATCAACAGCAACGCTTGAGTCAGCTTTGTGTCAAGCCGCCATTTTCATTCAATCAATAGCGTCCCCCTGCACACATTCAGGGACCTGGTTGTGTCTTCAGATGAAACGGATTGTAGGAAAAGAAGCAGAAAGGAAAAGGAAAAAAGTTCCGCCGGACCTCGGGAGCCGGCCGCCTATGTCATGTGCGACCTTAGGCCACACAAGGGCAATAGTGAAGCTGCAGCAGGTGCAAATAAGCTTCAGACAGTCTTACAAGCACTGCTCAGAAATCTCAACTGAGGCACTCAACATCCAGGACTTGCCATTCGGATCTTGGCGCCTTGTGCTGGTTCCGACCTATTCACACATCGGTCCACTACTGACATCACCTCATAAGCCAACGGGGCACCCCACGCCGACTTTCGGCGCAGCATTGTAGGATGGCCACACCAGTGCGGCAAATTGCTGGACACAACCTCGGTGCCATCCGGATCTCGGCGCGTTCGACTTACTGTACCGCAAGAGTGACCGCAACTCAGCTGGACACGCCGTCTTTCGGCGCAGCATTGTAGGATGGCCACACCAGTGCGGCAATTTGCTGGACACCACCCCGGTGCCATCCGGATCTCGGCGCGTTCGAGTCACTGTACCGCAAGAGTGACCGCAACTCAGCTGGACACGCCGTCTTTCGGCGCAGCATTGTAGGATGGCCACACCAGTGCGGCAATTTGCTGGACACCACCTCGGTGCCATCCGGATCTCGATGCGTTGTGCTGCCTTCGGCCTATTCGCACATCGGTCCGCTACTGACGCCGCCTCACGTGCCAACGGATTTTCTACGCTTTTTGTAGCCCTATGCCGCAGAACAGGTCATGTGACTTGTTTATAAAACTTTTCATTGGTTCATTTTACTTTTGGTTTCCTAAAGATGGAAGGTTTGGTCATATGACCTAAAAATAACACTTTTCATTGGTTTAGAACATTTTTTTTTCCCAAACGATGAAAGCCCCACCTTGTTTCTGGATCATTCAGACTGAAGCTGGCATCAGCATGAGAGCACCACCATCTCGTGGCTCCGTCGTGGTCATTCCACGAGCAATCATGGCAGCCGCTCCCCACCGGAAGCCTGCGGGAGTCGGGGGCCCCCAAGACTTTTGTAGAATCTTCACGGCTGAGGCGACGCTTTTCGAGAATGGAGCCCAAGCCCTAGCAGGCAAGCGTCCGAGTTCCAAGGTGTCCCAGGGCCATTTCAGTGCACCAGGCCCAAAACCGAAGAGCCGTCCGCCATTTTAAGAGTCATGTTGCAGCCGCCTATCGCTGCACTGCAAGAGTGGGAGCAACTCAACAACATGGTGAGCGAGACGCTGTAGCCGCAAGAGCGGGCGCAACTCAGCTGGATGGCCGCCACCTGGGGAGGCCCGTTCACGCCGCCTCCCCCACGATCCCCCTCCCCCCCCGGGCCGCCGCACGCAAATTTTCGGAGCAGCATTGTAGGATACCAAAACCAGTGCGGCAGTTTACTGGACATCACCTGGGTGCCATCAACATCACAGCGCGTTCTGCTGCCTTGGGACTATTCGCACAACAGACCGCTACTGACGAGGCCTCCCCCCGCACCACCCGGGACGCCCCACGCCAATTTTCAGAGCAGCATTGTAGGATCCCAAAACCAGTGCGGCACCAAGGCGACATCACCTGGGTGCCGCCCAGAACTCTGCACGTTGTGCTGCCTTGGGACTATTCGCACAAAAGACAGCTTCTGACCATTGTTGCTTTTTTGGCTGAAAAATGTTTAAATGTTTTTACAGTTTTTGTTCCGTTCATTGTAGTTAAAAGTTAATAAAGTTTTATAATCGTACTTTGTTGGAGTGTTATCTATTTTTTTAAAAACGGGTGAATGGGGCCTTGAATCGGGTTACTGTCATGTGTGGGCTTTGGAAGTGTGCTGCTGCAGGATCGGACATTTCAAACTCAAATGCACGTTCTTTTTCTTACCTTTCCGAAGCATGGAGCGCAATAGCAGGCAGAGAAAGGGTGATGCACGTGTTGAACACTACCTGACCTGGCAAGTTGCTGGCAGTGCCCCCCCGCCCGCTCCTGAAAGAGGGCACACACACACCACCGCCCCGAGTACTTCACAAATCTTTAAAAGACCATGCGCTTGTTCATGAGGCTTAAATGGTTTATCACCTCTTCTAGAACCCCTGCATCGACCCTCTGACGTTTCCTGGAAAAATTACCATGTAACACAATACCAAGCCCTGTCAGCTGAAACCCCCAAGGAATCGTAGGGCATATTATCAAGGGGGTTTATCTCCGCTTTTTTGGCTTTAAAAGCCATGAAAGCGGAGATAAAATGATCTCCCTATTACCAAGCTGTCGCTAACACCAGTTAGTGACAGCTAAAAGGAGATAGCGACCATCTTTGGCCCCGCTTTGCATGTCAGTGATACTTATCACTAATGACATGCAAAGTGGCGTGCCAAGATGTTAGCGACTGGAAACAGTCCCTAACATCGCTATCTCCTATTACCAACTTTTGGAGATATTCGCGCTAAGCGCGAATATCTCCAAAATCTAACACCTGCCCTGAGCAGTTCTTAGCCATGTTATCCAATGGGAGGTGGATAACATGGCTAAGAGCATTTGCTCGATAATACATGAATATCGCTGACTTTTCTGCGATAATAGCAAAGTTTATCTGCGATAAAAATCGCCGATGTGCGGCGATAATTTTTGTCTCTAAACAAGTTAGAGACAAAAATTATCGCTAGTTGTTCGTAATATGCCCCCGGGTTTTTGCTTGCAGAAATCGGAAGGCGGGAGACTAGCACTGAAATCAGTAGTCACACGCCTGAATCGGGAGGGTTGGCATGTCTGAATTCTCTACAGCTGGGGCCATAAACTACATCCGCAGGGGTAGGTGATAGCCTGGGGCCAGCCTGGCATCTAAAATGGCTGCCGTGCACGACAACATTGTGGCATTGGAAAAAAGGCAAGATGGCGCAGCCGCTGGAAGAGATGTATCAACATATATGAGCCTCCTCAGCCACCCTCAGGAAACATAGGGGATTAGGATACGTCTCCTGCACCCCCTTATACCTAGTAATTTAATTAACGAAGCACAAAATGGCGAATTCCCGTTTCGCTACCAGTTTGCGGCCCAGTTCGCGGCCCGTGAAGCGCTTCTACCGTGAAAAATCATTTTTTTTTTATTTTCCCCACGGGACCCTTTAATAACCCCAACAACATTCCTAGGGGGTCAAGAGGGGGATACCTTGCCCCCTTTCATTAAATTCCCCCTTCGTTTTTCACCTCTTCTTCTCTCTCGATCCTACCGAGAGATAAGATGCCGGCCGCTCCGGACTGTCACGCAGCCAAAAAAAAAAAAAGCTCACGCACAGCCGCTGGAAGAGATGTATCAACATATATGAGCCTCCTCAGCCACCCTCAGGAAACATAGGGGATTAGGATACGTCTCCCGCTGAGGAAATATAAATTTTTGGTCAAGTTATGTTCCCTATCGTGTACCCCACTGTCTCCATGTACCAGCTTAAAGTGCATGTAACTTCCCTCCTGTGCCAGCTATGAAGACGCAAATACATTTGCGTCCAACGTTAACATGTCCTCTTTCAGACCCACCCTGGATGGGTTGAATATTCAGTTTCTAAGTATGCCATGCCAGCGTCTTTTTGTGGTGTACTTTACACGTTTTTCAGCTCTGGCGAAGTAGGCCCTGAATTCTGCCATCGAGCCTTTTTTCTTGCCTTCTGACTCTGAAAGCTTCAGCCCAGGCTGCCTCTGAACCCGTGAACTCTGCCTTACTTCCAGCACGGCTCACCGCGCTTGGCTCAGCCTGCTGCCTGCCAAGACTGACTTCAACCTTCGAATTATCTGGTCCGCTCCTTGAAAATGCATTCCTGCCTACTATTTTAAGTAAACATCCCCCAGCTGCAGAGCAAAAGGGCCCGGCCTCACTGTCTCCTTGCAAGTAATTCATAGCCTCTGTTACCATGCTACCATGGAAGGCCCATGCCCCCACGCTTCTCATGCAGACACTTAGGCGCTTATACACGCACTCTCAGTCAGTATAGAATAGCTTCTGCCCCAGAGACCTTTCCGCCCAGATAACTCAGTTCCTAAAACATCAGATATCAGATATGATAGAAACACAAGTTGATCTGACATGCCAGACTTCTGTCTCTTTCCGTTAGTTTAAATGTCAAGTCCCCAGCACCCTCCAGCTTCACGTCAATCACACGTCATTCAGCTGCGCGCGCATTCAGGCCTCAGATTTCTGCTGACATTGCAAGATTCTGCTTATTGTTGCCACCCACTTATGACACCTACCTGTGACGTTTCTCGCACACACCCCTAGTTCACGCCTTCTAATTACGTATCAGTATCACGTGTGTGTTTTATCTTGTTTCTCTCCGCTGTTACGCCTACTGTATTGGTTTCTATAATGTAACTTAAGTATATAAGCTATGTATTGTCAATAAAATATTGCTCTATCCCTTCTTACACCCTTGTGGTGGTAAGAATCAGATATCCGGTCATGACCATTCCTTTTTAAGGAATAAAACCCCTAAGAACTCTAACACCACGGACTCTGCCTTTTTCTTTCCGATTGAGCTATTATTGATTAAGTACTTACCTGCATAGAAATTAAGACGGTAAATCAAATATTTACCACATTATTCTGGCGCCCGAATAGGGACCCCTCCCCCACCCCACGCGCCGGTTGGTGCGTTGCAAACTCTGTCCCCTGCCATCAGTTAGACGGAACCTACGCGTACCGGCAGGATTTCCTGTATCTCCCTCTGGCCCACGGAGGTGACGAAGACTGCAATCAGCACCCAGACGAGGCGGTGAGGAGTGCGGAGGATCCCGACCAGAGCCTAGCCGAAAGAAGCAAGGTCCGAGGTGTCAAGAGGCCCACCAGTTTTCCGAAGTATCCACGTGTCGAGTAGAGTCGAGTCCGGTCCAGTCCAGTCGAGTTTTCCGAGGCCTTCTGTTGTCCGTGCTTCCCGGTGAGTACCATTGCTGGGACGTATCTAGACGGGTTTGGGTACACAAGTCCGGTCTGCACTGTTTTAGACAGTGTATCTGTACTGTTTAGCAGTATATCCGATGATTCCAGTTCTTGCACTGTTCTCAGCAGTGTATCTGTGCTGTTTAGCAGTACATCCAGTATAGGGGGTAGTCATATGTGTTTTTAAATGTGTTTCATGTGATTAATGTCGTTGTATGAGTGACTGTTTTTAATGTGCATTATTGTGTTCTTGTGTAACTAGCTGTGTCTAGATTTAAGCAGTAAGGATTGAGCATTCAGTACTAAGTAAGCAAAATGCCGTTTTTCAACAAGTTAAAGCAGATAGGAACTAGGAAAGGGATACTAGAGGAAGAAATTCCTATCCCCCCTAGGGACACGCCTGGAAATTTCATGTATCAGAAACATGGCATAGATGCCATATTGTATCTAGATTTGTGGGCCGATTATACTAAGCATCTAGACGAAAGACACAGATGGCCCGTCACCGGAACATGGGATGCCGAGTGCATCATGAAAGTAGAAGAAGCATTATGGAAAAAGAAAGCCAGGCAATCTCAGAAAGACGCCATAGAATTTTGGCGTAAGTAATCACATAAGCGTACTGAAAAAGCACTCCGTAGAGAAGACAGACTTAAAGAATCAGATAAAGCTCAAGAAAACGAATTAGTTACTGAAGGGATTCGAGTAAAATCAGAACAAATAGACCGCGCACGAAACAATCTCGTAAATGGCATGTATCTTGTGGCCGAAGGTTCGCCTGAAGCCACTTCAGAAATACCGAAAAATCTGCCGCCACCATTAGTTCCAACTAAAGTAACTCACAGGACCACTAAAGACATATTTCTGAATTCCTATCTAGAGGATGTAGCTCCCGCTTACACCAATCTACCTGTCCGCGCCCCGCCTACTGACGGGGACGGAGGTGGTAACCCGCCCCAAGATCGCATCCCGCCAGTACCACAACAAGGTTCCCCCGCCCGACAGGTCCCCCCTGTTCCACCACCTCCACCACTTCCCGCACTTAAAATTGATCTACCGAAACCGCTTCTACCTGATCCTACTAAAAGACAAGTTCAAGTACAGATACAGACTCCACAGAGAAATAATGTCCATGCTTCCGTCTCAGGAGGTGCGACCGGGGGTCACCAGACCCCGCCCCCAACACACAGATTACACCTTAGGGATATGCAGAATCCTTTTATACTCCAATCACCCCGTCTCGACATACTCAAAGAACCGCTCCAAGTTTGCAGATACGATCCAGTACCCGGTAAAGACGATAGGATGTTTTTAGCATCACTACGCTTACGACATGCTGCAGATTACCTACTGTTATTATCAGGAATGAAAGAGCACCTAGATAGAATATATCACTTTGTCCAGACTGGGCAAGACCCTGAAAGTATTAAGGATGCCATGGCACATCAGAAAGTTGACATTCAAGCATATATACTATGCTTTTTTATAAATTGCCTAATCAGAGAACGAGACAGGCCTGGGACAGAACAGGATGAATTAGATGCACTCAGCAAGTGGGGCCAAAATATATCTGAAGGAAAGCATGATAAAGGGGGTTGCATAGCCAGTATGTACAAGAGAATAAGAAAAGCAGTGATAGAAATACACGAAAAAGAAAAAGCCTCCTCCGAGGAGGAGGAAGAACCCGAAGAACAAGAAATGACTACAGACACGATAGCGTATGTAGGTAAGGGAACTTACCTTAGGAAAGGCATTCGTCCAGAAAGCAAGAGAGTTTTTCTCTCTGGCATAACCAAACCGAATTCTCCTGAACATCAGTTCCAAGAAACTGATAAAAGGCTTCGAGACCGAATAGGGTACCATGTACTCAATTCTATGGATGAACAAGAATTAGCCCGGTCAGCAGTATTATGGGCTGACAACCCGAACATATACAATGATGACACAGTAGCACAGACCTTTCTGAACCTTTCCCCAGACGAACAGAAATTAGCAGGTGTATACATGATTCAGCACCTCCTCACGTTATACAGAAACCAACATTCTGATCCAGGTCCCTTACACGATACATTAGAAGCACTACTCATGGATAGATGGAGAGGTCTAAGTACCAAATTAATACAAATAATTCTAGAACAACGACATAGATATAACACTTTCGTAAGCTCCGAATATGTTCCCGCTCCGTCCCCAGAAAGAAAAATGTATCATATGGAGCGTCTGCATGGCATTGAAAGTCAGAACCCCTTACGAGAAGTACATCCAGTCATGGGTACCGATCATACTCTGAAACGTGTGTATGTCCACACACCTCTGACCAAGTTAGAACTATTGGAAATGAAGAAACTAGTACCTTGCCATGATAAAGACCCTGCAGGTTTTCATAGGGAACTTAAGGACATGTTACTGATGGGGGATTACACATATGAAGATATCATGAAAATGTTAAAGGTATTGCTGCCCACGGGCATCTACGAGAAACTCAAGGAAAAAGAATATGAAGTGGGAGACAAAAAGATTGTATGGGCAGAAATAGAAGACGAGGAGGAAAAACGTACCCCAGGGCTAGGCCTTGGGGAGAAAACTAAAGCATTACCAGGTTTGATAGTACAGGTTCTGCCAAGATTACTGACAACTAGAAAGGAAGACTGGGACGCAATCTCAGCATGTAAACAGAAACCAGATGAAGATACTAGTGACTTCTATTCAAGATTCGAGAAATGTTTTATTATTAATAGTGGTCTTAAACCAAGTAGCGAGTCGTACCCGCATCTTTTTGTATCAAAGTTAGTGGAGAATTCCCTGTTAGCAGTTAAAAATCGTGTATACAAGGTTGAGAGTACATGGCAAGCAAATACGCCATCACAGATGTTACAAATGTTACAATACCATCAGAACAGAATTAGAGAAGAGCAGGATCAGGAACAGAAACGTATGAAAGACACGAAAATGAAAATGCTAGTAGCCCAGTCGGTCCCAACCGACGGCCACAGAAAGGGTACGACCCAGACAGGTCACGCCGCTGCCCCCATTAAAGGGACATGCAACTATTGTAAGCAGCCAGGTCACTACGTACACGAATGCCCAGTTCTGAAACATAATATAGCGACAGGTAAAACTAAAGAAAGACCACATCCGCCTAGACAAGATCAGGGTCATCAACAGACTTCACAGAATATACAGCCCATGCAGAATACGCAGCCTATGCATGCTTCATCACATGCAGCACAGACAGTAGCGGTACCACAGCTACAGCCCATTGCCGCGACTCAGCAAGTTTCACAACAGATGTACCAGTATGCCCAGTCCGCTTACCCCAATTATCCACGATACACATGAAACAGCCTAGAGAGGGAAGGTGGCTTGCCTCTTATTGAGATTCCTGTAGCTCAAGAGGGTCCTTATGTACATAGTCAAGTATTGGGAAAAGACAGAAAGTTTTTAATTGATACAGGGGCAAGTCGCACCACAATCAGCCATGATGAAGTTCCAGGGGCACCCCTCTCAGGCTCACAGAATGTTTCCCTTGGTTTTTCAGGACAGCCTATTGTAAATGAGGTATCGAAACCCGTTCCCCTGGCTGTGGGTCCATTATCACGTGTTACAGACCTGTTACTTACGAAATCATGTCCAGAAAATCTGTTAGGTATCAAAACATTGAAGGCTCTAGGAGCTGTTATATGTTGTTCCCCGGAGGGAGTTAGACTCTTTCTGCGGGATTTCAAGGGTCACTATGCATTACGAGAGTTTGATGTCAGATTGAAAAATGTACCAGATCACTTGTGGGCAAAAGGCCCAACTGATGTAGGTTGTATGCACATTACACCATACCGTGTCACACTCAAACCAGGTGTTGTTTTACCCAGAATCAGACAATACAAGTTACCACCCGATGCTGTAGTGGCTTTACTGGAAATCATTGAAGAGCTCATTGTCCAAGGAGTGGTCGTAGAAACCGACTCCAATATCTGTAATTCACCCATCATTCCGATTCTTAAACGTACTGACCCCAATGCACCGCCAGTATATTGGCTGGTGATTGATCTAAGAGAACTGAATAAATGCATTATTCCACAATACCCTGTGGTTCCCGACATCTCTTCCCTATTGACTGCTATTGATTCAGAAGCAACGTTCTTTACTGTAATTGACCTCAAGAACGCCTTCTTCAGTGTACCTATTGATCCAGAGAGCCAATATCTCTTCGGATTCAGTTTAAATGGACGAAGTTTCAAATTTTCACGCGCACCTCAAGGATTCACAGAAAGCCCCAGCATCTATAGCCAAGCACTGAAAAGACAACTTGATTGTATCACAATGCCAGTTAACACCGCCTTACTGCAATACGTCGATGATCTGCTGATCACCGCACGAAGTGAACCCGAATGTGAACAAGCATCACTGACAGTTTTACATTTTTTGGCCGACAAGGGACACAAGGTGTCTCCTTCGAAGCTACAATTCTGTGTTCAGCAAGTTGTGTACTTGGGTCACTTGCTATCCAAAGTGGGGAGACAGCTCACTCCCGATCGCATTCAGTTAATAGTAAATATGCCGCAACCCCAGACACAAAAGGAAGTGCGGGCCTTTATAGGCCTCACCTCGTACTGCAGGCAATGGATTCCCCAGTATGCATTCCTAGCCAAACCACTCATTCAGTTAACAACACAGGAGGCAGCGACTTCGACTGCCCTTCCCTTGGACTCAGGAACATACACAGGCTTTTGAAGAATTAAAGAAAGCTTTATGTCAAGCACCAGTTCTAGCGACACCATGTTACAGCAAACCTTTTACACTTTTTGTTACAGAACGTGACGGTACAGCGTTGTCTGTCCTCACTCAAGACCAAGCAGGTTCACATAAGCCTTGCGCTTATTTTTCTAGTACATTGGATTCAGTAGCCCTAGCACTCCCTGCATGCTTGAAGTCAGTAGCAGCAACGGCGCTAGCAATCAGACAGAGAGACTCAATTGTTTTAGGACACCCATTAACAGTTCAAGTTCCACATTCTGTAGAGGTTCTTTTAAACAGAACCCAGACTCAACACTTGACTATAGCACGACTGACAGGTTATGAATTGACGCTCTTCCAGCCACACATAGAAATCAGACGCTGTAGCATTCTGAACCCCGCAACATTGTTTCCTACAATTATGACAGATCCAGCCCCGCATGATTGCATAGAGATCATCAATACAGTAACAAAACCTCGACGAGACTTAACAGATGTTCCTCTGACAAATCCAGACCTGACACTTTATGTGGACGGTTCATGCATGAGGACAAGTACAGGAGAATTAGTGGCCGCGTATGCAGTGACCACGGAAACTGAAGTTAAAGAAACACATCGTATTGACACATTGTCTGCTCAAGCGGCGGAGCTCATTGCTCTGACCCGAGCTTGTATACTAGCCAAGAACAGAAATGTTAACATATACACTGATTCCCGTTATGCGTTCGGAGTCGTACACGACTTTGGCATGTTATGGCAAGAAAGAGGTTTCTTGACCTCTCACGGGGCCAAGATCCAACACGGTCCCCTCATTCAAGCACTGTTAGAAGCAATACATCTGCCTTCAGGCATATCCGTCATGAAGTGTAAAGCACATACTAAAGTTACAGATTCTGTTTCCCAGGGTAATGACCTGGCAGATCAGACAGCAAAACATACAGCATTGACTCACACCCAGACTACTGATATGACAAAGACAATAGCACCGACACAGTGTATGTCAGTCAGGGATCCCACCCTAGATGTAATCGATATCCAGACGCATGCCACTCCAGATGAAATAAAGAAATGGACTGAACTAGGAGGGATTCAGACAGATCAAGGATGGGTCACGAAGGAAAAATCTACATGGTTTCTCCCTGACTCAATGGTTCAAATCATGATAAATACAGCACATAGTCCTGCACATCTGGGAGAAAAAGCTATGTTAGACAGTTTACAGAATCTCTGGTACAACAAACACTTACGAGCAGCAGCAAAACAGAAAGTGCGTACTTGCATGATCTGTTGTCAGTTCAATCCAGGTAAAAGCGTTCCTGTAGAGCAAGGTGGATTTCATCCTCCCGATCACCCTTTTGAAGTCCTCCAGATGGATTATATCCAGATGGACCGTTGTCGAGGATTCAAATATGTCCTCGTAGTTGTTTGTGCACTTTCCCGTTGGACCGAAGCATACCCAGTCTCAGATTACACTGCCCCGACCACTGCCAGGCAGCTGGTTCGAGAATTCTTCCCACGATACGGTTTGAATTGTGTCGTGTACTCAGATAACGGACAGCCGTTCTCATCCGAACTCATGAAGCATGTCTCCCTTCTACTAGGATACCAGTGGAGATTCCATTGTGTCCGACATCCCGAAGCCGCAGGCCTTGTAGAAAGGCATAATCAGACATTAAAGACCCGTCTTGCAAAAGTTTGTAAAGAGAAAGGGGTCGACTGGATAGTCGCCCTTCCAGTTGCATTATTCTATATGAGAATGGTTGCCCATTCGAGATCAGGACTATCCCCGTACGAAGTGGTCTTTGGCAGACCACCGAATATGTGGGGGACGCCCATGCCTAAGAAAATTACTGATGTCGATTGTAATATGCTGACAGATTACCTTGCCTCCTTGATGTCTGCACTCCAATCATGTCGTTCACAGGTTGCCGCAGCCTTCCCCGACAACACTGATGTAAAGCCGCATGATGTCCGTCCTGGTGACACCGTCTTAATAAGGAACTTTGACAGGAAAAATCCGCTGGAGCCCCGCTGGAAAGAGCCGAAGACCGTCCTTCTTACTACGAGGACAGCAATAAAAGTGGAAGGCAGAAAGGGGTGGATACATACGAGTCATGTTAAAAAGTGCAATGAACTGAAACCAGACCCAGACTTGTCCACCCCCACCAAAGGCTGTATTGAACCTAGTGACTTTAAAGTTCCCGAACGAGAGAAAACTCCCCAAGAGGAGTATAAGCTGAAACTCCGATCTAGCAAGTCAGACAGTTTAATTGTTTAAGTCCTCCCCTAGGTGAATCGGTTAAATAGTTTCTGACATGTATCCCCTAGATCGAGATAGAGAGAGAGAGAGACAATTCAAGAAACGTGCATATTGCAAATCCCTTCGCAGCCACTGTATAATGACATTATTGGTTATGTTTTTTCTAAGTCTTTTGATTATTGTGGCGAGTATACTGCTCCCCATATACTACCCTATCTTCAAGCGTGAACAATCTGCTTACAATGTTTCTGCTGAACATTCTTTTAGTACATTACCGCCTCATGAACTTTCTTACAGACTTGCGCTGCGCAACAACACATTCATTAGCATGTTACATCACTCCCATCAGACTAGCAATGCTACAAACTGTTGGATATGTGGCCGACTCCCTCCCCATCAGAAATACAAGGGAGTTCTGCCCCTCTTTCCGTATCCGTTCTCTCACAATGGCTCCTGCGGTGCTTGGAGTAGATTGATAAATTCTATAGATTCTGATATTGCTGTTACCCTTGAGGGGGGCTGGATTTGGGGAAACCTGAATTCAGTTCTGTTCGACGTCTGTTACCCTGATGGAAGTGGATTATCCGTTAGAATAGGAACTGATCTAGAAAACGAAGTATATGGCTTAGGTAATTACACAGTTAACCTTATGATTCTTACTATTGAGTCCGAAGCTGCACCCGTCCTCCCCGCCATGTCAGTATTACCAGTCACTGGTCACCTTTGTGTTAGAAAGAAGGGTTCAGTACACTTAGGTCATAGTAAATGTACTACTGTGGTCGAATTCACTGATGAGGGTAGGTCCTCATTTCGAGCTACACGTCATTCCTACTTTGTGTGTGGCCATACCGCATACATACGTTTACCTCCAGATTGGGATGGTACCTGTTACATTGCTTTCCTTCTGCCCCCTGTTTTCCTGGCTCCTCCTGATTATCATAGAAATACAAATCTAGTAAACAGTAGATTCCGAAGAGACCTCCCGATTGTCGACTATACTGAAACGGCATGGGAGCAATACACAGATTTCAATAAAGGATTCTTTTTCTTCGTAGGCCCCGTCCAAAACAGTAAAGCAATACGTAGATTAACTAGAACACTTGAAGCAGTAGTACATGAAACTGCCTCCGCCCTAGGTAACTTAACCGAGGAACAGTCTGCTATGCAGATTGTTGTCCTTCAAAATCGTCTTGTTATTGACGTCATCTTGGCAGATCGAGGTGGAGCTTGTAAGATCATCGGGTCAAGTTGCTGTGTTTTCATTCCAGAAAACGCGCCATCTGTATACAAAGCTATTACACGTCTTCATAAGATTGCAAGTTTGATACATCAGAATCCAGGCACCTGGACTTGGTCCGGTTGGTTCTGGACAACGTTGACCGCTTGGGGATGGAAGATCCTATCCTTCCTAGGCATTGCCCTTATCATAGTATTCAGTTGCTGCCTGTGCCTACAGTGTGGGCCGGCGATTTGTGGACTGTGTGCCACATCATGCATTGGACATTCCAGTTTCCTCTCAAACCGTCAAAGAAAGAAAGATGAGCAAATGATGTTACAAGAACAGACTGATCGATTCATGAGGATCGATATATCATGAAGGGTCCGTAGGGAACAAGGAGGGAATGAGGAAATATAAATTTTTGGTCAAGTTATGTTCCCTATCGTGTACCCCACCGTCTCCATGTACCAGCTTAAAGTGCATGTAACTTCCCTCCTGTGCCAGCTATGAAGACGCAAATACATTTGCGTCCAACGTTAACATGTCCTCTTTCAGACCCACCCTGGATGGGTTGAATATTCAGTTTCTAAGTATGCCATGCCAGCGTCTTTTTGTGGTGTACTTTACATGTTTTTCAGCTCTGGCGAAGTAGGCCCTGAATTCTGCCATCAAGCCTTTTTTCTTGCCTTCTGACTGAAAGCTTCAGCCCAGGCTGCCTCTGAACCCGTGAACTCTGCCTTACTTCCAGCGCGGCTCACCGCGCTTGGCTCAGCCTGCTGCCTGCCAAGACTGACTTCAACCTTCGAATTATCTGGTCCGCTCCTTGAAAATGCATTCCTGCCTACTAGTTTAAGTAAACATCCCCCAGCTGCAGAGCAAAAGGGCCCGGCCTCACTGTCTCCTTGCAAGTAATTCATAGCCTCTGTTACCATGCTACCATGGAAGGCCCATGCCCCCACGCTTCTCATGCAGACACTTAGGCGCTTATACACGCACTCTCAGTCAGTATAGAATAGCTTCTGCCCCAGAGACCTTTCCGCCCAGATAACTCAGTTCCTAAAACATCAGATATCAGATATGATAGAAACACAAGTTGATCTGACATGCCAGACTTCTGTCTCTTTCCGTTAGTTTAAATGTCAAGTCCCCAGCACCCTCCAGCTTCACGTCAATCACACGTCATTCAGCTGCGCGCGCATTCAGGCCTCAGATTTCTGCTGACATTGCAAGATTCTGCTTATTGTTGCCACCCACCTATGACACCTACCTGTGACGTTTCTCGCACACACCCCTAGTTCACGCCTTCTAATTACGTATCAGTATCACGTGTGTGTTTTATCTTGTTTCTCTCCGCTGTTACGCCTACTGTATTGGTTTCTATAATGTAACTTAAGTATATAAGCTATGTATTGTCAATAAAATATTGCTCTATCCCTTCTTACACCCTTGTGGTGGTAAGAATCAGATATCCGGTCATGACCATTCCTTTTTAAGGAATAAAACCCCTAAGAACTCTAACACCACGGACTCTGCCTTTTTCTTTCCGATTGAGTTATTATTGATTAAGTACTTACCTGCATAGAAATTAAGACGGTAAATCAAATATTTACCACACCGCACCCCCTTATACCTAGTAATTTAATTAACGAAGCACAAAATGGCGAATTCCCGTTTCGCTACCAGTTTGCGGCCCAGTTCGCGGCCCGTGAAGCGCTTCTACCGTGAAAAATCATTTTTTTTTTATTTTCCCCACGGGACCCTTTAATAACCCCAACAACATTCCTAGGGGGTCAAGAGGGGTATACCTTGCCCCCTTTCAATAAATTCCCTCTTTGTTTTTCACCTCTTCTTCTCTCTCGATCCTACCGAGAGATAATATGGCGGCCGCTCCGGACTGTTTAGAATGTTGACAGACACCGGAGAGCCAATCAGCTTTCTGCGCGCAAAGTTCCGAAACGCGAAAAGTAAGCGGACCGGATCGCTGCCCGGAGCGCTGTTACAGATATATATCTTGATTTAAACGTTAATTTCTCAAAATCCACTGAAGCACATATATTGAGACCTAGCGAAGGCACATCGGGCTAACAGTCCCTACAATTTTGCCAAGTTTCGTGCAAATCCATTCAGCCGTTCGAGCTAAAAGTGAGTCCAACCGCCCTATGGAAAACTCAATGTTAAAAACGCGTTTTGGGACCCCCCTTTTTTCTCAGCCCCCCCTTGACGGAACCCCACCAAATTTTCAGGGGCTGCTCAGAAACAAAATGTGCCATTTTCCTGAAAAGTTCAGCCGATTCCGTCCACAAACGCCATATATATATATATTACCTACTGGCGGTCGCCAGTAGGTATATATAGTTAGGATTTTTTCCCTATGGGATTTCTGAAAATTCTATGTCTAATAACTTTGGCGTTTGTGGACGGAATTGGCTGAAATTTTCAGGAAAATGGCACATTTTGTTTCTGAGCAGCCCCTAAAAATTTGGGGGGGTTTCATCAAGGGGGGGCCGAGAAAAAAGGGGGGTCCCAAAACGCGTTTTTCCCATGTTAATTTCCATAGGGCGGTTGGCCTCACTTTTAGCCCGAACGGCTGAATGGATTTCCACGAAACTTGGCAAAATTGTAGGGACTGGTAGCCCGATGTGCCTTTGCTAGGTCTCAATATATGTGCTCCAGTGGATTTTGAGAAATTAACGTTTAAAACAAGATATATATCTGTAACAGCGCTCCGGGCAGCGCTCCGGTTCGCGTACTTTTCGCGTTACGGGACTTTGCGATGCGAAGCTGATTGGTTCTTCGGTGTCTGTCAACATTCTAAACAGTCCGGTGCGGCCGCCATCTTGTCTCTCGGTAGGATCGAGAGACAAGAGGAGTCCAAAACAAAGGGGGCGTACTATAAGGATAATAGAATGATAGATTTTTTTAATACTGTATGTTAATTGTTTGTTGTTTTTGTTGTTTTTTTTGTTTTCTTTATTTTTAAAGTTTTTTTTTTTGGATTGTGTTTCATAATTGATTAAACTTTCTAACATTTCAGTGTCAGATATTTCAAAATTGAATATAGGGTGTAACATGTCCTCATTTTGAAGCAGGTTATCCACTGCTTCAACACATTGTAGTAGTTCCTGGTCTCTACTTTGATCCATAAAATCATCAATTTTGTCTTGGCTGCTCTCCTCCAGTACAATTGTAAATTTTACTTGTTGCTCGCCTTCCATTTTGCCTGAAATTATGATTAAAAAAATATATATTAGTAGAGATAGGGCACTGTTGGGATTAATTTTAGATAGGCAGTTTTTATCAGTGAATTTTTCTTTTGGCAGTGTATAGTAACAGAGTGGAAATAGGACTATAAAAAAGTGTATGTGATTTAACCAAGAGAAGCCTAACTCCATCCATAACTATAACAGAGAAGTCTATCTAAATCCATAACTACTACAGAGGGATAGTGTATATCTATCAGAAAAAGTCTACCATATCAAGTTATAGTGCACAATATACTTCAGTTTTAAAAATAACAACTTACCTTCAGAAACAAGTTGAAGTGTTAGGTAACTATTGAAATGTGATGTACAACAAGAAGTAGTAGTCAAAATGGCTGTGTTTTCTTCTCTTCCTTTATATATATTCAGGTATATAACCAATCAAATATCAGGTAATAAAAATAGAAAATGAAAGTAACATTTTCATTGGTTGTCAATTCTAACACTTCAGATGTGTTTTGTGAAGTAATTTACCTCAAGGTACTTAGAGAGGTCTACAGGCTTAATGGCTAAATGGAATTTCAATCAAATTTGTGAAAATGAAAGGGATTGTTATGTAGTATAATCTAATCTATATTTGGTGAGAGTGTCTCCATTCGTTTTTCTGTGAATTACTTTCCCACCTTCTTTATAGACCGCTTCCCGGGAAGCGGTCCGGTCCGCGAACTAGGAGCGTAACGGGAGTCCACCATTTTGTGTTTCGGTCGAATTAAGATATAAAATGGAGGGTAAATAATGTTCAGAAAGGGTAGAAGGGGACACAGTACAAGTATTTTGACCCCCCAGGTTTTCTGAGGGTGGCTGAGGAGGACCATATGTGCGGAGAAAAAACATTTTTTTAAAAATTTTGCGCGGTTAGCTTCCAGTTCGCGTACCGGGTAGCGCTCTTTGAGCGTAGTTTGTTGAAAATTACAGAAAAAAGTTAGAGAAAAATAATAATTGTGAGTGATCAGATGAAGGGTAGCTCTGAGAAGAGCTTTTGGGTTTATGGTACATTTAGGTACTTATAAGTAGGTACCAATGCACAGTCTTAAATTCAGAATGAAAATTCTGTTGCCCTCATCTGAGAAGTGAACTTCATCTCCTCTGTAGATATCTTGCATGTAGTAACGCAAGTTATTGTTGTACAAGGAGCCCATTCCAAATTTGCCAACTGCAGGTGGGAGCGTATTTACAAGAAACTTGCACCATGAAGAACGCTTTCCATTTAAAAAGGAAAAATAACATCATAGACACTCATATGCCTTATAAATATGACCCAAAACAACCTATGAAGCTCTAGCAGTACATATCCAGAAATGTAATTGATTTCAAATAATCGTTTTTAAACACAGCATATAAATCAATTGTATACCTGTTTTCAAGAGGAAATGACTGAAAATGTCCTTGAGACACATGAAAGCGTTTTCTGGAATGCCCTAGCACCATTTTTTGGACATTATTAACATGGCTATGTAACTCCCATAATCAAAATCTAAATTTGCCAAACGCAAGTGGGAGCGTATTTACAAGAAACTTGCACCATGAAGAACGCTTTCCATTTAAAAAGGAAAAATAACATCATAGACACTCATATGCCTTATAAATATTACCCAAAACAACCTATGAAGCTCTAGCAGGACATATCCAGAAATGTAATTGATTTCAAAAAATCGTTTTTAAACACAGCATATAAATCAATTGTATACCTGCATTCAAGAGGAAATGACTGAAAATGTCCTTGAGACACATGAAAGCGTTTTTTGGAATGCCCTAGCACCATTTTTTTGACATTATTAACATGGCTATGTAACTCCCATAATCAAAATCTAAATTTGCCAAGCGCAAGTGGGAGCGTATTTACAAGAAACTTGCACCATGAAGAACGCTTTCCATTTAAAAAGGAAAAATAACATCATACACACTCATATGCCTTATAAATATGACCCAAAACAACCTATGAAGCTTTAGCAGTACATATCCAGAAATGTAATTGATTTCAAATAATGACTTACTTCATTGGTAGGCCTTCACATGTATTATCTCCTTTGTTTTCTTCAGTGAAAATCTTATCTGCAACCATGTGTTGGCCTCACCTCAAATAAACAAAACAGGCGATGGACCGAATGTGGATCAATGACACACATTCACCCCAGTCCAAAGATCTGGGCCTAAACAAACCTTTAGATAGGCCACACCTTATCGTCATCCTGAATTAATCATTTAAAATATTAGGGAGAGATTTATGATTGTTGTATGCCTGTTTTGTACCACTGTGTGTCATTTTTGTGATGCAGTGCTGGTGCAAAAGATTTGCTATGTTAAATAATAAGTAGGGCATTAAGTTTTTGATGACTGTTATTCATTTACTGTTTGGTAATAGTGGTTAATAACATTTTTTATTATATTTTTCCACAGATTCAACTGCAGATCTTTTCATATTTTGAAAAATGCCTACGAAAAATAGAATTAGAAAGGCTAGAAAACGTCAAAGACAGCAGGATGATCTTTTATTGCAGCAGTCCTCTTCCCCAAATACTTATCAAAACACCAAGAAAGCTCCGGGTAAGAGCACAAAATCATTCTTAAGAAATATTTTTAGTAAAAAAAGTATTTATCGCAAAAATGTTTCAGTTCAGAAAAAGAAAAGCAATTTAAATGGAAAGGAAAGACCCATCAAAAATGTTACTGGTAGAGGAAGAGATAACTCTGTGCATGATAGTAGAAGGAAACAACAGTTTAGGGACATTCGAAAACGAATGTTCCGTAACAGGATAATAGTTAATTTATTAAAAAATATTAAGAAAGGCCAACAGAAAGTGGCTTTTTATAAGAAGAAGAAAAATGTAGAGAAAATTATTGATCATGCTTTTGAAATTAAGCGAAAGTTGTTTATTTTGGTAATCAATAGAATTAGGAAACTAAGCAAGGTAATTTCTGATTTCAAAACAAAAAGTAGATGGAAGAGAGTAGTAAATCGTAGTAACTTTTGTGAAGTTTTTTTCGGAGAATGGATGCATAGTTCAAGTTGTGAGGCGAGTTATTCTCAGGATAATGATTTGGTGTTTGCAGTTGACACCAGTGGTCGAGCTTATGAAGTGATGGATGGTTGTCCAGTTGAAAAAGAAAAACTTGTGACAACAGAGACAGAAGAGGCGCTAAGTGATGAGGTTTTAGGAAGACGTCCTAAGGGTCCTGTGTACATTTGGAAGTGTAGTTCTATTTGCAGTGTGCGACAGGTTTCCATCAATTTGCTTTGTGATTTTATACGGACATTTAATAAGAAAAGTTTGAAGCAGAAAATGAAGTTGTTGCAAGATTTAGATCCTTGCAGAGTGAGACAAATGAAAGGTTTGCGTGGTCATTCACTGGCTTGTCTTTCCAGGAGAGTATGCCAGAGTGTTTTTCATCATTTCAGGATGCTAGCAGTGCATCATAATAAAGTGAGAAAATTAGTGAGAATGTTGTATTATGCTAAGAGTCCAGCAATTATGCTTAAACATTTATGTGCTGCTCTTTTGCATGGTTCTGAAATAGATGTGAAGAATATTTGTGAAGAAATTGAGTTTTGTTACTTTGGTAGTAAAGATGAGAATGTTCAAATTGACCCTGAAGTAGAGGGTAATGTTGAAGATAATGTACAGGTTTCCAGTACAGATAATTTTCAGAAGGAAATTGCCAAGTGTCAGATTAAATCAAGTGAGAGGCCTAATTTCACTTGTGTATGTTGACGGCGCACTTATTATAAGAATCAGACTAAGGTAGTGGATTTATATGCAAAAAGTGAAAGGGAAAATAATAGTGAATGGAAGGATTTTGCCACATACTTGATGGTAGAAAATTATTTTGATTCGGGAGTGGACCAACGTGTGTGTACTTATTGTTGTAATAAATTAAACCAAAACCAGATGCCTGCTAGGGCAGTTCATAATAATCTGGAATTGGTTGAGATTCCTTCTGAATTGAAGGATTTAAATACTTATGAATCTATTTTGATTCAAAGTATCCATCCCTTTCAGGCTATTGTAAGAATGGAGCCAAAGACAGGGAAGTTGCTTCCAGCAGATTTACAGAGAGGATTAAAGGGAAGAGTTGTTTATTTGCCTCTAGATTTGAACAAAAACATTAACACAATTGGAGTAGAAAATGTGGAAGAGGAACCTCTGGTTATCTTGGTTAATGGGGTTCCGACAAAGAATAAGAAAATATGGCAAGATTTAGTGGATGTTAGGAAAGTCAAAAAGGCAACTTTGTATTTGAAGAAAAATATTAAGTACTATAAGAATGTATATGTTGCAGAAGAGGAAGTAAGTGATGAAGAGGATAGCGATTTGTGTGCTGGCCAAATTGAGAAAGTAGAGGCCTCTAATAGTGAAGAAATATATGAACATTATAGTGTTCATCCTTTGCATTCCAAGGAAGTCATGGGGAATGCTATTGAGTTGTTTCAAATGAAACAAGCCAAAGGGAGTCCCATTAGTGTTTGGGAGGAAAGTTTGGAAGCTCGGTGTTTCCCACAGCTATTTCCCACAGGTCGAGGAGGAAGATATGATGAGCGACCTCATCAAATTCCTGCGTCTGAATACCGGACTTTACGATTTTATGCAGAAGATCCTAGGTTTCGTCAATGCATTCCCTATTTGTTTCATCTCCTGTTTGAAAGCGATCTGTCTGGACTGTCATATGCAGTGAACCACATCTTAAAAAGTGGTATACAGATGCGAAACATCTCGGCAAGTGATTTTATGCATAAAGTCAATGTCCAAGACAGTATTTTGGATTCTCACTTAATTAATCTCATGGCGTGTCAGCGTGGTACTAATGAGTACTGGTACCGTCGTCATGGTGATTTAAAATGTATGCTGAGGAACTTAGGAACTCCGACATGGTTCCTCACTCTGAGCTGTGCCGAGTATGGCTGGGAAGACTTACTTGAATTTCTACGAGAGGCAAATGGAAATATTGAAAACATTGAATTCAAGACACCTGGAGAACTGTGTTCTTTGGATCCAGTGAATGTATGCAGGTACTTCAATCATAGATTTGAAGCTATGATGTCTTTCATCACAAATGAGAAGAATCCACCTCTTGAAGAGGTGTTGGATTTCTTCTGGAGAAAGGAGTACCAAGCAAGAGGTGCTCCTCATATACATATGTTGTTGTGGATCAAGGATGCACCTAAATTTGGAACAGATCCGGATGACTTAGTGATGAATTTCATAGAACAGTATTCTACGTGTGCTGTTCCAAACGCAACGGAGAAGAAAAGCCTAAGAGAACAAGTTCTACGTTTCCAAAGCCATCGTTGTGGAAAGTACAGTCGTTGTAAATTCAGAAACAAGGACAAGTTCTACACCAAATGTCGTTTCAACTTTCCACGACCGGTGATTTCTAAAGGAAGAGTGAACAGTTTGATGTCTTCGCTGCGACATAATATGACGAGGAAATCACCCAAAAATACATACAATTTGAAAAGGAACGAAGAGTCCAAGTACATCAACGACTACAACCCAGTGATTTTGTCCATGTGGAATGCTAACATAGATATACAGTTTGTGGCTGACAACTGTATGGCTGTGGCTCGGTATGTGACATCTTACATCACCAAAAAAGAAAAGACAGAACTGAAGGATATGTGGGAGGACATTTCCCATGAAAAGAGCCTCAGCAAGAAGTTGTACAGTTTCAGTCTGAAGATGTTGTCGCATCGAGAAATCGGAGCTTACGAATGTTCTGATCGATTGTCTTCAGCAAGTCTCTATGCCAAATCCAGGAGTATCGTTTGGGCGAGTCTTGGTCTTGCTGCAACGCGAAATCGAGTTCTAAAACCTGTCCGGGAAATTGAGTATTTGGCAGAAAAGGAACCAAACAGTACCGACATTTTGAAGACCAACATGTTGGATACATATTATCCAAATCAAAGCAGTCACCTTGAGAATGTTTGTCTATATGAGGTTCTACAAAATTATATATTCAAGAGGAACATCAAAGAAGATATTGAGAAAGGAGTGTATGCTGTAATTGGAAGTGAGGGATGCCTGGTCAAGCAAAGAAAATGCCAATTAGTAAACCATCGAAAATTGAGTGGCGAATCTCCAGAAAAAAAGGAGTTTTTCTATTTAGCACTTTTGCAACTTTTCAAGCCTTGGCGTGCAGAAGAGGAACTGCTTGGAGATTTCCTCTGTTATGAAGACTCTTTCACTGCTGCTAAGGAGACCATAGAATGTCCTGCTTTTCCCAAATATCAAGAAATGCTAACTTTGGAAATTGAGCAGGAAGCAACGATTGCAGCCGAGATTGCCAGAGACAGTTCTCAGGACAGTCAGAGTTCTGTTTCATTGAGTCAAGATCCACTAAGAGGACCTATTATCGAAAATGAAGCTGCCACTGCTATGAATGAAGTGGAAAGAGCCATGGCACATGCTCAGGAGGATTCAGTTAACTTAGAAGACTTGGAAAAACAACTCAACGTTGAGCAGAGGAAAATATATGATGAAGTTACCAAGCAAATTGAGCACGGATTAAGTCATGAGAAGAAAGAGTGCTCATGTACATCGTTGAAGCCTGTCCGACTGTACGTGAGTGGAGAAGCGGGAACTGGAAAAAGTTTCCTCATTAAAGCAATTTCTTGTTATTTGCAGGAAAGGACTGAGTCATCGCTGTCTTGTGTTGTCACCGCTCCTACTGGACTGGCAGCACATAACATTAAAGGTATTACTTTGCATCATCTACTGATGCTGCCAGTGGAGCATGACAACAAATTACAATACCACAAGTTATCTGGGGATGCTTGCTGTGAAGTTTCAAGAGTCTTGAGGAAAATGAAACTACTTATCATTGACGAAGTAAACATGGTTTCCAATGTCATGCTTGCCTTTGTGCATTTGAGAATGCAAGAAGTACTTAAAACTGAATATGATGTGTTATTTTGTGGCAAACACATCATTGTTTTCGGAGATCTTCTGCAGCTGACACCAGTAAAAGGTCAACCTGTGTTCAAAATACTCACTCATGAAGATACCAGGAAGTGCCTAGGGAGCATTGGCAACGTCAATATATGGTTAAACTTCAATTATGCTGAACTGCATGAAAATATGCGTCAGGCGAAGGATGAAGATTACAAGAATATTCTACAAGATATTAGAATTGGAAAAGTGACCGAGCATGGGAAAGAAGCTTTAAATGCACGATTACTGTCAAATTTATATCCCGAACAAGAGAGTATGCCTGAGAATATTTTTCAGAAAATTACTGAGAAGAAATCGGGAATATGTTTGATGCCAACTCTTGCAGAATGTGCCGTCTTCAACAAAAAAATGTTGAATTTAGAAAAGCAAGAGATTTTGAAACTTGAAGCTATTGACAAAATAGAGCATATGGGATCAACAATTATTTTGTCAGAGAATTTGAAATCAAAATTGGATTCATTAGAGAAGACTATATCTAAAACTGCGGGTTTTGAAAAGACTCTGAATGTGTGTTTAAATTGCCGAATCATTTTGAGAAGGAATTTACATGTTGAAAGAGGTCTGGTAAATGGATCAATGGGTAATGTTGTTGATTTTGAGAAATACAGAATTAGAGATGGAATAGAATTTTTAAAAATTAAATTTGATGGCATTGAGGAAGTACAGCTAATTGGTCGTTGTTCTGCTATGTTTTTGCTTGTTAAAGACTTATATGTTCGCCGTAAACAGTTTCCTGTTTGCTTGGCATATGCGGTGACAATCCATAAATCGCAAGGTTTAAGTGTAGAAAAATTTTCTTTAAAAGTTAACAAGAATTATAAGGTAAATGTTTTCTACTTTTTTAACCCGCATTCCACTGCTGATGATGTCACTGACTATGTCATGAATGATGCAATAAGTGGGCATGTTTTACTACAATGGTAGGTCTTCACATGTATTATCTCCTCTGTATTCTTCAACAAGCATAAATTTGATATGCAACCCTGAGTACGCTTCACCTTAAACAAACTTTTAGAGAGGACACACCTTATCGTCACCCTCAATCAATCATTTACTCTATCACATTTAACATCTATTAGTTCTAATGCTTCATTTCTTTAATCTTTACTTTCCTGTGTTTGCTACTTCTCTCATTCCTTTCTCTATTACTTAATTATTCTACTCCTTCCAGTATTTTTCTCACTCCCTCTCTTCTCATACTTCTTCATTATTATTCACTCATTCTGTCTCTATTAATGTTACTGTTTCTGAATGATCTCAAAATTTTTTTAAAACAAGAACAGTAAGTATAAGGATAGGAAACAGACATTTATGTTACAAGAAAGACAGCTATAGGAAGTAAACAAAAGATACTGTTACTCGCAATCCACTGCTGATGATGTCACTGACCATGTCAAAAATGATGTAATATATGACATGATCAGAAGTGAATTGCGGGTAACAGTATCTTTTCTTTACTCCCTATAGCTGTCTTTCTTGTAACATAACTGTCTGTTTCCTTTCCTTATACTTACTGTTTTTTAAAAAAAAAAAAAATTTGGGGTTCGCTCCTGGTTCGCGTACCGGAGTGCGAACTGGGAGCGAACTAAAAGAAATAGAGCTTGGCAGAGTTCTACCAATTTTTTTTTTATAATGGGGAGGTAGTCCTGAAAAGAACTTTTTTTTGGTTTTTGTTGTTTTACATTTTTTTATTATTTTTCTGAACATTTGTTATATTTTTTTGTTTTTTTCTGAACATTTTGTAATTTTTTTTATTTTTTGGGGGGAGGGGGGAAACAAAAATGATTCATTGAAGAGGGCTCAACAGGAGCAACAAAAAAAAGAAGAATTTATTTTTTGAGGCGTTTTGGACATACATGATTTTTGATTGCTCTTATTATAAGAGTAATGCTACTTTCTCGGTAGCATAATATTTGATTGCACCACACGCACACTTGTTTCACTTCCCCCATGTCCATTTGAATGTTCAGTATCAACTCCCTTGCCTCTGGTCCCGATACTTCTGGCACGACAGATCTTCTTGCTATTGCCGGGGGATTTTGCTGTTCGTTGCGAAGCTGAGCAGCACTATAATTATTTGGGTGCCACCTACTCATGTGCCTGTGCATTGTAAAATTTCCAAAACTATATTTTTTGTCCATCCCCCTTGAAAGGCGATCATCGCAAATACGGCAAAAGACATATCTTGCATTGACTTTCTTTTGCCCTGCTGGAAATTTAAAAAATTGCCAGATGAAGTTTTCCTTTTTGTTGTACCTCCTGGGCTCCTCAGGCAAAAATCCAGGCTCTTCCTCCTCTTCCTGATCTTCCTCTTCTTCAAAGATTGGTTGAGCAGGTGGTCCTTTCTTTCCATGAGGAGGTGGAGGTGGTGGTGGGGGAACACTACCAGAAGCAACAACTGAAGCCATTTCTCTAGATTGTAAAAGGGTCTTTCTCTCACCAAGATGAAAGTCAGAGTGAGGAAAGAAGGAGGGGTTTTCATCATTTGGGAAAAGCAAAAGTTCTAAACCAATGAAAAGTGTTAATTTTAGATCACATGACCTAGTATTACATCATTAGGAAACCAAAAGTGAAATGAACCAATGAAAAGTGCTATTACCGAGTCACATGACCTGCTGTGTTTACGTTTCGCGCTTTGCGCCGCTTTCCGGTCCGCTTCCGGGTCCGCTAACTTGGCGCGTCCGATGACGTATTACGCGACAACGCAAAACGTCATGATAACGTAACAGTTACGCTAAAGGAACGATTACCGGTTCGCGCACCGAGTCGCGGCTTTAAATTGAGCTAACAGGAAGCTGACCGGTTCGCGGACTAGGAGCGCAACAAAATTTTTTTTTTTTTTTAAATTTATAAAAAACATGTAAAATATATTTTAAGATTTAAAGAAGAATACATTTTACAGATACAGATATTAGCTTTCAAAAAACCATTGAAATTCAATGAAAAAACCATAGGTTATAGAGAATATATAGTTAGGAATTAGCATTTACAAAACCTTAAAAATTCACTGAAAAAACCATAGTTTATAAACCATATATAGTTAGGGATTAGCATTTACAAAACCTTATTTTACTCGCATAAAACCATTGAAATTCCATATATAGTTAGTTGCACTAACTATATATCGCGCACCCGCAATCCACTGCCGATGATGTCACACATTACATCATTCATGACATGGTCAGTGACATCACTGATGACATCACTGATGACATCTCAAATGACATCACTGATGACATCTCAAATGACATCACTGATGACATCACTGATGACATCTCATTTGACATTACTGATCACATCACTGATGATATCATTCATGTGATAATACGATGAACCTCTTCAGACTCTAATATAACCTTAGATACAATCAGTGTAAACAGACACTCACAGACTGTCACTCATCCATGGAGTTACTCACACACCTAGTCAGTCATGCAAAGAATCAATCACACCTCCATTTCCTCAACTATACAGTTATACAAACTTTACTTATTTAAACATATACTAACACATATTTACTCTCTTATACAATCCCTGATACAAGTTCACAATGATCCATACAGCCACTCACACATTCACTGGCTCTTATGCACAGTTATTTATATATGTCAACTCTCACATGTACTGTGTTTTACATATGTACTTACTTTGACATGTAGCACTGAGATATCCATTCACTCACCAATAGACTCATGGAAAGGGGCGACCACTCGGTCCCCCCGAACGTATGGTGGAGTACCCCGATCCCCCCGGGAGGCCATCTTGGGCGGGAGGCGAGTCTCGGCTGGTATGCCCGAAGCGGCGTAGCCGGGGCGCGCTTTTTCCCGCCCTAGAGTGGGTTGTCCTAGACACTGAAGCCGCCAGCCACGCCCCCGGAGGCGGGCGGAGGCGGGTTTACGCCTGCCCGAAGAAGGATAAAAGGAGCAACAAGCCAAGGAAGCATCCTCTTGTTCCTGTGCTCTGAAGCTGCACCTCCCCGCTGCACGTGAGCTCGAGACGGAACGAAGAGCCAATTTTGAGCGTTGTAATTTTGTTCTTGTTCTTTCAGATATCTTCGTTGGAGAATGCCGGGCAAGAAGGTCGGAAAGCGGGTCGGTACCGATCAGATGCTCCGCATGCTCGTAAAGGACATGGCCGAGATGAAAAAGCAGATGGCGGCAATGAACGGGGTTGGAGGCCCGAAGCGAGTCATCGGACCAGCATTGCCAGGAGTAGTCCCCAGCGGGAGAGGCAAGAGGTCCAAGAGGGGGGCACCTGGGGGGGAGGCCCCGGTTCCCGAAACACCGATAGAGGAGCCAATCCCGGTTCCGAAGGAGGGGCAACCGATCCCCGTTGTAGTCACCCCTGTGAACGGGGGGGATATGCCTCCCGAGTTGGCTGCACAACTGGCATTGTGGTTGGGAAAAGATAGTGAGGGCACCACGGCGGACGACGCCAGGGCAGTAATGAGGCAATTGCGAGAATCTAGAGAGGCTGCAAAGGCACCATCTTCTGTTCCCCCACAGGTTCCGGTGGGTGAGACCGCAGCGGGCACGAGTTCGGCAGCAATTACAGCTCCTAGTTCAGGTAAGCGGCTACTGCCGATTGAGGGGGAGGGGTCTGTACCCTCACGAAGGGAGAAAGTGGCCCAGCATGTTCCACTCAAAGTTAAGGAAAAGATTTGGGCTGATAAGTATGTAAACATGTTTTCTTTGCTTACCGACCACTACGAGATCGAGCATGTGAAGGGTCAAAAAGAGCTTCTGCATCCGAGTGTTTGGCGCGCCAAAATGGCCGCCTTTAAGGTCGAAAGGGGATCTGTTGGAATTTTAACAGGGGAAAATGTACAAGGCCCCAGGGGTCATGCAAGTTTAGACACGACTGTGGGGGGTGTGGACAGTCCTCCCATCCCGAGACCATGTGCAGAGCCAAAACGGGTGATAACGGTGGTAGGGGAAGCGCCAAACAGGTCTGAAATAGTCCGAGGGGCGCCTTTACCTACCCCGGTTGATACCATGGCAATGATTCCTTGGCTCAATGAATACCCGGATCATGTCTCCGCTGGGGTGTTGCGAGACGGGTTTTCGTACGGTTTCCGCATTCCAGTGGGGGATTTTCAGGGTAAAGCACGTTGTAAGAACCAACTGTCGGTCCTGCAGAATACGGCGGTGGTACAGGTAAAGATTGGGAAAGAGGTGACTCGAGGGCGGGTTGCCGGACCATTCGATTTACCACCGGTTGCTAACTTTGTTTGTTCCCCCTTAGGGGTGGTCCCCAAGAAGGACCCGGGTGAGTTTAGGCTAATACATAATTTGTCAGCCCCACGAGGTCTTTCCGTGAATGATGCGATAGACCCGGAAGTGTGTTCGGTGCGGTACGCATCTTTCGATGAGGCCGTCGCCATGTTGAATCGCCTGGGGCCCGGGGCGCTGATGGCAAAATCAGACATCGAGTCAGCGTTCCGGTTGCTCCCGGTACACCCAGACGATCAGCGTCTCCTTGGTTTCATGTTTCAGGGTCGCTATTACATGGATAAATGTATGCCAATGGGATGCTCCATATCTTGTGCTTATTTTGAAAAATTCAGTTGTTTTCTGCAATGGGTATTCACGAGAAAGACGGGTTTTCAGCATGTTATGCATTATCTCGATGATTTTCTTTTCCTGGGGGCAGCCGGGGATCCAGAATGTGGACAGGCTTTAGAAGAATTTTGTGGCTTGATGAATCATTTTGGTGTGCCATTGGCACCAGGTAAGACTGTGGGGCCCTCAACTTCGCTCGAGTTTCTTGGGATAGAGCTCGATTCGGAGGAAGGTTGCTTTCGGCTACCCAAGGAAAAGGTGGTGAAATTCAGGGCCTCCCTTGAAACATGTATTCGGGAGACTAAGGTAAACTTGCATCAATTGCAGCAAACCGTGGGTCAGTTGTATTTTGCCCTTAGAGTAATGCCAATGGCCCGCCCTTTTTCCCGCTCGATTGCACAAGCCATGGTCGGTCTTAAGGAGGGACACCACCGCACGAGGCTCTCGGCAGAGATTCGCCAGGACATGCGCATTTGGTTGGCATTCCTGGCGGATTTCAATGGTCGAATTGTCTGGAACAAGCCGGCGGTGTCCTCCGAGGAGCTGGGGCTGTGGACAGATTCGGCGGGGAGTATAGGTTTTGGCGCCATATTCGGAAAGCAATGGTCGGCTCAAAAATGGCCGTCATGGTGGCACGAGTGCGGGCTGACGAGTAACATTGCTTTTCTCGAACTTTTCCCTATTTTGGTGGCCCTGAAAACATGGCCTGAGGGGTTTCGGGATCACTCTGTGGTGTTCTGGTCTGATAACATGACAGTGGTTGAGTGTATCAATAGTCAGGCAGCACGTTGCAAATGGATTCTGAGATTGCTCAAAGAAATTGTGTTATTGTGTATGCAATTGAATGTGCTCTTTAGGGCAAGACATGTCCCGGGGGTACTGAACCAAGCGGCTGATGCCCTTTCTCGTTTCCGTATGCAGGCCTTCTGGGGTTTTCTGCCCACAGCGGACCCGGTGGCGGCACCCTTTCCCGATGCTCTCTGGTCTCTCGGTAGCCCCAAACTACAAAACCTCGTGGGAGAGAGTTTAGCACCCAGGACAAGGAAGGCATACGAAGGGGCGTTCCGTTCCTATTGGTCCTTTTTGGGTACTGCTAGGGGGGAGCTTTGGGGCCAGGAAGAGTTTGTCGTAAAATTTTTGCTGTCTTTACATCAGGCAGGCAAATCAGTAGCTACGGCCCAGAGGCATCGGGCCGCCATTTCCATTATGGCAAGGGCTCCTGGGATCCAGGACCCGACAGCGTCTTTCGTTGTGCAGAAAGCGCTACGTGGGTGGCAACGCCTTGAGGGTCGCAGAGTAGATGAGAGGCACCCGATAGGTTTGGATAGGTTGGCCCTGTTATTATCCGTACTTCCCGCGACATGTTCATCCCAGTATGAAACAATGTTATTCCGGGCCGCTTTTGCGTTAGCATTCCATGGGGCGATGCGGGTAAGCGAACTAGTGGCGAAGTACAAGCGGGATACGGTGGGAGGACTGTGCCGAGAGCACATTCAGGTTAAGGGGGAGACGATGATTGTCTCGTTTGTCAGGTCCAAGGCCGATCAGGGTGCGATGGGGGATTGCGTAGTCATACATCGGATTCCCGGATCTCCCATGTGCCCTGTTGTTTGCGTAGAGGAATATTTAGCGCAGAGGGCGGCATCATGGGGAGGGACTTTGTTGAGACACGCTGACGCCACCCCACTGACAAAGTTTCAGTTCCAGCGGGTGCTTCAAATGGCAATTTCGGCCGCGGGCTTGAACCCCGGCGAGTTTGGGACCCATTCCTTTCGGATAGGGGCTGCTACTGAGGCTACAGCCAGGGGTCTGAGTGTGGAAAAAGTGAAACGTTTGGGGCGCTGGTCCTCGAATTGTTACAAAAGGTATGTGCGATTGCACATGTTGTGAAGCTGATATCATGTACTCACCCTTCTTGTTTTTGTTTGGTTTACAGTTTCGCAAGCTTACGAGGCGGGGCGGACTGTGCAGTCGACCCGACACCTGGGAACCAGCGGTCAAACATCACCGGCTGGGGAAAAAGTGGTGTGGGTCGTGGGCCACTCATACGTGAGGCGTGCCGCGGACGTATTCAAAGCAGGTGACATGATTCACATGGCTGGGGAATACGGGTACAGGGTGACCTTCTACGGAAGGGGCGGGCTCTGTATTGACCAGTTTCAATCCTTTTTTGAGGGTTTGTTAGAGCGGACAAGGTCACCGCCATCTATAATCATAGTCCATCTTGGGGGCAACGATTTGGTGGCCACTGGTAGACGACTTCTTCTCGAGGCGATACTTTCCACAGTAAGTTGGTTGGCGAGAAGGGTTCCAGGGTGCACAATTGCATGGTCCCATATGATTCCACGTAAGGTGTGGCGGGGGGCGAATTCGGTGTCTGCTATAAATCATTCGGTGAAGAAAGTAAATAACAAATTGGGTAGATTGTTTCGTTCAAATGCATTGCATTCTATTCCTCATGGTTGTATCAAGGGGGACAGTATGTACCTGGAGGATGGGGTCCATTTGTCCCGGGTGGGGAATGCGTTACTCATAGGAGACCTCATAGCTTGGTTAAAAAGTTTACAGCATGACCTTTAGGCAGGAGTTTTGTGGGGGGTCCGGATAGCCGGTCAACTATCCGGCCTGTGGCGGTAAGGTCATGATCGGTGAGCAGTAATTGGAAGATCCCTATGGGGGGGCGTCACCCATTATGGATGGGGGCGCCCGGGGGGAGGTGGCCATTGGCCCCTCAACGGGGAGGCGGTCCCTTCTAAGGATGTGCCGCCGAAAGGAAAGGGAAGGCGGTCAAGGCCCCTTCCTGGATAGGAGGGGCTACGGGCCCCTCCTGGGAATTTCCCGGGGCCAGGACACCTGCGACGGCAGATGTGGTAAGTTGTGTGTGGTGGGGAGGGGGGTTTACGCTACCTTCTAGACACCTCACACGAGTCCTCGGACGACCATTAAATGGCGTCGAGTTCATTGGGGCCCCCGTCAAGTCAAGGGAAATTGGTAGATGCACATGAGGTACAGCCCTCTGTGCGGTCGCCCCTCGCAAGTGGGGGGGTAATTCTGGTTTAGGGATCTGACACCGGTTACGACCTTGCCGTTGGCCCTTAACGTTAGGATGTACAATTTCAAGTTAAAATGTTTTGTAGGATGTTAGTTTCGGCTAGGAGAACCTTTGTATTAGAAATATGTTAAGGTTAGCCAAACATCGTAATGTGGAAATGAAATTGTACATAATATGAAACTGTTATTTTAATGTTTTGATTTTGTTTCATATTTTTAATAAATACGGCCGGGAGGGTCACTCCCTCCCGCCTTCCAAAAGTTCAGAACTGTTTCCGGTTTCCCATCCTTGGGGATTGTGTCGAGAGGGGGTGGCGGGTATCTCAGCCATATGGAAAGGGGAGACCACTCGGTCCCCCCGAACGTATGGTGGAGTACCCCGATCCCCCCGGGAGGCCATCTTGGGCGGGAGGCGAGTCTCGGCTGGTATGCCCGAAGCGGCGTAGCCGGGGCGCACTTTTTCCCGCCCTAGAGTGGGTTGTCCTAGACACTGAAGCCGCCAGCCACGCCCCCGGAGGCGGGCGGAGGCGGGTTTACGCCCGCCCGAAGAAGGATAAAAGGAGCAACAAGCCAAGGAAGCATCCTCTTGTTCCTGTGCTCTGAAGCTGCACCTCCCCGCTGCACGTGAGCTCGAGACGGAACGACGAGCCAATTTTGACCCACCCACCAGCCCTTGAAGACAGCAAGTGGTTTTGAAATAAAGTTTTGATGTGGTAACTCTATTTCTTACAGGTTGTTGTGATTAAAGTGTTATTTTAGTATGCAATAAAGTGAATGATTCTTTACAGTGTGTTTTTCGAATAAAGTATTTTGCACCAGTGTTGATCAGTGATCATACGTGAAGCAGTTATGGTTGTTTTTAATTTAGTAATTTTAGTTAATTGTCGTATTTATTTTGGTCGGGCGGTAAGGTCATGATCGGTGAGCAGTAATTGGAAGATCCCTATGGGGGGGGCGTCACCCATTACGGATGGGAGCGCCCGGGGGAGGTGGCCATTGGCCCCTCAACGGGGAGGCGGTCCCTTCTAAGGATGGGCCGCCGAAAGGAAGGGGAAGGCGGTCAAGGCCCCTTCCTGGATAGGAGGGGCTACGGGCCCCTCCTGGGAATTTCCCGGGGCCAGGACACCTGCGACGGCAGATGTGGTAAGTTGTGTGTGGTGGGGAGGGGGGTTTACGCTACCTTCTAGACACCTCACACGAGTCCTCGGACGACCATTAAATGGCGTCGAGTTCATTGGGGCCCCCGTCAAGTCAAGGGAAATTGGTAGATGCACATGAGGTACAGCCCTCTGTGCGGTCGCCCCTCGCAAGTGGGGGGGTAATTCTGGTTTAGGGATCTGACACCGGTTACGACCTTGCCGTTGGCCCTTAACGTTAGGATGTACAATTTCAAGTTAAAATGTTTTGTAGGATGTTAGTTTCGGCTAGGAGAACCTTTGTATTAGAAATATGTTAAGGTTAGCCAAACATCGTAATGTGGAAATGAAATTGTACATAATATGAAACTGTTATTTTAATGTTTTGATTTTGTTTCATATTTTTAATAAATACGGCCGGGAGGGTCACTCCCTCCCGCCTTCCAAAAGTTCAGAACTGTTTCCGGTTTCCCATCCTTGGGGATTGTGTCGAGAGGGGGTGGCGGGTATCTCAGCCATATGGAAAGGGGCGACCATTCGGTCCCCCCGAACGTATGGTGGAGTACCCCGATCCCCCCGGGAGGCCATCTTGGGCGGGAGGCGAGTCTCGGCTGGTATGCCCGAAGCGGCGTAGCCGGGGCGCGCTTTTTCCCGCCCTAGAGTGGGTTGTCCTAGACACTGAAGCCGCCAGCCACGCCCCCGGAGGCGGGCGGAGGCGGGTTTACGCCCACCCGAAGAAGGATAAAAGGAGCAACAAGCCAAGGAAGCATCCTCTTGTTCCTGTGCTCTGAAGCTGCACCTCCCCGCTGCACGTGAGCTCGAGACGGAACGAAGAGCCAATTTTGACCCACCCACCAGCCCTTGAAGACAGCAAGTGGTTTTGAAATAAAGTTTTGATGTGGTAACTCTATTTCTTACAGGTTGTTGTGATTAAAGTGTTATTTTAGTATGCAATAAAGTGAATGATTCTTTACAGTAAGTTTTTCGAATAAAGTATTTTGCACCAGTGTTGATCAGTGATCATACGTGAAGCAGTTATGGTTGTTTTTAATTTAGTAATTTTAGTTAATTGTCGTATTTATTTAAGTCGGGCGGTAAGGTCATGATCGGTGAGCAGTAATTGGAAGATCCCTATGGGGGGGCCGTCACCCATTACGGATGGGAGCGCCCGGGGGAGGTGGCCATTGGCCCCTCAACGGGGAGGTGGTCCCTTCTAAGGATGGGCCGCCGAAAGGAAAGGGAAGGCGGTCAAGGCCCCTTCCTGGATAGGAGGGGCTACGGGCCCCTCCTGGGAATTTCCCGGGGCCAGGACACCTGCGACGGCAGATGTGGTAAGTTGTGTGTGGTGGGGAGGGGGGTTTACGCTACCTTCTAGACACCTCACCGAGTCCTCGGACGACCATTAAATGGCGTCGAGTTCATTGGGGCCCCCGTCAAGTCAAGGGAAATTGGTAGATGCACATGAGGTACAGCCCTCTGTGCGGTCGCCCCTTGCAAGTGGGGGGGTAATTCTGGTTTAGGGATCTGACACCGGTTACGACCTTGCCGTTGGCCCTTAACGTTAGGATGTACAATTTCATGTTAAAATGTTTTGTAGGATGTTAGTTTCGGCTAGAAGAACCTTTGTATTAGAAATATGTTAAGGTTAGCCAAACATCGTAATGTGGAAATGAAATTGTACATAATATGAAACTGTTATTTTAATGTTTTGATTTTGTTTCATATTTTTAATAAATACGGCCGGGAGGGTCACTCCCTCCCGCCTTCCAAAAGTTCAGAACTGTTTCCGGTTTCCCATCCTTGGGGATTGTGTCGAGAGGGGGTGGCGGGTATCTCAGCCATATGCACACAGTCAACCGCCCATACAGCTGTTTCCACATGCACTTTTGAAACCATACATCTAGTGAATCAACTGCTCACACATCTATGCACAGAGTCATACACCTCCCAGCCACCCACACACACACTCAGTCTCCCATACAAATACTTGGGCAACCGATCAATAACCCATATAGTTACTCATATAGCTACTTATCAACATATGCAACAGTTTACAGAACAACAGACATAATGATGCACAAATTAAGACAGTTTAGTCACTAACCCATGCACTCAGTGAGACACATTTAATCACTCACTCATACAGTCAGTCATGCACCTACTAAATCCTTCATCCAGACTTTTATACATCCACTCATTCTTCAATATGTAAGACATATTTTAACTTTACAGAAACATACAGTCACTGGATGTTGTCATCAGTGATGTCATCAGTGATGTCATTTGAGATGTATCATCTGTATATCTATATAAATACAAATATAAATGCATGCATACATATACTTATATGCATACAGATGCATGTTATTTACATGAAAGTTGAAAAAACACTAATAAAAGCAAAGCTAAAAAGCCACCTCATTACAAACAGAATGGCTTTAACCTAAACGAGGGCGAGATCTATTGCATTTTCAATGCTTGTTTACTTTGGTTCCATCAAGAAGGCATTCAGATGTGTCACACATTTGCCATAAATTCTGAATGTTAGCACTCTAGTTGCACATTAGATCACTGTAGTAAAGCTACTGCTCACCAGGGACGTCTGCTGCTGGTATTCAAAGTGCATGTTTCAGTCTGCATGTCAGAATTTTTTTAATGAAATAGAAGAGGATTTGAGAAGTCACTCAAAATGATCCCTAATTTTTCTTTCTGAAGCACTAATCATACTTTCTATGGCAAAATTAACCCCCTCATGTTGTTCCTTTTTAAATTGAGTGTTTTCAGACTTACCACTTCATTCCAATCAAGATGGCTTCTGGTGTGCCATACTTTTGTCATAAGTAAGACTGTTAGCGCTCTAGTTGTTCTTTAGAACACTCTGGAACATTCTGTCATTGGGCTATACTTGGGGTACATCTGGGTGATATTTGGGCTACATTTAGGCTCTTTTGTCTCTGGTGGCCATCTTGGGAGACTGTATGTCAGAATCTTTTAATGAAATTGAAGAGGGTTTGAGAAGTCACTCAAAATGTGTCCTAATTTTTCTTTCTGCAGCACTAATCATAATTCATATGGCAAAATATACCCCCTCATGTTGTTTCTTTTTAAATTAAATGTTTTAAGAGTTACCACTTTATTCCAATCAAGATGGCTTCAGGTGTGCCATACCTTTGTAATAAGTTGGACTGTTAGCGCTCTAGTTGTTCTTTAGAACACTCTGGGACATTCTGTCATTGGGCTATACTTGGGCTACATCTGGGTGATATTTGGGCTACATTTGGGCTCTTTTGTCTCTGGTGGCAATTTTGGGAGACTGCATGTCAGAATTTTTTAATGAAATAGAAGAGGATTTGAAAAGTCACTCAAAATGTGCCCTAATTTTTCTTTCTGCAGCACTAATAATACCTTCTATTGCATAATATACCCCCTCATTTTGTTCCTTTTTAAATTAAATGTTTTAAGAGTTACCACTTTATTCCCATCTCGATGGCTCCAGGTGTGCTATACCTTTGTAATAATTAGGACTGTTAGCGCTCTAGTTGTTCTTTAGAACACTCTGGGACATTCTGTCATTGGGCTATACTTGGGCTACATCTGGGTGATATTTGGGCTACATTTGGGCTCTTTTGTCTCTGGTGGCCATTTTGGGAGACTGCATGTCAGAATGTTTTAATGAAATAGAAAAGGATTTGAGAAGTCACTCAAAATGTGCCCTAATTTTTCATTCTGCAGCACTAATCATACTTTCTATGGCAAAATATACCCCCTCATGTTGTTTCTTTTTAAATTAAATGTTTTAAGAGTTACCACTTTATTCCAATCAAGTTGGCTTCAGGTGTGCCATACCTTTGTAATAAGTAGGACTGTTAGCGCTCTAGTTGTTCTTTAGAACACTCTAGGAGGCTGCAGTAGAACACAAAGGAATCAACTGACAGTCTCTGTCCTTGTTGAATGTACATGTTTTACTGAGAATGTCAGACTTCATTTTCACATGACTGAGAAAGATAATGTGAATTTACAGAAAATATGCTTTCAGTTTAGCTTATAGATCCCCTTCCAAACCACTGTGGGAAAATCATGAGATATTAGTTTTCTTTCAAACAATATTCATGATATCACAGCAGAAGGTTTTTTCACATGGTAAAATCACCTTAGAACCCACCACAATTCCTAAAACGAGTATGGTACCATCAACAAATGATTTATAATGTAACTAAAGTCCTAAACCCCTCTATTAACTACAATGCTTTTTAATGAGGTGCTATCATGTATATTGGTCCCAAGATGGCTGCCAACACTTCTTGGATGAAGTGCTGACAGCCAATCAGATCAGATGTGTGGTTAGGCTCCGCCCAGATATATATCTTTTTTTGAACCTAAATTACTCAAAATCCACTGGAGCACATATATTGAGACCTAGCAAAGGCACATCGGGCTAACAGTCCCTACAATTTTGCCAAGTTTCGTGCAAATCCATTCAGCCGTTCGAGCTAAAAGTGAGGCCAACCGCCCTATGGAAATTAACATGGGAAAAACGCGTTTTGGGACCCCCCTTTTTTCTCGGCCCCCCCTTGATGAAACCCCCCCAAATTGTCAGGGGCTGCTCAGTAACAAAATGTTCTATTTTCCTGAAGATTTCAGCCAATTCCGTCCACAAACGCCAAAGTTATTAGACATAGAATTTTCAAAAATCCCATAGAGAAAAAATCCCAACTATATATACCTACTGGCGACCGCCAGTAGGTAATATATATATATATATATATATATATATATATATATATATATATATATATATATATATTACCTACTGGCTATCGCCAGTAGGTATATATAGTTAGGATTAATTCCCAATGGGATTTCTGAAAATTCTATGTCTAATAACTTTGGCGTTTGTGGACGGAATCGGCTGAAATTTTCAGGAAAATGGCACATTTTGTTTCTGAGCAGCCCCTAAAAATTTGGTGGGGTTTCGTCAAGGGGGGGCTGAGAAAAAAGGGGGGTCCCAAAACGCGTTTTTTGCATTGAGTTTTCCATAGGGCGTTTGGCCTCACTTTTAGCTCGAACGGCTGAATGGATTTGCACGAAACTTGGCAAAATTGTAGGGACTGTTAGCCCGATGTGCCTTTGCTAGGTCTCAATATATGTGCTTCAGTGGATTTTGAGAAATTAACGTTTAAATCAAGATATATATCTGTAACAGCGCTCCGGGAAGCGATCCCGTCCGCTTACTTTTCGCGTTTCGGAACTTTGCGCGCAGAAAGCTGATTGGCTCTCCGGTGTCTGTCAACATTCTAAACAGTCCGGAGCGGCCGCCATCTTGTCTCTCGGTAGGATCGAGAGAGAAGAAGAGGAGAAAAACGAAAGGGGAATTTAATGAAAGGGGGCAAGGTATACCCCTCTTGACCCCCTAGGAATGTTGTTGGGGTTATTAAAGGGTCCCGTGGGGAAAAGAAAAAAAAAAAGATTTTTCACAGTAGAAGCGCTTCACGGGCCGCGAACTGGGCCGCAAACTGGTAGCGAAACGGGAATTCGCCATTTTGTGCTTTGTTAATTAAATTACTAGGTATAAGGGGGTGCGGGAGACGTATCCTAATCCCCTATGTTTCCTGAGGGTGGCTGAGGAGGCTGATATATGTTGATATATCTCTTCCAGCGGCTGTGCGTGAGCTTTTTTTTTTTTTGCTGCGTGACAGTCCGGAGCGGCCGCCATCTTGTCTCTCGGTAGGATCGAGAGAGAAGAAGAGGTGAAAAACGAAAGGGGAATTTAATGAAAGGGGGCAAGGTATCCCCCTCTTGACCCCCTAGGAATGTTGTTGGGGTTATTAAAGGGTCCCGTGGGGAAAAGAAAAAAATATGATTTTTCACGGTAGAAGCGCTTCACGGGCCGCGAACTGGGCCGCAAACTGGTAGTGAAACGGGAATTCGCCATTTTGTGCTTCGTTAATTACATTACTAGGTATAAGGGGGTGCGGGAGACGTATCCTAATCCCCTATGTTTCCTGAGGGTGGCTGAGGAGGCTGATATATGTTGATACATCTCTTCCAGCGGCTGCGCCATCTTGCCTTTTTTCCAATGCCACAATTTTGTTGTGCACGGCAGCCATTTTAGATGCCAGGCTGGTTCCAGGCTATCACCTACCCCTGCGGATGTAGTTTATGGCCCCAGCTGTAGAGAATTCAGACATGCCAACCCTCCCGATTCAGGCGTGTGACTACTGATTTCAGTGCTAGTCTCCCGCCTCCCGATTTCTGCAAGCAAAAACCCGGGGGCATATTACGAACAACTAGCGATAATTTTTGTCTTTGTTTAGAGACAAAAATTATCGCCGCACATCGGCGATTTTTATCGCAGATTAACCTTGCTATTATCGCAGAAAAGTCAGCGATATTCATGTATTATCGAGCAAATGCTCTTAGCCATGTTATCCACCTCCCATTGGATAACATGGCTAAGAACTGCTCAGGGCAGGTGTTAGATTTATGTATGTTTATGTATGTTTCTGTAAAGTTAAAATATGTTTTACATATTGAAGAATGAGTGGATATATAAGTGTCTGGATGAAGGATTTACTAGGTGCATGACTGACTGATTGAGTGAGTGATTAAATGTGTCTCACTGAGTGCATGGGTTAGTGACTAAACTGTTTTAATTTGTGCATCATTATACCTGTTGTTCTACAAACTGCTGCATATGTTGATCAGTAGCTATATGAGTAACTGTATGGGTTATTGATTGGTTGTCCAAGTATTTGTATGGGAAACTGAGTGTGTGTGTATGGGTGGCTGGGAGGTGTGTGACTCTGTACATAGATGTGTGAGTAGTTGATTCACTATATGTATAGATTCAAAAGTGCATGTGGAAACAGCTGTATGGGCGGTTGACTGTGCATGAGTGTATTAGTGAGTGAATGGATATCTCAGTGCTACATGTCAAAGTAAGTACATATGTAAAACACAGTACATGTGAGAGGTGACATATATAAATAACTGTGCATAAGAGCCAGTGAATGTGTGAGTGGCTGTATGGATCATTGTGAACATGTATCAGAGATTGTATAAGAGAATAAAGTAAATATGTCTTAGTATATGTTTGAATAAGTAAGGTGTGTATAACTGTATAGTTGAGAAAATGGAGGTGTGATTGATTTTTGGCATAACTGACTAGGTGTGTGAGTAACTCCATGGATGAGTGACAGTCTGTGACTGTCTGTTTACACTGATTGTATCTAAGGTTATATTAGAGTCTGAAGAGGTTCATGGTATTATCACATGAATGATATCATCAGTGATGTGATCAGTCATGTCAAATGACATGTTATCAGTGATTTTATCAGTGATGTCATTTGAGATGTCATCAGTGATGTCATCAGTGATGTCACTAACCATGTCATGAATGATGTAATATGTGACATCATCAGCAGTGGATTGCGGGTCCGCGATATATAGTTAGCGCATCTAACTATATATGGAATTTCAATGGTTTTATGCGAGTAAAATAAGGTTTTCTAAATGCAAATCCCTAACTATATATGGCCTAAAACCAATGGTTTTTTCATTGAATTTTCAAGGTTTTGTAAATGCAAATTCCTAACTATATATCGACTATAACCTATGGTTTTTTCTGTGAATTTCAATGGTTTTTTAATAGCAAATATCAAAAGCTGTCAAATGTCAAGTACGTGATAGATAAAAACGTTTTGTATTTATGCACGCTGATGTGCTTTGAACGCTGCCCCCCCACTCCCCTCTTTTCTCTTAGTAGTACTCTCTCTTTGCAGATAGTGAACGGTAGTTAACGCAGACCTTTACCCCTGTTGTAATCCGTCGTACCTGCTTGTCTCTCCATTTGTTTTACAATTGGTTCTCTTTGGATCATTCTCTATTTACAAACAAGCACAAAGTCGCAATACTCTGTTTAGTCTTTGCAGATAGTGAAAAATCGTGTAAAAAAATAAAAGTAATTGAGCAAAATCAGTAGACCACTAATTCGATCTCTTTTTGACCTCGGTAAAATACAAACATTAGGAACAACCCTTCATGAGAAATACGAAAATAGTGAAATGAACTGAGCTCCACACCATGAGGGCTGCAAGACAGCTCGACTCCGCCACCCACACCGCCCAAAATAACGACAAACCCTATGCAAATATTATAAATATACACAACACACCAGCAAAGAAACAGAGTAAAACATTTTATTAAATAACTATTTACATAACTATTTTATACTTTTTATTGCCCGATCCGGCTAGCTCAATCGATCGAGCATGAAACTCATGCACTGATAGCAAGCGTTGAGAGTTTGTAGAACGATGGCTTCAGATTTTCCACATACGGTGTAGTGGCGCAAACTGGCATGGGGCGTTTGGATTCTACCCCTTCCCCAAATAAGATTTTCATACGTGAATGTTCGTTCATGCTTTTTGTCCCTGAGTTGCTTCCATGTCACTGCCTTACACAAATGGCATACGTCCTGGTTGTTGAGTGCCATACTTCAGAGTTCTAAGCAGCTCTTGTAACACTGTTTAAACCTTATTTGCTCCTGCTGCAGCTTCACTATTCAAAGTAAGTGGGGTCCATTTGTGGACCTGACTGCATTGCAAAAAAAAATGTGATACGGTGCCTCCCTAAACCGCTTGACGTTTGACCTGAAGACACGCTGTCGTGGGGCACCCCTTTACCGTTTTAGTTGCCATTCCGCCCGCTTTTGGTACTCTGTGCCTCTTCCGTCATTCAGCTGTTTACCGCCCGCTCTTGCGACTACAACGTCTCGCTCACCATGTAGTTGAGTTGCTCCCGCTCTTAAGATTTAACCAAACTTTTTGGACTGCTGAAAGCGGTTGTATTCCGACCGCTGGTTGGTGGAGACATTTTGACTATATTCTGGACCTGCATTGTCGCGTAATGCGTCATATGACGCGACGCGTTAGCGCACCCGGAAGTGCTCCGGTGCGCAAGGCGCAGCTTCCCGGAAACGATCCAGAGCGCGCCGCGCAGCGCGTAACGTAAGCATAACAGGTCATGTGACTTGTTAATAACATTTTTCATTGGTCCATTTTACTTTTCTTTTCCTAATGATGTAAGACTAGGTCATGTGACCTAAAAATAACACTTTTCATTGGATTAAAACATTTTTTTTCCCAAACGATGAAAGCCCCACCTTGTTTCTGGATGTTTCAGACTGAAGCTGGCGTCACCATGAGAGCACCACCATCTCGTAGCTCCGTCGTGGCCATTCCGCAAGCAATCATGGCAGGCGCTCCCCACCGGAAGCCTGCGGGAGTCGACGGCCCCCAAGACTTTTGTACAATCTTCAAGGCTGAGGGGACGCTTTCGAGAATGGAACCCAAGCCCTGGCAGACAAGCGTCCGAGTTCCAAGGTGTCCCAGGGCCATTTTACTGGACCAGGCCCAATCCGAAGAGCCGGCCGCCATTTTAAGAGTCCTGTGGAAGCCGCCTATCGCTGCACCGCAAGAGTGGGAGCAACTCAACTACATGGTGAGCGAGACGCCGTAGCCGTAAGAGCGGGCGCTAAACAGCTGAATGGCGGAAAAGGCACAGTGTAGCAAAAGCGGGCGGAATGGCAACTGAAACGATAAAGGGGCGCCCCACTACAGCAGACAAGCCTCCGCCAAGCCTCCGCCATGTGCTTCAAAACTGCATATGTATCTCGTGATATCAAGGTTGGGCAACCATTACACAACAAGCAGTTACGAGTCCCATTTACACCGGCACCATTTTGGGCGCGGCCGGGCAGGTCCAGGATCTACTGAAACATAACAAATGAGGCTGACGTCTCTGAAGCAGTTGACGCACAGCAGGACATAGCAAATAAACATGAAGTCTCTAAAGCTGTTAACTCACTGCAGGACAAAACAAGTAAACCTGAAACCTCTGGAATAATTGTCGCTCAAAAGAACAACACACAAAACTCTGTAGAGCCTGAAGAAAAAAAAACAGAAGGGCACTGTAGTTTCAGACACACTTAACACTAATGACTAAACAAAGATATTGTCTGTTTATGAAGCAGTTATCATCTTCACAGAATTGACAAAGAAGTGTACAGACACCAATGCTATTAAGAAACACAAGGAAATCCTAACGCATCAGCATTCTCGGAAGAGGTTGACACAGATAACATCTTAAGGAACAAAGAAAGACCTGTTCACTCTTGACACCCCAGGTGCTGTGTATGTTGCACTATAGTGCTGCATCGAGAAAACGGACAACCCTATTGATGTGGATTTTTCATTATTGATTATTGTAAAGAAATGGCGACTCCCCCCTTTAGCAGATTAGCTAAATGTTTGCGTAATTTAGGCATAAAAGTTATATTATTGTTGTTGTTGTTGTTATCGTTATAGTTCTGGTTAATTTCAAAAAATGGTTAAATATATTTACAGTTTTTGTTGCGTTTTTTATATTTAAAAGTTAATAAAGTTTTAAAATCTAACTTTGTTGGAGTGCTATATATCTTTAAAAAATCGGGTGAATGGGGCCTTGAATCGGGTTGTTGTCATGTGTGGGCTTTGCAAGTGTACTGCTACAAGATCGGACATTTCAAACTCAAATGCACGTTCTTTTTCTTACCTTTCCGAAGCATGGAGCGCAATAGCAGGCAGAGAAAGGGTGATGCACGTGTTGAACACTGCCTGGCCTGGCAAGTTGCTGGCAGTGCCCCCCCGCCCGCTCCTGAAAGATGGGGCACACACACACCGCCGCCCCGAGTACTTCACAAATCTTTAAAAGACCATGCGCTTGTTCATGAGGCTTAAATGGTTTATCACCCCTTCTAGAACCCCTGCATCGACCCTCTGACGTTTCCTGGAAGAATTAGCACGTAACACAATACCAAGCCCTGTCAGCTGAAACCCCCGAGAAATCATGGGGCATATTATCAAGGGGGTTTATTTCCGCTTTTTTGGCTTTAAAAGCCAAAAAAAAAGAGATAAAATTATCTCCCCATTACCAAGCTGTCGCTAACACCAGTTAGTGACAGCTAAAAGGAGATAGCGACCATCTTGGGCCCCGCTTTGCATGTCAGTGATACTTATCACTAATGACATGCAAAGTGGGCGTGCCAAGATGTTAGCGACTGGAAACAGTCCCTAACCATCGCTATCTCCTATTACCAACTTTTGGAGATATTCGCGCTAAGCGCGAATATCTCCAGAACCTAACACCTGCCCTAAACAGTTTTAGCCATGTTATCCAATGGGAAGTGGATAACATGGCTAAGAGCATTTGCTGGATAATGCATGAATATCGCTGACTTTTCAACGATATTCATGCATTGCGGCCGTTTTTTATCGCATTTGCGATAAACCTTGCTAATAGCAAGGTTTATGTGCGATAAAATTCGCCGATGTGCGGCGATAATTTTTGTCTCTAAACAAGTTAGAGACAAAAATTATCGCTAGTTGTTGGTAATATGCCCCCGGGTTTTTCCTTGCAGGAATCGGGAAGCGAAAGACTAGCACTGAAATCAGTAGTCTCACGCCTGAATCGGGAGGGTTGGCATGTCTGGATACTCTACAGCTGGGGCCATAAACTACATCCGCAGGGCTAGGTGATAGCCTGGGTCCGGCCTGGACAATCAGACACAGAGGAAGAGGAGTGTCAGAGGGTGTGTTAGTGAATAGGGTGAAAGGGAGGTGTCGGGCGGGCACAGGGTGTGATTCTCAGAGAAGAGCAGCGCAGATGGGGGGAAGTATATGGCCCATGCATGAGAGAGAGAGCGGGGGTGACCAGTGCGTGGGGGAGATGCTTGCGAGGGTGGGGAGCCATGCTGAGGATCGGCGGCGTGCAGAGAGTGGCCCTGGTCAAGGCATCTAAAATGGCTGCCGTGCACGACAAAATTGTGGCATTGGACAAAAACGCAAGATGGCGCAGACAATGTTTATCAATAAGGATTCATTTACAACAAAATATTTACTCGCAGTGACAAAATGGTGGTCAACACTTCCTGATTTCCATCGAATCGAACGTTAACAAACGTCACGCAGCAAAAAAAAAAAAAAAGCTCACGCACAGAGTAGTTTTTAGACATGTTATCCAATGGAAGGTGGATAACATGGCTAAGAGCATTTGCTGGATAATGCATGAATATCGCTGACTTTTCAGCGATATTCATGCATTGTGGCCGATGTGCGGCGATAATTTTTGTCTCTAAACAATTAAAACGAAGCACAAAATGGTGAATTCCCGTTTCGCTACCAGTTTGCGGCCCAGTTCGCGGCCCGTGAAGCGCTTCTACCGTGAAAAATCATTTTTTTTTTATTTTCCCCACGGGACCCTTTAATAACCCCAACAACATTCCTAGGGGGTCAAGAGGGGTATACCTTGCCCCCTTTCAATAAATTCCCCCTTCGTTTTTCACCTCTTCTTCTCTCTCGATCCTACCAAGAGATAAGATGGCGGCCGCTCCGGACTGTTTAGAATCTTGACAGACACCGGAGAGCCAATCAGCTTTCTGCGCGCAAAGTTCCGTTTCGCGAAAAGTAAGCGGATCGGAGCGCAGCCCGGAGCGCTGTTACAGATATATATCTTGTTTTGAACGTTAATTTCTCAAAAACTACTGGAGCACATATATGGAGACCTAGCAAAGGCACATCGGGCTAACAGTCCCTACAATTTTGCCAAGTTTCGTGCAAATCCATTCAGCCGTTCGAGCTAAAAGTGAGTCCAACCGCCCTATGGAAAACTCAATGTTAAAAACGTGTTTTGGGACCCCCCTTTTTTCTCAGCCCCCCCTTGACGAAACCCCCCCAAATTTTCGGGGGCTGCTCAGAAACAAAATGTGCCATTTTCCTGAAAATTTCAGCCGATTCCGTCCACAAACGCCAAAGGTATTAGACATAGAATTTTCAAAAATCCCATAGGGAATTAATCCTAACTATATATACCTACTGGCGATAGCCAGTAGGTAATATATATATATATATATTCACAGAAAAAACCATAGGTTATAGTGGATATATAGTTAGAAATTTGCATTTAGAAAACCTTGAAAATTCAATGAAAAAACCATTGGTTTTAGGCCATATATAGTTAGGAATTAGCATTTACAAAACCTTATTTTACTCGCATAAAACCATTGAAATTTCATATATAGTTAGAAGCGCTAACTATATATCGCGCACCCGCAATCCACTGCTGATGATGTCACATATTACATCATTCATGACATGGTCAGTGACATCACTGATGACATCACTGATGACATCTCAAATGACATCACTGATGACATCACTGATGACAACACCCAGTGACTGTATGTTTCTGTAAAGTTAAAATATGTTTCACATATTGAAGAATGAGTGGATGTATAAGTGTCTGGATGAAGAATTTAGTAGGTGCATGACTGACTGTATGAGTGAGTGATTAAATGTGTCTCACTGAGTGCATGGGTTAGTGACTAAACTGTCTTAATTTGTGCATCAGTATGTTTGTTGTTGTGTAAGCTGCTGCATGTGTTGATCAGTAGCTATAAGAGTGGCCATATGGGTTATTGATTGGTTGCCCAAGTATTTGAATGGGAGGCTGAGTGTGTGTGTGGGTGGCTGGGAGGTGCGTGACTCTGTGCATAGATGTGTAAGCAGTTGATTCACTAGGAGTATGAGTTCAAGAGTGCATGTGGAAACAGCTATATGGGCGGTTGACTATGCATGGGTGTGTTGGTGAGTGAATGGATTTCTCATTGCTACATGAGCAAGTAAGTACGTATGTAAAACACAATACATGTGAGAGTTGAGATATATAAATAACTGAACATAAGAGCCAGTGAATGTGTGAGTGGCTGTATCGATCACTGTGAGCTTGTATCAGGGATTATATAAGAGAATAAATATGTGTTATTATATGTTTGAATAAGTAAGATGTGTATAACTTTATAGTTGAGGAAATGGAGGTGTGATTGATTCTTTGCATGACTGAGTAGGTGTGTGAGTAACTCCATGGATGAGTGACAGTCTGTGAGTGTCTGTTTATACTGAGTGTATGTAAGGTTATATTAGAGTCTGAAGAGGTTCATTGTATTATCACATAAGTGATGTGATCAGTGATGACAAATGAGATGTCATCAGTGATGTCATTTGAGATGTCATCAGTGATGTCATTTGAGTTGTCATCAGTGATGTCATTTGAGATGTCATCAGTGATGTCATCAGTGATGTCACTGACCATGTCATGAATGATGTAATATGTGACATCATCAGCAGTGGATTGCGGGTGCGCGATATATAGTTAGCGCTTCTAACTATATATGAAATTTCAATGGTTTTATGCGAGTAAAATAAGGTTTTGTAAATGCTAATTCCTAACTATATATGGCCTAAAACCAATGGTTTTTTCATTGAATTTTCAAGGTTTTCTAAATGCTAATTTCTAACTATATATCCACTATAACCTATGGTTTTTTCTGTGAATTTCATTGTTTTTTTAATAGCAAATATGAAAAGCTTTAAAATGTCAAGTACGTGATAGATAAAAACATTTTCGTATTTATGCACGCTGATGTGCTTTGAACGCTGCACCCCCCCCCCTCCCCTCTTTTGTCTTAGTAGTACTCTCTCTTTGCAGATAGTGAAGGGTAGTTAACGCAGGCCTTTACCCCCGTTGTAATCCGTCGTGCCTCCTTGTCTCTCCATTTGATTGATTGTTGTCCAAGCATTTACTGTTTTAGAATTGGTTCTCTTTGGATCATTCTCTATTTACAAACAAGCACAAAGTCGCAATACTCTGTTTAGTCTTTGCAGATAGTGAAAAATCGTGTAAAATAATAAAAGTAATCGAGCAAAATCAGTAGGCCACTAATTAGATCTCTTTTTGACCTCGCTAAAATAGAAATATTAGGAACAACCCTTCATGAGAAATACGAAAATAGTGAGATGAACTGAGCTCCACACCATGAGGACTGCAAGACAGCTCGGCTCCATCACCCATACCGCACAAAATAACGACAAACCCTATGCAAATATTAAAAATATAGACAACACACCAGCAAAGAAACAGGGTAAAACATTTTATTAAAAAACTATTTACATAACGTTGTTTTATAAGATGATGTCAGTAGTGGACCGATGTGTGAATAGATCGAAAACAGCACAAGGCTCCAAGATCCAGATGGCAAGCTCCTGGATGTTGGGTGCCATAGTTTAGAGTTCTGAATTTCAGCCTTTTTCAATGCCTGTGCTTTGTTGAATCAAAATGGCGGCTTGACACAAAGCTGACTCAAGCGTTGCTACTGATGCTATGCAGACCAAAACTGGTTTTCAGTTTGTACATTTTTCTAGATTTTTCAATCCAAGTTTGGTTGACTTTGTAGAACGATGGCTTCAGATTTTCAACATACGGTGTGGTGGCGCTGACTGGGAGGGGGCGCTTCGCTCCTGCCCCCTCCCCAAGTAAGATTTTCATACGTGAAAGTACGTTAATGGTTTTGGTCCCTGAGATGCTTCGATGTCACTACCATTCTCAAATAGCATAAGTTCTGGATGTTGGGTGCCATAGTTAAGAGTTCTGAGCACTGCTTGTAACACTGTCTGAAGCTTATTTCCACCTACTGCAGCTTCACTATTCTCAAAGTAAGTGAGTGTCGTTTGTGGACCTGACTGCATTAGAAAACAATGTGATATGTTACCTTCCTAAACAGCTTGACGGAGGCCCCTGAGGGGCGGTGTGATGGCCATGGACTCGGAGAAGACGCTTGGCTCCGACACCCTCCCCAAGTCTTATAGCACTGGTGTAGCCTGAGATCGCCCCCGACATAGGCGGCCGGCTCCCGGGGTCCGGCGGAACTTTTTGCCTTTTGATGACTCTTCAATTCTGGACCTTGTCCCACAATCCGTTTGACCTGAAGACAAGCTGTAGTGGGGCGCCCCTTTATCGTTTTAGTTGCCATTCCGCCCGCTTTTGCTACACTGTGCCTCTTCCGCCATTCAGCTGTTTACCGCCCGCTCTTGCGACTACAGCGTCTCGCTCACCATGTAGTTGAGATGCGCCCGCTCTTGCGGTGCAGCGATAGGCGGCTGCCACAGGACTCTCAAAATGGCGGCCGGCTCTTCGGTTTTGGGCCTGGTCCACTAAAATGGCCCTGGGACACCTTGGAACTCGGACGCTTGTCTGCTAGGGCTTGGGTCCCATTCTCGAAAAGCGTCCCCTCAGCCGTGAAGATTCTACAAAAGTCTTGGGGGCCTCCGACTCCCGCAGGCTTCTGGTGGGGAGCGGCTGCCATGATTGCTCGTGGAATGGCCACGACGGAGCTACGAGATGGTAGTGGTCTCATGCTGACGCCAGCTTTAGTCTGAAACATCCAGAAACACTGTAGACTACCAATTCGATCAGTTCCGGTAGCGCCCCAACATGACCCGGAAGAGAAGAACTTGCCCTCCCCTCTTTGACTGATGGTTCTTGTTGCCTGTCCCCTCTGTTGTCATTTAACAGAACTTTTTGGACTGCTGAAAGGGGTTGTGTTCTGAACGCTGGTTGGTGGAGACATTTTGACTATATTCTTGACCTACGTTGTCGCGTAATGCGTTTTATGACACGCCGCGTTAGCGCACCCGGAAGTGATCCGAGGCGCGGCGCGCAGGGCGTAACGTAAGCATAACAGGTCATGTGACTTGTTAATAAAACTTTTCATTGGTTCATTTTACTTTTGTTAATTTAATGATGAAAAGCTTGGTCATATGACCTAAAAATTACGCTTTTTATTATTTTCGAACAATATTTTTTTTAAAAACATATGTTATAATATTCCAGGCTAATGTACTTTCCCGGAAAATTTACAACTGTCTTGCAAGTAAAATATATTCCTTTTTCGAGAAAAAGGGCGTTTCTTCCTTCCATGACGGAGCCGTTGAGTAAAAGAGATTCGGCCTGCTGTCTTAGTCGCCGATACGCCTGATTATCAGATTCTTATCGATCACTTTATGTTGCAGGAGTGGAAAACACAACTGCCCTTGACCATTTATCTTTACTGCGTTCCTACATATTATACCTTTTATCCGTCATGTAATTGGACTGCTTTATTTCACTTGCCTTTTACTGATTCGAAAACAGTCACTAAAAGTAAAAACTTCACCAATGAAAATACTACTACCGTGTTTTGTTTTAAAAACCTTTATTGTAAAAATGTCAGTATACAAATACGGGCCTACAACCACGTGGGCCGGCCACGGAGCAAACTGAAATCGTATATGATGAGGAGACATTTACACTGTAGAAGAACGTAACGAGCGGGCCATTAGGTGACAAGAACAAAGGTGTCTAACAGTTGCGGAATCGGTGGACGTACATTTTGTAATTAAAATACGACAGGGCCACTTACAATAACATTTTCTAGATATACATTTGCGGGCAAAGAGTTACGAGTCCCATTTATACCGGCGCCATTTTGGGCGAGGCCGGGCAGGTCCAAGATATAGTCAAAATGTCTCCACCAACCATCGGCCAGACCAGAACCCCTTTCGGCCCTTTATGCTACAAGATGGTGTCTTCCATTCAGAAAATATTGGTGGCAGCATTTTGAAAGGAAACAGAAACAGCCGTTCTCCTAGTGAGTTTCACATTCTTACATTTAGGAAGAATGTTGAAGAGTAGTATGTGGAAAATCAGAAGCCATTTTTCTACAAACTCTCAATCAGACTTGGATGGAAAAAAAAAACCTGAAGAATGTACAAACTGAAAACCAATTTTTGTCTGTATAGCACCAACAGTAACGCTTGAGTCAGCTTTGTGTCAAGCCGCCATTTTCATTCAATCAATAGCGTCCCCCTGCAAACATTCAGGGACCTGGTCGTGTCTTCAGATGAAACGGATTGTAGGAAAAGAAGCAGAAAGGAAAAGGAAAAAAGTTCCGCCGGACCTAGTGAAGCTGCAGCAGGTGCAAATAAGCTTCAGACAATCTTACAAGCACTGCTCAGAAATCTCAACTGAGGCACTCAACATCCAGGACTTGCCATTCGGATCTTGGCGCCTTGTGCTGGTTCCGACCTATTCACACATCAGTCCACTACTGACATCACCTCATAAGCCAACGGGGCACCCCACGCCGACTTTCGGCGCAGCATTGTAGGATGGCCACACCAGTGCAGCCACTTGCTGGACACCACCTCGGTGCCATCCGGATCTCAGCGCGTTCGAGTCACTGTGCCGGAAGAGTGACCGGAACTCAGCTGAACACGCCGTATTTCGGCGCAGCATTGTAGGATGGCCACACCAGTACGGCAATTTGCTGGACAACACCTCGGCGCCATCCGGATCTCGGCGCGTTCGAGTCACTGTACCGCAACAGTGACCGCAATTCAGCTGGACACGCCGTCTTTCGGCGCAGCATTGTAGGATGGCCACACCAGTGCGGCAATTTGCTGGACACCACCTCGGTGCCATCCGGATCTCGGCGCGTTCCAGTCACTGTACCGCAACAGTGACCGCAATTCAGCTGGACACGCCGTCTTTCGGCGCAGCATTGTAGGATGGCCACACCAGTGCGGCAATTTGCTGGACACCACCTCGGTACCATCCGGATCTCGGCCCGTTGTGCTGCCTCCGGCCTATTCGCACATCGGTCCGCTACTGACGCCGCCTCACGTGCCAACGGATTTTCTACGCTTTTTGTAGCCCTATGTCGCATAACAGGTCATGTGACTTGTTTATAAAACTTTTCATTGGTTCATTTTACTTTTGGTTTCCTAAAGATGGAAGGCTTGGTCATATGACCTAAAAATAACACTTTTCATTGGTTTAGAACATTTTTTTTTCCCAAACGATGAAAGCCCCACCTTGTTTCTGGATCATTCAGACTGAAGCTGGCGTCAGCATGAGAGCACCACCATCTCGTGGCTCCGTCGTGGTCATTCCGCGAGCAATCATGGCAGCCGCTCCCCACCGGAAGCCTGCGGGAGTCAGGGGCCCCCAAGACTTTTATACAATCTTCACGGCTGAGCGGACGCTTTTCGAGAATGGAGCCCAAGCCCTAGCAGGCAAGCGTCCGAGTTCCAAAGTGTCCCAGGGCCATTTCAGTGGACCAGGCCTAAAACCGAGGAGCTGTCCGCCATTTTAAGAGCCATGTGGCAGCCGCCTATCGCTGCACTGCAAGAGTGGGAGCAACTCAACAACATGGTGAGCGAGACGCTGTGGCCGCAAGAGCGAGCGCAACTCAGCTAGATGGCCGCCACCTGGGGAGGCCCGTTCACGCCGGCTCCCCCACGCCCCTCCCCCGAGCCGCCGCACGCCAATTTTCGGAGCAGCATTGTAGGATACCAAAACCAGTGCGGCAGTTTACTGGACATCACCTGGGTGCCTGTCGTACATGTTGTGTCAGCCATGTGACACTGGACACAGACCGCTACTGACGAGGCCTCCCCCCGCACCACCCGGGACGCCCCACGCTGTTTTTCTGTGCTGCATTGTAGGATCCCTAAACCAGTGCGGCACCCAGGCGACATCACCTGGGTGCCGTCCAGAACTCTGCACGTTGTGCTGCCTTGGGACTATTCGCACAACAGACCGCTACTGACGAGGCCTCCCCTCGCCCCACCCGGGACGCCCCACGCCAATTTTCGGAGCAGCATTGTAGGATCCCTAAACCAGTGCGGCACCCAGGCGACATCACCTGGGTGCCGTCCAGAACTCTGCACGTTGTGCTGCCTTGGGACTATTCGCACAAAAGACCGCTTCTAACCATTGTTGCTTTTTGTGTTCAGAAATGTTTAAATGTTTTTAGTTTTTGTTCCGTTTGTTAAAGTTAGTAGTTAATAAAGTTTTATAACCTTACTTTGTTGGAGTGTTATCTATCTTTTTAAAAACGGGTGAATGGGGCCTTGAATCGGGTTATTGTCATGTGTGGGCTTTGGAAGTGTGCTGCTGCAGGATCGGACATTTCAAACTCAAATGCACGTTCTTTTTCTTACCTTTCCGAAGCATGGAGCGCAATAGCAGGCAGAGAAAGGGTGATGCACGTGTTGAACACTACCTGACCTGGCAAGTTGCTGGCAGTGCCCCCCCGCCCGCTCCTGAAAGAGGGCACACACACACCGCCGCCCCGAGTACTTCACAAATCTTTAAAAGACCATGCGCTTGTTCATGAGGCATAAATGGTTTATCACCTCTTCTACAACCCCTGCATCGACCCTCTGACGTTTCATGGAAAAATTACCATGTAACACAATACCAAGCCCTGTCGGCTGAAACCCCCAAGGAATCGTGGGGCATATTATCAAGGGGGTTTATCTCCGCTTTTTTTGGCTTTAAAAGCCATGAAAGCGGAGATAAAATTATCTCCCTATTACCAAGCTGTCGCTAACACCAGTTAGTGACAGCTAAAAGGAGATAGCGACCATCTTGGGCCCCGCTTTGCATGTCAGTGATATTAATCACTAATGACATGCAAAGTGGCGTGCCAAGATGTTAGCGACTGGAAACAGTCCCTAACATCGCTACCTTCTATTACCAACTTTTGGAGATATTCGCGCTAAGCGCGAATATCTCCAAAATCTAACACCTGCCCTGAGCAGTTCTTAGCCATGTTATCCAATGGGAGGTGGATAACATGGCTAAGAGCATTAGGTCGATAATACATGAATATCGCTGACTTTTCTGCGATAATAGCAAGGTTTATCTGCGATAAAAATCGCCGATGTGCGGCGATAATTTTTGTCTCTAAACAAGTTAGAGACAAAAATTATCGCTAGTTGTTCGTAATATGCCCCCGGGTTTTTGCTTGCAGAAATCGGGAGGCGGGAGACTAGCACTGAAATCAGTAGTCACACGCCTGAATCAGGAGGATTGGCATGTCTGAATTCTCTACAGCTGGGGCCATAAACTACATCCGCAGGGTTAGGTGATATCCTGGGACCAACCTGGCATCTAAAATGGCTGCCGTGCACGACAAAATTGTGGCATTCGAAAAAAAGGCAAGATGGCGCAGCCGCTGGAAGAGATGTATCAACATATATCAGCCTCCTCAGCCACCCTCAGGAAACATAGGGGATTAGGATACCTCTCCCGCACCCCCTTATACCTAGTAATTTAGTTAACGAAGCACAAAATGGCGAATTCCCGTTTCGCTACCAGTTTGCGGCCCAGTTCGCGGCCCGTGAAGCGCTTCTACCGTGAAAAATCATTTTTTTTTTATGTTCCCCACGGGACCCTTTAATAACCCCAACAACATTCCTAGGGGGTGAAGAGGGGGATACCTTGCCCCCTTTCATTAAATTCCCCCTTAGTTTTTCACCTTTTCTTCTCTCTCGATCCTACCGAGAGACAAGATGGCGGCCGCTCCGGACTGTCACGCAGCAAAAAAAAAAAAAAAGCTCACGCACAGCCGCTGGAAGAGATGTATCAACATATATCAGCCTCCTCAGCCACCCTCAGGAAACATAGGGGATTAGGATACGTCTCCCGCACCCACTTATAACTAGTAAGGGGATTAGGATACGTCTCCCGCACCCCCTTATACCTAGTAATTTAATTAACGAAGCACAAAATGGCGAATTCCCGTTTCGCTACCAGTTTGCGGCCCAGTTCGCGGCCCGTGAAGCGCTTCTACCGTGAAAAATCATTTTTTTTTTTATTTTCCCCACGGGACCCTTTAATAACCCCAACAACATTCCTAGGGGGTCAAGAGGGGGATACCTTGCCCCCTTTCATTAAATTCCCCTTTCGTTTTCCACCTCTTCTTCTCTCTCGATCCTACCGAGAGACAAGATGGCGTCCGCTCCGGACTGTTTAGAATGTTGACAGACACCGGAGAGCCAATCAGCTTTCTGCGCGCAAAGTTCCGATAAGCGAAAAGTAAGCGGACCGGATCGCTGCCCAGAGCGCTGTTACAGATATATATCTTGGTTTGAACGTTAATTTCTCAAAAACTACTGGAGCACATATATTGAGACCTAGCAAAGGCACATCGGGCTAACAGTCCCTACAATTTTGCCAAGTTTCGTGCAAATCCATTCAGCCGTTCGAGCTAAAAGTGAGTCCAACCGCCCTATGGAAAACTCAATGCAAAAAACGCGTTTTGGGACCCCCCTTTTTTCTCGGCCCCCCCTTGACGAAACCCCCCCAAATTTTCAGGGGCTGCTCAGAATCAAAATGTGCCATTTTCCTGAAAATTTCAGCCGATTCCGTCCACAAACGCCAAAGTTATTAGACATAGAATTTTCAAAAGTCCCATAGAGAAAAAATTCTAACTATATATACCTACTGGCGATAGCCAGTAGGTAATATATATATATATATATATATATATATATATATATATATATATATATATATATATATATATATATATATATATATATATATATTCACAGAAAAAAACATAGGTTTTACACACGTTATAGTTAGGAAGTAGCATTTAAAAAACCTATGAAATTCACTGAAAAAACCATAGGTTTGACACATGTTATAGTTAGCTGGAAATTTTACTGACATAAAACCAATGAAATTCCACGTTATAGTTAGTTGGACTCACTATAACTTGCGCGTGCAATGCACTGCTGATGACGTCACATATTACATCACTCATGACATGGTCAGTGACATCACTCATGACATCACTGATGACACCATCCTTGTGACATAGTGACAGACCTCCTTTCACTGTAATGTAACCCTTGAAACACATATTCAAAAATAGAAACTGAAATTTAAAAAAAAATGGAGATACCCATATCAGTTACAACAAGTAATTCAGTAATTCCACCATCTATATACACATCCACTCATTCACCAACAGTTCTATATAGTCACTCATACATATACTCACTCATCATATGAAGTGATACACCTATACATCCTGTTACACACCGACAGTCATCGAAAAGTTACTCACACACATACTCACACGTGCAAATAAACTATTGAACATCCATTTATTTGAATATAGAGTTATACACACACTTCCACTTTACTTCTATTGAAAATTACACATATTTATTCTCTTAAACAATCACTTATAGAAACACATACTTATTTAAACAGGAACTCTTACAATCTCTTACTCTCACATATACTCACTTATATACATCAATATTCACATATACTAGATTAAAACATATGTCGTTACTGATAAAGACACTAGTGAGACAGTCATTCACTCACTAACAAACACATATACACACTCATCCACCCATACAGTCCTGCGCATATGCTGTGTTCAAAACACATACAAACAGAGAGTCAGTCACTCATGCATCTATGTGCTAAGTAATACCCCCACCAAACCATATAGACACTCATACTGATACTAAGAGAAACATCTAATAACCCATATACAAACGCATGTAGCTACTTACCAACACATGTAGCCACTTATACACAAAGTGAAACACTAATATATATATTTAAATATTTAAACATTACTCACTAATATTTATTTTTCAGAAAGACACATATTCACTGGATGGTGTCATCAGTGATGTCATGAGTGATGTCACTGACCATGTCATGAGTGATGTAATATGTGACGTCATCAGCAGTGCATTGCACGCGCAAGTTATAGTGAGTCCAACTAACTATAACGTGGAATTTCATTGGTTTTATGTCAGTAAAATTTCCAGCTAACTATAACATGTGTCAAACCTATGGTTTTTTCAGTGAATTTCATAGGTTTTTTAAATGCTACTTCCTAACTATAACGTGTGTAAAACCTATGTTTTTTTCTGTGAATATATATATATATTCACTGAAAAAACCATAGGTTTCACACCAGTTATAGTTAGCTGGAAATTTTACTGATATAAAACCATTGAAATTCCCACGTTATAGTTCGTCGGACTCACTATAACTTGCGCGTGCAATGCACTGCTGATGACATCACATATTACATCACTCATGACATGGTCAGTGACATCACTCATGACATCACTGATGACATCTCAAATGACATCACTGATGACATCGTCCAGTGAATGTGTGTCTTTCTGAAAAATAAATATATTTTATATATGTATATGTTAAGGTCGATGGAAGAATAAATGTTTAAATAAGTGTCTAAATGGATGGTTTTTTTTTAAACATTGATTGGTTAACTGGCTTATTAAGTGTATCTTAGTGAATACATATATTAGCGAGTAATGTTTAAATATTTAAATATATATATCAGTGTTTTACTTTGTGTATAAGTGGCTGCATGGGTTGGTGAGTAGCTACATGTGTGTGTATATGGGTTATTAGATTTTTTTTAGTATCAGTATGAGTGTCTGTATGGTTTGGTGGGGCTGTTACTTAGCACATAGATGCATCAATGACTGACTCACTGTTTGTATGTGTTTTGAAGACAGCATTTGTGTAGGATTGTATGGGTGGATGAATGTGTATATGTGTGTGTTAGAGAGTGAATGCCTCTCTCACTAGTGTCTTTATGAGTAACTACATATGTTTTAATCTTGTATATATGAGAATTGATGTATATAAGTGAGTATATGTGAGAGTGAGAGATTGAAAGAGTTCCTGTTTAAATAAGTATGTGTTTCTATAAGTGATTGTTTAAGAGAGTAAGTATGTGTAAGTTTCCTTAGAAGTAATGTGCTAATGTGTGTATAGTTGTATATGCAAATAAATGGATGTTTATTAGTTTATTTGCATGTGTGAGTAAATGTATGAGTAAGTTTTTGATGACTGTCGGTGTGTAACAGAATGAATAGGGGTATCACTACATATGATGAGTGAGTATATGTATGAGTGAATACATAAAACTGTTGGTGAATGGGTGAATTTGTATATAGATGGTGAAATTACTGAATTGGTTGTTGTAACTGGTATGGGTATATCCACTTTTTTGTTAATGTTAGTTTCTATATTTGAATATGTGTTTCAAAGGTTACTTTACAGTGAAAGGAGGTCTGTCACTGTGTCACAAGGATGTTGTCATCAGTGATGTCATGAGTGATGTCACTGACCATGTCATGAGTGATGTAATATGTGATGTCATCAGCAGTGCATTGCACGCGCAAGTTATAGTGAGTCCGACTAACTATAACGTGGGAATTTCAATGGTTTTATATCAGTAAAATTTCCAGCTAACTATAACTGGTGTGAAACCTATGGTTTTTTCAGTGAATTTAATAGGTTTTTTAAATGCTAATTCCTAACTATAACTGGTGTGAAACCTATGGTTTTTTCAGTGAATTTCATAGGTTTTTTAAATGCTAATTCCTTTCTATATCGAGTTTCTAACCTTTTTTTTTTTTACAATTTGCTGTTTTTTTGTAAGTATTCATTTTTTTTTTATATAATTTTTTTCTTTTGCGCTCTGGGTGCGCACTCCGGGAAGCTTTCAGCTAAGCTCTCCGGTAAGCTTTCCGGTGAGCTCACCTGAAAGCGAACCCAGAGCGCTACTGTCGTTCATGAAAAAAAATATGAATGAAAAGTTAATAATAATGCAAAACATTTCGTACCATACAAATAAAATCAGTTTTTTTTATAAGGAAAATGATTATGCATTTCTGTAAAAGTTTGATGACGTCACTTCAGCGCGCAACGTAAGTGCCCTCGGAAGCGCTTACGTTCACGCCGCGTAAAAGCACCCAGAAGCGCCTACGATCGCGCCACGTTTGCGCCCCGGAAGCGCCTACGATCGCGCTGCGTAAACGCACCCGAAAGTGCTCCGGAGCGCGCAGCGTAAACGCATCGGGTCATGTGACCCTAAAATAACACTTTTCATTGGTTGCTAACAGTTTTTTTTACAATGAATGAAATCCCCACCCATTTCCTTCACTTCTTCTTTCACTTTTGTGACTGAAAGACCTGTTTTTTGCACCTGGATCTTTCGTGATTTACCATGGCTGCCAGAGAATCCAGCAGTGAGGATGAACCTGAGTTCATCAATGAAGAGCCTCCTACCCCAAAGGTGAAGGAACATTTCATATGGAAATGTTTTAAGATTCCAGCTGACCAGAAGAAGGTGAATGCACCAAAAGTGGAGTCCAGGATCTGCAAACAGGTCCTGTCACGGGGTGACCCCAAAAAAAAGTACTCTTTTGGGAACTTTACGATGATCGACATGTGGAGAGGAGGCACCCCCAGAATTTTGCCCGGGAAAGTGTCAGGGCTCTGGCACAAGAGGTTCCCAGAGATGGGGCCTCTACATCAACCGGAGGAGCAACTTCTTCTGGGAGAGGGCAATCGCAGGAGCAGGTGCCAAACATACAACCTGCTTTTAACCATGGTGTCCTCAGATGCAGATACTGCAATCAACTGCTTACCTTTGGAGAACAAAGTGTCCAGCTCATGGTTTGAGCATTAGAAAACCATTGCTGCCCTTTCCACCCCTAATTTTTTTTGTTCTTTTTGCTCCTGTTGAGCAGTTTCCATTCCCTGTTTTTGTTCCTGTTCAGTTAAAAGAAGAAAACCAAAAGTTCTTTTCAGAACTACCTCCAATTCTCATCAAAGAGCTATATTCTTAAAAAAATGAAGAGTAAGTGAAATATAGTGCATTGATAATTGAAAGGAGAATGAGTAAGAAAGAACAGAAAGGTATGAGAGGAAAAAAGAAGTGAAGTAGGAGGACTTAAAGAAGGTGAGTGTTAGAAAAGAAAGTAAGGAGAAGAAGAATGAATATGGGGAATGTTGATATTCAAAGAAAATGTTGAAAAGGAGGGGTGTGGAAGGGTAAGAAAAGATGCATTGCTGTAGTTGAAAGTAGAAGGCCTCATTTATGAAGGCAAGCGTCACTTTAACGCCACCAAAGCATCACTTTTTGTGACACAACATTCCAATAAAAAATGCACCTTATTTATTCATATTTACAAAGTGGTGTTCCTTGGTAAATAAATCACTTTGTAAACCCCTGTGCCACATTATTCCTATGTCAGGTGTAATGTATGCAAAAGGGACGTATTGACGCAAGAAAGGGTCGTAGAGGTGACATAGTGAATAAACTGGAGGCCTCTTTTCTGAAAAGTGACGCATCGCTACGTGAAAACAGCGATGCGTCACTTTTCTGGACGCACTCCTTATGACATTCCAGATGTGTCATATTTATTTTATGACTAATCAATTCGCAAGGAGTTACAGATACGTCAGTATTTCTGACGTATCTGTAAACACAAAAGTAACGCATTGCTGGAGTGCGTCACAAAAGTGACGCAACTCCAGTAATGTGTCCTTTCACATGGAAAAAGCACCATGTGAAAGGTCTGCTGTGAAGCAGGCGCAAGATTTTAACGCAAAAGCATCCTAAAAGTGACGCACTGAAATCTCAAAGATTTCACTGCGTCGCTATTACAAAGCTTTTTGCGGGGGAACACCCCCTCTGCATGCATTATACCTGACTCAGATATAATGTGGCGCAGGATTTTAAAAAGTGACCCATCTACCTAGATGCGTCACTTTTTAAATATAGTGCAACGAGGCGCATTTTCTTACACCACTGGTACGATGAGTCACTTTTCTGTGCGCACTCCTTATGACATTCCAGATATGTCATATTTAATTTTTGACTTATCAATTCGCCAGGAGTTACAGATATGTCAGTATTTCTGACGTATCTGTAAACACAAAAGTAACGCATTGCTGGAGTGCGTCACAAAAGTGACGCAACTACAGTAATGTGTCCTTTCACATGGAAAAAGCACCATGTGAAAGGTCTGCTGTGGAGCAGGCGCAAGATTTTGACGCAACAGCATCCTAAAAGTGACGCAGTGAAATCTCAAAGATTTCACTGCGTCGCTATTACAAAGCTTTTTGCGGGGGAACACCCTCTCTGCATGCATTATACCTGACGCAGATATAATGTGGTGCAGGATTTTAAAAAGTGACCCATCTACCTAGAGGCGTCACTTTTTAAATATAGCGCAACGAGGCGCATTTTTTTACACCACTGGTACAATGCGTCACTTTTCTGTGCGCACTCCTTATGACATTCCAGATATGTCATATTTAATGTATGAGGAATCATGTCGCAAGGAGTTACAGATATGTCAGTATTTCTGACGTATCTGTAAACACAAAAGTAACGCATTGCTGGAGTGCGTCACAAAAGTGACGCAACTCCAGTAATGTGTCCTTTCACATGAAAAAAGCACCATGTGAAAGGTCTGCTGTGAAGCAGGTGCAAGATTTTGACGCAATAGCATCCTAAAAGTGACGCAGTGAAATCTCAAAGATTTCACTGCGTCGCTATTACAAAGCTTTTTGCGGGGGAACACCCCCTCTGCATGCATTATACCTGATGCAGATATAATGTGGCGCAGGATTTTAAAAAGTGACCCATCTACCTAGATGCGTCACTTTTTAAATATAGCGCAACGAGGCGCATTTTTTTACACCACTGGTGCGATGCGTCACTTTTCTGTGCGCACTCCTTATGACATTCCAAGTAACGCATTGCTGGAGTGCGTCACAAAAGTGATGCAACTCCAGTAATGTGTCCTTTCACATGGAAAAAGCACCATGTGAAAGGTCTGCTGTGAAGCAGGCGCAAGATTTTGACGCCACAGCATCCTAAAAGTGACGCAGTGAAATCTCAAAGATTTCACTGCGTCGTTATTACCAAGCTTTTTGCGGGGGAACACCCCCTCTGCATGCATTATACCTGACGCTATTTTTAAAAAGTGACGCATCTAGGTACATGGGTCACTTTTTAATACTCTGCGCCACATTATATCTGCGTCAGGTATAATGTATGCAGAGGGGGCATTCCCCCGCAAAAAGCTTGGTAATAACGACGTACTGAAATCTATGAGATTTCTCTGCGTCACTTTTAGGATGCTGTTGCGTCAAAATCTTGCGCCTGCCTCGCGTCACTTTTATGTTTACAGATATGTCAGAAATACTGACATATCTGTAACTCCTCGCAACATGATTCGTCATACATTAAATATGACACATCTGGAATGTCATAAGGAGTGCGCACAGAAAAGTGACGCATCGCACCAGCAGTGTAAAAAAATGTGCCTCGTTGCACTATATTTAAAAAGTGACGCATCTAGATAGATGCGTCACTTTTTAAATATAGCGTAACAATGCGCATTTTTTTACACCGCTGGTGCGTCACAAAAATTGACGCACAGGCGGCGCAAAACTGGCAGCGCAAGGCCTTCATAAATATGGTCCTGGATTTTCCCCACGCTTCGCTCTCCGGTGCGCGTACCATGCGCTTCCCCCGCACAAAACGAAAAAAAAAAAAAAAATTGAATGCCCCGCAGGACCCTATTTTAGCCCCCACATCAACCTAGGGGGTCAGAGGGGGTCTACTCTTCTTATGGTCATTTGCCCCTTTTTTTTTCAAACCCCTTGTTTCTCGATTTTACCGAAACACAAGATGGCGGCCGCTCCAGACTGTTTAGAATGTTTACAGACACCCAAGAGCCAATCAGCTTTCTGCGCGCAAGTCGCGTGTCGCGCCAGGAGCGCACTCCGGTGCGCGCACCGGAGAGCGCCTATAGATATATATATTTTTTTGAACCTAAATTACTCAAAATCCACTGGAGCACATATCTTGAGACATAGCAAAGGCACATCGGGCTACCAGTCCCTACAATTTTGCCAAGTTTGGTGGAAATCCATTCAGCCGTTCGAGCTAAAAGTGAAATCGACCGCCCTATGGAAAGTAACATGGGGAAAACGCGTTTTGGGACCCCCCTTTTATCTCGGCCCCCGCTTGACGTATCCCCCCAAAACTTTCAAGGAAGAACCGGAGCTCGGCGAGGCCATTTTCAGGAAATTTTCAGGCAGATTCGTCAACCGGTGCCAAAGTTATTCCAAATAGAATTTTGAGATTTAACATTGAAAATAATCCTAACTATAACTACCTACTGACGACCGCCAGTAGGTAATATATATATATATGGATATATATATATATATATATATATATTCATAGAAAAAACCATAGGTTATAGTGGATATATAGTTAGGAATTTGCATTTACAAAACCTTGAAAATTCAATGAAAAAACCATTGGTTTTAGGCCATATATAGTTAGGGATTTGCATTTACAAAACCTTATTTTACTCGCATAAAACCATTGAAATTCCATATATAGTTATAAGCGCTAACTATATATCGCGCACCCGCAATCCACTGCTGATGATGTCACATATTACATCATTCATGACATGGTTAGTGACATCACTGATGACATCACTGATGACAACATCCAGTGACTGTATGTTTCTGTAAAGTTAAAATATGTTTACATATTGAAGAATGAGTGGATGTATAAGTGTCTGGATGAAGGATTTACTATTTGCATGACTGACTGATTGAGTGAGTGATTAAATGTGTCTCACTGAGTGCATGGGTTAGTGACTAAACTGTTTTAATTTGTGCATCATTATATCTGTTGTTCTACAAACTGCTGCATATGTTGATCAGTAGCTATATGAGTAACTGTATGGGTTATTGATTGGTTGTCCAAGTATTTGTATGGGAGACTGAGTGTGTGTGTATGGGTGGCTGGGAGGTGTGTGACTCTGTACATAGATGTGTGAGTAGTTAATTCACTATATGTATAGATTCAAAAGTGCATGTGCAAACAGCTGTATGGGCGGTTGACTGTGTGCATGAGTGTATTGGTGAGTGAATGGATATCTCAGTGCTACATGTCAAAGTAAGTACATATGTAAAACACAGTACATGTGAGAGTTGACATATATAAATAACTGTGCATAAGAGCCAGTGAATGTGTGAGTGGCTGTATGGATCATTGTGAACTTGTATCAGGGATTGTATAATAGAGTAAATATGTGTTAGTATATGTTTGAATAAGTAAAGTTTGTATAACTGTATAGTTGAGGAAATGGAGGTGTGATTGATTCTTTGCATGACTGACTAGGTGTGTGAGTAACTCCATGGATGAGTGACAGTCTGTGAGTGTCTGTTTACACTGATTGTATCTAAGGTTATATTAGAGTCTGAAGAGGTTCATCGTATTATCACATGAATGATATCATCAGTGATGTTATCAGTCATGTCAAATTAGATGTTTTCAGTGATGTCATCAGTGATGTCATTTGAGATGTCATCAGTGATGTCATCAGTGATGTCACTAACCATGTCATGAATGATGTAATATGTGACATCATCAGCAGTGGATTGCGGGTGCGCGATATATAGTTAGCGCTTATAACTATATATGGAATTTCAATGGTTTTATGCGAGTAAAATAAGGTTTTGTAAATGCAAATCCCTAACTATATATGGCCTAAAACCAATGGTTTTTTCATTGAATTTTCAAGGTTTTGTAAATGCAAATTCCTAACTATATATCCACTATAACCTATGGTTTTTTCTATGAATTTCATTGGTTTTTTAATAGCAAATATGAAAAGCTTTAAAATGTCAAGTACGTGATAGATAAAAACATTTTCGTATTTATGCACGCTGATGTGCTTTGAACGCTGCACCCCCCCCCCCTCTTTTGTCTTAGTAGTACTCTCTCTTTGCAGATAGTGAACGGTAGTTAACGCAAGCCTTTGCCCCCGTTGTAATCCGTCGTGCCAGCTTGTCTCTCCATTTGATTGATTGTTGTCCAAGCATTTACTGTTTTAGAATTGGTTCTCTTTGGATCATTCTCTATTTACAAACAAGCACAAAGTCGCAATACTCTGTTTAGTCTTTGCAGATAGTGAAAAATCGTGTAAAAAAATAAAAGTAATCGAGCAAAATCAGTAGGCCACTAATTGGATCTCTTTTTGACCTCGCTAAAATAGAAATATTAGGAACAACCCTTCATGAGAAATACGAAAATAGTGAGATAAACTGAGCTCCACACCATGAGGGCTGCAAGACAGCTCGACTCCGTCACCCACCCCGCCCAAAATAACGACAAACCCTATGCAAATATTATAAATATAGACAACACACCAGCAAAGAAACAGGGTAAAACATTTTATTAAAAAACTATTTACATAACGTTGGTTTATAAGATGATGTCAGTAGTGGACCGATGTGTGAATTGATCGAAAGCAGCACAAGGCTCCAAGATCCGGATGGCAAGCTCCTGGATGTTGGGTGCCATAGTTTAGAGTTCTGAATTTGAACCTTTTTCAATGCCTGTGCTTTGTTGAATCAAAATGGCGGCTTGACACAAAGCTGACTCAAGCGTTGCTACTGATGCTATGCAGACCAAAACTGGTTTTCAGTTTGTACATTTTTCTAGATTTTTCAATCCAAGTTTGGTTGACTTTGTAGAACGATGGCTTCAAATTTTCAACATACGGTGTGGTGGCGCTGACTGGGAGGGGGCGCTTTGCTCCTGCCCCCTCCCCAAGTAAGATTTTCATACGTGAAAGTACGTTAATGGTTTTGGTCCCTGAGATGCTTCGATGTCACTGCCATTCTCAAATAGCATAAGTTCTGGATGTTGGGTGCCATAGTTAAGAGTTCTGAGCAGTGCTTGTAACACTGTCTGAAGCTTATTTCCACCTACTGCAGCTTCACTATTCTCAAAGTAAGTGAGTGTCGTTTGTGGACCTGACTGCATTAGAAAACAATGTGATATGTTAGCTTCCTAAACAGCTTGACGGAGGCCCCTGAGGGGCGGTGTGATGGCCATGGACTCGGAGAAGACGCTTGGCTCCGACACCCTCCCCAAGTCTTATAGCACTGGTGTAGCCTGAGATCGCCTCCGACATAGGCGGCCGGCTCCCGGGGTCCGGCGGAACTTTTTGCCTTTTGATGACTCTTCAATTCTGGACCTTGTCCCACAATCCGTTTGACCTGAAGACAAGCTGTAGTGGGGCGCCCCTTTACCGTTTTAGTTGCCATTCCGCCCGCTTCTGCTACACTGTGCCTCTTCCGCCATTCAGCTGTTTACCGCCCGCTCTTGCGACTACAGCGTCTCGCTCACCATGTAGTTGAGTTGCTCCCGCTCCTGTGGTGCAGCGATAGGCGGCTGCCACAGGACTCTCAAAATGGCGGCCGGCTCTTCGGTTTTGGGCCTGGTCCACTAAAATGGCCCTGGGACACCTTGGAACTCGGACGCTTCCCTGATAGGGCTTGGGTCCCATTCTCGAAAAGCGTCCCCTCAGCCGTGAAGATTCTACAAAAGTCTTGGGGGCCTCCGACTCCCGCAGGCTTCTGGTGGGGAGCGGCTGCCATGATTGCTCGTGGAATGGCCACGACGGAGCTACGAGATGGTAGTGGTCTCATGCTGACGCCAGCTTTAGTCTGAAACAAGAACTTGCCCTCCCCTCTTTGACTGATGGTTCTTGTTGCCTGTCCCCTCTGTTGTCACGTGGGCCGGCCACGGAGCAAACTGAAATCGTATATGATGAGGAGACATTTACACTGTAGAGGAACGTAACGAGCGGGCCATTAGGTTGCAAGAACTAAGGTGTCTAACAGTTGCGGAATCGGTGGACATACATTTTGTAATTAAAATAGGACAGGGCCACTTACAATAACATTTTCTAGATATACATTTGCGGGCAAGGAGTTACGAGTCCCATTTATACCGGCGCCATTTTGGGCGAGGCCGGGCAGGTCCAAGATATAGTCAAAATGTCTCCACCAACCATCGGCCAGACCAGAACCCCTTTCGGCCCTTTATGCTACAAGATGGTGTCTTCCATTCAGAAAATATTGTTGGCAGCATTTTGAAAGGAAACAGAAACAGCCGTTCTCCTAGTGAGTTTCACATTGTTACATTTAGGAAGAATGTTGAAGAGTAGTATGTGGAAAATCTGAAGCCATTTTTCTACAAACTCTCAATCAGACTTGGATGGAAAAAAAAAACATGAAGAATGTACAAACTGAAAACCAATTTTTGTCTGTATAGCATCAACAGTAACGCTTGAGTCAGCTTTGTGTCAAGCCGCCATTTTCATTCAATCAATAGCGTCCCCCTGCACACATTTAGGGACCTGGTCGTGTCTTCAGATGAAACGGATTGTAGGAAAAGAAGCAGAAAGGAAAAGGAAAAAAGTTCCGCCGGACCTCGGGAGCCGGCCGCCCATCTCATGTGCGACCTTTGGCCACACCAGGGCAATAGTGAAGCTGCAGCAGGTGCAAATAAGCCTCAGACAGTCTTACAAGCACTGCTCAGAACTCTCAACTGAGGCACTCAACATCCAGGACTTGCCATTCGGATCTTGGCGCCTTGTGCTGGTTCCGACCTATTCACACATCGGTCCACTACTGACATCACCTCATAAGCCAACGGGGCACCCCACGCCGACTTTCGGCGCAGCATTGTAGGATGGCCACACCAGTGCGGCAACTTGCTGGACACAACATCGGGGCCATCCAGATCTCGGCGCGTTCGACTCACTGTACCGCAACAGTGACCGCAACTCAGCTGGACACGCCGTCTTTCGGCGCAGCATTGTAGGATGGCCACACCAGTGCGGCAATTTGCTGGACACCACCTCGGTGCCATCCGGATCTCGGCGCGTTCGAGTCACTGTACCGCAACAGTGACCGCAACTCAGCTGGACACGCCGTCTTTCGGCGCAGCATTGTATGATGACCACACCAGTGCGGCAATTTGCTGGACACCACCTCGGTGCCATCCGGATCTCGGCGCGTTCGAGTCACTGTACCGCAACAGTGACCGCAACTCAGCTGGACACGCCGTCTTTCGGTGCAGCATTGTAGGATGGCCACACCAGTGCGGCAATTTGCTGGACACCACCTCGGTACCATCCGGATCTCGGCCCGTTGTGCTACCTTCGGCCTATTCGCACATCGGTCCGCTACTGACGCCGCCTCACGTGCCAACGGATTTTCTACGCTTTTTGTAGCCCTATGCCGCATAACAGGTCATGTGACTTGTTTATAAAACTTTTCATTGGTTCATTTTACTTTTGGTTTCCTAAAGATGGAAGGCTTGGTCATATGACCTAAAAATAACACTTTTCATTGGTTTAGAATTTTTTTTTTTCCCAAACGATGAAAGCCCCACCTTGTTTCTGGATCATTCAGACTGAAGCTGGCGTCAGCATGAGAGCACCACCATCTCGTGGCTCCGTCGTGGTCATTCCACGAGCAATCATGGCAGCCGCTCCCCACCGGAAGCCTGCGGGAGTCGGGGGCCCCCAAGACTTTTGTAGAATCTTCACGGCTGAGGGGACGCTTTTCGAGAATGGAGCCCAAGCCCTAGCAGGCAAGCGTCCGAGTTCCAAGGTGTCCCAGGGCCATTTCAGTGGACCAGGCCCAAAACCGAGGAGCCGTCCGCCATTTTGAGAGCCATGTGGCAGCCGCCTATCGCTGCACTGCAAGAGTGGGAGCAACTCAACAACATGGTGAGCGAGACGCTGTAGCCGCAAGAGCGGGCGCAACTCAGCTAGATGGCCGCCACCTGGGGAGGCCCGTTCACGCCGCCTCCCCCACCCCCGGGCCGCCGCACGCCAATTTTCGGAGCAGCATTGTAGGATACCAAAACCAGTGCGGCAGTTTACTGGACATCACCTGGGTGCCTGTCGTACATGTTGTGTCAGCCATGTGACACTGGACACAGACCGCTACTGACGAGGCCTCCCCCCGCACCACCCGGGACGCCCCACGCTGTTTTTCTGTGCTGCATTGTAGGATCCCAAAACCAGTGCGGCACCCAGGCTACATCACCTGGGTGCCGTCCAGAACTCTGCACGTTGTGCTGCCTTGGGACTATTCGCACAAAAGACAGCTTCTAACCATTGTTGCTTCTTTTTGGGCTGAAAAATGTTTAAATGTTTTTACAGTTTTTGTTCCGTTCGTTATAGTTAATAGTTAATAAAGTTTTATAATCTTACTTTGTTGGAGTGTTATCTATTTTTTTAAAAACGGGTGAATGGGGCCTTGAATCGGGTTATTGTCATGTGTGGGCTTTGGAAGTGTGCTGCTGCAGGATCGGACATTTCAAACTCAAATGCACGTTCTTTTTCCTACCTTTCCGAAGCATGGAGCGCAATAGCAGGCAGAGAAAGGGTGATGCACGTGTTGAACACTACCTGACCTGGCAAGTTGCTGGCAGTGCCCCCCCGCCCGCTCCTGAAAGAGGGCACACACACACCGCCGCCCCGAGTACTTCACAAATCTTTAAAAGACCATGCTCTTGTTCATGAGGCTTAAATGGTTTATCACCTCTTCTAGAACCCCTGCATCGACCCTCTGACGTTTCCTGGAAAAATTACCATGTAACACAATACCAATCCCTGTCAGCTGAAACCCCCAAGGAATCGTGGGGCATATTATAAAGGGGGTTTATCTCCGCTTTTTTGGCTTTAAAAGCCATGAAAGCGGAGATAAAATTATCTCCCTATTACCAAGCTGTCGCTAACACCAGTTAGTGACAGCTAAAAGGAGATAGCGACCATCTTGGGCCCCGCTTTGCATGTCAGTGATACTTATCACTAATGACAGGCAAAGTGGCGTGCCAAGATGTTAGCGACTGGAAACAGTCCCTAACATCGCTATCTTCTATTACCAACTTTTGGAGATATTCGCGCTAAGCGCGAATATCTCCAAAATCTAACACCTGCCCTGAGCAGTTCTTAGCCATGTTATCCAATGGGAGGTGGATAACATGGCTAAGAGCATTTGCTCGATAATACATGAATATCGCTGACTTTTCTGCGATAATAGCAAGGTTTATCTGCGATAAAAATCGCCGATGTGCGGCGATAATTTTTGTCTCTAAACAAGTTAGAGACAAAAATTATCGCTAGTAGTTCGTAATATGCCCCCGGGTTTTTGCTTGCAGAAATCGGGAGGCGGGAGACTAGCACTGAAATCAGTAGTCACACGCCTGAATCGGGAGGGTTGGCATGTCTGAATTCTCTACAGCTGGGGCCATAAACTACATCCGCAGGGGTAGGTGATAGCCTGGAACCAGCCTGGCATCTAAAATGGCTGCCGTGCACGACAAAATTGTGGCATTGGAAAAAAGGCAAGATGGCGCAGCCGCTGGAAGAGATGTATCAACATATATCAGCCTCCTCAGCCACCCTCAGGAAACATAGGGGATTAGGATACGTCTCCCGCACCCCCTTATACCTAGTAATGTAATTAACGAAGCACAAAATGGCGAATTCCCGTTTCACTACCAGTTTGCGGCCCAGTTCGCGGCCCGTGAAGCGCTTCTACCGTGAAAAATCATATTTTTTTCTTTTCCCCACAGGACCCTTTAATAACCCCAACAACATTCCTAGGGGGTCAAGAGGGGGATACCTTGCCCCCTTTCATTAAATTCCCCTTTCGTTTTTCACCTCTTCTTCTCTCTCGATCCTACCGAGAGACAAGATGGCGGCCGCTCCGGACTGTCACGCAGCAAAAAAAAAAAAAGCTCACGCACAGCCGCTGGAAGAGATGTATCAACATATATCAGCCTCCTCAGCCACCCTCAGGAAACATAGGGGATTAGGATACGTCTCCCGCACCCCCTTATACCTAGTAATTTAATTAACGAAGCACAAAATGGCGAATTCCCGTTTCGCTACCAGTTTGCGGCCCAGTTCGCGGCCCGTGAAGCGCTTCTACCGTGAAAAATCATTTTTTTTTCTTTTCCCCACGGGACCCTTTAATAACCCCAACAACATTCCTAGGGGGTCAAGAGGGGGATACCTTGCCCCCTTTCATTAAATTCCCCTTTCGTTTTTCACCTCTTCTTCTCTCTCGATCCTACCGAGAGACAAGATGGCGGCCGCTCCGGACTGTTTAGAATGTTGACAGACACCGGAGAGCCAATCAGCTTTCTGCGCGCAAAGTTCCGAAACGCAAAAAGTAAGCGGACCGGATCGCTGCCCGGAGCGCTGTTACAGATATATATCTTGATTTAAACGTTAATTTCTCAAAATCCACTGAAGCACATATATTGAGACCTAGCAAAGGCACATCGGGCTAACAGTCCCTACAATTTTGCCAAGTTTCGTGCAAATCCATTCAGCCGTTCGAGCTAAAAGTGAGGCCAAACGCCCTATGGAAAACTCAATGCAAAAAACGCGTTTTGGGACCCCCCTTTTTTCTCAGCCCCCCCTTGACGAAACCCCACCAAATTTTCAGGGGCTGCTCAGAAACAAAATGTGCCATTTTCCTGAAAATTTCAGCCGATTCGGTCCACAAACGCCAAAGTTATTAGACATAGAATTTTCAGAAATCCCATAGGGAATTAATCCTAACTATATATACCTACTGGCGATAGCCAGTAGGTAATAAATATATATATATATATATATATATATATATATATATATATATATATATATATATATATATATATATATATATTACCTACTGGCGATAGCCAGTAGGTATATATAGTTAGGATTTTTTTCCTATGGGATTTTTGAAAATTCTATGTCGAATAACTTTGGCTTATGTCGACAGAATTGGCTGAAATTTTCAGGAAAATGGAACATTTTGTTTCTGAGCAGCCCCCGAAAATTTGGGGGGGTTTCGTCAAGGGGGGGCCGAGAAAAAAGGGGGGTCCCAAAACGTGTTTTTCCCATGCAATTTTCCATAGAGCGGTTGGCCTCACTTTTAGCCTGAACGGCTGAATGGATTTACACCAAACTTGGCAAAATTGTAGGGACTGGTAGCCCGATGTGCCTTTGCTATGTCTCAAGATATAGGCTCCAGTGGTTTTTACGAAAATTAACTTTGAAAAATATATATTGGGCTACATTGGGCTATATATATGTTGGAGCCCAAATGTAGCCCAATGTAGCCCAATGTAGCCCAATGTAGCCCAAAGATGGCCACCAGAGACAAAAAAAACCAAATGTAGCCCAAATATCAGCCAGATGTAGCCCAACTATAGCCCAATGACAGATTGTCCCAGAGTGTTCTAAAGAACAACTAGAGTGCTAACAGTCCTACTTATTACAAAGGTATGGCACACCTGAAGCCATCTTGATTGGAATAAAGTGGTAACTCTTAAAACATTTAATTTAAAAAGGAACAAAATGAGGGGGTACATTTTGCCATAGAAAGTATGATTAGCGAATATATGACGAAATCCCGCATACCATCAGTCCGCAAAATAAATCCCGCATGTACTATTAGGCCGCAAATTAAAATAACGAAAACTTTTAGAACGAATATGCCTTTAGCATACACTAAACAACTAAACTACCCTAAACCCTAAAACACTACCCCCAGCATGACCCTACACTACACAAACAGTACAACACTACCCTAAACCCTAAAACACTACCCCCCAGCATGACCCTACACTACACAAACACTACAACACTACCCTAAACCCTAAAACACTACCCCCAGCATGACCCTACACTACACAAACACTACAACACTACCCTAAACCCTAAAACACTACCCCCAGCATGACCCTACACTACACAAACACTACAACACTACCCTAAACCCTAAAACACTACCCCCAGCATGACCCTACACTACGCAAACACTACAACACTACCCAAAACCCTAAAACACTACACCCCAGCATGACCCTACACTACGCAAACACTACAACACTACCCTAAACCCTAAAACACTACCCCCAGCATGACCCTACACTACACAAACACTACAACACAACCCTAAACCCTAAAACACTACCCCCAGCATGACCCTACACTACGCAAACACTACAACACTAACCTAAATCCTAAAACACTACCCCCAGCATGACCCTACACTACGCAAACACTACAATACTACCCAAAACCCTAAAACACTACACCCCAGCATGACCCTACACTACGCAAACACTACAACACTACCCAAAACCCTAAAACACTACACCCCAGCATGACCCTACACTACGCAAACACTACAACACTACCCTAAACCCTAAAACACTACCCCCAGCATGACCCTACACTACGCAAACACTACAACACTACCCTAAACCCTAAAACACTACCCCCAGCATGACCCTACACTACGCAAACACTACAACACTACCCTAAACCCTAAAACACTACCCCCAGCATGACCCTACACTACGCAAACACTACAACACTACCCTAAACCCTAAAACACTACCCCCAGCATGACCCTACACTACGCAAACACTACAACACTACCCTAAACCCTAAAACACTACCCTCAGCATGACCCTACACTACGCAAACACTACAACACTACCCAAAACCCTAAAACACTACCCCCAGCATGACCCTACACTACGCAAACACTACAACACTACCCTAAATCCAAAGACACTACCCCCAGCATGACCCTACACTACGCAAACACTACAACACTACCCAAAACCCTAAAACACTACACCCCAGCATGACCCTACACTACGCAAACACTACAACACTACCCTAAACCCTAAAACACTACCCCCAGCATGACCCTACACTATGCAAACACTACAACACTACCCTAAACCCTAAAACACTACCCCCAGCATGACCCTACACTACGCAAACACTACAACACTACCCTAAACCCTAAAACACTACCCCCAGCATGACCCTACACTACGCAAACACTACAACACTACCCAAAACCCTAAAACACTACCCCCAGCATGACCCTACACTACGCCAACACTACAACACTACCCAAAACCCTAAAACACTACCCCCAGCATGACCCTACACTACGCCAACACTACAACACTACCCAAAACCCTAAAACACTACCCCCAGCATGACCCTACACTACGCAAACACTACAACACTACCCAAAACCCTAAAACACTACACCCCAGCATGACCCTACACTACGCAAACACTACAACACTACCCAAAACCCTAAAACACTACCCCCAGCATGACCCTACACTACGCAAACACTACAACACTACCCAAAACCCTAAAACACTACCCCCAGCATGACCCTACACTACGCAAACACTACAACACTACCCTAAACCCTAAAACACTACACCCCAGCATGACCCTAAACTACGCAAACACTACAACACAACCCTAAACCCTAAAACACTACCCCCAGCATGACCCTACACTACGCAAACACTACAACACTATCCTGAACCCTAAAACACTACCCCCAGCATGACCCTACACTACGCAAACACTACAACACAACCCTAAACCCTAAAACACTACCCCCAGCAACCCTAAACCCTAAAACACTACCCCCAGCATGACCCTACACTAAACAACCACCACAACTCTACACTACACTAACACAACACTACACTACACAACACTACACTACACTACACAATCACTAACCCACGAAAAAAATAACACAAACCCACTTACCTCTCTCGTCATCGTGGTTTTCACAACGCAAATGCATTTACCATACATGCCTTTAAAACGTAATTCTTTGTAAAGGCATGCGCGATAAATGCACATGCGTTTTGAAAAAATGCGGGATAATGGTATGCGAGCTCAATGACCTTGCGGGATAATGGTATGCGGACTGAAAGTCTGCGGGATAAAAAATGCGGGAAAATGGCTGCAAACCATGATTAGCAGCAGACTTCCCTGGTGAGCACTAGCTTTACTAAGGCGCTTCCCGGTACGCGAACCGGGCAGCTAACCGGCAGCGTAACGGGAGTCCGCCATCTTGTGTTTTTGGAGCGTCCGGTTCGCGTACCGGGTAGCGTCCCGGTAAGCGTAACAAGGGGAAAACCAAGAGAAACAGTAAAAAAAAAATTAAGGGAATAGATTTCCAGCAAACTTGGCAAAATTGTAGGGACTGTTTGTTTGATGTGCCTTTGCAAGGCCTCAAGATATGTGCACGTGTGGATTTTGTCTAATTAAGGTTAAAAAAAATATATATATCTGAAAGCGTGCTCCGGCACGCTTACGTTACGGGTTTTGTTTGCGCTGCAGAACCGATACGTCACGGTTATGCGCCGCGTCATGAGGCGTCTCACGTGGCTACGTGATACGTCACGTAATAAAGAATATATTTTACAGCTATAGATATTAGCTTTTAAAAAACCAATGAAATTCACTGAAAAAACCATAGGTTATAGACCATATATAGTTAGGAATTTGCATTTACAAAACCTTGAAATTCACTGAAAAAACCATAGGTTAGAGACCATATATAGTTAGCTGGACATTTTATTGACATAAAACCAATGAAATTCCATATATAGTTAGTTGCACTAACTATATATCGCGCACCCGCAATCCACTGCTGATGATGTCACATATTACATCATTCATGACATGGTCAGTGACATCACTGATGACATCACTGATGACATCTCAAATGACATCACTGATGACATCACTGATGACATCTCAAATGACATCAGTGATGACATCATGACACACCAATACCAGTTACTACATACGCACTCACTGATTCCTACGTCTACACACACATTCACTCATTCACCCATACAATCACTCATACATACAGTCACTCATTATTACAACACTATCATATGCACTCATACACCTATGCAGACACTCACACACTGCCACTCATCCATGGAGTTACTCACACACCTAGTCAGTCCTGTAAAGAATCAATCACACTTCCATTTCCTCATCTATACAGTTAAACACAGAACACCATACTTCAGTGACATCACTGATGACATCACTGATGACATCTCAAATGACATCACTGATGACATCATGACACACCAATACCAGTTACTACATACGCACTCACTGATTCCTACGTCTACACACACATTCACTCATTCACCCATACAATCACTCATACATACAGTCACTCATTATTACAACACTATCATATGCACTCATACACCTAGTCAGTCCTGTGAAGAATCAATCACACTTCGATTTCCTCATCTATACAGTTAAACACAGAACACCATACTTTTCACACATATACTAACACATACTTACTCTCTTATACAATCACTGATACAAGTACACATTGATATGCACAGAGTCACACACCTCCCAGCCAGCCACACACACACTCAGTCTTCCATACATCCACTCATTCTTCAATATGTAAAACATATTTAAACTTTACAAAAACACACAGACACTAGATGATGTCATCAGTGATGTCATTTGAGATGCCATCAGTGATGTCATCAGTGATGTCATTTGAGATGTCATCAGTGATGTCATCAGTGATGTCACTGACCATGTCATGAATGATGTAATTTGTGACATCATCAGCAGTGGATTGCGGGTGCGCGATATATAGTTAGTGCAACTAACTATATATGGAATTTCATTGGTTTTATGTCAATAAAATGTCCAGCTAACTATATATGGTCTCTAACCTATGGTTTTTTCAGTGAATTTCAAGGTTTTGTAAATGCAAATTCCTAACTATATATGGTCTATAACCTATGGTTTTTTCAGTGAATATATATATATATATATATATATATATATATATATATATATATATATATATATATATATATATATATATATATATTACCTACTGGCGATAGCCAGTAGGTATATATAGTTAGGATTTTTTCTCTATGGAACTTTTGAAAATTCTATGCCTAATAACTTTGGCGTTTGTGGACGGAATTGGCTGAAATTTTCAGGAAAATGGCACATTTTGTTTCTGAGCAGCTCCTGGAAATTTGGGGGGGTTCGTCAAGGGGGGGCTGAGAAAAAAGGGGGGTCCCAAAACACGTTTTTCCCATGTTAATTTCCATAGGGCGGTTGGCCTCACTTTTAGCCCGAACGGCTGAATGGATTTCCACGAAACTTGGCAAAATTGTAGGGACTGTTAGCCCGATGTGCCTTTGCTAGGTCTAAATATATGTGCTTCAGTGGATTTTGAGAAATTAACGTTTAAAACAAGATATATATCTGTAACAGCGCTCTGGGCAGCGCTCCGGTTCGCGAACTTTTCGCATATCGGAACTTTGCGAAGCGAAGCTGATTGGCTCTCCGGTGTCTGTCAACATTCTAAACAGTCCGGAGCGGCCGCCATCTTGTCTCTCGGTAGGATCGAGAGACAAGAGGAGGCCAAAACAAAGGGGGAAATGAAGGAAAGGGGGCAAGGTAGACCCCTTCTGACCCCCTAGGATTGATGAGGGGGATATTATAGAGCCACGCCGGGCCCCAAAAAAAAAAAAAAAAATCCGATTTTTTTCGCCGTAGAGACGCGTCTTGGTTCGCGAACCGGGCAGCTAACCGGGCAGCTAACCAGGAAGCTAACCGGCAGTGTAACCCAAAAAAAAAAAAAAAAAACAAACGATTTTTTTCGCCGTAGAGACGCGTCTTGGTACGCGAACCGGGCAGCTAACCGGGCAGCTAACCGGGAAGCTAACCGGCAGTGTAACCCAAAAAAAAAAAAACGATTTTTTTCGCCGTAGAGACGCGTCTTGGTACGCGAACCGGGCAGCTAACCGGGCAGCTAACCGGGAAGCTAACCGGCAGTGTAACGGGAGTCTGAGGAGTAGCTGATTGGCTGTCAATATTGTAAACAGTCCGGAGCGGCCGCCATCTTGTCTCTCGGTAGGATCAAGAGACAAGAGGAGGCCAAAACAAAGGGGGAAATGAAGGAAAGAGGGCAAGGTAGACCCCTTCTGACCCCCTAGGATTGATGAGGGGGATATTATAGAGCCACGCCGGGCCCAAAAAAAAAAAAAAAAATTCCGATTTTTTCGCCGTAGAGACGCGTCTTGGTACGCGAACCAGGCAGCTAACTGGGCAGCTAACCGGGAAGCTAACCGGCAGTGTAACCCAAAAAAAAAAAAATAATCCGATTTTTTCGCCATAGAGACGCGTCTTTGTACGCGAACCGGGCAGCTAACCGGGCAGCTAACCGGGAAGCTAACCGGCAGTGTAACGGGAGTCTGAGGAGTAGCTGATTGGCTGTCAATATTGTAAACAGTCCGGAGCGGCCGCCATCTTGTCTCTCGGTAGGATCGAGAGACAAGAGGAGGCCAAAACAAAGGGGGAAATGAAGGAAAGAGGGCAAGGTAGACTCCTTCTGACCCCCTAGGATTGATGAGGGGGATATTATAAAGCCACGCGGGGCCAAAAAAAACCAAAAAAAAAATCAGATTTTTTCGCCGTAGAGACGCGTCTTGGTACGCGAACTGGGCAGCTAACCGGGCAGCTAACCGGGAAGCTAACCGGCAGTGTAACGGGAGTCTGAGGAGAAGCTGATTGGCTGTTATCATTGTAAACAGTCTGGAGCGGCCGCCATCTTGTCTCTCTGTGGGATCGAGAGACAAGAGGTGGAAAAAAAAAGGTGTAAATGAATGAAAGGGGTAAGGCAGACCCCTCCTGAACCCCTAGGATTGATGAGGGGGCTATTAAAGTTCCCTGGGGGGTGAAAAAAAAAAAAATTGCGATTTTGCGCGGTAAAGGTGCTTCCTGGTACGTTAACCAGGCAGCTAACCGGCAGCGTAACGGGAGTCCGACATATTGTGTTTTTTGAACGTTTGTGATATGTGCACGTGTGGATTTTGTCTAATTAAGGTTAAAAAAATATATATATATCTTTAAGCGTGTTCTGGCGCGCTTACGTTTTGGGTTTGGTTTGCGCTGCAGAGACGATACGTCACGGTTATGCGATGCATCATGAGGCGTCTCACGGGCTACGTGATACGTCACTTAATAAAGAATATATTTTACAGCTATAGATATTAGCTTTTAAAAAACCAATGAAATTCACAGAAAAAACCATAGGTTATAGACCATATATAGTTAGGAATTTGCATTTACAAAACCTTGAAAATTCACTGAAAAAACCATAGGTTATAGACCATATATAGTTAGGGATTAGCATTTAAAAAACCTTATTTTATTTGCACAAAACCATTGAAATTCCATATATAGTTAGTTGCACTAACTATATATCGCGGACCCGCAATCCACTGCTAATGATGTCACATATTACATCATTCATGACATGGTCAGTGACATCACTGATGACATCACTGATGACATCTCAAATGACATCACTGATGACATCACTGATGACAATACCCAGTGACTGTATGTTTCTGTAAAGTTAAAATATGTCTTACATATTGAAGAATGAGTGGATGTATAAGTGTCTGGATGAAGGATTTAGTAGGTGCATGACTGACTGTATGAGAGAATGATTAAATGTGTCTCACTGAGTGCATGGGTTAGTGATTAAAGTGTCTTAATTTGGCAATCATTATTTATGTTCTTCTGTAAACTGCTGCATGTTTAAATCAGTAGCTATATCAGTAACTATATGGGTTATTGAATGGTTGCCCAAGTATTTGTATGGGAGACTGAGTATGTGTGTGGGTGGCTGGGAGGTGTATAACTCTGTGCATAGATGTGTGAGCAGTTGATTCCCTAGGTGTATGGGTTCAAAAGTGCATGTAGAAACAGCTGTATGGACAGTTGACTGTGTGCATGAGTATATTATATATTATATTATATATATATATATATATTCACTGAAAAAACCATAGGTTATAGACCATATATAGTTAGGGATTAGCATTTAAAAAACCTTATTTTATTTGCACAAAACCATTGAAATTCCATATATAGTTAGTTGCACTAACTATATATCGCGCACCCGCAATCCACTGCTGATGATGTCACATATTACATCATTCATGACATGGTCAGTGACATCACTGATGACATCACTGATGACATCTCAAATGACATCACTGATGACATCTCAAATGGCATCACTGATGACATCACTGATGACATCTCATTTGACATTACTGATCACATCACTGATGATATCATTCATGTGATAATACGATGAATCTCTTCAGACTCTAATATAACCTTAGATACAATCAGTGTAAACAGACACTCACAGACTGTCACTCATCCATGGAGTTACTCACACACCTAGTCAGTCATGTAAAGAATCAATCACACCTCCATTTCCTCAACTATACAGTTATACAAACTTTACTTATTCAAACATATACTAACACATATTTACTCTCTTATACAATCCCTGATACAAGTTCACAATGATCCATACAGCCACTCACACATTCACTGGCTCTTATGCACAGTTATTTATATATGTCAACTCTCACATGTACTGTGTTTTACATATGTACTTACTTTGACATGTAGCACTGAGATATCCATTCACTCACCAATACACTCATGCACACAGTCAACCGCCCATACAGCTGTTTCCACATGCACTTTTGAAACCATACATCTAGTGAATCAACTGCTCACACATCTATGCACAGAGTCATACACCTCCCAGCCACCCACACACACACTCAGTCTCCCATACAAATACTTGGGCAACCAATCAATAACCCATATAGTTACTCATATAGCTACTTATCAACACATGCAACAGTTTACAGAACAACAGACATAATGATGCACAAATTAAGACAGTTTAGTCACTAACCCATGCACTCAGTGAGACACATTTAATCACTCACTCATACAGTCAGTCATGCACCTACTAAATCCTTCATCCAGACACTTATACATCCACTCATTCTTCAATATGTAAGACATATTTTAACTTTACAGAACCATACAGTCACTGGATGTTGTCATCAGTGATGTCATCAGTGATGTCGTTTGAGATGTCATCAGTGATGTCATCAGTGATGTCACTGACCATGTCATGAATGATGTAATATGTGACATCATCAGCAGTGGATTGCGGGTGCGCGATATATAGTTAGTGCAACTAACTATATATGGAATTTCAATGGTTTTGTGTGAGTAAAATAAGGTTTTGTAAATGCGAATTCCTAACTATATATGGTCTATAACCTATGTTTTTTTCAGTGAATATATATATATATATATATATATATATATATATATATATATATATATATATATATATATATATATATATATATCTCCAGTTTCCACCCTCAGCGCCGCTTGCACGTGCCAAAAAAACAAGAGAGACTGACTCTTCCTTCTTTTCAGCAGCCGCTGTAAGTTTAATTTTTTCATTTCAATCAGTGCATTGCTGTGCTCACACCAATCACAGTCGCCTTGCTCGCTGGTAACAAGTGCTCACAATCCCTTAGATTTTTGAATAAACACCCCACCAATTCCCAGTCACCACAAAGTCATAGAAATCGACAACAGACTCGAACCAGCCTGTGTATACTGACATTAAATTGGAAATGCAGTGACAAAAAAACTCTATTATGATTTCTGTCTCACTACCCCATGCGCTTAACTCATTCAATTCATTTGAAAGATAAAGCACCATTCATATAAATTCAATATTCACATAAATAAATATATATACATCGACTTTAACATTGGGGAATAATTCATCTCGCTATATAAATACATATATATATATATATATATATATTCACTGAAAAAACCATAGGTTTCACACCAGTTATAGTTAGCTGGAAATTTTACTGATATAAAACCATTGAAATTCCCACGTTATAGTTAGTCGGACTCACTATAACTTGCGCGTGCAATGCACTGCTGATGACGTCACATATTACATCACTCATGACATGGTCAGTGACATCACTCATGACATCACTGATGACACCATCCAGTGAATATGTGTCTTTCTGAAAAATAAATATTAGTGAGTTATGTTTAAATATTTAAATACATATATTAGTGTTTCACTTTGTGTATAAGTGGCTACATGTGTTGATAAGTAGCTACATGCGTATGTATATGGGTTATTTGATATTTTTATTAGTATTAGTATGAGTGTCTATATGGTTTGGTGGAGGTATTACTTAGCACATAGATGCATGAGTGACTGACTCTTTGTTTGTATGTGTTTTGAAGACAGCATATGTACAGGACTGTATGGGTGGATGAGTGTCTATATGTGTTTGTTAGTGAGTGAATGACTGTCTCACTAGTGTCTTTATCAGTAACTACATATGTTTTAATCTAGTATATATGAATATTGATGTATATAACTGAGTATATGTGAGAGTAAGAGATTGTAAGATTTCCTGTTTAAATAAGTATGTGTTTCTATAAGTGATTGTTTAAGAGAATAAATATGTGTAATTTTCAATAGAAGTAAGGTGGAAGTGTGTGTATAACTCTATTTTCAAATAAATGGTTGTTCAATAGTTTATTTGCACGTGTGAATATGTGTGTGAGTAACTTTTGGATGAATGTCGGTGTGTAACAGAATGTATAGGTGTATCTCTTCATATGATGAGTGAGTATATGTATGAGTGACTATATAGAACTGTTGGTGAATGAGTGGATGAGTATATAGATAGTGGAAGTACAGAATTGCTTGTTGTAACTGATATAGGTATGTCCATTTTTTAAAAATTTCAGTTTCTATTTTTGAATATGTGTCTCAAGGGTTACTTTACACTGAGAGGAGGTCTGTCACTGTGTCACAAGGATGGTGTCATCAGTGATGTCATGAGTGATGTCACTGACCATGTCATGAGTGATGTAATATGTGACGTCATCAGCAGTGCATTGCACGCACAAGTTATAGTGAGTCCGACTAACTATAACGTGGGAATTTCAATGGTTTTATATCAGTAAAATTTCCAGCTAACTATAACTGGTGTGAAACCTATGGTTTTTTCAGTGAATTTAATAGGTTTTTTAAATGCCAATTCCTAACTATAACTGGTGTGAAACCTATGGTTTTTTCAGTGAATTTCATAGGTTTTTTAAATGCTAATTCCTAACTATAACTGGTGTGAAACCTATGGTTTTTTCAGTGAATTTCATAGGTTTTTTTAATGCTAATTCCTAACTTTTTATTCATACTCATACCTATGTGTTTTTTAGTGAATTGCTAAAGTATGTTTTTGTAAAAATGAACACTATAATGTATATTGCGATAATATTTTTAATTTAAAATATTTTTTTTTTATATTTCACTTCGGTGCGCTTTCGGTGCGCGCACTGGTGCGCGTACCGTCAGCGCACTAACAAAAAAAAAGAAAAAAAAATGAAGGAGGGACTGTGTAATAGATAGTAAGACAGATAAAAAGTGTAAAAGGAAGTAACTGAGAAAAGAAAAATGAGTAATGGAGCAAAAGAAAGAAGAAATAGGAAGAAGACTAAAGCAGAGGTTAAGGGAGAATGTAAATGGATGTTGAAAGTAAAAAGAAGGACAGTTAAGTATGGGAATGTCAGGTAGTGACGGAATCAGAGGAAAAGAATAGCAGTGATTGAGGGAAAGTAAATATCAGTGAATATAAGTAAAGAGGGGTGAAAGAGGGTACATGTAAGTGAATAAGGGTAACACATGGGGAGTAATAGACAGAAAGAAGAGAGAGAGTAAAAGAAGGACTGTCACAAAGGGACTAAGTGAACCAGTAAAAAAGGTAAGTGAAGGAGTGTGCATAGGCAGAAGTACTGAAAGAAATTGAATGTGGTCGGAAGTAAACATGCAACAAAAGAATAAGTGAGGGAAGCAAAGTAAGGAAATAGGTGTGCGGTAGGGTGACAGAAAAATAGTGAAAATAAAACAAAAGGTGATAACAAAAAACATTTTACAAACACACTTACCATATAATCTATGCAAATTTGTATCTGTGAAAGATAAAGGAAAAAACATGTTATAATTACATAAAAATGTATATTAAAATAGAAGAAACAGTTCATGAGGTTTAAAAATCTACAAAAGTTTACTTAGAAATGAAGCAATAGTAAAGGATACAAAAACAGAAAGAAAGTAATGTAGAAAGAAAAAAAAAGGAAAAAGAAATAGTTGGAGATCAAATTCCTAAAGGTAAAAAAGATACTAAAAGAATGTAAAATATCAAAACAAAATGAGTAAAGATAAGAAACTAAAAGAAAAATGATTGAAAAAGAGAGAAGTCAGATTGATAAACTATAAATAAAATAGAGGAATAGAAGATGATTGAGAGTGAGTGAAGTGAAGTCACAGAGTGAAGGGATGAAAGGAATGAAGTTAGTATAGAACGATGGATAAAACAGGAGTGAGAGAGTAAGTACACAGAAAGACAAAAGGAAGAACTAACTGAACTACAGTACAATGAGTGTGAAAGAAAAAAAAATGGAGAAAGAGAAAGAGGGTTAGGAAACTAAAGCAGTGGTACTAAGAGAATATAAAAAAGATAAAAAGTGGTGGAAGGAACTGAGGAAATGCAGATAGTTCTTATTACATTAAGAAGTTGTGAATGAAGTACAGTAAAGAAACAGCAATGAAAAAAGAGTGTAAATTAGTAAAGAGAGGTAAATAAGGGTGAAGAAGAAAATGAGTGCATAATAATGTGAACACAATATAAATTACATAAAGCAAACAACACAATAACTTCTACAATATGTTACATTATTTATTTTTGCTGTTCTCAGAATATATTGAATTCCACTTAAATTAGTGAGTTCAAAGTCTTCATCATATAACAGCGGGAAAAAAAAAACACAATCTAAAAGATTGTGTTTAAAAAAACCCATTCAAACATACATCTCATATATGTACACTAATCTTTGATTCACTTACTTTTCCATGAGGCCAAGTAGAAGATAGTGAAGGTCCTTTTGGTAGAAAAAAAGTCTGCTGTTCCTTATAAGTTCCATTTCATCGACTTCCTATGAAAAAAGATCTAAAAACATCATACCATACACAATCCTCACGGCCAATTTGTGTCAGATATATCGGTATTTTTTACTTTGAGATCCACTTAAAGTATCTACATGAGATTGCAGATAGTGAAGGTCCTTTTGGTGAAAAAAGTCTCCTGTGCTCTATAACTTCGATTTCATCAACTTCCTATGAAAAAAGATCTAACAACATCATATCTTACATTTTCCTCACGGCCAATTTGTGTCAGATATATCAGTATTTTTTACTTTGAGATCCACTTAAAGTATCTACATGAGATAAATAATTTCAAATATTAGATTAACTAACTAACTAACTAACTTTTATTAACTATTCCCGTCTTCAAAGGCCAATTCCCTTTACTAAAACTTTGGTTTTAAAAACACTAGATAAGAATTTGTAGAGTCATAAGGCAAACGTTGTTTATAAGTTAAATGAGAATCATTGCAGTAACTCCATCCATTTTCAGATTTTAAGTAGCATGTATAATGTCCTGAGGTGGTCGAAGGTCCATCATGATAAATAATAGCTTCAGTTGTAAAGGTCCTTCCAGAAATTGATAACTGAGAAGCCACAAAATTTTTGATAGAAGTTGTCAATTTAGTTCCATCAGGTCTACATCGTTGGAAAACTAAAATGATATACTGCCCATACCTTTGTATAAATAATGTGGACAGCATTGTACAGTTACATTGGGTACACACCATATTATGATCTGCTGCTTTAACTAGATTTTTAAAAGACACTGATTTACAGTCTGGTAAAGTCAAATATATAAATCTTTCAGTGTCTATTGTAGTAGTACTTGATAAACTACAATTGTGGCAGTCATGCTGCCATTGATAAGAAAGACTGAAAAGATTATCTACATCTACACCTTCATCTTCCAAAACACCAAACATATACATTAAAAATTCCTGACAATCCTGCTGAATGTTCTGTGAAAATTTATCTTGACCAGAACACAAATCTAAAATATTTCGAATTTCTGTTACACTTTCTATTTGTGCTGTAACACTGCTACATTTCTGAAACACAGAATTCAATAAACCACACAATCTTTGATCCCGATTTTCAACAATCTGTTCTTGTAAACTTTTAAGAAAAAAAACAACATTAACCACTACATTAGCATAGCAGTTGACACCAGAACTGTTTTCAAACTGAAATCCAACAACATTTTTTCCACAATTCTTTTTCTTCCTGTTTTCAATTACAGTTTTCTCTACTTTTTGTCTTTTTGCAACTACCTCACTACAATTATCCTCATTTCTTCTTTTTCGGCCTACCACACGTTTTTCAAACAGAGGATATTGAGGCAAATGTGGAGCATACTCTCTTCTTAACCTATTGTATTCTTTAACACAATCTAGATCTGCAGAAATCTTTGTCTCATCACACGCAATCAAATACAATCCTGATAAAGTTCTGACTCGAGATAATGCCACATATGCCATACCCTCTTTAAACACAGATCTTCCAATGTTCACCAATGCACTATCTACACTTAAACCTTGAGATTTATGAATTGTCACTGCATACGCCAAACAAACAGGAAACTGTTTTCGGCGAACATATAAGTCTTTTACAAGTAAAAATCTAGCAGAACAACGACTTATTTGTTGTACTTGTTCAATGCCATCAAATTTTATTTTTAAAAATTCAATTCCATCTCTATTTCTGTAATTCACAAAATCAACAACATAACCCATTGCTCCATTTACCAGACCGCTTTCAACATTTAAATTCCTTCTCAAAATGATACGACAATTTAAACACACATTCAGAGTCTTTTCAAAACCAGCTGTTTTTGAAATACTTTTCTCCAATGAATGCAATTTAATTTTCAAATTTTCTGACAAAACAATTGTTGCACCCATATGCTCTATTTTATCTATTGCTTCTAGTTTCACAATCTCTTCATTTTCTAAGTCTAACATTTTTTGGTTGAAGATGGAACATTCTTGCAGAGTTGGCATCAAACATATCCCAGATTTCTTCTCAGTCATTTTTTTAAAAATATTCTCTGGAAGAATGTTGTCATTTGGATACAAATTTGAAATTAATCGACTATGCAAAGCTTTTTTCCCTTTCTCAGTCATTTTTCCAATTCTTACATCTTGTAGAATATTTTTATAATCTTCATCCTTGGCCTGTCGCATATTTTGAAGCAGTTCAGCATATTTAAAATTTAGCCATATATTAACATTTCCAATGCTTCCAAGGGACTTCCTGGTATCTTCATGCGTGAGCATTTTAAACACTGGTTGTCCTTTTACTGGAGTCAACTGCAATAGATCTCCAAAAACAATAATGTGTTTTCCTCCAAATAACACATCATAGTCTGTTTTAAGAATTTCTTGCATTCTCAAATGCACAAAAGCAAGCATTAGATTTGAGACCATGCTTACTTCATCTATGATAAGAAGTTTCATTTTCTTCAAGACTCTTGAAACTTCAGAACACGCATCTCCAGATAGCTTGTTGTAATGCAATTTATTATCATGTTCAACTGGCAGCATCAATAAACGATGTAGAGTAATCCCTTTAATGTTATGTGCTGCCAGACCAGTTGGAGCAGTTACAACACAAGACAGTGGTGAATCAGTCCTTTTCTGCAGATAACTTGCAACGGCTTTAATTAGAAAACTTTTTCCTGTCCCCGCTTCTCCACTTACATACAGTCGGACAGGGTCAAATAATATACATGAGCACTCTTTTTTCTCATGTCTGAATCCATGTTCAATCTGCTCTGTGACTTCATCATATATCTTTTTCTGCTCAATGTTTAGTTGCGTTACCAAATCTTCTAAGTTAACTCCATCCTCTTGAGCTTGTTCCATAGCTCTTTCCACCTCATCCATGGCAGTGGCAGCTTCATTTTGGATAATTGGTCCTCCTAGTGGATCCTGGCTCAATGAAGTAGAACTCTGACTATCTTGAGAACTGTTTCTAGCTATCTCTTCAGCAATTGTGGTTTCTTGCTCCATTTCTTCATTCAACATTTGCAGATAATTTAGAAAAATAGGACATTCTATGGTATCCTTAGTTGCATTAAAAGAGTCTTCATAACAGAGAAAATCTCCAAGTAGTTCCTCTTCTGTACGCCATGGCTTAAAGAGTTGCAAAAGAGCTAAGTAGTAAAATTCTCTTTTGTCTGGAACTTCACAACTCAATTTTCGATGATTAATCAAATGGCCTTTTTTCTGCTTCACTAGACATCCTTCATAGCCAATGAGTGCATATTTTCCATTATTGATATCTTCTGTGATGTTCCTCTTATAACTGTAGTTTTGAAGAACTTCATACAAACATGTGTTCTCAAGGTGAGTACTTCTATTTGGATAGTATGTATCCAACATATTTGTCTTCAAAATATCTGTACTGTTTGGTTCTTTTTCCGCCAAATATTCAATTTCTTGTACAGATTTCAAAACTCGGTTTCGTGTGGCAGCAAGACCAAGACTCACCCAAATGATTGTTCTTGATTTGGCATAGAGACTTGCTGATGATAACCGATCAGAACATTCATATGCTCCAATTTCTCGATGCGACAACATCTTCAGACTGAAACTGTATAATTTCTTGCTTAGACTCTTTTCATGTGAAATGTCCTCCCACATTTCCTTCAGTTCTGTCTTTTCTTTTTTGGTGATGTAAGATGTCACATATCGAGCCACAGCAATAGAGTTGTCAGCAACGAACTGAATATCCATGTTAGCATTCCACATGGACAAAATCACTGGGTTGTAATCGTTGATGTACTTAGATTCTTCATTTCTTTTCAAATTATATGTGTTTTTGGGAGATTTTCTCGTCACAGTATGTCGTAGAGATGACATCAAATTATTTACTCTTCCCTTAGAAATCACTGGTCGAGGAAATGCAAAACGACATTTCGTGTAGTACTTTTCCTTGTTTTTAAATTTTCGACGACAGTACTTTCCACAACGATGAGATTGAAAACGTAAAACTTGTTGCCTTAAATTGTTTTCTTCAGTAGATTTTGGAACAGCACATGTTGAATACTCTTCAATGAAACTCATCACTGTTTCATCTGAATCTGTTCCAAATTTGGGTGCATCTTTAATCCACAACAACATATGTATATGAGGAGCACCTCTCGCTTGATATTCCTTCCTCCAAAAGAAATCCAAAACCTCTCCAAGGGGAGGATTTTTTTTGTTGGTAATAAAAGACATCATAGCTTCAAATCTATGATTAAAATATCTGCAAACATTCACTGGATCTAAAGAACACAGTTCTCCTGGTGTTTTCAATTCTATATTTGGTATGTTTTCATTTGCCTCTCGTAGAAATTGAAGTAAATCGTCCCATGCATACTCAGCACAGCTAAGAGTGAGGAACCATGTAGGAGTTCCTAAGTTTCTTAGCATACATTTCAATTCTCCATGACGACGAAACCAATACTCATTGGTTCCACGTTGACATGCCATGAGATTGATTAGCTGAGATTCCAAAATACTGTCTTGCAGATTAACTTTCTCCATAAAGTCCCTTGCACATACATTTTGCAAATGAGGTCCACTTTTTAATATATGATTAACTGCATAAGAAAGCCCAGACAAATCACTTTCAAACAGTAGATGAAATAAATATGGAATGCATTGACGAAACCTTGGATCTTCTGCATATAATCTTAGAGTCCGGTATTCAGCTGCAGGAATTTGAACTGGTCGATCATCATATCGTCCACCACAACCTGTTGGAAATAATTGTGGAAAACAACGAGCTTCCAAACTTTCTTCCCATACACTAATGGGACTTCCTTTTGCTGCCTTCATTTGAAACAAGTCAATTGCATTTCCCATTACTTCTTTGGAATGCAAAGGATGAACAGTATAATGTTCATATATTTCTTCAGTTCTAGACACATCAACTTTTTCAATTTGACCAACTGAAGAATCACTATCTTCTTCTGTAGCTGTTTCCTCAACTCCAACACTTACATGTTTGTAGTACTCATTGTTTTTAACTAAATACAACGTTGCCTTCTTGACTTTTTTAACATCCACTAAATCTTGCCAAATTTTCTTACTCTTTGTTGGAACCCCATTAACTAGAATAACTAAAGGATCTTCTTCTGCTCTTTCTACACCAATTGTATTAATATTTTTCTTTACATCTAGAGGCAAATAAACAACTCTTCCCTTTAATCCTCTCAGTAAATCTGATGGAGGCAATTTCCCTGTCTTAGGCTCCATGCGTACAATAGCCTGAAAAGGATGGACACATTGAATCAAAATAGATTCATAAGTATTTAGATCCATCAATTCAGAAGGAATATCTATCAACTGAAGATTATTATAAACTGCTCTTGCAGGCATTCTATTTTCATTTAATTTTTTCAAACAATAAGTGCAAATACGCTGATCCAAACTCAAATCAAAAGAATTCTCCACCAACAAATAACTTACAAAATCCTCCCATTCACTATTATTTTCCAATTCACTTTTTGCATATAAATCAACTAACCTAGTCTGAATTTTATAATGAGTCCGTCGACAACACACACAAGTTACATTAGGCCTCTCACTTGATTTCACCTTAAACTTGATAATTTCCTCATCAAACTTTTCAATACTTGAAATTTGTCCATTATCTTCTGCATTACCATCCGTTACTATATCTATTTCTACACTGTCCTCTTTGTTCCCAAAATAACAAAACTCAATTTCTTCACAAATAGTCTTCACATCCACTTCAGATCCATGCAAAAGAGCACTATTTAACTGTTTAAGCTTAAGTGCAGGACTTTTTGCATAATACAACTTCCTCACTAATTTCCTTACGTTATTATGATGCACTGCTAACATCCTAAAATGATGAAAAACACTCCGACAAACTTTTCTAGAAAGACATGCTAGTGAATGCCCTTGCAAACCTGTGCTTTCTCTCACTCTGCAAGGATCTAACTCTTGCAGGATCTTCATTTTTTGTTTGAGACTTTTTTTACTATATGTACGTAAGAAATTTCGAAGCAAATCAATTGATTCCTGTCGCACACTACAAATACTACTGCATTTCCATGTGTACACTGGACCCTTAGTACGTCTCCCTAAAACTTCATCAGCTAACACCTCTTCTGCATCTCTAGATACAAGTTTCTCTTTTTCCATCACACAACTATCTTTCACCTCATATGCACGACCACTGGTGTCAACTGCATGCACCAAATCATTTTCCTGAAAGTAACTCTCCTCATTAAAAAAAGGCTCAGAACTTGAACTATGCATCCATTCACCAGAAAATACTTCACAAAAATTACTCCGATTAATAATTCTTTTCCATCTACTGTTCGATTTGAAAACATCCATTGCCTTATTAAGTATCCTAATTCTATTGATTATTAAAATAAATAATTTTTTCTTAACTTCAAAAGCCTGATCAACAATCTTTTCTACACTTTTCTTTTTCTTGTAAAAAGCAGCTTTTAGTTTACTTTTCTTTTCATTTTTTAGCAAATTTAAAACTACCCTATTGCGAAACATTCGCCTACGAATGTCCCTAAAAACATTTACCCTTCTATTGCTAACCATTCTCTTCTCTCCTGGTCCAATGGAAACATTTTTTGTGGGCTTCTCTTTCCTTTTTAGATTTGTTGACTTTTTCTGTATATTCACATTAGCAATTTCATTTTTTTTCCTACGACATATGTTACGAAGAAAAGACTTAATTGGCTTACCAGAAGCTTTTCTGGTGTTTTTTGAAGTAGTTGTTGAAGAGGATTCCATAAACTCTGTTGTTGATGTTCTCCTTTTCCGTATGGTATTTTTGATATTTCTTTGCCTTGAAGGCATTTTTGCTTGCTTTTCAGAAGTTGATTTGAATCTGTTGTTCTGTTAAAAAAACACATGAAAGACCACTATTAGCAAACAACAAAGTAATGTTAAAAAGCAAACAATATAAACAATAAATTGCAACATATTTAAGTTTATACAATAGCAACTCATGGCTTTATTTTTAAAGGCCTTGCGCCACCAGTGCGTCACTTATTACCCATGTTTAAAGTCAAGCATCAGCTGCACATGCCATTCATAAATAAGGGCCAAATGCAAATACCAATCAATTGCACCCAAAAATCGATTTTTCAATAACATGTAAGAAACACTGCGCAAAACCTAAGTACAACCACTCAATATCATCAAACAAAGTCAGGGTCTGATTTATAAAGGCCTTGCGCCACCAGTGCGTCACTTATTACCCATGTTTAAAGTCTTGCATCGGCTGCACATGGCAATCATAAATAAGGGCCAAATACATATACCAATCAATTGCACCCAAAAATCGATTTTTGAATAACATGTAAGAAACACTGTGCAGAACCTATGTACAACCAATCAATATCATCAAACAAAGTCAGGGCCTTATTTATGAAAGCCTTGCGCCACCAGTGTGTCACTTATTACCCATGTTTAAAGTCATGCATCAGTTGCACATGGCAATCATAAATAAGGGCCAAATACATATACCAATCAATTGCACCCCAAAATCGATTTTTCAATAACATGTAAGAAACACTGCGCAAAACCTAAGTACAACCACTCAATATCATCAAACAAAGTCAGGGCCTTATTTATGAAAGCCTTGCGCCACCAGTGCGTCACGTATTACCCATGTTGAAAGTCATGCATCGGCTGCACATGGCAATCATAAATAAGGGCCAAATACATATACCAATCAATTGCACCCAAAAATCAATTTTTGAATAACATGTAAGAAACACTGCGCAGAACCTATGTACAACCAATCAATATCATCAAACAAAGTCAGGGCCTTATTTATGAAAGCCTTGCGCCACCAGTGCGTCACTTATTACCCATGTTTAAAGTCATGCATCAGCTGCACATGGCAATCATAAATAAGGGCCAAATACATATACCAATCAATTGCACCCAAAAATCGATTTTTGAATAACATGTAAGAAACACTGTGCAGAACCTATGTACAACCAATCAATATCATCAAACAAAGTCAGAGCCTTATTTATGAAAGCCTTGCGCCACCAGTGCGTCACTTATTACCCATGTTTAAAGTCATGCATCAGCTGCACATGGCAATCATAAATAAGTGCCAAATACATATACCAATCAATTGCACCCCAAAATCGATTTTTGAATAACATGTAAGGAACACTGCACAGAACCTAAGTACAACCACTCAATATCATCAAACAAAGTCAGGCCTTATTTATGAAAGCCTTGCGCCACCAGTGCGTCACTTATTACCCATGTTTAAAGTCATGCATCAGTTGCACATGGCAATCATAAATTAGGGCAAAATACATATACTAATCAATTGCACCCAAAAATCAATTTTACAATAACATGTAAGAAACACGGCGCAGAACCTAAGTACAACCAATCAATATCATCAAACAAAGTCAGGGCCTTATTTATGAAAGCCTTGCGCCACCAGTGCGTCACGTATTACCCATGTTGAAAGTCATGCATCGGCTGCACATGGCAATCATAAATAAGGGCCAAATACATATACCAATCAATTGCACCCAAAAAGTCGATTTTTGAATAACATGTAAGGAACACTGCACAGAACCTAAGTACAACCACTCAATATCATCAAACAAAGTCAGGGCCTTATTTATGAAAGCCTTGCGCCACCAGTGCGTCACTTATTACCCATGTTTAAAGTCATGCATCAGCTGCACATGGCATTCATAAATAAGGGCCAAATACATATACCAATCAATTGCACCCAAAAATCGATTTTTGAATAACATGTAAGGAACACTGCACAGAACCTAAGTACAACCACTCAATATCATCAAACAAAGTCAGAGCCTTATTTATGAAAGCCTTGCGCCACCAGTGCGTCACTTATTACCCATGTTTAAAGTCATGCATCAGCTGCACATGGCAATCATAAATAAGGACCAAATACATATACCAATCAATTGCACCCAAAAATCGATTTTTGTTTAACATGTAAGAAGCACTGTGCAGAACCTATGTACAACCAATCAATATCATCAAACAAAGTCAGAGCCTTATTTATGAAAGCCTTGCACCACCAGTGCGTCACTTATTACCCATGTTTAAAGTCATGCATCAGCTGCACATGGCAATCATAAATAAGGGCCAAATACATATACCAATCAATTGCACCCAAAAATCGATTTTTGAATAACATGTAAGGAACACTGCACAGAACCTAAGTACAACCACTCAATATCATCAAACAAAGTCAGGCCTTATTTATGAAAGCCTTGCGCCACCAGTGCGTCACTTATTACCCATGTTTAAAGTCATGCATCAGTTGCACATGGCAATCATAAATTAGGGCAAAATACATATACTAATCAATTGCACCCAAAAATCGATTTTTCAATAACATGTAAGGAACACGGCGCAGAACCTAAGTACAACCAATCAATATCATCAAACAAAGTCAGGGCCTTATTTATGAAAGCCTTGCGCCACCAGTGCGTCACTTATTACCCATGTTTAAAGTCATGCATCAGCTGCACATGGCAATCATAAATAAGGGCCAAATACATATACCAATCAATTGCACCCAAAAATCGATTTTTGAATAACATGTAAGGAACACTGCACAGAACCTAAGTACAACCACTCAATATCATCAAACAAAGTCAGGCCTTATTTATGAAAGCCTTGCGCCACCAGTGCGTCACTTATTACCCATGTTTAAAGTCATGCATCAGTTGCACATGGCAATCATAAATTAGGGCAAAATACATATACTAATCAATTGCACCCAAAAATCGATTTTTCAATAACATGTAAGGAACACGGCGCAGAACCTATGTACAACCAATCAATATCATCAAACAAAGTCAGGGCCTTATTTATGAAAGCCTTGCGCCACCAGTGCGTCACTTATTACCCATGTTTAAAGTCATGCATCAGCTGCACATGGCATTCATAAATAAGGGCCAAATACATATACCAATCAATTGCACCCAAAAATCGATTTTTGAATAACATGTAAGGAACTCTGCACAGAACCTAAGTACAACCACTCAATATCATCAAACAAAGTCAGGGCCTTATTTATGAAAGCCTTGCGCCACCAGTGCGTCACTTATTACCCATGTTTAAAGTCATGCATCAGCTGCACATGGCATTCATAAATAAGGGCCAAATACATATACCAATCAATTGCACCCAAAAATCGATTTTTCAATAACATGTAAGAAGCACTGTGCAGAACCTATGTACAACCAATCAATATCATCAAACAAAGTCAGAGCCTTATTTATGAAAGCCTTGCGCCACCAGTGCGTCACTTATTACCCATGTTTAAAGTCATGCATCAGCTGCACATGGCAATCATAAATAAGGACCAAATACATATACCAATCAATTGCACCCAAAAATCGATTTTTGAATAACATGTAAGGAACACTGCACAGAACCTAAGTACAACCACTCAATATCATCAAACAAAGTCAGGCCTTATTTATGAAAGCCTTGCGCCACCAGTGCGTCACTTATTACCCATGTTTAAAGTCATGCATCAGTTGCACATGGCAATCATAAATTAGGGCAAAATACATATACTAATCAATTGCACCCAAAAATCGATTTTTCAATAACATGTAAGAAACACGGCGCAGAACCTAAGTACAACCAATCAATATCATCAAACAAAGTCAGGGCCTTATTTATGAAAGCCTTGCGCCACCAGTGCGTCACTTATTACCCATGTTTAAAGTCATGCATCAGCTGCACATGGCATTCATAAATAAGGGCCAAATACATATACCAATCAATTGCACCCAAAAATCGATTTTTGTTTAACATGTAAGAAGCACTGTGCAGAACCTATGTACAACCAATCAATATCATCAAACAAAGTCAGAGCCTTATTTATGAAAGCCTTGCACCACCAGTGCGTCACTTATTACCCATGTTTAAAGTCATGCATCAGCTGCACATGGCAATCATAAATAAGGGCCAAATACATATACCAATCAATTGCACCCAAAAATCGATTTTTGAATAACATGTAAGGAACACTGCACAGAACCTAAGTACAACCACTCAATATCATCAAACAAAGTCAGGCCTTATTTATGAAAGCCTTGCGCCACCAGTGCGTCACTTATTACCCATGTTTAAAGTCATGCATCAGTTGCACATGGCAATCATAAATTAGGGCAAAATACATATACTAATCAATTGCACCCAAAAATCGATTTTTCAATAACATGTAAGGAACACGGCGCAGAACCTAAGTACAACCAATCAATATCATCAAACAAAGTCAGGGCCTTATTTATGAAAGCCTTGCGCCACCAGTGCGTCACTTATTACCCATGTTTAAAGTCATGCATCAGCTGCACATGGCAATCATAAATAAGGGCCAAATACATATACCAATCAATTGCACCCAAAAATCGATTTTTGAATAACATGTAAGGAACACTGCACAGAACCTAAGTACAACCACTCAATATCATCAAACAAAGTCAGGCCTTATTTATGAAAGCCTTGCGCCACCAGTGCGTCACTTATTACCCATGTTTAAAGTCATGCATCAGTTGCACATGGCAATCATAAATTAGGGCAAAATACATATACTAATCAATTGCACCCAAAAATCGATTTTTCAATAACATGTAAGGAACACGGCGCAGAACCTATGTACAACCAATCAATATCATCAAACAAAGTCAGGGCCTTATTTATGAAAGCCTTGCGCCACCAGTGCGTCACTTATTACCCATGTTTAAAGTCATGCATCAGCTGCACATGGCATTCATAAATAAGGGCCAAATACATATACCAATCAATTGCACCCAAAAATCGATTTTTAAATAACATGTAAGGAACACTGCACAGAACCTAAGTACAACCACTCAATATCATCAAACAAAGTCAGGGCCTTATTTATGAAAGCCTTGCGCCACCAGTGCGTCACTTATTACCCATGTTTAAAGTCATGCATCAGCTGCACATGGCATTCATAAATAAGGGCCAAATACATATACCAATCAATTGCACCCAAAAATCGATTTTTCAATAACATGTAAGAAACACTGCACAGAACCTAACTAAAACCACTCAATCTCATCAAACAAAATCAGGGCCTCATTTATAAAAGCCTGGCGCCACCAGTGCATCACTTATTACCCATGTTTAAAGTCATGCATCAACTGCACATGGCAATCATAAAAAAGGCCAAATAAAAATACCATTCATTTGCACCCAAAATCGATTTTTAAATAACATGTAAAAAACACTGCGCAGGACTTATATACTAACATACAATTTCACTTCTAAAACATAACTATCTGCTTCCAAATATTCTCCATAGAGAAAATAAATCTCTATCTAAATTAAATGAATCATTACTTACCTTTAGAAATGCTTTTGGAGATTGAAAACAGTGTCAGACACACACACCAATTTTTCTTTAGCAGAGGAAAAGGTGTGCTCTCAATACACTGAAACCAAGACTGGCATAGAAAATCTCTATCTTTGTACACATATGCCTTAATTCAACCAATGAAAACTCTTCCCTCACTATTTTCAAACCAACACCCATCCCCCTCTCAAACCTTTCTATCTGTTACCATAGCAACTCCCTCCTAACTGAACTCTAAGGTTCAAAAGTTTATCTTACAATGTTGCAAATTAACTCAGCAAGGATGTTTGACCTGTGAATACAGCAGCCTATACAGGGTATTTTTGCTTTTGGTGATTTTTTTTAAACCATTCAAATTGCTTCTTTCACACAACATAACCATACACCCTAACTTTCAGTTTTCAACTATCTGAATCCACCAATCATTGCTAGTGATTCAAGAGCACAGAAACTCCACAATTATTTTTTTGTGAACTCCTACTGTTCCAACTGCCATTTCATTCCCACACTTCATCTGACTGGACCAGAACCTTCTCACATCATGTACTCTGTTTGGGTTATTGGACATAGCTACATCCACTGGGCTCAAAGGTATGCAGCTAGCAGAAATTTTCATAACCTTGATTTATCAAATGTGGAAATCAAGTGGATTGGCCACAGAGGATTAAAATGTCACCAATTGATACCATTGGTGAAAACCTTTTTGCATCTGCCAGAACCTGACCTTATAATTGTGCACTGTGGTGGAAACGATCTAGGCACATTAACTGGAGTAGGTCTGGAAATGCTATTAAAGGACACCTTTCATCAATTGATGATACTTTTTCCCCACACTGCCTTGGTATATTCCAATATATGCCAAAGACAGAAATGGAACTGGTCCAACCAATTTGGTCCACAATTTGAGAAAGCACGGAAACATGTAAATAAATCTGTTTCTGCTTACATGAGAGACTATGGAATGGGTTCATTATACAATAATAACTTGCGTTACAACATGCAAGACATCTACAGAGGAGATGGAGTGCACTTCTCAGATGAGGGGAATAGAATATTCCTCCTGAATTTAAGAATGTGTATTGGAACCTACTTGTAGGTACCTAAATCAACCACAGAACCCAAAAGCTCTTTTCAGAGCTACCCTAACTCTGATCATTCAAAGAGTTTATTTTTTTCTAACTTTTTTCACTATTTTTCACCAAAGTACGCGTACGGGTACGCTTAAAGGTGCGCGCACCAGGCGCTACCCCCGCGAAAAATTTAAGAATTTTTTTTTTTTTTTTTACGTTTATGAGCCTCCTAAGCCCCCCTCAGAAAACCTAGAGGGTCAAGAAGTCTATACAGTTCCCCCTTCTATCCATTCCGAACATTGTTTACCCTCCATCTTGTGTCTCGATTGTTCCGAAACACAAAATGGATGACTCCCGTTACGCTGCCCGTGCGCGTACTGGAGCGCGCACTAGTAAGCGCAAAATAAAAAAAGGTGGGAAAGTAATTTACGGAAAACCCAATGGAGACACTTTCATCAAATATAGAATACGCCCTACTACATAGCAGTCCCTACCATTTGCCCAAATTTGGTGAAATTCCATTGAGACATTTAGGCTACAGGCCTGTCTAAATATCCTGAGGTAAATTACATGACAAAAACACACTTGTAATGTTAGAATTTACAACCAATTAAAAAGTATCTCTCATTTTCTACGATTTTTTCCTGTCGTTTGATTGGTTAAGTACAACAATATATATAAAAGAAGAGAGGGAAACACAGCCATTTTGACTACTGCTTCCTGAAGTACACTTGAAAACAAATTTCACTGTCAACTTCAACTAATTTCTCTAAGGTAACTTCTAATTATGGAAGTATATTGTACACATTAAGTTTATTTCTTAAAAAATATTCTGTTAGTGATATGCTATCCCTCTTTAATAGTTAGAGATAGACATAGACTTCTCTGTAATAGTTATGGATTGAGTTAGGCTTCTCTGGTATACTAGCTCTACTAATATAGTTAATTTATATGCAATTTTCAGAAAGAAAATGGAAGGAGAAAATAAGGCAAATGATACTTCTATCAAAGTAAAGGTGGAAAAACCAGAAGATGAAAAAAAAGAAGTTGATTTCATAGATGACTCTTTGGATGAACAGTTTATAGAATGTTTGGAAGAAATTGAATCATGTACATATAATTATGAGGAAATTCCGGACAATATTATGTTAGAAATTTTATTAAATTATGAAAAAGAATCAGAGGAATAAATTTATCTTTAATAATATCAATTGTATCAGACAATATTCTTTTTTATATGTAATTCATGAAGTATTACCAAAAATGTTTAAAATATAAAGTGAGACTTATAGTATACTGTTCAACTATTTTTCTGTTACATAGTAAGTTTACTCATAGTTACTACCTTTCTCCCACTATATTATCTCATATGAATATTTTACACCTCATTTTCATAAGTGAACAGGACAGACTACTCATGATCCCCTAGAAATTCTCAGGGAGTGCTTAAAAGATCTGTTTCTCCTTTCCAGACAGACTATATTATGAATTCCTTATACCACAAAAAATACAATAACAACATGCAAGATATCTACAAAGAAGATGGTGAACATTAAATTTAAGTCTCTTCATTAGTACCTACATGTAGGTACTTACATAAAATAAACAAATAAAAAAAAAAAACAATTCATAAACATACAATTTTTGAAGTGATTATTTTTCCATAGTACCCTCCCCGATACGCTCCCCCGTGCGCGCACCAGGCGCTTCCCCCGCTCCCCCGTGCGCGCACCAGGCGCTTCCCCCGCGAAAATCGAAAAAAAAAAAAAATGTTTTGAGGCCCCGCGGGGCCCTTTAATGGCCCCCATATCACACCTAGGGGGTCAGGGGGGGTCTACCCTGCCCCCTTATGGTCAATTCCACCCTTTGTTTTTGCCACCTCTTATGACTAGATTTTACCGATAGACAAGATGGCGGCCGCTCCGGACTGTTTAGAATGTTTACAGACAACTGAGAGCCAACCAGCTTTCTGCGCGCAAGTCGCGTGTCGCGCCGGGAGCGCTCACGGGTGCGCGCACGGGAGAGCGCCTATAGATATATATATTTTTTTGAACGTTAATTTCTCAAAATCCACTGAAGCACATATCTTGAGACATAGCAAAGGCACATCGGGCTACCAGTCCCTACAATTTTGCCAAGTTTGGTGGAAATCCATTCAGCCGTTCGGGCTAAAAGTGAAATCGACCGCCCTATGGAAATTAACATGGGGAAAACGCGTTTTGGGACCCCCCTTTTATCTCAGCCCCCGCTTGACGAATCCCCCCCAAACTTTCAGGGAAGGACCGGACCGCCATGAGACCATTTTCCTGAAAATTTCAGGCAGATTCGACAACCGGCGCCAAAGTTATTCAAAATAGAATGTTGAGATTTAACATTGAAAATTATCCTAACTATAACTACCTACTGGCGACCGCCAGTAGGTAATATATATATATATATATATATATATATATATATATATATATATATATATATATATATATATATATATATATTCACTGAAAAAACCATAGGTTTCACACCAGTTATAGGTACCTGGAAATTTTACTGACAACCATTGAAATTCCCACGTTATAGTTAGTTGGACTCACTATAACTTGCGCGCTTGCAATGCACTGCTGATGACGTCACATATTACATCACTCATGACATGGTCTGTGACATCACTCATGACATCACTGATGACACCATCCAGTGAATGTGTGTCTTTCTGAAATATCAATATATTTTATATATGTACACCCGCTCCGTCCACAGGCACGCCATCGAGATCTGGAACCTGCTCGACACCACAGCCCCAGACGTCGCCTTCTTCACGGAAACCTGGATGAACGCCTCCTCCGCGCCTGACATCGCCATCCCAGATGGCTACAAGATCATCCGAAGGGACCGCATCAACCACACCGGAAGAGGCATCGTCATCGTCCACAGGTACACCATCCACATCACGACCAACACCGATGACACCATCACAACCGCCGAGTACCTGCACTTCCAAGTCCACATCAACCCCAAGACCACCCTCAGAGGCACCCTCATCTACAGACACCCTGGACAACGCACACAATTCAGCGAAGACATCGCCGACTTCATCAGACCACTGACTACATCCTCCTAGGGGACCTCAACTTCCACCTGGAGAATAACAACAACCGCAACACCACCACCCTGCTGGACAACCTCACCAACCTGGGACTCAAGCAACTGGTGACCACCCCCACCCACTACGCCGGACAAACACTGGACCCCGTCTTCTCATCCAGCAAGGACATCGCCTTCAGCCACACCAACGGACTCCACTGGACGGACTACAGCTGTGTTCACTTCAGCTTTGCAAGGACCACAATCCACCACCACCAGCAACAGGCTGCACGCAGGAACTGGAACAAGATCACAGCCGACCAGCTCGCGTCCTCCCTGAGCATGAACCCTCCTACCAGCACAACAAACCCTAGCGGGCGGCCACCAACCTCACGAAGTGGATCAGTGACTGCACAGACGAGCTCGCCCCTCTGAGGACCCCGCCCAGCAGACCCGGTAGCAAGAAAGCCCCATGGTTCACTGACGAACTCAAGAGGTCCAAGAAGAACTGCCGAGCCCTCGAGAGAACCTGGCGCAGAGACCCAGCTTCGGACAACATGACTGCCCTCAAGCTCGCCACCCGGAAACACCACCAACTCATCCGCGCCACCAAGAAAACTGCATTCAAGGAACGACTGGACAACAACGCACACAACAGCAAAGAACTCTTCAACATCATCAAAGAGCTCTCCAACCCCAACGCCGGAAACAACAAAATCACCCCTTCGCAAGACCTCTGCAACTCCCTCGCCTCCTACTTCCACAACAAGATCGCGGACATACACAACAGCTTCAGCACTCAACCGACGAACACCACGACCGAACCACCGCCCCCCACCACCACCCTCCGCGCCTGGACTCCGATCAGCACCGAAGACACCGTCCGCACAATGAACTCCATCCACTCCGGATCTCCGACCGACCCCTGCCCTCACCACGTCTTCAACAAGGCCGACGCGATCATCGCACCCCAACTGTGGGACATCATCAACACCTCCTTCGACACCGCTACCTTCCCGGACAGCTGGAAGCACGCCGATCTCAGCGCTCTACTCAAGAAGCCATCGGCTGACCCCTCCAACCTCAAGAACTACCGCCCCAACTCGCTGCTCCCGTTTCCTGCAAAAGTCATCGAGAAGACCGTCAACAAGCAGCTGGCCGCCTTCCTCGAGACGAACGGATCCCTCGACCCCTCGCAGTCTGGCTTCCGGGCCAACCACAGCATCAAGACCGCCCTGATCGCAGTCACCGATGACATCCTCCTAGACCTCTCCGCGGCCTTCGACACTGTCTGCCATCGTACCCTTGTACCTTGTATCCTCAGCAACGTCGGAGTCCAGGAGAAGGCACTGGAGTGGATCATCTCCTTCCTCGCCGGAAGGACACAGAGAGTCCACCTCCCTCCGTTCAGATCTGAAGCCACCGATGTGATCTGCGGCGTCCCTCAAGGCTCCTCGCTCAGTCCAACCCTCTTCAACATCTATATGAGCCCCCTCGCAGACATCGCACGCCAGCGCAACCTCAACATCATCTCCTACGCCGACGACACCCAGCTGATCCTCTCCCTTACCAACGACCCCGCCACCGCCAGAACCAACCTTCACAAGGGGATGAAAGAGGTAGCCGAATGGATGAAGAACAGCCGCCTGAAACTGAACTCAGATAAGACGGAAGTCCTCATCCTGGGATCCTCACCCACCACTTGGGACGACTCCTGGTGGCCCCCGCACTAGGCAGCGCACCCAAACCAACAGATCACGCACGCAACCTAGGCTTCATCCTGGACTCCTCCCTCTCCATGACCAGACAAGTCAACGCCGTCTCCTCATCGTGCTTCAACATCCTGCGCATGCTACGTAACATCTTCCGGTGGATCCCCACCGAGACAAGGAAGACGGTCACCCAGGCCCTCGTCACCAGCCGTCTGGACTACGGCAACACCCTCTATGCCGGAACCACCGCCAGACTCCAGAAGAGACTCCAGCGGATCCAGAACGCCTCAGCACGACTCATCCTGGACATCCCCCGTCGCAGCCACATCTCCGGACACCTGAGAGATCTGCATTGGCTCCCGATCACCAAGAGAATCACCTTCTGTCTCCTCACCCACGCACACAAAGCCCTACAAAGCCAAGGCCCAGGATACCTCAACAGCCGCCTCAACTTCTACGCTCCCAAACGCCAGCTTCGATCGACCGGCCATGCCATCGCCGCCATCCCCCGCATCCGAAGAGCCACCACAGGGGGACGGTCCTTCTCCTACCTCGCCGCCAAGACCTGGAACTCCCTCCCCACCCACCTCTGCCTGACCCAGGACCACCTTGCCTTCAGGAAACAACTCCAGAATCCAGACCTGGTTGTTCGAGCAGTAGCAGATCCCCCCCCAGCGCCTTGAGACCCTCTGGGTAAGTAGTGCGCTATACAAATACGATGATTGATTGATTGATTGATTGTAAAGGTCGATGGACGAATAAATGTTTAAATAAACGTGTAAATGGATCTATGTTGATACAACGCATGTTATTACAACACATGCTTTTACAACGCAATTTTTACAACGCAAAAACTTTTACAACGCATGTATTTACAACGAATGTTTTTACAACGCAGGTACTTTTACTACATATAATGAGTGAGTATATGTATGAATGACTATATAGAACCTTTTGTGAATGAGTGGATGTGTATATAGATGGTGGAATTACTGAATTGTTTGTTGTAACTGGTATGGGTATCTCCACTTTTTTGAAAATGTTAAATTCTATTCTTGAATATGTGTTTCAAGAGTTACATTACACTGAAAGGAGAACTCTCACTCTGTCACACGGATGGTGTCATCAGTGATGTAATATGTGACGTCATCATATGAGTCCAACTAACTATAACTTTGGAATTTCAATAGTTTTATGTCAGTAAAATTTACCAGGTAACTATAACTGGTGTGAAACCTATGGTTTTTTCAGTGAATGTAATAGGTTTTTTAAATGCTAATTCCTAACTATAACTGGTGTGAAAACTATGGTTTTGTCAGTGAATTTCATAGGTTTTAAATGCTAATTCCTTTCTATATCGAGTTTCTAACCTATTTTTTTTTACAATTTGCTGTTTTGTGTATGTATTAATTTTGGAGGTTTTTTTATAAAAAAATTTCCTGGGGCGCTATGGGTGCGCGCTCCGGTAAGCTCTCCGGTAAGCTCTCCGGTAAGCTTTGCGGTAAGCTCACCGGTAAGCTCACCGGAAAGCGCACCCAGAGCGCTACTTTTGTTCGTGAAAAAAAATATGAATGAAAAGTTAATAATAATGCAAAACATTTCGTACCATACAAATAAAATCAGTTCTTTTTATAAGGAAAATGATTATGCATTTCCGTAAAAGTATGATGACATCACTTCGGCGCTCAACGTAAGCGCCCTCTGAAGCGCCTACGTTCGCGCCGCGTATACGCCCCCGAAAGCGCCTACGTTCGCGCCACGTATGCGCCCCGGAAGCGCCTACGTTCACGCCGCGTGTGCGCACCCGGAAGCGCTCTGGTGCGCGTAGCGTAAGCGCGCCGGGTCATGTGACCTTCAAATAACACTTTTCATTGGTTGCTAACCGTTTTTTTCACAAAGAATGAAATCCCCACCCATTTCCTTCACTTCTTTTTTCACTTTTGTGACTGCAAGACCTGCCTTTTTTCTCCTGGATATTTCTTGGTTTTACAATGGCTGCCAGACAATCCAGCAGTGAGGATGAACCAGAATTCATCAATGAAGAGCCTCCTTAACAAAAAGTTAAGGAACATTTCATTTGGAAATGTTTTAAAATCCCACCTGACCAGAAAAAGGTGAATGCTCCAAAAGTGGAGTGCCGGATTGGCAAAGCAGTGTACTCATTTGGAAACTTCACGATGCTGCGCCATGTCCAGAGGAAGCACCCCCAGAATTTTGCCCGGGAAAGTGTCAGGGCTCTGGCACAAGAGGTTCCCAGTGATGGGGCCTGTACATCCACCAGATGAGCAACTTCTTCTGGGAGTGGGCAATCGCAGGAGCAGATGCCAAACATTCAACCTGCATTTAACCATGGTGTCCTCAGATGCAGATACTGCAATCAACTCCTCACCTATGGGGAGCAAAGTGTCCAGCTCATGGTTCGAGCAATGGAGAACCATCAAATGGAACTCCCTCCCCACCAACATTAGGATAGAGAGCAATGAAATCACCTTCCGAAAATTGTTGAAAACGTACCTCTTTGCACTTTAGGCCCCATGCCTCTTCTGCTTTCTGACCCTTCTCCACAGCGCGGGGATACGCCGGGAGGCGTCACCAGGCGCTTTATAAGCCCCTTTATTATTTTTATTATTATTATTATTTTTACTATTATTATTATTATTATCGCTGCCCCTCCCACCCCTAAATTTTTTTGCTCCTGTTGAGCAGTTTCCATTCCCTGTTTTTGTTCCTGTTTAGAAAAAAAAGAAAACAAAAAGTTCTTTTCAGAACTACCTCCAATTCTCATCAAAGAGCTATATTCTTAAAAAAATGAAAAATAGTAAGTTAAATAGAGTGCATTGATAATGGAAAGGAGAATGAGTACAAAAGAACAGAAAGGTATGAGAGGAGAAAAGAAGTGAAGTAGGAGGACTGAAAGAAGGTGAGTGTTAGGAAAGAAAGTAAGGAGAAGAAGAGTGAATATGGGGAATGTTGATATTCAAAGAAAATGTTGAAAAGGAACAGGGGTGTGGAAGGATAAGAAAAGATGCATTGCTGGAGTTGAAGGCAGAAGGCCTCATTTATGAAGTTATGCGTCACTTTAACACCACCAAAGCATCACTTTTTGTGACGCATCAGTCCAATAAAAATGCACCTTATTTATTCATATTTACAAAGTGGCGTTTCTAGGTAAATAAGTCACTTTGTAAACCCCTGTGCCACATTATTCCTACGTCAGGTGTAATGTATGCAATAGGGACATATTGACGCAAGAAAAGGTTGTAGAGGTGACGGAGTGAATATACTGGAGGCCTCATTTCTGAAACGTTACGTGAAAACAGTGATGCGTCACTTTTCTATGCGCACTCCTTATGACATTCCAGATGTGTCATATTTAATGTATGACGGATCAACTCGCAAGGAGTTACAGATGCGTCAGTATTTCTGACGTATCTGTAAACACAAAAGTGACGCATTACTGGAGTGCGTCACAAAAGTGATGCAACTCCAGTAATGCGTCCTTTCACATGGGGAAAGCACCATGTGAAAGGTCTTGCGTCATTCTTACACCTGCTGTGAGGCAGGCGCAAGATTTTGACGCAACAGCATCCTAAAAGTGATGCAATGATATCTCATAGATTTCACTGCATCGCTATTATGAAGCTTTTTGCGGGGGAACGCCCCCTCTGCATACATTATACCTGACGCAGGTATAATTTGGCGCAGGGTTTTAAAAAGTGACCCATCTGCCTAGATGCGTCAATTTTTAAATATAGCGCAAGAAGGCGCATTTTTTTACACCACTGGTGCGATGCGTCACTTTTCTGTGCGCACTCCTTGTGACATTCAGGATGTGTCATATTTAATGTATAACGATTCATGTCGCAAGGAGTAACAGATACGTCAGTATTTCTGACGTATCTGTAAACACAAAAGTGACGCATTACTGGAGTGCGCCACAAAAGTGACGCAACTTCAGTAATGCGTCCTTTCACGTGGGAAAAGCACCATGTGAAAGGTCTTGTGTCAGTCTTACACCTGCTGTGAGGCAGGCGCAAGATTTTGACGCAACAGCATCCTAAAAGTGACACAGTGAAATCTCATAGATTTCACTGCGTCGCTATTACCATGCTTTTTGCGAGGGAACGCCCCCTCTGCATACATTATACCTGACCCAGGTATAATTTGGCACAGGGTTTTAAAAAGTGACCCATCTACCCAGATGCGTCACTTTTTAAATATAGCGCAACAAGGCGCATTTTTTTACACTGCTGGTGTGATGTGTCACTTTTCTGTGCGCACTCCTTACAACATTCCAGATGTGTCATATTTAATGTATAACGAATCATGTCGCAAGGAGTTATAGATACGTCAGTATTGCTGACGTGTCTGTAAACACAAAAGTGACGCAACTCCAGTAATACGTGCGTTCACATGGGGAAAGCACCATGTGAAAGGTTTTGTGTCAGTCTTACACCTGCTGTGAGGCAGGCGCAAGATTTTGATGCAACAGCATCCTAAAAGTGACGCAGTGAAATCTCATAGAATTCACTGCGTCGCTATTACCAAGCTTTTTGCGGGGGATTGCCCCCTCTGCATACATTATACCTGACGCAGGTATAATTTGGCCCAAGGTTTTAAAAAGTGACCCATCTACCTAGATGCGTCACTTTTTAAATATAGCTCAACGAGGCGCATTTTTTTACACCACTGGTGCGATGCGTCACTTTTCTGTGCGCACTCCTTGTGACATTCCAGATGTGTCATATTTAATGTATAACGAATCATGTCGCAAGGAGTTACAGATACGTCAGTATTTCTGACGTATCTGTAAACACAAAAGTGACGCATTACTGGAGTGCGTCACAAAAGAGACGCAACTCCAGTAATGCGTCCTTTCACATGGGGAAAGCACCATGTGAAAGGTCTTGCGTCAGTCTTACACCTGCTGTGATGCAGGCACAAGATTTTGACGCAACAGCATCCAAAAAGTGACGCAGTGAAATCTCATAGGTTTCACTGTGTCGCTATTACTAAGCATTTTGCTGTGGAACGCCCCCTCTGCATACATTATACCTGACGCAGGTATAATGTGGCGCAGGGTTTTAAAAAGTGACCCATCTACCTAGATCCGTCACTTTTTAAATATAGCGCAGCGAGGTGCATTTTTTTACACCGCTGGTGCGATGCGTCACTTTTCTGTGCGCACTCCTTACAACATTCCAGTTGTGTCATATTTAATGTATGGCGAATCATGTCGCAAGGAGTTACAGATACGTCAGTATTTCTGATGTATCTGTAAACACAAAAGTGACGCATTACTGGAGTGCGTCACAAAAGCGATGCAACTCCAGTAATGCGTCCTTTCACAAGGGGAAAGCACCATGTGAAAGGTCTTGTGTCAGTCTTACACCTGCTGTGAGGCAGGCGCAAGATTTTGACGCAACAGCATTCTAACAGTGACGTAGTGAAATCTCATAGATTTCACTGCGTCGCTATTACCAAGCTTTTTGCGAGGGAACACCCCCTCTGCATAGATTATACCTGACCCAGGTATAATGTGGCGCAGGGTTTTAAAAAGTGACCCATCTACATAGATGCGTCACTTTTCAAATATAGCGCAACGAGGCGCATTTTTTTACACCGCTGGTGTGATGCGTCACTTTTCTGTGCGCACTCCTTACAACATTCCAGATGTGTCATATTTAATGTATGACGAATCATGTCGCAAGGTGTTATAGATACGTCAGTATTGCTGACGTATCTGTAAACACAAAAGTGACGCATTACTGGAGGTCGTCACAAAAGTGACGCAACTCCAGTAATGCGTCCTTTCACATGGGGAAAGTACCATGTGAAAGGTCTTGTGTCATCCTTACACCTGCTGTGAGGCAGGCGCAAGATTTTGACGCAACAGCATCCTAAAAGTGACGCAGTGAAATCTCATAGATTTCACTGCGTCGCTATTACCAAGCTTTTTGGGGGGGAACGACCCCTCTGCATACATTATACCTGACGCAGGTATAATTTGGAGCAGGGTTTTAAAAAGTGACCCATCTACCTAGATGCGTCACTTTTTAAATATAGCGCAACGAGGCACATTTTTTTACACCACTGGTGCGATGCGTCACTTTCTGTGCGCACTCCTTGTGACATTCCAGATGTGTAATATTTAATGTATAACGAATCATGTCGCAAGGAGTTACAGATACGTCAGTATTTCTGACGTATCTGTAAACAGAAAAGTGGCGCATTACTGGAGCGCGTCACAAAAGTGACGCAACTCCAGTAATGCGTCCTTTCACATGGGGAAAGCACCATGTGAAAGGTCTTGCATCAGTCTTACACCTGCTGTGAGGCAGGCGCAAGATTTTGATGCATCAGCATCCTAAAAGTGACGCTGTTAAATCTCATAGATTTCACTGCGTCGCTATTACCAAGCTTTTTGCGGGGGAACGCCCCCTCTGCATACAATATACCTGACGCAGGTATAATTTGGCGCAGGGTTTTAAAAAATGTGACCCATCTACCTAGATGTGTCATTTTTTAAATATAGCTCCACGAGGCGCATTTTTTTACACCGCTGGTGCGATGCGTCACTTCTCTGTGCGCACTACTTGCAACATTCCAGATGTGTCATATTTAATGTATGACGAATCATGACGCAAGGAGTTACAGATGCGTCAGTATTTCTGACGTATCTGTAAACACAAAAGTGACGCATTACTGGAGTGCGTCACAAAAGTGATGCAACTCCAGTAATGCGTCCTTTCACATGGGGAAAGCACCATGTGAAAGGTCTTGCGTCATTCTTACACCTGCTGTGAGGCAGGCGCAAGATTTTGACGCAACAGCATCCTAAAAGTGATGCAATGATATCTCATAGATTTCACTGCATCGCTATTATGAAGCTTTTTGCGGGGGAACGCCCCCTCTGCATACATTATACCTGATGCAGGTATAATGTGGTGCAGGGTTTTAAAAAGTGACCCATCTACCTAGATGCGTCACTTTTTTAATATAGCGCAACAAGGCGCATTTTTTTCACACCACTGGTGTGTCACAAAAAGTGACGCACAGGCAGTGCAAAACTGTCGCAAGGCCTTCATAAATATGGTCCTGGATTTTCCCCGAGCTTCGCTCCCCGGTGCGCTTCCTGGTGCGCGTTCCGGGCGCTCCCCCTGCGCAAATCAAAAAAAAATATTTTTTTTAAAATGCCCCACGGGACCCTATTTTAGCCCACACATTAAACCTAGGGGGCCAGGAGGGGGTCTACCCAGCCCCCTTATGGTCAATTCCCCCCTTTGTTTTAGTCCACCTCTTATGTCTCAATTTAACCGAGGCACAAGATGGGTGCCGCTCCAGACTGTTTAGAATGTTTACAGACACCCAAGAGCCAATCAGCCTTCTGCACGCAAGTCGCGTGGCGCGCCTGGTGCGCTCCCGGTGCGCGTACCGGGGCGCTGTCCTCACATAGTTTTTGGCTCTATTTCGGAGTGATGATGACTTTAAGCTTGCTAACTTCTATAATCTGTATTCTTACCTTGTGCTGGCCCTTTTAAGCCCTTTCTTCCAGATCTAGAAGAGGATAGCTGCTTTATATGATGATAGATCCCTTATTCTTGATTTTAATCCATCTATTGCCTATTGGCTTTGACATACTTATGTGTCCTTTCATTATCCTGCCTATAGTAGAGCGTGGATCCTGCAGTCCTGACTTTATAATACATATTGGTATGGTTTGTGTAGGTACTCTGACAGAGTTAGGTGTTATTTCATCCTTCTCAGGCCTATAAGGCCCAGAACTAGAGAGACTCCATTTGTCTCTCTGTCCCTGCAGAGCTGAGATGCTTGCAGGGTGAAGTTAATGTTTATAGTTAAGCCTGTTCTCTGATAGGGGAAAACCAGCCAGGACTGGTTCTTATCGGAAGAATGTGTATGTCTCTTGGGCCCAGACGTAACATGCAGATGGCCACTGCGGTTGCGCGGAGAGCTCTGGAGCTAGCACAGGAATTCGGTGGGAGGCAGCCCTCTGTTGGAAATTTCAATGAGGGGAGAGGATTCCATATCAGTGAAGTGCAGGAGAGGAGGGGTGGTCAGTTTGGTTCTTGAAGAGTGAGGAGTAGGATGATTGCTGGAGCTGAAGAGTACAGTTCAGTTCAATTGGTTTTCTGGAATTGAGAGAGAAGGCAGATAATTGCTGAAGCTGGAGAGAGCAGTCGGATGAACGAAGTTGGAACTATCAGCTGGAGTTTTCATTGGTTTAGAACATTTTTTTCCCAAATGATGAAAGCCCCACCTTTTTTCCTCACTCTGACTTTCATTTTTATGAGAGAAAGACCTACTTTGGAAATTTTCAAAAATGGCAAGTGTTGTCGCTGTAGCTGCTGGAGCCCCTCCACCACCACCACCACCAAAAAAGGATGGACCACCTCCTCAGGTCCTCATTAATCAAGAGGAAGAAGAAAAAGAAGAAGAGGAAGATCAGCAAGTGAGAAGGCCGTTTTTGCAAGAAGAACCAAGGAGGGCCCCAGTCAAAGTAAACTACATCTGGCAATTCTTTACGTATCCCCAGGGCCAAAAAAAAGTGAAGGCCCGTTATGTCACTTGTTTGATCTGTAACATGGAACTATCCAGAGGAACAGATAAAAAATACTGCTATGGGAATTACACCATGCATCGCCACATGGAGAGGTGGCATCTTATTAATTACAGTGCTGCACAGGTACGTGACCTACAAGAAAACTCCCCTCCTGTGGCCAGTACATCAGCTGAACAGACAGCAAAGGGAACAGAGGCGAGGGAGATGGTCCCAAACATACATATGAACTTTGGTAACATGAAACATACCTGTATTTTTTGCAGCACGTTAATTTCCTATGGGGTAAAAAGTATAACTCTCATAAACACAGCTTATGAAAATCATCAATGTTCAAAACGGCCCCGAAAGTAAATTATCTCTGTTTTTGTTGCTCCTGTTGAGCCCTTCTTAATGACTGTTTTTCATTCCCCCCCCAAAAAAATTAAAAAAAGATATAAAACCATTCTTAAAATACAAAAAAGTCAAATAATGTTCATAAAAATAATAAAAAAAATTAAAACATCAAAAACAATAAAAAAAAAGTTATTTTCAGAACTACCTCTTATTTATAAAAAAATGCTAGAATGGAAAGGGGCGACCACTCGGTCCCCCGGAACGTATGGTTGGGTGCCCCGATCCTCCCGGGAAACCATTTTGGGTGGGGGCGTGTCTCGGCTGGTATGCCCGAAGCGGCGTAGCCGGGGCGCGCCTTTTCCCGCCCAAGAGGGGTTGTCCTAGACACCTACACCGATGACCACGCCCAGTAGGCGTACAGGAGGAGGGTACACGCCCTCCTGAAGAAGAATAAATAGAGCGGGAATCCGAAGAAGCGTCCTCTTGTTCCTGTGCTCTGAAGGCTGCACCCACTCGTTGCTCGTGAGCCCTCGACGGAACAAGGAGCAATTTTGAGAACTTGTAATTCTTGTGTTTCTCTTTCAGTGACTTTAAAGCGAAGGATCCAGGACCGTGTTGATCGACTCAAAGCGGATAATCAAGACCATGTCTGGCAAGAAGGCAGGAAAGGGTTCCGAGACAGATAAGGTGCTACGCATGTTGGTGAACAGAATTGCGGGCATGGAACTAAAAGTCGCTTGGTCGAGATTTGGCGGTCGTCAAGAAACAACTGGCCGCAATGAACAAGCCTGGTAACCCTAAGAAGGTAATAGGCCCGGCCTTGCCGGGAATCGTCCCCGAGGGTAGAGGGAAACGGGTCAAGAGGAGGGCGGTTGCAGAGGAGGTTCGTTCCGGTCCCTGAGGTACCCCCGGTCACCCCTGTCACACCAGCTAATGACCCGGTACCAATCCCAGACACGGGTCAACCGATCCCAGTTGTGATTACGCCCGCTAACGACGAGGATATGCCTCCTGACTTGGCCACCCAGTTGGCCGCATGGCTCAATAAGAAGGCAGGGGGTGCTACGGCGCCCGGAGACACGGCCGAAGAGGCCAAGTTACTAATCCAGCAGTTGCGGCAGTCGCGAGATGCCGCGAAAGCGAATCTTCCTCTTGTTTCCCCACAGGTGATACCGGAAGGACCGGCGGCTGGTCGCGAGAAAACGGCGGGAACAACGACCGAACCGGGTAAGCTCGCTTTGCCGCTGGTAGGGGAGGGCTTATTAGCCTCACGACGGGAGAGGGTGGTACAACATATCCCAATTGCCACAAAAGAATTGATATGGTCAGACAAGTATGTCAATATGTTTTCGTTATTAACTGACCATCGCGAGATGGAATATGCTAAAACACAGAAAGATTTGTGGAACCCGAGCGTCTGGCGCGCCAAGATGGCTGAGTTTAGGGTGGAGGAGACGATAACGAATTGGGCGAAGGCCTTTGCAATGTTTACTGCGATTATTGGGAACGTAAGCCAGAGGTATTGACTGAACTGTCTTGTTATCAAACTCGTATAATGGATTTTTATGAAATGTATGAGGGGGACGAATGGAAAGGTTACGACATGAAATTCCGTAAAGAGAAAGAGTATGATTCCTCTCTGACATGGGACTGCCTCGACTCAATTTCTTGGCATAAGCAACTCCTGGCTGGGACCGCAGGACCATCCTCCCCAGGCGGGAGTGGGTCGGGGGTTTCATTCCAAAGGTCCGCGGTGCCCTTTCGAACAGGCGCCGGTGGTGATCACCAGCCGAAAACCGGCGGGAATGGTGGAAAGCGGGGGTCTGTTGGGGCTTTAATCGAGGCAACTGTAACAGACCGCAGGGAACATGTAGGTTTAAGCATGCGTGTGCGGGCTGTGGGAATTCCTCACACCCGGAGAGTTCATGTAGATCGAAAAATAACGGGGCAGGAGGTAAAGGAGGGTCCAAGCAGGACTGAGGTGGATCATTGTGAACAATTGCCTACTCCCGTTGATCTCATGGCTATGACTCCTTGGTTAAACAAATACCCGATCATGTCTCCGCTGGGGTGTTGAGGAAGGGATTCTTATACGGCTTCCACATCCCGGCGGGGGATTTTCGTGGGGAACCTTTTTGTAAAAACCAGCTATCAGCGCAGCATAATCCAAGTGTGGTAGAGAGAAAAATCGCAAAGGAAGTGAGTCTAGGGCGAGTCGCGGGGCCTTTTCAGCGCCCGCCAGTGGCGGATTTCATCTGTTCCCCATTAGGGGTGGTCCCGAAGAAGGACCCGGGGGAGTTTAGGCTGATCCATAATCTGTCTGCTCCAAGGGGTTTCTCGGTAAACGATGCTATTGACCCAGAAGTTTGTTCGGTGCGGTACGCATCATTCGATGATGCCGTCACCATGTTAAATCGCCTGGGCCCTGGGGCGCTGATGGCGAAATCAGATATCGAATCAGCGTTCCGGTTGCTCCTGGTACACCCACAGGATCAGCGTTTGCTCGGTTTTGCATTCCAAGGGAATTATTACATGGAAAAATGCATGCCGATGGGTTGCTCCATTTCTTGTGCCTATTTTGAAAAATTCAGCTGTTTTTTAGAGTTGGCATTCACCGAGGCCACAGGGCATAGGCATGTTATGCATTCTCTAGATGACTTTCTGTTCTTGGGGACAGCTGGCGACATGAAATGTGCGCAGGCGCTACAGGACTTTTGCATCCTCATGAGGGAGTTGGGAGTCCCATTGGCACCAGGTAAGACGGTTGGACCATCTACTTCACTGGAGTTTCTGGGAATCGAGCTCGATTCTGTGGAGGGATGTTTCCGTTTGCCGGTGGGAAAAGTAGCTACATTTATGGCTTCCCTGGAACTTTGCCTTAGTAAGGAGAAAGTGACCCTGCACCAGTTACAGCAAACAGTGGGTAAGCTTAACTTTGCCTTGAGAGTTATACCAATGGCCCGCCCCTTTTCACGCTCTATTGCACAAGCTATGGTTGGTCTCAAAGAAGGACACCACCGCACAAGACTGTCTGCAGAGGTTCGCCAGGATGTGCGCATTTGGTTGGCATTTCTGGCGGACTTCAATGGTCGAGTATTGTGGAAGTCTTCGGACGAGCTGGGTTTGTGGACTGACTCGGCAGGGAGCGTGGGATTTGGCGCCATCTTTGGTAACCGATGGTCGGCACAAACATGGCCGGCGTGGTGGCACTCTTGCGGTCTCACAAGTAACATTGGGTTCCTGGAGCTATTCTCTATTTTTGTTGCTCTGATGGCATGGCCGGACGATTTCAGAGACCGCTCTGTGATATTTTGGTCTGATAATATGACTGTTGTCGAATGCATTAACAATCAGGCAGCACGCTGCAAATGGATCTTGAGATTGTTGAAGGAAGTTGTGCTGCTTTGCATGAGACTGAATGTACAGTTCAGGGCGAAACATGTGCCGGGCGTACTGAATCATGCAGCTGATGCACTCTCTCGTTCACATATGCAGGCGTTCAGGGGTTATCTACCTACAGCGGACCTAGTGGCGGCACCATTTCCCGAGGCGCTTTGGCTAATCGGTGCCCCGGATTACAAGACCTCGTGGCAGCAAGTTTAGCCCCCAGGACAAGGAAAGCATATGAAGGAGCGTTTTGTTCCTATTGCGCATTTTTGGGTCCGACTTGGAGTCAGAACTGGGGTCAGGAGGAGTCCTTCCTGGGGTTCTTGGTAGCTCTACTCCGAGAAGGCCGATCAGCGGCGACGGCCAGTAGGCACATTTCATTTATGGCGCAGGTGCATGGCGTAAAAGACCCAACAAGTTCCTTTTTGGCGAGGATGAGAGGCACCCGATTGGGTTAGAAAGGTTGTCCCTACTTATGGCGAAACTAGTCGAGACATGCTCCTCCCAATTCAAGGCGGTTTTGGTCCGGGCAGCTTTCGCATTAGCATTCCATGGGGCGATGCGGGTGAGCGAACTGGTCGCTAGGAATAAAAAAGACGTTGAGGGAGGCCTGTGCAGGAGTCACGTCCTAATTAGGGGTGATTCGATGGTAGTGACGATAGCCAGGTCCAAAACCGACTAGGGGGCTACGGGAAACAGTGTTATTGTGCAGTGCATGCGAGGGTCCCCCACGTGCCCAATACTGTGTATAGAGGAATACTTGGCACTGAGGACTGCTACGTGGGGGGGAAGTTTGCTGAGGCACAGGGACGGCACCCCACTGACGAGGTTTCAGTTTCAGAGGGTGCTAGCACTGACAATCGCGGCTGCGGGCATGGACCCGTGCGATTTTGGGACCCACTCCTTTAGGATAGGGGCTGCTACTGAGGCTACAGCCAGGGGTCAGAGTGCGGAGGAAGTGAAACAGTTGGGACGGTGGTCCTCGAATTGTTTCAAAAGGTATGTGCGATTGCACATGTTGTAAGTCAATTGACATGCACTCACGCTTCTTGTCTTTTGTTTGAATTACAGTTTCGCGAGCATATCATGCGGGGCAGAATTTGCAGTCGACCCAGTACCAGGAGACCAGCGGTCATGGATCACCGTCTGAGGAGAGAGTGGTGTGGGTCGTGGGCCACGCATACGTGAGGCGGGCCGGGAACGTATTCAAAGCAGGTGACGCGACTCGCGCAGCTGGGGAATACGGGTACAGAGTGGCCTTCCACGGAAGGGGCGGGCTCTGTATTGACCAATTCGAATCTTTTATTGAGGGTCTCTTAGGGCGGCAGAGGTCACCGCCATCTGTAGTCATAGTGCACCTGGGGGGCAAGGACTTGGTGACTCTGGGTAGACGAGTATTGTTCGAGCAAGTTTTGTCTGCTGTTAGCTGGTTGGCAAAAAGAATCCCGGGGTGCACGATTGCCTGGTCCCACATGATTCCCAGGAAAGTATGGCGGGGGGGGCCTTTCGGTGTCAGCACTGAACCATTCGGCGAAGAAGGTTAACAATAAAATTGGTAGATTGTTTCGCTCTGCGTAGTTGCATAGTATTCTTCATGGGTGTCTTCGGGGTGATCACATGTATCTGAATGATGGGGTTCACCTGTCCCGGAAGGGGAATGTTTTACTCATCGGAGACTTCATAGCATGGCTAAGGGGTTTGACGAAGCATGACCTTTAGGAGGAGATGTGGGGGCCGGATAGCCGGTCAACTATCCGGCCTGTGGCAGTATGGTCATGATCGGTGAGCAGTAATTTCAAGGTCCCTAGAGAGGGGCGCCACCCACTATGGATGGGAGCGCCTGGGGAGAGGCGGCCATTGGCCCCTCCCACTGAGAGGCGGAACCCACTAAGGATCGGTCGCCTAAGGGGAGACGGCCATAGGCCCCTTCCAGGGGAGGAGGCGGCTATATGCCCCTCCTACGAATTTCCTGGGGCCCGGATATCCGCGACGGCAGATAGAGAGTGTGGGGATGGGGGGGGAGTCCACGCTGTCCTTCCTACAGATACCTCACACGGGAGCTCAGACGACCTTTAAGATGGCGTCGAGCGGAAAGGGGGGCCCCCAACAAGACAAGGGAAATTACAGTTGGCAATGAGGGTACAGTCCTCTGCGCATGCGTCATTCACACCGTGAGGGCGACAGTTTTGGTAGTAGGGATCTGACACCGGTTAAGACCTTGCCGTTGGCCCTTAATGCTAGGATGTACAATTTTAATTTAGAATGTATGCATTTGCAGGATGTTAGACTTGGCTAGGAAACCTTTGTATTAGAGATTTGTTAAGGTTAGCCAAAGAACATGTCTTCATCGAAATGTAATAAATGTAAAATTGTACATGATTATGAAACTTTTATTTAATGTTTTAAATTTTGTTTCATATTTTAATAAATACGGCCGGGAGGGTGACTCTCTCCCGCCTTCCAAAAGTTCAGAACTGCGTCCGACTTCCCATCCTTGGGGATTGTGTTGGGAGGGGGTGACGGGCATCCCGGCCATATGTTTAGCACTCTGGCAACCTGTTTTTATAAAAAGTTTGCTTACTGGTTCGCGCCCCAGTACGCGAACCGGAAGCGAAGAGAAGAAGACAGAGAGAATAATGTTAAAAGATAGCTAGAGGGAGTAACACAGAGATACTGTATAATAGATAATAGAAAAGGAATGAGGGAAGTAGCAAAGGCAGGAAACTGAGGGTTAAAGAAATGAAGCAGTGGAACTAATAAAAGTTAAATGTGAAAGAGATGTAACGGAATGAGTACTAAACACTTACCTTATAATTATCGTTAACTTAGTCACTTGTTATTTTTATACTTTCAATCTGTGAATGAAAGAACAAAAATTTAAAAATTGATAGAAGGTAGTAAAAGATGAGTGAGCATGAGACAAGATGAGTACATATTAAAAATCACAATTCAAAGTACAGAATTAATTATACATATTAAATGGTTTATTTTTGCTGTTCTCAGAATATATCAAATTTCACTAAAAACAGTGAGTTGAAGGTATTCATCATATAACAGCGGGGAAAAAAAACACAATCAAAATGATTGTGTTTAAAAAACCCATATAATATAACCAATCAGAAATCAGAACTCCTCAAAAGTAACTTACTTTCCATGACGTAAAAAGATGTCCTATGAACAGCTTATACTCTGTTGTGCTGTTATTATTTTCTGCCCGCCACTTTCTGAAAGATAAGCTCCATCATTTTAAGAAAAATGAGACATACAAAGCAATTTAAAACAGCACACTATATTACAGCAACACCAAGAATCATTATAATCCAGTTACCTAACCTAAATTCTCAATTCTGCAAACAAGTCGAAAGGCAACATTGCTTTATAGTCAAATACTAATCGTTGCCGAAAGACCAGCCTTTTTTACATTTTAAATAAGCTGTGTAATATCCTGATGTTGTGAAAGGACCATCTTAATATATAATAGCTGCAGTTACAAATGTTCTTCCTGAAATTAACAACTGTGTAGCCAAAACATTTTTAATTATACTTGACAACTTATTTACATCCGGTTTATATAGTTGGAATTGTAAAATGACATTTCACACATAAGTTTCTATAAATAATGTGGACAGCATTGCAGACTTACATTACCTCTACTCCTTCTTTTGATCTGCTGCTTGAATTAGCTTATTAAAACTAACAATGTTCGCTCTGTGCTACACTTATCCACAAGGCTATATAGTGTAGGAGCCATTAGAACCTCTTGAAATTCCTCAGAACAAATCCCGAGATTCCTTCCCTAAAATTTTGGTTGTAAGAACACCAGGTAAGAATTTTTAAGGTGAAAAGGCAATCTTTTTTTGAAAGTTAAAACAGAATCATTGCAGAATGACCAGACGTTTCCAGACTTCAAATAAGTTGTGTAATGTTCTGATGTTGTTGAAGGACCCACATGATATATAATTGCTGCAGTTAGAAAAGTCCTTCCTGATATTGACAACTGAGAAGCCACAACATTTTTAATTAAAGTTGTCAATTTTGTTCCATCAGGCCTACATCGTCGGAACATTAAAATGACATACTGGCCATATCTTCGTATAAATATTGTGGACAGCATTGCAGACTTACATTGGCTACACTCCATGTTTTGATCGGCTGCTTTTACTAGCTTATTAAAGGATACTGATTTACTGTATGGCAAAGTTAAATATATATATCTTTCTGAGTCTACACTAGTAGTACTTGATAACGTACAATTCTCGCAGTCATGCTGCCATTGATAAGAAAGGCCAAACAGATGATCTACATCTACACCTTCATCTTGCAATACATCAAGCATATACATTAGAAACTCCTGACAATCTTGATGAATATTTTGAGAGAATTGCGTTTGACCTGAACATTTGTCTAACAGATACCGAACTTCAGACACACTTTCTACTCTTCTTCTATCAGCTTAATTTCGAAAGCCTGATCAATAATTTTCTCTACATTTTTCTTTTTCTTATAAAATGCCACTTTCTGTTGGCCTTTCTTAAATTTTTTCAACAAATTGACAATTATCCTGTTGCGCAACATTCGCCTACAAATGTCCCTGAATTGATTTTCCCTTCTACTGCCATGCACAGACTTATCTCCTCCTCTAGTAGAAACGTTTTTGAGGGGCCTTTCTTTTTCCTTTAAATTGTCTCTCTTCTTCTGCACTAAAACAAGTTCAATACTGGTATTTTTTTGTCTGCAAATTCTTTTTAAAAATGATTTCATTTTCTTACCCGGAGCTTTTTTGGCGACTTGATACGATTTAATATTAGAGGACTGCTGCAAATCTTTACCAAGGTGGAGTGTAAGTCGCCTTGCTTCTTTTTGTTTTCTTTGCCTTGAGGGCATTTTTAAAGTTTTCTAAAGATCTTCAGTTAAATCTGTGGAAATGTTTTTTTAAAATTGTTATTAACCACTATTACCAAACAGTAAACCAATAACAGTAGGCAAACAATTAACACACTAGTTGTCAATTCTACCTACAGTAATTTAACAACTTAGACAAAAGGGGCGTATTTACAAGGCACTTGCACCATGGGGGAAGTGAGTTAAAAATTCCAAGAACACATAGGGTCGTATTTACAAGGCCCTTGCATCAGGGGAAAGTTACTTAAAATTGCCAAGCAGACATGAGGGCGTATTTACCACACCCATGCACCAGAGGGAAGTGAGTTAAAATTGCCAAGCACACATGAGGGTGTATTTACAAGGCCCTTGCACCAGGGAAATGTGACTTAAAATTGCCAAGCACACATGAGGGCGTATTTACAAGGCCATTGCACCAGGCGGAAGTGACTTGAAATGGCCAAGCACACATGAGGGTGTATTTACAAGACCCTTGCACCAGGGGGAAGTGACTTAAAATTACCAAGCAGACATGAGGGCATATTTACCACACCCATGCACCAGGAGAAAGTGACTTATTATTGCCAAGCACACATGAGGGCGTATTTACAAGGCCCTTGCACCAGGAGGAAGTCACTTGAAATGGCTAAGCACACATGAGGGTGTATTTACAAGACCCTTGCACCAGGGGGAAGACACTTAAAATTACCAAGCACACATGAGGGCGTATTTACAAGGCCCTTACACCACCATAAGGTGTGGCCTATCCAGAGGTATGCTGGATTGTCTGTCTGCCATGGTAAAACCAAGAAATATCTAGGAGCAAAAAGAAAGGTCTTGCAGTCACAAAAGTTTGTTTGAGGTGAGGCCTACTCAGGGTTGCAGATGAAATTTTGGCTTGTTGAAGAGTACAGAGGACATAATACATGTGCAGGCCAACAGATGAAGTGAGTCATGTCCACTGCACACTTCAACAAAGGCCAGACCTCCTCTGTCTCCCTGGACAGGCCTAAACCTCATCTGCACAATGTGATTAGTAATGTTAGGAAACACAGGTGATGTAATTGAAAAACGTGCAAATAATTTTGCTCATTTCACAATCACATCACCTGTGTTTCCTCAGCTTAGGTACCTCATTGAGCAGATATAGTCTAGCATATCCAAGAGTATGCAGAATGTGAGGACTGTATGCAGCAGTGCAATGTACATAATTCTCCTCCTTTGACAATTACAGAAGCCTCAGCATAACCATGCCCCCTAAACAGTCCTAAATGTATATCATAATTATCATAGTGACTATGAAACTCTAGCAGTACATATTGTGAAACATAAATGACTTCAAGAAACAAGTTTTTAAAATGTCAAACAAGCTAATTGTTCTCCCATATTCATGTTGGGAAATGAAATATTTATTTAAAAAAGCAGACCCCATGTTGTCCTTCTCATAAATGCGAAAAGTATTTATTTTTTAAAAAAAAACGATTTTCTGGTCATAATTTGAAAACACAGCACAGCTCCTATGTACAAGCACACCCTAGCTGGCTTCGTTATTTTCTTCAAAAAGCTTACTAATCTCTTTCTAAATTAAATAAATCTTTTCTCACCTTAGCACGATTTTTAAACACATCATGTAAGCAAATTAGTCTCCCAGATTCATGGGAGAAGTACCTTAAAATTGTCTAGCACACATAGGGGCGTATTTACAAGGCACATACACCAGGGGAAAATGATTTAAATTTGCAAGCACTCATGAGGGTGTATTTACAAGTACCTTGCACCACCTTTAAAGTCATTTTTAAAATGGGGAAAATGACGTGAATGTGTCTCATAAGCCTTGTATATATGCCCCTATGTTGACTATGTAATACTTGCAGAACATATTGTTAAACCTAAATGACTTCATGAAACAAGTTTTTTAAACCAACAGACAAGCAAATTATTCTCCCATATTCATGTTGGGAAGTGAAATATTTATTTAAAAAAGCACACCCCATGTTATCGTTCTCATAAATGTAAAAAACATGTCTTTTTGTTAAAAAACTATTTTCTGGTCATAATTTGAAAACACAGCACACCTCCTATGTACAAGCACACCCTGTCAGTACTAATACTTCACATTATCTATAATTATAATTTGTCAAAGAAGCAAAATCTTTTTGGAAAAAATAATGAAAACACTTGACACAAACCAACATTTTAAATGCACAGCTGGCTTCCTTATTTTCTCCATAAACTATACTAGTCTCTATCTAAATTAAATTATTTTTTTTCTCACCTTAGCAAATGCTTTTTGAATTTCAAAACAGTCTCACACACACACCATTTTTTCTTTAGCAGAGCAAAGGGTATGCAATTCAGAGGCTGCAACCAACAAAGGCACTGAAATGCTGAAATTCATCACACATATCTCTCATGTCACCCAATCAAAACTCTTCCCTCAGTTTTTTCAAATCAACACCATTGCCTCCTCTGCCCTTTCTGCCCATTTTCCATAGCAACTACCTCCTGAAAAACCTCTCATGTTTACAAGCTCACACAACAATGTTTCAAATGAACTCTGAACTCTCAGTACACCTGCTAATCCACTGCAATGTTTCTTAAAATTATTTTTTCTTAACCATTCAAATTACATCCTTCAAAGAACACATCCATGCACCCTAACTTTCTGTTTTCAGAAATGGAAATCCACCAATCACTGCTGGTGAATAATTAGCACTGAAACTCCACAGTTTTTTTTCTTTACAAACTCCTACTGTTTCAACTGCCATTTCATTCCCACACTTCATCTGACTGCAGCAGAACCTCCACTAACCATGTTTTCTGTCTGGATTCTTGGACATAGCTACACCCACTGGGCTCACAGGTATGCTGATAACAGAAATGTACACAACCTCAATTTACAAAATGTGGAAATCAAATGGATTGGCCAAAGAGGATTGAGATGTCACCAATTGATACCATTGGTGAAAACCTTTTTGCATTTGCCAAACCCTGACCTCATAATAGTGCACTGTGGAGGGAATGATTTGGGCACTTTGACTGGAGTAGGTCTGGAAATGCTCTTAAAGGACACCTTTGAGCAATTCATTCTTCAATATGTAAGACATATTTTAACTTTACAGAAACATACAGTCACTGGATGATGTCATCAGTGATGTCATCAGTGATGTCACTGACCATGTCATGAATGATGTAATATGTGACATCATCAGCAGTGGATTGCGGGTGCGAGATATATAGTTAGTGCAACTAACTATATATGCAAATTTCAATGGTTTTGTGTGAGTAAAATAAGGTTTTTTAAATGCTAATCCCTAACTATATATGGTCTATACCTATGTTTTTTCAGTGAATTTTCAAGGTTTTGTAAATGCTAATTCCTAACTATATATGGTCTATAAACTATGGTTTTTTCAGTGAAAAAAAAAAAAATATATATATATATATATATATATATATATATATATATTACCTACTGGCGATAGCCAGTAGGTATATATAGTTAGGATTTTTTTCCTATGGGATTTTTGAAAATTCTATGTCGAATAACTTTGGTGTTTGAGGACAGAATTGGCTGCAATTTTCAGGAAAATGGAACATTTTGTTTCTGAGCAGCCCCTGAAAATTTGGGGGGGTTTCGTCAAGGGGGGGCCGAGAAAAAAGGGGGGTCCCAAAACGTGTTTTTTCCATGCAATTTTCCATAGGGCGGTTGGCCTCACTTTTAGCCTGAACGGCTGAATGGATTTACACCAAACTTGGCAAAATTGTAGGGATTGGTAGCCCGATGTGCCTTTGCTATGTCTCAAGATATAGGCTCCAGTGGTTTTTACGAAAATTAACTTTGAAAAATATATATTGGGCTACATTGGGCTATATATATGTTGGAGCCCAAATGTAGCCCAATGTAGCCCAATGTAGCCCAATGTAGCCCAAAGATGGCCACCAGAGACAAAAAAAAACAAATGTAGCCCAAATATCAGCCAGATGTAGCCCAACTATAGCCCAATGACAGAATGTCCCAGATTGTTCTTAAGAACAACTAGAGTGCTAACAGTCCTACTTATTACAAAGGTATGGCACACCTGAAGCCATCTTGATTGGAATAAAGTGGTAACTCTTAAAACATTTAATTTAAAAAGGAACAAAATGAGGGGGTTCATTTTGCCATAGAAAGTATGATTAGCGAATATATGACGAAATCCCGCATACCATCAGTTGGCAAAAAAAATCCCGCATGTACTATTAGGCCGCAAATTAAAATAACGAAAACTTTTAGAACGAATATGCCTTTAGCATACACTAAACAACTAAACTACCCTAAACCCTAAAACACTACCCCCAGCATGACCCTACACTACACAAACAGTACAACACTACCCTAAACCCTAAAACACTACCCCCAGCATGACCCTACACTACACACACACTACAACACTACCCTAAACCCTAAAACACTACCCCCAGCATGACCCTACAATACGCAAACACTACAACACAACCCTAAACCCTAAAACACTACACCCCAGCATGACCCTACACTACGCAAACACTACAACACTACCCTAAACCCTAAAACACTACCCCCAGCATGACCCTACACTACACAAACACTACAACACAACCCTAAACCCTAAAACACTACCCCCAGCATGAGCCTACACTACGCAAACACTACAACACAACCCTAAACCGTAAAACACTACCCCCAGCATGACCCTACACTACGCAAACACTACAACACTACCCTAAACCCTAAAACACTACCCCCAGCATGACCCTACACTACGCAAACACTACAACACTACCCAAAACCCTAAAACACTACACCCCAGCATGACCCTACACTACGCAAACACTACAACACTTCCCTAAACCCTAAAACACTACCCCCAGCATGACCCTACACTACGCAAACACTACAACACTACCCAAAACCCTAAAACACTACACCCCAGCATGACCCTACACTATGCAAACACTACAACACTACCCTAAACCCTAAAACACTACCCCCAGCATGACCCTACACTACGCAAACACTACAACACTACCCTAAACCCTAAAACACTACCCCCAGCATGACCCTACACTACGCAAACACTACAACACTACCCTAAACCCTAAAACACTACCCCCAGCATGACCCTACACTACGCAAACACTACAACACTACCCTAAACCCTAAAACACTACCCCCAGCATGACCCTACACTACGCAAACACTACAACACTACCCAAAACCCTAAAACACTACCCCCAGCATGACCCTACACTACGCAAACACTACAACACTACCCTAAACCCTAAAACACTACCCCCAGCATGACCCTACACTACGCAAACACTACAACACTACCCAAAACCCTAAAACACTACACCCCAGCATGACCCTACACTACGCAAACACTACAACACTACCCAAAACCCTAAAACACTACGCCCCAGCATGACCCTACACTACGCAAACAATACAACACTACCCAAAACCCTAAAACAGCATGACCCTACACTACGCAAACACTACAACACTACCCAAAACCCTAAAACACTACGCCCCAGCATGACCCTACACTACGCAAACACTACAACACTACCCAAAACCCTAAAACACTACGCCCCAGCATGACCCTACACTACGCAAACAATACAACACTACCCAAAACCCTAAAACACTACCCCCAGCATGACCCTACACTACGCAAACACTACAACACTACCCAAAACCCTAAAACACTACCCCCAGCATGACCCAACACTACGCAAACACTACTACACTACCCTAAACCCTAAAATACTACACCCCAGCATGACCCTACACTACGCAAACACTACAACACTACCCAAAACCCTAAAACACTACCCCCAGCATGACCCTACACTATGCAAACACTACAACACTATCCTAAACCCTAAAACACTACGCCCAGCATGACCCTACACTACGCAAACACTACAACACTACCCTAAACCCTAAAACACTAGCCCCAGCATGACCCTACACTACGCAAACACTACAACACAACCCTAAACCCTAAAACACTACCCCCAGCATGACCCTACACTACGCAAACACTACAACACTACCCTAAACCCTAAAGCACTACCCCCAGCATGACCCTACACTACGCAAACACTACAACACTACCCTAAACCCTAAAGCACTACCCCCAGCATGACCCTACACTACGCAAATACTACAACACAACCCTAAACCCTAAAACACTACCCCCAGCATGACCCTACACTATGCAAACACTACAACACTACCCTAAACCCTAAAACACTACCCCCAGCATGACCCTACACTACGCAAACACTACAACACTACCCTAAACCCTAAAACACTAGCCCCAGCATGACCCTACACTACGCAAACACTACAACACTACCCAAAACCCTAAAACACTACCCCCAGCATGACCCTACACTACGCAAACACTACAACACTACCCAAAACCCTAAAACACTACCCCCAGCATGACCCTACACTACGCAAACACTACAACACTATCCTAAACCCTAAAACACTATGCCCAGCATGACCCTACACTACGCAAACACTACAACACTACCCTAAACCCTAAAACACTACCCCCAGCATGACCCTACACTACGCAAACACTACAACACTACCCTAAACCCTAAAACACTACCCCCAGCATGACCCTACACTACGCAAACACTACAACACTACCCTAAACCCTAAAACACTACCCCCAGCATGACCCTACACTACGCAAACACTACAACACTACCCTAAACCCTAAAACACTACCCCCAGCATGACCCTACACTACGCAAACACTACAACACTACCCAAAACCCTAAAACACTACCCCCAGCATGACCCTACACTACGCAAACACTACAACACTACCCTAAACCCTAAAACACTACACCCCAGCATGACCCTACACTACGCAAACACTACAACACTACCCTAAACCCTAAAACACTACACCCCAGCATGACCCTACACTACGCAAACACTACAACACTACCCTAAACCCTAAAACACTACCCCCAGCATGACCCTACACTACGCAAACACTACAACACTACCCAAAACCCTAAAACACTACCCCCAGCATGACCCTACACTACGCAAACACTACAACACTACCCAAAACCCTAAAACACTACCCCCAGCATGACCCTACACTACGCAAACACTACAACACTACCCAAAACCCTAAAACACTACGCCCCAGCATGACCCTACACTACGCAAACACTACAACACTATCCTAAACCCTAAAACACTACGCCCAGCATGACCCTACACTACGCAAACACTACAACACTACCCTAAACCCTAAAACACTAGCCCCAGCATGACCCTACACTACGCAAACACTACAACACAACCCTAAACCCTAAAACACTACCCCCAGCATGACCCTACACTACGCAAACACTACAACACTACCCTAAACCCTAAAACACTACCCCCAGCATGACCCTACACTACGCAAACACTTCAACACAACCCTAAACCCTAAAACACTACCCCCAGCATGACCCTACACTAAACAACCACCACAACTCGACACTACACTAACACAACACTACACTACACAACACTACACTACACTACACAATCACTAACCCACGAAAAAATTAACACAAACCCACTTACCTTTCTCGTCATCGTGGTTTTCACAACGCAAATGCATTTACCATACATGCCTTTAAAACGTAATTCTTTGTAAAGGCATGCGTGATAAATGCATATGCGTTTTGAAAAAATGCGGGATAATGGTATGCGAGGTCAATGACCTTGCGGGATAATGGTATGCGGACTGAAAGTCTGCGGGATAAAAAATGCGGGAAAATGGCTGCAAACCATGATTAGCAGCAGACTTCCCTGGTGAGCACTAGCTTTACTAAAGTGATCTAATGAGCAACTAGAGTGCTAACATTCAGAATTTATGGGCAACTAACTATATATGGAATTTCATTGTTTTTATGTCAATAAAATGTCCAGCTAACTATATATGGTCTCTAACCTATGGTTTTTTCAGTGAATATATATATATATAATATATATATATATATATATATATATATATATATATTCACAGAAAAAAACATAGGTTATAGACCATATATAGTTAGGAATTTGCATTTACAAAACCTTGAAAATTCACTGAAAAAACCATAGGTTATAGACCATATATAGTTAGGGATTAGCATTCAAAAAACCTTATTTTATTTGCACAACACCATTGAAATTCCATATATAGTTAGTTGCACTAACTATATATCGCAGACCCGCAATCCACTGCTAATGATGTCACATATTACATCATTCATGACATGGTCAGTGACATCACTGAAGACATCACTGATGACATCTCAAATGACATCACTGATGACATCACTGATGACAACACCCAGTGACTGTATGTTTCTGTAAAGTTAAAATATGTCTTACATATTGAAGAATGAGTGGATGTATAAGTGTCTGGATGAAGGATTTAGTAGGTGCATGACTGACTGTATGAGAGAATGATTAAATGTGTCTCACTGAGTGCATGGGTTAGTGATTAAAGTGTCTTAATTTGGCAATCATTATTTATGTTCTTCTGTAAACTGCTGCATGTTTAAATCAGTAGCTATATCAGTAACTATATGGGTTATTGAATGGTTCCCCAAGTATTTGTATGGGAGACTGAGTATGTGTGTGGGTGGCTGGGAGGTGTATAACTCTGTGCATAGATGTGTGAGCAGTTGATTCCCTAGGTGTATGGGTTCAAAAGTGCATGTAGAAACAGCTGTATGGACAGTTGACTGTGTGCATGAGTATATTGGTGAGTGAATGGATATCTCAGTTCTACATGTCAAAGTAAGTACATATGTAAAACACACTCCATGTGAGAGTTGACATATATAAATAACTGAACATAAGAGCCAGTGAATGTGAGAGTGGCTGTATGAATCATTGTGAACTTGTATCAAGGATTGTATAAGAGAGTAAATATGTGTTAGTATATGTTTGAATAAGTAAGGTGTGTATAACTGTATAGTTGAGGAAATGGAGGTGTGATTGATTCTTTGCATGACTGACTAGGTGTGTGGGTAACTCCATGGATGTGTGACGGTCTGTGAGTGCCTGTTTACACTGAGTGTATCTAAGGTTATATTAGAGTCTGAAGATGTATTATCACATAAATGATATCATCAGTGATGTAATCAGTAATGTCAAATGAGATGTCAGTGATGTCATCAGTGATGTCATTTGAGATGTCATCAGTGATGTCATCAGTGATGTCATTTGAGATGTCATCAGTGATGTCATCAGTGATGTCACTGACCATGTCATGAATGATGTAATATGTGACATCATTAGCAGTGGATTGCGGGTCCGCGATATATAGTTAGTGGAACTAACTATATATGGAATTTCAATGGTTTTGTGCAAATAAAATAAGGTTTTTTAAATGCTAATCCCTAACTATATATGGTCTCTAACCTATGGTTTTTTCAGTGAATTTTCAAGGTTTTGTAAACGCAAATTCCTAACTATATATGGTCTATAACCTATGGTTTTTTCTGTGAATTTCATTGGTTTTTTAAAAGCTAATATCTATAGCTGTAAAATATATTCTTTATTAAGTGACGTATCACGTAGCCCGTGAGACGCCCAATGATGCATCGCATAACCGTGACGTATCGTCTCTGCAGCGCAAACCAAACCCAAAACGTAAGCGCGCCAGAATACGCTTAAAGATATATATATTTTTTTAACCTTAATTAGACAAAATCCACACGTGCACATATCACAAACGTTCAAAAAACACAATATGTCGGACTCCCGTTACGCTGCCGATTAGCTGCCCGGTTAACGTACCAGGAAGCACCTTTACCGCGAAAAATCGCAATTTTTTTTTTCACCCCCCAGGGAACTTTAATAGCCCCCTCATCAATCCTAGGGGTTCAGGAGGGGTTTGCCTTACCCCTTTCATTCATTTACACCTTTTTTTTTCCACCTCTTGTCTCTCGATCCCACAGAGAGACAAGATGGCGGCCGCTCCAGACTGTTTACAATGATAACAGCCAATCAGCTTCTCCTCAGACTCCCGTTACACTGCCGGTTAGCTTCCCGGTTAGCTGCCCGGTTAGCTGCCCGGTTCGCCTACCAAGACGCGTCTTTACGGCGAAAAAATCGGATTTTTTTTTTTTTTGGGCCCAGCGTGGCTCTATAATATCCCCTCATCAATCCTATGGGGTCAGAAGGGGTCTACCTTGCCCCCTTTCCTTCATTTCCCCCTTTGTTTTGGCCTCCTCTTGTCTCTCGATCCTACCGAGAGACAAGATGGCGGCCGCTCCAGACTGTTTACAATGTTGACAGCCAATCAGCTACTCGTCAGACTCCCGTTACACTGCCGGTTAGCTTCCCGGTTAGCTGCCTGGTTAGCTGCCTGGTTCGCGTACCAAGACGCGTCTCTACGGCGAAAAAAATCTGATTTTTTTTTTTTTTTTTGGACCCAGCGTGGCTCTATAATATCCCCTCATCAATCCTAGGGGGTCAGAAGGGGTCTACCTTGCCCCCTTTCCTTCATTTCCCCCTTTGTTTTGGCCTCCACTTGTCTCTCGATCCTACCGAGAGACAAGATGGCGGCCGCACCGGACTGTTTAGAATGTTGACAGACACCGGAGAGCCAATCAGCTTCGCTTCGCAAAGTTCCGATACGCGAAAAGTACGCGAACCGGAGCGCTGCCCGGAGCGCTGTTACAGATATATATCTTGTTTTAAACGTTAATTTCTCAAAATTCACTGAAGCACATATATTGAGACCTAGCAAAGGCACATCGGGCTAACAGTCCCTACAATTTTGCCAAGTTTCGTGGAAACCCATTCAGCCGTTCGGGCTAAAAGTGAGTCCAACCGCCCTATGGAAATTAACATGGGAAAAACGAATTTTGGGACCCCCCTTTTTTCTCGGCCCCCCCTTGACGAACCCCCCCCAAATTTCCAGGAGCTGCTCAGAAACAAAATGTGCCATTTTCCTGAAAATTTCAGCCAATTCCGTCCACAAACGCCAAAGTTATTAGGCATAGAATTTTCAAAAGTTCCATAGAGAAAAAATCCTAACTATATATACCTACTGGCTATCGCCAGTAGGTAATATATATATATATATATATATATATATATATATATATATATATATATATATATATAACCTACTGGCGGTCGCCAGTAGGTAGTTATAGTTAGGATTTTTTTCAATGTTAAATCTCAAAATTCTATTTGGAATAACTTTGGCACCGGTTGATGAATCTGCCTGAAAATTTCCTGAAAATGGCCTCGTCGAGCTCCGGTCCTTCCTTGAAAGTTTGGGGGGATACGTCAAGGGGGGGGCCGAGATAAAAGGGGGGTCCCAAAACGCGTTTTCCCCATGTTAATTTCCATAGGGCGGTCGAACAGCTGAATGGATTTCCACCAAATTTGGCAAAATTGTAGGGATTGGTAGCCCGATGTGCCTTTGCTATGTCTCAAGATATGTGCTGCAGTGGATTTTGAGTAATTTAGGTTACAAAAAATATATATATCTATAGCTGCGCACCGGTGCGCGCACCAGGGAGCGCTCCGGGCACGTGACGCGAGGTGCACATGGAAAGCTGAGTGGCTCTAGGGTGTCTGTAAACATTCGAAACAGTCCAGAGCGGCCGCCATCTTGTGTCTCGGTAAAATCGAGACATAAGAGGTGGCTAAAACAAAGGGGGAACTGACCATAAGGCGTCAGGGATAGACCCCTTTGACCTCCTAGGTTTGATGTGGGGGCTATAAAAGGGCCCCGCGGGGCATTTAAAATTTTTTATTTTTTTTTGTTTTGCGCGGGGGAAGCGCCCGGTATGCGCACCAGGTAGCGCACCGGAGAGCGTAAAATGAGGGAAAAAGATGACAGAGTTTTTAAAAAATGGAGTTTTTATTTAGAAATTGGAGGTAGTTCTAAAAAGAACTTTTTTTTTCTTCTTTTTGTTGTTTTATATTTTTTTGTGTTTTTTAAACTTTTTGAACTTTTTTTGGCTTTTCTAAACAGTTTTATATTTTTTTTGTATTTTTTTAGGGGGAGAAACAAAAAAAGGGAATTGAAACTGGCTCAACTGAAGCAAAAAAACAAAAAACCCAAAAAATTACTTCTTTTTGGGGCACTTGTGATTATCACCTGCAAGGACGATGAGCTTAACGCTTTTTTCGCCATAGGCGATAAGCTTGCCACATGCAGAACAAGTGATTTTAAAATCAGCAAATCTCGGCTGAATGCAAGGCATCACCTCGGATGTTTCTGGTTCTGATGAGGTGGGTTGGTTTCTTTGGGAGGGGGTCCTTGATGACTGGGGGAGGTTACTGGCCAGTTCCCTGAACTCTGCACGAGAGTAGTTGTTTGGGTGCTTTCTGGTCATGTGCCGAATCATGGTATAGTTACCAAAAGAATATTTTTTGTTTGGGTTGTCCCGTGAAAGTTCATCATTGCAGATGAGGCAAGTCACCTTGGGAGCATTCACCTTTTTTTGCCCCTCTGGGATTGAAAAAAACTGCCATACAATGTGTGGTTTGGGTTTGTAAGGTGTATTTTCTTCTGGCAGCCATCTTCTTCTCCCCTCCTCCTCTTCCTCTTCCTCCTCCTCCTGTTCTTGACCACCAATATAATTTGGAGCTGGTCCTCTTGGTGGTTGTGGTGGTGGTGGTGGGGCAGATGCACCAGCTGATGCTACTACTGAAGCCATTATTTGGAGCAAAAAAGTAGAGAGAGCAACAAACAGGTCTTCCTCAGTCAAAGGACAAAGTCAGAATAAGGAAAAAAGGTGGGGTCTTTCATCATTTAGAAAAAAAAACTGTCCTGAACCAATGAGAAGTGTTATTTTCAGGTCACAAGACCAGGGGCTTCATCATTATGAAACTAAAACTGTTATGAACCAATGAAAAGTGTTATTTTCTGCTCACATGACCCGACGCGCTTACGCTACGCGCCCGGGGCGCGCCCGGGGGCGCGCAGCGTAAGCGCGTCGGAAGTTTACGTTGTGCGATCGTATTCGTTCGAGTACTTCCGGGTGCGCTTACGCCGTGCGTATCACGCGGTCGCGGCTACGCGATACGTCACGATCATGTTTTCGTTTGCGATATTGGCGCTCACGGGACGCTCCCTGGAGCGCGCCTCGGGGCGCTTTTCAGAAATACGCTTTTCGGGGCGCTCTCCGGGGCGCGCTCTGGGAGCGCTCCCCCCAAAAATTAAAAAAAAAAAAAATGTGATAATTGTAGGGACAGGTAGCCCTATTCTGAAGTGGTTTGTAAAAAAATTAACTTTATAAAAATAGGTATTGTGCTACATTGGGCTTAATATATGTTAGAGCCAAAATGTAGCCCAAATGTAGCCCAAAGTAGCCCAATGTAGCCCAAAGATGGCCACCAGAGACCAAAAATTGTAAATGTAGCCCAAATTTCAACTAGATGTAGCCCAACTGTAGCCCAATGACAGAATGTACCAGAGTGTTAAAAAGAACAACTAGAGTGCTAACAGTCTTATTTATAAAGTGAAACTTATAGTTAGGAATTAGCATTAACAAAACCTATGAAATTCACTGAAAAAACCATATGTTTCACACCAGTTATAGTTAGGAATTAGCATTTAAAAAAGCTATGAAATTCACTGAAAAAACCATAGGTTTCACACCGGTTATAGTTAGGAATTAGCATTTAAAAAACCTATTAAATTCACTGAAAAAACCATAGGTTTCACACCAGTTATAGTTAGCTGGAAACTTTACTGATATAAAACCATTGAAATTCCCACGTTATAGTTAGTCGGACTCACTATAACTTGCGCGTGCAATGCACTGCTGATGACATCACATATTACATCACTCATGACATGGTGAGTGACATCACTCATGACATCACTGATGACACCATCCTTGTGACACAGTGACAGACCTCCTCTCAGTATAAAGTAACCCTTGAGACACATATTCAAAAATAGAAACTGAAATTTTAAAAAAATGGACATACCTATATCAGTTACAACAAGCAATTCTGTACTTCCACTATCTATATACACATCCACTCATTCACCAACAGTTCTATATAGTCACTCATACATATACTCACTCATCATATGAAGAGATACACCTATACATCCTGTTACACACCGACATTCATCCAAAAGTTACTCACACACATATTCACACGTGCAAATAAACTATTGAACAACCATTTATTTGAATATAGAGTTATACACACACTTCCACCTTACTTCTATTGAAAATTACACATATTTATTCTCTTAAACAATCACTTATAGAAACACATACTTATTTAAACAGGAACTCTTACAATCTCTTACTCTCACATATACTCACTTATATACATCAATATTCATATATACTAGATTAAAACATATGTAGTTACTGATAAAGACACTAGTGAGACAGTCATTCACTCACTAACAAACACATATAGACACTCATCCACCCATACAGTCCTGTACATATGCTGTCTTCAAAACACATACAAACAAAGAGTCAGTCACTCATGCATCTATGTGCTAAGTAATACCCCCACCAAACCATATAGACACTCAAACTGATACTAATAAAAATATCAAATAACCCATATACATACGCATGTAGCTACTTATCAACACATGTAGCCACTTATACACAAAGTGAAACACTAATATATGTATTTAAATATTTAAACATAACTCACTAATATTTATTTTTCAGAAAGACACATATTCACTGGATGGTGTCATCAGTGATGTCATGAGTGATGTCACTCACCATGTCATGAGTGATGTAATATGTGATGTCATCAGCAGTGCATTGCACGCGCAAGTTATAGTGAGTCCGACTAACTATAACGTGGGAATTTCAATGGTTTTATATCAGTAAAATTTCCAGCTAACTATAACTGGTGTGAAACCTATGGTTTTTTCAGTGAATTTAATAGGTTTTTTAAATGCTAATTCCTAACTATAACCGGTGTGAAACCCATGGTTTTTTCAGTGAATTTCATAGGTTTTTTAAATGCTAATTCCTAACTATAACTGGTGTGAAACCTATGGTTTTTTCAGTGAATATATATATATATATATATATATATATATATATATATATATATATATATACATTCACTGAAAAAACCATAGTTTATAGACCATATATAGTTAGGAATTTGCATTTACAAAACCTTGAAAATTCACTGAAAAAACCATTGGTTATAGACCATATATAGTTAGGGATTAGCATTTTCAAAACCTTAATTTACTCGCACAAAACCATAGAAATTTGCATATATAGTTAGTTGTAATAACTATATATCGCGCACCCGCAATCCACTGCTGATGATGTCACATATTACATCATTCATGACATGGTCTGTGACATCACTGATGACATCACTGATGACATCTCAAATGACATCACTGATGACATCTCAAATGACATCACTGATGACATCACTGATGACAACATCCAGTGACTGTATGTTACTGTAAAGTTAAAATATGTCTTACATATTGAAGAATGAGTGGATGTATAAGTGTCTGGATGAAGGATTTAGTAGGTGCATGACTGACTGTATGAGAGAATGATTAAATGTGTCTCACTGAGTGCATGGGTTAGTGACTAAACTGTCTTAATTTGTGCATCATTATATCTGTTGTTCTGTAAACTGCTGCATGTGTTGATCAGTAGCTATATGAGTAACTATATGGGTTATTGATTGGTTGCCCAAGTATTTGTATGGGAGAGTGAGTGTGTGTGTGGGGGTGGCTGGGAGGTGTGTGACTCTGTGCATAGATGTGTGAGCAGTTGATTCACTAGATGTATGGGTTCAAAAGTGCATGTGGAAACAGCTGTATGGGCGGTTGACTGTCTCCATGAGTGTATTGGTGAGTGATTCGATTTCTCAGTGCTACATGTCAAAGTAAGTACATATGTAAAACACATTACATTTAAGAGTTGACATATATATATAACTGTGCATAAGATCCAGTGCATGTGTGAGTGGCTGAATGGATCATTGTGAACTTGGATCAGTGATGGTATAAGAGAGTAAATATGTGCTAGTATATGTTTGATTAAGTAAGGTGTGTATAACTGTATAGTTGAGGAAATGAAGGTGTGATTGATTCTTTGCATGACTGACTAGGTGTGTGAGTAACTCCATGGATGAGTGACAGTCTGTGAGTGTCTGTTTACACTGATTGTATCTAAGGTTATATTGGAGTCTGAAGAGGTTCATCGTATTATCACATGAATTATATCATCAGTGATGTGATCAGTAATGTCAAATGAGATGTTATCAGAGATTTCATCAGTGATGTCATTTGCGATGTCATCAGTGATGTCATCAGTGATGTCATTTGGGATGTCATCAGTGATGTAATTTTAGATGTCATCAGTGATGTCATCAGTGATGTCACTGACCATGTCATGAATGATGTAATATGGACATCATCAGCAGTAGATTGCGGGTGTGCGATATGTATTTATTACAACTAACTAAATATGCGAATTTCTATGGTTTTGTGCGAGTAAAAAAGGTTTTGAAAATGCTAATCCCTAACTATATATGGTGTATAACCAATGGTTTTTTCAGTGAATTTTCAAGGTTTTATAAATGCAAATTCCTAACTATATATGGTCTATAACCTATGGTTTTTTCAGTGAATTTCATTGTTTTTTTAAAAGCTAATATCTATAGCTGTAAAATATATTCTTTATTACGTGACGAATCACGTAGCCACGTGAGACGCCTCATGACGCGTCACATAAACGTGACGTATCGTCTCTGCAGCGCAAACAAAACCCGTAACCTAAGCGCGCCAGAGCACGCTTGCAGATATATATATATATTTTTTTAACCTTAATTAGACAAACTCCACACGTGCACATATTTTGAGGCCTTGCAAAAGCACATCAAACAAACAGTCCCTACAATTTTGCCAAGTTTGGTGGAAATCTATTCCTTTAAATTTTATTTTACTGTTTCTCTTGGTTTTCCCCTTGTTACACTTACCGGAACACTACCCGGTACGCAAACCGGACGCTCCAAAAACACAAGATGTCGGACTCCCGTTACGCTACCGTTTAGCTGCCCGGTTGGCATACCGGGAAGCGCCTCTACCGAGAAAAATCGCAATTTTTTTTCTTCTTTTTTCCTTTTGCCCTGCGGGGCACTTTAATATCCCCCTCATCAATCCTAGGGGGTCAGTAGGGGTCTACCCTGCCCCCTTTCCTTCATTTCCCCCTTCGTTTTTCACCACCTCTTGTCTCTCTATCCTACCGAGAGACAAGATGGTGGCCGCTCCGGACTGTTAATAAAGTTGACAACCAATCAGTTTCTCCTCAGACTCCCGTTACGCTGCCGGTTAGCTGCACAGTTAGCTGCCCGGTTCGCGTACCGGGACGCACCTCTACGGCGAAAAATCGCAATTTTCTTTTTTTTTTTGCCCCGCGGGGCACTTTAATATCCCCCTCATCAATCCTAGGGGGTCAGAAGGGGTCTACCTTGCCCCCTTTCCTTCATTTCCCCCTTCGTTTTGGCCTCCTCTTGTCTCTCGATCCTACCGAGAGACAAGATGGCGGCCGCTCCGGACTGTTTAGAATGTTGACAGACACCGGAGAGCCAATCAGCTTCGCTTCGCAAAGCTCCGTTACGCGAAAAGTACGGAACCGGTTCGCTATCCGGGACGCTGTCACAGATATATCTGTTTTTTTAAATGTTAATTTCTCAAAACCCACTGGAGCACATATATTGAGACCCAGCAAAGGCACAATTTTGCCAAGTTTCGTGCAAATCCATTCAGCCGTTCGAGCTAAAAGTGAGGCCAAACGCCCTATGGAAAAATGAATGGGAAAAACGCGTTTTGGGACCCCCTTGTTTCTCGGCCCCCCTTGATGGAACCCCCCCCAAATTTTAAGGTGCTGCTCAGAAACAAAATGTGCCATTTTCCTGAAAATTCCAGCCGATTCCGTCCACAAACGCCAAAGTTATTAGACATAGAATTTTCAAAAGTTCCATAGAGATAAAATCTTAACTATATATACCTACTGGCGACCGCCAGTAGGTAATATATTACCTACTGTCGGTCGCCAGTAAGTAGTTATAGTTAGGACCTAGTTTCCATAGGAAATCCGCAACATTCTATTGGGAATAACTTTGGCACTGGTTGATAAATCTTCACAAATTTCTCAAAGAAGATGGCCCGCTCCGCTCTTTTCCTTCCCTGAAAGTTTTGGGGGGATTTGTCAAGTGGGAGCTGAGAAAAAAGGGGGGTCCCAAAACGTGTTTTCTCCATGTTATTTTCCATAGGACAATGAGCCACGGCTACAGACTGAACGGCTGAACGGGATTACAAGAAATTTGTCAAAATACTAGAGTCTGATTCGCAAATCGCCCTTTTGATTAAATGGTGTAAATCCCTCCAGTAGTAGCTGAGAAAATCAAATGTGAAAAAATTTATATATCTGGGCGGAGCCTAACCCCACATCTGATCTGATTGGCTGTCAGCACTACATCCAAGAAGTGTTGGCAGCCATCTTGGGACCAATATACATGATAGCACTTCATTAAAAAGCATTGCAGTTAATGGAAGGTTGTAGGAATTTTGTTACATTATAAATCATTTGTTGATGGTACCATACTCATTTTACCAATTGTGGTGGGTTCTAAGGTGATTTTACCATGTGAAAACGCCTTCTGCTGGGATATCATGAATCATGTTTGAAAGAAAACTATTATCTCATGCTTTTTCCACAGTGGTTTGGAATGGGATCTATAAGCTAAACTTAAAGCATATTTTCTGTAAATTCACATTATCTTTCTCAGTCATGGGAGAATGAAGCCCAAAATTCTCAGTAAAACATGTACATCCAACAAGGACAGAGTCTGCCAGTTGTTTCCTTTGTGTTCTTCTGCAGCTTCCCAGAGTGTTCTAAAGAACAACTAGAGCGCTAACAGTGCTACTTCATACAAAGGTATGGCACACATGAAGCCATCTTTATTGGAATAAAGTGGTTACTCTTAAAACATTTAATTTAAAAAGGAACAAAATGAGGGGGTATATTTTGCCATAGAAAGCATGATTAGTGCTTCAGAAAGAAAAATCAGGGCACATTTTGAGTGACTTCTCAAATCCTCTTCTATTTCATTAAAAAATTCTGACATGTAGTCACCTAAGATGGCCACCAGAGACAAAAGAGCCCAAATGTAGCCCAAATATCACCCAGATGTAGCCTAAGTATAGCCCAATGACAGAATGTCCCAGAGTGCTCGAAAGAACAACTAGAGTGCTAACAGTCTTACTTATGACAAAAGTATGGCACACCAGAAGCCCTCTTGATTGGAATGAAGTGGTAAGTCTGAAAACATTTAATTTGCAAAGGAATAAAATGAGGGGGTTCATTTTGCCATAGAAATTATGATTAGTGCTGAAGAAAGAAACATTAGGGCACATTTTGACTTCTCAAATCCTCTTCCATTTCATGAAAACAGTTCTGACATGCAGACTGAAACATGCACTTTGAATACCAGCAGCAGACGTCCCTGGTGAGCAGTAGCTTTACTACAGTGATCTAATAAGCAACTAGTGTGCTGACATTCTGAATTCATGGCAAATGTGTGTCACATCTGAATGCCTTCTTGATGGAACCAAAGTAAACAAGCATTGAAAATGCAATAGATCTCGCCCTCGTTTAAGTTAAAGCCATTCTGTTTGTAATGAGGTGGCTTTTTAGCTTTGCTTTTATTAGTAATTTTCAAACTTTCATATAAATAACATGCTTATGAATGCATATATGTATATGTATGCATGCATTTATATTTGTATTTATATAGATATGCAGATTTTATATGTTTATATATGTATGTTTTTGTATATGTTTTTGCAATTTTGTATATGTGTGCGTGTAGAGAGAGGTAGAGGTGTAGAGGTAGAGGTGTAGAGGTACAGAGGTAGAGGTAGAGACTAGTAGAGAGAGAAGTAGAGAGAGATAGAGAGTAGAGAGTGAGTAATAGAGAGTAGAGAGTGAGTAGTAGAGAGTAGTAGAGAGCATTAAAGAGAGTAGCAGGGAGTGAGTAGTAAAGAGTAGTAGAGTGAATAGTAGAGTGAGTATTAGAGAGTGAGTAGTAGAGAGTGAGTAGTAGAGAGTAGTGGAGAGTAAGTAGTAGAGTGAGTAGTAGAGAGTAGTAGATAGTGAGTAGTAGAGAGTAAAAAAGAGTGAGTAGTAGAGAGTGAGTAGTAGAGAGTAGAAGAGAGTGAGTAGTAGAGAGTGAGTAGCAGAGAGAGATAATAGTAGAGAGTAGTAGAGAGTGAGTAGTAGAGAGTAGTAGAGAGAGAGTAGTAGAGAGTGAGTACTAAAGATTAGTATAGAGGGAGTAGTAGAGTAGTAGAGTGAGTAGTAGAGAGTGAGTAGTAGAGAGTAGTAGAGAGAGAGTAGTAGAGAGTGAGTAGTAGAGAGTAGTAGAGAGTGAGTAGGAAAGAGTGAGTAGTAGAGAGAGAGTAGTAGAGAGTGAGTAGTAGAGAGTAGTAGAGAGTGAGTAGTAGAGAGTAGTAGATAGTGATTAGTAGAGAGTTACTAGTAAAGAGTGAGTAGTAGAGAGAGAGTAGTAGAGAATGAGTAGTAGAGAGTAGAGAGTAGTAGAGAGTGAGTAGTAGAGAGTAGTAGATAGTGAGTAGTAGGGAGTGAGTAGTAGAGAGAGTAGTAGAGAGTAGTAGAGTAGTAGAGAATGAGTAGTAGAGAGTGAGTATTAAAGAGTAGTGAAGTAGTAGAGAGTGAGTAGCAGAGAGTAGTGGAGAATGTTTCAAAGTTTGGCACAGCACCACTTGCACAACAAGTCCAATCACATCATATCACTTAGAGTCCTTATTGAAGCGCTGAATATTGGTGTATATTCAAATGCTTTTATTTTCCTTAAGTTTATGTACCACAGCCAGCTGACCTGTTTCGTTCTGTACAACATAACTTCTTCAGGGCGTTCTTATTTCCTTCAAGTTATGTCAGTATCCTGTTGTCATAAAACTAGACATTTCTTCCAAATGCTAGATGAGTCGTAAGTACATTCTTATTCAAAGTGACTAGGTTTCAATTTTACCCGCACAATTCGGGCAGACTTGAGTAATTTATAGCATCCTCAAAGTCAGTCTTTCAAAAATTCCAAAGTATAGGACATGATAATCCAAATCCAAATGTTTCTCAAGAAAAGTCATTTTCAATCGTTCGGAATATCGGCGTTTGGGCAGATATGACCCAGGGACATGGTTGATGACTTTTCTTGAGAAACATTTGGATATGGATTATCATGTCCTATACTTTGGAATTTGTGAAAGATTGACTATCAGAATGCTATACATTACCCAAATCCATGGATGCTGCTGGGAATGCCCCCAGCAACCCCCATTGCATGTAGGACACTGCCTTAACACCTTGGCTGCTAAGGGTTTTCCCCTCCCATGCTGGATCCTCATCCAACCCATTGTTCATGACGAGCTCAGCTCGTCATAAGCACAGCTCCACTGTGTCTCATGACGAGCTGAGCTCATCATGAGCATGGAAGGGTTAAAGGGACTGATATTTATCAGGCAGGATTACGCCACAAAAAGTGGCTTAATCCTGCCTAATAAATATCACTCAGTCTTCTGCGCCACCGGAAAGTCACGAAAAGTGCCTTTCCGGAGGAGCAAGAGGCTCGTCAATAAGGCCCCATAGGTTTCACACTCGTTATAGTTAGGAATTAGCATTTAAAAAACCTTAGAAAATTAGAAATTCACTGAAAAAAAACATGGGTTTTATACCAGTTATAGTTAGCTGGACATTTTACTCATACAAAACCATTGAAATTTCCCTGTTATAGTTAGTTGTACTCACTATAACTCAGGCGCCCGCAATCCACTGCTGATGATGTCACATATTACATCATTCATGACATGATCAGTGACATCACTGATGACATCACTGATGACATCTCAAATTACATGTGCTTCTCAATCTGGTATGACCAATTCCATGTTTGTCTTTGGCATATATTTGAATATACAAAGGCAGTTTGTAGGAAAAGTGACATCAATTGCCCAAAGGTGTCCTTTAAAAGCATTTCCAGACCTACCCCAGTCAAGGTACACAGGTCATTTCCACCACAGTGCACTAATATGAGGTCAGGGTGAGGGAGATGCAAAAAGGATTTTACCAATGGCATAAATTGGTGACATCTCAATCCTCTCTGGCCAATCCACATAATATCCACATTTGGTAAATCAAGGTTGAGAAAGCATCTATTTGCTGCATACATTTCACTCCAGAATATAAAACTGTGTCCTACAATCCATACTCTAAGCATCTTTGCAGGCAGAGTGACAAATGGTGCAATCACAGAAAAAGTGAGATAGTTCAAGCAGAAACACAGATAGTGGAAGCAGACTCAGACATGGTACACACAGAGGATAAAATTGTAAAACAGAGAAGAAATGCTGGAAACAGTGAGAGAAATGTTAAATGCAGAGGCTAATTGGAGCAGACAGAGGGGTAGATAGTGAAAACAGAGATAAAATGGGACACACAAAGGGTGCAAGACAACAGGCAGAGAAGGAAAAGATGCAACAAGGTAATGCTGTCTATTACATATCAGCAAACATATCATAATAGGTGTCTGTAGATTCACATGAGAGGGTGCAAGCAGAGGGAGAGGGTTGGTGCAGACAGAAAATGATACAATGCAGTGAGAGACTAAACTGGTACAAGCAGAGGATAGATGGTGCATGTTTGCAGGCAGAGGGACAGATGATGCAGTCAGAGAAAAGATGGTGCAGAGAAAGGGTGAGATGGTTTAAATTGGAAATGTATTTTTTGTCTGCACCAGCCCTCTCCCTCTGGCTGTACCCTCTGCCTGCACCCACTCATGTGCATCTCTAGATGCCTATTATGATATGGCTGCTGGTGTGTATTACACAGTGCTACCATGTTAAATCTTTTCCTTCTCTGCCTGTAGTCTCGCACCTTCTGTCTATACCATTTTGTCTCTGTTTGTACTTTTTCTCCCTCTGTGTGCTAAATCACCTAAATCATGAACTGAGTCATGTAGTTGTTGAAAGTCCTATGCAGTATGTGTTTGAGGCCTCATAATTTTCAAATTGTGTTTATGCTGTGCAATTTAGATGCTGGGTGTGCTGTTGAAATACAAAAGCAACTGTGTCTGTAGCATGTAATAATCATTTCTGTGAATTTTATTTTCTACATTCTCAGTCTCACCTTGACTCACTACACTGCTTGAAGTTCATTTCATTATCCTAAACCCTGAAACTCCATTCCTAGAAAAATATTCTACATTCTTCAGTGCACTGCAGTGTTGTAAACCCTAAAAGAATATACCTAGCAAGACTCCCAATACATGAACTTATGAAATTGATAAAGGTAGTTTTTTATTATCTATTAGTGAAAGTGATATAATTGTGTTTATATTTTTTTGCAAGGTCCAGCAAAATTATCATATGTATAAAATGGATCAGAATTGGGAGAAGTTTGCAGTCAAAGTTGACATTTCGTATGAAGTAATAGAGGACTTAAATGGACCTTTTGGAGAGGACATTGATGAAGAAAATTGAGTTTTCTTTGATGAAATTTTGGACATTGAGTTATTAGAAGCAGTGGAAGTAATTGAATTTTAAGATGCAAATTTGGAAATTGAGGACAATGTTAATGAAATACCAGATGAAGTGATGTTAGTGGTTTTATTAGAGTATGACATGTTTGATGAATACATTTATGATTTGGAATTAAAAATGATTTGAAAGACTCTTTTTATACAATTGAAATATTTTGCTAAGTTGATGTGTTCAAAAATATGATAATACATATTCTGATGAAGTGAGTCAGGCTTTAGGATATGTAGTGCTAGAAACTGCTTTGCAGTACATTTGCCAGGCTTCTTAATTCGGAAATAGTCTCCATGCTCTTACACTGTCTGAACAGAATTGAACTGTTCTGAACCCTGAAAAACAATTCTCAGCAAATTACCCTATAATGTTGAAACACCACGGCACTGCCATAAACACTGAAACAGCACTCACTGCATGATTTCCTACTCTGATCAGACACAGTTGCTTTGCCAAAAAACGTACTTATGAAGTAAACCAGTGTTTAAATCATTTAGTGGTTGTTATTGCTATGTAGTATGTTACTAGTGGTCTAGAACATGTTCTTTTTTCTTCACAACAGATTGAAATTATCTACAAAAAGAAACATCATCATGTCTTCAAAGTTCGCAAAAAGAAAAAAATGTAAACAGCTTACTTTTCCATGAAAACACAATTATAAGATTTGTCTATGCAACAATGTACAGAGAAAAAGAAGAATGCTCCTGGTAAGACAACAAAGGATTTTATAAGGAAATTACCCCATTTAGAAAAAATTTGGATAATGTGCAAAAGAAAAGAAATTCATCTGTAACTACAAAGAAAAAGCATACCCCCCCAACAAAATGTTGGAAAAGTATGTGATGATCATATTGTGTACAGTAATAGAGGAAAAAAACAGTTTGTTCAAATTCGCAAGAGAATGATTTATAACAGAGTAATTTTAAATTTATTAAAACAAATGTAAGATTTGTAAAAGGAAAACAGCTTTTTATAAGAAAAAGAGAAATATTGGGAGTATAGTAGATCATGCCTTTGAAATCAAAAAGAAGTTGTATATTTTAGTAATCATAGAATGTGTACACTATACAAGGCAATCAATGTTTTGAAATTGAAAAGTAAGTGGAAAATACTAATTAATAGAACTGATGTTTGTAATGTTTTCTCTGGAGAATGGAAGCATAGTTCAAGTTGTGAGCCATTTTTTAATGAAGAGACTTACTTTCAGACTAATGTTTTTTTGCATGCAGTTGACACCAGCGGTCGAGCATATTAGGTGAAGGACGGTTGTCTGATTAAAAAAGAGAAAATTGTGCCTAGAAATGCAGAAGAATTGTTAGCTGATAAAGTTTTAGGGAGGCGTCCTATGGCTCTAGTGTACACTTGGAATTATAGTAGTATTTGTAGTGTAGGACAGGATTCAATTGATTTGTTTCGCAATTTCTCACGTAAATATACTAAGAAAAGTCTTAAACAAAAGATGAAGATGTTGCAAGAATTAGATCCTTGCAGACTGAGAGAAGGAACAGGTTTGCAAGGGCATTCACTGGCTTGTCTCGCTAGAAAAGTATGCCAGAGTGTTTTCACCATTTTAGGATGTTAGCAGTGCATCATACTGAAGTGAGGAAATTAGTGAGAAGGTTGTATTATGCAAAAAGTCTGGCACAATTACTTTCAAATTTGTTTCCAAATGAAAATATTGTTCTAGAGAATATATTTTGAAAAATTGGGGAAAAGAAATCAGTATTATGTTTGATGCCAACACTGAAAGAATGTTCAATATTTAATGAAAACATGTTAAAGTTAGAAAATCAAGACATTATAAAACTGGAAGATATTGACAGAATAGAGCATGAAGGAGCTACTATTATTTTGTCTGAAAAGTTGAAGTCAAAATTGGATTCTTTAGACAAATCAATATATAAAACAGCTGGTTTAGAAAAAAATCCATATGCATGTTTAAATTGCCGAGTAATTTTACAACATAATTTACATGTGGAAAGAGGTTTAGCAATGGGTCGTGGTGTTGATTTTGTAAATTATCCAAATGGAGATGCCATTGAATTTTTGAAATCGAAAAAGTACAACAATTGAGTTATAAAAAATTTATATGTCAGCCGAAAAAAGTTTCATGTTTGTTTGGCATATGCAGTGACTATTCATAAATCTCAAGGTTTAAGTGTAGACAGTGCTTTGGTGAATATTGGAAGTACTGTTTTCAAGGAGGGTATGGCATATGTTGCTTTATCTAGAGTCAGAATTTTATCTGGATTATACTTGATTGATTTTGATGAGACAAAGATTAGTGCAGATCTAAATTGTGTGAAAGAGTATAATAGGTTAAGAAGAGAATATGCTCCAAATTTACCTCAATAATATTATTATTATTTTATTATTATATTCTCATATAGCGCCAGAATCGACCCCCGAAGGGGTATCTCCGCGCTTGCCTTGGGAACCCGTCCTGGTTTTTCCCTGTGAGATAGACCCTACAGGGCATCCACAAGGTGAAAGCCAGGCATCCTGCCGCGTGGGGGCCATTGTGGAGATTAAGCAAGCTTAATGCCCAGAGTTGCAGAGTGTGAACCCATGATTAGGTCAGGCACCGAAGCGAGAATTATCGAGTCCATGGACATTTGAGCTCAAGACCCTGCCGCGTCGGGAATTGAATCCTGGTCCCGGGTCTGACCTCTGCTTCAGGGTCTGCCTGCTCCAACCAGTAAGCCTCTCTTCTTTGAAAAGCGTGTGGTAGCTCGAAAAAGAAGATGCTCTGACAGAAATACCATCCAGAAGCTGCACTGGCTGCGTATTGAAGCCTGAGTTCAATTCAAGGCTCTCACCATTGCTTTTAAAATTCTTAAAACTGACTGTCCCGGACTCTTAAGCCCACTCATAGAGCCTTACACCCCCAGCATGCCTTGCGCTCCTTAGGTCAACATTTGGTAGTAACCCCTCGTATAAGACTAAGCAGAATAGGTGGCCGTTCTTTCAAAGTTTTGGGGGCAAAGCTTTGGAATTCCTTGCCTCCTCACATTTGCTCCATAACCAACTTGTTGGCCTTTTGCAAGGCGATTAAAACAATTCTATTCTCCCTAACATAATCTTCCCTAGTCCCTCTCCTTCCTCCCCCTCCCTTCAGGTCTCTGTTATGGTTCAGCGCCGGGACGCCTCGTTGCTGGGGCAGCTGTTCGCACTCAATAAAATATATTAACATAACATACATATGAGAAAAATTGTAGCGAGGTTGTAGAGAAAAGAAAAAAAGTAGATGAACAAGTAATTGTAAGCAAAAAGAAAAAGGATAGTATTCAAGAGGTTTTTGGATTTCAGTTTCAGAACAGTTCTGATGTCAACTGCCATGCTAATGTAGTGGTTAATGTTGTTTTTTTTCTTCAAACTTTATAACAACAGATTGTTGAAAATTGGGATCAAAGATTTTGTTGTTTGTTGAATTCTGTCTTTGAGAAATGTAGCAGTGACAAAACAAAAATAGAAAGTTTTTCTGATATTTGAAATGTTTTAGACATATGTTCTGGTCTAAATCAATTTTCACAGAATATTCAACAAGATTGTCAGGAATTTCTACTGTATATGCTTGTTGTATTGCAAGATGAAGGTATTGATATTGAAAATCTTTTCGGCCTTTCCTATAAATGACAACATGACTGTGACAATTGTTCGTTTTCAAGTAGTACTGTATTAGACAGTGAAAGATTTATATATTTGACATTACCAGACTGCAAATCACTGTATTTTAATAATCTAGTTAGAGAAGCAAATCAAAACATTGTCTGTACCCAATGTAACTCTCAAATGTTATCCACAATATTTATGTAAAGATATGGACAGTATGTCATGTTAATGCTCCAACGATGCAGACCTGATGGAACAAAATTGAAAACTTTAATTAAAAAATTTGTGGCTTCTCAATTATCAATTTCAGGAAGAACTTTTGTAACTGTAGCAATTATTTTCCATGATGGTCCTTCTAAAACATCAGGACATTAGACAGTTTACTTAAAATGTCCAAAAGGTTGGACTCATTGTAATGATATTCAATTAACTTTTAAACAACATTTGCCTTCTGACTTACCAAATTCTTACCTACTGTTTTTACAACCCAAATGTTAGAGAAAATAATTTGCCTAGGAAGATTAGTGCTGTTAAAAAGGTTAGTCAGCTGTTAAGAATTACTTTGTGAGTGAAGGTCATCAAGATAAAAAAAAAACGTTTACTTGTAATAGAGGTAGTGTAAGTGTTACATGATAGAAAAGACATTGGAGCTTTTGATTCAGTAGGTTGGAAAAAGGAAATATAAGAGTACTATTAAGTAATTTCCAAATAAAGAAAGTTACTTGGCCATGAGAAAAAGTATGTGAATCAAAAAAGGAGTATGTCAAGAAAATGTTGTTAATATATGTTGGTACATAACTATTATTTAGAGAGTATACAAAAGGAGTAATAATGTTTTATTATTGTGTGATTGTTGGACATGTGCTAATTTTTGCATTATTATTGTTATATGTTTTTTTTTAAACACAATCTTATTGATTGTGTTTTTTTTGCCCGCTGTCATATGATGAGTAGTATTGAACTCACTGTTTTTAATGAAATTCAATATATTCTGAGAACAGCAAAATAAAACTTATAATATATTGTACAAATTATTGTGTATTTTGTATTGTGAAATATATATTATAACGCAATTGTTTCTTCTCTTCCACAGATAATATATTTATAAGGTAAGTACGACAAAGAAAAATTACTTTATCATCACTTTCTTAATTCTCTTTCTTTCTATCCTTTCTTTACTCTCTCTCTTACTCCTTTACCTTTCCTCATCTTACTCTTCTTCCCTCATTCTACTTACTCCCCTTCATTCTCCTTTAGACTCCTTCTCTAACCATTAGTACTCTTCCTTCACCCTCACTCATCTTGTCCAACTCCCTCTTTCCCCTGTCTGTCCCTCACTTGTCTTTTCTATCTTCCTCCTTCACTACCATTGTCTTGCTGTGTCGATCAGTCTCTTCTCACTGCCCCTTACTCTCTTTCCTTCACATCATTCCTCAGTGACCTTCACTCACTTTACTTCTTTCACTTCCTCACTCCCTTTTGGTCACTCCCCTTTCTTCCATCCGTCTCTAAGTCTGTTCCTCTGGTTCCGTTAGTATAACTGATTTACTCCCCTACAGTCCGTCACTCTCCTTCTGTTTCTCTCTTTTACTATCTCCCTCTCTCTCCACCAGGCTTCCTTTTCTTTTCTCTCTCTTTCCATAAATCCTTCTCTCTCACTTACTTATTTTTTCTTTCTCTTAATATGCTTATTTTTCCTTCACTTCTCTTCCCTCACCCTTATATCCCTTTACTCACTGTCACTGCCCTTCATTCATTCTAAGTCCTCTTCTCCCACTTCATGTTCTCCTAACTGTGCATCAGTCCCATTCCCTTTCTCTTGCTTCTATTCTCTCACTCACCCTCACTCTTTTTCATTTACTCCATCCGAAAATATCCTTCCCTTATTCCCCTTTCATCCAGTCTAACCACTTCACTCCCTGGTAGTTATTCGTTCTCCCTCTCTTTCTCTCTTACTCTCTCCCTCTCTCTCTCTCCTCCACCCTTCCTTTCTTTTCCTTTCTGTTTCCTTCACTCCTACTTTTTTTTATATTGTGAAATATATTTTATTATTCAGTTTTTTCTTGTCTTCCACAGACACTATATATTTTTGTAAGCTTTAAAAGCTTTCCATTATTTATAAGGTAAGTATGACAAACAAAAAATACCTTTTCATTACTTTATTATTTCTCTTTCTCTCATTCCCTTTCTTCACTCTCTCCTTACTCCCCTTCATTCACCTTTACACTCCTTCTCTCACCATCAGTACTCTTCCTTCATCCTCACTCACCTTGTCCAACTCCCTCTTTCCCCTCTCTGTCCCTCACTTCTCTTTCCTATCTTCCTCCATCACTACCCTTGTCTTGCTGTATCGCGCAGTCTCTTCTCACTCTCCCCTTACTCTCTTTCTTTCACATCATCCCTCACTCTCTTTCACTCCCATTCATTTAGTCCCATGCTTCCCTTCACTCCATGTCTCTCTCCCTCTGTCTCACTCAGTCTAACCACCTCACTCCCTGTCAGTCACTTGCTCTCCCTCTCTTCCTCTCTCACTCTCTCTCTCTGTCTTTCCCTCACCCTTTCTGTCTATCTCTTTCTGTTTCTTTCACTTCTACTTTCTTTTGTATTGTAAATTATATAGTATAACTCAATTTTTTCTTGTCTTCCACAGATGCTATGTTAATAATAAAAAGTAATAAAAAAGTATTCAAAACTTGTCATTATTTATAAGGTAAGTGTGACACACAATAAATACCTTTTTGTCACTCTATTATTTCTCTTTTTCTCATTCTCTTTCTTCACTCTCTCTCTTACTCACCTTCCTTTTATTCATGTTACTCCCCTTCCCTCATTCTCCTTACTCCCCTTCATTCACCTTATACTCCTTCTCTTACCATCAGTAGCCTTCCTTCACCCTCACTCACCTTGTCCAACTCCCTCTTTCCCCTCTCTGTCCCTCACTTCTCTTTCCTATCTTCCTCCATCACTACCCTTGTCTTGCTGTATCGTGCAGTTTCTTCTCACGCTCCCCTTACTCTCTTTCCTTCACATCATCCCTCACTCTCTTTTGTCGCAGGGATTCTGTTGTGATACATAACTGTGCATAGAGACTTGGAACCTCAGTGAATTAGGGTGTACCAAAACTCACCTCAGTACCCCAAATCCCTTACCAGACTAGCCAAAGTGTCTCATTGGTTATCACAGACTCTCAATACTTAGACAAATCAGAACATGGACTTAGTACACCTCAGGTAAAGAGGAACACATGAACACTCTTTCGTTATACAATCATTTCAATCCAGAACAAGGAGTAAATGAGGACGCGTGCACATTTGAAATGTTTATTTACTAATGCAGTGTTCTCAAATGCAGTATGTTAGCTAATACAAGCAAACATATTATAGGAAACAAAGTAATCAGCATAGTCTGTAGTCCATAGAATATAAAAAGGTGAAAGCATGGTAACACCTAATTCTCACCCTCCCTAGCTAGTATATTATATTATATCTAAGAAGGTCTGTTTGGGTTTTTAGCAGGGCAGCCCCATACCTCAAGATCCTAGTGGTAAGGGATCACATCATCTTCCACCAGCTCTCTGCATGCGAAGCACCATCAAGTGTGTTTGTATGTTCTTGTGCAAAGCAATATAAAACGTGCCTAAAGTCAGAATTTGGCCGCAGCTGCATGTATGTTATGTCAGGAATGTGCGAAGATCAGACCTCACAAAAACTACAGTGTTGAGATATCCTTGAAGGTTTCAGCACTCACTGTACAGACACAGCTCACCAAGCAAGGCTGATATAAGAGCAACAACATATTATTCTCGCGTGAAGCAAAACGCTCTACTAGGCTCAATGCTAAGGCAAGGCAACAGATATGTGTTGTGTGCAGAAGCAGCAGAAAGGTAAAATGGCATTTAAACTCCTAATAAGCTCATGCTAACATAACACATAACATAACACAGCATATAGGCAAAGCAATCTATATGAAACTCTCCCATGATCCGAGCATGGATAAGGAAATGTAAGATAAAGAACTCTTTTTTGAAAGGCAGAGCTCAAAAAAGATAGTCAGGTCAAATTTGAGAAGGCGAGGAAAAACCTCACCAAAATCTCACCAGCATGACAATTTAGTGTTCACTTTTGACAAAGTCAATATGTCTGAGACTTAAAAGGTTCATCATTAGTTCCAAAAAAAATAACAAAATGTCAATGATATCAATGACTTCGATAGGTCTCAGCCTAATACTGAGCATGCAAAATAAGCAGCAACAGCTTCTAAACGAAAGTCACTGTTATCATCCAAAAATAACTCAGCCATCCAATTTAATAGCGAGAAAAAACATACATGCTCTTTAATTACCGGAGCCTCTAGTACCCTCAGAGGACAACTCGGCGGGTTCTCAATGAAGCTGCGTGCCAAGAATTCTTGCGCCGCTGCGAATATATTCCAACGACCCAGTATTCCATGCATCGCTGCAAAGGCCATAATCCCTCCGTCAGAACAAAGCAATTCATGAGCAACTAGAGGGCTCATGAGCTGATTAAAATCCACTTCAGGATCCACCATATTGCAGAGACACAAATCCAGGGCCCAGTCGAAATCGCAGCTCAGGCAATGAAAGACAGGCTGGACACATGTGAAATAGGAACATCAAAATGATAATCCATATGCTGCACTTAAAGTGGCGAGCGGCAGCGTTCTATAGTATTCAATCAACCTGTTGCGAAACAGCGCCAATCGCGACAGGTGTTCTTGGACCACAGGACGTGCATCTATTTTTAATAAAACAAAATAGCACTACAAAGCCTGCAGCCAGTGCCAGTAAAACGGGAAATCCACCAAATAGGCTGGAAAAGATTGATTGGAAGAAAGCAGGAATGACTCCAAATATCTTTTGGAAAGAAGTCACAAGACCACTGCTTACTACTTTAAAAAAGTGCGCCAGCCCCGATGTGGAGGAGGTATTAAAGATTGTATGAAACAGCTCACAGAACTGCAATGGTAGGTCAGTATTTAATAAAGCATGCACCTCTGTACAGGTGTTAGCTACGTGAAGGACAAATGTTTCACGAGCAGATGTCAGGGTAACTTCTTTTTGTGACAATAGGACTCTTATTCGGCTCATCTTATTGAACTCTGCTTTCAAGGTCGGAATCCTCGGCCAGATGGAAACATCCAATTTCCCATGCGTGGGTGGATACAACCACACGTTCACTGATTGTAACTACATAAGCTATGCCTTTTAATAACCCACAGCAATCTTCATTATTTAAAAGTTAATAACTACCGTTTGCCAGTAAAGTGAATGTGGGAACGATAGCTGGCACGGTTGTACCTTTTAAAACACATGCTAAATTAGGCCGTTGCTTAGTGGAGAAGTGTGGCTCAATGGTTAGAGGAGGCAGACCTGGAAGCAGAGGTCAGCCCGGGACCAGGGTTCAATTCCCGGCTCGGACGGACTCGACAATTCTCGCTCCGGTGCCTACTCGATTCACGGGTTCACACTCTGCAACTCTGGGCAATAGCTTGCTTAATCTCCACAATGGCCCCTCGCGGCAGGAAGCCTGGCTTTCACCTTGCGGATACCCTGCCGGGGTATCTCACAAGGAAATACCAGGATGGGTTCCCTAAGCAAGCGGCTTGATGCCTTCGGGTGATACGTGCGCTATATAAATCAAAATACATTTACATTTACATTACATTTACATTACAAGAGCCGTGTAATTGAAAATGTCTACACATTAATGAATGATCTGGTGTTTTGGTGCACTCTTCACCTTTCAGATCAACCTCCTTTCCTTCCCTAAGGCATCTGTAAGTAAAAGGAAGTGACCAGGCTTCATGTAAATAGGAGCTACCAAGAGGCTCGTATCTACCAATGGCAAAATATTTCTAACAATTTGTAAATTGGAAAAGTGCAAACGGTAATGTTATTAATCCGTGGATAAACCACATTGCAGTAGTGACCTCTGCTACTGAGAAAGGTAAAGACTCTAATCGTTCAATGTGTAACATGGATAAAGATGCATCTCTCATTGAAACGTTGCTTATCATTCAAATTAAACGGGGCAAAAAGAGATGACACATTCATGTAATTCCAAGGCACCTTCCCGGCCTTTAGCGTCTGTAGGGTCCATGCAAACTGCATAATAGAACGCAATTGATTTTGACCATGGTACAGACACATCATCTTGCACAATTTCAACAGCAGATGACACAATATTATCAAATGTGTAAATGCGGGAGGAAAGAGTGTTAATGCTATTATCCACTACTGCAAAAACTTTTTCCTAATTAGCTTGATCAATAGCCCTAAGGTGGGTAGACCCCTCAATCTGTGATATTTTCCAGATTTCATTATAAACGGCATATAGCCATCTTCTAGACCTACATTTTGCTGGGCCTTTTATAAATTCATTCAAATCAACATGGACAGTCAGTTTAGACAAATGCAGTTTGACTGACGCCAATGTAGAATGATTGAGCCAGTTCTGACATAACTTGCCTACTGAATAAGTGGTTACAGAAGGGTCACTATCAACATGGGGATCGACCCTAACCTGTGTAAATCCATCAGCCAGACCAAGAAAATTATGCTGGCATGCATCAGCACTTCTGTGCCACATCCACCAACCCTTAGGATCCAAACTGGATATGTTAAAGGACAAATTTTGCAATAGAGTTTGTAACTCTCTAATCAAACGTTTTGCAGTATTATCCCACCCTGACGGAGTGTTCAATTTTTTAGAAGTAGCCAATCCAAAGCATTTTGTCTGTAAGATTGTAGAATTCAAAAACAACATATGATTTGGGATGAGACATGCACGGTGCAAAGCCTCAGTGCCTTGTACCTGCCAACTTTTAGAGTCCCAAACAGATTTAAGGTCAACTGTTTCCTTCCACAACTCGTAGCCTCCAACAGCTGGCTGGTCTAGAAAGGACTTCGAGTACAATAACTTAGTATCATTAAGTCTAACTTTGGACATGGATTTTTCTGTCATTCTAAAATAAAATGAATCGGGATTGGACTGATTGCAATCAGTAAAATAAGTGTACTTTTTCAAAAATGTACTTGAGCTGCCTTTCAAAGGAGCCGGGCAATGCTCCCCCTGTGTATAATTGACAGTACTCCTCCTGGAATTAGTTTTATGTAGGTAATGATTGCCAAAATGTTGGAAGCAAAACAAATCACCACAATTAGCAGATTCTAAATATAAATCATCAGCATCAAAGGCAGCATAATATTTGAAATCAACAAACAACGCCTCAATGGCCTGAACATCCGAATCATCAGAACGTATGTTTTGTTTAACCACATCCCCCATGTTAACTCTAAGCATATTAGGGACATTTAAAACTTCAGTGGGCCTATGGATTTGAAATTTAACAGCATCCCAGACTATCCCATCCAGGACAGGCCAAGCAGTGATGTTAACAAAAGCCAAGTCTCTCTTCAATCTGTGGGCAGAATGTGAAGAGGAATAGGGTGCCAATGTTCCATTCAGATGTCGAATGCATGTTCTCTCCTCAACATAGTGTCCATTAATGAATCGTAAAAAATAAAACACAAAACCAATTGACATAAAAAGGTAAATTGAAAAAAGCCCCAGCCAAATATAAGTCCAAGGGGAAATCAAAAAATGTTTTTTTAAATAATGTTGCATAGACTCTAATCCTTGTGGGCTTTCCTGAAGTGTGTGTAGCAGTGTTAAATGAAAATCTGTATTCTGTGGCCAAACGAGTTTGCAAATCAGGCATCGATAAGTCAGTAGGGTAAGTGTAGTGAGTTTCATCAAGTCGAGTACCAGGCAATGCACTCAATAGAGGACCTGAAATTGCAGGCATCTCGAGGGCCACCTCTGGCTCAGGTTTCGTAGCTGTGGCCAATACAGAATTTCTCACCATCGAGGGACATGAGACTGCTGGTGTCATTCTAAGAAGAATTGGCCACTCTGTGTATCTTGACATTATCAATTGAGATATACCTGTTTTATTAACGACCTGGAAGTGGTTGTAAAATGACTGTTCTTGTGCCCTTCAAAACAAGTACAGGAACTGGAGCATGGTATGAGGGACCAAATTCTTTCTTGTTATCGATCTTCTCCCAAACCAATTCTCCAACTTGGGGTGGCCAGCCAACTGATGGGATCTGCAACGCATCATCCGAAACGGAGGGCAAATGTTCCCTTGCAAGACTGTCTTTTGTCTTTTGTAGAGTCTGTAAAACATTGCAATGTTCATCTACGTCAAAGGAGGCAGCCACAGCCACCGAGTCTAGACCGTCAAGGTCCGGTACATACATCTTGATACCAAAGAGCATTTCGTATGGGGTCCGCCCACCCAGAGACCTTCTAGGGATATTATTAAGAGCATGCTGCACGCCATTGAGATGGGCCAGTCAGTTCCTGCCAGTGCCTATAACTCGAGCTGTCAATGATTGCTTTAAGTCACGGTTCATTCGTTCCACTACACTATTACCCTAAGGTCTGTTTGGAGACAAAAACCTTGACTTGGACCCCCATCAAAGCCATGGCATCCTTATATGTTTTAGAGGCGAAAGCAGGACCCTGATCCGAATGGAAGGTACCACAGGCAAAAATCCCTACAAAGACACACAAATACCTTATGACAGTCCGTGAATCAGCGCTGCGGTGAGGCCAGAACCCATACAAAGCGTGTGCATGAATCAACTGCAACTAAGATGTACTTATATGCAGTATCAGAAAAAAAGGACCGCAGTGATCTAAATAAACACAACCCAGTGGTTTATTAGAAATGTACAACTGTGTTTGTGGTGGACACGCAGCAGTTAAAGGCTTAATCTGCTGGCAAATGTCACATTGAAGGACATAATCACGCATCTGTTTGTACAGTCTCTGCCACCAAAAACGTTGTCGTAATTGAGACACAGTGGCAGAAACGCCCACATGCGCAGACGCAACTCTTTCATGGGCTGCTGTGATCAATGTATTTCTGCGATCCGAGTTGGGAATCAATTTCTCTCCAACTCCAGGAATTTTCACATATGGAACCTTATCGGGACTTAAGTGGTATGAGTTCTTTGAACGGAACCCCTGAGGATGTTTATTTCCCTTCTCAGTGGCAGATATCATCATCAATCTTACTTTTCGACCATGTGACTGCTGCAATTAAATATGTTGATACCGCAGATTTTGCTGCTTCATCAGCCAGCGAGTTGCCAACAGTGTGAACTCCAACGTGCTGATGACTAAGAGTATGAATTACAAACACGAGTGGCAACTGCTCCTTAAGCTCAGCAACTCGAACCCAGATCATTTTATGTTTTATTGTGCTACCCTTGGAATCACGAAAATCATTCTGAATCCAAAAGAACAAGTTTTCATTGTAAGCCTGGACACAGTAGTAAGAATCACTTACAATAAGTGGTGTCACACTAGGATCTGCGTACTCCAATGCAAGCATCAGAGCGCGAAGCTCTGCCAATTGTGAGGTGCCGCCCCCCTTGAGGCTGTGTGTGCACGACCTTGGACTTGAACTTGTTGCGTGTTTATCTAGGTTCCTGATCGATACTGTAACCTTATGCCCCTATTCGGCTATAAATCCATTTATTCCCTATATTGGCATAACCGTTCAAGTGCGATTTTCAGAAAGTCATCTCTGGCCTCACACGAACGGAGCCACATTCCAGCATAGTTCTCTGCCACTTCCTTTGCAACCAATTAGTGCAATGACAGAGCAGAAGTCACTATCTGATATTCCTAGATTAACACTCCGAGTTCTTCAACAAGATAAAAACTCAGCAAACCTGGAAATCCCCGCTTGCTGTGTTTTGATTAGTAATGGAACTCTAATGAGCAACTGATAACTATCACTTCCTAGTGACATCTTTAATTGACGTCTTATGTCCAGCAAACTTGCGTCAAACCCGGCACCTGTCAGGTATAAATATTACCAACGTTGCCTTAAGCAAAGAGACCTGTCGTGCTGTTGTAAGCTGCTGTGCACCCTGTTGTGCATACCATTGCTGCTGCAGGCAGTACGCTGCTGCTGTTGTCCCTTGGTGGTGAAGCTACTGATACCATTATCGCTGCTAAAGCGCGAACGATGGTGCAGTACGCTTAGGAGCTGAACAGCCATCCCTCTGCGAAGAGCCCAGCAGATTCCAGCTGCCGCGGTAGCTGTCCCCCGCCTCCTCCTCCCGACGCGATGAGAAGAGAGCCGCTGCCTTTCTCCTGCAGAGAAATCCAGCTCCAGCGTTTCCGGTCTGCCCTCGCGGGTGACTGGGATATTGAGTGCCCCCTGAAGGAAATACCAGACTTCCATCATTCTATTCAGAGGTATGGTGTTGACTAAACCCTTAGACGAGAATTCTTGAAGCAAACCTTGGCAAAACCAACTTAACTTAAAGCTACTTACTTACTCCCCTTCCACGTGTTAGGCTTAGGTCAGGCACACCGGGGTAGGCGTAGTTAGAAGCAACAGTTGAGTATGTTAGCCTAATGTATATATGACTGTATATATGTTTTATTACTTTTAAACCATTGTATGGCTAAGAAACCATATCAATGCTTTTACAGTTCTATTTCGCAATCCTTATCTTGCTGTACGTACTTTTTATTATAACAAGTCTTGCAATTGTGGCAATACATTTCTCTTGTACGAGAAGAAAGACTGTTCAATAAATGTTAACCCTTTATTGACAAACGCCCGTCTCTCTATTCTCTACATCTCGTGAAAGTAAACTGCACTAACCTGACTGAGTGAAATACCTGTCTATTGTTTCACACGACCCTAGAGATTGACTTTTGATCTGAGGAGCAAAGTTGTCATGTTGCACGGTTGTTGGAAAGCTGAATCCCTTCTTGTCTGTGCCAGGGAAGCTGATCACTTCCCATGCAGAGAAGAAAGTTTCCAGTGACCTCTGAGCTAGTTGGTAACACACCCAATTAAGTTTAGCATAGTCAGTGGAGGCCTGGAATATCCGCAGTTCCACGTCGATACTACTGTTTATGTGATTCCAATGCGCAGGGCCTAGTGGGAAACTAGGAACTACACTACATGGCGCCCAACCATTTGGTAAGGCGATAAACTAACGCAAGACGTTAGAGTAACTCAATCGTGCATATTTCACACAGCCCCCTTTCTCCCGTAAATACTCCAATAGACGTCTGGAGTGGGTGAAAGCTTAAAATCCGGCCGACCTTAGTAGGAAGAGATTCCTATGTAAAGCTCTGGTTTATTCAACGGTTTATTGACTGGGATATTGAGTGCCCCCTGAAGGAAATACCAGACTTCCATCATTCTATTCAGAGGTATGGTGTTGACTAAACCCTTAGACGAGAATTCTTGAAGCAAACCTTGGCAAAACCAACTTAACTTAAAGCTACTTACTTACTCTCCTTCTACGTGTTAGGCTTAGGTCAGGCACACCGGGGTAGGCGTAGTTAGAAGCACCAGTTGAGTATGTTAGCCTAATGTATATATGACTGTATATATGTTTTATTACTTTTAAACCATTGTATGGCTAAGAAACCATATCAATGCTTTTACAGTTCTATTTCGCAATCCTTATCTTGCTGTACGTACTTTTTATTATAACAAGTCTTGCAATTGTGGCAATACATTTCTCTTGTACGAGAAGAAAGACTGTTCAATAAATGTTAACCCTTTATTGACAAACGCCCGTCTCTCTATTCTCTACATCTCGTGAAAGTAAACTGCACTAACTTGACTGAGTGAAATACCTGTCTATTGTTTCACACGACCCTAGAGATTGACTCTTGATCTGAGGAGCAAAGTTGTCATGTTGCACGGTTGTTGGAAAGCTGAATCCCTTCTTGTCTGTGCCAGGGAAGCTGGTCACTTCCCATGCAGAGAAGAAAGTTTCCAGTGACCTCTGAGCTAGTTGGTAACACACCCAATTAAGTTTAGCATAGTCAGTGGAGGCCTGGAATATCCGCAGTTCCACGTCGATACTACTGTTTATGTTATTCCAATGCGCAGGGCCTAGTGGGAAACTAGGAACTACACTACATGGCGCCCAACCATTTGGTAAGGCGATAAACTAACGCAAGACGTTAGAGTAACTCAGTCGTGCATATTTCACACAGACCCCTTTCTCCCGTAAATACTCCAATAGACGTCTGGAGTGGGTGAAAGGTTAAAATCCGCCCCACCTTAGTAGGAAGAGATTCCAATGTAAAGCTCTGGTTTATTCAACGTTGAAGAATACAGTGTTCCAAAATATTGTGCACCTAATCTTTGTCTCCTTGGAGACCTACTCTGCAAAGCCTGCATTTATAAAATGTCAGACAGTGAAGAAGAAAGGGAAGCAGCTGGGCTGGCATCCCTACTAATTGAGGAGGACTCAAGTCTCCTACAGACAGACCCGGATGCTATTATCATCCCGGTCCACTTAAGAAGATCTATAACTTTAAAACTTATAGAGAACGGACTGACACCTCAAGGTGGTACAGTAATTTTCGTGATAGAGGCTCACGAATATCGGCAGACAGAGGTATTCTATTCATGGATAAACTTTCCAGCGGTAAACGCTATAACAAAAGAGTTTCACTATTACAAAATAGAGAAACCCCCGGAAGAGTACGCTCCTTTCGAGGAGATTGAAATTCCACTTAAATTTCAAGAGCACCTGCTCTGGTTTAATGGCGCCCTAAAACATAATGATCACATTACTAGGCTCGGTCCACTAGGTAGACCAGGAGCAATGTGGCCGGTTCTAGCCAGCTACACACCACATCCTGACATTGTAAAAATGTCTAAGGAAGAGCTGTTAGTACAGCTAAAAACACTAATAAAAATACATAGGCAATTAGTCCAATATGTAATGCGGACTGCAACAGTCCAACCAGCTGTTAATATACCACAGCTGACCCCTCATCAGGGGAACACTAATAAAATTACACCACAGAACATACAGTCATGTCTTGGTAAAACACCCGTAAAACGGGAACAAATTCCTTTCTGGTTAGCACAGAAAATCACTCAAATAGAGGCAGTATTTCCTGATACTACCGCTATAGAGAAACACAGAATCTTGACCATCTGCCTTCCTATGGGAATCGCACCACACGTGGAGGACTGCGACACTTGGGGTACAGTCTTTGCTTCCATTTACACAAAAACACACGGTGTTCCGTCTATGGCGGTAATGGAAGGCGCCAACCCCCTCGGGGAATGGCGTCGTTAGTGGCAGCCAAAGGGCCGACCCGGAGTAGGATCGCTTCCGGGTTACGTGACCCGGAAGTGAGCGCGGCGCCAGGACCAATGGGAACAAGGGTCGAGGTACGCCCCGGAAGTGATAGTAGGGCGCGAGGCTTAAAAGCCCGCGACCAGCCTAGAGGCCCCCTCTTTGTCCGCTGATCGCCCAGGAGTCGGACGTCTCCAAGAGAAGACATCGTGGGAACATCGCGTAGGAGTATACAGCGAGAGTTAATCCGACTCGTGGTTTAGGTTAGCGGGCCTTGCAGTGTGTTCTGGATTTCTTTACAGCTTTCGTGTTTATTTCTCTTGATTTAAATATTAATTGCAGGGGGATTGCCGTGGTGAAATCCTCATGTCCAGGGGGAGGGCGAGCGCTGGCGCTCGATCATCTGATTCCCTGGGTCCGGGCCCGTCCGCTGCGCGGTGGGCCTAAAAAGTCGTTTGGGTTTCTCGATAAGTTTTCTAACGTTGTTTTCTTTAAGTGCAGGATGCCGTTGAAGAAGGTGCCGAAGGGTAAACAACCCGCAGCCAAGAATGAGGAATACCTTGCCTTTACGGAACTGCTGGAATTCACAAGGGAAAAAGGCATGGATTGGGTACTAAAGAATATGAGAGACGGGGCTAGAGCAGATGCGAACTCTCAGGAGGAGAGGGGGAGAGGCAAAAGAGCGAAGCATACCCCAGAAAAGCTTAGAAGCTCGGCAAGAGGCAAGCGGTCTAGGCCGACGGATTCACGACCAGTATCACCAGGTGAGGAGGAGGTGCCAGAGACAATTGATTCGAACTCTGGCGCAGATAACGACCCAGATGACGCCGATGGGCAGTATGAGGCAACTAGGCCCACGCAGATAGGAGGGTTCCCCGTCACTTCTGTGGGGGGGTCCGGTCCGCACGGTATGTTACCGCCAGTAGTGGCACAGCCGGGTAGCGGAGTGTCGCAAGTTTGGGTTCAGCCCGGGGGGGTCGCCCAGTTACCAGGGATGCAATTATATGGGTCGCATGGTCAAGCGATAGGCAGCAGCCCTGTAAGCTCAATGTTTCCTGCCTACACGGCTCATGGGTCCCCCTTAGCGATGACTGCTTACTCTAATCTGGGGGGTTCAAGTCAGGGCTCAATGGCGAATGCCGTAGTTGATGTGGCGGGTCCCTCTAATGGCCAGATGCATGGGGGTTTGGGGGGGCAACCAGCTGGTTCCCCGTTACTGGGGGGGAGGTCGAGTCCGCCAGTAAGCTCCTCGTCCTGTGGCGGGGTTCCGGACAAGAATACCACGGGAACTTCTTGTCTAGAGACAGTTAACTCTGAACAGGTTTGCTAAATCATTATGGACTCTGGGCTGGCGGGAGAGTTGGGGCCGACCTGCTGGTGGCCTTGGCTTTTCAGCCCTACCCCGGAGGCCTCTGGTTGCCCAAGTGGGCGCTTTCCTCACCTGCGGCTCTGTTGACCAGAAGGGGGTTAACGTTAAGGGAGCAGGTGATCTGGTTTGTGGCCTGCTGGCGCAACCCTGAAGTTAAATAAAAGGCCCATTGGGAATGGGCGGTGAATGTATATATTGTATATAAGTGCAAGTTTACTCTTAAATACTGTGTTGGAATATGTACGAATAAATAAAGAGATTGGTGGGTCAATGAGGTAATTGACCTGTGAACTTAATTTTTAATAAACAAGCACACTGCAGAAAATCAAGTACGACTCCAGAGTATGATGTGGGATTGGGTCCTTGTAAAGCATGCAGTGTGGTGGGGGGAGAATGCACTTTGTCTGCCATCTATGGAAGGCGCCAACCCCCTCGGGGAATGGCGTCGTTAGTGGCAGCCAAAGGGCCGACCCGGAGTAGGATCGCTTCCGGGTTACGTGACCCGGAAGTGAGCGCGGCGCCAGGACCAATGGGAACAAGGGTCGAGGTACGCCCCGGAAGTGATAGTAGGGCGCGAGGCTTAAAAGCCCGCGACCAGCCTAGAGGCCCCCTCTTTGTCTGCTGATCGCCCAGGAGTCGGACGTCTCCAAGAGAAGACACCCACCCACCCATCCCTATTAATAAGGATTCAGTTAGGGCAGTAGCGGGGTTCCGGACAAGAATACCACGGGAACTTCTTGTCTAGAGACAGTTAACTCTGAACAGGTTTGCTAAATCATTATGGACTCTGGGCTGGCGGGAGAGTTGGGGCCGACCTGCTGGTGGCCTTGGCTTTTCAGCCCTACCCCGGAGGCCTCTGGTTGCCCAAGTGGGCGCTTTCCTCACCTGCGGCTCTGTTGACCAGAAGGGGGTTAACGTTAAGGGAGCAGGTGATCTGGATTGTGGCCTGCTGGCGCAACCCTGAAGTTATATAAAAGGCCCATTGGGAATGGGCGGTGAATGTATATATTGTATATAAGTGCAAGTTTACTCTTAAATACTGTGTTGGAATATGTACGAATAAATAAAGAGATTGGTGGGTCAATGAGGTAATTGACCTGTGAACTTAATTTTTAATAAACAAGCACACTGCAGAAAATCAAGTACGACTCCAGAGTATGAAGTGGGATTGGGTCCTTGTAAAGCATGCAGTGTGGTGGGGGGAGAATGCACTTTGTCTGCCATCTATACCAGAAGTGCTAAAACAGATTCAGAATGAATTCGGTCCAGAGCCCGCTTTAAATCTAGGTATGAAATTACTGAAAGACCTCAAGCAGGTCTCGGCTATATTACTAGCCAATATAAAAGGAGAATCAGCATCTGTGGCGATCCGCCAGAAGTTGAAGGAAACAGATATAAAAGATCCTGTTGAGCTTGCAAAAATCATAGAAAAATGCTATGAAGAATTAGGTAGAGACAACTTGGGTGGGAAACCAGTAAAGCCACAACTGCTCGAAAATCCTGAAAAATTATTTATTAAAAATAATTCAAACACTCTTAAAAAGAGCTGGGATGGAAATGAACAATCCACTCCTAAGGAAAAAGTTTTCCAGTCCAGAGGAAGGTCTCCTCGACGGAGGGAAAGAACTCCGACTCGAGAACGCCAGTCTCCCCAGAGGGAGCCCTCTGAGAAAAGATATAACCTTAGAAATAGGGATAATCTAAAAAAAACAGATAGATATCAAAGTATTGATACACGTCCCTCTCGATCTTTTCCACAGAATTCGGAAAGAAGAGGATGGTCAGACCCAGGAGAGCACACCAAGTCCAAAGACAAGGAACCTGCTCAAAATAAGAAATTACAATTTCCTAAAAAGAAGGTAGCTAGTATTAGAGTAATCAACCATGCAGAGAATACTGAGGACACAGTTGAAAAACGGGGAGTGGGCATTGACAATGTTGGACAGTGCAGCAGAAATCAGTATAGCGCGCAAGATCTTGATGAGTCATCTGGAGACAGTGGACACGAATGAATTTATTCAGGTTGAAACTGCCGACACCAGACTTAGGGAGCCCCATAAAATATACGAAATAACATTGCGTATAGAGGGTGATAAGACTAGGAAAATAAAGGGTCTATTTTGGGATAAGCTCTCAAAAGGCTATGATATTCTGTTAGCTGAAAAAGATTGGCCCCCAGAGATTGTCAGGGAGTGCCCTCGTGGCGAAGAAGTGATTATGCCAGCCTTCTCGAATCACATTCCGATTCACAAAAAATATACATATGCAAGGAAATGGGCAGTGGCCCAGGCACCTGCATTATATAAAAATCATGTAGGATGGGATGAGGACTCAACTCCTCACAAAATCCAATTGAAAAGTGAACCAACTGCCCAACGGCAGTATCCCATAAAGCAAGAAGCTAAAAAACAAGTCAGGGAGATTTTAGATCAACTTGAATACCAGGGGGTGATTGAAACATGCACCTCTCAAATGAACAATCCTTTGTTTCCTGTCTCCAAACCAGACAATTCATATCGTCTAGTTTTGGACTACAGACATCTAAACTCGTATTGCAAAACATTTGCAGTACAAAATTTGCATAGTGCAGCCCTAATGAATAACATAGTTAGGAAAAAATACAAAACAACATTAGACATATCTAATGGTTTCTTTTGTCAAAACATTGCACCAGAAAGCAGATATTTGACCGCTTTCTCTGCATTTGGGTCGCAGAAAAAATTCTGTTGACTCCCACAGGGGTTCAAGAACAGCCCAGGACTATTCTCAGCTAGGGTAACAGAGTTACTACAAATCTATGATGATGAAGCATTATCTTACGTAGATGATATTTATCTCACAGACGACGACTTGGATACTCACTTGAAAAGAGTGAACACCATTATACTTGGGTTCGCAGCAGAGGGTTACAAATTCGAATTTAAAAAGTCTCGAATTGCCCATCTGACAGTACTATTTTTAGGGTACAAATTATCAAGTGAAGGGAAAAGCCTAGCGGACAACTTCTTAGAGAAGTGCGCTGTACTCCAAGCTCCAAAAACGCTGAAGAATTTACAATCCATTCTAGGTTTTCTGAATTTCGGAATAACTTACATTCTTAATTACGCAGAGAGGGTTAAACCTCTCTACAAACTAATTAAACCTGATTTTAAACAAATGAATTGGACTCAAAAACACACAGAAATTTCGAGATCACTGCAAACAGACATGTTAGCAAAAACAAAATTAGATACACGTGACAACACGATCGATCTTGTAATCCGAGTCATCCCAGGAAGATGTGGATTCACGTACCTAACCTCTAATGAGGGAGAAAAGGTACCAATTTCAATTAAATCTCACTTGTACACACAAGCAGAAAAAGCATTCAGTAACACAGAAAGAACTGTAAAAGCAGTGCAAATCGCATTAGCAAATGAACAAGAACTAGCACACGGCAAACGGATTAATATCCTTACAGCGGAATCGGCCTTCGAAGCGCTATTCAGCCCAGTAAACCTGCCTACAGTGTCACTGGATCCGAAATGGATACAGTGTATAGATTCTCTAGGAGCGGAAGATGTGAAATACTATTTCGCCCCGCAATACGAAGAACTGAATGATTTAGAATATGAAGAAGAATATCCTCTGCCAATCGAAATTCTGCCTCTCCCACAGTACGCCTGTATAATCTATACAGATAGCTTTGTACAGCATTTCAACGTAGAGAGAAAATCCTACGATGCAGCATGTGCGATCATTAAAGGTCGTTGGCTGTGCGGTAAATTCAGACCGAAAGTAACAAAAACTGAATCTGTAAGAAACTGTTCGGTTCAGGGAACTGAAATCAGATCTTTAAAGATGGCGCTCGAAAATGCAGAACGTGAATTCCCGACACTTATCGCGTGCGATTCTCATTTTTGCGTCAACTCTTACAACAATAAACTGCAGAGTTGGATTGAAAACGACTACAAAGATGACATAGGTGCCACAATAAAGCATAAATCGCTATGGAACCAAGTAGCTCTTTTATACAAAGAACTACAAAAGACTCACATGATTCACGCACAGAGTCTTCAACGTGATGGCGTTCACGTTGCAGGGAATTCATTGGCTAATACAGCCACAGCGGAAGCAACTAAACCGGCTTCCGTAGCCACAAAAAAGCGTACAGATAAATACATAGACGGGGAAACCATGCTGGCAGTAAAAAAAAACGTAAAAGGCGACTGTGCAGCACTACCCGTGAACTATCCACTCAATTATGCATACGTAATAGATGCAAACTCCGTTCCTTTTGCTCAAATCCCTGGAGTGGGGGACAGAGTAATTCCAAACAGGAGCAGGAGGGGCTTCCTCTTACTGGAAGCACACATGGGGTTGGGTCTGAGACATCAAACAATTAAACAGTCTCTGAAAGAATTACAATCAGAGTACTGGTGGCCAGGAATGAGCATAGATATTCAATGTTTTGCTCAAAATTGTGAAAACTGCAACAGAGATCGCAGTAATAAACAGGCCAGTGTAGTTTCAGGATCCCTTCTAGACAGCATAAGGCGGTCTATCTGCGCAATCAAAGAAGAGAAGCGCGTCCCATTGTACACAGTTAAGGCTAAACACACTTAAAAAATGAGGCCCCCAGTGCTCGGCTGACGCTAGAACGGTTACAAAAGATTTGCGAGTCTTTATCGGCACATACGCAATTACCACGTTCCATTCTGACCAGGGTCCTGCTTTCAGCTCTCGAGCTTATAAGGAGGCCATGGCTAGCATGGGAATTGGGTTGCGGTATTCTTGTCTGTCATACCCCGGAAGGGAATAGTGTGGTAGAAAGAAAAAACCGTGACATAAAGCAATCTATAACAGCATAGGTATTAGGTTCAGGCGCTGGGTGGGTCAAACATTTAATAAGTGTCCAGATTAGTCTTAACAACATGCCAAGAAATTCTCTAAAAGGTTTCAGCCCATACGAACTATTGTTCGGAATTAGAATGCGTATTCAGGACCTCGATAGTCAGATGTCAGTGGTACAAGAAGAAACAACGCACTTTGATGTAAAGGATCGTTTGGCTGTTTTACAGGAACTGAATGAAACAAGAAAATCCTTAAGCAACATAAAGTTAAAGCAACAGCCAAAAACCACTGACGAGGCACCACCAGAAACAGCCCCAGCAAGGCCTGTCTGGATTCCAAAGATTGGGGATCTAGTTAGAGAAAAGATCGCGGTTAAGGAGGAATTTGGGCCTTCTTACAGAAAAGCAGTACCTGTCTTAGCAGTCACCGGAACAAGATCAGTAGTACTACCGCCCCTTGCTGGTAAAAAGGAGAACAGAGTTGTGTCTATTGATCTGGTAAAACCACAAGCATGTGGCCTATAATCAACAGTAGGCCCAGTGGACTCCCAAGAAACAACAGAATACCCAAACTTGCAACAATCCAAGAGGTTCAAACTGAAAGACTAATCACATTCGATCAGCCTGCAGTGCACAATGAAGGACTATGCAATAATGCCATGGAACTCGTGCCTCTTGAAACACAGATTGAAACAGTTCGTCAAGAAACAACACCAGTCGACACTAACGTGGCATCAGAATCTGCTACTGAGAGACAGATTGAAAGAACAATCCCATCAATTGACAGAACTGCCTCTGGTTATTTCATCAACTTCGACAACTTCTCTAAAGATCAAAACGACCCCGAAGTGATGCCAGAAACAAAAAAGACTTTTAAAGAAAAAGCAATGGAACTCTTTCATCAACTGAAGGAAATCTACCTTATTTCCCCTTGGCTAGAAATCTGGTTCGGTCTAGGTGTATTTTTCCTCCTGCTTTGGCTCATCATGGTACTGTGCTTGGGAAAATTCATTGAAGGAAAATATATTACAATGGACACAGCAAGTCAGAACATCAACCTAGTCCTGAAACCACACAGATCATCCCACGTGAAGAAAAGAGAACTGTCAACAGTAAACGTCACAGCAATTCCAATACCTGGCGAGGTAGTATGGGAGAAAACAGACTATGAGATATATGGTCCGGTCGAAATCCTGAAGTATCCTCATCAACTGAAGGTTTCCTTAAGTGACTTTGTAACACCTAGTAAATTCTCTGATGATTGGGACTTTAACATTATTAATGACATGATGTCTGATTTAGTAATGTCAGCTAGATTCACAGATCATGATTATTTACAAGGTTCATCTAGTTATGAGCAGTTATTCTGTTACACCCACTATGGGGATCATTATTTGCATAAATCTGCACAGTCTAGAAATGTTTTTATGTTTAATCAATGGGAACATTGTGCTACACCACCTAAAAGCAGTTCTAAAGCATTTTTTGAGAAATTCAAATACTTCTCAGGGTTTAACACCAGTAATGCAGAAACGTTTTATTACAAACTGTTAGATAAAACAGGAATGAAAACAATGCTGTTAAATTCTAAATTAATATATTCAGAAGCATTCTATGACAAAATGATGACATTTGGTTTTGATTATTGGAAAAATAATATTGAAACGAAATCCATTTGGGGTACAAAAGATTGGCAGGTGCAAGGCATTGAAGCACTATTTAGAACCTGCATGATACCAGAACAAATGTTGTTTTTAAATGACACAATACACCAAACATCTTGTCTTGGCCTAGCTAAGATCAAAGACCTTAAAACACCGTCTATTCCAAAGCCAATACCTGAAAATATAACTGCAGATATTGAGTTAGAGGTGTCACAAATTTTACATTTTAACAGAACACATCCTGATTGGAAAAAGTGGTTAATCTGGCCTACTGACACAAACAACTGTCAAGATAGATTCCTGAATAAAACACAGGGGTTAAAAATGACCAAATTAGACTCGAGATATTCCCAGAGACAACATCCAGGGATAATAACAACATACAGTGTAGGGAAACTCTGCCTTGAATGGCTAACATCATCCACACTGACTGAAATTAAGCAACACTTGTCTTTACTAAAAGATGGTGCTGATTTGCGCAATTTCATTCCTGGACCACGCAAACAGCGTCAAAAGCGTTTCAAAGCGACCAGTATCTATGCTGCTTACAACGAGGCTTGGAAAGTCAAACAAATTGAAACAGCTGAAAAAATACGAGAAATTGATCGTATTAATTTGGAGAAATCACTTTCCGTGGTAGACAATGGGTTAACGACTCTGTCTTCCAGAATATATTCGTTGGACAATATTGTATCATCTGCCTTTGATGTGATAGACAGAGACTTGCTAATGTTACAACATGGCCAATCTCAATTACGTTCTATTATAGAATTAGGCTGGACGCTCCAAAATCTTCGTTCAGGCTATGTGCCTTGGCGTTTAATCAACACAACGTCATTATTTTCCATTTTTAACCTTACTGATAAACAGATCAGTTTGGCACAGAAAGGAGCAGACTATACAATCCTGAGCATCGAAAAACTTGAGAGATTACCATTGACAATGTCAGAGAGTCCTGTCATTGAATGGATAATACACGGAATTATCACCATTCCGATATCAACTTTCCGATTTAAAAAGTGCCTTGAGTACATACCTGCTGGCCAGTATGAACAATTGGGTAAAGGATATGTAAAATCTGAATGGAAATTACCATACACACATTCTTGCTATAGTGACAGCGACAAAAATGTATTTCTTAGTGGTAACAATTGTAAACATTCACTAAGCGGTATACTTTTGTGTCAGGGTATTAATTTACACGGAGCATCTGATGGAAATTCAAACAACCTTTCATGCCACCAGCTAGTTACACCTGCAACTCAGATAGAGCCCTTCTTTATGCAACTTTCAAACGGGAGTTACATTCTTAGAACGGATCACAGATGTTGTGGCCTTGTGCCAGGGAAAAGTTATCTAGTAAGAGTAACATCCATGGTCAAATGCTGTATGCAAGCATTGTTTCCGAGTGGGCCTGCAGACACAGTGACTCCCATCTGGCCTCGTCTGAATCTCTATATGGCTGAGATACCCGCCACCCCCTCTCAACACGATCCCCAAAAGAAGGGAAACCGGAAACAGTTCTTCAAAGTTTTTGGATGTGGGAGGGAGTGACCCTCCCGCGGCCGTATTTATTAAAACAAAAATTAAACATTAAACGTTTCATATTATGTACAATTTCATTATCACATTTGCGATGTTTGGCTAATCTTAACATATTCTCTAATACAGAGGTTCTCCTAGCCGAACTAGCATCCTACAGAAACATTCTCTATAAACACTGAAATTGTACATCCTAACGTTTAAGGGCCAACGGCAAGGTCATAACCGGTGTCAAGATCCCTAACCAGACTTACCCCTCCCACTTGGGAAGGGCGACAGCACAGAGGCTTACCTCAAGTGCAACTACTAACAATTTCCCTTGACTTGTCGGGGGCACTTAAGACTCGACGCCATTTAAAGGTCGTTCGAATACTTGTGTGTGGTATCTAGAAGGTATCGTGGACCTCCCCCCACCCCACACAACTTACCGCATCTGCCGTCGCAGATGACCCTGGCCCCGGGAAATTCCTCAGGAGGGGGCTGTAACCCCTCCTACACAGGAAGGGGCCTTGACCGCCTTTCCTTAACTTCCGGCGACCCGCCCTTAGACGGGACCGCCTCCCCATTGAGGGGCCAATGGCCACCTCCCCCGAGCGCTCCCATCCGTGTTGGGTGACGCCCACTCATAGGGATCTACCAATTAGTGCTCACCGATCATGACCTTACCGCCTACCAAAAAATAAATACGACAATTCGAACTTATGAAAACATTGGTCGCTACGACCGAAAGAGCATGCTCAAAAAGCAACACTACATCAAGTCCTTTTAATCGTAACAACCTAAATGATATTCACGATACTTTATTATGAAAAACAACAAAACTGATACTTTCACAACCTGTAAACGAAAAAGGAAGAACATACTTAGAAAATCCACTTTATTGCACAACAACTTGCTGTCCTCAGGGGCTGGTGGGTGGGTCAAAATTGGCTCTTTGTTCTGTCCCGAGCTCACGTGTAGCGAGGAGGTGCAGCTTCGGAGCACAAGAACAAGAGGACGTCTTCCGGCCTTGCGTCTCCTTTTATCCGTCTTCAGGGCGGGCGTAAACCCGCCCCTGCCCGTCCCGAGGGCGTGGCTGGCTGCGTCAGTGTCTAGGCCAGCCCACTCTAGGGCGGGAACAGGCGCGCCCCGGCTACGCCGCTTCGGGCATACCAGCCGAGACGCGCCTCCCGCCCAAAAATGGCTTCCCGGGGGGATCGAGGCACTCCGCCATACGTTCGGGGGGACCGAGTGGTCGCCCCTTTCCATATGGCTGAGATACCCGCCACCCCCTCTCAACACGATCCCCAAAAGAAGGGAAACCGGAAACAGTTCTTCAAAGTTTTTGGATGTGGGAGGGAGTGACCCTCCCGCGGCCGTATTTATTAAAACAAAAATTAAACATTAAACGTTTCATATTATGTACAATTTCATTATCACATTTGCGATGTTTGGCTAATCTTAACATATTCTCTAATACAGAGGTTCTCCTAGCCGAACTAGCATCCTACAGAAACATTCTCTATAAACACTGAAATTGTACATCCTAACGTTTAAGGGCCAACGGCAAGGTCATAACCGGTGTCAAGATCCCTAACCAGACTTACCCCTCCCACTTGGGAAGGGCGACAGCACAGAGGCTTACCTCAAGTGCAACTACTAACAATTTCCCTTGACTTGTCGGGGGCACTTAAGACTCGACGCCATTTAAAGGTCGTTCGAATACTTGTGTGTGGTATCTAGAAGGTATCGTGGACCTCCCCCCACCCCACACAACTTACCGCATCTGCCGTCGCAGATGACCCTGGCCCCGGGAAATTCCTCAGGAGGGGGCTGTAACCCCTCCTACACAGGAAGGGGCCTTGACCGCCTTTCCTTAACTTCCGGCGACCCGCCCTTAGACGGGACCGCCTCCCCATTGAGGGGCCAATGGCCACCTCCCCCGAGCGCTCCCATCCGTGTTGGGTGACGCCCACTCATAGGGATCTACCAATTAGTGCTCACCGATCATGACCTTACCGCCACAGGTCCGGATAGTTGACCGGCTATCCGGACCCCCCACCAGACTCCTACCTAAAGGTCATGTTTTAACGATTTTAACCAAGCTAGGAAGTCGCCTATGAGTAACTCATTGCCCACCCTCGACAAATGCACACCATCCCGCAAATACATACTGTCATCATTAATACAACTATGCGAGATCGAATGTAATGTCTTGGAACGGAACAACCGACTCACTTTGTTATTCAATTTTTTAACGGAATGATTCAAAGCAGGGATCGAGATAGCCCCCCGCCACACTTTTCGTGGGATCATATGAGACCACGCAATTGTACACCCCGGGACTCTCCTTGCTAACCAACTTACCGTGGAAAGCATAGCCTCCAGGAGAAGTCGTCTACCGGTGGTGACTAGATCATTGCCCCCCAAATGTACTATGACTATGGACGGCGGTGACCTCATCCGCTCTAACAAACCCTCAAAAAATGCCTGAAACTGGTCAATACAGAGACCGCCCCTTCCGTAGAAGGACACTCTGTACCCGTATTCCCCAGGTACGTGAATCATATCACCTGCTTTGAATACGTCTGCGGCCCGTCTCACGTATGAGTGGCCTACAACCCACACCTCCTTTCTCTCAGCCGGTGATGTGTGACCGCTGGCCTGGTGTTGGGTCAACTGCACAGTCCGCCCTGCCGCGTAGGCTTGCTGAACTGAAAACAAACAGAAGACAAGAAGCGTGAGTACATGATTACAGCTTCACAACATGTGCAATCGCACATACCTCTTATAACAATTGGAGGACCAACGCCCCACCCGTTTCACTTGTTCTACATTGAGACCCCTGGCTGTAGCTTCTGTGGCAGCCCCTATACGAAAGGAATGGGTCCCAAATTCACCCGGGTCCAAGCCCGCTGCGGCAATGGCCATTGCAAGCACCCGCTGAAACTGAAACCTCGTCAGCGGGGTGGCGTCTACATGCCTCAACAATGTCCCCCCCCATGATGCCACCCTTCGTGCTAGGTAATCTTCTAAGCACTGAACCGGACACATGGATGACTCGGGGATCCTGCGAATGATCGTGCAGTCCCCCCTCCCATCTTGGTCAGTCTTGGACCTGAGAAAGGAGACAATCATCGCATCACCCCTGATCTGAACCTGCTCCCTGCACAAGCCCCCCGTCACATCCCGTTTGTTCCTTGCAACCAGCTCACTAACTCTCATAGCCCCGTGAAATGCCAGCATAAATGCAGTCCGGAACAAACAGGTCTCGAACGGGGACGAGCATGTGTTAGGGAGTGTGGTCAGCAACTGGGACAACCTGTCTAGACCTATCGGTCGTCTTACGTCTACTCTGCGACCCTCCAGACGTTGCCACCCTCGCAGCGCTTTCTGTACCGTAAAAGACGCTGTCGGGTCCAGGATGCCATGGGCCCTGGCAACAAAGGAAATGGCGGCACGATGCCTTTGGGCCGTGGCCACCGATTTCCCAGCCCTACGTAAGGACATCAGGAAAAGTACTACCAACTCCTCCTGCCCCCAAAGTCCCCCTCTCTCTGCCCCCAAAAAGGCCAAATAGGCCTGGAACGCCCCTTCATATGCCTTCCTTGTCCTGGGTGCTAGACTCTCTCCCACGAGGTGACGAAGTTCGGGGCACCGAGAGACCAGAGAGCTTCGGGGAAGGGTGCCGGCTCCGGGTCCGCTGAAGGAAGGAAGCCCGAGAAAGCCTGCATGTGAAAACGAGACAGTGCATCAGCGGCCTGATTCATCACCCCAGGGACATGTTTTGCTCTGAATACCACGTTCAGTTGCATACACAGTAAGACAATTTCTTTGAGCAGCCTCAAAATCAATTTACAACGGGCTGCCTGACTATTGATGCATTCTACCACGGTCATATTGTCGGACCAGAACACAACAGAATGATCTCTGAACCCTTCTGGCCAGGTTCTCAGGGCCACCAGAATGGGAAATAATTCGAGGAAAGCGATGTTACTTGTCAGCCCCCTCTCGTGCCACCATAGGGGCCACTTCTGTGCCGACCATTTTGTGCCGAAGATGGCGCCAAAACCTACGCTTCCTGCTGAATCTGTCCATAGCCCAAGCTCATCGGAGGACATGACTGGCTTGTTCCAGACAACTCGGCCATTGAAGTCCGCCAAGAATGCTAACCAGATCCGCATGTCCTGGCGGACCTCAGTCGATAACCTTGTGCGATGATGACCCTCCTTCAGGCCAACCATCGCTTGGGCAATTGAGCGGGAAAAGGGGCGAGCCATTGGTATCACTCTCAAGGCAAAGTTCAATTTTCCCACTAACTGTTGCAACTGATGCAGTGTAACCTTGGATGCAGTTAAACATACTTGGAGGGCTGCCCTAAATTTCGACACCTTGCTAGCTGGTAAACGGAAGCACCCCTCCCTTGAGTCCAACTCGATCCCCAGAAACTCGAGGCAAGTCGTGGGACCCATAGTTTTACCCGGTGCCAACGGCACGCCGAGATGACCCATTAACACACAGAATTTGTCTAAAGCCTGGGCACATTCGGGACTACCGGCGGGGCCAAGGAACAGAAAGTCGTCAAGGTAATGCATTACATTTCGGAAACCCGCTGTCTCAGTGAACACCCACTGCAGGAAAGTACTGAATTGCTCAAAGTAAGCACATGAAATAGAGCAACCCATTGGCATACACCTATCCATGTAAAATGATCCCTGGAACCCGAATCCCAAAAGACGCTGATCGTCTGGGTGTACCGGGAGCAACCGGAACGCTGACTCGATATCAGATTTCGCCATCAACGTCCCGTGCCCCAGGCGATTCAAGATGGCTACTGCCTCATCAAAAGATGCGTATCGCACCGAACAAACTTCTGGATCAATTGCGTCGTTCACCGAAAGACCTCGTGGAGCAGACAGATTATGGATCAAACGGAACTCACCCGGGTCCTTCTTGGGGACCACCCCTAACGGAGAACAAACGAAACCTGGTACCGGAGGTTCACTAAACGGGCCGGCGACCCGTCCCCGGCTAACCTCTTTCTGAATTTTCTCCTGCACTACCGATGTATGTTGTAAAACGGAAAGTTGATTTTTGCACATCCCTACACCCTGAAAGTCCCCTACCGGGATGCGGAAACCATGTGTAAAACCGTTCCGTAGCACCCCAGCAGAAGTACGATCCGGGTATTCGCTGAGCCAGGGAATCATTGCCAAGGTATCAATCGGGGTTGGTAAAGGCGCCCCTCGGCCTAGCTTAGACCTGTTTGGCGCCCCCCTTACCCCCATTCTCACCCGTTCTGGCTCTGCACGATGACTCAGGATGGGACGACCCACACGTACTACACTCATGTTTGAACTTACACGATCCCGGAGGCCTGGTACATTTCCCCTTGTTGAAATTAAAACAGAAACCCTTCTTCCCTGTATTGCCTGCGGGCCTTGACTGGTCGTCGGTGCTCGTACTTGGTCGAAAGGGCGTCCCCACATTCTGGCGGGAGTAATCAACAACATTGCTCCCGACCAATGGCATTCTTAACATTCCTGATTCTTTCATTTTGTCCCAAGTTAACGAATCGTAACAATCCCAAGTCAAACTCTTGTTATGTTCCTTTTCCTTTCTGAACAGATTGTCATAACAAAACCAATGGTTACCTTGATACGTTGTCGAGTAACCCATAATTCGTGATTGGTAAACGGGAAACTCAGGGAGCAACTCGGGCCTACGTTCCCCCAAAATCGATGTGAAAATACCCCATGCATTGCCCCAGTTGCCAATGTTCTCATTAACCTTAAAGGCGGCCATTTTTGCGCGCCAAACACTCGGATGCATCAAGTCCTTCTGACTTTTCACATGCTCCACATCATAATGATCAACAAGCAGGGAAAAAATATTCACGTACTCTCCCGCCCAGATCTTTTCTTTTATAGCTAACGGCACATGTTGTCCCAATCTCTCTCTACGAGAGGGTGCTGACTCGTCCCTTGCAATCGGCAATGGCCGCTTACCTGCACCGGACGCAGCTTCTGCCGCTTGCGGCTTGTCTATCCCCGCCACTCTAGCTGCCTCTTTCTTCTCACGAAGCCCTTTTATCAGCGCCTGTGCCTCGGCAGCCGTGGCGCCATCACCACTATCCCCCAACCACGCTGCTAGCTGTGCTGCCAGCTCGGGGGGCATGTCTTCCTTGGATGTCGGGGAGACGACCCCCGGGATTGGATTCCCCTCTATCGGTACCGGGGTCGGCGCCTCGAGAGGGGCAGAGGGAGCCGGGACGTCCCCACCGGCTGGAACCTTTCTCGGCCTCTTAGGTCTCCCTCCAGCCGGCGAAGGGCCCGAACCCTCCTCCCCATCTCGCTCCGCCAACCGTTTCTTTATGTCGGACATATCTTTAAAGAGTGCCCGAACCATCTGGTCAGTCGTCATTCTCTTTTCGCCTTTCCTGGGCATCTTCTTCGACGAAGTATCTGGAAGACAAAGAAAAAGATCAAAACGCTCAAAATTGGCTCTTTGTTCTGTCCCGAGCTCACGTGTAGCGAGGAGGTGCAGCTTCGGAGCACAAGAACAAGAGGACGTCTTCCGGCCTTGCGTCTCCTTTTATCCGTCTTCAGGGCGGGCGTAAACCCGCCCCTGCCCGTCCCGAGGGCGTGGCTGGCTGCGTCAGTGTCTAGGCCAGCCCACTCTAGGGCGGGAACAGGCGCGCCCCGGCTACGCCGCTTCGGGCATACCAGCCGAGACGCGCCTCCCGCCCAAAAATGGCTTCCCGGGGGGATCGAGGCACTCCGCCATACGTTCGGGGGGACCGAGTGGTCGCCCCTTTCCATTCTATACGAATTGATACATTAAGCAAAATGAAATCTGTACTTTTACAGACAACAGTGCCTATAACGTCATCAAAAGAGACGTATGATCTTCTAGTTGCAAGGACAGCTACTGAAGTTCATGACCTTTTATCAACAAATTGCCCCCTGCATTTCATACAAATGCTTAGCCAACTCCTTAACATGTCTAGTGCCACAAGCATCCCAGGCATATTTAAGACAGTCTTTACGGGACTTCTAACACCCTTCCAGGCAATTTTGGGAATTGTTCCTAATTTTGTACACGGCATATCATTATTTTTGGGACTCGTCGCAGGGATTTTATTTTTGACCCTCCTGCTTCGTTATGGCAAGCCTCGGCTCAGACATAGCTCCCATGGGAATGGAAGAGACAATCCTAGCAATGCACTACCGGGACAGGATAACTAACGTCCTTGGATTGGCCAGGCTGAGAGATCTAAACATGACCTGGTTCCTTTCATTCAGACCTATATGGCAAAATTGCATTTTACCTGTGCTACGGTGTATGCTTTGCGGCGATGAATGCGTGTTGGACATCTGTCTTTCACTTCCATCAGCAGTACCAATGGACGTCGATACTTTGCTCAGTCCAATAACGGCTCACGCATTGTGTTGTCCCCAGCGGCTACCAATCCTGATGACGGCATTCGTGGAGACTCCTGTGCTACAACCAAGTGGTAACAGTGGAGCGAGTGACAAAAGCAACATCATCCAGGTACAACGTTCTGTGAGCAATGCTGCTCCCGACTATGATGACAGAAATCATTCTCACACCTGCCAAGTTACAGCGCTATCTAATTTGGTTGAACTATCACCTGAATTTGTAGACCAATTCTTTGAGAGCCTGTCCGAAACAATGTTCTCACCCATACAGAAACAATAACTTTTGGAGAAGCTTTCCGACACACAGCGTTCCCATGAACTCTGGATTCGGCCTTCAGTTTTGATCAACAAAAACTGCAAAAAGCTTTGTAACTCTATTTCCCCGTTCAAGCATTAATTCTTTTGATTTGGACAACACACCTAGAGACATAATAACTTACATCAGCATCTAGCACATGTTATTCCAATGCATTTATATGTGATGATTTATCTCGCCCTTCTTCTGTTTAGAGATACTTCATGTGTAATTCTTATGCATAATCGTTCATTGATTTCATATGCAATAATTTTTGAATGATTTCTATGCTTCAAAAAACGTACAGTACCTAAATTTCATGTATTACAAATACGCCTATTTCGAATGCATTTATGTATTTTGGGGTGGGCAATGTTACACATGCATCTAATTGCTCTAGTTTTAGTAATTTGATGGACATGAATACGTGGAGTGGGTGTTGCGTGTTTATCTAGGTTCCTGATCGATACTGTAACCTTATGCCCCTATTCGGCTATAAATCCATTTATTCCCTATATTGGCATAACCGTTCAAGTGCGATTTTCAGAAAGTCATCTCTGGCCTCACACGAACAGAGCTACATTCCAGCATAGTTCTCTGCCACTTCCTTTGCAACCAATTAGTGCAATGACAGAGCAGAAGCCACTATCTGATATTCCTAGATTAACACTCCGAGTTCTTCAACAAGATAAAAACTCAGCAAACCTGGAATTCCCCGCTTGCTGTGTTTTGATTAGTAATGGAACTCAAATGAGCAACTGATAACTATCACTTCCTAGTGACATCTTTAATTGACGTCTTATGTCCAGCAAACTTGCGTCAAACCCTGCACCTGTCAGGTATAAATATTACCAACGTTGCCTTAAGCAAAGAGAGCTGTCGTGCTGTTGTAAGCTGCTGTGCACCCTGTTGTGCATCCCATTGCTGCTGCAGGCAGTACGCTGCTGCTGTTGTCCCTTGGTGGTGAAACTACTGATACCATTATCGCTGCTAAAGTGCAAACGATGGTGCAGTACGCTTAGAAGCTGAACAGCCGTCCCTCTGCGAAGAGCCCAGCAGATTCCAGCTGCCGCAGACGCTGTCCCCCGCCTCCTCCTCCCGACGCGCTGAGAAGAGAGCCGCTGCCTTTCTCCTGCAGAGAAATCCAGCTCCAGCGTTTCCGGTCTGCCCTCGCGGGTGACTGGGATATTGAGTGCCCCCTGAAGGAAATACCAGACTTCCATCATTCTATTCAGAGGTATGGTGTTGACTAAACCCTTAGACAAGAATTCTTGAAGCAAACCTTGGCAACACCAACTTAACTTAAAGCTACTTACTTACTCCCCTTCCACGTGTTAGGCTTAGGTCAGGCACACCCGGGTAGGCGTAGTTAGAAGCACCAGTTGAGTATGTTAGCCTAATGTATATATGACTGTATATATGTTTTATTACTTTTAAACCATTGTATGGCTAAGAAACCATGTCAATGCTTTTACAGTTCTATTTCGCAATCCTTATCTTGCTGTACGTACTTTTTATTATAACAAGTCTTGCAATTGTGGCAATACATCTCTCTTGTACGAGAAGAAAGACTGTTCAATAAATGTTAACCCTTTATTGACAAACGCCTGTCTCTCTATTCTCTACATCTCGTGAAAGTAAACTGCACTAACCTGACTGAGTGAAATACCTGTCTATTGTTTCACACGACCCTAGAGATTGACTCTTGATCTGAGGAGCAAAGTTGTCATGTTGCACGGTTGTTGGAAAGCTGAATCCCTTCTTGTCTGTGCCAGGGAAGCTGATCACTTCCCATGCAGAGAAGAAAGTTTCCAGTGACCTCTGAGCTAGTTGGTAACACACCCAATTAAGTTTAGCATAGTCAGTGGAGGCCTGGAATATCCGCAGTTCCACGTCGATACTACTGTTTATGTTATTCCAATGCGCAGGGCCTAGTGGGAAACTAGGAACTACACTACAAACTCAGCGTTCACCATGGCACCTACCACTATGGCGCATGCGGAAACTTAGGCGTGTTTAAAACTATGCGCAACCTGCGCCGAATCATCAGTGTATATGATGCAATGGAAACCCTCCAAAGGCCACATAGCCAAAGGTGCAGGATGAACAAATTCATATTGCAAAAACACCTGCAACCGTAAGGAGGCATAAAAAATAAACGTGACATCCAGAGACGTTAATGATGCTGCCCATTGTGTCCACCAAGGGTGCACAGCTTTAGAATTAGGCACAATGGCTTTCGTAACTGCTTGCAAAGCAGGACACAGGGTAACAACCAACATGCGTTTTCCCTGTGACAGAGCATGTTCCTTAAGAATCGCCATCTGTACAGCTGTCAAAACTTTCTCCACAGTGGAAAATCGCATTTCAGCCGAAGTGTACAAGTGTGATTTGTAGGCAATAGGTAATGTGTCTCCTTCGTTAAAAGTAAGGTATGTGAAACCCACTGTCCCAGGGATGATTCTTATCACCAGGTTGGTGTGGTTGTCATGAGTCAACAGGTATTTAGAAGCAAGCAGATCAGCCTGCAAAGATTGCAATATAGATGAGTGCTCCGGCAGCCAGTTTTATTTGGTAAAAGTTGGTTGTATCAAAGCATACAAAGGCTTGATACGCTGGGCATATTCAGGAATGTTTGTCCTCCCGAAATTCAAAAATCTCAGCAAAGAGATGCAAGAGATGTGCATTAAAATTCCAGAAAGACTTATAACATGTCAACTGAAGCTTACAGTGAGAGTGCACATACATGGTCTGCACTAGTAGCCATAACAATTGGCTGAAGGATTATTTATAGTCATAATCATAGTTTATAGTATGATTAATACAAATCTTTACAACTGTCCCCAAAAATAAAAGTATATCTTTACATTCACAAACAAAACCAGACAACAGTGATGGGAACCTGTTGGTTATTAGCTAAAGTACAGGTCTTAACTATCAGCATAAAATGTTATGAAATGCATTGTAGAGATATTTACTGAATGCATCTTTTTCATTGCTAGAACCATGATAGTGTTGTAGACTTTACTGGTATTTAGTCACTCCCACTCAAGTGAATCGTAAACATGAAAGACACACTATCGGTGAGTCAACACAATTTAAAACTAAAATATGTACTGCCATTATCAAAATTTTAAAAACAACCAGCTGGATAATTAGAAAAATAGCAGGTTCCTGGAAGAAAGTGCAATTATACAGTAAAGTGTAAAATGTATTTTAAAAACCAACTTCTGTGGTCCTGCTAACTAAATAGTCTCTTAATAAGTTTTACATTCAGTCCATTTATTAATTTGAAGGATTATTTCTGTAAATGGTTGACCAGGTTGTTTCAATACTTGTCAACATACCTGAGAGAATGTAAAAGTACATATTTATCATTGCCATGTGATGGTTAAGTAGACGAGCTGTTATGTAACTGCCTGCTAAAATACCTCTATGGCTGTATAAATGTATACAAAAGTGCCTGCTAAAATACCTCATTGCTCATTAAAAAAACAGAAAAACTAAAATCTGAAAACAAATCTTGTTCATAAAATAGCAGATGCATGTCTTTTTTGTTAATTTTACCACATGTCCTATTCACTGTAGTAGCAGAATTCTGAAATAGTGTTGCTGTGTCTATTTGGCTCAATACTATGTTTGGCAAACAGGTTGAAATCATTTAGGAGATTAACTCAGATGACGTCAAACAAAAGTTGAATTTGGAAAGAGTGTTGGAGCACATGGGTATCACATTGGCTTCTGTACAACAATAATTTAGAATTTAGATCAGTTAGTATAAGTGTAAGAGCGCGCACAGAAGAATTTAAGCCTAAAGATTTGCATAGTTGAACATGGCATCGTTCTCTGTTCTTTAAGAGCTCCACGATCGATAATTAGATGCAAATATAGTGATGGATAGATATACTGCAAAGGATTCTACCTTCTTTGATAATGTAATTACAAGTTTGTACCGGCCCTTTCATGGCTCTCTGCTATGGGGCCTGGGGGGCACCGTACTTCCTCCAGCATATACCAGGCACTGCATGGTGTCTGCCATATGGTCCATGGATGATGTAAATGTGTATATTTTCTATTGAGGCTGGTGCTGCAAGCTGCAGCACAGGCCTCACAAGAAATGATATACTCTCCGACCAGTGTGAAGGTGGCCCATCATAATAGTGGAAGCAGGACAGCCGACTCCTTGTCTCGCGGTCCCGTTTCTGATTTGATGCTGGTCGCACTCTCGTCTGACTGGCATGTAATTAGGGCCTACGTTTTGTGTATTTTTGTGATACTAATACTTTATTTGAACAATAAACCCACTAAATACTAAAAGCCCAAATCCAAGCTTGCTAAGAGAATGAATAGCAAGTGCACAGTTTAAAGGACTTTTACAAAAATCCTTTTCACTGAAGTGGCAGAAATTGCATTGCTGTATCTGTTTCAATTTAGGTGATGGAACATGTGGGCCACTTTATAGCATTATGCTTTGTAAACAGGATGCTAAATATGCATAAGGTTGACTCTGCTGACATCAAAGAAGAATTACATTTGGAATGAGGTTTGGAGCACACACACCTTAAACTGACATTTGTTCATCAATAATTTGCAATTTAGATGATTTAATATAAGAACAGGTGCACACACAGAAGAAGTAAAGATTGAAACTTTTCATCCTTGATCATGGCATCATTTTCTGAACCGAAAGATCTCCATGAGCAATACTTGGATCCAGCAGCCGCAGTGGCTTTATACATGGCAAAGGATTCTGCCTTCCATGATGAGTTGATCACACGGATGTTACCTTCTTTCAACAAAATCTTCTCATCAGGTCTGTTTTTAATATTTAATGTATTTTTATTTCATGCTGCTAGAGAAATCAAAACCAGGGATAGGCAATTGACAAGAATGATCAAATGTACATTCTTGTGCTTTGGGCAAAAACACATTGATAATGAAAAGTACATTGTAAAGTATATAAATATTTACAATTCATCCATAGTGTCTTGTACACTGTGTATTGAAAAGCAAGATGGACAACATAAATGTCCCTTACTTTCCCTGATGTTGCACAAATAATGTAAATTTTCAGAATAGAGAATTATAATAACACACAAGAGGCTGTTTCTGCAGCTCAATACATAGAATGCACCAGAGACTGAGAAGAGACAATTTGTATTACAGATCTGATCCCATGAAATATTAGTGACATCAAAATTCCGATGATTCATAAATGCAATAAACAAATATATTCCCCTAATTATTTTAATGCATCTTTTTTAATCTCACTATTTTATGATAACATATCGATACCTGAGTATACATGCACAGTTGGAGGTATTTTACCTTAGATTATGTAAATAGATTCAACATCACATCAGACATAAAGCCTAGACCCCCAAACCCTTTAGCTTGCCCAGAGGATGAACAGGGCATGTTCAAGGGCTGCATTCAAAGGTATATCAGCCTGCCACATTTCTGGAGGTATGTAACAAAAAGGAGTTTGGCCCAAGCGGACAGAAGTGGGGTAAGGGCCCAATTAACTTTGCAACAAAGAAGGTAACCCACACTTCTAATTGTATTACACCATTCTGTTTACGGTGAACAGATAAACAAAACTTAATATGTTTATCAAGGCGATTATTTGCGCCATTTTTATTTTTCAAATTTTGTAGAAAAATTGTTTGTGTGTACAGAGAAATCACACTGCCATTTACATAATAACCAACCAAGTTTAGCTACACAAATCATAAATTTACAAACATAAACAATATGAAAAACAGTGCGTGAAAAAGTTTTTTGTATACAACAAAGTGAACATTTATCATGAACGTGGGGAGGGAAAGATGTCAAATTATTTTTTCAAAAACATCAACAAACGCAATTAAGCAAACTTTTTCAAACCATAAAGCAATTATTGCTCAAGGAGCAGCCTTTCAATGAGTCTGCATGAAAAACAAAGATAACCTCTCGGAGACAATGTTTGTAAGGTTATAGATTCCCAAGTATTTTAGCGTATTTCCAAACTTAGGACGTAATCCTGTTCGCCTACGCGTTTCGAGTTTGCGGGGTATCTTCACAAACTCTCTTCAGGGCCAAATGAATTCTTTCCCCTGTTTCTCAACCTATTAGTGAAAACACAAATAATTGCGGACACTCATTATAAATTGCTCTCCTCAACCCACTTGTACCCTCTCCTATGTACAACTTAAAATTAGGGAAACGTACCTCAGGGGACTTGAGGTAAGACCAGTTTGTCCGGAGTGTAACAACAGATTGTGTCAGAAACTGTGCTATTAGAGATTATTAGCCAGCTCATTATGACCGTAGAAGTAACCAAACAATTCCTACCTGGATACGTGACTCGGGAGGAATCAAGTGGATTCTTCAATTCTGTGGTCAGTGTTTGGCCTTAATCCGCTTCGCAAACTTTTTTGTTGAGGGAGGGTCCTGCAGCGGACCGGTTTCCCTTAACTGATCCTTATCTTTATCTGCAAGTGAGAAAAGAAGGACCGGGCGCCCTTGTTTAGAAAACGCACCCGTTCGGTAGTCTATGGGTTGCGCGGCTCGTCTTTTGACAGCACGTACCTGCTAGTGTGTCAGCATGTTCCACTTCCTCATTCCATCAGTTAGTGTGAGCGGCATACAGCTCCAACAGTCTCTCTAAGAGGCTTGCTGTTATGTAGCCAATCACAGGAGGAATATTTTGAAAGCCATCCATGGTGCATTGTGGGACCTGTAGTTGAATTACCTGTGAGTGAACTTCAAAGTCTAGAGATTTCACTCATTGAGTTAAGGCCCGTATTGATGGTGTCAAAGCGGAGTATCAGGTACGCCTCTTTGCGCAAAAGTGCTTGCTCTATATTGGGCGATCTATGTTGTGGATCTAATCCAGACAAGACCGTCCATTTGAAGTCCGTTTCTTTGTGGCTGGCAGCTAGAAAGTGCTCCACCATTGGGGCGTTCTGGACTTTTTTCTTTAATCTCGAGCGGTGTTGCGTTATTCTGACATTTACTTGTTGACAAGTTTTACCTATGTACAATTTATTGCACGCACACAAAATCCTGTGGATTACGTTTTTACTCTTACAGTTTGTATGTAAACTGTGTCTCCATTTGATGCCATTGTGGCAGAATTCATCTCCTTCTACAACACTATGGCAGGCCACACAAGTACCACATTTATGATGGCCTGTCACGGGTTTCAGGTTCCATTTGGAAATGAGGTCACTCTTTGGTTTGTGTAGAGAGCTATCAGCTCTGATGATTTGTTGTGCGACGCTTGGATTTTTCCTCATTGCAAAAATAGGTTTTTGCAAAGGGAATTCCATCCCCTCCAATAAATGCCAATTGCGTAAGATGATTTGGCGAAACTTGTTCGTGTGCGCCCCATAGGTAGTCACACAGACAAGTTTCTCCAATTCTTTTTTCTCCTTGATTCTTAGTAATTCTTCTCTGGGAGTGTATTGTGCTCTTTTCTTAGAGTGTTTTAAGAGTTTGTGGGGATATCCCCTTTTGGTAAGTTCTTGGCAGAAATTGTCCGCATGAGTATCAAACTCCTCAAGTTCAGAGCAATTGCGCCTGATTCGCAATAGTTGGCCATAAGGGAGGATGTGCACTCTTGTAGTGTAAAATGGTGTTTTTGTCTGTTGCCTTTTTGAACAGAGTGGTGGTTAACCTATTTCCCTGAGTGCAGACGGCCACATCAAGAAACGTCATTTTTTGATTACTGTGGTTGATAGAAAATTTAATGTCAGGGTGTCTCGAGTTTAGCCATTCATGGAAGGCTATGAGCTCTGTCAGGCTCCCCTGCCACAGGAGCCAGACATCGTCAATATACCTCAACAATTGTATGATGTTTGTGCTGTAGGGGTTGTCTTTATGAATGAACTTTTCCTCATATTGGGACATGTACAACACAGCCATTTCTGGTGCGTATGGACATCCCATGGCTGTACCTTTGATTTGGATGAAGAATTCATTTTCAAATTTAAAATAGTTGTTTTTCAGAGTGATGTGGGCCAGAGCTAAGACAAAGGCAGTTGGGACTTACGCGTTGTTCTAAATACAATTCCATCACCTCAAGAGCCTCATCTTGAGGAATTTGAGTATATAATGAAGTGACGTCTAACGTCACCATCAATTGTGTGTCAGGGTCGAAGGTCATGTCCTGGATTTTATTGATGAAGTCAATAGTATCTCTCAGATACGATTTGACTTCAGGCAAGAAAGGCTTCAAGAAGAAATCTATATACTTTGACGCAGGCTCCAGGGCTGAGTCGCAGCCGGAGACGATTGGTCTCCCTGGTGGTGTAGTGCTGTTTTTGTGAACCTTCGGTAGGAAGTAAAGGACTGGTGTTCTGGGGGATTTTTTTGTTTAGAAATTCGTGCTCCTTTGGACCAAGGAATCCATTCTCTAGTGCCTCAGTGGTGATTCGGGCAATTTTTTCTTGAATTTCTGTTACTGGGTCATCTTTGACCACTCGGTACCATTCTCGATTATCCATGTGAGTCCTTCCTTCTGAGAGATACATCGGGCGGGGCCAAACCACCACTGCACCGCCCTTATCAGCCTGTTTAATTATAATTGATGGATCTGACTTCAAATCTTTTATAGCCTTGAGCTGACCCTTACTAATGTTATGATGAATGTATGTTTTGCTCTTCTCTAGTTTCGTTAAAGATGACAAGACAGCCTGTTCGAAAGCATACACCTGTTTGGGTATATTTGTGGTGGGCAGGAATTTCGATTTAACTCTAAGACCTGTAGTTTCGCTACTTGTGGTGGCCTCTGCACCAGCAAAATAGGTTTTAAGTCTAATCTTACGACAAAAGTCCAGCGCCTCAAGTTTGAGTTTGGTAAAATCAGTTTGTCGGTTAGGTACAAATTTTAAACCCAAGTTTAGGATGGTATTCTCGTCTGCAGTGAGGGTTCTGTCTGAGAGGTTAATTATTGTGGATGTGTCTAGCTCTTGTAGTATCTGTTCCTTGTTCGCATTTCCCATGGTTCTTTGAAGCGGACGTTTTGCTGTCCGCCTCTTGCTAAAAAAGGTTGATTTGAGCCCTTTTTGTTTTGTGGACCTTGGTTGGAATCACTAGAGGACCCTGACGAAGAGGTCGAGGAGAAAGTGGTGAATCTGGACCTCGGCCTTCCCTGGTATGAGTTTAGGGCTCGTTTAGAGTCGATAGTGGTGTAATAATCCTTTTTCAGGAATGGGTAAAGCTGTTCTATTTTGAACGACTTAGAGTCTTTTTCAAATTGAGCAGTTTTGGTGGTAATGGTAGTATCTTTAAAAGTTTGAATTTCTTTTTCAATTTTTTCCAACAAATTTTTGGCCTCTAGTTCAGTTTTATTGTCAGCGATTGCTTTTATGAGTTCCTCGATTTCTTTCTCTTCCTCACTGCATAAACGTTGAGCGGTCTCTATTGTATGGACCATGAGGTCCCTGCTACACTTGGTGTTAATATAGCTGAAACCTTTTTTATACTCAGTGTCTTCTACAAAGATCACTGGTATGTTTTTGACTTGTAGGCCCCAAGGTATTTTGCCGGCCTGCAAATGTTGTAGAAGGAAATATCGTGTAATTCTGTCCTTATGTGTTTCTTCTGGAGACGAGTTAGTTTCTCTGCTTCATTCTGATGTTTCGCAGAAGTACTCAGAGAAAGACCTGAGAAGGGTTTGGAGGCAATTAGATTTTTTATGTGGCTTTCTGAAAATGACAATGTTTCATGCTCTGACATATTTTAACAAGGAAGGTGTCCTTGTTAAGGAATTAATCTATTCAACAATGTTAAAGAGACACGAATTGTCTCAGTCCTAACTCGCTCGGGTGACAACCCGCCCTAAACTATGTAACAAAAAGGAGTTTGGCCCAAGCAGACAGAAGTGGGGTCTTGTCATCTTTAACGAAACTAGAGAACAGCAAAACATACATTCATCATAACATTAGTAAGGGTCAGCTCAAGGCTATAAAAGATTTGAAGTCAGATCCATCAATTATAATTAAACAGGCTGATAAGGGCGGTGCAGTGGTGGTTTGGCCCCGCTAACGATAAGGAGGAGGGCCCATCAGACAGGGGGCTGATGTTAGAGATCGGAGCGTCTGGTATAGATATGGCTCAAAATGAGGCTTTTTTCTCAGCCTCTCATGGTCTGGAGTGGTCGGAGGAGGAGGATGAGGAGGGCGACTGCAGCTCCCTGGGGGATTCAGACAGTGAGCATGAATCAGAATGCCCTGCAACAGCAAGGAAGACTGTTGTAGACTCAAAAAAGGACCGGAAAGATCCACGGTGCGAACTTAGCTGGGAAAACACGGCATCTGGTATTGCACAGGACAGTCCGAGCAGTGAAAAAACACAGATATCTCTATTAGAGACAATCCATCAAGAGATACTAGCTCATAGAGAGGAGACACGCCAAGAAAACCGCAAATCGCAGGCAGCTATGAGGAAAATGAGGGGGGTCGTTAGGAAATTATTTAAGGCCTGCTCTAATACCGGCGATAGAGTATCAAATTTGGAGGATAGGATTGTCTCTACAGAAGCAGAGGTTAAGGTCGCTGTGGCGAAAGTCAATGCTCAGAGTTCCCAGGTTGTTGACATACAATGGAAGCTTGAGGCGATGGAAAACAGGCTACGTAGAAACAACCTAAGGGTCCTGGGGGTCCCGGAGGGATCAGAAGGGTCAGATATAAGGCTATTCATGTTAAAACTCCTTGAGCAGGCCTTTCCTGAGCTAAAGGATTGGGATTGGTCAAGAGAACTACAGAGAGTACATCGCACCCCCTTCAGAGTAAAAAGGGGCATGAAAACAGAGGATAAACCCAGGGCAATCTTGATATTCCTGGGAAACTTTAACTCACGACAAGCGATCTCCGAGCTGGCAAAACCGAATACTAAACGTGATGGCGAGGGGTTCTCATTCTTTGTAAGACCCGACTTCTGCAATGCAACGGTAGAAAGACGTTGGCGCTTAAGGAACTTGATCAAGCCCTTCCAGGACAAAAAGATGCAAGCATTCTTAATAAACCCTGCGCAACTTAAAGTTATTAATGAGGGGAAAACAGTGTTTTTTTCCTCTGAGATCAAGGCAAAGGAGTACTTAGACTCCCTTAGAAACTAACAGCAGAATTTGACTATGACTGAAACATGAAACATATACTCCACATTCTATATCTTATTGATTTCAAGTCAATGGGTAGTCCTGCTGGTTAACTGCACCGTATGCTGGGAGTCTTGGATGTCACAGATAGATACTTTGGTGTTATGTTATGTTAATAAGCACACACTTGAGCGCTGTTACTTTGTCAAGATTGTCGGTATATCATAGCAGACTTTCATCTAAGCACTGCACTCCATCACACGCTCAGCTAGATCTGAGCGCCTCACAGAGTAGGGAGGTTGGGGGGTGGAGGGTATGGGGGGGTCAGGGACGGAGGAGGGGGGTGGGAGATGGGCAGGAGGTTGCTGGGAGGGAGGAGGGCAGAGGGGGGGACGTGTGGGGGGGTGAAAATCATGAAAAAAAGGAAACATTGCAATATAGAAATAAATCTAAATGAGCAAACAAGGTTAATAGAAATGTTGAGAGAAATGATCGGCTTGCTTTTCACCGTAGGTAACTGTATCCAAATAGATGACGAACATTAGAATTTGTACACTGAACGTGGCCGGTCTAAATGATTAGAAAAAAAGACAGCTACTAGAATACTTGTTCAAATACCATAGAATAGATATCTTATGCCTCCAGGAAACCCACATCCCGTGGGCTAAGAGGAGCCTACTATTTTTAAGGGGTTTTGAATTAGTCGCTTGTTCAACTCAATCGTCAATGGTTATAGGAGTTGCCATACTAGCAAAAACCACCTTGGGCAAGGCCAAAAAAGTGAGAACTGACAGCAATGGGAGATGGGCAATTGTTGAAATGGAGTTAGGCTTCTCAATTTGTGTAATCTATGGGTCAAATGACGATGATCCTGAAATTTTTGACTATTTAGAAACAGAGTTGGCCGGCTGGCCCACTCCCTTGGTAGTTTCAGGAGATCTCAATATTTCCATAGACTGGGGTAACCGTACATCATACAAAGGTCGAAAACCTCGGGTTTTTAGGTCACTCAAAGCTCTCATTAGATCACACGGCTTGTTAGATGTATGGCAAACAAAAGAACCCCAGAATTCAGGTTATACATATTTTTCAAATCCGGCGCAGAAATATTCAAAATTAGATTATATCCTGATATCCAATACAGAAATAGAGAAGGTTGAGATCATCAAACTGCCAAGGGTGCTTTCTGACCACAACCCCCTATTGCTTATATGTAACTTGGGAAGAGGGGAGAGAACTAAAACCTCATGGTCTTTTGAAAGGCGACTGCTAGCAGACAATAGGTTTGTTGAACATATGAATAAGTGGGCGGAAGAATATTTTGTAGCAAATAGGTATAGTGCTTCACGAAATTGGGTCTGGGATGCCTTTAAAGCTGCACTGAGAGGTGAGACGATTAGCTACTCCTCAAGACTCAGGAAGGAGGATAGGATGGAGGTAGAGAAACTCATGGGTAAACTCTCTACTGCGGAAGTACAACATATCACAGATATCTCCACTGGAGGAGATGGTAAGGAAAGCCATAATGTCCTATTGACTATCAAAGCTAATATACAGAGGGAAGTAACACATAGGGCAGTAAGGGATTTTCAAACGTCTAGAGTAAAAAGGTATGAAACGGGAGAGCAGGCGGGTAGAGTCCTCGCACTTCGGCTAAGACAGGAAAAATCAAAGAATCACATTGCACGTATTGTTGAAAATGGTAACACATTTACAGAAACTAAGGATGTTTTAAAAGTATTTCATAATTTCTATAAAGAACTATATGATGCGGGAAATGGTGGGAACAGGCAAGTCCAAGGTTACACAGATAATGGTCCGTGTTTGAATGAGGTAACTAAAATGGACCTGGACAAAGATATATTGTATATTGAGGTGCTGTCTGCCCTGAGAGAATTAGCCTCAGGTAAAGCCGCTGGCCCCGATGGGATACCGCTGGAAATGTATAAAACCTTAGAGCATGTGATTATTCCAATGTTAGTTAATCTGTTTAATGGTATCCTGTATACTGGTGTTGTGCCCGACTCATGGAGGGAAACAAATATTGTAATTTTCCACAAAAAAGGTAAGCCAGCTGAGAAGCCAGGCTCTTATCGGCCAATATCCCTGATCAATGCCAACACTAAGCTCTACTCAAAGATCTGGGCTAGGCGACCTTGCAGGATCATTGGCGACCTCGTCTCCCCGTGGCAGCATGGGTTTGTCCCTGGTCGGGGGACAACCGACCATACCTGTAGAGCAATAGGTCTGTTTGATGCTCATAATGCCACGGGGGGGGGATGGCCATGATCCTGCTGGATGCCGAGAAGGCATTCGATCGCGTGGATTTGGGCTTTCTCTGGGGGATATTGGCAGGGAGAGGATTTGGGGAAAAAGTCATCAGGGCACTCAGAGCCATGTATGTGAACCCGATTGCGAGAGTAGTTGCTATTGGGGAAAAATCAGATATATTCTCTATAAAGAGAGGGACACGTCAGGGTTGTCCCTGTTCCCCCATCCTGTATTTGTTATATATCGATCCCTTTATTCAGAAAATATTAGAAAATCCAAATATTCCCCCGATGATATGTAATGGGTTTACAAACAAATTGTTAGCTTATGCTGATGATCTAGCCGTAATTACATCAGACCCCCAACAGACCCTACCTGTTTTGGTAGAAATGGCAAAGATCTTTGGACTAAGCTCTGGGTACCTTCTAAATGAATCTAAGACTCAAATAATCTGCTCAAACAATATTGTAAAGTCAGACACCCGCTTTGTGGATTATGCGGTCTATCTAGGGGTAAAAATCAATGCAACAGTGGAAAAAATAGTAGAAGAAAATTATCTCCCTTTAATTAAAACCATAGAGACAGAACTGAGAAGAATTGACGTTTTACATCTTTCTTTGGTTGGTAGAGTAAACGCCCTAAAGATGGTAATGTTTCCAAAAGTCTTGTACTTATTTAGGGCGATACCACTTTTGGTTGAAGATAAAATAATGAACAAATTGGAATCAGCCTTTATAAGATTCATATGGCATTACGGCAAGATCAGACGCTCTACCAATCTGATGTCATTACCAAGGGAAAGAGGTGGAATGATACTTCCTAATCTTAGATTATACCACTGGTCGTGTCTCTTAATACAAATGCATACATTACTCCAGACTAATGTCAATCCTGTTGAGGGGAACATCGATCTTGGGACTCAAGGCCCTCCACCATTGTTTGAATTATTGTTAGGGAAAAATGCTGCAGGACTTTTGCTCCACGAAGTAGAGCGTAGGTTTTATAAAAAGGCGCGTCTTAAAACTTTATTAGGGGCATGGTCTTTGTGGAAATCCATCTTGAAACATTTCAAAGTCCCTAAATTAAATTCTTATCATCTCCTGGCCAATTCTTGCCTCTTTCCACATTTGAGGTCAGATAGAAGTCTCCAGGAATGGAAGCGAATGGGGATTAAAAGGGTTGAAGACTTAATGGAGGGTGATAAGATAAGAGGGTTTGAGGACATGAAAAAGCTGTTTAACATCCCAAGTACTCAGTGGCTTTTATATGAACAAATAGCCCGAACGCTGCGTGGCCTTAGACCTAAATTAAAGCCCAAAATAGATATTACGGTACTGGAGGTATTGGATAGAGGTTGCAGAAAGATTAAAACACTATATAATCTACTAATAAATGAGATTCAAGATGACATGGAGAAAACAGAGAGCGGATGGGCCACAAAACTGAATAACCCTGATGTAGATATTGATCTAGCTATAGAATTGAATAAAAAGCTCTTTCGGTCTTCAAATTTAAGGGCTCAGCATTTTAAGACATTATTTAAGTTGTATCATACCCCGTCAAAATTATTTGAGTGGGGTGTTAGACAGGACGACTGCTGCCCTAGATGCGGCTCACACCAAGCAGATATAAATCACATGTTCCTATCCTGTGTGAGATTAGATCCTCTTAAAGAGGAGATTTCCAAATTCTGGGAGGGGCTGCTAGGTCATAAGATTGATCTATACCCGACATTGGTATTGATTGGCACTGATTCAAAATTGGGTCTTGGAAAAGATGAGGAAGCCCTTGTCTTCCTGTCAGTAGCGGTTATGCGAATTCTGATCACGGCAAATTGGAAGGATGAAAACGCCCCCTCCTTTCAGATGTGGTTATCAAGACTTCTCTGCATCCATAATATTGAGTCCTGTCTGTATGAGTTCAAAGGAGTTAAAAAACGAGAGATGGGAAGACGTATATGGGCGCCTATACTGAATTGGAGGGAAGATAGAAATGCTACATGAATAGCACTTGATCAAAGCCTCTCCTTTTATCACTGTATCTCTATATAATTGTCTTAACTGTTATTAATATTCTAGCCACGTATTCTAAATTATTATTATGAATGGAATCTATATCTATTTGGAACAACTCATGTATTTATGTAGTCTTATGTACAGATCTGACTCTAATGCTCTATTGTGTGCTTTTTAAAGTATTAATGATATTTATTGCAATGAACCTTTAATAAAAAAAAAATATATATATATAGAGGTGTGATACATATGAGTGTATAACTTGGGCTGAATATTTAAATGTTAGTGGGTCAAATCAAAGTCCATAGAAGGAACACCTTTTTGGTTTCTTCTATGAGAGTGAATTTTGATTGATGATCCGGCAGGCATCATTCCTATTTTGATTTTGTACGTACTGATTCCAGCCTCCACAGTCCATAACCAACTCACTCCCGTCTTCAGCCGATATATTGGGATACTCTGGCACTGTTCAGAAAGGTAAATTTACTACTAGTAGAACGTACTCCTACAATGTTGTGTATTTATTGTTTTTGGGTATTAACAAAATCGGACTGTAAAATTATTCAAAAATATAGTCTTACTTTTCCATCACCCTTGAAACAGGGGGAAGAGACACATTTATAAGTGAAAAGTTACTACAGCCAGAAAGGAACAGTAGTAAGTACAGCACCATAAATGGCCCAACACTGACAATGAAAACCTTCCCACAGAAAATAATGATGGATGTGACTTAAAAAAAAGTATTCACTTAAAATAAAAGTTAAATGTACATAATCTTATTTAATGGTTAAAAATTATCTAAAAAAACATATAATTTATGCCAAATTATTTTAACAACATTTTATTTTAAGGTGACATTGGGTTTTACTGAAATATAATTGAATTACTTTGAATTATGTCTATACATCTCTTATAATAAGTAGTAATACATAATAATAAATACAATATTTATTATGTGTGAGGAATTTTTTTGTCCTGTATACTTCAGAAAAATAATGCTAATTTATTTGAATATATTTATCTAACTGATTGCCTGCCTACCCTATTCAGTGTTGGGAGGACCACCAGATTTCTGTTGACCGAGCCCTCCATTGATGTAAAGCAACCTCTGATCCCCTAATGTAATAGGTCCTGCTTCAGGTAGCACCTTGCACAGTCCACCCAACTTAGAGGACACTGTCTGAGTCCTTTTTATGTTCCCCACAGCCAGGTAAAACCTGGTGTGGGTAGAAATATTGACCCCACACCCAGTAGAAACTTTCCCTGGATACAGGGTTAAGTATTTGTTTTTGTTATTCTCTGGGAAACCACTGCGTGTGATGCTCTGTAGATTCTGGCACGCATGGGACCTGTGGGCACTGAGCAATGGAGCAAGTTCTCCCAAAAGGCTGCTGGCACAATAATGACACAGCAGACACACAATAGAACATGAGAGACGTGTTTGCAGTTAGTCTACCCACTGGCAATCACTCTGGGTAATATTCTGCACCTTTGCTCTTTTGCCTACCATGCCACCTCAGATTTGTCCTGTCCCAGCTATCTGCAAATTATTCTTGGCACAGCTTCAATATGAAAAGTCCATCCCAAATTGTCAAGACAGTCCCTCCCCGCAATGGAACATGAACATCCCATAAAGGGGTTTAGCCAGATGGGGCCATGTCCTTTGTGTGTTTGTTGTTTCCAGGGGCACATTGAGCAAGTGCCCCTTAGCCACGTAGGGCTACATAATAGGGAAATGGCAAGAATATGCCATATTGGTGGCATTTTGGCTACCTAGTGCCTTTGCAGTCACCATTAAACCAGGGTGCCTGTGTTGCCAGCTGGATTGCTTTTGTGCAGGAAAGGGTACCTGCATGCACAAAAACAATCCTCAAATTGCTGCACACATAGAAATGGGAAGTAACAGGGATACACAAATATATTTCTCCTCATACGCCTCCCCTATGGAAGCATATCTTTTGGTGCATTGCCAGGTGTAACACTATTGGTAAATGTGAGAATGTGTCCAAAACCATTTGAGCTGCATGGGAATACACTGTTTGCCCTGCTTCCTTTCACATTGGAAGCCGGGCTCTGGGGAATGGCGTAGATCGGACTAAAATGTTCCAGAGCTAAGTGCCTGCTCCCTTTTACATATGTTGCTGGGACCTAAGGGTTGGGGTCCATGTGACCAAAAGCAGCCTGGCAACGGGGCATGTGTGTTGTCTTCCTTCAGTGGGTTGGCCACAGAGCCACTTCACACTGCCAAATGACATGTGCAGTGTGGCATTGGCTAGATGCAGTTGTTGGTTGCTTGGCATGGTCATAGACAAGTCCCTGTGGCCAATGCCCCACTGCACAAAACCGGAGGCCTTGCGTGGTGGTGGTTGGATTATTGTTTGGTAATTAAATATTTTGTTACTTTAAAAAAAGATTTAAAAATGTAAAACAGTAGAGTTGTTGAGAACATTAAGTAGAAAAGTTATAGAACAACCCACCAGAAAGTTTTGTTCACCCCCCCATAGCTTTAGAGAAGAGGTGTCTAATGGATAACTACTGTGAATAAAATAAATGTATATTTTAATTTGTACAATCTCACAGGACTCTTACAGGATTGTGAATGGTAAAAATGGGTACATGAGTTCTCAATACACACTATTAGTAGGAATGCTTTGTGTGGTCCATGTTTTGAGAGGAAGTGAGTAAGAGATAAGTACTGTGATGATGAGAAAAAGGAGTTACAATTGTGTAAGACTCCTGTGGTAGGTTGAAAAGCAGGAAGGAATAGTGTGATGTTTGAATACACTCTGGTATATACAGTTATTATTGTAGGAAGGAGTCTTACTGGATATGAAGTTAATCAGTATCCACTATTTATACCCTTTGGCTTGGTAAAAGTTGTGAGTAAAGTACAATCTCTTCCCACACTTTACTATGCACACCTTTTATCAGAGAGTAGGGTGCTAGCAAGCTGAACAATCTCTCTCTGCCTACTACTCCACACACCAGTCATCTGAGAGAGGTGCCAGCAGCGAGGCCAGTCCTTCGTAATGCACCCTACTATGCACAACCAAGAGAGGTCTGATAGCACAAGCATCAACTGAGAGAGGTTTAGAAGAATTTCCTAGTCATTGTCTGCACAATTTTACCCACACACATCATTTGAGATAGAGGTCTGAAAGGAATGGCCTGTCCATCCCCCACCCTACCATGGCCGTCTGCCATCTGAGTGAGAGGTCTGACAGGAGAGGCCAATCCCTTTCCATGCACTACTATGCACACCTGTCATCTGAGAGGGAGGTATGAAAGGGCAGACCTGTATTCTCTACACACTACCATTCACTTCCGTCATCTGAGACAGAGCTCTGTAAAGAATTGCAAGTCCATTCACACACCCTAGTATGCATACCTATCATCTGAGAGAGAGGTCTCAACAGAAAGGCCAGTCTCTCTCCATATAATGTACCACACATACCTCTAATCTGAGAGAGAGGTCTCGACGTAGAGAGCTGTCTCTCTCCACTCACTATTACATACTTCTGTCACCTCAGAGAGAGTTCTGAGAGGAAATTGCAGTCCCCCCACTCACTACTATGCACACCAGTCATATGAAAGAAGTTTCAAGGAGAGCTTAGTCTTTCCACATATCCTACTATGAACACCTGAAAGGAAAGGAGAGCCCCAAGACACACTCTTCTATATACACTGGGCTTGCAAGAGAAGGATCTCAGCAACTACTTCAGTCTCTGCACATGCCCTACTATGCATAGTTGTTATTTGAGAGAGAGGTTTGAAAGTAAAGGGTAGCCCCTCCTCATACTCCAGTTTGCAGACCTATTAACCAGCAGTTTTACTGTGAAAACTGATGTGGAAATGTAGTAAGAACATCGTATAATGAGTCAGCAGAACGGAAGTAGAATTTAGATTTAAACATGTCTATATTGTCAGTCTATGTGTTCCCTTCTACCATTCACACATTGCAGCACATCACCCTGAGACTGAGAGGCATAACAATCTGCATAGTATGGGCATGTATCAAATGTACGTATCAATATCTAACACAACATATCTCGAACATCAATCCCCAAATACAACACATGCACATACTAAATGATAAACATCAACTAATGTATACATATATTCCTACACATATAATCTACAATCTTAACATCGCCCTCGACTAATGAATGTATCTTACTAAATATTACTGTGAATCTTAACTCTAACACTATCTTACCCCACACTAATAATATGTATGGAAATGTGTCCAATGTCAGAGTGAGTTCATCCATATGTAAACATCATGTTGAGCAGCAACATAACAGATAACCAATCTTGTAACCAAAGCTCTACTCCATTATCCCTGCTCCTTATTGGTGATGACTTTACAGCTCCCTTCGCTGAAAAAACAATGAAAATAGAGCTGGAGCAATTACCCATCAACCCAACTCTGCTATCCAAGAGTCAGCCCGCAGGATTATGGGAGGCGGCAGAATCTATGACAATGCACTCACCTCTGGGACTCAAAAACAATTCCTCTTGGAGTAATTTTCTTCTACCAGACTGCACTGAGATACTTAGCAACATGACATCCATCAAACCCTCCAATTACTTTGGTGATCATTTACCCGCAAAGCTATGTAAAGATTTAATCTCAGCCGTTCTACCTCTCTAGTCGATGATCCTTCATGAAACTCTCTCACAGGGAAAGATTCCAGACTAACTAAAAGTTGGGCAAGTTACTCCCATTCCTGAGAAGCCGAAAACTGACCTATCAGATCCAAACAACTTCTGACCTATTACCAGCAGCATGACTCTAGCGAAATTGCTTGCAATGCGTTCACTCACAACTCTGTAAACAAATGGAAAAATATTAACTCCTGGATCCTCATCAGTCAGGATTCAGAGAAGGACACAGCACTGAAACGGCACTAACTCACATTGTGGATGTTGCCGTGAGAGCACTTGCCAAAAATGTCCCTTTTCTCCTGATCCTTTCAGTTCTATCCTAAACCTTCGATACCATCAAACACCAAAACACGATTGATCTCCTACAACATAGGATGGAATTGTGGGGCCTGGTCCTAAATTGATTTGCCTACTTCCTTAACAACCCTACGCAAAGGATCAAAGTTTGTCAAACCCTGGCGTCCAGAACCCCTGCCCTGGTTGGAGTCCCCCAAGGTTCTGCGCTCTTGCCCACTCTCTTCAACCTATTTTTGCGGTCATTCTGAACAGAGCCAACATCCAATACCACATGTATGCAGATGACACGCAAATGTACCTGAAGATCTCCTTGCAATAGGACATAACAGCTTTAAATGCCACACTAGCCCAAATTAAACAATGGCTAGCTCTGAACCATCTCCTATCAAATACACTCACAACAGAATTTCCTTTGATCAACCCTACTAATCACTCCGCTCCTACCCTTGACTGGTTTAAACACTGAAGTGCTCTGACTGCACCTCTCACAATATAGACTCTGCCAAATCTTTAGATATCTCCTTGGATAAACATCTAAACATGCAGGCACACATCAGTATTACTATTAGGAGATCAAATTTCAAACTCAACACACTGAAGAAAATCAAACCATTCCTTTCCCCCAAAGATCTCAGGTCGGCGGTCCAACCTCTGATTATCCCTAGATTGGAATATGGGTTGGTGACCCTCGCAGGACTTCCCAAAGCCAGCCAGGCCCCACTTAGAGCTGCCCTAAATGCATCGGCCATTCTTTGAACGGGTTCTACGAAATTTGATCACATTTCACCAGACCTTGTGCAGTTAAGCTGGTTATCTATTGAAGCCAGAATCCAACGCAAGATAGCTTGTCTGACTCATAAAGCCATACACCACAATACCCCACACTATCTAGCAAACAAACGTGAGCTATCGGGCTCCAGCCGGAATCTCAGAAGTATAGCCACCCTTCTCTTGAAACCTTCAAAATTAAAAAAGAAATGATAGTACAACCGTGCATTCACCGGTCTTGCTCCTAGAATCTGAAACTCCTTGCCAACTGAGGACAGATCAAATCCTTCCACTACCTCCTTTAAAAGACTGGACAAAATGCTACTAATGGACAAACGCTAATGCGCTGATCATACTCTTATGTTCTGTTAATAACCTAAAAAGTGAAATCTTTTCACTGATGTTTTATGATATGTTCTCACCCTCTTTTCGTTCTAGTCCTCGATAGCTCCTTTAACTGCATCAACTGCTGATTTTTGCTTTTCCAGGATGTTCATCGCACATCTTGGTTCTTTCTATGTGTATGATGTTTTACACGAAGCGCTCTAGGGCAGCGCTGATACACCCTACTCCATATTCAAGAATGTTTCTCCTCAGGCTGTAATCTCACTCACCTTCTTTATGTTCTGTATAAGTACTTATGACAACACTATACAGCGCTCTGATCCCCCTTTGGGGTCTTGTTCGCTCTCTATAAAACTTTTCAAATAAATAGATAAATAAATAAATATAGAACTGCTAAATTATTTATTTCGATACACATGATAATCTAATGATATGGTTTTTGCGTAGGTTACGCCATAACACATCAAGCACTCAAGGTAAAAAGTCAAAAATAAAAAAAAGATAATATCACATGACTAAAATACCGACTATGACTATCTAAAACATATCTACTTATTTCAATACCTCTATCTGTACTGAAACGCATTACTACTCATCTATATGTAACACAACATATCTTAAACATCAATCCCCAATCCCTGTAATATATATGATAAAATACAACACTAAAATAAACATATATTCCTACACATATAATCTACAATCCGAACATCACCCCCCACTAACTAACTTATCTTACAAAATATAAATTTAAAACATAACACTAACTCAGTCTTATCCTACACGTTAGCTAAATCTAATAACAAAATTCAATCTAACTATATAAATATGAATAAATATATAAATTGCTTTTCACCTGGTGAAAGGGAGGAAAAGGAGGGAGTGTCCAGGGAAATTACTTCTGTGCAATCATGAACATTGTAGCATCCATGAAGCAATCATTTGTTGTCCAACGTAAGGTGATTGATCTTGTTAATCTGGGCAGTGATGATGTCCACACTGCTTTGGTGCTTCTATGTAATGTCGACTAGTGAGAGTCGCTTATTGCTCAACTTTTTTGTGGATTTTTCTTATATCCAGATGTTTTGGCTGGTGCCTGTTGACGTTGGGAGATGGCCATGGGGTTTGGCTGTGCCAGTTCATTTTATAGGCAGCTTTGTTGCAGCAAATGTTGCCCATGTGATCTTTCTAAACCCTCTTGCCTCATTCTTAAGACTTCCATTTCATGCTTTGCAGGAAGCAGACATATTCCTTTCATCCACATTCATAACAGCTGTATAAAAGACATTTTACAAGTTTATATATGGATTATACTAATCTACATTTGTTTTAGAGTTTCATAAACACAAAGGCCCAAATTTACAAAAGTAATCTGAAACAAAATTCTAACTTTACAACTTTCGGTATTTACAAAATGCATTTAGGTATACTGAAGTTCGGAATCCTAACTTTAGTACTCCTAAATGCTCTTTGTGAATACTGAAAGTCATAACGTTGGGATATTGTCTCAGATTACTTTTGTGAATCAGGCCCTTAAAGAATACATAGTGGTAATGGTTGTCCACGTCTACTAGCAACTTATAGTTTAGCTACATACTTGGAACTTACATGGCCTTGCCAGCATTGAGAATCACCAAATATCAATACATACATATTGGGCATTAAATGGTGTATGAATGTGTGTGCATACCATTTACTAATGTGAAGCCAGCATTTGCTGTATCCACTGCTATTCTCATATCAGTGGTGGGCCACACATCAATATACCTGATAACGTGAAAGACATTGCTATCTCATTGTGGGGTTATCTATTCATGAATATTACATAAATAGGCAACTAAAACACATTTTATACATGGAGGGCAGCAAGTCATTTTCCTGTGTACATTGGGTCAAAGGTAGAGACATAACATACTTAATATTGTCATTTTTTGTTCCATAATATGTCTCTCCCTGCACTGGCTCACTGTGCTCAGCCTAGCACCGACGCATGCACCCTTGCTTCATATTATTAGGGTGTTTGTGCTATGGGTCTGGGTTGCTTTAGAATAATGAATGTATACCAACATGCACACATTTTAACTCTACAGGCATTTACCACTTCCCACATGAGCTGTTAAATGAATGACATCTGGAAAGAGGACATCATGAGAAGCAATGGAGATATTGCTCATATATTTCTCATAGCAATGTTTAAGTCTGCTTGAACTCCGTTTATTCTACAATGCCATTATCAGGTGGACAACTTTAAAGATTATTGATAATACGCTAAACATGTAAGGTCGATTTGTACTGTGCTGCTTGTCATCCGTGAGGGTATCCCGGTGCTGAGGTGAGTGTTGTCGTGCGGTAATGCTGGGCCTGGATACAGACCGCCATGATGGTCCTGACTAAATATATTGCCATGTCTTCAGCATCTTGTTGAATTCAAGAAGGAAGGAGGAAAGATGGATTTGTCGGTATAGGGTTCCACGACATGGCGCTCCATCCATCATCTCCTTGTGTTTGCTATAATTAAGTAGGAACACCTGCACCCATGGGAAATTCTTTATCAAAATGACCTTTCTTTACGGACCTCTCAGCTACTACAGGGTCACAGCAGCTGGCTTCCTACAGTTGTCCTGTTCCCTTTTTAGTGACTTTTTATACAGTTCTCTTGCTGTATGAATCGTAGGGGACTTTTCACTTTTTATTGCATTTATCAGGATCCTTTTTGCCATTCTACAATCCTATGTGTACCAGAGATTACTATCTGCACTATGCATGTTAATAGGAGGTTTCCTTTTGATGGGTGGGTCAAGATTGGTTCTAGTAGTGCTACCAAATTTGAGTGGATATCAGAGAAGGAGATCTCTGGGATTTTCAAGGCATTTACTGGTGATAAACCCTTCACAAATAGATCGAATATTTTGGTAGTTGTGCCCACATTCCCCGCTATTGAAGGCCACTTATTTGACCTGCAATTGTGTCCTATTATTGGCATGATTTGTAGTGCCTTAGTGATGGAATGCTTATTCGAACGGTAGCCAAAGAAGTTAAGACATAGGGGTTGATGTTCAATCTCTCTTTTGAAATCCTCCATTTTTATCCCAAATACAGCCTTTATCGAGTTGCAATTAATTTTGGATATTATCGGGCCCTTCCTAAATGTTGGTGCCCCAGCTTTCATCCTCATCCTCCACCATCAAATCATTGCTGTATTTAGGTTTCAAACCACCACAAATAATGACTCAGTCATTTCAAATAATCAAATGAACAACATTTTACAAGATGGTCAGGGTGGTTGATTTCATACTCCTACTTCTGGGTCTAAAATAGACATTGAACAAATACATTCAATTCCCCTCCACAATTCAAATTTTAACCCTTCAATTTCCTCAGAGTCAATGTTTAAAGTTTCAATTCGTAGGTTTAAGTCTATTTTAACCCAAATTATAATACCTCCAGATGCCCTAACACAAACAGATAGCAAGGCTTTAACAAAATAGGTGACATATCCAGGTTTATACAAAGGTTATATTGCCTAGGGCTCTTGAAACAGGCACTATATATTCCATCCAGTCCGGTGCAGCTTCTATAATTTTCCAGGAACGTATTTTAATTGCATCAACCGATGTGGATTTGGTAAGTGGGGAGATGGTTCAACAACGTGGGTTTGAAATACATTATTTGGAGGAAACAAAGGTAGGGGATCTTCATTTGGTTTGTAGTGAAACAGTGGGATATTTGATTCAGCCAGACGTACAATAGCGGGCATTTACGATCATCCTGCTGGAATTCCATAACCAACCTATTTAGGGGCTGTATTACGGTTTGGTGTATAGACCCAGTAGTGATAAGAGGTCTATTGCTTAGAGCTAGGGAAAGAGAGCTTTTAAGGCCTTTGTTTTGGCATCCAGCAAACCAAGGTGTGCCACTAAGGGGGCTCGCTCCGCCATTATTATATCCCTGAATCTATCTACACAACTTTCCGGCAGTTTAGATAAAAGCTGTGATGGCAGCTATTGAGAAACCTTGATTGCCACTCAGGGCTGTGACTTGGAAACCAGATCCCTGCACTGTGAACATTTATCCAGTTGTGGAGTTGGGTGTTTGGGAGACTCAGGGACTAGACATTCCCCACTCCTAGTGGTCTGATTTGGGTAAGTAAGACTTTTGGAGTGGGTGGTAGTGAATCCCAAAGTTGGTATCAATCTCTGCACTTTTGGGTTGTTCGCTGTGGCTGATTTAGTATTTCTGGGCTAGAGCTAAGCACAAAGCCTGGGATGAAACAACTTCTGGATCAGGGTCCAGAAGTTATATGAGACCAGAGGAGGGGATATTGAACTTAGTGACAACCCTCCTCTCTGATCATACTATCGCAGTCCTAACGTGCCTTATGAATGAGCATGCGATCTCTAGAGGTACATTTCAAAGTTAGGGTGTTGGACATTACCTTTTTTACTGAGTTTTTCTTCCCCATTCTGAATCCTACAATACTCAATGTTAGAATTAAACTACACGTAACTGAAAACCAGTCAAGAATTCTTCCCAGACACTTTAAAAGTGGCAAAAACAAATGTGTTTAAAATGAAAAACTCCATCCAAGTCCGAGTCTGCTGTGGGATGACCTCAAGATTCCTTGTTCAAATTTCTAATAACTTACAGGGCTAACAAGGTTCCTCTAGACTGGCCCTAGTCTGGCCTGCCTTCTGCTCAGACAGTCTAATAATAATAATTAATACAGGTGATGCAGGTGATGCAGGTAAGCAGGTAAGCAAACAGTCAGTCTTTAATTTACTTTAGAAACGTTATTCAATCTTTCCACTTAAGATCATGAAAGTACATAAACACAGAAAACTGTCAAAAGACTGCAGCAGTCATCATACAATCCTGATTCATGTTGGTTCAAGAAAGCCCAAGTAAAAAGTTCATTATGAAAATTCCAGATACATATGCACACACAACCACTTAGAATATACGGTAAAATATAATGTATCTAATATTATAATCATGGCAGCAAATTTATAAAAATTACCATAGTCAATTATGAGCACAACTGCTTTCTTTTTTTCATAAATGCCCACAAAAATGTCATTACTGCAAAACAGACTAAAGGGTCAGACAATGATTTTAGGGAATATAGTACAACCAGACATTGTTTAAAATTATACCGCTTTAAAATCAGAGCAATATATTCCTTTCTTTCCTTCTGATAGAACCCGCAATTCTGAGTGATTAAACCTTTTTCCGCAGAAACCCCATTATCAGTGGCAGCGAGTTCAAGTAGAATCTCAATAAAATACATTTGTGATGAATTGTTGGGATATCTGCTATGTAAGAGTACCCTCCCTTTAGCACAGAAGTCTTCAAACTTTAGGATGCCGAGACCCCCCATTCAACATTTTCAGGCATAAGGACCTCCTCTGGACAAAAAGTTCTAAACCTGTAGGCAGGTCTGCTGGAATTATGAGGCAGGTGAGCACCAAATTACACGATAGGCTTGACCAAATTATGTGGGCAGAAACTGTAAATAATGTTATGTGGTGCCACGTATTTTGGGTTAGCATTGCTACATTATTTTTACACACAGTAACACTGAGAAACAATTTCACCATATCAGTACCAGTTTTTAACCAAAATTAAGCAATTAACGTCAGAAAGATGTCTATTTAACCTTTGTGATGGGCCTTCCACTTTACAGGACTATGTGCTGCCACATTAGAAGCTCACCTGGCCCTGGCTGGGACCAGCAGGTGTCCCCTACAACCCTTGCGGTCTTGTGCAGAGTTAAGCAGTTTACCCATTCCGCTTACCTCTCACCTCCTCTCCTCTCCTAATCCCAGATCCCTCTCTCAATTTGCAGTCCAATTCTATCACCCCTTTTTACAATTTCCGAACTCTCCCCATTCAACCTCTCACTTCACCTTTAACCACCTTATGCCATTCTGTCTTTTCACTGCCCTTATCTCTAACAGTCTCTCGTATTTATCGCATGGCCTCTCTGGCCCCGTCACCTCCCGTGCCCCTCAGCACTTCTCATTCACCTCAAGTCTCTCCATTCACATTTTTGTCTATTTGTATTTTATACCTGTTCCGTCCCCCCATTCACCTTCCACACCTTTGTCAACGTCCCTCTCCCCTGTTACCTCAGCACAGTGCCTAATTTGAGCAGTTGTTTCCAGTGCTTGGCACTGACACCTAATTGTGCACATTGGCACTATGAGAGTCTGCCTCTTGGTGGCTCTATCTAATCTGTGTAATTTAGAGATTAGCAGAACAGCTGCTTATTAATTCAAGATTCAATGTACATTAAAATTATAAACTCCTGACACCCATGCCATTCTTACAGCTTTGGAGGCTTGAAATAGTCTGAATAGTCATACTTGTACAAGTGTTATGGTTCGTAGTTGCATAGGTATGGTCATTGGCCGCACAGGCAAGGCAAAGGGTGGGTGGTTAAAGTTGCAGTGGCTTACCGGTGAGGGCCCTGACACATGTCTTATTACAAATTAATCACTGCTCAGCACCCACCCCAGTACTCCCTCTCTTCCCCTATCACTGCTGTCCCGCACCCGGTCCTATGATTAGGGTTGCCAGCTCATTATTTTGATGTCCCAGATGGTTCAAAAATAAGCAGTCACCTAAAACTGTATTTTCAGCACTTATTGGTGCATACTTAGAACAGCAATTATAAATATAAAGCACTTTTAATTGTGTTCTAGGGCTGCCTCAATGATTGATAAAGGGAACAAAGACAGAAAAGTAACCTAACAAATGAATACATATTTTTTATTTAGAAGTCTATTTAGTGTCAAGAGGACGTCTTTTCAGGCTCTTTAAACAACACAGGGCTGGCATTTTCTTTTGGCAAACCTACTTTATATTACTTTTCATGAAATGCATTCTCACACTACCCCAGTAAATGTAAAATGCAAATGTATGGAATAGGCAGAGTTTGGGCCCAGGGGGCACTGGAACTAGAAAAAACCTGAAGCATGCCGCTGTAACCAGTTTACTAAAGGTATGTAAATATGCTAATGGTCTTTAATGACCTGTGAAAAACTCGGGGTGTGCCAGAGATAAGACTCCAGACACTTCCCTGCCGAGCCCCCAGCAGCTCCAGCTGCACTCCAGCAGCCCTGGCTGAGACACACGACAGGGGAAGAGGGGGGGCATGGGCAGAAGTGTGAAGGGAATCCGCGACCCCCTTCCTATCACTGCACGGCCCCCCTGGGGGTCGCGCCCCACAGTTTGAATACCCCTGCTCCAGCATGAGTGGAGTTAATTGATAGGCAAGGACCAACTGTTTATCATAATTCCTCACCCTTCGGATATATTGGCCCCTCTGCATAAATATGTTAACAAGGCTCTGCCTTGACATACTTTTGAAGGCCGTTCGGTCCTTAAATGCGTCTTTGTGTCCCATAGAAGTCAACTCCCATTCTATATTGATCAGCCATCTGATCCTGCTGTAGTCCGCCACTCTTAGGCAGTCTCTTATTATATGTTGGGTTAGGGTCATTGTATCCCTACACCATATGGAGATCCACCGTAGGATCGGGGCTATTATTATTGATTCGTTGATATAGGGTATGCCCAGTTCTATGTGCAATATGTAATTTGAGTGAGACTGTGGGAGAGACACTAGGGACCTAAATACACTATTTTCAGTTGTCTGAAGTGAGTCAATCAGTGCCATACCCAAATGCCTGCCCCAACATTGCCACAGACTTTGGTTTAGCATGAAAGATCTGTTTAATGGGAAATAATGGCTTTTTGCCCATCCTATTGGAAAAGGAGTTTATCGCTGTTAGACTTCTCTCCATTCCCAAAACACTTCGCTCAACCTACTGTGACCATGTTTGGTTTTTATCAAAGCGTACCCCCAGGTATGGGAAAGAGTCCCCAACATCAATTTTTCCCAATTCCATATGGAGATGCAGGGTTTATCTTGTTTACCAGCCCCAGCTACAATTACAAATGATTGTGTTTGATTTACTTTCAGGTACAATGAGTCTATGGAAGCTGCTTAGGCTGATGTGAGAGATTGGAGGCCTAACCCTGTTCTGGCGATCAGAACGGCGTCGTCAGCATAGGCCCGAATCTGTAGCTGTTGGGAATCGGTCACATGACCATCCAGGGTTGCGCCTGTGATCGTCTTTTTATTGCCGTTTGTATGAATAGAAAAAAGGAAAGGGGCGAGAAAGCAACCCACCGTACCCCCTCTTGAGCTCGTAAAGGGGCAGGTGCCTTTCCCATTTTTCCCGTTGCGGGAGAATGCAGAAACATTGGTGAATAAAATCAACTATGGCCGTTTTCAACCCCATCTTTTCCATTATATACCAGAGCTTGGAGTGGGACACGCAGTCCAATGCTGCTGACAGATCCATGAATGCAAGATAGACTTTCCCATCCTTCGCTCTTGTATATTTGTCCATAATTAATGAGAGGTTCAAACAATCATCTACTGTATCTTTTCCCCTCTGAAACCCGTATTGTGGCTGCATTAGGGTGTTCCTCTCCTGCGCCCAGGACTCCAGCCTAGATAAGAGAAGTCGGCCCTTCAGTTTGACTATTGTATCTTAAAGCAATATTTTCTTGTAGTTCTAAGGACTTCCCCTATCACCTTTTGTATGTATCGGGAAGATTACACATGTTTTCCAGGAGGGAGGGGAACCTACTAAGGAGTTGTTAATAAAAACTTTGGTCAATAAAGGGAACCCGATATCTACAGTGTCTTGGGGCCTGGGGCCTTCCCGATACTACCTGCTGCTAAGCCACTTCTCACTTCTGCAAGTTAGCAGGATAATGTAGCCTGATTGCTGGAATGGATAATAGCGGGAGGTGAACGAGGGGATAAGAGATGTTTACAAAGTAATCCACCCATTCCTCTTCACATTAGTGTCTAAAGAAGGGTCCCGGTTGGTTTTAAAACAGGGTGAGTTGATTATCCCACAGAACTCTCTGCTATCACCCGAGTTTAGCCCAAATCTCCTCCCTCAGGAACTCTCCCATTTCCTTCTTGCTAGTTTATATTCAGAATGAAAAGAGGCAACTTTGGAAGCGTTTCTGGGTTGGACTATCAGTGCTTTGATAAGACAGGGCGTCAATGGCAAGCAATAGCAGTCAATAGTATCACTAACTATCAGGACATGCCATACTCATCAGGGCATGTCCTACCTTTCACAAACAATGCACCCTGCCCTTGGGCCTACCTTAGGGATGACTAATACATAGAAAAGGGAAAGTTTAGGGACTGGCAAGTTGGTGCACTTGCCAAAGTCAACATGGCAGTGCCAAACTGCACACAGGTTCAGCAATGGCAGGCCTGAGACACACTTTATAAGTTGCTCCGGTGAGATGCACAATCAGTGCTACAAGCCCACCAGCAGCATTTGATTGACAAACCCTGGGCACATGCAGTACACTGTACCAGGGTCTGACAAGTAAACCAAATACACCAAACATGGAGTCACTAATCCATGCATGAATTTACAATAGAGAGCATATGCACTTTAGCACTGATCAGCAATGGTAAAGTGCCCAGAGTCATAAAACAGCCAGGAACAGGTTAGCAAAAGTATAGGATGAAGGCAAGAAGTTCAGGAATGACCCTGCAAAAAGGTCCAAGTCCAACACTTGCCTAATTCAAAGTCAGCACTGGGTAAAAGAACTAGACTTCTGACCTCACCAACTCAGTACATTTCTTAACCTGTGGATAGTCTGGCAGGAATAAGGACTGATGTGCTGCTCAAGGATGAATGTATGATGTTACAACGCATGCACTTGAAACACAGTATTTACATATCAACATCCACTACAACGCATTCCATTACATACCATGACACTACATCGCATTTTAACAAAACTACCTTTATAACACATTCTATTACATCACATACTACCTTTACAATGCATACCATTACAATGCATAACATTACATTGAATTTAAGGTAAGAATTGGATAGTATAGGGGTACAAATTAGTATTCTGTCTCCAGGGGGTGCAACAGTGGGGTAAGTGATGGATTGTGTAGGGGTAGAAAATACTATTCTAACTCCAGGGGATGCAAAAGTAGGGTAAATGCTGAATAATGTAGGGGTTAAACATTATCATTCTAACTCCAATGGAATGCGTTGTAATCGTATGCGTTGTAATGCCTGTGTTGTAGTGACATGCGATGTAGTTTTATGTGTTTTAAAGGATGTTGTGATTTAATGCCTGCGTTGTTAGTGTAATGCAACGTAATGGTTGTCTTGTAAAGGTTTTTCCCCTCAAGGACTATCACTCTGCTGGACTGCTGCGCTGGAAGAACTGCTTTTCTCCTGTGTTAATCTGCTGCCTTCTGTCTTCCTTGTCTGGGTGAGAAGGACTGGACCCACATCCTTTGAACTTAGAACCAAAGAGACTCCAAGGGCTTGCTGGCTCACATCCTGTTCTGAAGTCTCAGGGAAATCAAAGGCTCCCGACCAGCATGTAGCAGCACCTGTAATCTGCCCTCTGTGAGTCGGCCCTGGCAAGTGGTACGAGCCCAGTCCTGGACCCTTGAAATGGGCCTGTGGTGCTGCTCCAGCAGACTCTATGCATTGCAAAAGACACAGCATCTCAGAACCAGTGTACCACTGCAACAGCAGATGCATCACCACCTTTCTTAGGATTGACTGTGATGTATCACTGACTCTGCAGCTCAGTGACTACATTTCTGATGCATCTTCGACATTGCGCGATTCAGAGCTGATGCATCACCATCATCATAGAGATTAACAATGACAAATCACCGTGTTGCTTCTCGCATATTTGCCCCATCAACTATGCACTTAAAGAACTTTGCAGCTGGTCAATCCTGATCCATCTATCTGGACTAGGCTCCATCGTAGTTGGCCTGATCGTTTGTATTTTTTCCAGTAAAGCATGACCAGATAACCCTGGTTGTCGAATTATGCTTTTAAGCACTACATTTCAGTTTATTCTTTAAAAATTCATGACTCAAGTTCTCCTTTTTGGATTGGTGTAGCTGTTGTCTAATTGTGTTCATGAAATTAAACTATATTTATCTAAACAGGTGTGGTATCTTTTTGTGTGGTGTTTTCACTGTTATACTGTTTGTGGTGCCGCACAATTTACATGCTGCCTCTAAAAATACACCTGATTGATCTGTGCCAAGTTACCAGGGGAGTGGAGGTTAATATAATCTATTGACTACAAAAATCGTGATCAATAATCCATTTCTGTACATTTTTTTTACTAGGTGCTGTGAAAGGGGAGCTCCTGATCGAGCTGTCCTATGGTCCTTACTTCCATTGGACCTTTCCAGCCTGCGACTATTTTTCAGACATCGTTCTTGGTGGCTCAACGGATCAGTGTGTTGCAGTGATAGAGAAATGGTGGAGAAATGAACCTGGAGCTCTGGACTGGAGTCATGTGGGAAAGGCACTTTGTGAGCACCAGGGCAACAGGTGTGTATTAAGCGTGGGTGGAAAATCCATTCCGCTTGCGAAATTTGCGGTTGGCAATTTCGCGATCCGCGATTCTTAGGAAAGTGCAGAAAAATCTGCAAATCCGCACACGGGTGGATTTTTTTTTTTCACATCCCCAAGTTGAAGCTCAAATTCAGTAACGTTTTAATCAGCCCAAAAAATTAGTGAGTACGGTCAAGGCTGGACAATTGTGCTTTATCCCCATGTCTGCCGTCGAAAATCTGCTGTAATCCCTGAAGGAGGTCTTTGCATCCATGAGTTTCTCGAGCGCCATCTCCCTGTAGTGCTGTGACCAGGAGGCTGCTTTCTCCTCATCTGCTGCTCTGCTCAGTCTCTGACCCTTTATAAACAAGAGGCATGTGAACTTGTATAGAAGTCCCGCCTGTTTGGCTCCGCCCACCACACACTAGCGGTATGAAACGTCTCCCTGCCCTTTCCCCACTATGATGAACAGCTCACTCAAGGGATCTTGGCGCCTTTTGGTGCGGAGGCAAAGTTACAGGCACACGTGGTCACTGGAGACAAATCTTCTTGCCCTTTATGCAGCTGCAGTATAGGAAAAGCACTATACATTTACCCAATTAACTAGCACTTACTGATTAGCCAGTAGAAACAGTACTCTAGTATATTTGTGCAAATCCGTGAGTTTGAGGATTATTCCACAAACTCGCTGATTTTTATGCCATTTCGTGAGATTTCGTGGACCGCAAATCAGCAAAATTCGCCAATACTTAGTATGTATTTTGCACCTGATGATGTATTACAGATGCCTTCCTAACGCCGAGGGCAGCAGTTTTGGTTTCATGAAATTAATTTCAATGTTTCAATTGGTGAGCAACAGTTTCATGCCACTTTTCCATTTTTGAAACTAGAGATTTGTAGGGCGTTCATCAAACTGCTTTCCATCTTTGAACCAGTAAGTGAGCAAGCATGACAAACCTCTCACCATTTCTTGAAATGCAATGTTTTGGTGATTGTGATTTGATGGTTTGTTCTGTATCACAAAAGGTTATCAACTCATTCTGATTCACAAATAGGGGAAGTCATGCATTGGGCATTTCTATTGTTTTTAGGATTAGCATTGAGGTGTGTCACTGGTTTGTTACTTCAATTGTGCTTATAAAAGTTAAATAGGTTGCTTAATTCTCAAAGAAGTTGATAAAACATTCAAAGAAGGATGCTGTTTCATTGGTCAGTTTCCTCTCCAGGGAGTTTGTTGGGGTGCCTGCTTCTGTAAATGAATTCTCAAATGGGATTTTGTTTATAACAGTAGTGCATGTTCCTTTGAAAAATATCACATTTCAGAATTCAAATACAGGGATCATGGTATGCTGTTCCCTGTAATCATTCATTCTTGTGTTTGGAGCCAGTCGATGGCAGTCACAAACAGTGAAATCTGGCAATGCAACTATATCAATATATAGATTGTTTTGCAGATAGCTCAAAAAAGCGTTGTGATCAACTCCCAACCTCTAGCTGTTTCTACACCACGACCTAAGCTTAGAAGATGAAATTTCAATATTTTGTATTCAACGTAGTAAGAGAACCTTAAAAATGGAAAAGCGTAGAACATTTCTCACCTATTTTATCATTGTACAATTGCAGCCATAACAAATCAAGAGCACATTTTAAGATACTAAATCTAAGTAAATATTCAGGTACCTATTCAGAAAATGCTTTTGTCAGTTAGTCAAAAACAACTTTATTATCGGCTATAAGCCATGAAAGCTCAATCGCAGTAAATTGCAAGGTTCAAATTATATTATACATCATTTATACATATTATTATTCCAACACCATGTAATCTAATGAACAACATTTTTTGTGAATTAAAAAATGTTGTTTTAAAAATCATCTCAAAAACCAGTCTGCACAAGGTTTTAAAAGGTTAAATTTAACATAATTGTCAACAATTATAAAAGAGAGGTACCTAACCCCAGTTAAATAAGCAGAGGGTCGCATAGAAGAGTCACTACCTTTACTCCTTCGATTTCAATAGTTCTATTATAGCACTTCTGATACACCACATTGCATATAAATATCTGGAAGTCACAAATACCGTCTGAGGGGAGGTGTAATATTTTAATATCCTATAAACCTCCTGAAAATCTCCTAGGGCGAAGTTCTTGCAAAACTTAATAATCAACTTAACTTTGATTTTGGTGTATAAGGGGAAGAATAGTAGAACATGCAAATCAGTTTCCACTCTGAAGTCACATTCTGGAAAACCCAAGGAGGAATAACAGGATCCCGACCACTTATTAGTGTACTCCCTCACTGGCAAGGTCCCATATCTACTTTTTTGCCAGTAGGGGATGGATATAATCCATAAAGTGCTCAAATAAATAGTTGGCCTTAACGTCTAGGAATCTAGAGCTCAGGGTCCCTAGAGGGCCAGATTGAATCGTGACAGCCAACCGATATTCCTCCAGAGATTGGGTGAGTTCCTTTTTTAGTAATAAGGGGATATGTCTCCTTCGGTACTAGCCAAATATCTGCCCTCCCTATTGCATGGCAGAGCTGTCCCGCATGGCTTAGCCAGGGGATCTTCCCCACACCCAGTTTGGACAAAAGATCCCTTAATTCCTCCTTGTAGCAAATAAGCTCTGGAGTGCTCCAGAGGCGTCTCCAATAGAGCAGAGGGCGATTTGCTATTGTGTCCCTGATAGAGACCAAATGCAGATCTAGGCGTAAGGGTAATAGTTGAGTACTCTGTGGAAGTTTTAAAATACGTCTCAAGAAGGCATTCTCCATTGTTGCCAATGAAGTAGCGTTAATATGGCCCCAGAGCTCAACAGACTAAAGGGCTCCACCCATAGCTTGGGCCCTATAGATTTCCACCGGGGATCCCAAGGTCTTGAATGTGCAATCATTGTAGACCCTTAGTATACCCCTGGAGGCTTGAGCTAATTTCAAATTTACTTTAGTTTGATGAGTCCCCCAATCGATCCTGTCCTTCAATGTTACTCCAAGGTAATCAAACTTGGAGGCTCTTTCCAGAGCCAAACCTCCCATATGAGGATGTGGACAATTTACAGTTCTGGCGTGGAAAATCATGTACTTGGTTTTAGATAGATTGATCTCAAGATTTCTGTTTTTACAAAAATTGAAGAACGCATCTAATGTTCACTGAATACCCATAGATGACTTGGAGAGAAGGAGGGTATCATCAGCGAACATTAGAGCTGGTATCTTGTGATCGGCCAGAACGGGGGAATCCAAGTCTTTTGTGCCTAGGAGATGAGCTATCAGGCCGTTGAGGAAAAGGGGAAAAACGTAGGTGCCAACACACACCCCTGCCTAACTCCCTTTTCTACAGGGAACGGCGTGGAGAGTTCTCCGTTTTTCTTGAACCACACCCTTGCATAATTATCATGGTGAAGTCATTGTAACATGTGGCAAAGATAAGGAGGGATACCCATTGCTTGCAGTATGGTCCAAAGCCTGTCTCTTTGGACCAGATTGAATGCAGATCTTAGATCCACGAATTTCAGATACAAACTGCCTCCCCCCATCACTACTACTTTCCAGTGGACCAACTGGAGTCTAAAACGTTGGTCAGATGTTGAGACCTTTGCGCGAAATCCCACCTGTAGGGGGTAAGGATCGGATGTAGTGTAGTTCCTATTTTCCCTATAGGCCCTGCGCATTGGAATAACATAAACAGCAGTGTAGACGTAGGACTGTGGTCTTCTAGGTCTCTACTGACTATGTTAGACTTAATTTAGGTTTGCGCCAGCTAGCTCAGAGGTCACTGGAAACTTTCTTGACTGAATAGGAAGTGATCAGCATTGTTGATTTTACTGAAAAGGAAGTCAAGGTCGCAATAATTGGGTCTGCTAAGAACAAAGCCCCTGGACCTGATGGGGTTCCATTGGATTTATATAAATCAAACCCAGAGTTGTGGGCATCTGTTTTAACGAATGTATATAATAATGTACTTAAAGGGGGTTTTCCTAATACCTGGACTTGCTTAATCATTGTACCAATTTTCAAAAAAGGAGTAAGAAATGACCCTAAATGTTATCGCCCCATATCCTTGCTGGATTCCTCCATGAAAATTCTGGGGAAAGTACTACTAGGGAAAATTAATAAATGGACCTTAGAGAATAACATCTTGTCCAATGCCCAGTATGGCTTCCGGTCAGGTAGGGGGACAGAGGACCAATGCTTGAACTTGAACATGATCATCTCTAAATACACCAAGGCCAAAAAAGGGACAATCTGCGTTGCCTATATGGATCTGTCCACGGCATTTGATCTAGTGAATAGAGCCAAGCTGTGGGCCATGTTGCTACAAATGGGTCTTGACCCCCCTTTGGTCTACTTCTTGGCTGAACTTCACAAGGATCTAAAGGCTTCCATTAGAATGGACCAAGAGGGACATCGCACAGCATGGTTCAAATCAGGCAGGGGCGTGCGACAAGGTTGCATCCTTGCCCCTATGCTGTTCACTTTATATATAAACTCTCTGGAAAAAGCCCTACTGGCCGCATCTGTGGACATTCCGCGTGCAGGAGACACAAACATCCCAGTGCTTTTGTACGCGGATGATGCTGCTTTAATAGCTAGGACACACTTGGGCCTCCAGAGACTTTTAAATGCATTTAGTGACTTCATGTCCTCTCTTGACCTTGTGGTCAATAACACGAAATCCCATGTGATGGTCTTTGGGGCAGCTACAAATAACACTAAATCTTTTTTTTGCAAAGGGGAAGTGATCAGTAATGTTAAAGTTTTCACTTACCTGGGAGTAATTTTCGACACTAAGGGTAGTTGGATCCCCCAGATAGTAGCAAAGACTAAAGCAGTGAGAAGCTCTGTTAACGCTATCTTAAGCTTCTCAAGGAGACTAGGGGGGAAACCAAGTGGTGCCCTTTTAGCCTTGTATAGAGCAAAATCCTTGGCTATAGCTAGGTACGGGGCTGGATTATGGGGTTATGTAAAAACTGAAACCATCCAAACGGAAGTTAATAAGTTTTTATGTTCAATATTAGGACTCCCCGCATCAACAGCCACTTTTTCAGTCCATCAGGAGCTTGGAGTGGGATACATTACTGATGTCCTCTCTATGGCACCTTTACTTTTGTGGATAAGAGTGTGGACAAATAACAACTTAGGCCTCAACCACAAAATCTTATTGGACTTCCTAAAATTGGATAAGTTTAAAGATATTGCCTGGCTGGCATACATCAACAAGTGCTCTGTAGAACTGGGACGTCCAGAGATTTTCTCCTCCCCGCTTGATCTACAAAAAGCGGACCTGGCTTGGGTCAAGGAAAATTTCTACAAACTTAGGTCCTTGGAGAGAGAACTACACCAGTTAACAAAACCTACGGTCAGAGCGCATTATATGACACTTACCCGTATTGCCATCCAACCGTATCTTGCCCTAGTCAATATCCCGTTTCACAGATGGCTTCTGGTTAAATTTAGATTTAACCAGATTTATTTAGTACTCTGTGACAAACAGGGATGGTTCAAGCCTGAGGATGCACCTGTATGTGGATGTGACAACTTTTCCATACAAGACAATATGCACCTTATGTTATTCTGCCCTTTTTATAATGCTCCAAGGCAAAAGTATCTGTTACCCTTGTTGAAGGGGAAAGCGCTCATGCAAGCAAAACCTGCTCTTTTGTACCTACAAATGCTTGACTCCCCCCTGGTAATGTTCAGTGTGGCAAATTACCTTGTCGCTGCTGTTCGAATTAGGAGGAGGAAAGTACAAACCAAACTGTAGGGGACTGTAATGAATTTGGTATCTCTTGCTTTTTTGCACACGATGAGTCTTTTTAAACTGACCTTTTTATTGTTCTAAAAATGCACTGTTCAATATGAAATAATTTTTATATTAATTCGTACTGTATCATATGGAATTTTATCATACTTGTATTGTATTATGTAAAAAATTTCATTTTTAAAATATGTACTTGGAATGATTTTAACTGCTGTAGTATGCTTTTATGATTTTTAACAAAATCGAATAAAGTGGTTTTTGACTTGACTTGACTTGACTGAATAGGAAGTGATCAGCTTCCCTGGCTCAGACAAGAAGGGATTCAGCTTTCGACAACCGCATAAACATGACAACTTTGCTCCCCAGAATAAGAGTCAATCTCTAGAGTCGTGTGAAACAATAGACAGCTATTTCACTCAGTCAGTTGTGCAGATTTAATTTCACCAGGGTGCAGAGAATAGAGAGACAGGCGTTTTCAATAAAAGATATTATTTATTGAGCAGTCTTCCTTCTCATGCAAGAGAAATGAATTGCCACAATTGCAAGACTTGTTATAACGAAAAGTGCGTACAGTAAAAGAAGTATTACGAAATAATACTGTAAAAGCATTGATATGGTTTCTTAGCCATAAGATAGTTAAAATGAATAAAATATATACATTCATATATACATTGGCTAACGACCTCAACTGGTGCTTCAAACTACGCCTACCCCGGTGTACCTGACCTAAGCCTAATACGTGGAGGGAGTAAGTAAGTAGCAGTTTAAGTTAAGTTGGTTTTGCCAAGAGTTTGATTCAAGAATTCTCTCTAAGGGTTTAGTCAGCACCGTACCTCTGGAATAGAATGTAGGAGGTCTGGTATCTCCCTCTCAGGACCTGATATCCCAGTCACCCGCAAGGGTAGGCTGGACACGCCGGAGCTGGATTTTCTCGGCAGGAGAAAAGACAGCGTCTTTCCCAGCGCATCAAAGAGGAGGGTAAGCGTCCGTGGGCTTCTCGCATCATCTGGGCTCTCTGCAAGGGGACAGCTGTTCTGCTCCAGTATTCACCACCGTGTGTTTGCTTAAGGCAACGTTGGTATATTTAAACCTGAAAGGTGCCGAGTTTGACGTAAGTTTTGGACATAAGACGTCAATAAAGATGTCACTAAGAACTTGTCGTTCTTACAGTGCTCGCAGGAGTTCTATTACTAATCAAAACAAAGCAAGCAGGCTTTTCCAGGTTGCTGGGGGTTTGGTGTGTCAAAAGAACTCGGTGTGCTCTCTAGGAATCTAAGGAAGTAGCTTCTGCTGTGTCATAGACTGCAGAGGCGAGTTACTGAAATATGGCTCTGATTATTATGCCATTATAGGGATATTTATTTATTATAGCCGTATAGGGGCATAAGGTCACATTATTGATCGGGTTCCTAGATAAAACACATCACTGATACTCATCGATCCAGGCCTGGATCCTTAAGAGCAGAAATCGGGGGAATAGTTTCTGCTGAATATCAATTAAGCTAATTGGGCGATAGTTCGTCGGGTCCAGAGGGGAACCCTTTTAAATATTGGTATGGTCTCTGCTCCTAACAAGGTATGTGGAATCTCCATGCCCTGGAGTATAGCATTAAACAGGAGCAAGATATAAGGAGCCCATACATTCTGCTCACTTTGAAACAGGTCCCCCGGAATTCTATCCAGGCCTGGCGCTTTCCCAGATGGTAATGACCTTAGCGCCACAAGAACCTCAGGCATAGTGCAGGGTGGAACCTCAAAGGCCGGATTGCCTAATACATTGGTGGAAAAAGACTCCTGGGGAAGACAATGGATCTCACTAGCTAAATGGCTGACTCTTTGGGAATATAAAGATTTAAAATACAAAATCCAGGTCTCCTCACTTATGTTCGGTATTATAGCTGATGGTCCCTGTACTGTACCATATCTCACCAGATTCCAGAATGCCCTGTAGTCTCTTGAAGTCAAGGCCCCCAGAATACTTTCCCATCTCTCGGACTCCCAGTCTGGCTTAGCCTCAAACACAGTCTTTTTATAAAAAGTGTGTCCCTTTCGGATAGAGTCACTCGTACCCCGCTTCACCTCCCTTACAAGAGCTCTTTTTGCCAGGTTACAGGTTTTTGTAAACGATTGGATTTTGGTGGTAGACCATCTTTTAGTAATGGAAGATTAAAAGAAATGAGTTGCCAGGTTGGTCATAAGGTCAGAATGGTTATCCAGTAATGCGTTGTGGTGTGCGGGGCCAAGATTAACCACTGTGAGATTAAACACTAATTTAAAAACACGAACAGCATGGGTATAGACATCAGCAAGCTTATCAGCTGATTGTATGATGCTACCCCATCTGATACGCCTACCAGCTCCAACCATAACCAAGTTTGGAGGGGGAGGTGCTCCCCAGTGGTCGTGCTTAAAAAATGCCCCAGTGGGTACTTCAGTTCCATTGACAGTAAGTTGTGGTCACTGTCAATCCTCGGCATAACACTAAAGGCCTTTATGTGTGACCAAAGTTCTACATTACCCAGAAGATAATCTATAGTGGTTCCTCTCCCTTGTCCATCATAAGTGACCTTTCCTGTAGGGTCTGCTGGAATTCTCCCATTACACGCTCTGAGCGAGTGAGATATGGTAAACCTATTGATCTTAAGAACAAGAGACGTCCACCCATTAGTTGGGTATGTTATGCTATGTTATGATTTCTTGTATAGCGCATGACTCGCCTGTGGGCATCTCAGCGCTTACCAAGAGGATTCCGAAAGGTGAACAAAGCAAACAGCTCTGTAAGGGCAGGCTAAAACAGAAAGGTTTTTAATTGTTTCCTGAAAGACATATAAGTGCTGGATTTTCGCAGGGCCACAGGTAGCGAGTTCCAGTATTTAGGGGCAATGTAAGAGAAAGTCTGTCACCTGTGCGAGTTAAACGGATATGTGGAATCTTCAAGAGAGCTAATGCATTGGATCTCAAATTGCATTCACATATTTGTTTAGAGAGTTTGTTTTGAAGGTAGCGTGGTCCTCCTCCTTTAAGTGCTTTAAAGGAGAGACAACAGATGTTAAAGAAAGATCTTTTTACCACCGGAAGCCAGTGCAGTTGTCTGAGCAAGGGGAGGGATGGCGATCCCGGAGGACGATTTAGGACCATTCTGGCGGCGGTATTTTGAATAACCTGTAGTTTTGCCTGAGTGGTAATGCCGCCTTCGGCCAACAGAGCATTTCCATAGTCTAACCGACTAATAACCATTGCCTGAACTACAGTTCTACGGTGTTCAAGTGGTAGGTAAGAGATAATTCTGCTTAGGAGGCGCAGGCTATAATAACAACATCCTGCAATGTTCTTAACATTATCTTTCATAGTAAGCATTACGTCCTGCTGGATTCCTAAACTTTTCCCTGAGGAGGACGTAGTAGGGGCTTCAACCAATTGCGGGGGCCACCAGTCAGGTGTCCAGGAAAGGGCATCCTTGCCTAAGATCATGAGCTCAGTTTTTCCCGGATTAAGCTGAAGACAGCGCTCCTTTATCCAGTCCGCGGTACATCGAGCAATCGGGAATGGACCAAACAGAGTACTCTTCCTGAGTGACCGACGAAGTCCCGTCCAGGGGTTCATAGTGGCAGTTGAAATCGCCACCTATGATTTAGTGAGACGTAACTGGTAATACAGAAAATAATTCATCAAGACCAGTCAAGGTAGGCGAGTCCTCTTTCGACCATCTGGAAAGCCAAGAGAAATACAAAGGATATGTGGTGAGTGAGTTTCCAACTGCCTAACAGAGCAACCCAAGTGGGTACCCATCCAAATACAGAGACCCCCATAAGGTCTCCACCTCATTCCCTGGCAGGCTGGTATGTGGAAGGTTGCATAGCCCACTCTATGTGGGGGTGCCAAAGCCCACATTTCTTGAAATAGACAGAGATTGGAAAGGGGCGACCACTCGGTCCCCCCGAACGTAAGATCGGGTGCCCTGATCCTCCTGGGAAACCATTTTGGACGGGGGGCGTGTCTCGGCTGGTATGCCCGAAGCGGCGTAGCCGGGGCGCGCCTTTTCCCGCCCAAGAGGGGTTGTCCTAGACACCTACACCGATGACCACGCCCAGTAGGCGTACCTGGGGCGGGTACACGCCCTCCCAAAGAAGAATAAAGAGAGCGGGAATCCGAAGAAGCGTCCTCTTGTTCCTGTGCTTAGAAGGCTGCACCCACTCGTTGCTCGTGAGCCCTCAACGGAACAAGGAGCCATTTTTGAGAACTTGTAATTCTTGTGTTTCTCTTTCAGTGACTTTACAGCGAAGGGTCCAGGACTGTGTTGATCGACCCGGAGTAAATAATCGAAACCTTGTCTGGCAAGAAGGCAGGAAAGGGTTCCGAGACCGACCAGGTGCTTCGCATGTTGGTGAACAGAATGATGAGAATAGAACGAAGCATCGGATAAGTCCCAGCGCTTGGCCGGGATATGGCAGGCATCAAGAAGCAATTGGCCGCAATGAACAAGCCTGGTAACCCGAAGAAGGTAATAGGCCCGGCATTGCCGGGAGTCGTCCCAGAGGGTAGAGGGAAACGGGTCAAGAGGAGGGCGGCGGCAGGGGAGGTTCCGGTCCCTGAGGTGCCCCCGGTCAGCCCTGCCATACCAGCTGATGACTCAGTACCAACCCCAGACGCGGGTCAACCGATTCCGGTTGTAATTACGCCCGCTAACGATGAGGATATGCCTCCTGAATTGGCCACCCAGTTGGCCGCATGGCTCAATAAGAAGGCAGGAGGTGCTACGGCGCCAGGAGACACGGCCAAAGAGGCCAAATTACTAATCCAGCAGTTGCGGCAGTCGCGAGATGCCGCAAAGGCGAATCTCCCTCTTGTCTCCCCACAGGCGACACCAGAAGGACCGGCAGCTGGTCTCGAGAAAATGGCGGGAACAACGACCGCACCAGGTAAGCTCGCCTTGCCATAGGCAGGGGAGGGCTCATTACCCTCAAGGCGGGAGAGGGTGGTTCAACATATCCCGATGGCCACAAAAGAATTGATCTGGGCAGACAAATATGTCAATATGTTTTCGTTGTTAACTGACCATCGCGAGATGGAGTATGCTAAGACACAGAAAGATGTGTGGCACCCGAGCGGCTGGCGCGCCAAGATGGCAGAGTTCAGGGTTGAGGAGACGATAACGAATTGGGCTAAGGCCTTTGCAATGTTTACTGCGATTATTGGTGAACGTAAGCCCGAGGTATTGCCCGAACTGTCTTGTTATGAAGCACGTATAATGGATTTTTATGAAACGTATGAGGGGGGGTGAATGGAAAGGTTACGACATGAAGTTCTGTAAGCCTGAAGACATGAAGACATGAAGTTCCGAGCCTTCAACAAATCCGGTCCGTCCTATTTGGATAGACGCTTCCCCCACTATATTCCGTGCCGCTCCCTCAGATCCCCACAAGAAAACCTCATGACCCCCACCAAATTCAATCTGAAGTCTAAAGGTGGAAAAACTCTCAGCACCCTGGCTAATAGAGCCTGGAACAGCATGCCTAGGCATCTCAGACTTCAGACGCTTGAGAAGCCTTTTAGGAAGCTCCTCAAAACGTGGATTTTTAATCTTTCCGACAACTGGACTAAAGCGGCCATCTAGCCCCCCCCTCCTTTTACTCTGCGATCTGGTTACGGGACTTACAGCGCCATGATGCTCCTTCCGGAGCGAACGTCTGCGCTCTAGAAATACCCCTCCAAATATCCAAATATCCAAAAGAGTATAATTCCTCTCTGACATGGGATTGCCTCGACTCAATTTCTTGGCATAAACAGCTCCTGCGTGGGGCAGCAAGAACTTCCTCGGCAGGTGGGAATGGGTCTGGGGTTTCCCGCCAGAAGCTTGCGGTGCCCTTTCGAGCAGGCACCGGCGACGATCACCAGCCGAAATCCGGCGGGAATGGTGGAAAGCGGGGGGTCTGTTGGGGCTTCAATAGAGGCAACTGTAACAGACCGCAAGGTACATGTAGGTTCAAGCATGTGTGTGCGGGTTGTGGGAATTCCTCTCACACGGAGAGTTCATGCAGATCGAAAAATAGCGGGGCAGGAGGTAAAGGAGGGTCCAAGCAGGACTGAGGTGGATTGTTGGGTGCAATTGCCTACTCCCATTGATCTCATGGCTATGACTCCTTGGTTAAACAAATACCCGGATTATGTCTCCGCTGGGGTGTTGAGGAAGGGATTCTTATATGGCTTCCACATCCCGGCGGGGGATTTTCGTGGGGAACCCTTTAGCAAAAACCAGCTTTCAGCACAGCAGAATCCAGGTGAGGTGCAAAAGAAAATCGCTAAAGAGGTGAGCCTAGGCCGAGTGGCTGGGCCTTTTCAGCTCCCGCCAGTGGCGAATTTCATCTGTTCCCCGTTAGGGGTGGTCCCCAAAAAGGACCCGGGGGAGTTTAGGCTGATCCATAATCTGTCTGCTCCAAGGGGTTTCTCAGTAAACGATGCTATTGACCCAGAAGTCTGTTTGGTGCGGTACGCATCGTTCGATGATGCCGTCACCATGTTAAATCGCCTGGGCCCCGGGGCACTGATGGCGAAATCGGATATCGAATCAGCGTTCCGGTTGCTCACGGTACACCCACAGGATCAGCGTTTGCTAGGTTTTGCGTTCCAAGGTCGTTATTACATGGATAAATGCATGCCGATGGGTTGCTCCATTTCTTGTGTCTATATTGAAAAATTCAGCTGTTTCTTAGAGTGGGCATTCACTGAGGCCACGGGGCATAGGCATGTTATGCATTACCTAGATGATTTCCTGTTCTTGGGAGCAGCCGGCGACACGCAATGTGCACAGGCGCTACACAACTTTTGCATCCTTATGAGGGAGTTTGGAGTGCCATTGGCACCCGGTAAGACGGTTGGACCATCTACTTCACTCGAGTTCCTGGGAATTGAGCTCGATTCTGTGGAGGGATGTTTCCATTTGCCAGTGGGAAAGGTATCTAAATTTAGGGCTTCCCTGGAACTTTGCCTTGGTAAGGCGAAAGTGACCCTGCACCAGTTACAGCAAGCAGTGGTTGGTCTCAAAGAAGGACACCACCGCACGAGACTGTCTGCAGAGGTTCGCCAGGACATGCGCATTTGGTTGGCATTTTGGCGGACTTCAACGGTCGAGTGGTGTGGAACAAGCCGCCAGCGTCCTCGGACGAGCTGGGTTTGTGGACCGACTCGGCGGGAAGCGTGGAATTTGGCGCCATCTTTGGTAATCGATGGTCGGCGCAAACATGGCCAACGTGGTGGCACATCAGCGGTCTCACAGGTAACATAGGGTTCCTCGAGCTATTCCCTATTTTTGTTGCTCTAATGGCATGGCCGAACGAGTTCCGAGACCGCTCGGTGGTATTTTGTTGTGATAATATGACTGTTGTCGAATGCATCAACCAACAGGCAGCACGCTGCAAATGGATCTTGAGATTGTTGAAGGAAATTGTGCTGCTTTGCATGAGACTGAATGTACAGTTCAGGGCAAAACATGTGCCGGGTGTACTGAATCATGCGGCTGATGCACTCTCTCGTTCACATATGCAGGTGTTCAGGGTTTATCTACCTACAGCGGACCTAGTGGCTGCACCATTCCCCGAAGCACTCTGGCTAATCGGTGCCCCGGATTACAAGACCTCGTGGCAGCAAGCTTAGCTCCCAGGACGAGGAAAGCATACGAAGGAGCATTTTGTTCCTATTGTGCATTTTTGGGTCCGACAGCGAGTCAGAACTGGGGTCAGGAGGATTCCTTCCTTGGGTTCCTGGTTGCACTGCACAGAGAGGGCCGATCAGCGGCTACGGCCAATAGACACAGGGCGGCCATCTCATTCATGGCGCAGGTCCATGGCATCAAAGACCCAACAGGTTCCTTTTTGGCAAAAAAAGCCCTTCGCGGCTGGCAGCGCCTCGAGGGTCGCAAGCAAGACGTGAGGCGCCCGATTGGCTTAGAAAGGTTGTCCCTGCTCATGGCAAAACTAGGCACGACATGCTCCTCTCAATTCGAGGCGGTGCTGTTCCGGGCAGCTTTCGCATTAGCGTTCCATGGGGCTATGCGGGTGAGCAAACTGGTCGCAAGAAATAAGAAAGATGTGGAGGGTGGCTTGTGCAGGGATCACATCCTAATTAGGGGTGATTCGATGATAGTCACGATAACTGAGTCCAAAACTGACCAGGGAGCGAATGGAAACAGTGTTGTTGTCCAGCGTATGCGAGGGTCCCCCACGTGCCCGATAATGTGTATAGAGGAATACTTGGCACTGAGGGCGGATACATGGGGGGGAGTCTGCTGAGGCACATCGATGCCACCCCACTGACGAGGTTTCAGTTCCAGAAGGTGCTAGCACTGACAATCGCTGCGGCGGACATGGACCTGTGCGATTTTGGGACCCACTCCTTTAGGATAACGGCTGCTACTGAGGCTACAGCCAGGGGTCAGAGTTCAGAAGAAGTGAAACAGTTAGGACGGTGGTCCTCGAATTGTTTTAAAAGGTATGTGCGATTGCACATGTTGTGAAGTCAAGTTACATGCACTCACGCTTCTTGTCTTCTGTTTGATTTACAGTTTCGCGAGCATGTCATGCGGGGTGAAATTTGCAGTCGACCCAGTACGAGGGGACCAGCGGTCATGGATCACCGTCTGAGGAGAGAGTGGTTTGGGTCGTGGGCCACTCATACGTGAGGCGGGCTGGGGACGTATTCTAAGCAGGTGACGCGACTCGCGCAGCTGGGGAATACGGGTACAGAGTGGCCTTCCATGAAAGGGGTGGGCTCTGTGTTGACCAATTCAAATCGTTTATTGAGGGTCTCCTAGGGCGGCAGAGGTCACCGCCATCTGTAGTCATAGTACACCTGGGGAGCAACGACTTGGTGACTCTGGGTAGACGAGTATTACTCGAGCAAGTGTTGTCAGCCGTTAGCTGGTTGTCAAAAAGAATCCCGGGGTGCACGATTGCCTGGTCCCACATGGTTCCCAGAAAGGTGTGGCGGGGGGGCCATTCAGTTTCAGCACTGAACCATTCGGTGAAGAAGGTTAACAACAAAATTAGCAGATTGTTTTGCTCGGCGCAGTTGCATAGCATTCCTCATGGGTGTATTCGGGGTGATCACATGTATCTGAATGATGGGGTTCACCTGTCCCGGGAGGGGAATGTTTTACTCATAGGAGACTGCATAGCATGGCTAAGGGGTTTGAGGAAGCATGACCTTTAGGAGGAGTTTGGGGGGGCCGAATAGCCGGTCAACTATCCGGCCTGTGGCGGTAAGGTCATGATCGGTGAGCAGTAATTTCAAGGTCCCTAGAGGGGGGCGCCACCCATTATGGATGGGAGCGCCCGGGGGGAGGAGGCCATCGGCCCCTCCCACTGGGAGGCGGCACCCACTAAGGATGGGTCGCCTAAGGGGAGACGGCCATAGGCCCCTCCCAGGGGAGGAGGCGGCTATATGCCCCTCCTACGAATTTCCCGGGGCCCGGATATCCGCGATGGCGGATGTGATAGAGAGTGTGGGGGTGGGGGGGGATCCACGCTGTCCTTCCTACAGATACCTCACACGGGTGCTCGGACGACCTTTAAGATGGTGTCGAGCGGAAAGAGGGGCCCCCAACAAGACAAGGGAAATTACAGTTGGCCATGAGGGTACAGTCCTCTACGCGGCCGTCACTCACACCGTGAGGGCGAGAGTTTTTGGTAGTAGGGATCTGACACCGGTTAAGACCTTGCCGTTGGCCCTTAATGCTAGGATGTACAATTCTAATTTAGAAAGTATGCATTTGTAGGATGTTAGACTCAGCTAGGATACCTTTGTATTAGAGATTTGTTAAGGTTAGCCAAATAACATGTCTTCATCGAAATGTAATAAATGAAAATTGTACATGATTATGAAACTTTTATTTAATGTTTTAATTTTGTTTCATATTTTAATAAATACGGCCGGGAGGGTGACTCCCTCCCGCCTTCCAAAAGTTCAGAACTGCGTCCATCTTCCCATCCTTGGGGATTGTGTTGGGAGGGGGTGACGGGCATCCCGGGCATACATGTTTGTCCATAAGTGCCCCCCACTCTGGATCATCCAAGTTGTTTGCTATCCCGACCACATTCCAAGAACAAAGGAAGGTGTTACAAGGCACCTCTGGGGTAGTATTAAGTGGGGGCAAATAACTCCCTATCCCTATTGTCCCATCAATACTGCAACCAGAAAGGCCGGCAGATGTAACTGGGCATTGGGGATCTATAGCTAGGTTTATAATGATCTGTCTCCCTTGACATTGGGGGGAGGCTCTCCCAGTAGCCCATACGCCACCGCGTCTAAACCCTCATCATCCTCGGTCATGGCACGTCCTGATAACAAAGCGGATGGTAGTCAATCTACAAGGGATAGAGGACAGAATCTGTTTTCCAGGGTAACATTACAGCCCTCTCCTCGTTGATTGTTCGTCGATAAATTTAAACCATTACCTCCATACCATTTTCCTGGGGGTAAAAGTAACCCAGAGGGAGTGGAATAATTGTGCCCTTTGAATCTGAACCTCCCCAATCAAGAATATGATTCACCACCCCAGGATCTCTGAAGTTGACAACCACAGCATCCCCTGTAATGTCCTTATGTTTAGTACCTAACCATCTGACTCTTCGTGCGAAGAATATTTCCCCCGGTGTCGAGCTGGTAAGTGGTCTGTTCCCAGTTAGCCAATGTATGATCTTATTCTTTAGCTCCAGGAAAGATTCACTCCGCTCGGGAGCTAGTGGTGGTACTCCGGCAAGAACCACTACATATGGAGAGGCAGCCGGGGGCAGATGTAAGCAGGGCAAAGGGGATGGGGATTCATCATTATCACCAGTAGCCCTGGTGACTTGGGGAGCTAGTGGCGGCAGAGTTTGGTTCGATTTAGGTGCCTGAGTGTTAGTTTTCAGATGTGGTGGGCATATAGAGGGTAGGTTAATTAGTCCATCTTGCCTTGGCTCAGAAACATGAGAACAGGGGTTTACATGATGAGTAGTGGAAATACTAATACCAGTTTGGGAACCATTTGTGGGAGGACTCATTCGGGGCTCCTGATGAATTTGGGGCGGGTGATGAATGATCCCTTTGGCCCCATTGGTCACAAGAGTATTACATCCACCCACACCTTTACCATTCAACAGTGAAACCACCTTATCCAGTCGACTAGTCACTAGTTTGAACTGGGATTTAATACGTTTTTCAATCTGTGACTGTAAATCTGATAGAAGATGGGTAACCCAAACCGGCGGAGCAAAATGCTGTTGGCATCTCCTCATCATTGTTCTCTTGATCTTCGGGGACAAATACTTGTTGTGACTTAGAAGATCTATGTTTCTTAATGCCCAAGGAGCGCTTAGGTGTCCGCTTAATGCGTTTTGGGCCTTTATTCGTAGGAGATTGGGAAGTTGTGGATACATGTATTCGTGGATTGGCACACGTAACCTCAGTGCTAATAGAGTCAGAAAAGGCGATTAAAGGGACAGACACCGTCAAATCTGGTGTACCCTGGTGAGATTGAGCAGTAAAATTACCGGGAGTGAGTGAGAGACGTCTCTCCGTAGATTCTATGGCTGACGAGGCGGCACCCAGCGCTTTCTGCAACATTCTATCAATAGCAGTTGCGCTGGGGATAGTGCCAGTTTCTAACGTTTTTTGCCGTGTTTGTGGGCGCCCTCATGCTACCAAACCTTTCCCCATATTCAAATCACTTTGTTTAGTGCCGGGATGTATTAAAAGGAAGGGGCTATGTAAATAAAAGATTAGATGAACACCCCACATGTACTAAAACAACAAATACCATATTAGGTCAACAAATATACAAGGCCTTATAAAACAATGCTTCAGAATGTACTTATGACATGGTCAATGACTGACAAAACTATTTTTAACAAATGTATTCAGGCTATGTCTGTACGTGGAAGTACCTTTTGCTCAGGGGGTGGTCCAGTCTAGTCCCTCTCAGTCAGTAACAGGCACAAACAGGCCTGCCTTTCGTCCCACGCCGAGACCAGCACCACGGAAGGAGAAGCAGAGCTTTTAAGTGCAAGGCAAAACCTCCCGTTTCAGTTTCGGCAGGTGTGGTGTAGCAGTGCACCCTGTGTGATGTAGTCCTGGCCCCAGGTGCAGTCACAGTAGGTAGCACTCTCGGGCACTCAAGCAGCCCGCATCCAATGGTAGCTCCCAAGCAGATAGAATTCTCGGGCCGACGAAAACAGCCCGTTTTCGGCCAGCAATTAATCCTCGTTCTCAGAGTGGCATGTTTAGTTCTACTTGAATAGTAATACTAACATACTACAACATGCTATTCACAAACGTTTATGTGGTGGTTCCACCTGTGCCTCTCAAATATGTTGTTAGTGCAGAGGTTTCCACACCTGCTATGGAGTCTCCAGAATGCAATTGTGTTGCAAATATATGAGAGAGACAGGGAGGAGTGGGAGGAGTTGTTACAATGGGAAATATTAACTGCTGAAGGGGAGGGGTTAATGAAGGAGTATAGAGGATTAGGTAGGGTTTAGGTTGGGATATTCACCCATCTACAAAAGAGTAACAACATTACCTTTCACAAACTGCAATTCTAACGTTTTTATTGGATATGTACTCCTCATCAGAGATAGTGTAGGCCCAGCCCCACACATGGCTAATAACTGATAATGTATGGCCCTTCCATGGAAAATAATCCAGCAAATAACTTCAAATAAACCCCCATGGAAAAAAAAATGGAACTAAATATTTAAATTATTTGAAAATAGGAACACAAGTATTTTATTGTTTAAAAACGTATCTAAAAGTAAATGTATTTTTATCACATTTTATTATGTTATCATATGTTTTTTAAATGAGAAATTATTAAAACATTATTGAGTTTTGTAAAATTATAATCCAATTATTTTTAATTAATCGTTTTAGTTAATTCTATACATCATTTTTAATAATTATTAAGTGAATGGTGATATCCAAAAGTGGCAAAGTTACTCAATGGTGTATGAGTAAGTCTCCCTATGTAGATTTACTCACTTGTAACGTTACCTTTGTGAATAGACCCTTTGTGAAAAGATGCACTTGAGGACATTTACTAAGCAACAATGAGTCTAAAATCTAAGTCGGCTATCGGAGTTCGGAATCCCACAGTTTCAAAGAAAGGGCAATTCTATGACTTGGAGTCTGATTTAGACTTTGGTGAATGAAAATTCTTTCACAAATATGACAGAGTATCCTGTCCCCATTATCGCAGTATGTTATATCCTGGGTCACTTGTAATACGGCAGACAGAATATTCCACTTAACAAATTCTAATCAGGCCCTGAGTACTTAATGTCAAACTAATTGATGGTCAGGAGAAGATTAACAAAAGCTGATTCCTTACTAACCAAGCTGAATGCTAGAAGAGAGAGACAGTCAAGAATAGAATGGCAGACATATTAGATTTGCAAATACAAAAAACAATCCTATATTTGTATACATTCACATTTCTTCTAAAAACAAAATGCTAGGCAAAAGAATACAAGGTGGACCTCAATTTCGTCAGTTGTTTCATAATTAGTGCAGGTTTTTGTACGCATACTTCCTTAGGCCCATTACATTAAACAGCAGTAGTATCTTATTACAAATGTCAAATGCAGAATTGTGGGTAACTGGGTCTTGATACGGTGTCAATATATTGTGATAAAGTGTCAAGTTATGCTATTTTATTTAGATTGTACTAATACATTGAAAAAGATGAGCAAGATAGATTACAAGTAGGTGTTAAAAAAAAAAATTACTAATTACAAAGTCAAGAGCCGGATTTATATGTTGGTGGGGCAGGAACTCTGTTGTAAAGGTGACAACGTTCCCACCCCACAAACATTGTGGTCTACCTGCTCAATTTAGATGCACTTGGACATTGAGTCAGTGATTATACCATGACTGCCATGACCGAATGTCTCCAATTGCCCAAAGAAGTAAGTGTTGGAGGAGAATTGGATATATGCCCATCCACCTAATTAGGATTGGTGGACATATAGCTGTTTTTTTACTGTCTGTCACTGCCAGGCACACACTGGTGGTAAAGGAAAAAAATTATCCCCACCACATTGGAATGATATTTGTTTAATTGCAAAGGATATTTTTTTAAATAAAGAAAAATACTCGTTGGTCATGCTACTGGAACACTCTGCACTTAACATCAAAAGACTTTGTTGAAATTGCTAAGACCGTGGTTCCTGCCAATGCTTTATGAATGACCACCTGTTGGTGGGAAATTATGAATCTTTAGTGTGGTACCACCACCAGAGCGATAGACTAATTTATTCCATCATCCTAGTGCAAAAATTGCCTGTCCATTGTAATCTAAATAAGGTCAAAGTATACTTGACTTTCCTAAAGATAGATACGTTGCACTGAGAGTCAATAGGATAGAATTAGAGAGTGTTGCTGCAGCAATAGAGAAGGACCTGTCCCCATAAGTAGCTGTTTAGGCTCAAGACAAGTAAGCAAAAACTAGTTGGCTAAATACAAGGACCAATTTGGAGCATGGGGTATAGATGTGCATGTCAGTAACCGCATTGACAGACACATTAACAGGCTTTCAAACTAACTCTGGAGCAGATAGGCAGCCAATGAAGAGAAGTGATGACAGAGATTGGCCATGTTAGCGTCACTTGCATAATTCAGCCTAAACTACAATAAAAGACATACTAAGGGTACAAGCCAGATTGCTCTGTTGCATGACATTTAAATGATGCCCCTGTTCTTCTAGTGAGTCAAGTGAGACATTAGAATAAACTTAAATGTCCAGGTTTTGTATAACCCTTATTGTAGTGGACGTGGTGTAAACAGATCAAGCCCCGCATGAAAAAGTAGTGAGTAAAACACCATCTCAGTCTTTTTTGGACTTTCAAGAGAAAATGTGTGGGCTTCCACCGAGGTGAGAGAGCAAGGCAGAGTGACAACATTTTTGCTTGCAGCTCTGAGGGAATACATACTCTACGTCTAGACAGGTCAAATAGGCAGATTTATTTTTGTGCAAAAAAACACACCTTCCTGCACAAAAATAATCTTCAGAGGCATTTTCTCTTTCTATGTGCGCTGCAGAATACAGCACACAAGGAAAGAGAAAATACAAGGAGCAATAAAGATATTTCTCCTGCAATGCCTTATCTGGTGAGGCGTAGCATTTTGATGAATTCTCCAGTCTACCAGCCATGATAACTCTAAGAATGTTCCAACTTTCACAGGTGAAAGTAGATAGTTATAGTTAGGACCAAACATTCAATAGAAGATGCATTTTTTTTTATTTTGCCAATAAAATTGGCACCAGTGGACGAATATTCAGAAACGTTTCAGAAAAAGTCAATCTTTTGGTTCAGCTGCTGTGTTGAAAGTTTTGGGGTCATTTGGCAAGCAAGGGCTGAGAAAAAGGGGGGACCCAATTTTGTTTTTTCCCAGCTTATATATATTGGGATTTTTCAGTTTTTCAACATTACTACAGCCCAAACTGCTCCACGGAATTATATCAAATTTGTCAGAAAGCTAGATGATAATTCGGAAAGTGTGCTGTTTGTGATTTGGTGTAGATCTGTTGAGTTGGTTTAAAACATATATATATATCTGGAAGCACAAAATCATACGGGAATACTACTGAAATTTGATTGGCTGCAAACACTTCAACCAGGAAGTGAGTTGGTGCATGCATGTTTTTCTGGGTCTCTAAGTGGGTGTGTCAGTGGCTGTATGGGTGTCTGAGTTGGTGTGTGAGTGGTTGTGTGGGTATGTGTAATTAGGCATATCAGTGTGTGTTGGGTGGGTGTATAAGTGGGTGTGTAAGTTGCTGTGTGAGACTGAGTGTATGTGAGTGGGTGTGTCAGTGGGTTTGTGATATATGCATGTGTTAGTGTTTGTATAAGGGGCTGTGTTGGTATGTGGGTGTGTGTGTAAGTAGATGCATAGGTATGTACATGGCAGTGTGAGGCCTGTGTGGGTTTGTGGGTGGTTCTCTGGGTCTGTGAGTGCATGTGTGAGTTACTGTTTAGGTGTGTGAGTCTATCTTGTGCATGCAAAACAATACTTTCTTGCCCACAAGAGATTCTTGACAGACCCCTGCTTCATTTCCATGGGGTCAGAAAACCTGTTTCCTGACCACTTGTATCCTATCATTTCCTTTACTTCCCCCTTCCAGAAAACTGGGTCCTAATTCACAAAATGGTGGCTGCAACTTTCCTCTCAGATTGCAGCCAGCCAATCACAGCATTTGTGTTGGAGCGTGGTACATAAACGTAAATCAGGGTTCGGGACACCCTAGAAAACATTAGAAAAAATCTATCTCTATGTAGATATAATTATATATGTGTATACATATATATATATAGAAAAACCAAAGGTGGTGATGGACGGAGCGCTGACAATACAAACACTCACACCCAGTCAACTGATCTGGGTTTAATCCATCACCGTTCTTTAGCTCACTCTGCCAACCCAGTTCAGACATGGCCATATGCAAATCAGTCCGACCCTGTGCCTCATGGAAACAGTCCAGCCCGAACTGCCAAGCTATGTCTTCCCTGGACTGGGATAAAGCTTCGCAAGACCTGTTTCTGGCATTACAGCCATATTCAGCCAGGCTTGCTTGACTCCAGTGGCAAAATTAGCAAGGGACTCACGTCTGAGCATACCCTGCCAACTTAGGGCGAACGAGGAAAAAACAAAGGTGGTGATGGACGGAGCGTTGACAATACAAACACTCACCACCAGTCAACTGATCTGGGTTTAATCCATCACCGTTCTTTAGCTCACTCCGCCACCCCAGTTCAGACATGGCCATATGCAAATCAGTCCGACCTTGTGCCTCATGGGAACATTCCAGCCCGAACTGCCAAGCCATGTCTTCCCTGGACTGGGATCAAGCTTCCCAGTACTGGTTTCTGGCATTACACCCGTCTTCAGCCGGGCTTGCTTGACTCTAGTGGCAAAGTGAGCAAGGGACTCATGTCTGAGCATACCCTGCCAACTTAGGGCGTACAAAGAAAAACCAAAGGTGGTGATAGACGGAGCGTTGACAATACAAACACTCACCCGCAGTCAACTGATCTGGGTTTAATCCATCACCGTTCTTTAGCTAACTAAGCCACTCCAGTTCAGACATGGCCATATGCAAATCAGTCCGACCCTGTGCCTCATGGGAACAGTCCAGCCCGTACTGCCAAGCCAAGTCTTCCCTGGACTGGGATCAAGCTTCCCAGGACCGGTTTCTGGCATTACAGCCGTCTTCAGCCGGGCTTGCTTGACTCCAGTGGCAAAGTGAGCAAGGGACTCAAGTCTGTGCATACCCTGCCAACTTAGGGTGAACAAAGAAAAACCAAAGGTGGTGATGGATGGAGCGTTGACAATACAAACACTCAACCCTGGTCAACTGATCTGGGTTTAATCCATCACCGTTCTTTAGCTCACTCCGCCACCCGAGTTCAGACATGGCCATATGCAACTCAGTCTGACCATGTGCCTCATGGGAACAGTCCAGCCCGAACTGCCAAGCCATGTCTTCCCTGGACTAGAATCAAGCTTCCCAGGACCGGTTTCTGGAATTACAGCCGTCTTCAGCCGGGCTTGCTTGACTCCAGTGGCAAAGTGAGCAAGCGACTCACGTCTGAGCATACCCTTCCAACTTAGGGCGAACAAAGAAAAACCAAAGGTGGTGATGGATGGAGCGTTGACAATACAAACACTAACCCCCAGTCAACTGATCTGGGTTTAATCCATCACCGTTCTTTAGCTCACTCTGCCACCTCAGTTCAGACATGGCCATATGCAAATCAGTCCGAACCTGTGCCTCATGGGAACAGTCCAGCTCAAACTGAAAAACCATGTCTTCCCTGGACTGGGATCAACCTTCCCAGGACCGGTTTCTGGCATTACAGCCGTCTTCAACTGGGCTTGCTTGACTCCAGTGGCAAAGTGAGCAAGGGACTCACATCTGAGCATACCCTGCCAACTTAGGGCGAACAAAGAAAAAACAAAGGTGGTGATGGACAGAGCGCTGACAATACAAACACTCACACCCAGTCAACTGATCTGGGTTTAATCCATCACCGTTCTTTAGCTCACTCCGCCACCCCAGTTCAGACATGGCCATATGCAAATCAGTCCGACCCTGTGCCTCATGGGAACAGTCCAGCTTGAACTGCCAAACCATGTCTTCCCTGGACTGGGATCAAGCTTCCCAGGACCGGTTTCTGGCATTACAGCCGTCATCAGCTGGGCTTGCTTGACTCCAGTGGCAGTGAGCAAGGGACTCGCGTCTGAGCATACCCTGCCAACTTAGGGCGAACAAAGAAAAAACAAAGGTGGTGATGGACGGAGCATTGACAATACAAACACTCACCACCAGTCCACTGATCTGGGTTTAATCCATCACCGTTCTTTAGCTCACTCTGCCACCCCAGTTCAGACATGGCCATATGCAAATCAGTCCGACCTTGTGCCTCATGGGAACATTCCAGCCCGAACTGCCAAGCCATGTCTTCCCTGGACTGGGATCAAGCTTCCCAGTACTGGTTTCTGGCATTACACCCATCTTCAGCCGGGCTTGCTTGACTCTAGTGGCAAAGTGAGCAAGGGACTCATGTCTGAGCATACCCTGCCAACTTAGGGCGTACAAAGAAAAACCAAAGGTGGTGATAGACGGAGCGTTGACAATACAAACACTCACCCGCAGTCAACTGATCTGGGTTTAATCCATCACCGTTCTTTAGCTCACTCCGCCACTCCAGTTCAGACATGGCCATATGCAAATCAGTCCGACCCTGTGCCTCATGGGAACAGTCCAGCCCGTACTGCCAAACCAAGTCTTCCCTGGACTGGGATCAAGCTTCCCAGGACCGGTTTCTGGCATTACAGCCGTCTTCAGCCGGGCTTGCTTGACTCCAGTGGCAAAGTGAGCAAGGGACTCAAGTCTGTGCATACCCTGCCAACTTAGGGTGAACAAAGAAAAACCAAAGGTGGTGATGGATGGAGCGTTGACAATACAAACACTCACCCCCAGTCAACTGATCTGGATTTAATCCATCACCGTTCTTTAGCTCACTCTGCCACCTCAGTTCAGACATGGCCATATGCAAATCAGTCCGAACCTGTGCCTCATGAGAACAGTCCAGCTCAAACTGAAAAACCATGTCTTCCCTGGACTGGGATCAACCTTCCCAGGACCGGTTTCTGGCATTACAGCCGTCTTCAACTGGGCTTGCTTGACTCCAGTGGCAAAGTGAGCAAGGGACTCACATCTGAGCATACCCTGCCAACTTAGGGCGAACAAAGAAAAAACAAAGGTGGTGATGGACAGAGCGCTGACAATACAAACACTCACACCCAGTCAACTGATCTGGGTTTAATCCATCACCGTTCTTTAGCTCACTCCGCCACCCCAGTTCAGACATGGCCATATGCAAATCAGTCCGACCCTGTGCCTCATGGGAACAGTCCAGCTTGAACTGCCAAACCATGTCTTCCCTGGACTGGGATCAAGCTTCCCAGGACCGGTTTCTGGCATTACAGCCGTCATCAGCTGGGCTTGCTTGACTCCAGTGGCAAAGTGAGCAAGGGACTCGCGTCTGAGCATACCCTGCCAACTTAGGGCGAACAAAGAAAAAACAAAGGTGGTGATGGACGGAGCGTTGACAATACAAACACTCACCACCAGTCAACTGATCTGGGTTTAATCCATCACCGTTCTTCAATCAAAGACATTTATAGAGCGCACTACTTACCCGTAGGGTCTCAAGGCGCTTGGGGGGGGGGGGGGTGCCGTTACTGCTCGAACAGCCAGGTCTTGAGCTTCTTCCTGAAGGAGAGGTGGTCTTAGGTCAGGCGCAGGTTGGTCGGGAGGGAGTTCCAGGTCTTGGCGGCCAGGTAGGAGAAGGACCTTCCTCCTGTTGACGCTCTTCGGATGTGGGGGACGGCGGCGAGGGCGTGGCTGGCTGATCGGAGGTGGCGTTTGGGAGCGTAGAAGTTGATTCGGTTGTTGAGGTAGCTCGGTCCTTGATCGTATAGGGCTTTGTGTGCGTGGGTGAGGAGACGGAAGGTGATTCTTTTGTTGACGGGGAGCCAATGCAGGTCTCTCAGATGTTCTTTAGCTCACTCCGCCACCCCAGTTCAGACATGGCCATATGCAAATCAGTCCGACCCTGTGCCTCATGGAAACAGTCCAGCCGAACTGCCAAGCCATGTCTTCCCTGGACTGGGATCAAGCTTCCTAGGACCGGTTTCTGGCATTACAGCCGTCTTCAGCTGTGCTTGCTTGACTCCAGTGGCAAAGTGAGCAAGGGACTCACGTCTGAGAATACCCTGCCAACTTAGGGCGAACAAAGAAAAACCAAAGGTGCTGATGGACGGAGCGTTGACAATACAAACACTCACCCCCAGTCAACTGGTCTGGATTTAATCCATCACCGTTCTTTAGCTCACTCCGCAACCCCAGTTCAGACATTGCCATATGCAAATTAGTCCGCCCCTGTGCCTCACAGGAACAGTCCAGCCCGAACTGCCAAGCCATGTCTTCCCTGGACTGGGATCAAGCTTCCCAGGACCGGTTTCTGGCATTACAGCCATCTTCAGCCGGGCTTGCTTGACTCCAGTGGCAAAGTGAGCAAGGGACTCACGTCTGAGCATACCCTGTCATCTTAGGGCGAACAAAGAAAAACCAAAGGTGGTGATGGATGGAGCGTTGACAATACTAACACTCACCCCCAGTCAACTGATCTGGGTTTAGTCCATCACCGTTCTTTAGCTCACTCTGCCACCCCAGTTCAGACATGGCCATATGCAAATCAGTCCAACCCTGCGCCTCATGGGAACAGTCCAGCTCGAACTGAAAAACCATGTCTTTCCTGGACTGTGATCAAGCTTCCCAGGACCGGTTTCTGGCATTACAGCCGTCTTCAGCCGAGCTTGCTTGACTCCAGTGGCAAAGTGAGCAAGGGACTCACGTCTGAGCCTACCCTGCCAACTTAGGGCGAACAAAGAAAAACCAAAGGTGGTGATGGATGGAGCGCTGACAATACAAACACTCACACCCAGTCAATGGATCTGGGTTTAATCCATCACCGTTCTTTAGCTCATTCGCCACCCCAGTTCAGACATGACCATATGCAAAGCAGTCCGACCCTGTGCCTCATGTGAACAGTCCAGCTCGAACTGCCAAACCATGTCTTCCCTGGACTGGGATCAAGCTTCCCAGGACCGGTTTCTGGCATTACAGCCGTCATCAGCTGGGCTTGCTTGACTCCAGTGGCAAAGTGAGCAAGGGACTCACGTCTGAGCATACCCTGCCAACTTAGGGCGAACAAAGAAAAACCAAAAGGTGGTGATGGAAGGAGCGTTGACAATACAAACACTCACACCCAGTCAACTGATCTGGGTTTAATCCATCACCGTTCTTTAGCTCACCCCAGTTCAGACATGACCATATGCAAATCAGTCTGACCCTGTGCATCATGGGAACAGTCCAGCCTGAACTGCCAAGCCATGTCTTCCCTGGACTGGGATCAAGCTTCCCAGGACTGGTTTCTGGCATTACAGTTGTCTTCAGCCGGGCTTGATTGACTCCAGTGGCAAAGTGAGCAAGGGACTCACGTCTGAGCATACCCTGTCAACTTAGGGCGAACAAAGAAAAACCAAAGGTGGTGATGGATGGAGCATTGACAATACTAACACTCACACCCCGTCCCCCTGATCTGGGTTTAATCCATCACCGTTCTTTAGCTCACTCTGCCACCCCAGTTCAGTCATGGCCATATGCAAATCAGTCCGACCCTGTGCCTCATGGGAACAGTCCAGCTCAAACTGAAAAACCATGTCTTGCCTGGACTGTGATCAAGCTTCCCAGGACCGGTTTTTGGCATTACAGCCGTCTTCAGCCGGGCTTGCTTGACTCCAGTGGCAAAGTGAGCAAGGGACTCACGTCTGAGCATACCCTGCCAACTTAGGGCGAACAAAGAAAAACCAAAGGTGGTGATGGATGGAGCGCTGACAATACAAACACTCACACCCAGTCAACTGATCTGGGTTTAATCCATCACCGTTCTTTAGCTCACTCCGCCACCCCAGTTCAGACATGGCCATATGCAAATCAGTCCGACCCTGTGCCTCATGGGAACAGTCCAGCTTGAACTGCCAAACCATGTCTTCCCTGGACTGGGATCAAGCTTCCCAGGACCGGTTTCTGGCATTACAGCCGTCATCAGCTGGGCTTGCTTGACTCCAGTGGCAAAGTGAGCAAGGGACTCGCGTCTGAGCATACCCTGCCAACTTAGGGCGAACAAAGAAAAAACAAAGGTGGTGATGGACGGAGCGTTGACAATACAAACACTCACCACCAGTCAACTGATCTGGGTTTAATCCATCACCGTTCTTCAATCAAAGACATTTATAGAGCGCACTACTTACCCATAGGGTCTCAAGGCGCTTGGGGGGGGGGGGGGTGCCGTTACTGCTCGAACAGACAGGTCTTGAGCTTCTTCCTGAAGGAGAGGTGGTCTTAGGTCAGGCGCAGGTTGGTCGGGAGGGAGTTCCAGGTCTTGGCGGCCAGGTAGGAGAAGGACCTTCCTCCTGTTGACGCTCTTCGGATGTGGGGGACGGCGGCGAGGGCGTGGCTGGCTGATCGGAGGTGGCGTTTGGGAGCGTAGAAGTAGATTCGGTTGTTGAGGTAGCTCGGTCCTTGATCGTATAGGGCTTTGTGTGCGTGGGTGAGGAGACGGAAGGTGATTCTTTTGTTGACGGGGAGCCAATGCAGGTCTCTCAGATATTCTTTAGCTCACTCCGCCACCCCAGTTCAGACATGGCCATATGCAAATCAGTCCGACCCTGTGCCTCATGGAAACAGTCCAGCCGAACTGCCAAGCCATGTCTTCCCTGGACTGGGATCAAGCTTCCTAGGACCGGTTTCTGGCATTACAGCCGTCTTCAGCTGTGCTTGCTTGACTCCAGTGGCAAAGTGAGCAAGGGACTCACGCCTGAGAATACCCTGCCAACTTAGGGCGAACAAAGAAAAACCAAAGGTGCTGATGGACGGAGCGTTGACAATACAAACACTCACCCCCAGTCAACTGATCTGGATTTAATCCATCACCGTTCTTTAGCTCACTCCGCAACCCCAGTTCAGACATTGCCATATGCAAATTAGTCCGCCCCTGTGCCTCACAGGAACAGTCCAGCCCGAACTGCCAAGCCATGTCTTCCCTGGACTGGGATCAAGCTTCCCAGGACCGGTTTCTGGCATTACAGCCATCTTCAGCCGGGCTTGCTTGACTCCAGTGGCAAAGTGAGCAAGGGACTCACGTCTGAGCATACCCTGTCATCTTAGGGCGAACAAAGAAAAACCAAAGGTGGTGATGGATGGAGCGTTGACAATACTAACACTCACCCCCAGTCAACTGATCTGGGTTTAGTCCATCACCGTTCTTTAGCTCACTCTGCCACCCCAGTTCAGACATGGCCATATGCAAATCAGTCCAACCCTGCGCCTCATGGGAACAGTCCAGCTCGAACTGAAAAACCATGTCTTTCCTGGACTGTGATCAAGCTTCCCAGGACCGGTTTCTGGCATTACAGCCGTCTTCAGCCGAGCTTGCTTGACTCCAGTGGCAAAGTTAGCAAGGGACTCACGTCTGAGCCTACCCTGCCAACTTAGGGCGAACAAAGAAAAACCAAAGGTGGTGATGGATGGAGCGCTGACAATACAAACACTCACACCCAGTCAACGGATCTGGGTTTAATCCATCACCGTTCTTTAGCTCATTCGCCACCCCAGTTCAGACATGACCATATGCAAATCAGTCCGACCCTGTGCCTCATGTGAACAGTCCAGCTCGAACTGCCAAACCATGTCTTCCCTGGACTGGGATCAAGCTTCCCAGGACCGGTTTCTGGCATTACAGCCGTCATCAGCTGGGCTTGCTTGACTCCAGTGGCAAAGTGAGCAAGGGACTCACGTCTGAGCATACCCTGCCAACTTAGGGCGAACAAAGAAAAACAAAAAGGTGGTGATGGAAGGAGCGTTGACAATACAAACACTCACACCCAGTCAACTGATCTGGGTTTAATCCATCACCGTTCTTTAGCTCACCCCAGTTCAGACATGACCATATGCAAATCAGTCTGACCCTGTGCATCATGGGAACAGTCCAGCCTGAACTGCCAAGCCATGTCTTCCCTGGACTGGGATCAAGCTTCCCAGGACTGGTTTCTGGCATTACAGTTGTCTTCAGCCGGGCTTGATTGACTCCAGTGGCAAAGTGAGCAAGGGACTCACGTCTGAGCATACCCTGTCAACTTAGGGCGAACAAAGAAAAACCAAAGGTGGTGATGGATGGAGCATTGACAATACTAACACTCACCCCCAGTCACCTGATCTGGGTTTAATCCATCACCGTTCTTTAGCTCACTCTGCCACCCCAGTTCAGTCATGGCCATATGGAAATCAGTCCGACCCTGTGCCTCATGGGAACAGTCCAGCTCAAACTGAAAAACCATGTCTTCCCTGGACTGTGATCAAGCTTCCCAGGACCGGTTTTTGGCATTACAGCCGTCTTCAGCCGCGCTTGCTTGACTCCAGTGGCAAAGTGAGCAAGGGACTCACGTCTGAGCATACCCTGCCAACTTAGGGCGAACAAAGAAAAACCAAAGGTGGTGATGGATGGAGCGCTGACAATACAAACACTCACACCCAGTAAACTGATCTGGGTTTAATCCATCACCGTTCTTTAGCTCACTCCGCCACCTCAGTTCAGACATGGCCATATGCAAATCAGTACGACCCTGTGCCTCATGGGAACAGTCCAGCTCGAACTGCCAAACCATGTCTTCCCTGGACTGGGATCAAGCTTCCCAGGACCGTTTTCTGGCATTACAGCCGCCATCAGCTGGGCTTGCTTGACTCCAGTGGCAAAGTGAGCAAGGGACTCAAGTCTGAGCATACCCTGCCAACTTAGGGCGAACAAAGAAAAGCAAAAAGGTGGTGATGGAAGGAGCGTTGACAATACAAACACTCACACCCAGTCAACTGATCTGGGTTTAATCCATCACCGTTCTTTAGCTCACCCCAGTTCAGACATGGCCATATGCAAATCAGTCTGACCCTGTGCCTCATGGGAACAGTCCAGCGTGAACTGCCAAGCCATGTCTTCCCTTGACTGGGATCAAGCTTCCCAGGAGCGGTTTCTGGCATTACAGCTGTCTTCAGCCGGGCTTGATTGACTCCAGTGGCAAAGTGCGCAAGGGACTCACATCTGAGCATACCCTGCAAACCTAGGGCGAACAAAGAAAAACCAAAGGTGGTGATGGACGGAGCGTTGACAATACAAACACTCACCCCCAGTCAACTGACCCGGGTTTAATCTATCACCGTTCTTTAGCTCACTCCGCCACCCCAGTTCAGACATGGCCATATGCAAATCAGTCCGACCCAATGCCTCATGGGAAAAGTCCTGCCCGAACTGCCAAGCCATGTCTTCTCTGGACTGGGATCAAGCTTCCCAGGACCGGTTTCTGGCATTAAAGCCGTCTTCAGCCCTTTGGTTTTTCTACATATTCATGTATATACATATGTTTATATATATATGTGTGTGTGTGTGTATGTATTAGTATATATATATATATATATATTCACTGAAAAAACCATAGGTTTCACAACAGTTATAGTTAGCTAAACATTTTTTACTCATACAAAAACAATTGAAATCCCCACGTTATATTTAGTTTGAATCACAATAACATGCGCGCCCGCAATCCACTGCTGATGATGTCAATATTACATCATTCATGACATGGTCAGTGATTAACAACTAATCATCATCTCTTCATGACGGTAATGCGAAGGATACACCCTGCATTCCGCCACTTGTATTTCATGGCCCTTCTGACTGGAGCAAACAAAACCACCAGTCCTTCCCTAGCCAGGGAAGGCAAGAAAACAAACAAGGATCCGAAAATGAGTCAGGACTGACTCCAACTGTTCCACCATACGAGCGCACGGCGCTCCTTTAAACAAAATATAAAGGCAAGTTTAAATGTTTGCTTTTACGATACCAAATGCCGTACATCCAGCGCGGCAGCAATCCACAAAGCAATCTCTCCTTGAATACAGCAGGAGAACCGAGAGCAGCCGCTCCTGTGGGAATCAACAAGAATCACTAGCGCCGAGTATCCAGCACACCTGCGCTAAATCCTGTCGAGGGCAAATGCTCATGGGACTTGTAGTTCCCGGCCCATGTTACCTGGGAACTGTAGTCTTTGGCAGGCACGAGGGCTAATTCCTGACAATCTCCTCTCACTCTAATATAACCTTTGATACACCCAGTGTTAAATACAGACTACCATTCTTGAAACCATTGAAACACCAATACCAGTTACTACATACACACTCACTGATTCCTAGATCTTCACACACATCCACTCTTTCACCCATACAATCACTCATACATACAGTCATTCATCAAAACAACACAATAATATGCACTCATACACCTATACAGAGACTCACACACTGCCACTTATCCATCGAGTTACTCACACACCTAGTCAGTCATGCAAACAATCAATCACACTCCCATTTCCTCATCTATACAGTTATACACAAAACACCTTACTTATTCAAACATATACTAACACATACTCTCTTATACAATTACTGATACAAGTAGACATTGATCTATACAATCACAGGCTGTCATGTATAGTCATTTATATATGCCAACTCTCACATGCACTGTGTTTTACATATGTACTTACTTAGACATGTAGCACTGAGATATCCCTTCACTCACCAACACATCCATGCACACAGTCAACCGCCCATACAGCTGTTCCCACAGGCACTCTAGAAACCATACACCAAGTGAATCAACTGCTCACACATCTATGCACACACACCTCCCAGCCACCCCCACACACACTCACCCTCATATACAAATACTTGGGCAACCAATCAAAAACCCATATAGCCACTCATATAGCTACTAATCAACACATGCAGCAGCTTACACAACAACATACATAATAATGCACACATTCAGACAGTTTAGTCACTAACCTATGCATTCTGTAAGACACATTTAATCACTAACTCAAACAGTCAGTCACGCACCTACTAAATCCTTCATCCACACACTCATACATCCACTCATACTTCAATATGTAAAACATATTTTAACTTTACAGAAACACACAGTCACTGGATGATGTCATCAGTGATGTCATCAATGATGTAATTTGAGATGTCATCAGTGATGTCATCAGTGATGTCACTGACCATGTCATGAATGATGTAATATGTGACATCATCAGCAGTGGATTGCGGGCGCGCAATTTATAGTGAGTCCAACTAACTATAACGTGTATAACTGGTGTGAAACTTATGGTTTTTTCAGTGAATTTCAAAGGTTTTTTAAATGCTAATTCCTAACTATAAAGATTGTGAAATCTATGGTTTTTTCAGTGAATTTCAAAGGTTTTTTAAATGCTAATTCCTAACTATAACAATTGTGAAACCTATGGTTGTTTCAGTGAATTTCAAAGGTTTCTTAAAAGCTAATTCCTTTGTATATTGAGTTTGTAACCTATGATTTATAAACAGAATTTTTTTTATTACCTGTTTTTTACAACTATTACATTTCTTTTTTCTTTTTTTTCACATGAATAATTTTTTCAATGTATTTTACATTTTTTTTTATCATATTGTCTTGTGGCGCACCGGTAAGCTCACCCGAGAGCGCAGTGAGAGCGATATTACCGCGTGCCGAAAAAAAAATATGTATTTAACTAAATAATAATGCAAGACATTCAGTAGCATACTTATAAAAGTAGTATTTTTGATTGTAAATACCCGTATTATAACTTATTTCCGTAATGTTAGTGAAACGTCATTTAGACGCACCGCGTCAGCGCCCACGTAAACGCCCCCGGAAGTGCCTACGTACGTGCCGCGTAAGCACACCCGGAAGCGCGTCAAGCGCGTCAAGTCATGTGACCTTAAAATAACTCTTTTCATTGGTTGTTAACAGTTTTTTTTACAACTAATGAAAACCGCACCCATTTCCTTCACTTCTTCTTTCACTTTGGAGACAGCAAGACCTGTTTTTTTCTGTCCTACCATGTTGTGTAAAGAATGGCTGCCAAAGCATCCAGCAGCAGTGAGGAGTTAGATGACTTCATTGAGGAAGAGCCTCCTCAGCCCAAGGTCAAGGAGCATTTTATTTGGAAGTTTTTTTCAATACCTGAAGGATAAAAAAAGGTGAATGCTTCCAAAGTTGAATGCAAAATCTGCAAAACTGTGTTTTCCTGAGGAGACCCTAGAAGGAAGTACAGTTTTGGCAATTCAACAATGATTCGCCACGTCCAACGCATGCACCCCCAGAACTATGCCCGGGAGAGTGTCCTAGACCTGGCACGTAAACCCCCAAGGGATGGTGCCTCTACATCTACAGGAGGAGCCACAACATCAGGGAGAGGACGTGCAGTGGAATTGGAGATGATTCCGAACATTCAACGTGTTTTTAGCGACATTATTATAAAGTCCAAGCAATGCGATGAAATGCTTTGCTATGGTGAGCAGAGCATCAAGCTCATTGCACGCAAGAGGCAAGAACACCGCTGCCTTCCCCAGCCTTAATTTTTCCCCTTTTTTTGCTCCTGTTGAGCAGTTGTGCATTCCCTGTTTTTGTTTTTCTTCAGAAAAAAACATAAAAAGAAGAAAAAAACAGTTATTTTTAGAACTACCTCCAATTCTCAAAAAAGAGCTGTATTCTTAACAAATTCAAAAGGAGTAACTGTAGAGAGGAAAGGAAAAATGAGTGAGAAAGCAAAGAAAGGGACGAGAGGGGAAGGGAAGTGAAGTAGGGGGACTGAAAGAAGGTGAGTGTGGGAGGTGAGTGAGCAGAAGGGGAGTGAACAAGGGGAATGAGGATAAGTGAAGAAAATGTAGTAAAGGAACATGGGGTGTAGAAGGGTAAGAAAAGAGCAGTGATTATGAGGAAAGAGTGGAGATACAGACTGGATAAAGGTGAGTGTGAGACAAGGGGAGTAAGAAAGTGAAGAGACAGAGAAAGTGAAAGAAAAAGTGAGAGTAGAGGACTGAGTGAGGGAGGAAAGAAACATAAGTGAGGGAGTGTGGCTGAGTTATAGGGAGTGAGCGTGATAGAAGAGGAGTGACAGACTAAGGGGTCGGAGAGAATGAGGCTAACAGAGAGAGAATGAAGGAAGAGGAGTGTAGAACTAAGAGGACAGAGGGAGTAAGACAAGGAGTTAGTGAAGTGGAGTAAGGAAAGTAAGGGAAGGGAAAAGAGTGAAGGAGTGAAGAAAGGGAAGAGAGAGGAAGGAAAATAAAGGAGAAGGTCTGAAAGAAGGTGAGTGTGGGAGTGTGGCTGAGTTATACGGAGTAAGAGTGACAGAAGAGGAGTGAGAGACTAAGGGGATGGAAAAAATTAGGCTAACAGAGAGAGAATGAGGGAAGGGGAGTGTAGAACTAAGAGGACACAGGGAGTAAGAGAAGGAGTTAGTAAAGTGGAGTAAGGAGAATAAAGGAAGGGAAAAGAGTGAAGGAGCAAAAGAAGGGAAGAGAGAGGAAGGAAAGTAAAGGAGAAGATCTGAAAGAAGGTGACTGTGGGAGTATGGCTGAGTTATAGGGAGTGAGTGTGACAGAAGAGGAGTGAAAGAGTAAGAGGATGGAGAGAATGAGGCTAACAGAGAGAGAATGAGGGAAGGGAAGTCTAGAAAGTAGAGGACACAGGGACTGTGAGAAGCAGTTAGTGAAGTGGAGTAAGGACAGTAAGGGAAGGGAAAAGAGTGAAGGAGCGAAGGAAAGGAAGAGAGAGGAAGAAAAGTAAAGGAGAAGGTCTGAAAGAAGGTGAGTGTGGGAGTGTGGCTGAGTTATACTGAGTGAGTGTGACAGAAGAGGAGTGAGAGACTAAGGGTAGGGAAAAAATTAGCATAACCGAGAGAGAATGAGGGAAGGGGAGTGTAGAACTAAGAGGACACAGGGAGTAAGAGAAGAAGTTAGTAAAGTAGAGTAAGGAGAATAAAGGAAAAGAAAAGAGTGAAGGAGCAAAAGAAGGGAAGAGAGAGGAAGGAAAGTAAAGGAGAAGGTCTGAAAGAAGGTGAGTGTGGGAGTATGGCTGAATTACAGGGTGTGAGCGTAACAGAGGAGGAGTGAGACACTAAGGGGATGGAGAAAATGAGACTAACAGAGGGAAAATGAGGGAAAGGGAGTGTTGAACTAAGAGGACAGATGGAGTAAGAGAAAGAGTTAGTATAGTGGAGTAAGGACAGTAAGAGAAGGGAAAAGAGTGAAGGAGGGAAAGAAGGGAAGAGAGAGAAAGGAAAGTAAAGAGAAGAGTAGTGAGGTTAAAGAAAAGAGTATAGAGAAAGGTAATTTTGTACATCAGACTTACCTTATAAGTAATGTAAACTTATTTACATATTTTCAGTAAATTTCATATCTGTGAAAGAGCAAAAAATAATAATAATTTTTTTTTATATATATATTTTACAATACAAGAGACAAAGTAGGAGATTAAAAGTAATAAAAGGGTAGTAAAAGATTAAGTAGGAGTGAAGGACTCAGAAATGAAAACAAAGGAATGGTGAAGGTCAGAGCGAGTGAAAAAGAAATAGAGGTAGAGCAAATTACTTAAAGGATAATGACATGGATACATTCAGTGACAGAGAAGAAGAGCAGGGGAGAGAAATGAAGTGAAAGTGAGTAAGATAGTAATGGAATGTGCATTAGGAAAACTAATGAAAGAAAGGGGAGTAAAGAAAGGGGAGTGAGTGACAGAGAAGCAGGAGTGAATAACGGTGGATTAATGACAATGAGGCATGGATGGTGAGTGAGGGGCAATGTAGGGTCATAAGATAGTGAGGAGATTAAGGGAGTGAAGGTAACAGAGAGGGAGTGAGGGAAGACACGTAAGAATATGAGAGAACAGAGGAGTAAGAGAAAGAGTGAATAAAGGACAGTAAGGTGATTAAGGGAAGGAGAATGACTGAGACAGCAAAGGAAGTGAAAAAAGGGAAGAAAAGTGAAGCAAAGGGACTGGGAAAAAAGTGAGTGTGTGAAGAGAGAAAGAGGAAGGGGAGTTAAGGAAGATGAATGAGAATAACTGAAGGAACTTGAGTAAGGGAACAAGGGTGAGGGAGGGTGAGTGAAGGGCAGTGAAATTGAAGAAAACGGAAAGATAGACAGAGGATAAAAGCAAGTGAGCATGAGATAAAGGAAGTGAAGGAGTGAGAACATCGAGGTAGTGATAGTGAAGGAATGATTGGCAGAAAGGAACTGAGTGAGAGAGCAAAGAAAGGCAAGTAAGGGAGAGTAGGTGAGTTTTAGGGAGTAAGCGCGTTGGAAGAGGAGTGAGAGAGTGAGAGGATCGACAGAGTGAGACTAAGAGAGACGAAGTGAGGAAAGGAGAGTGAGGATGTGTGAAGACAGAGGAAGTGAGAAAAGGAGTGAGTGAAGTGGAGTAAGGTGTGTGAGAAAAAGGGAATTATTAAAGGAACAAAGAAAAGAAAGAAGGGTAAAGTAAGTGAATTAGAGTGACTGACAGCTGGAAAGTGGTGTATGGGAGAGAGCGAAAGGGTTGTGAAGGATTGGAGAATGAGGATAAGTGAGTAAAGTGGAATAAGAGAAGGGAGGTGAGGGAGAGTGAGAAAAGGCAAGTGAGGGTGAGTTAAAAGGAGTGATAGACGGTGGAAATAGGTGAGTGAGCATAAGAGAAGTGGAAAATAATATATATTAGATAATACAAACTACAAAATAATTTGTACAACATGTTATATGGTTTATGTTTGCTGTTCTCAGAATATATTGAATTTCACTTTAAACAGGGACTTCAATACTACTCATCATATTACAGCGGGCAAAAAAAAACACGATCAAAATGATTGTGTTTAAAAAACCCATAGTACGTTTGAATAAATAATTACAAATTTTGAAAAAAACATATCTTAACTCACTTTTGATCCATGTACTTTTCCACGAGGCCAAATAGTATATGGAATGTCCTTTTCTTTGAAAAATAGTCAACAATATTCCTAATCGCTCATTTACCTGAGTTTCTGAAAGAAAAGCTCCAACATCTTTTACATTATGAAGCAATAGTTTTATTTCCACCTCTAGCTTAATTATTACTAATATTTTCTATAATACTCACAGCACACACTATGTGAAATACACATACTACCTCTATCAGAATTACATGTTTTTGATTATCTTCATCACTGTCACTTGGAAAGTAATTTTGAACAGCAAACAACATTTTAATAACTGCTGCAATCTTCATAGGCCAATTACCTTTTCTAAAATTTCGGTTGTAAGAACACTAGGTAAGAATTTTGTAAGTCAGAAGGCAAACGTTGTTTGAACGTCAATTGAGTATCATTACAGCGATTCCATCCTTTATGACACTTTAAATAAGCTGTGTAATGTCCTGATGTTGTTGAAGGACCATCATGGTAAATGATTGCTGCAGTTGTAAAGGTTCTTCCTGAAATTGATAATTGAGAAGCAACAAATTTTTGTATTAAAGTTGTCAATTTAGTTCCATCAGGTCTACATCGTTGAAACATTAAAATTACATACTGTCCATATCTTTGTATAAATAATGTAGATAGCATTGCAGATTTACATTGAGTACAGATCATGCTTTGATTTGCTTGTCGAACTAGATTATTAAATGACACTGATTTGCAGTCTGGTAACATCAAATATATACATATTTCAGTGTCTATTGTAGTACTACTTGAAAAGGAGCAATTGTCGCAGTTATGCTGCCATTTATAAGAAAGGCCAGAAAGATTTTCTACATCGACACCTTCATCTTGTAAAACAACAAGCATATACATTAGAAATTCCTGACAATCTTGCTGAATATTCTGTGAAAATTGATTTAGACCAGAACATATGTCTAAAACATTTCGAATTTCAGAAACACTTTGTATTTTTGTTCTATTACTGCTACATTTGTCAAACACAGAATTTAATAAACAACAAAATGTTTGATCACGATTTTCAGCAATCTGTTCTTATACAGTTTGGAGAAAAAAACCAACGTTAAACACTACATTAGCATAGCAGTTCACACCAGCACTGTTTTCAAACTGAAATCCAACAACATCTTTACCTGAATCATTTTACTTTCTGCTTACAATTACTGGTTCATCTACTTTTTTCTTTTTTGCTACGACTTCACTACAATTTTTCTAATTTCTTCTTTTTCGGACTACCACATGCTTTTCAAATAGAGTATATTGAGGTAAATTTGGAGCATACTCTCTTCTGAACCTATTATATTCTTTTACACAATTTAGATCTGCATTTATCTTTGTCTCATCAAAATCAATCAAGTACAATCCAGATAAAGTTCTGACTCGAGATAAAGCCACATATGCCATACCCTCCTTGAACACAGAACCTCCAATATTCACCAAAGCAGTATCCACACTTAAACCTTGAGATTTATGAATAGTCACTGCATATGCCAAAGAAACAGGAAACTGTTTTCGGCTGACATATAAATGTTTCACAAGCAAAAATCGTGCAGAACTACAATTGATTTGTTGTACTTCTTCAATACCATAAAATGTAATATTTATAAATTCAATTCCATCTCTATTACGGTAATTCACAGAATCAACAAGATGACTCATTGCTCCATTTACTAAACCTCTTTCCACATGTAAATTCCGTCGTAAAATTATACGACAATTTAAACATGCATACAGTCTTTTCCAAACCAGCAGTTTTAGATATTGTCTTCTCTAAAGAATCAAATTTTGATTTCAACTTTTCAGACAAAACAGTAGTTGCTCCTACATCTTCTATTTTCTCAATAGCTTCCAGTTTCACAATCTCTTGATTTTCCAACTTTAACATGTTGTTGTTGAAGATTGAACATTCTTTTAGAGTTGGCATCAAGCATATAACAGATTTGTTTTCTGGAATTTTCATAAAAATATTCTCTGGGAGAATGTTTTCTTTTGGAAACAAATTTGAAATTAATCGTCCATGTAAAGCTTCTTTGCCATGCTCAGTTAGTTTTCCAATTCTAACATCTTGTAGAATATTTTTATAATCTTCATCCTTTGCCTGTCACATATTTTGAAGCAGTTCTGCATATTTGAAATGTAACCATATATTTCCAATGCTTCCTAGGCCCTTCCTGGTATCTTCATGTGTAAGCATTTTAAACGCTGGCTGTCCTTTCACTGGAGTTAGTTGCAGTAGATCTCCAAAAACGATGATGTGTTTGCCACCAAATAACACATCTCACTCTGTTTTAAGCGCATTACATTTGATACCATGCTTTCTTCATCAATGATAAGAAGTTTCATTTTCTTTAGGACTCTTTAAACTTCCCAACATTCTTCTCCAGATAGCTTGTGGTATTGTAATTTATTATCATGCTCTACTGGCAGCATCAATAAGCGATGTAAAGTAATCCCTTTAATGTTGTGTGCTGCCAACCCAGTTGGAGCGGTAACAACACAAGACAGCGATGACTCCGTTCTTTTCTGCAGATACGTTGCAATTGCTTTAATCAGAAAACTTTTTCCAGTTCTTGCTTCTCCACTCACGTACAGTCGAACAGGTATAAATGATGTACATGAGCACTCTTTTTTTACTTGACATAAACCATGCTCAACGTGTTCTGTAACTTCGTCATATATTTGCCTCTGCTTAAAATGTAGTTCTTTTTCCAAATCTTCTAAGTTAACTACATCCTCCTGAACTAGTTACATGGCTCTTTCCACTTCATCCATAGCAGTGGCAGCTTCATTTTGTATAATTGGTCCTCCTAGTGGATCCTGACTCAATGAAGCAGAACTCTGACTGTCTTGAGAACTCTAGAAATCTCTGCTGCAATTGTAGCTTCTTGCTGTATTTCCTCGTTCAACATTTGCAGATAAGTTGAAAATACAGGACATTCTATGGTATCCTTGGTTGCATTGAATGAATCTTCATAAGTAAGAAAATCTCCAAGTAGTTCCTTTTCGCTACTTCAAGGCTTAAAGAGTTGCAAAAGACCGAAGTAATAAAATTCCCTTTTTTCCTGGAGATTCACAACTCAATTTTCAATGATTTATCTAATGGCCTTTTCTTTGTTTCACTAGACAGCCGTCAAATCCAATTACAGCATACACATCTTTATTGATGTCTTCTGTGACGTTCCTCTTAAAAGTATAGGTTTGCAGAACTCCATAGAGACAAACGTTCTCAAGATGACTACTTCTATTTGGATAGTATGTATCCAACATGTTTGTCTTCAAAATATCTGTACTGTCTGCTTCTTTCTCCTCCAAATACTCAATTTCTTGTACAGGTTTCAAAACTCGGTTTCGTGTTGCAACAAGACCTAGACTCACCCAAATGATGGTTCTAAATTTGGCATATAGACTTGCTGATGATAACCGATCAGAACATTCTTATGCTCCAATTTCTCGATGCGACAACATCTTCAGACTGTAACTGTATAATTTCTTGCTTAGACTCTTTTCATGTGAAATTTCCTCCCACATTTCTATTAGTTCCGTCTTTTCTGATTTTGTGATGTAAGACGTCACATATCGTGCCACAGCAATAGAGTTATCAGCAACATATTGAATATCCATGTTAGCATTCCACATGGACAAAATTACTGGGTTGTAGTCATTTATGTATTTGGACTCCTCATTTCTTCTTAGGTTGTGTGTATTTTTGGGTGATTTTCTTGTCACAGTATGTCGTAGAGAAGACATAAAATTATTCACTCTTCTTTCCGATTTTACTGGAGGTGGAAATGCAAAACGACATTTCGTGTAGAACTTGTCCTTGGATTTGTATTTTCAACAACAGTATTTACCACAACGATGGGTTTGAAAGCGTAAAACTTGATGTCTTAAATTGTTTTCTTCTATACTTTTCGGAACAGCACATGTAGAATACTGCTCAATGAAAATCATCACTTTCTCATCTGAATCTGTTACAAATTTTTTGGTGCATCTTTTATCTATAGCAGCATATGTATGTGAGGAGCACCTCTTGCTTGATACTCCTTTCTCCAAAAGAAATCCAACACCTCTCCAAGCGGAGGATGTCTTTTTGTTTGTAATAAAAGACATCATATCTTCAAACCTATGATTGAAATACCTGCATACATTAACTGGATCCAAAGAGCACAGTTCTCCAGGTGTTTTGTATTAAATATTTTCAATGTTTTTATTTGCCTCTCGTAGAAATTCAAGTAAGTCTTCCCAAGCATACTGAGCTCAGCTAAGAGTGAGGAATCATGTAGGAGTTCCTAAGTTTCTTAGCATACATTTCAATTCCCCATGACGACGGAACCAATACTCATTAGTACCACGCTGACATGCCATGAGATTAATTAGCTGAGATTCCAAAACACTGTCTTGCAGTTTCACTTTATCCATAAAGTCCCTTGCCGAAACATTTTGTAAATGTGCTCCACTTTTTAGTGTATGGTTTACTGCATAGGAAAGTCCAGACAAGTCACTCTCAAACAGTAGATGGAACAAATATGGAATACATTGACAAAACCTTGTATCTTCTGCATATAATCTTAAAGTCAGGTATTCAGATGCAGGAATTTGAACAGGTCGGTCGTCATATCGTCCATCTTCACCTGTTGGGGATAACTGTGGAAAACAACGAGCTTCCAAACTTTCTTCTCATAAACTAATAGGACTTCCTTTGGCTTCTTTCATTTGAAACACGTCAATAGCATTCCCCATTACTTTGGAATGCAATGGATGAACACTATAATGTTCATACATTTCTTCACTTCTAGAGACATCAACTTTTTCAATTTGCCCAGCTGAGAAATCAGTGTTGTCTTCTACAGTTGTTTCCTCTTCTTCCACATGTACATTTTTATAGTACTGATTATTTTTTACCATATACAACGTTGCCTTCTTGACTTTCCTAACATCCACTAATTCCTGCCAGATGTTATTACTCTTTGTCGGAACACCATTAACTAGAATACCCAGAGGTTCCTCTTCTACTTTTTCGACACCAATTGTTTCAATATTTTTCTTAAAAACTAGAGGCAAATAAACAACTCTTCCCTTTAATCCTCTCTGTAAATCTGAAGGAGGCAATTTCCCTGTCTTAGGCTCCATACGAACAATAGCATGAAAAGGATGCACACATTGAATTAGAATAGACTCATACGTATTTAAATCCATCAATTCAGAATGAATGGCTACCAACTGCAGATTATTATGAACAGCTCTAGCTGGCATTCTGTTTTCATTTAATTTATTATAACAATATTTACAAATACGTTGATCAGAACCCAAATCTAAACAATTTTCTACCAACCAACAAATAAGTTGCAAAATCCTTCCACTCAGTATTATTTATCTTTTTGCTTTTTACAAATAAGTTGCAAAATCCTTCCACTCAGTATTATTTATCTTTTTGCTTTTTACATATAAATCAACTAATCTAGTTTGATGCTTATAATGAGTTTGTCGACAACACTCACAAGTACAATTAGGCCTTTCACTTGAATTGACCTTAAACTTTGTAATTTCATGTTCAAATTTTTCTGTACTTGAAATCTCTACATTCTCTTCTACATTACTTTCTATTACTCTGTCAATTTTTGCACTGTCCTCTTTTTCACCAAAGTAACAAAACTCAATTTCTTCACAAATATTTTTCACATCTAATTCTGATCCATGCAAAAGAGCACTGTTTAACTGTTTTAGTTTAAGTGCTGGACTTTTTGCATAAGACAACCTTCTCACTAATTTCCTCACTTTATTATGATGCACTGCTCACATCCTAAAATGGTGAAAAACACTCTGACATACTTTTCTTGAAAGACAATCTAGTGAATGCCCATGCAAACCTGTTTTTTCTCTCACTTTACAAGGATCTAGCTCTTGTAAAATTTACATTTTTTGTTTTACATTTTCCTTAGTATATGTCCGAAAGAAACTGCTAAACAAAACAATTGAATCCTGTTGCAGACTACAAATACTACTACAATCCAAAAAATACACTGGAGCCTTAGGACATCTCTCTATAACTTCATCAGCTAACACCTCTTCTGTATTTCTAGGCACAATCTTTTCTTTTTCAACCGGACAACCGTCCTTCACCTCATATGCTCGACCACCGGTTTCAACTGCATGCACCAAATCATTATCCTGAAAGTAACTTTCTTCATAAAAAAATGGCTCACACCTTGAACTATGCTTCCATTTTTCAGAAAAAACATCACAAAAATTAGTCCGATTAATTACTCTCCTCCAATTACATTTTGATTTGAACACATTGATTACTTTATATAGTGTACAAATTATATTCATTAGTAAACTAAACAATTTATTTTTCACTTTAAATGCTTCATCCACAATCTTAACTATGTTTTTTTTTTTCTTGTAAAAAGTGGTCTTTTTTTATACCTCTTTACATTTTTTAATAAAGTGCTTATAATTCTGTTGTAAAACATTCGTCTACGAATTTCAACGAATTAAGATGTTCTTCTATTGGTATACAGAACTTCATCTCCTTGTAGAGATCTAACATTTTCGGAGGCACATACTTTCTTCTTTGAAATTAAAGGTGTCTTACTTTTCGTTGAAGTCACATGTTTTATTTTTTGACATTTCAATAAGTTCCTGAAAACATTTTTAGTTTGCTTATCAGGAGCATTATTTTTTATCACTGAAGATTTTGTTTTGGATGAGTCTTGTATTTGTCTTTCCTTAGACCTAAAATCCATTTTATACTGCTTTTCACGTCTTTGTTTGGATGGCATATTGTTTTTCCTTTGTATAGATGATTATAATATGTGTTAAAGTAAAAAATACATATTATAGACCACTACAAACATATTACATAGCAATTATAATAAGTAAACAATATAAACACTAGTATACAAAAAAAGGCTGATTTACATTACATGTGCTTTGCTTTGTATTAAAAATGATCATGTGCCTGAGATCACACTGTGAGTGAAGCTTGATTCACCCATCAGTGTGATCTTAGGCAGAGACACACATACTATTTGCAGACAGAGACATGGTAGGTTATATGTAACATTCTGATCATGTGCCTAAGATCACACTGTGAGTCAAGCATGATTCACCCATCAGTGTGATCTTAGGCAGAGACACACATACTATTGGCAGAGACAGACATAGTAGATTATATGTCTATGTAGTAGATTATATGTAACATTCTAAACATGTGCCTAAGATCACACTGTGAGTCAAGCTTCATTCACCCATCAGTATTATCTTAGGCAGAGACACACATACTATTGGCAGAGACAGACATAGTAGATTATATGTCTATGTTGTAGATTATATGTAACATTCTGAGCATGTGCCTAAGATCACACTGTGAGTCAAGCTTGATTCACCCATCAGTGTGATCTTAGGCATAGACACACATACTGTTTGCAGAGACAGACATGGTAGATTATATGTAACATTCTGAGCATGTGCCTTAGATCACACTGTGAGTCAAGCTTGATTCACCCATCAGTGTGATCTTAGGCAGAGACACACATACTGTTTGCAGAGACAGACATGGTAGATGATATGTATATGTAGTAGATTATATGTAACATTCTGAGCATTTGCCTAAGATCACACTGTGAGTCAAGCTTGATTCACCCATCAGTGTGATTTTAGGCAGAGACACACATACTATTTGCAGAGACCGACATGGTAGATTGTATGTAACATTCTGCTCATGTGCCTAAGATCACACTGTGAGTCGAGCTTGATTAACCCATCGGTGTGATTTTAGGCAGAGATACACATACTAGTGGCAGAGACAGACATAGTAGATTATATGTCTATGTAGTAGATTATATGTAACATTCTGAGCATGTGCCTAAGATCACACTGTGAGTCAAGCTTGATTCACCCATCAGTGTGATCTTAGGCAGAGACACACATACTATTTGCAGAGACAGACATGGTAGATTATATGTAACATTCTGATCATGTGCCTAAGATCACACTGTGGGTCAAGCTTGATTCACCCATCAGTGTGATCTTAGGCAGAGACACACATACTATTGGCAGAGACAGACATAGTAGATTATATGTCTATGTAGTAGATTATATGTAACATTCTGAGCATGTGCCTAAGATCACACTGTGAGTCAAGCTTGATTCACCCATCAGTTTGATCTTAGGCAGACACACACATACTATTGGCAGAGACAGACATAGTAGATTATATGTCTATGTATTAGATTATATGTAACATTCTGAGCATGTGCCTAAGATCACACTGTGAGTCAAGCTTGATTCACCCATCAGTGTGATCTTAGGCAGAGACACACATACTATTGGCAGAGACAGCCATAGTAGATTATATGTCTATGTAGTAGATTATATGTAACATTCTGAGCATGTGCCTAAGATCACACTGTGAGTGAAGCTTGATTCACCCATCAGTGTGATCTTAGGCAGAGACACACATACTATTGTCAGAGACAGACATAGTAGATTATATGTAGGCTGTCCTGTTTTCAGTTTCTATTTTTGGGAAATTCTGGTGGGGTTTTTTCAGTGTTTTCAATATCTTAAAAAACAGTTGTTATCAGTGGTTACACATTTTCACGCCACTAAAAACAACAGAAAAAGTGTTTTTCCGGTGTTTACGGAACATTTTGCTTTCATCATTGCTTGCTTTCTGCACTGAAAGAACATGGTATATAGACAGTGTACGTATAGTGTATATGAGGTCCAAAGAGATTTTTGCAAATTAATCGTATTGTAGCACACCATACAATACTTCTTCAATGAGTCTTTGGTCATGTGCGCTTGCGCTTTCCTTCCCATGTAAACTTCTGAGAAAAGGCCCTCTCAGCATTCATAGCCACTTGGGCTGAGAACCGTCAGCTAAGGGGCACATTTGCGATGACTCTTTCTTTGATGCCACATAAAGCACAAAATGATAAATATTTGCATTTTAGTTCCTGGTCATAAGAAAACAGTGCACCAGAATGGACTAAAAAGTCAATAGCATTCCTCATTAACTCTGAAGATTGTAAAGATGCTTTCAGCATACCATCTAGGAAGTGGCAAGGATCTCCTACAGGGAATCACTTCAGCTCGGGTATCAATTTTGACAAGTCATCACACACATTTTTTTATTTACGTAGCTGAATCAATACAAATACAAACAATATCACTCCAATCTTTGTTGAACTTGGAAAGAACCTTTTTTGCAGAGCATAACAAGTGACAATGCGTTCCATATTTTCCAGAAGTCTGGTGTCACGTTTTCACCACTATCCCAGATGCTTGGTGATATATATACTTGTCACTATACCTTGCATTTAATATTTAAAGCCTGAGGTGATGGCAATTACCCTACTATCAATACTGACCCACTAGAAACTATGGTCTGATATATTAAGGGTGTTTACCCATTCTCTGTGGGCAAATGTGATGACACATATTAGGAAAGATTTTTATGAAACTAGCCATTTTACCTATCAGTGAAAGAATCAAATGCAGCCAAAATATCAAATGTGAGTTTGATATGTCCTGATTCTCTACAGTTTATATAATAATTAAACTAAACCTAAAACGTGAAACTAAACCCTGAATCTTTAGACCAAAGGCCATAAAACTGAAAAAAGTAAAAGGAAGAAAAAACAATATTTTTGTGGCATCATTAAAGAATAAAACTCAAGCAGAATAATGTTAGCCAGTCTTTCTTACTGCTAGCTTGTAAAACAAAGTTACATTTTATTGACTCCTTCAGTAAGAACAAAATGACTCTTTCACTTTCTTTTTCCTTTCTTTGAATGGCATTTAGTTTGTGGTTGTGCAGGTGTTTTTTCAGTGTTTATATGTTTTTACCGGTGAGGGCTATTTTTCTTTCAGTGGGGTTTTATCAGTTAAAATAGGTTTAAACCTAAAACCCCACAGCCTAATTATATGTCTATGTAGTAGATTATATGTAACATTCTGATCATGTGCCTAAGATCACACTGTGAGTCAAGATTGATTCACCCATCAGTGTGATCTTAGGCAGAGTCACACATACTATTGTCAGAGACAGACATAGTAAATAATAATATCTCTATGTAGTAGATTATATGTAACATTCTGAGCATTTGCCTAAGATCACACTGTGAGTCAAGCTTGATTCACCCATCAGTGTGATTTTAGGCAGAGACACACATACTATTTGCAGAGACCGACATGGTAGATTGTATGTAACATTCTGCTCATGTGCCTAAGATCACACTGTGAGTCGAGCTTGATTAACCCATCGGTGTGATTTTAGGCAGAGACACACATACTAGTGGCAGAGACAGACATAGTAGATTATATGTCTATGTAGTAGATTATATGTAACATTCTGAGCATGTGCCTAAGATCACACTGTGAGTCAAGCTTGATTCACCCATCAGTGTGATCTTAGGCAGAGACACACATACTATTGGCAGAGACAGACATAGTAGATTATATGTCTATGTAGTAGATTATATGTAACATTCTGAGCATGTGCCTAAGATCACACTGTGAGTCAAGCTTGAATCACCCATCAGTTTGATCTTAGGCAGAGACACACATACTATTGGCAGAGAAAGACATAGTAGATTATATGTCTATGTATTAGATTATATGTAACATTCTGAGCATGTGCCTAAGATCACACTGTGAGTCAAGCTTGATTCAACCATCAGTGTGATCTTAGGCAGAGACACACATACTATTGGCAGAGACAGCCATAGTAGATTATATGTCTATGTAGTAGATTATATGTAACATTCTGAGCATGTGCCTAAGATCACACTGTGAGTGAAGCTTGATTCACCCATCAGTGTGATCTTAGGCAGAGACACACATACTATTGTCAGAGACAGACATAGTAGATTATATGTCTATGTAGTAGATTATATGTAACATTCTAAGCATGTGCCTAAGATCACACTGTGAGTCAAGCTTGATTCACCCATCAGTGTGATCTTAGGCAGAGACACACATACTGTTTGCAGAGACATAGTAGATTATATGTAACATTCTGAGCATGTGCTTAAGATCAAACTGTGAGTGAAGCTTGATTCACCCATCAGTGTGATTATAGGCACATGGCCAGAATGTTACATGTAATCTACCATGCCTTTAAAAAACACGTACTTCCATATTTTTAAAGACATCAACTAAGCATACCTTTTTACCAGAAAACATTTTCTATTGTAGCCCCTTCAAATGACCACTTCAAAGCAAAGCAGAAACCCAACTCATTTTCAAAATAGATTTCCAATACGCACCATACAATTTTTAAACAGCATTACAAAAAAACATAACACACAATGCAAGAATAAATAAGAACAATATGCTTCTTAATCTTCCCTATACTGCACACAGCAGTATATCTTCAATAAATGAATCATATATCAGATAAGACACAGGCACAGAGTAAAGTGAGACACAAGCAAAGAATACTCTTTAAGCTAATTAGGGCAAACTGTTACAAAGCACAGGTGACATTATTGAAAAATGTAAAAATGTTTTCTCTTATTTCAAACACAAAGTCAGTATGATGCTTCACCAAAATTTAAAAAGCAGACTTTTTCCCAGAAAATATTTTCCACACTAAATCGTTTTTGACACAAAGCACAGCTTATTTAAATGACCACTACAGAAACAAAGCAGAAACCTAACTCATTTTCAAAATACATTTCCAATATGCACCATTCTATTTTTAAACAACATTACAAACTAACATGACACAAAATGCAAGAATAAAGAAGCACAAGATGCTTCTTAATCTTTCCCATAGTGCATACAGCGCTCTATCTTTTTTAAAAGACTCATTACTCACCTTTAAAAATGCTTTGAAAGATTTAGAACAGTGTCAGTCACACACAACACATATTCTAAAGCCGAATCTCTGAATAATGCTTCTTTAACTGGAGCCTCAGAATAATGGCACAGATTCTTTCTCAATACAGACCCATATTCTTGTACATAACCTATGACAATTCTTCCAAAACAAGTTCAAAACCAAACTGCACATTTTAATTGGTTGTACATTTGAACACTTTCAAACTCACATAACATTCACCCATCCCCCACTGCTCATTCACCCTGTTACCATGGTAACTCACTCCTAACCCAGCACACAGTGCAGAAGTTCATCATACTATGTTGCAAAAAATACAGCAAGGGTGTTTGACCTCTCAATGTACTAGCTAATCAACTGCAATGTTTCTTTAAATGACTTTTTCTCAACCACTGAAATGACTTTTTACAAAATAATAGCATGCACCCTAATTTTCAGTGGAGATTTTAAAGAAACAAGTTCAAGTTCAAGTTCAGGAATTTGTATAGCGCACTACTCACCCAGAGGGTCTCAAGGCGCTTGAGGGAGGGTAAGTGCATTACTTATCGAATAGCCAGGTTTTTAGTTGCTTTCTGAAGGAGAGTTCAAGCTCAAGTTAAATCATTTGTATAGCGCACTACTCACCCAGAGGGTCTCAAGGCGCTGGGGGAAGGGGTTCAATATTTGTCGAATAGCCAGGTGTTGATTTATTTTCTGAAGGAGATGTGGTTCTGAGTAACCATTAAGGCGGAGGTGGGTGGGGAGAGAGTTCCAGGTATTGGCAGCCAGGAAGGAGAAGGATCTGCCACCCATGGTGCATTTCCGGATGCAAAGGATTGCGGCGAGGGCTTGATTGGACGATGTTAGTTGGCGGGTGGGTTTGTAGAAGGACAGTCGAGTGTTGAGGCATTCGGGTCCTAGGTTGTAGAGGGCTTTATATGCGTGGGTGAGAAGGCGAAAAGTAATTCTTTTGTTGACGGGTAGCCAGTGGAGGTCTTTTAGATGTCCGGAGATGTGATCTTGGCGTGGGATGTCTAATATGAGTCTTGCTGACGCGTTTTGGATGCGCTGGAGTTTTTTCTGTAGTTTTGCTGAGATTCCTGCGTATAGTGTGTTACCATAATCCAGTCAACTCGTGACCAAAGCGTGGGTGACAGTCTTTCTTGTCTCGAGGGGGATCCAGCGGAAGATCTTTTTGAGAATGCGAAGTACGTTGAAGCAGGAGGACGAGACGGCGTTGACTTGTCTGGACATCGAGAGAGAGGAGTCTAGGATGAAGCCAAGGTTACGTGCATGGTCTGTGGGTGTGGGTGCTGCACCCAGAGCGGAAGGCCACCAAGAGTCATCCCAGGCTGAGGGGGAAGATCCTAGGATGAGCACTTCCGTTTTGTCTGAGTTGAGTTTAAGGCAGCTATGTTTCATCCATTCAGCTACTTCTTTCATGCCTTCGTGAAGGTTGGTTTTGGCGGTGTTGGGGTCTTTGGTGAGGGAAAGGATTAACTGGGTGTCGTCGGCGTAAGAGATGTTGTTAAGGTTGTGTTGACGCGCAATGGAGGCGAGAGGACTCATGTAGACGTTGAAGACGTCTACATGAGTCCTCTCTGAGTCCTCTATGAGTGCTGTTGACCGTCTGGACTCGTGCCAAAGCGCTCGCTCCCCACGCCTCCTGATTCCTGAACATAGCGCCTACTGCTGGAGCGCTTTCCCTGAAGCGCTTTCCCTGCTCTCTGCTACTGCAACTTCTAAACTGCACTGCCCTGCTATCGGCATTTGGTATCGTAGCCTGCTGCTTTTTCAAATTACTATTGTCAGCCCACTCTGCCGGTCATAGCGCATCACACCGTAGCGCCACACCTAAATGATCTGTTCTTGAGCGTGACAGTACCGAGACATTGAAACAGCCTGCTCTTGCTTTTACTGTTTTATTTGGCATTTCAGATTGTTTACCTCGCCTCAGTTTCGTTTTCTCTCCCCGACCACTGTCTTGTTGTTGTGCTTCCCTTGGCCCGCCTACCCTCCCCGCTACTGCCTCCCAGCTGCCCCTCCCACGCTCCGCCCCCCTCCACTCTCCATTAAAGACTGATAACCCAACGTGCAGCGGTCACGCGCAGCGGTCGCGCCGAAGGTGCGTTAAAGGTAAGCCCGTCTACGCCCATCCGCGCCTGGACCGCGCCCAGCGCCAGACCCCCTGTTCCCTGCCTCACCCACCCCTCCCGCATTACTTACGACGCCACCACCCTCCTAGCAGTAAACCCCAGACGACTCCCTAACTGCGCCCAAGCAGCACCAGGACACACCCATGGACCCTTCACCTGCCTCTCCTGCAAATTCTCCTGCATCGAGACCCCCACCAAACCCACAAACACCAAACAAAGATCCAACACCAACCACCTTAAATGCATCCTTCTCAACACCCGCTCGGTTCACAAACACGCCATCGACCTCTGGAATCTACTCGGACATCGCCTTCCTAACAGAAACCTGGATGAATGCCTCCTCAGCTCCAGACATCACCATAGCCATCCCGGACGGCTACAAGGTCATCCGTAAGGACCGCACCATCCAAAGAGGTGGAGGCATCGCCATCATCCACAAGAACACCATCCGCGTCTCAACCAGCCCAGAAGACAACTTCGCTACCGCCGAACACCTTCACTTCCAGATCCACACCGACCCAAAGACCACACTCAGAGGCACCCTCCTCTACAGGCCACCAGGACCCCGTACAAAGTTCAGCGAAGACATCCCTGATTTCATCACCCTACACACCCTCCTCTCGGAAGAATACATTCTACTGGGAGACCTCAATTTCCACCTAGAAAAGAGCAACAACAGTAACACCACCACCCTTCTGGACAAATCTCGCCAACCTCAGACTCAAACAACTTGTCAACACCCCCACACACTATGCTGGACACACACTCAACCCTATCTTCACTTCCAGCAAGCATATCTCCTTCACTCACACCACACCCCTCCACTGGACGGACCACAGTTGCATCCACTTCATTTACAATAAGACCACGATCCACAACCACCCTCAACCAACTCTGCGAAGAAATTGGAAAAAAATCACCATCGACCAGATTTCCACATCGCTTCTTCAAAAACCCCCTGCCTATTCAACGAACCCTAACCAAGCCGCCATCAACCTCACACAATGGTTAACCCAAACGGCCGACAAACTAGCACCCTTGAAAAAACATCAAATCAAGCAAGGAAGCAAGAACGCCCCCTGGTTCAACGAAGACCTTAAGAAATCCAAGAAGCTCTGTCGTTCCCTTGAGAAAATTTGGAAAAAAGACCCAAACACTATCACCCAAGCCGCCTTCAAAAACGCCACCCGCAAACACTACCAAATAATCCGGACAGCCAAGAAATCAGCACTCAAAGACCGACTAGACAACCACGCCCACAACAGCAAGGAACTTTTCAACATCATCAAAGAATTCACCAACCCCACCGCCAGCTCAAACGACATCACCCCCTCTCAAATCCTCTGCGACTCCCTCGCCTCATTTTTCCATGACAAAATCGCCAACATTCATAACAGCTTTGACAACCAACCCGCAAACCAGTCCACACCACTCACCTCCGAACCTGTACCTCCTCCGAACAACCTTTTCGACTGGAACCCAATCACCACAGAAGACACCATTCGCCTGATGAACTCCATCCACTCAGGATCCCCTACAGACCCATACCCTCATCACATCTTCAACAAAGCAATCTCCATCATCGCACCCCATCTCCGAGACGTGATCAACTGCTCCCTCAACTCCGCCACATTCCCAGAAAGCTGGAAACACGCCGAACTCAGCACCCTTCTGAAGAAACCCACAGCTGACCCCAACAAACTCAAAAACTACCGCCCCATCTCGCTCCTCCCATTTCCTGCCAAAGTCATTGAGAAAGCCATCAACAATCAGCTCGCCGCCTTCCTCAAAACGAACAAATCTCTCGACTCCTCACAGTCTGGCTTCCGAGCCAAACACAGCACCGAGACCGCCCTCATCGCAGCAACAGACGACATTCGAACACTACTGGACAACGGAGACACAGTCGCCCTGATCCTCCTTGACCTCTCTGCAGCCTTCGACACAGTCTGCCACAGCACCCTGATACAACGCCTCAGAAACATTGGAATTCAAGGAAAAGCATTGGACTGGATCATCTCGTTCCTCGCTGTGGACGGTTAAGGGTCAGGGTTGTTTTGTAGCTGAAGTGAACACAGCTGTGGTCCGTCCAGTGGAGAGCAGTAGTGCGATCGAAGGAGATGTGCTTGCTGGAGGTGAAGATGGGGTCGAGTGTGTGTCGGGCTACATGGGTGGGGGTGTCCACAAGTTGTTTGAGTCCGAGATTGGCCAGGTTGTCCAGAAGGGTGGTGGTGTTGCTGTCGTGTTTGTTTTCAAGGTGGTAGTTGAGGTCTCCTAGTAGAATGTAGTTCTCGGAGGCGAGGGCGTGTGGGCTGACGAAGTCCGTGATGTCATCGCTGAATTGAGAGCGGGTACCTGGAGGCCTGTAGATGAGGGTGGTCCTGGGGTCGGCGTGGATCTGAAAGTGGAGATGTTCGGCGGTTGCAAGATTGTCGTCGGAGTTGGTTCTGATTTTGATGGTGTTTCTGTGGACGATGGCGATGCCTCCTCCTGTTTGATTGGTGCGGTCTTTTCGGATAACCTTGTATGTGTCCGGTATGGCTATGGCGATGTCGGGTGCTGATGATGTGTTCATCCATGTTTCTGTAAGGAAGGCGATGCCCGGTGACGCAGTGTCGAGAAGGTCTCAGAGATCCGTTGCGTGTCTGTTACCGAGCGGGTGATGAGCAGGATGCACTTCAGGCGGTTATAGTCGGGGATGTGTATGGAGGAAGTGGGTTTGGTGAGGGTCCTGGAACAGTTGAACTTGCAGGAGAGGCAGGCGAATGGGCCGTGGGTACGTCCTGGGGTGGCTTCGCAGCATTGTGGAGTGCGTCCGGGGTTGAGGGTGAGAAGAGTTGCGGCATCGTATGTGATTCTAGTGGGCTGGGTACGGTGGGGACCAGGGGGTCTGGCGCTGGGCGCAGACGGGTGTAGACGGGCTTACCTTTGGCGCACCTTCGGCGCGACCGCTGCGCGTGGACGCTGACCGTAGGTCCATCTGTCATAAATGGAATTAGGAGGGGGGCCGCAGGGAGGTGTGCTCGGGGTGGAGGGCGGGCTGGCAGGCACAACAACAAACAAAATGTCCGCTAATCTCAGCACAGGCACCACGATATCGGCAGAAGCAGGAATTGAATCTGCAATGTGGGCAGAGGCGCAGATACTCTTGGAAGCAGGCAGAGTCAACAGCTGTTACTAGCGCAGCAGGCACTTTAATATTTTACTCGCGCTACCGGAAAAGCAATCACTCGCGCGATGTGGGCTGAGGGTATAGCTTAAGCAGCGCTACTAGAATGCTAAACACAAACACTGGTGGCAATATCTCCTCAAGCGCTACGATACCCAGTTTCCAGGGAGCCTGGGGATCGGCCGATGCTGCACGAGTCTGAACGAGTGGTTCTGTGTAAGTCGGAGGTGAGTGGGGAGAGAATTCCAGGTTTTGGCCGCTAAGTAGGAGAAGGATCTTCCTCCCATGGTGGATCTGTGGATGGGCGGAATTGCGGCGAAGGCTAGTTTGGATGATCGTAGTTGGCGGGTGGGAGTGTAGAAGGACAGTCGTGTGTTGAGGCATTCGGGTCCTAGGTCGTAGAGGGCCTTGTGTGCGTGGGTGAGGAGACGGAACGTTATTCTCTTGTTAACGGGGAGCCAGTGGAGATCCTCCAGGTGACCGGAAATGTGAGCATGACAGGGGATGTCCAGTATGAGTCTGGCTGAGGCGTTTTGGATGCGTTGGAGTTTTTTCTGTAGTTTAGCTGTGGTGCCGGCGTAAAGGGTATTTCCATAATCTAGTCGGTTGGTGACCAATGCGTGGGTGACTGTCTTTCTTGCTTCGGTGGGGATCCAGCGGAAGATTTTTTTGAGCATGCGTAGGATGTTGAAGCATGAAGAAGAGACGGCGTTGACTTGTCTGGTCATCGAGAGGGAGGAGTCTAGGATGAAGCCCAGGTTACGTGCGTGATCTGTAGGTATGGGTGCTGTGCCCAGGGCCGGTGGCCACCATGAGTGGTCCCAGGCAGAGGGGGATGATCCTAAGATGAGGACTTCCGTTTTGTCCGAGTTAAGTGAAGATCCTTGTGGTACACCACAGATGACTTCGGTGGCCTATGATTTGAATGGGGGGAGGCAGACTCTCTCGGTTCTTCCGGCGAGGAACGAGATGCTCCAATCCAAAGCTTTCCCTTGAATTCCTACATTGTTGAGGCATTGTATGAGTGTGCTATGACATACTGTGTCGAAGGCGGCGGAGAGGTCGAGTCGGATGAGGGCAACTGTTTAACCGTTGTCCAGTAGCGTTCGGATGTCGTCTGTAGCTGCGATGAGGGCGGTTTCGGTGCTGTGTTTGGCTCGGAAGCCGGACTGTGAAGGGTCGAGGGAATTGTTGGATTCAAGGAGGGCGGCGAGCTGACTATTGACGGCTTTCTCAATGACTTTGGCAGGAAATGGGAGGAGTGAGATGGGGCGGTAGTTCTTAAGTTCAGAGGGGTCTGCTGTGGGTTTCTTCAGAAGGGCGCTGAGTTCGGCATGTTTCCAGCTTTCCGGGAAGGTAGCGGAGTTGAAGGAACAGTTGATGACATCGCGGAGATGGGGTGCGATACTAGAGTCTGCTTTGTTAAAGATGTGGTGGGGACATGGGTCGGTTGGCGATCCTGAGTGGATGGAGTTCATCAGGCGGATGGTGTCTTCAGAGGAGATTGGGTTCCAGGCGAAAAGGTTGTGAGGTTGCTGTTTTGGTTCGGTGGTGGGTGGATTGGGCTGTTCAACTGACTGGTTTTGAAAGCTGTTATGTATGTCGGCGATTTTGTTGTGAAAGAAAGAGGATAAGGAGTCGCAGAGGTCTTGGGAGGGAGTGATGTCGTTGGTGCCGGCGGTGGGGTTGGTAAATTCTTTGACGATGTTAAATAGTTCCTTGCTGTTGTGGGCGTTGTTGTCGAGTCGATCCTTGAATGCTGATTTCTTGGTGGATCGGATCAATTGGTGGTGTTTGCGGGTGGCGTCCTTGAAGGTGGTCAGGTTGTCAGAGGTTGGGTTTTTTTCTCCAGGTTTTCTCGAGGGTACGGCATAGCTTTTTGGATTTCTTAAGGTCATCGTTGAACCAGGGGGCCTTTTTGCTACCTTGTTTGATCTGATGGTTTTTCAAGGGTGCTAGTGCGTCAGCGCTGTGGGTGATCCATTGTGTGAGTTTGGTGGCAGCTTGGTTTGGGTCCGATGTGGTCAGTAGTGATTTTGTTCCAGTTTCTTCGAGGAATGGGTTGTGGGGGGTTGTGGGTCGTGTTTTTTTTGTAGCTGAAGTGAACGCAGCTGTGGTCAGTCCAATGGAGAGCTGTGGTGTGATCGAAGGAGATGTGTTTGCTGGAGGTGAAGATAGGGTGGAGCGTGTGTCCGGCAAGGTGGGTGGGGGAGTCAACAAGTTGTTTGAGTCCGAGATTGGCCAGGTTGTCCAGAAGGGTGGTGGTGTTGCTGTCGTTTTTCTTTTCCAGGTGGAAGTTGAAGTCTCCCAGTAGAATGTAGTTCTCGGAGGTGAGGGCGTGTGGGATGATGAAATCGGTGATGTCTTCGTTGAATTGTTTGCAGGTTCCTGGTGGTCTGTAGATGAGGGTGCCTCTAAGTGTAGTCCTGGGGTCGGTGTGGATCTGGAAGTGAAGGTGTTCGGCGGTCGCGAGGTTAACGTCGATGCTGGTCGTGATTCGGATGGTGTTCTTATGGACGATGGCGATGCCTCCTCCTGTTTGGTTGATGCGATCTTTTCGGATGATCTTGTAAGCGTCCGCGATGGCTATGGCGATGTCGGGCGCTGACGAGGTGTTCATCCAGGATTCTGTAAGGAAGGCGACGTCCAGCGATGCAGTGTCGAGTAGGTCCCAGATTTCAGTGGCGTGTCTGTGGACCGAACGGGTGTTCAGCAAGATGCACTTCAGGTGGTTGGAGTTGGGGCTGTGTTTGGAGGTAGTGGGTTTGGTGTGGGTCCTGGTGCAGGCGAACTTGCAGGAGAGGCAGGTGAATGGACCATGAGTGTGTCCTGGGGCAGCCGTGCAGCATTGTGGTGTGCGTCCGGGGTTGAGAGCCAGGAGGGTAGCGGCGTCATACGTTGTGCGGGTGGAGTGGGTTTTGCGAGGACCAGGCGCGGACGGGCTTAGACGGGCTTACCTTTGGCGCACCTTCGGCACGCATGGGGCGCGACTGCAGCGCGTAACCGCTGCGCGTCAGCTGTTCTCGCATAAGTGGATAGAGGGGGTGGGGCGGAGCGAGGGAGGGGCAGCTGGGAGGCGGGAGGCGGGCTGGAGGTGCTGGTTAAGGCACAACAAACAAAATGGTGGGAAAATCGAAACTGAGCCTTGGCGAGATTGGGGCACAGGGAGGTGAGACGCTGAGGGCAGTGGCACCGGCACAAACAGAATATAAATATCGAATTACAAAGCCAAACACCAATACAACCTGAGCACTAGCTGCAAATGCAAAAAAAAATGACTGAAATGACACGAAGTGCACGTTTACAGAATGCAATTTAAAAAGACACAATGCAATTTAAAAAGACACAAAGTGCACGTTTTCAAAGCGGCAGCAGTGGCAGGCAAAACAATGCGGCAATAGCAGGCAGGCGTATAGCACTACGATACCAAATTCAAGCTGTGCAAAGCGCTATGGCAGTCGGGCAGGGGGCACTAAATCATAACCACTTTTTTTCATAACTCCTACTTTTAAACTGCCATTTAATTTCCACAACTCATCTGAATACAAGCACATCTACCTTGAAAATGCAAAAAAGTCTGGTTTGTGGGTCATAGCTATGTCTTCTGGAGTGAAAAATCTGCAAGCAAAAGTGTTATAGCGTGTAAAACCATGATGTGGAGTACCCTAGAGTGGATTGGCAGGTTACAGCGTTTTAGAAAGTGTCAGAGGGTGGAGTGGCATACAGAACATTGTTGGTGAATGGAGTAGTTTACAGTAAAGTGTTATAAAGTGTGGTAGAGTACAGTGTGATATGAAGTTGTAGAGATGATTGGCATACAGTGTGGGGGAAGAGGTGTAGCTCTGCAGCCAGGGTGACTGACAATGGATGTTGGGGCTCACGGTTCGATCCCTGGCACCGGCTGTTGGTCAGCCCAGTACCATGTGCCTCTGGGCAACAGCTTGCTTAATCTTCCCGATGGCCTCCAGTGCCCGGATGCCTGCGGGTAGATGTGCGCTCTACAAATACTGGATTTAGTGGAGTGGCATTCAGTGGAATTGTAGAGTACAGTGGGATGTAGTGGTATTGAAGGAGTTGTGTTGTTGTTGTGTGTCCTAGAGTGAAGTAGAGTGCCCTATAGTGGCATACAGTGTTGTACAGTGGTCTTAAGGGGCATATTGTAGTAGAGTATTTCATAGTGATATAGAGTGTAGTAGAGTTGTATAGAGTTGAGTAGAATGTTGTAGAGTGGGGCAGCATGGAGCAGAGTTTTATAGAGTGGCCCAGAGTTGGGCAAAGTGTCATATACACCATAAAGTGAAATATGTGTATTAGAATGGGATGCAGCTTCCACAGTACTATGTACAAAATATTTTTGAAACACTTGAATACGTAGAACATTGAAGCATGCTATGTCAGTGTATTTGATTTTTTTTAATTTTCTCTGCATATTTAATTTTTTGGTACTTCAGACGTAGTAGTCCGTGAATTTTATAGAAAACAATATACATATATAGAAACTTCATATAATTTTTGCCTTCCTATTACCACTTTAATAAAGTACCTAAATGTATGCCCCTGACTCATAAAACAGACAAACAAATTACTGTGGCTACAGATATCTCCATGTTCAAATGCCTTATGAGTATTAAAATACTACTTACCTCTACTACCCAAAAGGATCATCTGCATACCATAATCTATAATGTTCTCAAGTTTCATTACCATCCGTTCAGCTGTTTTTTGACACTACCTGCAATACACATTTCTATGTAAAGTTTAATAAAGTAAAAACACGTTTTGGGCCACCTCTTTCTTCTTTGCACCTGGTTGACTAATCACCACAACACTTTGTATCCTCTGCTGATGTAGTAAAAGCTATAGGTCTTCTAAGTTTTGTAGAGATTCATCAAAATGGAAGAAAGTTATTAACAGACAAATATCTGAGGAATTCCAGCCTCTGGAAACCCTAACTGTAAATAATACATACATATATGTGGAAGATGTTATTACCTCATTGTGGCAATTCTCTATAAGGGAGATTCTTTACTCTGACTTCTGGGCAGGACACAGGCTGGTTGAGTCCTGGTTACTCCAAGAGCGAAGGGTTTCGAAAATATATTGATCACTCAAAAATTGTATATTGATTACTATGATCAGGAGAGAAAAGTGGTAGTTCCTAAGATGTGGATCTGTTGAAGATATGCAATCATTTAAAAGGGAGGTGAGAATAATCAAGCAGATGTGGGGTCCCGGGGTAAAACTACAATCTAGAAAACGAGGTGCAGAAGGGCAGTAATGAAATTATAAACTGATATTTGCAAAGCCTAGAAAATAAATGTTGTGCAGGGCTCAGCCAGACCCACTAGAGCAAGGGGTTCTCAGACCCAAAAGAAAAGTTGGCACGGAAACTGGAAATACAAAACATAGAGTTTATTACATCTCACGAGGTGGTGCTAAAGTTCGGACAGTACCCTTCGGCACTGTGAGAAGTAGCACAAAGGGCTACCTGACACAAGGCTTATTTATACCCACACAGGGGCTAAAAAGAAGGCGGTACAAAGCTAGAGAGCACATTTTATGTCCATACAATGTAATATCGAGAAGCACCATCGATCAGTGGGAGGAGTTAACAATCTTGGGATCTCGGCTAACACATTTCAATCTATGACTAACGAATAACAGATGTGGACCCTAACGGTCAGCAGCGAGGACAGAAATGCTATTAATAGCTTGTTGCCGGGCAGATTCAAAGGCCATGAGCAGAAAGGTAGGACAACACACATGGTCAACACGAGGTAACACGTGGCAGATAAAATGGCTGCCACAAACTAAAAATGGATGCCCTCAAATGCTAAGATAACGGCAAAACTCAGATGTCTTTTGCTAACAGTCAACTTAATCACTGTCAAATTACAACATAATGTGTCAGTAAAACACAAACACCATTCAGAATGCTTTTGTGTGTGTGTACACATGTATATGATGCATGTGTTTGTGCCTGTCTTTCCGGAGCACATGCTATAAATACTGGACCAGTCACAATGTTTTTTAATGTCTATATCATACAAATCCCATATTGGTTAGAGTAAAGTTCACTAGAGGGACAGAACCTCTTGCAGTCGTTTCTATTTTACCATATTTTAAATATTGTTTTTTCAAAAAATGTAGATATATATATAGTCCCTTTGCAAACAGACTGTTTATATTCATACGAACCAGTTTTGAAAAAGATGCCATAACTTGTGAGAAAATAACATGTTTTAATCAATAATATATTTAAATGGAAAAACAATTTTATTTTTTAGTGACACATGGCCTGAGAAGAAAACTATGTTACAAAGAAAAATCAAGCATGTTCCTAAATATGATGTCAACAAGACTAACCCCTTGTCTCCCATCATCCTGCCTCAGGCTGACTGTCTGATTTTGCCTCATTGTTTGGAGACCCACGTGACAACTAAAGATGGGTTCTGCAATGCTTTAAAAAATGTTTCATCACTGGTAAAAGATGAAGGACATTTAATCCTGATAGCGGGCCTCGATACCACTTATTACACTGTTGGGGACTTTAAGTTTCCCCATCTATTTATGGATGAGAGTTTTATAAGGAAAGCGCTTGGGGATGCTAATTATGTTATCAAGGAGCTGCAGGTTTTTCCTAGGACAGTTTATCAATTGTATGATGTGATAGATTACAGAAGTGTAATACTTGTTCATGCTAAAAAAAAAATACCTGTTTCATGTACTTATGAATCCTAATTGATTGACATAATATCTGCAGAGAGGAAAGGAATAGGTTCTTTCTGTCCTGAATCAAATCCCTTCTGTTTCCTCCTTTGTTGATCTTATTGCTGCTGACATCAGCTCTGCTCTCTGTCTCTCCTTACTTCTTGACCACAGGCCTTTGCTTTTGTTGGGACCGCTTTCCCTTGGATCTGCCAGTTTCTGGTTTAAATATTATCATATTGTCCTTTACTGAAAAATCAAATGGATTGTTGCTCAGTCAATAAGTGCTGGGAGGAGTGATGATTTGATCATGCATTGATTTCATTTGCAGATGTAACGATTATTTAAATCTTACAGTAAAATAATGGTCCATTTGCTCAAAGTATTTAAATCTTGTGTGTTTTGTTCTGCAATGCTCTACCTCTTATGTGTGTGTGTGTGTCCATTAATGCTTATAAATAGATGTTTGAGATATGTAGTGGCTATTTTCCCTTGGAGAATAAGATATCGCCCTCTTCCCACTATCTTTGAATTTTGAATGTGTAGTTTATAATATTTAAATATATTACCAAAAGAGACAGGGTCAGAGCTTTGAACGGTGCAGCACCAGACGTCACTTCTTAATATGCCTCTTAGATTAGCGCTAAACCTCATTGCAACACGTCTGGGATGTGACCCACATGCATCCCAAATAGGCGGTTAGAAACCCCCGTCACCCACAGCTACAAATTGACCCTGCACCCGAGAAGAGTAAATATAATTTTTATAAATATCATAATACAACTCATTCAAGTGTATCTTGATTGTAGTTATAGTAAATCATTTATTGTAAATCACGTGTCCTTTTTAAAATCACCACACAATTGCTTGCCAATGCGTTTCACCCCTCTTGTTTCTTCTTGGCATGTTCAAGTTCTGTTTCTACTACATAATATATATGTAATTCTGCAACCACTTATGATTTCGTTTCGATAATCATAGTTTGGAGATACCAGTTGATTGTGGCCGTGCAGAGGATGCAACACTGCATTAATAATACTTTGAGGTTACTTGAATGACCTGGCCACTGGTTGATTCAGTTGCTTGAAAAAGGCCACTAAACACACAGATGTAATATGGATAACGTAGAAATTTCCATCATTTTTATAATAGGAAGTATATGTGATACGTCTGGTAATTTACCCCGGATTATCGAAATTAAATCATAAGTCGTCACACAATTACAAATAATGATTTCCTTCATATTCATTTTAATATAAGATCGACTTTCTGGTGTCTAGAGAGAAATAATGATATATTATCAACAACGTTCAGACCAATACAATTCACAGTTTCAGCAAAGTTGCAGTTAAGATTGGCTTGGAGCCATACTTATCATCAACATCCGAAATAGAACTTGAACAAGCCCTGAAGAAGTCCCAAGAGGGATGAAACACATTGGTAAGTAATTGACTACTTTAACAGCATTAGTGGTAATTGAGTACATCTCCCATAATGCACCTTGCCAGTTAAAGTGCTTTTATTGTATTTAAAACTGCATTACACTAAATTTTCCACAAACACCAGCTCCATACATGTACTGTGCTTATCTATAAAACTATACTGAACAATATGTTAATTTAGCCTGTTGTCTCTGACTCTAAATTTGAGTTATACATAATCAGTGCTCCATTGTGTTTATAGGTTAATCCACTTACCAATGAATTCTCAGGTTTTCTCTAGCCTTTCAAGATAATGTGTGATGTCATACAAATATTAATACAATATGGAGTAATATTGTAATGGGAAAGATACATGTTCTATCACTATTATCTGGCTGAAGGATAGCACTGTTGTTAAAATCTTAGTAACTATCTCTGTGACCTCATACGGATGCAATCACTCTTAGGTTACTTGCATTCACAATTCACAAGTTAGTCAGATCAGTTATTTTGTTCAAGTAAGTAATAATACTGAGGATACATTTTGCAATTGAAATTGTTGTGTGCAGTATGGTCCACATGCATCTGCCATTTTACAATTATGTTAAATATACACGACTTTAGTTGAAAACAACAGCAACATCTAGGTGTCCAACATATTGATTTACAAGAAGGAGTAATGTGTCACTCAAACAATATATCTGACTTTGTGTTGGACATTAGTGAAGACTCATAAGTAAATCTAGTTTGAAGTTATATCTATTCTTTTCATCTTACTTCTTTGTATATATATAATATTTGTGTTGTAGAACCTCATCTCAGTCACACTGAAGTAGTATTCATCTTAGGTGGAAAATATGTTTTTTAATTTCTTCATTAGGAACACATACATGAGTTTGTGATATAACTATAGATACAAAAGCATTCAAATCTAATGGTCAGATTGATAAATGTTCTTGAATCAATCAATAGTACATCTTATTCTTCTGCTTCTTTACTTTGCACGAATCAGCCATAATTTAAGTTAAAAAAACTGCTCGAAATATCCCAATCTTCTGTATAAGCATTCAGTGGAGACACAACTCCTGCTTGTCTGGATCTTTATGAGGAACAGTCTGGTCTATCAGGCAAGTCCAGGCAGTTTGATAGGTTGAGCCTCACTTACCCTTTAACTCCTACAACCTGCTTCTTCTCCAGATATTATAACTGTCTCTGCTCCCGTTGGTGAAACATCTTGAATCGGAATCCACTGTTACGGTACACACAGTTCAAAGGCCACAGGGTATTGTGAGCCGGGGTTAGGCTAATATTGAGACAGCTGAGCAAGGCCACTGGTGCTGTGGGACACAGTATCATGGACCAGTCTCCAGGCATGAAGTCCAGGTGGACAAGGTAATAGGGATCCTTAAAACAAACATCAGTTTCTTGGGGAGCAAAGCTACTAGTTGTATAGGGAGTGCAATGACCTTATAGTGAGGTAGATGTCAATCTGTGCTTCCTTAGTTGGCTGGTGCAGGATGGTTTGAGGGCATCAGTATGGCTATTAGAGATTCATGTGCCACTTTCCATAGACCTTCAACATGAGCTATCACTCCTCCATGCACCTACACAGAAAGGGAGGCCCTTCAACCCCTGGAGACACCTGTCATCACCTCAAACTTTGAAACTGTGGATTCATCAGTCTCACTCAGCAGGGGTAATTTGGCTGGATCAGTGAGAGATAATTCCACCAAAACCACCACCAAGACCAACTTTTCTTCAGTGAGACACTAGCATTTACTCTTGTGGCAAATGTATTCTACACAATTGCCTCTAAGTGAACAAATCTATTGCAAACATGGACTCCAAACTACTGTGTCTTTACCCTGATAATTTAAATCCATAATACTTGTTAATTCAGTGTCTAAAAATATATGTGTTACATAATGTTTTAACATTTTCTGTATAGTTAATTATAGCATTTAAGTTACTTTTTTAAACAATAGAATCTAATGTTTAATACAATTCATAGATTGCTTATTGATTTATCCTGAGTTGGTATTGGAAGATTGAAGTAAATAATGATTTTTGAAAAACAACATAAGGTCATGCAACCATTACCACTACTGTAAGACAACACCTATAAGTGGTTATATATGTCTATACATTTGGCAGTGCAAAATGGATTCTAAACTTCCCTATATTTAGGTAACATTTCCAAACATTTATTTATTGAAACATTAAACAAATATTATGTATGTGTTTTTTTACTGCTTTCTAGTATCCACAAATGCTTACTAATAGTAAGTTTATTAGTGGTAACTGCACTATTATTTATTCTACTAGTAGTATCTTTAATACTAGTTACTGTATTAATAGTAACTTCAATTGTAGTAAAGTTATTAGTAGTAATTTACATTTGTGAATACCAAAGAGTATAGAATGTACACTTAAGTCAACGTTTACTACTTTTTGGTGTTCACAAAGGCAAGTTAATACTAGTGAGTGAGAGAGAGCATGAAGGCATGTATGGGTCAGTGAGTTAGAGCATGAGTGCATGTATTTATGAATGAGTGAGTGGTATATGGGTGATTGAGTGAGTACATGAGTGGTGTACAGGTGAGTGAATGAATGCATTAGTGGTGCATGTGTGAGTAAGAGAGCTTGAGTATGTATATATCAGTGAGTGAGTGAGAACATGAGTTTGTATATGGTTGATTGATTGAATGAGTGTGGAGGTGAGCTAGTAAGTGTATGACTTACGCATGGGAAAGTGAATGAGTGAATCTGTGGTGTGTTGGTGATTGATTAAATGTATGAGTCATCTATGGGTGAGTGAGTATATAAGTGTATGTATAGGTGATTGAGTACATGAGTGTTGTATGGGTACATTATTGAGTGCATGAGTGTGTGTATGGGTCAGTGAGTTTATGCATGTATATGTAAGTGAGTGAGTGAGTGTTCTGCAACAGTGCAGGGTGAAAACTTACTGTGTCCACTTACCATTACTGGCTGCCCTGACCTTCGGAGGCACTTGCTGGGCCTGGTGCAGAGGTGTGGGGGCATTCACCGCTGGTCTCCCCTGCTGCCGCTGCCTGCTCTAACCTGATCGAGCGGCCGCCGAAGGGGGAGACTACAACTCCCAGGAGTCCCTGCGGCCGAATGCCGACTATGCCCATTTTGCGCCCGGTGGCGCCTAAAAGATCAACAGAGTTCCCGCGTTGCGGGATGTGCGCGGGCAGCGCCGTGAGAAGCCCGGGACAAGGGCGGGACTGTCTTAGGCCGTCAGAGGCCGGAGGACGCTGGGCTGGGCCATCCCCTAATGTTTGCAGCAAATTGATTCTTGTAACTTCAAACCACTGGAAGGTACTGTTTTCACTGATTCGTGTAAACTGTAAATTCAAAGACTGACCCCATATTCTATAAATAACTTGTAGGAGTACTTGCTTGTAACCTCCCCCCCAAGTAGAGGACAATTTATTGGTCATATTTTAAAATGTCCAGGAGGTGGGTAAATAAATCTCTTCTGGATAAGACATGCACTACTATAGATACATGTTTAGTAAAAGCAGTTAGTGCTCTGTCAGAGGAAATGAATCACAACGAGAGGCGTTTGTCTATGGGATCTACCATTACGCCTGGCGACAAATCTAGAGACAAATTGATATTGCCTAATGAAGAAGGAGAAATCACGACTGGGTCACCTCTTATTGTGGAAGATGTAACTGGTTATGTTGTTGATGCAAATGATACTACTGATGACCCCTGTCATATTTCTTATACACCCACACTATCTATGCCGGTTACTTCACTTAATGTATCTCCAACTCCCCCACCTTAAATTGCTGGTAATAAAAAGAAAACAACTGGGCAGGGGAATACTAAGGCTAAGAAAGATAAGAAATACCCTACTCGGGATGGCATAGCAAATACAAATATAGAACAAGTTCCAAATGCCGTTCTGAATACTATGGGCTCCAATAGGATGGCGGGCGGTGGCACCACTGCGGTGGTGGTGGGGCTGAAAACCAGCTTTTTCTGCCCGCAAGCTGCGGAACACACGTCCGCAACATTAGGATAGGTAAACCCAGGTCATTCCCCGTCCGCCGCGGCACGCCGCGCACCGCCATCAAACAGCGCCCGCCAGCGCGGCGGCGGCAGCCAATCGAAAGTCTCCGCCACGCCCGATGACGTCCGGCCAGTCCGACACATTAGGATGGGCCAAACAAGCAGATGCACCGCAGCGGGGACATCGCGGAGATGAAGCAGGCGGAAAGTCGACAGCGGATCACGGACGCCGAGCCCCGACATGAACCCCATGGACCCAGCCCTCCACATGCATCCGGTCATGTACCTGCTGCAACACTATCGCCAGATGGGCCAACGCGGACGCTGCCACAGGTACGCCACTACATATATGCACCGCACAACACACATGCCGACACAGTGCCCCAGCACCACACTGGCATCCTGCTAGGGGACACAACACATCCAAATGGACACCCACACATCACCTACCTCACTACAAGGCATTCCACACCATCCGGAACACAGAACGTCCTCCAACCTGTAGGAACGCCCCAGTCACGGTCACGTCACCGCCGCGGTCGACACATGCGCACAATGTCGAAGGCAGGGACCCAGCAATGCATGGGCAGGTCACCTACATCACACAAACACGCCACCCCAGACCACACTGCACACCACCTGAGATAGCCACAGGCCCAGTACCAATCCTGTACACCCCCATGCACACCAAGAAGCACAGCAACAAGAACCACAATACACAAACACTGCAACACATAACCAGGGACACAGGCACTGCAGGAGTGGCTGCCAATGAACACACAACACCAGTGCACTCCCCATAGCCCACACAATTGCTAAAATGCATCCATACAGGCCAAGACAAAACCAAAAACAGCCCTACAACACCTGGTACACACATGTGTGCCTCACACCATACAGGGGTACACATACATACACCACAAACCAAGACCCTTCACACTGCAGACCTCTTCCACACCCAACACCACACATGCCATGTAAGCCATGCCACCTGGACTAAGGGCCAAAACAAGATGACCATACACATACACGCCTCGGCACACAGAAAGGAAAACACACACATACCCCATGACATCACACACAGCTACAAAACCACTGAACAGCTGCACACCCTGTGCTGCCAGTGTCCTCCCAAGGTGACCTGTGAACAGTGTATGCAGCAATAGCAAATCCCCAACAGGAATGTAGCAGTGTCTGTGACATAGCCAGTACAGATTACAACATCAGCTGGGCAAGAATGGACTGAATAGGCCATCACCCCCGTATGAAAATAAGATGGCCACAAAGAGGCTAGCAAAGTAGAACTGAAAAATAGAGCATGGTAAACTGTCAAGCAAATGCAAACAATGAAATGAATTCAATCAACAACAAGACTGAGAAAACACACACCAGAAGTTTCAATATTTATTCATATACCGCACAGATGTAGCAAAACAACATTAGTAGACAACAGCAAGCCACACAACCATGTACTAATGGCAGAGACTATGCAGAGGTCATACATTAACAGGAACGGCAGAGTCCATGGCAGGGGAGACTGCAAGTACATGAGAGACTGCACAGGGGACAGCACAGCACATCAGAGCAACAGGCCCAGGGTCCTCGGCAGGGGACAGCACAGCACATCAGAGCAACAGGCACATAGTCCTTGGCAGGGGAGAGCACAGCACATCAGAGCAACAGGCACAGAGTCCTTGGCAGGGGACAGCACAGCACATCAGAGCAACAGGCACATAGTCCTTGGCAGGGGAGAGCACAGCACATCAGAGCAACAGGCACAGAGTCCTTGGCAGGGGACAGCACAGCACATCAGAGCAACAGGCCAGAGTCCTTGGCAGGGGAGAGCACAGCACATTCGAGCAACAGGCCCAGAGTCCTTGGCAGGGGAGAGCACAGAACATCAGAGCAACAGGCCCAGAGTCCTTGGCAGGGGACAGCACAGCACATCAGAGCAACAGGCCAGAGTCCTTGGCAGGGGAGAGCACAGCACATCAGAGCAACAGGCCCAGAGTCCTTGGCAGGGGAGAGCACAGCACATTAGAGCAACAGGCCCAGAGTCCTTGGCAGGGGAGAGCACAGCACATCAGAGCAACAGGCCCAGAGTCCTTGGCAGGGGAGAGCACAGCACATTAGAGCAACAGGCCCAGAGTCCTTGGCAGGGGAGAGCACAGCACATCAGAGCAACAGGCACAGAGTCCTTGGCAGGGGACAGCACAGCACATCAGAGCAACAAGCCCAGAGTCCTTGGCAGGGGAGACAGCAAGTACATGAGAGGCTGCACAGGGGAGAGCACAGCACATCAGAGCAACAGGCCCAGAGTCCTTGGCAGGGGACAGCACAGCACATCAGAGCAACAGGCCCAGAGTCCTTGGCAGGGGAGAGCACAGCACATCAGAGCAACAGGCCCAGAGTCCTTGGCAGGGGACAGCACAGCACATCAGAGCAACAGGCCCAGAGTCCTTGGCAGGGGAGAGCACAGCACATCAGAGCAACAGGCCCAGAGTCCTTGGCAGGGGACAGCACAGCACATCAGAGCAACAGGCCCAGAGTCCTTGGCAGGGGAGAGCACAGCACATCAGAGCAACAGGCCCAGAGTCCTTGGCAGGGGAGAGCACAGCACATCAGAGCAACAGGCCCAGAGTCATTGGCAGGGGAGACAGCAAGTACATAAGAGGCTTCACAGGGGACAGCACATCAGAGCAACAGGCCCAGAGTCCTTGGCAGGGGAGAGCACAGCACATCAGAGCAACAGGCCCAGAGTCCTTGGCAGGGGAGAGCACAGCACATCAGAGCAACAGGCCCAGAGTCCTTGGCAGGGGAGAGCACAGCACATCAGAGCAACAGGCCCAGAGTTCTTGGCAGGGGAGAGCACAGCACATCAGAGCAACAGGCCCAGGGTCCTTGGCAGGGGAGACAGCAAGTGCATGAGAGGCTGCACAGGGGACAGCACAGCACATCAGAGCAACAGGCCCAGAGTCCTTGGCAGGGGAGAGCACAGCACATCAGAGCAACAGGCCCAGAGTCCTTGGCAGGGGAGAGCACAGCACATCAGAGCAACAGGCCCAGAGTTCTTGGCAGGGGACAGCACAGCACATCAGAGCAACAGGGTTAGCAACACACCCAGGCTGCAAGCAATGGTCCTGAGGAGCACACCTGTGTGTGGCACAAGCATATGAGGGTGTTGTCAACTCACTCCAGGCTGTCATGCAGACTGTGACATGGCTGTGTGTCATGGACAGCAGGACTATTGTACTGGTGTGCCAGAGGGCCATGTGATGTGGCAATTACAGAGGGCCTGCAAGGTGGTGGGCTGTGTGGACCAGGTGGCACCGTGGCACATGGAGGTGGAGTCATGCACACCCTTGACACAGTGTGGGTGGGAGAGGTTGGAGGGGTGCCCTTCCACTTTTTTGGTACATGAAATGGCTTGCCTGTCTTGGGGTTGATGGGAAGTGGAGATGGCAGAATAGGCACACACACCAACTGTGGCACATCAGGGGCACACACTGGCACTCCCTTGGGTGATGTGCTTGATCCTGCATCATGCTTTGGATGGCTACACCTCCGGACCACCCTACCCTCTCTGGAAGGTGTACCCCTGACAGTGACCACCTTACCACTACCCCCAGGGGTGTTGTCCGCAGTGCCCTCCTGTCCCTCCTTGGCAGGGCTGATCACAACACTGGGATTCCCTGCCTTTACCATTGGGCTGGTCACAACAGGGCTCTCCTCTGCCCCAATGATTGGGCTTGTCCCAACCGGGCCCTCCTCCACCTGCCTCGAGGTACTTTTCTTTGGTGTCGATGTGGTGGGTGGGTGTGTCCCTGTGCTCTCCCCAGGTGTAGCCATGACATGCTACACATCCTCTGTGGCCATCGCTGAGTCATGATCTTGTGATGGCTCTGCAGCATGTGAGGTAGATGATTTGGACAATGATCTAGTGGCCTTACTTTTCTGTGACTTCGCCTTGTCCATGCATAATGGGGGGGCACTGCTCTTCTTCTGGGATTGAGTGTGTGGACGGGATTGTTTGCTTTGTGTTTGACCTGTGCTCCTAGTGTTGTACCGTTTAGTAGACGTAGGTCCCAAGTGGACAATGTCTTCTGATGTGTCCCATGAATGTGTGGACGTCACTGGCACCTGAGCTGCAATGGAACCATGTGCCTGTTGTAGGCCTGTTGTGACTGTGGCTGACAATGACTGGTCTGTGCGGTGAAGCCCACCCACGTCCGAGTGAATGCCCTCCATGAAAGCTAGAACCTGGCCTAATTTGTTATCGTGGGCGCTGAAGGCATTGAGCAGGGGGGACTGGCCCACGCAAAGTTGGCGCAGGAGCTCTACGCACTCTGCACTGAGGGCAGCAGGGGGGACAGGTGCAAGGGCAGCGGTGCCATGTGTGAATGTCACATGTCCCCTCTTAGTTACACGGATACGGGCAGCACCAGAGGAAGTGGATGGGAGGCTGGGCACTGGCCGCTGGGTGTCAGATGTCGTGGCACACTCCACATCCCCTGTGTCTGCAGACAGGGATGCATCCCCGCCGGCCTCAGATGAAGTGGTACTTTGTGTCTCAGCTACAGATTCCTCATGCATACTCCTGTCACCCTCAGGAGCGCTGGTGTTCTCAGTGTCACTCGGCTCAGTCCCACTTGCCTCCGCTGCCGCTGTCGTGCTGGTCTCGCCAACACTTGTCTCAGGATCATGTACCGCTGTGTTGTCTTGCGAATCTGCATTTGTGAGACAAACAGGTTTGTGTAAGTGTCATCATCTGTACACAACACAGCTGATCAATACTGCATAGTAGAGGCCTAGAGCTACATCTGAACCAACACACCCTGCAAACACTGTGCATCTACACACGATATACACCACAACAGTGCCTGTCATGCAGACAACCTTCCTGGATTGAGGCATGTCGATGCCACACAGCACCACACCCTGCCCATGCATGGTATTCCCCCAGCCCACATTGACCATCCCCACGGACATGATGTAGCCACAACACACATCACCAATTACACCCCTACAGGGAATCAGAGGGGACCACACACACATGTATTCACCACACATGCCACTGTGCCAAGTAGGCCATAGCAAACACCATGTGGCAATCAGGCTACACAATATCGCTGGATGAGTGGGTCTCAAACATCATGGATGCATGCAAAGTACACAGACATGGTGTGACACTCATCAAATGGACACACCAGTCAGGCACAATATCGACTCCCCACACCATCACAGAGCGGAGAGACCATGCGGACACATAAATTCTGTCAAGGACTGAGAACTGTATGCATGGGCAGTACAGTAAGGCCATGGTGGCGCTATGCCTCATACAGGCACACATCACAGTGGCCACACACATCACATGACACAGCATGGCAACACACGCACATCACATGTGCCACCGCTGGCACCGGCCCTGTACACATGCATCCACTCCCAGACAAACTCTCACTCCCCAGATACTCACCTTCTCTGTCTTGCTGCTGATGCCCCTTCAGACGTGCATCCAGGTCTGGATTGGTCACTGCCAGTATGCGTGCCATCAGCGGAGTCATGGTGCGACGTTCCAAACGTCCTGTGCGTGGTACCATACCCAAGGTCATCTCTGCCACTTGCTTAGCCAGTCTGCTGATGTCGTCCCACCTCTTGTGACAGTGTGTGTGCCGTCTGTATGAATGTCACATACCCCCACTCACACATACAAGTACAGGCCTAGGGAGGATTCACATTGCAACACACACACTACCTCGAGCAGGAAACAGCCTGTCTGTCACTGTAAGTCATCACCCCACATCCCCAAGCATGTACTGCAGCCACACGACTACACGTCTGGCACCACCCTGCCCTGCAGCTCCGTTCATGGCGACTTACCACAACATTGGGACCACCAAACAGTCGTGGGTACTGTGCCAGCACCCCGTCCACAAAGACATCCAGCTCCTCACTCGTGAATGGACTGGCACGAATCTTCTCTGTTCTTGACATCACAGTGTAAATGGCAGACCTGTGGCAGAACTGAGTTGTGATGGGTCCCAGACAGCAGGCTCTTGGAGCAGCAGGACAGGGTCCAAGGCAGCAGGACAGGGTCCAAGGCAGCAGGACAGTGTCTCAGGCAGCAGGACAGGGTCCAAGGCAGCAGGACAGGGTCCCAGGCAGCAGGAGATAGTCGCAGGCAGCAGGAGATAGTCGCAGGCAGCAGGACAGGGTCTCAGGTAGCAGGACAGGGTCTAAGGCAGCAGGACAGGGTCCAAGGCAGCAGGACAGGGTCTCAGGCAGCAGGACAGGGTCCCAGGCAGCAGGACAGGGTCCAAGGCAGCAGGACAGGGTCTCAGGCAGCAGGACAGGGCCCAAGGCAGCAGGACAGGGTCCAAGGCAGCAGGACAGGGTCCAAGGCAGCAGGACAGGGTCTCAGGCAGCAGGACAGGGTCCAAGGCAGCAGGACAGGGTCCAAGGCAGCAGGACAGGGTCTCAGGCAGCAGGACAGGGTCCCAGGCAGCAGGACAGGGTCCAAGGCAGCAGGACAGGGTCTCAGGCAGCAGGACAGGGTCCAAGGCAGCAGGACAGGGTCCAACGCAGCAGGACAGGGTCCAAGGCAGCAGGACAGGGTCCCAGGCAGCAGGACAGGGTCCCAGGCAGCAGGACAGGGTCCAAGGCAGCAGGACAGGGTCTCAGGCAGCAGGACAGGGTCCCAGGCAGCAGGACAGGGTCCAAGGCAGCAGGACAGGGTCCAAGGCAGCAGGACAGGGTCCAAGGCAGCAGGACAGGGTCCAAGGCAGCAGGACAGGGTCCAAGGCAGCAGGACAGGGTCTCAGGCAGCAGGACAGGGTCCCAGGCAGCAGGACAGGGTCCAAGGCAGCAGGACAGGGTCCAAGGCAGCAGGACAGGGTCCAAGGCAGCAGGACAGGGTCCAAGGCAGCAGGACAGGGTCTCAGGCAGCAGGACAGGGTCTCAGGCAGCAGGAGATAGTCGCAGGCAGCAGGCTCTTGGAGCAGTGGGAATGTAAGGTAACTCCCACAGATTTATAGCCCCCTGTGGTCCTTAGGAGGCTTGAAAGCGGCTTCAATTGGTAGTCCGGGTGTGCCTCATTCAAAAGCATCCAATTACCGCCTCCGCGGTAGCGGAGCACCCCTCCGGCGACTTTCAAATCTGCATCATGCCAACGCCATCATCGATGCCATTGGTTGGATGCAAAGCTCCACGGCGGTCATGCTCCGTGGCCGTCCGGAGTGCGCTTCGGTGATGGTGCATCATTCAAAAGCATCCAATGGCCGCTTCCGCGGTAGCGGAGCACACCTCCGGCGACTTTCAAATCTGCATCATGCCAACGCCATCATCGATGCCATTGGCTGGATGCAAAGCTCCACGGCAGTGATGCACCGCAGGGGACCGGCGGTAGTTACCGCGAGTCATGCCGCGGAGCATGCCAGCGCCATGGTGACACGTCCATATGCCAATGGCTGACACAGTCCTGAAGGGGGTGGTGCTGGGGTCACACCGCCGGGGACCAGCGGTAGTTACCGCGAGTCATGCCGCGGAGCATGCCAGCGCCATGGTGACACGTCCATATGCCAATGGCTGACACAGTCCTGAAGGGGGTGGTGCTGGGGTCACACCGCCGGGGACCGGCGGTAGTTACCGCGAGTCATGCCGCGGAGCATGCCAGCGCCATGGTGACACGTCCATATGCCAATGGCTGACGCAGTCCTGAAGGGGGTGGTGCTGGGGTCACACCGCCGGGGACCGGCGGTAGTTACCGCGAGTCATGCCGCAGAGCATGCCAGCGCCATGGTGACACGTCCATATGCCAATGGCTGACACAGTCCTGAAGGGGGTGGTGCTGGAGTCACACCGGCGGTAGTTACCGCGAGTCATGCCGTGGAGCATGCCAGCGCCATGGTGACACGTCCATATGCCAATGGCTGACACAGTCCTGAAGGGGGTGGTGCTGGGGTCACACCGCCGGGGACCGGCGGTAGTTACCGCGAGTCATGCCGCGGAGCATGCCAGCGCCATGGTGACATGTCCATATGCCAATGGCTGACACAGTCCTGAAGGGGGTGGTGCTGGGGTCACACCGCCGGGGACCGGCGGTAGTTACCGTGAGTCATGCCGCGGAGCATGCCAGCGCCATGGTGACACGTCCATATGCCAATGGATGACACAGTCCTGAAGGGGGTGGTGCTGGGGTCACACCGCCGGGGACCGGCGGTAGTTACCGCGAGTCATGCCGCGGAGCATGCCAGCGCCATGGTGACACGTCCATATGCCAATGGCTGACACAGTCCTGAAGGGGGTGGTGCTGGGGTCACACCGCCGGCGACCGGCGGTAGTCACTGCCATGTTCGTACACATTGCTGTGTATTACAATCAGGCCCACTGTCTGAGTACCCTGCAGCAACATGATGATGGGCACATCATTGTACACACGATGCCACACAGCCATGTCATCCACAGGTGGACGCACGTTCAGTATGATACACTTTGGCCTGTTGTTCATCCATATTAGTGTGTAATATGATGGCTGATGATGATTGACAGACTCCAGCTGCTGTGAATGTTGTAGTGACGTGTACTGTGTTGTGGCTCATTTCAGACCTTCACCTGGAAGTTGTCACTGCATTGTATCGGACAAGACTTCTGCTTTCACAACTGCTCATGCACACAACCAGATGTGTCCCTGCTACTGTGATCATTGTGCTGATGAATCTTTTCCGACCTCACATGATGCTTAGAGGTGTGGCTGGTACACCAGATGGGTATGATAGACATGGTGAATCACTATGGATTTGCGGGTCTAGCTGCACCTTCTATGCACATGTGAATTGTTCTTCCATAATTTCCACTTCCACTGTCCAAGATGTGTTTGTGGCACTTGTGTATTGTCATTGGAGAGGCGTGCCCTCTGTGTGTGGCTATTGGCCAGCCAAGTCACCTGAAGTGCCATGCATCACTCTGGTACTCCTTTGTTTCACATTACTTCATTTGTGCTCTGTGCCATGCTCATCACATGTTGCCTGTCACTGAGTTTTGCATTTCACTCCTTTACTAGGAGGAGGCCGAATCTACTCCATCACCTGACAGTGCTGCAAGACATGGAGGATGAGGCAATCATCAGAAAGCTGGACAGAGCAACACTGAAGATACTGTGTGATCTATTGGAGCCCCAGCTGCAGCCTCACCGACACTATCCTACGGCCTTCACACCCACCTACAAGGTGATGGCGGCACTCCACTTTTTTGCGACTGGTTCCTTCCAGGAGACTGTGGCCAACGCTGGGGGGATGTTGCAGCCCATGTTCAGCATCGTGCTGCGGGATGTGCTTCAGCCATGATGATCTATCGCAATCGGTACATACATTTCCCCTGGGGGCGTGAATTGGCTGCTGTGAAGGCGGACTTCTATGCCCTTGGGGCCATCCCACATGTAGTCGGTGCCATTGATTGCACACATGTCGGTCTGTTGCCACCGCAGGTGACAGAGCACATTTATCATAATCGCAAACACTACCACTCCATGAATGTGCAGGTGGTGTGCTTTGCAGACATGACAATTTCACATGTGTGTGCTAAGTTTCCTGGTTCGGCCCATGATTCTTACATCATGAGGAACAGCATGGTGCCACGGATGATGGAGAATATGCATCCTGAACGTGTCTGGATTGTGGGTGAATTTCACTACTGCAATGGCGTGCTGTGTCTCACTTTCTGCACTCTGGCGCTACAACATTGCAATGTGTGTTTTCCCTTCACAGGTGACTCAGCATATCCCAGTCGCCCATGGCTGTTGAGTCCACTACGGAATCCCCGGACACCAGCAGACATTCGCTACAACGACGCCCATGGCAGGACCCGACGGGTGATTGAGCGGACTTTTGGACTGCTTAAGTCAAGGTTCCGGTGCCTTGACAGGACCGGTGGCGCACTGGCATATTCGCCTGGGAAGGTGTGCCAGATCTTCGTGGCATGCTGTATGCTGCACAACCTGGCCATCCACAGGAGGATCCCCCTGCTCCTGGATGATGGTGATGACCCAAGGCCACAACCTGCTAAGGGCCCAGACTCCAGTGATGAGAACAGTGGAGAGGAGGAAGGAGTTGACCAGCGCCAGCAGCTCATCGACCGCTACTTCACTTGAAGGTGGGTGGCTAGGTACAATGTGATCATTGTCTGATGTTTTTGTTCTTGTCATGAATGGCTAGGCGTGGCAATGGCCAATGGCCACATGTACTGTCACCCATGTGTGTATTTTGTGAATTTGAATTTCTGTGCAGAGATGTGTATAGGACTTTATTTGTGCACATCTGCTAGACATTGTGTAATGTGGCTGTGAAGTTTAGGTTATTTTGTGTGTTGTGATCTGTGTGTTGCAACAATGACACCAGTGACTGTTGTTCTGTTGTGTCTCCCTAGGTGCTACAGAGGGTTCCTGGCCTGCATACTGTACATAATTGTTACACATCTTGGACATCTGGAAATATGTAAATACTGCACTATAAAAATCACAACACAAATTCTAGTGCTTCAGGTATTTTATTTCTTAAGTGTACATGTGATTTGTGTGGTAATATTTACAGGAAGGTGTGGAATGTGCACTGAGTTGACAGTCCAGTTCAATGAGTTGTACGAGTAGAGACTACATGGATGTGGTCACCCAGTCCAACGGTGAGATGTCATTGCCAGGGCAATGTGGGGAAGGATAGTCCAAAGTGTGAATACAGTTGGGAAGAGGGTTGTCTTCACGGCTGGCTCCGTGACTGGCGTGTGGTAGGTGCATTGCCTCCAGAGACTCCCAGGCTCTACTTAGGACGCCCCCTGCTTCTTTTGGGGGGGGGGAAGCTGATTGGCCAGCGACGTCAGGGGAGCCGTCCCTCTCTGTTGGCGCAGGGGAGGATGGAGCACTGTCATCATGCAGCACAACAGGAGGGGACTGAGGTGGTGTTTGGGACACAGGCCTGTCCCTCTGCAACGCCACTTGCTGGCCCATGAGGTCTACCATCTGTCCGAGATGGTTATCGATGGACCTCATCAGCTGGATGAGCTCCCTCATGAATTCATCTGACCAGCCACTTTGTCCCTGGACTTGTTGGTAGGCCTCCACGACTCTTGTGAAGTGGTCCAGGGATGGTGTCCACTCCTCCTGAGGTCTGGTGGTGACCCTGGCCCTCCCACTTGCTCTGCCGCCACGGACCTCTTCCCTTGCCACTGGTGGACCACGCACTCTCTCCCTGCCCTCCACAGCTGGTGGTGTGGGTTTTTCCTCCCTGGGGACAGGGACGTTGCTGCAGGTGGTACTAGTGGGCCTGGTGGTGTTGGTGGCAGTGGCGGTGGTGGCTGTGGTGGTTGCGGTGGTAGGGGCCGGGGCTGCAGGGGTCTGCTGCGTTGTAGTGGCAGCAGAGGTGGTGGTGGGGAGGATGGGGTCATGGAACCTCTGGGTGTGTGGCACACCTGATGGGCCGGGCAGGTGCTCATCGTCCAAGCTGTCCTATGATTCCACTCATGAGAGTCCATGGCCGGTGGTGGAGACTGGCTCTGCTGGTCATTGGTGTTGTCCTCAGCAGTGAGTTCTTCGTCACCTGTGGAGTAGATGGGGAGTGGTCAGTGTTAGTGTAATCTGCATATCATCATCTGTCTGTACACTACTCACATGTGCATTCATCAGTTGTAATAATAATGGCTACACCGTGTGACATTTAATAGTGTTGGGGGACATCATGGAGTCATACTTATTGATTCTCAATGCTTTGGGTTGGATTGTTGTTGGTTTTCTGGATGCAGGTCACACACACACTTCATGTGGATTTATTGTACATACGTACCTCTTAAGTAACTGTGCGTGAGGCAATGGCTGACACATGCTGCTGGGTGGGGGTGGCCTCCATGATGCTAAACTTTGATACAGGGGGATGCTGGTAGTTGTTGTACAGGCCTCCCTTCCTTCCACACACTCCCATACAAGATGGCTACCAACCTGTTAGTCTGTTTGTCAAACAGTGCAATGGCTGACACATGCTGCATGGTGGGGGTGGCATCCATGATGCTCAACTTTGATACAGGGGGGATGGTGGTAGTTGTTGTTCAGGCCTCCCTCCCTTCCACACACTCCCATACAAGATGGCTACCAACCTGTTAGTCTGTTTGTCAAACAGTGCAATGGCTGACACATTCTGCTGGGTGGGGGTGGCCTCCATGATGCTCAACTTTGATACAGGGGGGATGGTGGGAGTTGTTGGACAGACCTCCCTCGCCCATACAGGCCTCCTAAGCAGGGTGGCTGGCTACATGTTGGGTGGGGATGGACATTTAAATGTTGTTTGGGTATTGCAAGGTGCTAATTGTCATTGTGGTGTGGGACATTTGTGTGTACTTGCCAGCCTCCGTTCCCCCGGCTACTCCTGTGAAAGTCTCAGGTAGAAGGATGGCAAGCACCTTTTCCTCCCATGGTGTGAATGTCTTTTGTGGGACGGGAGGGCCACTGCCAGTCACGTTTGCCAGCGTCCAGTTCTTGCTCCTCTTCTCCTTCACCACCCTCTTCAGATCATGCCACCGCTTCTGGATCTCCTTTTTGGATCTTGGGGCGGCACCTACTGCATTCACTCTTTGGACTATCCTTTCCCACATTTTTAGTCCTGGTGGCTAATGATGTTTGTTGGACCAGGCTACCAAATAGTTGTGGCTCTACTCTAACAATCTTGTTGACCATGACTGTCAACTCAGTGTCGGTGAATTTTGGCATTTTTTGTGATGCCATGGTGTGGGCGGGTTGAGGTGTTTGTGGGTGCAAGGGTGTGTGGGTGCAGGGGTGTGGTGATGATGTGTGTGGGGTGTTTGGGGGGTTGTTTGTGATGGTGTGATGGTGGTGGTGTGGGTGGTTGGTGGATGGGTGGGTGTGCTATGGTCTTTTGCCTCTCCTGTCAGATGTGGTGTATGGCCTTGTCTTCTGGAGTGATGCAAAGGATTGTGGTCAGTGCTGGGGGTGGCTTTATACTCAACTGTGTGGGTGTGTCCAATGGAATTTAGGTGGTCAGGTGTGTAGTGGGAGTGGTTCTGTGTATTAATTTCGTTATTTGTGTTTCTGTGAATGTGTATTTTATGTTTTGGGTGCAGGGCAATTTTGTTTGTGCAGTGTTAGGCATGACTGCGGTCTTTTCACATCGTCCACGATGTTTATCATGTTCGTCCGTAGTGGTGGCTTTGCTAATACTTGACCGCCATTTCTCCGAATCACTCCAGGGTGCGTCCGCTGCGGTCGATGTGGGCGGTTCCGGCCGCAACACCCTCGGAGTTATCCTAATTTCCCGTGCGGTGTCTCCGAAGGACCTGTGGACGGTTTTGTGTTCTCCGCTGCGTTTCCGACCGCCGCGGTTGGAGTTTTGCCATCACCGCACGCGTCGGGCGGTTATATTTAGGCAGCGACCGCCGCGGTCGGTTTTTCGTGGCGGGTGATCCTAATTCGCATGCCGGTTTTGCCGCGGTCTTGGCGGGCGGTTATTTTCCGCCTCCGTGGTGGTCGGGGTGCTTCTCCGCATGCTATCCTAATGGGCCCCTATATCTCTAGAAGCTATTTTTGACAAATTAGTTGTACTGCTTAGGCCACTCCATGATAGGATAGACAATATAGCCAAAGATGTCCATAATTAAGTGGAAGCTTTGAGAAAATCTATGCTTGAATTGAGAAGGGTAATTTGGGGACAGGTGCTAATGGAGAGGGCCCTAATTTGAACATCGACGGTGGTAGCAATTGACTCACAACCATTTCAAATAAACAACATACCGCGAGGATATCTAAAGAGAACTCAAACCATACTGAAGCATCAAAAGAAAATTTAATACAGAACAAAGCTAAGCATGTTGCCATTGTCATCTGTAATAAGGACCAAAGGGAGGAAACACATGCAGGGGTCAAGAATCCCCCTGTACCAGATACACCTGCAGCAGGCAATTTAAACACTACGCCCTCTAATAAAAATAAAGCACCCTTATCTATTGACCTTCCCCCTGAGTGTGGGGCTTATGTGGCAGCTCTGGTAAATGTGCCTAAATTAGGGAAAGAACAGTGGGAAAATCATGCTGCACTTAAAAATAAAACCTTACATTGGCTATCCAATAATAATACCAGCTAGTACAGTATCACAACCAAACTCAGGGGGGCTATTAGAAAGCCAGATACTGCCTAGTGATGTAATGTTAGTGCCTACAACCAATGAGAGCCTAAACGTCTTGTATCCAACTGGTATGCCTATCATAGCTTATGCAAAGGAAGTTTACACAATCATGACATGGAACATAGCAGGCCTTAATAAAAAATAAATACGCCATTTTGGAAAGATCTCACTACATCTCACTACATCAAATTATGACATAGTTTGCCTGCAGGAGACTTGGCATAGAGACTCGATTTTTGTATGGGGTTATACCTCAAATTGGTTTTAAAGCCAGCGACCCTACATCAGGAAGGGATAAGGGTGGCCTTCTGATACCTATTTCCAATAAACTATAACAATAGACTCTAACTGTCAGTTAGTGGGGCTCCGATTTCGTACGGGCAAAGATTTGCTCCTAGTTATTTATTATAATAACATCTTTAACAATGATATGGGATGTGCAATTTAGAACTTAGAAAAAGAAATCCATAGGGCATTGGCAGTGGAAAATAGACAAGCTACAATCCTCTGGGTTGGCGATTTTAACATCCAATACAAAAATATGTGGCTTTACAAAGGGCCACACTTTAGAGGATAATGTTGATTCTATGCATTTCCCTCATGGTGAATACGTCACAGCATAAAATGCTATAATAGCAAAATATGACCTTGAACTTTTGAGTTGCACTATGACCTGGGACAATATTATATGCCCAACATTCACTGTCAGAGATGCTGCTACAACTTTTGATCATGTCTTAATATCATGTAATAGTGACTATGCTAACTTATGGTTCACAGAACAGGTTGTCAGTGACCATATTAGTATCTCGTTATCATTGCTATGTTGGGGGAATAGACAACTAAATATCCCCAATTGCATTACCAATATTATTCCTACAAGAACAAATGGCATGAGGTTAAAATGGGAAGGTGTTGATCCACAGAAAATATAAAAGGAAGTGATAGTCAAATGCAGACAGGAAATAGATCACTCTCTTAGACAAGAGGTCAACTCAAGGTCTCTGATTTCAATTTTTTTTAGGATTAATGAATTTATAGACCGGATTTTTATTAAGAACCACAATACCAAAAAACAAACACATACAGGCTGGTTTGATAGGAGCTGCACACAGGCCCTACAAAATTTGAAGCTAGCACTAGGATCCAAGCCACGCAACAAAGTGCATATTCAAGAAATACGTTTTAATTATAAACACATTATTGAGGTCCGAAAAAAAGAATTGCAATGTGAAGCATGGGATAAACTTAGTTTAGCAGCAGCAACCAACAATAGCAAACTGTTCTGGGAGGCAGTTAATTGTCCCTTTTTAAAGGATGACAGTCGACCAGAACCAACCTCGCATGTAAAAAGTGATGTTTGGATCGAAAACTACACAATTATTTTTAACCCAGATAGGATTGATATTAATTTGTTTTCTGATTCCACTTGGCCCATACTACCCCTACTGATATATATTGAAGAAGTTTATGAAGGGCTAGCAGACAGTAAAGGGGGTAAGGCTCCAGGGCCCGATGGTGTGCCTATTGATCTATATAAGAGCGAAATGGATTTATGGGCCCTGATTTTTGTTAGGATTTTTAATGCCATTGTAGAAGGCCAGTTTCTGCCATCTTGGGGCCAGTCATTAATTATTCTCCTTTTTAAAAAAGGCTCTAAATCAGAGGCCTGTAATTAGCGACCCAAATCGTTGCTGGATTCGTCCCTCAAGGTAATGAGTAGGGTTATGCTGAAAAGACTGGAAATGTTGGCCTCAGACAACACAATCCTCTCACCAACCCAATATGGGTTTAGGAAGGGTTTAGGCACCTTGGAACAGTGTGTTAACCTGGATCTTCTTATTAGCAAAAACACATTGGCCAAAGGGGGTAATCTGTTTTTATGTTTTGCGGACCTTAGCAGCGCTTCTGATCTTGTGGACCGTTCCTTACTGTGGCAAATATTACTGGATACTGGTGCCCCGAAAGAAATTGTATATTTTTTGGCAAGAGTCTACAAGAGATTATCTACTAAAGTGCGCTATGGCCCGGCAGGCGAATGTACTCCCCTGTTTAATGTTAAAAGGGGCATCCGATAGGGCTGCGTCCTTGCTCCACTTTTTTCATTATTTATTAACCAAGTTGATGCAACACTAAAACAGATACCCGCGGATGCCCCCTTGATTAACGGCAAGGCTGTTCCAATTTTATTACATGTAGACGATGCGGTTTTATTATCACGTACCCCTATCGGCCTTCAGCGTCTTATTCATAATTTCATACTATATATTAATAATTAATCAAGAAATGTGTTATGACATGTGGAAAAACACCACCTACACCCAGTAAGGCTTTTTTTCTGGAGAGGAGAAAAATGCAATCGGTTAAATCATTTTGTTATCTTGGTGTCAAATTCGCAGGAATTGGGAAATGGTTATGCAAATATGATAATATTTGTCACAAAATGAGTAGGAACACTAATAGTATTTTTAGATTTTCTGAAAAAGTGGGAGCCCGAAGAGTCAAAGATATGGTGACCATATACAATGCTAGATGTGTATCTTACGCACTTTAAGGTGCAGAAATCTGGGGCCACAACTGTGAAAAGTCATTACAACAAGATGAAAACAACTTTCTTAAACGCTTGTTGAGTGCTCCACCATTGGCTTCCACAGATTTAATACACCAGGAAGTGGGACTTAACTATATCTCAGATTTAGCCGCACTACAACCCCTTTTACTATGGTGCTCTATTTGTGCAAAAGAGGAAACAGTATTCACACAATGTATTATCAAGGACTGTCTGAAGCTTGACCATTGTTCATGTATTCCCTGTTTAAGTTTCATTCACCACTGGTTTAGTCTTCTATTTAATTGTAATATTTTTATAGAACCAGAGTACGTAGCCTCATTTGCAAAAAAAGAGCTTAAAGAATCAATTTTAGCCTAAAAAAGGGAGATACAAGGGAGATTAACAACCTACCCTTGTAGTTTACCAACAATTACATCTTAAAACTGGCTTTCAGGCATACTTGGATGATGTATCAAAAATCTCCCACCATTTTGTCTTGACACGATTAAGGCTAAGGATTGTTCATCACCTTGTGGCATTTCCGATTATGAAAAGAAGTACCAGCTCTGTATGCACCCGTAACAACATGTCTAAACAAAGTTCCTGCCATTTTTTTATGTTTTGCAAATGTTATCACTTTTAAAGGAAATTCTATCTGAAACCTCTGTTTCTAAAATATCATGTCCGATCCACTAAAAATGCTATGAGGCTAGTATCTACACTGGAAAGTTTGGATGTTTGCTTTTATGTGGCATCTTAAATTCTAAAATGCATTGCTGCTAGGAAATCTGTTGATTTTTAAATTTTGTTTATAATATGATATGGTATAATGAATTTCTTATCTAAGGTTTCCTGCACTTTATGCATAATTTGCACAAAAAGGAAATTCAGCTGGTACGCGATACTTTATAGCGTAATTTGCACATAATATACAATGTCAGTATTTGTCACCTATGATTAAATCCTGGTATGGGCTCTCCCAGCATATAGCTCAAGAAAATGGCCCGAGGTAAGGGTCCCGGTCCTGATGGACTCCCCACAGAGGTATAACTTGCTGTAACTGATGTAATCGTGCCTGTCCAAAAAAATCTTTTCAATAAAATATATATGCTGGGAGAGCCCATACCAAGTTCTTGGTCAGAAGCATCTATCACCCTCATACTCAAAGCCAATAAAGATCCACTAAAAACAGATTCTTACAGACCCATTTCTTTGTTAAACATAGACTATAAAATCAGCGCTAGAGGGCGCACAACCGATTGGCCGCACTCACGTGAGGCTCCCGAGGACCGGAGCAGTAATCCTTTATTCATCCTGCCGGCGAGTGGTCTAGCACATCCTGGCCACTGGATTAAAGTTGACACCTGGCCAGAGACCACTCGTTGAAACTTTGACGCTGAATGGTGGCGAAGCGACGACGGGAGGCGGTGCTGAAGATTGGGTGGAGATCTGGCACGAGGGTGACGGAAGAGCGGAGTGGACTGCCTGCCAAGGAAAGACCGAGGCCTGAGAGGCTGAGTCTAGGCCTGGCGGAGGCGGGACATTGGGGAAGGTGCCCAAGGCCCAGAGAGCGATAGCGGACTGCACGGCTGGGAAGCGCGAGGAGAGTGGAGCAAGCAGCGAGCCCAGGCCAGCAGAGAGAGGTGCACTGTAAGAGTGGCGGGGGAAGAAGAGAGGTGGCGGCGGCGGCCCGGAGACATGGCGACTCGGATGTAAGCCCGGCCGCAAGACCTCCGCCGGCGTGGGGCAGCGGACCGGCGCTCAAAGGACAACGGGGTGGAAAGGCCTGATGCACTACGGCCGGTTTGCATAAAAACGCCATCCATTACAGACTGCCAGTGAAAATTTGCAGACCGATTTTTTTTTCTCCCATTGCGCGCTGGGCACTGAAGCAGCGGCAGGCAGGGGGAGACATACTGCAGCAATATTGAGAGGCACGATTGGAGCTGGCACCTACGTGGGCTGAGCACAGGATACTGCGTGCAGGTATGAGACACTCATCATCTGAATGTGACGTGTGGGCCCTGACTGCCGCTGTGAGGTGCTAGTAATACGACATTGGACCGGACTCTGGAGATGCCCACCCCCCCACCCTACTATTGCGAGAGACCCGGCTAACACACAGTTAGTGGTACAGTGAGATCCTACCTTCTGCGGGGGCTTGTGCAGGAGGGTATTTACCCGCGGCTGTGGCAATTGGCCGGGGCACTGTCGACATTGCACCTGGGGCTCAAGGAGGACATCCCAGAGAAGGTGCCTCTAGAGGAACGTTGGGGGGAGAAGTGGTGCACGGATAGCGAAGCAGTAGCATTAGCATTAGATATCTCAACAAAAGGAGAGAAAGGTTTTTTTTGGGGCACTCTTAGTCCCCAAGCAATATACAAGTAATCAAAAGAAGAGTGACCATAAAGGTAAGGTGTATAAAGGAGGTGGGTGTCGCACGTGAAGTCTGAGGCCAGTTGTTAGTGATCCGATGGTAGGACCAAATTTCAAGAAAAAATGCACTGTTTTTTCAGGAAACCCTCACTCAACCTAGTGGTGACATGCTTCATCATCGGGTCCACCGGGAGAGATCTAGTACCTCCCCGGTGTGCTGCGACGCCAGGAGACTGCGGAGCAGGTTTTTTTGTGAAGATGAAGTGTGAAAAATTATAAAGTTTAAAAATGTCAGAGGTTGTACCAAAAAAAATTGTATTCACTGGTCAACCTGACATATTAAAAGTAAGGTATGTGAAGGGAAACTAGCCAATTACTTTATACTGGTGTTTACCCTGTAAAGAAGGTCAACATGTTTCTGCCAGTTTTTATGTGTAATTTTACTGGGCTTTCATCAGGACCGGTAATAGAGTGTGCCAATGACAGGAGGGGCGCGCTAAGGCCCGCCCTGCCAATGGTCGTGAAAGTTAAAAATAGCACTATGTGTAAAATTGGTGCAAAAAGAAAGAGAAACAAACTCATAAGTAGTGGGGTTTTACCTCTTTTGCGAGGAACCTAGGAGTCTGTAAGAAGAAAAAAGTGACAAACAGACAAATACAAACATAAACACAAAGATATCGAATCATTGGATTGTGCATATGTACAGTGGCCATAAAGGGTGACTTTGTGGCTTGACACGTGCTAGCATACATATCAAGGGCCGTGGCCGGTATGGGTTGCGTAGTTGAAATCATGCCAAAATCCGAAGTGGAGGGGCCTCAACTAACGCTGATTGAATCTGTTCAGCGCAGACTGTTGCATATGTGTGGTATAGCAGCAGTGGCTAAGTGGGCAGACTAGACAAATATAAGTCTGTTTGTGAGGAAGTACAAGAAATATCTTGCTACCTATAGTGGGGTGTCAGGGAATGAACCCCGAAGAAGAAAATGCGTGAAAACAGCGTCCCGGTGCAGAGCGCCGTGACACTGCTGGCCGTGGTATATACATTACCCAAGCATGCAACATTCAATACAGAGTATAGGACAGCACTACGCCTATCCGAAACTCTGCTAATTGAAATCCAACAAACAGAAGCCCAATACAAAACTACAATAACGGGTTATAAAAAAAAGTTGGATGAAATTAATAAAGATCTTACGGAGTACAAGGACAACCTGATGCAGGCGAAACTCACAAAATTCCAAAAAGACCTCAAAAAATTTAAATTTGAGAACGTATATCCCTACTCCGATCCAAACTACAGTGTTCCAAAAAAGGACACCAATAAATCAGATGACTCAGATAGCAACTCCTCAAGAGGGAGTATAGATAGCAATCAGAGTCCAAGACAAAGGGGACGGAGAGGAGGAAGGGGTAGATCTAACTTCCCAAACCAACAACCTAGATGGCAGAATTATGGCCAGCCTAACAACGGTCCAGTACCGATGTTTTACCAACAACCCCAGTTCCCCATGATGAACTGGAATCCGTACATGCACCCCCAGTTTCCCCTCAATCATCCACCGATGCCTTTTTTAGGGAGGGGCGGGAGAGGACGCGGACGGAACAGAGGCAACAGAGGCAACACACAAGTGACCTGGGAAGACGAGGACGCAGTGGGGAAACACACCCGCAGCAGAACAGCGACAGCCAGCACCAGCGCAGTGTAAGCCTGGTTACCAACCTCTCTAAAAAAGTCCTAACCCAAGACGAAACTAAAGTCTTGGAAAAAGGCTTGGGATTTGTCCCTACCAGTCGTCCCGACAAATTCCTCTTACATTGTGAACTTTCACAGTTTTTTCGGAAATTAAAATTAAAGGCCTTCTTTGAATCTAAGGATCAGCCACTGACAGAAGAAGAAGAGTTTGACACAAACTTCAGACTCAAATCTACATTTATGCCACCCCCGCATACGATTCCCGCGGCAATTACCGCCTTTGAACAGGCGGTCATAAAAGACCTGGAAAATTGTGAAGAACCCAAACGATTCCATAATTTTTCCGCTGCAGAACACAAGGCCTTGGACAACCTGAGAAACAACAAGGAAATAACCATAAAACCCGCCGACAAAGGCGGAGGGATAGTGATCCAGGACACCACTGAATACGATCAGGCCTGCATGACACTTCTGAACAACAGAACAAATTACTTGCTCCTCAACACAGACCCTACCACAGAAATGAAGGAACGAATTCGGGCCCTAGTACAGGAGGCAGAGACTGAAGGTCAGATCTCCCCGCATGAAGCAGCATTCCTTATGGCAGGTGGACAAACTATACCCTACTTTTACACCCTGCCTAAAACACATAAAAATGTGGACCCTCCTCCTGGCAGACCGATAGTATCAGGGATCGGGTCAGTTCTAGAACCCTTATCCACCTTTTGTGACCATTACTTGAAACCACTAGTACAGAACTCCAGCACCTACCTAAAAGATACCAAAAGCTTACTCAAATTACTGAACGATACCATTCTACCTGAAAGCTCAGTAATATTGGTAACAATGGACATAGAGAGTCTGTACACCAGTATCCCACAGGAAGACACACTACGGGTACTAGGGGAAGCATTAGACAAAGAGACTTGGGATTACACCACCCCCAAAGAATTCATCCTGAAATTTGCACGGAAGGCACTCAAAGAAAATTACTTTGAGTACAAAGGCCAATTGTATTTACAATGCACAGGGACCTCTATGGGGAGTACCTTCGCTCCTAGCGTAGCAGGGTTGTATGTCTATGACTACGAAACAAAACATATCTTACCACCCACCAACCCCTATGCCTCCTCCATTGGATTATGGAGGAGGTATATTGATGATATCCTCCTACTATGGACAGGAACAGAAGCCAGTCTTATACAGTTCCTGGAATGGGTCAATACTCTGGATCCTTTCTTAAAGTTCACTAGCAACTTCAGTAGGGAATCGATCGTCTTCCTTGATGTGGTAATCAAAATAGAGGGCACCACTCTTACAACTTTGACTCACCACAAACCAACGGCAAAAAACAATCTCCTTGACTTCAAGAGTTTCCATCCAAGACCTCTAAGGGAAAACTTGCCCTATGGCCAATTCCTACGACTAAGAAGAAATTGTAGTAAAATTACCGACTACAAGGAACAGGCCAAGGAACTAACAGACAAACTAACACAAAGAGGGTATCCCAAAGGAGTATTGAAAAAAAGCCAAACCAGAGCACGAAATCAACCTCGAGAGGTATTACTAGAGGACAATGTAAGGACAACCACGGAAACGCCACTTACGTGTGTAACCACCTACAACACCCTCTCAGACTCAGTGAAAAAATCCATCAATAAAAATTGGAGAACTATCAGCAGCAATTTCAGCAACTGGGAAAAAACGCTTTTTTCTTTTAAAAAAGGCAGGAGCATTAAAGATGCTTTGGTGCATACAAGACCATTAGCAGCCCCCATTGCAAACACAGCAACCAGGTCTGTCACTGACGCTTGGCACCTTCCCCCAATTACAGGCCATTTTCCATGTACAGACTGCAGTGTCTGCCATCTGACCACTCATTCGAAACAACTCAACTTGGAACCAGGAAAAGTGTGGACACAAAAATCCCACACAAACTGTAATTCAACAAACGTGATTTACTTGATCACTTGTCCCTGCGCGAAACGCTACGTAGGGATGACCACCAGGAAAGTTAAGACACGCATCGGGGAACACCGTAGCAATATCAGATGCAAAAAAATCACCACAAAACTCAGTGAGCACTTCCTGCAAACCAACCACACTCCAAATGACATGACCTGGACAGTGATCGAACAGGTCAACTGTGTGAAAAACAGGGAAAATATTTTATTCGAAAAAGAGCAGCGCTGGGTCTATCGACTCAGCACCCATATAAATGGGCTTAATGACCAAATTCCGTGGACCAGCGTCCTTAAACATTAAAACTATTCCCTCTCTTCTGTAATGCTGATACGATGACCACACATGTTAAGTGGTTTATTCACACCAGCGCTAATTAGATTCACCATGAATACATCCCCATGTTTAACAACCATGTTACCTACCCAATTCAGCTTAACTGACTAGACTTATGCAGTTTAAATTGAATCTTCATCGTATATTGGGAAACATTTGCTGGGCATTGCGCATGTCGCATTACACATATCCCAGCCACGCTAAAATTCAAGCTTGCGTTCCTCCAAAGCTTGAGTTACAAGCCTCTCTATCATCCCAGCCAATCCAGACGCGAACTAGCGATCGCTTTGACAATACCCCGGTGTAACCAGGGCAGACCGCGCCCATCTCCAGTTCGAGGCTTGCGTTTCGATGCAAGCCTCGCTTTCAAATCCTCTCGCTAGACTACGCAAGCACCTTACTTTCTCCCTCATTGGCTCAACGACTTTGAGCTCCAAGCCTCGCTTCCAACCAAGGCGCCTGATTGGTCCGCACTCGGCCACCGCCCTTCATACGCCTCGCTCGCCCATCGCAATGGATCCACGAGATCCAGCGAGGGTGAAGCTAGGTGCCGAGCGGGTGCTGAGCGTTGCGGGCGTAAGAGACCTTACTTTGAAGACATCTTTCTAAACCAGATAAGTTGTATGAATGGAACCCTGCCAGTTCTAAAATCCTCCTCTGTGTGTATTTGTTTCCCTTTCTCCCTCAATTACAGGGTGTGCCATTGTTGCTCCCACCCCCCTCCTGTGATCTATGGGGCGTGGATCTATTTCTTTACAAGTGAGTACATTTATCCTATACTCTGTATTGAATGTTGCGTGCTTGGGTAATGTATATACCACGGCCAGCAGTGTCACGGCGCTCTGCACCGGGACGCTGTTTTCACGCATTTTCTTCTTCGGGGTTCATTCCCTGACACCCCACTATAGGTAGCAAGATATTTCTTGTACTTCCTCACGAACAGACTTATATTTGTCTAGTCTGCCCACTTAGCCACTGCTGCTATACCACACATATGCAACAGTCTGCGCTGAACAGATTCAATCAGCGTTAGTTGAGGCCCCTCCACTTCGGATTTTGGCATGATTTCAACTACGCAACCCAGGCATACCGGCCACGGCCCTTGATATGTATGCTAGCACGTGTCAAGCCACAAAGTCACCCTTTATGGCCACTGTACATATGCACAATCCAATGATTTGATATCTTTGTGTTTATGTTTGTATTTGTCTGTTTGCCACTTTTTTCTTCTTACAGACTCCTAGGTTCCTCGCAAAAGAGGTAAAACCCCACTACTTATGAGTTTGTTTCTCTTTCTTTTTGCACCAATTTTACACATAGTGCTATTTTTAACTATCACGACCATTGGCAGGGCGGGCCTTAGGGCGCCCCTCCTGTCATTGGCACACTCGCTTACCGGTCCTGATGAAAGCCCAGTAAAATTACACATAAAAACGGGCAGAAACATGTTGACCTTCTTTACAGGGTAAACACCAGTATAAAGTAATTGGCTAGTTTCCCTTCACATACCTTACTTTTAATATGTCAGGTTGACCAGTGAATACAATTTTTTTTGGTACAACCTCTGACATTTTTAAACTTTATAATTTTTCACACTTCATCTTCACAAAAAAACCTGCTCCGCAGTCTCCTGGCGTCGCAGCACACCGGGGAGGTACTAGATCTCTCCCGGTGGACCCGATGATGAAGCATGTCACCACTAGGGTGAGTGAGGGTTTCCTGAAAAAACAGTGCATTTTTTCTTGAAATTTGGTCCTACCATCGGATCACTAACAACTGGCCTCAGACTTCACGTGCGACACCCACCTCCTTTATACACCTTACCTTTATGGTCACTCTTCTTTTGATTACTTGTATATTGCTTGGGGACTAAGAGTGCCCCAAAAAAACCCTTTCTCTCCTTTTGTTGAGATATATTTAGCTGCGCACAGCAGTGAGAGATTTCTCTTGTCACATATACCTCTTTTTTTCTCACAAATATAAAAATTCTTTATATTTTGTACCAATAATGGCAGCAAATTTGGGACTCACTTTCTCTACGGAGGAGATAGACAAACTTTTGGCAGATCCTAATATGTTCGCTGATCCAGCAATAGCTCAGGCTATCTCACATACAGCGGAATGGGAACAACTCACTGAACTAAAGCGCGACAGAATAAGGACTATACTTCATGGTACTATCCTGAAACAATATCTTACCTCTAATTCAGCGCCCAAAGGGCTGCTAGTTACGAATGCCCCGAGGATTTTTCTCAATGACGCCACCTTTAGAAGAGATTGGGCCATGATTGCCTGGCACTGCACCAGAGACTGGCTGGTACTTATTATTAAGACAGCACTACGCCTATCCGAAACTCTGCTAATTGAAATCCAACAAACAGAAGCCCAATACAAAACTACAATAACGGGTTATAAAAAAAAGTTGGATGAAATTAATAAAGATCTTACGGAGTACAAGGACAACCTGATGCAGGCGAAACTCACAAAATTCCAAAAAGACCTCAAAAAATTTAAATTTGAGAACGTATATCCCTACTCCGATCCAAACTACAGTGTTCCAAAAAAGGACACCAATAAATCAGATGACTCAGATAGCAACTCCTCAAGAGGGAGTATAGATAGCAATCAGAGTCCAAGACAAAGGGGACGGAGAGGAGGAAGGGGTAGATCTAACTTCCCAAACCAACAACCTAGATGGCAGAATTATGGCCAGCCTAACAACGGTCCAGTACCGATGTTTTACCAACAACCCCAGTTCCCCATGATGAACTGGAATCCGTACATGCACCCCCAGTTTCCCCTCAATCATCCACCGATGCCTTTTTTAGGGAGGGGCGGGAGAGGACGCGGACGGAACAGAGGCAACAGAGGCAACACACAAGTGACCTGGGAAGACGAGGACGCAGTGGGGAAACACACCCGCAGCAGAACAGCGACAGCCAGCACCAGCGCAGTGTAAGCCTGGTTACCAACCTCTCTAAAAAAGTCCTAACCCAAGACGAAACTAAAGTCTTGGAAAAAGGCTTGGGATTTGTCCCTACCAGTCGTCCCGACAAATTCCTCTTACATTGTGAACTTTCACAGTTTTTTCGGAAATTAAAATTAAAGGCCTTCTTTGAATCTAAGGATCAGCCACTGACAGAAGAAGAAGAGTTTGACACAAACTTCAGACTCAAATCTACATTTATGCCACCCCCGCATACGATTCCCGCGGCAATTACCGCCTTTGAACAGGCGGTCATAAAAGACCTGGAAAATTGTGAAGAACCCAAACGATTCCATAATTTTTCCGCTGCAGAACACAAGGCCTTGGACAACCTGAGAAACAACAAGGAAATAACCATAAAACCCGCCGACAAAGGCGGAGGGATAGTGATCCAGGACACCACTGAATACGATAAGGCCTGCATGACACTTCTGAACAACAGAACAAATTACTTGCTCCTCAACACAGACCCTACCACAGAAATGAAGGAACGAATTCGGGCCCTAGTACAGGAGGCAGAGACTGAAGGTCAGATCTCCCCGCATGAAGCAGCATTCCTTATGGCAGGTGGACAAACTATACCCTACTTTTACACCCTGCCTAAAACACATAAAAATGTGGACCCTCCTCCTGGCAGACCGATAGTATCAGGGATCGGGTCAGTTCTAGAACCCTTATCCACCTTTTGTGACCATTACTTGAAACCACTAGTACAGAACTCCAGCACCTACCTAAAAGATACCAAAAGCTTACTCAAATTACTGAACGATACCATTCTACCTGAAAGCTCAGTAATATTGGTAACAATGGACATAGAGAGTCTGTACACCAGTATCCCACAGGAAGACACACTACGGGTACTAGGGGAAGCATTAGACAAAGAGACTTGGGATTACACCACCCCCAAAGAATTCATCCTGAAATGTGCACGGATGGCACTCAAAGAAAATTACTTTGAGTACAAAGGCCAATTGTATTTACAATGCACAGGGACCTCTATGGGGAGTACCTTCGCTCCTAGCGTAGCGGGGTTGTATGTCTATGACTACGAAACAAAACATATCTTACCACCCACCAACCCCTATGCCTCCTCCATTGGATTATGGAGGAGGTATATTGATGATATCCTCCTACTATGGACAGGAACAGAAGCCAGTCTTATACAGTTCCTGAAATGGGTCAATACTCTGGATCCTTTCTTAAAGTTCACTAGCAACTTCAGTAGGGAATCGATCGTCTTCCTTGATGTGGTAATCAAAATAGAGGGCACCACTCTTACAACTTTGACTCACCACAAACCAACGGCAAAAAACAATCTCCTTGACTTCAAGAGTTTCCATCCAAGACCTCTAAGGGAAAACTTGCCCTATGGCCAATTCCTACGACTAAGAAGAAATTGTAGTAAAATTACCGACTACAAGGAACAGGCCAACGAACTAACAGACAAACTAACACAAAGAGGGTATCCCAAAGGAGTATTGAAAAAAAGCCAAACCAGAGCACGAAATCAACCTCAAGAGGTATTACTAGAGGCCAATGTAAGGACAACCACGGAAACGCCACTTACGTGTGTAACCACCTACAGCACCCTCTCAGACTCAGTGAAAAAATCCATCAATAAAAATTGGAGAACTATCAGCAGCAATTTCAGCAACTGGGAAAAAACGCTTTTTTCTTTTAAAAAAGGCAGGAGCATTAAAGATGCTTTGGTGCATACAAGACCATTAGCAGCCCCCATTGCAAACACAGCAACCAGGTCTGTCACTGACGCTTGGCACCTTCCCCCAATTACAGGCCATTTTCCATGTACAGACTGCAGTGTCTGCCATCTGACCACTCATTCGAAACAACTCAACTTGGAACCAGGAAAAGTGTGGACACAAAAATCCCACACAAACTGTAATTCAACAAACGTGATTTACTTGATCACTTGTCCCTGCGCGAAACGCTACGTAGGGATGACCACCAGGAAAGTTAAGACACGCATCGGGGAACACCGTAGCAATATCAGATGCAAAAAAATCACCACAAAACTCAGTGAGCACTTCCTGCAAACCAACCACACTCCAAATGACATGACCTGGACAGTGATCGAACAGGTCAACTGTGTGAAAAACAGGGAAAATATTTTATTCGAAAAAGAGCAGCGCTGGGTCTATCGACTCAGCACCCATATAAATGGGCTTAATGACCAAATTCCGTGGACCAGCGTCCTTAAACATTAAAACTATTCCCTCTCTTCTGTAATGCTGATACGATGACCACACATGTTAAGTGGTTTGGTCACACCAGCGCTAATTAGATTCACCATGAATACATCCCCATGTTTAACAACCATGTTACCTACCCAATTCAGCTTAACTGACTAGACTTATGCAGTTTAAATTGAATCTTCATCGTATATTGGGAAACATTTGCTGGGCATTGCGCATGTCGCATTACACATATCCCAGCCACGCTAAAATTCAAGCTTGCGTTCCTCCAAAGCTTGAGTTACAAGCCTCTCTATCATCCCAGCCAATCCAGACGCGAACTAGCGATCGATTTGACAATACCCCGGTGTAACCAGGGCGGACCGTGCCCATCTCCAGTTCGCGGCTTGCGTTTCGATGCAAGCCTCGCTTTCAAATCCACTCGCGAGACTACGCGAGCACCTTACTTTCTCCCTCATTAGCTCAACGACTTTGAGCTCCAAGCCTCGCTTCCAACCAAGGCGCCTGATTGGTCCGCACTCGGCCACCGCCCTTCATACGCCTCGCTCGCCCATCGCAATGGATCCACGAGATCCAGCGAGGGTGAAGCTAGGTGCCGAGCGGGTGCTGAGCGTTGCGGGCGTAAGAGACCTTACTTTGAATACATCTTTCTAAACCAGATAAGTTGTATGAATGGAACCCTGCCAGTTCTAAAATCCTCCTCTGTGTGTATTTGTTTCCCTTTCTCCCTCAATTACAGGGTGTGCCATTGTCGCTCCCACCCCCCTCCTGTGATCTATGGGGCGTGGATCTACTTCTTTACAAGTGAGGACATTTATCCTATTGAATGTTGCGTGCTTGGGTAATGTATATACCACGGCCAGCAGTGTCACGGCGCTCTGCACCGGGACGCTGTTTTCACGCATTTTCTTCTTCAGGGTTCATTCCCTGACACCCCACTATAGGTAGCAAGATATTTCTTGTACTTCCTCACAAACAGACTTATATTTGTCTAGTCTGCCCACTTAGCCACTGCTGCTATACCACACATATGCAACAGTCTGCGCTGAACAGATTCAATCAGCGTTAGTTGAGGCCCCTCCACTTCGGATTTTGGCATGATTTCAACTACGCAACCCAGGCATACCGGCCACGGCCCTTGATATGTATGCTAGCACGTGTCAAGCCACAAAGTCACCCTTTATGGCCACTGTACATATGCACAATCCAATGATTCGATATCTTTGTGTTTATGTTTGTATTTGTCTGTTTGTCACTTTTTTCTTCTTACAGACTCCTAGGTTCCTCGCAAAAGAGGTAAAACCCCACTACTTATGAGTTTGTTTCTCTTTCTTTTTGCACCAATTTTACACATAGTGCTATTTTTAACTTTCACGACCATTGGCAGGGCGGGCCTTAGCGCGCCCCTCCTGTCATTGGCACACTCGCTTACTGGTCCTGATGAAAGCCCAGTAAAATTACACATAAAAACGGGCAGAAACATGTTGACCTTCTTTACAGGGTAAACACCAGTATAAAGTAATTGGCTAGTTTCCCTTCACATACCTTACTTTTAATATGTCAGGTTGACCAGTGAATACAATTTTTTTTGGTACAACCTCTGACATTTTTAAACTTTATAATTTTTCACACTTCATCTTCACAAAAAAACCTGCTCCGCAGTCTCCTGGCGTCGCAGCACACCGGGGAGGTACTAGATCTCTCCCGGTGGACCCGATGATGAAGCATGTCACCACTAGGGTGAGTGAGGGTTTCCTGAAAAAACAGTGCATTTTTTCTTGAAATTTGGTCCTACCATCGGATCACTAACAACTGGCCTCAGACTTCACGTGCGACACCCACCTCCTTTATACACCTTACCTTTATGGTCACTCTTCTTTTGATTACTTGCATTAGCATTAGAGCCTGCACTCGGCAACCTACCGATACCGACGCAACTTCTCAGGTTCACCACGGCCTCCGATCCACATATTTTGGGGATTGAACAAATCCCCACATACATTTCGACGCGATCAACACGATTGCTGCCACGTTTTCATAAATAAAAACCACCCGATTAGGACCGGGTTGGAATTATCACCGGTTCACCGACCCCGCTTCTTGGTCATTAGATCAGCCCTGATGAGTCACAGCCACATGTTGTGACGAAACACGTGTCGGCTTGTTTTATATTTGCAGTGATTCAGTGAACACTGTCGGTGAATAAAAGTTTTGGAAAACTATACACTTTGTACAGTCTATCCCTACCAACACTACGCTAAGATAAACCAATCTACAGATACAGAATTGTGTGCTCTGGACCCTTTTTGCCAGCATTAGAGCCTGTGTTGTGGAACCTAGCCTGGGCACATTCCACTTATACGAATGCTTGGCTCCTCTCGAAATGGGTAAGATGGATGCCAAGCAACCAAAATTCAGTTTTGAGACCGTCAAAACTGGAGCCAGACCCAGGCAAGCCGAGGTACGGGCGCAGGAGGAAGACGGCGCCAATGGATCGCAGGGGGCAGCCTTGGAGCACGTGTTGCAGGAAATGAGGCAAGGGTTTGCAACGGTTGTCGACAAAGTTGATCGCATGTCGTCGAGAATGGACGCCATAGCGCACAAGCTAGACGTGCACAACGAACGCATAGCGGAGGCGGAGAGACGTATCTCGGACACTGAAGACCTCACGGCTGGACACACATCCCAGTTAGCTCGAATGGACAACATCCTGAGAACTATTGCGGCCAAGAACGAGGAATTGGAAGCGCGCAGCCGCAGAAACAATATCCGCATAGTAGGAATTCCAGAGTCCACAAACACAGGCAAAATGGAAGAATACGTGGAGAAGATGTTGCTCTATGCGATTAGGGAGGAGGCCTTCTCTCCGCAGTTCATTGTCGAAAGAGCTCAAAGGTCGCTAGGACTGCGGCCGGTACTGGGAGCAGCGCCCAGGACCATCATCGCCCGCCTCCTGAACTATCGCGACAGGTATGTGGCGCTCCGAGCGGCCCAAAATAAGCAGTCATTGTCCTACGAGGGAAACACGTTCTCCATATATCCTGATTTCACCCTGATAGTGCAAGAGGAGCGCCGGAAGTTCATGGACGTTAAAAAGAAGCTTTGAGATGCACAAATATACTATGCCCTATTGTACTCAGCGCGCCTTCGGGTGATTCACCAAGGCTTACAAAAAATGTTCACTAATCCCGGGCAGGTGGAGGACTATTTGAAATCTTTAAAATGGCGTATTCAAAACCGTGACAGCCACAATGCTTGGAGACATGAGCATCCTTAAATCCGAGAGGGCACGCATTTCACAGCGTATGCTCAGTCCTGGGCCAGGCCTGCAATTACAGGCACAAGGCACCTTGCTAGGACCTACTCTGACCATGTACCAGTGTTGATGATGCTCTCCTCTGTAGACTTTAACATCCCACGTAGTCCCTGGAGAATGAAGCCCTCCATATTGTTAGATGCGGTCTTTCAGGTAGAGCTGCGTAAGAAATAAGGATTCTGTGCGAAGTGTTGAAATGATCTGGGAGGCCTTCAACGTGACCTTGCGAGGGTTTTGCATTGGGAAAGGGGCAGGGGTGCTTAGGGATATACAGGCCACGATCAGAGCCCTAGATGGAGACCTAAAAACACTAAAAATTGAGCTTGCTGAGGTCCCCACTACAGAAGTATATGGAGGAAGTGCAGAGAGAGACAAAATTTTTGGTAGCCAGAAGCTATGGAGAAGGGGATAGACAGGGTAAAATACTAGAGCAGAAAGTGGGTCAACAGAGACGGTCCAACGTAGTCACGGAACTGAACACCCCAAATAGGGACATACACCGAGAGACCTCTGATATACTCGCTAACTTCCTTGACCATTACAGTTCATTGTATGCTACTAGGGGGAGCACAGGCGAACATCTTGATGACTTCTTGGGGGAGGTAGCTTTGGGTTGGTTGAGTGATATGCAGAGAACCTTCATCTTTAATCTGGATGAGGTCCGAGACGCTATCATGAGCATGCCGAACGGAAAGGCCACTGGTACTGACGGTATTCCGGTGGAATTTTATAAAACATATTTAGATATTATGGCCCCTGTGCTCAGAGAGGTTCATGAAGATGCACTGGAGGTGGGGATACTGCCACAATCAATGCGCGAAGCTCTAATTTTATCTAATTTTATCACTGCCCAAGCCAGGGAAGCCCTTAGCCCTATGCGACTCCTATAGGCCCCTATCACTGTTAAACAGTGATGCAAAAATTCTGGGTAAATTGATAGCCGCAAGATTGAGTCTATTGATGGATCGCCTAATACTGCTGGATCAGTCAGGATTTGTACTTGGTAGGGCCGCATCTCATAACCTGCGCATGCTTTTTGCAGTACTCCACACCGTCTCACCTGATCTTCCTAAGGCCGCAGTATTTCTTAATGCCACTAAGGGGTTTGACTCGTTGGAATAGGGGTACCTATTTGGGGTGATGAAGCGTATGGGCTTCCCACCCTTATTCCTTGACTGGATTAGATTACTCTATACTAAACCAATGGCTAAGGTCCTGATCAATGGGTACACCTCCCACGCGTTTGAGATCACGAGGGGTACCCTCATCCTCCTAGACCTCTCTGCAGCCTTCGATACCGTATGCCTCTGCACCCTAGTACAGAGCCTCAGCAACACCGGAATCCAAGGAACGGCCTTGGAGTGGATCATCTCGTTCCTCACCGAAAGACCCCAGAGAGTCCACCTCCCCCGTTCCGTTCTGCGGCCACCGAAGACATCTGCGGCGTCCTACAAGGATCCTCGCTCAGCCCCACTCTCTTCAACATCTACATGAGCCCCCTTGCAGCCATCGCACCCCAACACAACCTCAACATCATCTCCTATGCTGACGACACCCAGCTGATACTCTCCCTCACCAATGACCCCACCACTGCCAGAACCAGCCTCCAGGAAGGATTGAAAGACGTCGCGGAATGGATGAAGCTCAGCCATCTGAAACTGAACTCAGACAAGACGGAAGTCCTCATCCTGGGACCTTCCCCCTCTGCCTGGAATGACTCCTGGTGGCCCCCGGCCCTGGGCTCCGCCCCAAGCCAACGGACCATGCACGCTATCTGGGCTTCATCCTGGACTCCTCGCTCACAGTGACCAAACAAGTCAACGCCGTCTCGTCATCCTGTTTCAACACCCTGCGCATGCTCCGTAAGATCTTCCGGTGGATCTCTACCGAAACCAGGAAGACGGTCACCCAGGCCCACGTCACCAGCCGACTTGACTATGGGAACACCCTCTACGTGAGAACCACAGCCAAACTCCAGAAAAGACTCCAGCGCATACAGAATGCTTCTGCACGACTCATCCTGGACATTTCCCGCCACGACCACATATCTGCCCATCTAAGAGACCTGCACTGGCTCCCCGTCAGCAAGAGGATCAAGTTCAGGCTCCTCACCCACACACACAAGGCTCTCCACAACACAGGCCCCAAATACCTCAACAGCCGCCTCAAATTCTACACAACCACCCACCAGCTTCGATCCACCAGCCTCGCCCTCACCACCATCCCATGAATCCGCAGAACCACCGCCAGAGGAAGATCCTTCTCCTACCTGGCGGCCAAGACATGGAACTCCCTTCCCACCCACCTTCGGCTGACCCAGGACCATCTCTCCTTCAGGAAGCAACTCAAGACCTGACTGTTGGAGCAGTAGCGTCACCCCTCCTCCCAGCGCCTTGAGACGCTAGCGGGTGAGTAGCGCGCTTTACAAATTTTGCTGATTGATTCATTGATTGAGGCAGGGGTGCCCACTGTCACTGTTGATTTTTTCAACTTGCGGCGAAATTGAGACAATGCCATAACGACAAGGCACTGCGGTGCTTTCACCGTCAGATACTCATTTCGCTGTACGCAGACGATATTACTTTATATATCCTAAACCCTCAGCAAAATCTAAACCAGGAATTTATAGCATTTGGTGGTATGTCTGGCGTACATATAAACTGGTCTAAGTCTAGCTTATTTCCGCTTACGGATGCAGTGCAGCGTTTTGAAATGGATTATCGCCTGGAATGGTGTGATGAGGAGCTTAAATATTTAGGTATCAAGGTTACTAGGAACAGGGAGGAATTGCTGAGGGCAAATTATGGCACTCTTATAACTAAGATTGAGGATAACGTAAAGAGGTGGGTGGCGCTTCCCTTATCAATGGCGGGTCGTGCATCCTTAATTAAGATGGTGGTACTCCCACAGGTGTTATACTTATTCGTGAACATACCTTACTACCCGGGTTCCTATTTTTTCAAGGCTCTGAAAACTGTAATAATATGACTAGTGTGGCGGGGAAACAACCTCGACTACAGTGGGTGGTGGTAACTAGACCTTACTCCCAGGGAGGATTCGGGATTCCAGATATGGAATTATACTTTATGGTAGTGCAGGCGCACTTTGGGTGGTTTTGGATCAAGCAACCTCACTTCATGCCACAGGTTGCGGCAGAGCATTGGCTGGCACACCCTATGCCACTGGAGGGGGCAATATATACGAGAATTGATCAGAGAGACCAGCAGCCCACCGCCCTATATAGTTCGATTAAGGCATGGCAAAGAATAACGGGATTACTAGAGGCTCAAATGGCATATATGCCCCTGATGCCTATTGCTTACCTCCCTGATATCCCGCTGTTGCAAGAAGGGATTTTTAAGAAATTCAAAGAGAAGTTTAGGGTAGCCACATGGGGAGATCTGTACCATGACACTAAATTCCGTTCCTTAGTACACATGTGTCCTACAGAGATGCAGAGGCGGCTAGATGTCTTTTTATACGTCAGACTGAGACAAGGTATACAAGCGGTTACCCGGGGATTTCCGGACGAGCCGTAGCCTCTGACTCCGCTTCATATTATTTTGGAAAGGCCGGAACCAACGCGCCTCGTCTCAATAATTTATAACATAGTGCATACCCAAAAGGTGGGGAAAGCAGCCCCGGCGCGGGAAAAATGGGACTCGGAATTGGGAGAACAGCTGACGGATGTACAATGGGAGACCTGCTGCCAGCATACTGAAAGGGTCTCTGCCAGCAGCAGACACCGCATTATACACTATAAATTCCTCCATAGGCGGTACTATACAACCGCTAAAATGCACCGATTTAAGCTGAGGGACACTGATGAGTGCGATAGATGCTGTTCTCCTGGGGCAGATTTTTTGCACCTAGCATGGAATTGTCCCACCAATTGAGCCTATTGGGATGAGGTATTTGAGGCACTGCAGCATATGATGGGCGAGACGCTGACACCCAGCCCTGTGCTGGCACTCTTGGGTTTTATCACTCCCATAAGGACGGAACACTGGAGATTTTTGGCAATGGCACTTCTTATGGCTAAACGTAGGGTGGCATGCAGATGGGGTGGGGCAGAGCACCCAAATTCAAGACATGGTTAGCTGATTTATTCACTTGCCAGGAACAGTTTGCCACACATGCAGAATTACTCCCAATAGCGTCCAGACCTAATGATATATGGGCTCCCCCTACGTGTTATCTGCTTGCAAAATCAACGGCTGAGGATGATGGAGAGGATACAGGCTCTATGAGACAAGAGAATTGAGCTGATGGTAGATGCAGAGTGGGGATGAGGAGAAAACGGGGCTCCGGCTGTCCAGCTCCTTGGGTATTCTAGCCTGCTATTGTGAATACGATTTGAGTACCGGAGGCCTATTGTGAAAAAAACACAATAAAAAGAAGTTTAAAAAATAAAAGAAATAGACTATAAAATACTTTGCGGGGGTGTTGGCAACTAGGAATGCTAAAAATAGAAAAACTGTAATACATCAAGACCAACGGGGCTTCATTCCCGGAAGAGAGCTGAACAAACTCACTTTTCAAGCCATTGTCACCATCGACGGGCCGTCAGATAAACAACTCCCATTAACTTTGGCTGCCAATGATGCCGCCAAAGCTTTTGATCAGGTGAGCTGGGTATATCTCTGGGAAGCATTTTAGGATTCCCTAGCAATTTTATTTCCAGCGTTAGATCTCTTTATTCTGCCCACCTGAGCTAAACATTCTGGTGAATGGTGCTCTTTCGGACTGGCTTAATATATCTCGAGGCACCAGGCAGGGGTGCCCCCTATCACCCCTTCTGTTTAATTTATTTATAGAAACTTTTGTTTTTCGGCTTCGGACTGACCCGTTAATTATACCTTTGAAAATCTCGGACATGGTCCTAAAATTTGCCCTTTATGCAGACGACCTGCTTATGTTTACAACCAATCCAGCAGTGTCTATACCTAGACTGGTAGAGCAGGCCGAGGTATTTGGGGAAATCTCGTGGTACAGACTAAATAGGGATAAGACCGAGATCATGGAGTGGAATCAGTCTAATGGGACACAAGGGGCCAAATCTTGTATGAGGTATCTGGGAATTCAATTAGCTCAGAAAATTGTGGATATCCCTAGAATCAATTGGAGCAAGGTCTCCAAAGAGGTTTGCAGTCTCCTTCTGTGGTGGTCAAGCCTCCTGCTGAATATATTCGGTAGAGTAAATCTAATTAAAATGATTATTTTGCCCAAGTTAACTTTTTTATTTAACTGTATTCCATTATCTTTTTGTGCTGCGGATATATTTTAAAAATTGCAGGAGAAATTGGCTCCTTTATCTGGAACACCAAATCCCCCAGAATTGCCTGGAAAAAGCTCAGGAGGAACTTACCTGATTTACTTAATTATTGACATGCGTTCCATTTTAAGAACTTCAGAATATTGGCCAATAAACATGTCCCGTCCTCTTTGGGCTTACTGTTTCAGGCCCTACTCTATGATATCCCTCAAGAACAGGAGTTTTTTCTTTTTAAATTTGGGGACCCTAAGTTTTACAAGAAGGTCAGGCTGAAGGTCCATTAAAAAATTGGATTTATGTGAGGAAGAGTCTAAAAATACCGTACTATGCATCCCAGGCTCCTATCTGGGACTCTCCAGGCACTCCTGCTTGTCTCAGGGATCATCTCTCTCAGCCTCTTCAAACCGCAGGCATTCGGCTTTGGGGTGATCTCCAGAAGGATGCACAGGTGATGAGCTGGGAATCTCTTTCCAACATCACAGGTGGCACGCTCACCAGATTTAAATATTATCAACTGTCTGGGTGGTTGGCAAACCAGTCCTGGGATCATGAAGACTCGAGTTTCAGGTTTAACTTGGTCTCTGGAAGCGAGAAATTTCTTTCTGGTATTAGGCCCTGGTGGAAGATGAAAGTCTGGTGGCATCTGAAATTCAGTGTCTTTGGGGAAATAGCTTGGGCCCAGACACGTAAACCTAGACGACGTCTGGAGGGACTCTTTCACTCTGCTGCAGACAGTAGTAAAACCAGCTGCCCTCAAGAGAAATCATCTCTATATGGTCTACAGGGTTAATGGGACCCCTGGGAAACTAGCCAAGGCGTTAGGGTCAGTATATCATTGCCCCAGATGCAAGCACTTGGTGGCCGATGATTTCCATATGTTTGTAGACCGTCCAAAGATTATCAGCTATTGGCTTGAGGTTAAAAGGTTTGTTGAAGACGTTCTTCAACAACAGGTGGAGATTAACCCCAGGACAATCTTTTTCGGCCTGACCACAGACTACTGCTTGAAAGATCTAGCATCCAAATTAATTTTTCATGTGGTCATTTTAGCTAGAAGAGAGATTTGCAGAGCATGGAAATCTCCAAACCCCCGACCTTTGCATAGTGCCTGTCACACAAAATATTTACTAGTGAATCAGACATTGCATGTTTCACTACAAGCCTGGATAAGATACGGTTGGCCCTTGCGGCCTGGGTCAATAAGTAAAGTAGTCCTGTGATTTTACCTGGGTACTGTTGGTTCTTTTTTCTCCTAAGTAAAACATGGCTTGGGAGCTACGGTGAACAGGAGTGGACTATGGAACCAGTTATGACTTGAGGGAACCTCATCTCATTATCATTACTGGCCTAACACATGGTTCGGAACGAGTAAGCCAGATGAGAAGAGCGGAGGAATCCCTTCAAGAATGCCCAACACGGTGTAGGAGGACTAAAAAAAAAAAAAAAAAAAAAAACAACAACAAAAAGAAACCTATGATTATATCCAAATGAAATGTACACATTTTAAAGAAGGTCTTATCGTGTAATTTATATACCAGGCAAGACTTAACATACTAGGGTGAACACTGTTGGTTACGTATATTGTATGCACTAGCTACTTTATATACAACACTTAATAGTGTAATTTGCACATAATATATAATGTCAGCGCTAGCTACTTTATATACGATACTTTATAGCGTAATTTGCACATAATATACAATGTTAGTACTTGTCACCTATGATTATATTTGTATGATATGTACACAATTTAAAAAAAAGTTTTATTATGTAACTTATATACCAGGCAAGGATTAAAAACATACCAGGGTGACCATTGTTGGTTACATATATTGTAAGCACCAGCCACCTTATTACGAAATTTGCACACTCTGTCTAAAATATCCCAGCATAGGTTATTTATCATTTTAGGCCGGTTGCTGTGCATATATATGGTATCATAATTGTAAAGTTTTGAATACTGTTATTTTGTGAATTTTTCCCATATGTATAATACATATACTGTTTTAATAGTTCCCCATACTAAGTAATATTGATGCTAAGAACGATACGGAGGCTGTAATTATGTATTTTTAATGTTTTGCTTATATAGTGATTATAATCACAAACTGAATAAAGCTTTTGAATTGAATTGAATTGCATTTAGTGAGTGCAATAGAGGTACATGGATGATTTAGTGAATGAGTAGTATATAGGTGAGTGACTGAGTTCATGGATGGCTATATGGGTGAGTGACTGGCTATATGAGTGGCTGTTCAGGGGAGTGTGTGTCTGTGTTGGTAGCTGTATGGGTGAGTGAGTGGGTATGTCAATGACTGTATGGATGAGATAATGGCTGTGTGAGTGGCCATGTTGCTCAGATAGGAATTTACCTTAACATAATGAAAAGATAAAAGGCATTTGGCAAAACAGGAACACATTGTTTTAATTAAATGCAGCAGCTGGGAGAGCATTGACAGAGTGTGTCTGAAGAAAGTCTCTTGCTATACAAAGTGTTAACTATATATATATATATATATATATAAATATATATATATATATATATATATTACCTACTGGCGGTCGCCAGTAGGTAGTTATAGTTAGGATTTTTTTCAATGTTAAATCTCAAAATTCTATTTGGAATAACTTTGGCGCCGGTTGACGAATCTGTCTGAAAATATCCTCAAAATGGCCTCGTGGAGCTCTGGTCCTTCCCTGAAAGTTTGGGGGGGATGCGTCAAGCGGGGGCCGAGATAAAAGGGGGGTCCCAAAACGTGTTTTCCCCATGTTAATTTCCATAGGGCGGTCGATGTCACTTTTAGCCCGAATGGCTGAATGGATTTCCACCTAATTTGTCAAAATTGTAGGGACTGGTAGCCCGATGTGCCTTTGCTATGTCTCAAGATATGTGCTCCAGTGGATTTTGAGTAATTTAGGTTCAAAAAAATATATATATCTAGAGCCGCGCCCCGGTACGCGCGCCGGGGAGCGCTCAAAGCGCGCCACGCGACTTGCGTACGGAAAGCTGATTGGCTCTCGGGTGTCTGTAAACATTCGAAACAGTCCACAGCGGCCGCCATCTTGTACCTCGGTAGGATTGAGGTGGTAAAAATCAAAGGGGGAAATGAGCAAAAGGGGGCAGGATACACCCCCCCTGACCCCCTAGGTTTGATGTGGGGATCATAAAAGGGCTGTACGGGGCAAACATTTTTTTTTATTTTTTTTATTTGCGCCAGGGGAGCGCCTGGTATGCGCACCGGTGAGCGTACGATTGAGAAAAAGACACTTTTTATAAAAAAAATAGCATTTTTTTATAAATTGGAGGTAGTTCTGAAAATAACTTTTTTTTGTTTTTGTTGTTTTATATTTTTTTTATACTTTTTGAAACGATTTTATATTTTTTTTGGATTTTTTACAGGGGAAAAACAAAAACAGGGATTCAAAAAATGATCAACAGGAGCAAAAAAATGAGAAAATTTAGGGACGGGGAGAGCATTGGTGTTCCTGTTTCTTTATTGCAATGAGTTCAACGCTCTGCTCCCCGTAACAGAGTAGTTCGTCACAGTCCTTGCATAAAAATGTTATTCCTGCAAATACCGGCTGGACGTTAGGGACCATTCTTGCACGTGTTGAACCTGAAGGTGTTGCTCCACCAGTGGAGGTGCTGCTGCCATCTTTTTGTGCCTTCTCTGCCAGCTCCCTGACACTCTCCCTGGAGTAATTGTTGGGGTGTCTTCTTTTGACATGCCTAATTAAATTGGCATTTCCAAAGCTGTATTTTTTTAGAGGATTGCCTCTGGATAAAATACTTCCACATATTTTACAAGTTACTTTACTTGCATTAACTTTTTTTTGTCCTTCAGGGATGTCATAAAATTTCCAGATGAAGTGGTTCTTTCTTTTCTGGTGAGGAGGGTCCTCTTGCACAAATCCATCTGAATCACTGCTGGATGACTCCCTTGCAGTCATTGCTGTAGATCAGGAAAGTAATGAGTTGAAAATTCACAAAACACCTCTTGCTCTCTCCAAGTGCAAATCAATAGTGAGAGAAATGGGTGGGTTTCTCTAAATTTAGAAAAAAATAATTATTGAACCAATGAAAAGTGTTATTTACAGGTCACATGACCATGGGCTTCATCATTATGAAACCAAAACTGTTATGAACCAATGAAAAGTGTTATTTTCTGGTCACATGACCCGACGCGCTTACGCGACGCGCCGCGGGGCGCGGCCAGAGGCGCGCCGCGTAAGCGTGTCAGACGCCTATGTTGCGCGATCGTATTCGCTCGAGTGCTTCTGGGTGCGCTTACGCCGTGCGTATCACGCGGACGCGGCACGTCACGATCATGTTTTCGTTCGCGATATTGGCGCTCTCGGGACGCTCCCTGGAGCGCGCCTCGGGACGCTTTATAGAAGTACGCTTTTCGGGGCGCTCCCCGGGGCGCGCATCAGGAGCGCCCAAAAAAAAAAAAAAGGGAAATTGTAGGGACAGGTAGCCCTATTCTGAAGTGCTTTTTACGAAAATAAACTTTGGAAAAAAATGTATTGTGCTACATTGGGCTTTATGTATGTTAGAGCAAAAATGTAGCCCAAATGTAGCTCAAATATAGCCCAACTGTAGCCCAATGACAGAATGTATCAGAGTGTTCTAAACAACTAGAGCGCTAACAGTCTTACTTATAAAGTGAGACTTATGGTTGGGAATTAGCATTTAAAAAACCTATGAAATTCACTGAAAAAACCATATGTTTCACATCAGTTATAGTTAGCTGGAAAATTTTACTGACATAAAACCATTGAAATTCAACGGTATAGTTAGTTGGACTCACTATAACTTGCGCATGTAATTCACTGCTGATGACGTCACATATTACATCACTCATGACATGGTCAGTGACATCACTCATGACATCACTGATGACATCATCCTTGTGACAGAGTGACAGACCTCCTTTCACTGTAATGTAACCCATGAAAACACATATTGAAAAATATAAATTAAAACATTTTTAAAAATGGAGATACCCATACCAGTTACAACAACCAATTCAATAATTCCACCATCTATATACACATTCACTTATTCACCAACAGTTCTATATAGTCAATCATACATATATACACTCATCATATGTAGTGATACACCTATACATCCTGTTACACACCGACAGTCATCCAAACGTTACTCACACACATACTCACACATGCAAATAAACTATTGAACATCCATTTATTTGCATATACAGCTAAACACACACTACCACCTTACTTCTAAGGAAACTTACATATACTTACTCTCTTAAACAATCACTTATAGAAACACATAATTATTTAAACATGAACTCTTTCAATCTCTCACTCTCACATATATCACTCATATACATCAATACTCAAATACACTAGATTAAAACATATGTACTTACTGATGAAGACACTAATGAGACAGTCATTCACTCACTAACACACGCATATGCACACTCATCCACCCATACAGTCCTGCTCATATGCCGTCTTCAAAAACATACAGTGAGTCAGTCATTGATGCATCTATGTGCTAAGTAACACTCCCACCAAACCATACAGACACTCATACTGATACTAAAAAAACATCTAATAATCTATATACACACAAATGTAGCTACTCACCAACCCATGCAGCCATTTATACACAAAGTGAAACACTGATACATATATTTAAATATTTAAATATTAATCGTTAATATATGTATTCACTAAGATACACTTAATAAGCCAGTTAATCAATCATTTAAAAAAAAAAAAACATCCATTTACACACGTATTTAAACATTTATTGTTCCATCGACCTTTACATATACATATATAAAATATATTTATTTTTCAGAAAGCCACACATTCACTGGATGGTGTCATCAGTGATGTCATGAGTGATGTCACGGACCATGTCATGAGTGATGTAATATGTAACGTCATCAGCAGTGCATTACACGCGCAAGTTATAGTGAGTCCAACTAACTATAACGTTGAATTTCAATGGTTTTATGTCAGTAAAATTTTCCAGCTAACTATAACTGATGTGAAACCTATAGTTTTTTTAGTGAATATATATATATATATATATATATATATATATATATATATATATATATATATATTACCTACTGGCGGTCGCCAGTAGGTATATATAGTTAGGATTTTTTCTCTATGGAACTTTTGAAAATTCTATGTCTAATAACTTTGGCGTTTGTGGACGGAATCGGCTGAAATTTTCAGGAAAATGGCACATTTTGTTTCTGATTAGCCCCTGAAAATATGGGGGGGTTTCGTCAAGGGGGGGCCAAGAAAAAAGGGGGGTCACAAAACGCGTTTTTCCTATTCATTTTTCCATAGGGCGTTTGGCCTCACTTTTAGCTCGAACGGCTGAATGGATTTGCACGAAACTTGGCAAAATTGTAGGGACTGTTAGCCCGATGTGCCTTTGCTGGGTCTCAATATATGTGCTCCAGTGGATTTTGAGAAATTAATATTTTAAAAAACAGATATATCTGTGACAGCGTCCCGGGTAGCGCTCCGGTTCGCGAACTTGTCGCATAACGGAGCTTTGCGAAGCGAAGCTGATTGGCTCTCCGGTGTCTGTCAACATTCTAAACAGTCCGGAGCGGCCGCCATCTTGTCTCTCGGTAGGATCGAGAGAAAAGAGGAGGAGAAAAACGAAGGGGGAATTTAATGAAAGGGGGCAAGGTAGACCCCTCTTGACCCACTAGGAATGATGTTGGGGTTAATAAAGGGTCCCGTGGGAAAAAAAATAATGATTTTTCACGGTAGAAGCGCCTTCCGGTTCGCGAACAGGTAGGGAAACTGGAATTCGCCATTTTGTATTTCGTTTTAATTAAAGTACAGGGTATAAGGGGGTACGGGAGATGTATCCTGACCCTTTATGTTTTCTGAGGGTGGCTGAGGAGGCTCATATATGTTGATACATGTCTTCCAGCGGCTGCGCGTGAGCGTTTTTTTTTTTTTTTGCTGCGTGACGTCTGTTAACGTTCGATTCCAAGGAAATCAGGAAGTGTTGACCACCATTTTGTCACTGCGAGTAAATATTTTGTTAAAAATAATTGTTATAAATTAATCCGTATTGATAAACATTGTCTGCGCCATCTTGCTTTTTTTCCAATGCCACACTTTTGTCGTGCACGGCAGCCATTTTAGATGCCTTCACCAGACCCACTCTCTGCACGCCGCCGATCCTCAGCATGGCTCCCCACCCTCGCAAGCATCTCCCCCATGCACTGGGCACCCCCGCTCTCTCTCTCATGCATGGGCCATAAACCTCCTCCCATATGCGCTGCTCTTCCCTGAGAATCACACCCCGTGCTGAGGAAAATTCAGCCCAGATTACAACCGATGCCCAGGCTGCTGGCACAGGACGCCACTTAGTTCCCATCTTGAACGGTTACCAAATAAAGAGACGGGCGCTGGAAGCAGGAACACAAGAACAGAGTTTTATTTCTCATGAGGAGAGCCTTTCATTTCGGACACGCACATAGTGTCTTCAGGAGGTACATTACGCACACACAAACTCGGGCGGGGGGAGACAGTACATGTATTATATTCAAAAATCCAAGACAAAACATAGAACAGTTGCTGGCCAAAAAGATCTCTTCCTGCATGCTGCGCATCCTTAGCATCCTACTTAATTCATCTGGGGGCTGAGCTATTTTTACCTTTTTCTTCTCTCTTATCGTCGGCTGCCTTCGCTGGTGGCTTTGGTTGCAAATACTTACACCTTTGCCAATTGGTCGGGAACTAACCTGGTCGGGCTAATACTCAGGGGGGATCTTCGAATCATTTTTAGCGAATGGGTTTCCAGGCTGAGGCAACGGTAGGTGTCAGTTGGGAGAACAATGGGGCAGCTTTGAGTTTCATGTCTATGAGGGTGCGAGAAGGAGGTGGTAAATCTTAAACATTGGCAACATTCCTAGTTCTCCAGATGGAGGGTACTTGGGTAAACCTCACCACGGAATATTCCTTAAACTTTCCCTATTTAGTTAAACGCAGGAATTTCTTCATTGGTGCACGTCATTCTTGGTTGTATTATTGGGGTGCCAAGCGAAGTCATATTTTGTCATCCTGTAATAACCCGTCAAGTTTCTGCTTCAGGCTGCCCTCCCAAGTGCTGGGTTCAGAGAGAGACATAGTCATTGTTTGCTCGTCGTGTATAGGCACCACATTCAAACCCTTTTTCCCGTCCCATCGGCCGTTAAGTCACCATTTTTCCGTACTTTAATCGACGTTCCGAAGTGACCTGCAGAAAAGAGGGAAAAAGAAGGGGCGGTGGCAGCGTTTAAAACACATCAGCGAGCATAAACCCGAAAAGGCTTTTACTTACTACATACTCGGCCTATCTCCACGGGATGCAGTCCCTACCATCTCGGCGTTTAAGCCCAGGGGGGACCGGTAATGTGGGAGAGATCATTATCGGAGGCCTGTGGATAGCATAGGTCGCCCAAGTGTGGCATTACGGATCGTGTGCAGGGGGGGTCAAAACAAAGGGCAGTCGGTGTAACGTGGGGGCGAGCTCGTGCTCTCCTTTGAGGAAGAGAGATAACCTACAGTCATACGGGGTTGTTTTCGTTCGTACTAGGGGAGCCAGGTGACATTCCTTCGGGGTGGCTTAGGGGCATTTAAAACAACTTCCCTGATACAGGTAGCATATAAAGTAGAGGCTAAATACCAGGATCTTTATCGATTGCTTTATGCTGTACAAAAATGAAAAACAGATACACAAACCTGGACCATTCATATTTGCAATGTTTCTGCGTACTATACTTTTTAACCCTTAACTAATCGAGCTGCTTCATTTCATCTGCTTTTTTTTTTTTTTATATATCGGAGACAGTGGCCATTTATTCGAAACTTACCAATCTACGCGTTACAACTACGTTTGCTTTTTCAAAAACCTTTAATAAAAATGTTTGTGCACAAATACGGGCCTACAACCCCGTGGGCCGGCCACGGAGCAGGCTGGAACTGTAAATGGGGAGGGGGGGTATTTATTTGTGGAAAACATAACAGAGTCAGTGGTCGTTGATTTCATAGTAAAAAGTGCGACAAGTGCAACAAAATCATATCGATAATTCATTGTGAGCAAGTACCAAAAGTGTCGACAATTCGAACCTTCAATAAATACAGTAATCAATGATGCATTAGAACTTAATATCAATTCATTGTCCGAACGTGTAATCAGTACCCGTCCCATGTCAATTCATTGTTCGAACGTATAATCAATACCCATCCCGGATCAATTCATTGTCCGAACATATAATCAGTCTTATCCCATATCAATTCATGTGCTAAAAACTGCCTACATATCTCATGATATCAAGGCTGAGCAATCGGGGCACAACAAGGAGTTGAGAGTTTCATTTGTACCGGCGCCATTTTGGGTGAGGTCAGGAAGGTCCAAGTATAGTCAAAATGTCTCCACCAACTCGTGGTTGGACCGGGACCTCTTTCGGCAGTCCAAAAGTTTTCGTTGAAGGGTAGCAGAGGGGACTGCCGACATGAACCATCAGTCAAAGTGGGGTGGGAGGCAACAATCTCTCCTACCGGGTCATACTGGTGTCCCACCGGAACTGATCAAGTTGGTAGTCTTGCAGGATTTTAGTCATTTCAAGACTGAGGCCGGCGCCGGCATGAGCGCGCTGACGTCCTGCAGCTACGTCGTGGTCGTTCCGTGGGTGATCATGGCAGTCATTCCCCACCGGGGGTGTCTGCGGGGGTCGGGGGCCCCCGTGGCTCTTATAGAATCTTCAAAGTCGAGGAGAACGTTTCTGGACGCAGGACTCATTTTCTAGCTGAACTCAGAAGCGCCGTTGCACCGCAACAGTGGACAAGACCCCCGCTGGGTGAGCGGAGCATCATTGCCTCGCAATAGTGGATGAGACCTTTTGTTGGGTGAGTGGAGCGTTGGGGGTGCAGGTGAGGGGCCCCCACCTGGGGGGGTTGGAGAAGCTCGTTCGCGCCACCTCTCCCTCCCAGTGCACCCTACGCCGACACCTGGCATTGATATCCGTGATGTCGGACCAGGCGATAAGAGGGGGGGGTCAGAGGCAGAGGCAAGACATCCCCCCGTGGCCTGCAGGGCACCGCTTCAGGACCGAACGGGGAGCTCATACCAAGCTGGGGCCAGACCGGGAGATACGAGGGGAGGGGGGGGGGTCGGTGGCATGTGCAAGACATCCCCCCAGTTGTCGCAGCCATTATTGAAGAAAGAAGAGGATGGGACAAGGGATCCCGTCGGCCTCGGCTCCTCTCCTGGCCCACCTTACGCGACGACCTCCCCGGCCGACGGCTGCCAGCAGGACCCGCCCTACACGTGCCGAAGGCCTCGTCTTCCGGATGGGCGTAGCCGCGAACCTGTTGCACTTCGGGAGTTTCCGGAATGGGGGTAGGTATCTGCTGATTTGTATCTATTTCGTGTTACCGTTATTGGGCGTGGTGGGCGGTGGGACAGACATGCTTGGGGCAGTGGGGGGGTGGCAGAGCCTAGCTACCTCGTGGCTGCCGTAACGTCAAGCTTGGCTACTCTCACCACTTTCATGTTTCTTATTTCTAGCGAAGACAAAAACTCATCAGTGGCCCACTGATTTTGTTCGATTTCTTTCCCTTCCTTTTCAAGTGTGTTTCATGCTAAAGTTTCTGTTTAACAGGATACAGTGATTACTTTGTATTTTACATATGTCTACTTTATTAGGGGTACCCTCCGGTTGAGCCAGATGATGTACCTCTAATAAATGGTCCAGGTGGAACTAGTTTATCAATCAGTGGGGAGTAGATGGGCATGACAGATTACAACGGGGGACAAAGGTCCGCATTACCCACCCTTCACTACTTGCAAAGACTAGACAGAATATTTCTATTCCCCGTTATTTGCAAACAGAGAATACCTCGAAAGAACTATTCCTTGAACAATAAATATCCAGCCAATCAATCAATCAGTGGGGAGAAAAACAGGCATGACGGATTACAACAGGGGACAAAAGTCTGCATTACCTATCCTTCACTATCTGCAAAGGTAGAAAGAATATTCCTATTCTTCTCTGTTTGTAGACAGGGAATATCTCAAAGAGCAATAATCGATAAAAAATTAGTAGGATTATAACACTTTAATAACTTATAAATATATACATCGCAACAAAAACAGTAAACACCTTAAAACATTTTTTATTAAAACAGAAGCAACAATGACAACTAACAGTAGTGATATCCTGGGCGGGTGATGGTACTGGGATTGTTAATGGAAAAACATCTACAGAGAAAGCTATTGGTGAATTATACTTCTCCGGAAATTTAAAACTCACAAATGTTTCATTTGTTTAATCGTTTCATAAACAAGTACATTAAAAAACTAAATACGCTTCACTGTTTTAGAAAATCTTTACAGCTTGCTAGATCACCCTTTAAAGTTACAACTACGAAAACCTACTTACTTAAGCTGTTGAATTCGGCTTCAAATGTAAAGCATAAGTTCAAGCTAGCATATCATATGTCTAAAAGGTTTAACATAATTGATATGCAAATTTAAATACTACCCTTTCTTAATGGTGACACCTTATCTCTCCTATATCCCACAATTTCCACGAGCAAAGCAAAAGAAATTCTGAGGCCCTGCAGAAATAAGGCTTACTGTGGGGTTCAACTCAATCTGGTGTTTGGGAGATTCCATGTTTTAGGGTGATATTCTGTGACAGGGTGCAGGCACCAGAAGAATTTTAGCCTAGTTCATCACATTGGAGAATGAGGGTCTGGGTAAATATCTAATCTGGTGAAGAACCATCCCTTCTTTAAACCCCATGGTGACCAACTATGGTTTATTCTCTATTTCGTTCCCTTGCCATAAAAAAATAAAAGTCTTGGGTTATTTATGGAAGGGAATACTTTTTGTTTCTTCCAATTTTTAAAAGAAAAGAGGAGGGGGGGCAGCGTTCAAAGCACATCAGCGTGCATAAATACGAAAATGTTTTTACCTACCACGTACTTGACATTTTACAGCTTTTCATATTTGCTATTAAAAAAACATTGAAATTCACTGAAAAAACCATAGGTTATAGATCATATATAGTTAGGAATTAGCATTTACAAAACCTTAATTTACTCGCACAAAACCATTGAAATTCGTATATATAGTTAGTTGCGCTAACTATATATCGCGCACCCGCAATCCACTGCGGATGATGTCACATATTACATCATTCATGACATGGTCAGTGACATCACTGATGACATCACTGATGACAACCCAAATGACATCACTGATGACATCACTGATGACATCAATAATGTGATAATACGATCAACCTCTTCAGACTCTAATATAACCTTAGATACATTCAGAGTAAACAGACACTCAGAGACTATCACTCATCCATGGAGTTACTCACACACCTAGTCAGTCATGCACTGAATCAATCACACCTCCATTTCCTCAACTATACAATTATACACACCTTACTTATTGAAACATATTCTAACACATATTTACTCTCTTATACAATCACTGATACAAGTTTACAATGATCCATACAGCCACTCACACATTCACTGGCTCTTATGCACAGTTATTTATATATGTCAACTCTCACATGTACTGTGTTTTACATATGTACTTACTTTGACATGTAGCACTGAGATATCCATTCACTCACCAATACACTCATGCACACAGTCAACCACCCATACAGCTGTTTCCACATGCACTTTTGAACCCATACATCTAGTGAATCAACTGCTCACACATCTATGCACAGAGTCACACACCTCCCAGCCACCCACACACACACACTCAGTCTCCCATACAAATACTTGGGCAACCAATCAATGACCCATATAGTTACTCATATAGCTACTGATCAACACATGCAGTAGTTTACAGAACAACAGAAATTAAGACAGTTTAGTCACTAACCCATGCACTCAGTGAGACACATTTAATCACTTTCTCATACAGTCAGTCATGCACCTACTAAATCCTTCATCCAGACACTTATACATCCACTCATTCTTCAATATGTAAGACATATTTTAACTTTACAGAAACATACAGTCACTGGATGATGTCATCAGTGATGTCATCAGTGATGTCACTGACCATTTCATGAATGATGTAATATGTGACATCATCAGCAGTGGATTGCGGGTGCGCGATATATAGTTAGCGCAACTAACTTTATATGCGAATTTCAATGGTTTTGTGCGAGTAAATTAAGGTTTTGTAAATGCTAATTCCTAACTATATATGGTCTATAACCTATGTTTTTTTCAGAGAATATATATATATATATTCACTGAAAAAACCAAATGTTTGTGACATCACACTCAATCAAGTACAAACCTGATAATGTTCTGACTCGTGACAATGCTACATAAGCCATACCCTCTTTGAACACAGAACTGCCAATATTCACCAAAGCACTGTCTACACTTAAACCTTGTGATTTATGGATTGTCACCGCATATGCCAAGCAAACAGGAAATTGCTTACGGCGAACATATAAGTCTTTTACAAGCAAAAACCTAGCTGTGCAACGACCAATTAGCTGTACTTCCTCAATGCCATCAAATTTATCTTTTAAACATTCAATTCCATTTCTATTTCTGTATTTCTCAAAATCAACAACATTATCCATTGATCCATTTACCAGAACTCTTTCAACATGTAAATTCCTTCTCAAAATGATACGGCAATTTAAGCCCACATTCAGAGTCTTTTCAAAACCAGCAGTTTTAGATTTAGTCTTCTCTAATGAATCCAATTTAGATTTCAAATTCTCAGACAAAACAATTGTTGCACCCATATGCTCTAATCTGTCAATAGCTTCCAGTTTCACAATCTCTTGGTTTTCTAAATTCAACATATTTTTGTTGAAGATGGAACATTCTGCAAGAGTTGGCATCAAACATATTCCCGATTTCTACTCAGTAATTTTATGAAAAATATTCTCTGGCAGAACGTCTTCTTCTGGATACAAATTTGACAGTAATCGTGCATGTAAAGCTTCTTTCCCACGCTCAGTCACTTTCCCGATTCTAACATCTTGTAGAATATTCTTGTAATCTTCATCCTTCGCCTGACGCATATTTTCACGCAGATCAGCATAATTGAAGTTTAACCATATGTTAACGTTGCCAATGCTTCCTAAGCGCTTCCTGGTATCTTCATGAGTAAGCAGTTTAAACACTGGTTGTCCTTTCACTGGTGTCAGCTGCAGAAGATCACCGAAAACAATGATGTTTTTGCCACCAAATAACACATCATACTCTGTTTTAAGAACTTCTTGCGTTCTCAAATGCACAAAGGCAAGCATGACATTTGAAACCATGCTTACTTCGTCAACGATAAGAAGTTTCATCTTCTTCAGGACTCTAGATACTTCACAACAAGCATCTCTCGATAACTTGTGGTATTGTAATTTGTTATCATGCTCCACTGGCAGCATCAGTAGCCGATGCAAAGTAATACCTTTAATATTATGTGCTGCCAGTCCAGTTGGAGCGGTGACAACACAAGACAGCGATGACTCAGTCCTTTTCTGCAGATAACATGAAATTGCTTTAAATTGCTTTAATGAGGAAACTTTTTCCAGTTCCCGCTTCTCCACTCACGTACAGTCGGACAGGCTTCAACGACGTACATGAGCACTCTTTCTTCTCATGACTTAATCCATGATCAATTTGGCTGGTAACTTCGTCATATATTTTCCTCTGCTCAACGTTGAGTTGTCTTTCCAAATCTTCTAAGTTAACCGCATCCTCCTGAGCATGTGCCATGGCTCTTTCCACTTCAATCATGGCAGTGGCAGCTTCATTTTCGATAACTGGTCCTCCTAGTGGATCCTTACTCAATGAAACAGAACTCTGACTATCCTGAGAACTGTCTCTAGCAATCTCGGCTGCAATGGTTGCTTCCTGCTCGATTTCTGCATTCAACATTTCTAGATATTTTGGAAAAACAGGATATTCTATGGACTCCTTGGCTGCATTGAAAGAGTCTTCATAACAGAGGAAATCTCCAAGCAGTTCCTCTTCTGCATGCCAAGGCTTGAAAAGTTGCAAAAGAGCTAAATATAAAAACTCTTTTCTTTTTGGAGATTCGCAATCCAATTTTCGATAATTTACCAATAGACATTTTTTTTGCTTGACCAGACATCCCTCACTTCCAATTACAGCATACACTCCTTTATCAATATCTTCTGCGATGTTCCTCTTGAAAATGTAATTTTGTAGAACCTCATACAGACAAACATTCTCCAGGTGACTGCTTCTATTTGGATAATATGTATCCAACATGTTGGTCTTCAAAATATCTGTACTGCTTGGCTCCTTCTCCGCCAAATACTCAATTTCCCGTACAGGTTTGAGAACTTGATTACGCGTTGCAGCAAGACCAAGACTTGCCCAAATGATACTCCTAGATTTGGCATAGAGTCTTGCTGAAGATAACCGGTCAGAACATTCGTAAGCTCCGATTTCTCGATGCGACAACATCTTCAGACTGAAACTGTACAACTTCTTACTGAGGCTCTTTTCATGGGAAATGTCCTCCCACATATCCTTGAGTTCTGTCTTTTCTTTTTTTGTGATGTAAGACGTCACATACCTAGCCACAGCCATACAGTTGTCAGCCACAAACTGTATATCCATGTTAGCATTCCACATGGACAAAATCATTGGGTTGTAGTCATTGATTTTCTTGGACTCTTCGTTTCTCTTCAAATTGTATGTATTTTTGGGTGATTTCCTTGTCACATATGTTGCAGCGAAGATATCAAATTGTTCACTCTTCCTTTAGATATCACCGATCGTGGAAATCCAAAACGACATTTTGTATAGTACGTGTTCTTGTTTCTGAATTTACGACGACAGTACTTTCCACAACAATGGCTTAAAACTTGTTCTCTGTTCTATGAAATTCATCACTAAGTCATCCGGATCTGTTGCAAATTTGGGTGCATCTTTGATCCATAGCAGCATATGTATATGAGGAGCACCTCGTGCTTGATACTCCTTTCTCCAGAAAAAATCCAACACCTCTCCAAGAGGTGGATTTTTCTTGTTCATGATGAAAGACATCATAGCTTCAAATCTATGTGTCCCTGCATACAATCACTGGAACCAAAGAGCACAGTTCTCCGGGTGTCTTGAATTCAATATTTTCAATGTTTCCATTTGCCTCTCGTAGAAATTCAAGTAAGTCTTCCCAGCCATACTCAGCACAGCTGAGAGTGAGGAACCATGTGGGAGTTTCTAAGTTCCTCAGCATAGATTTTAAGTCACCATGACAATGGTAACAATACTCATTAGTACCATGCTGATGTGCCATCAGATTAATCAGGTGAGAATCCAAAATACTGTCTTGCACATTGACTTTATCCATAAAGTCCCTTGCTGAGATATTTCGCAGTTGTACACCACTTTTCAGGATGTGGTTCACTGCATAAGACAGTCCAGACAGATCACTTTCAAACAATAGATGAAACAAATAGGGAATGCATTGACGAAACCTAGGATCTTCTGCATACAATCGTAAAGTCTGGTATTCAGAAGCAGGAATTTGATCAGGTCGCTCATCATATCGTCCTCCTCGACCTGTGGGAAATAACTGTGGTAAAACACCGAGCTTCCAAACTTTTCTCCCAAACACTAATGGGACTCCCTTTGGCTTGTTTCATTTGAAACAACTCAATAGCATTCCCCATGACTTCCTTGGAATGCAAAGGATGAACACTATAATGTTCATATATTTCTTCATTTTTAGAGGCTTCTACTTTCTCTATTTGTCCAGGACACAAATCGCTGTCCTCTTCTTCACTTACTTCCTCTTCTGCAACACATACATTCTTGTAGTACTCATTATTTTTTATCAAATACAATGTTGCCTTTTTGACTTTCCTAACATCCACTAAATCTTGCCAGATTTTCTTACTCTTTGTCGGAACACCATTAACTATGATAACCAGGGGTTCCTCTTCCACTTTCTCTACTCCAATTGTATTAATGTTTTTCTTCAAATCCAAAGGCAAATAAACAACCCTTCCCTTAATCCTCTCTGTAAATCTGATGGAGGCAACTTCCCTGTCTTTGGCTCCATTCGTACAATAGCCCGAAAGGGATGGACACTTTGAATCAAAATAGATTCATAAGTATTGAAATCCTTCAATTCAGAAGGAATGTCAACTAATAACAGATTATTATAAAACGCTCTAGCAGGCATCTGGTTTTGGTTTAATTTGTTATAGCAATAAGTACACATACGTTGGTCCGCTCCCAAATCAAAACAATTTTCTACCATCAAGTATGTGACAAAATCCTTCCATTCACTATTGTTTTCCATATCACTTTTTGCAAATATATCCACTAACTTAGTCTGATTCTTACAATAAGTCAGTCGACAACACACACAAGTGAAATTAGGCCTCTCACATGTTTTCACCATAAACGTGGAAATTTCCTTGTCAAACTTATGTGTACTGAAAATCTGTACACTGTCTTCCACATTACCTTCTTCTAGTGGTTCAATATCAACATTGTTCTCTTTACCAGCAAAGTAACAGAACTCAATTTCTTGACAAATATTCTTTACATCTACTTCAGAACCATGCAAAAGAGCACTGCTTAATTTTTTAAGCATAATTGCTGGACTCTTAGCATAATACAACATTCTAACTAATTTCCTCACTTTATTATGATGCACTGCTAGCATCCTGAAATGATGAAAAACACTCTGGCATACTCTCCTAGAAAGACAAGCCAGTGAATGACCATGCAAACCTGTCACTTGTCTCACTCTGCAAGGATCTAATTCTTGCAACAACTTCATTTTTTGTTTTAAACTTTTCTTATTAAATGTCCATATAAAATCACAAAGCAAATTGATGGAATCCTGTTGCACACTGCAAATAGAACTACACTTCCAGGTGTACACTGGTCCCTTAGGACGTCTCCCTAAAACCTCATCACTTAACACCTCTTCTGCATCTGCAGACACAAGTATTTCTTTTTCAACCGGACGACCATGTTTTACCTCATATGCTCGACCACTGCTGTCAACTGCATGCACCAAATCATTGTCCTGAAAATAACTCTCCTCATTAAAAAATGCCTCACTATTTGAACTATGCATCCATTCTCGTAAGAAAACTTCACAAGAAATATTTCGATTAACTTCTCTCTTCCATCTACTATTTGATTTGAAAACATAGATTACCTTGTTTAGTTTCCTAATTCTATTAATTACCAAAATAAATAACTTTCGCTTAATTTCGAAAGCCTGATCAATAATTTTCTCTACATTTTTCTTTTTCTTATAAAATGCCACTTTCTGTTGACCTTTCTTAAATTGTTTTAGCAAATTGACAATTACCCTGTTACCAAACATTCGCCTACGAATGTCCCTGAATGTATTTTCCCTTCTACTGCCATGCACAGAGTTATCTCCTGCTCTAGCAGAAACTTTTTTGACGGGCCTTTCCTTTCCATTTAAATTGGCTCTCTTTTTCTGGACTAAAACTTGTTCTGTAGTTATACTTTTGTTTCTACAAATGTTTCTAAGGAATGATTTTGTTCTCTTACCCGGAGCTTTCTTCGTTCATTGACGAGATTTTAATGTAGAGGACCGCTGCAAGCATTTAGTAATCTGCTGTCTTCGACGTTTCGTAGCCTTTCGGATTCTATCCTTAGACGGCATTGTCTAATTTCTAAATAATCTGCAGTTGAATCTGTGGTAAAATATAATAAAACATTTTATTAACCACTATTACCAAACAGTAAATCAATAACAGAAAGAATTTGATTCAGCAATGCTATAAAGATGATTCAGTAAAATATTTTTAATTTTACTGTGATAGTGATAGTATTACAGGGCTTTCATGCAAATGACTGCCCACCCTGCAACAAAAAGCCCACATGAAACTTTACGCACATTAAATTGTGTACTTACCTGCAATAATCCATATGCCAGTGTTTAGGTCCCTCCACCCTGCCCCCCCCCTCCCCGCCTGCCTGCCCCACCGTAACTCCCTCCACGACCCACGGCTGCTATCTTGCAACATGGTGCATCTTGTAAATCTCTCCTGCATTATAAAAGTGACGCAACAGCAGCACAAAAGAGGCACACAACCATCATAAATCTGCCCCTAAGACTTTAAGGGCCAGATGTAGGTCGGTCGGTAACGGTCGAAAAACGGTATTTTCGGCCGTTACCGACCGGTTTACAAAATTTGGCATGTAGGGGGCAATATTTTACCGAATCGGAAAAATTACCGAATCGGTAATTTTACCGATTCAGTAAAATAAAACATCGGTAAATATACCGATTTGAAGCCACCCATATGTAGGTAGGACTCTTCAGAGTCCCAGTAGCCTTAACGAATCGGTATTTTACCATCAAAACCAATTTGATGGTAAAATACCGATTCTGGTGTGCATGCAATTGATTTCAAAAAACGTTTTTAAACCTTCTATGTAAAACAATTATATACCTACATTCATGGGGAACTGACTTAAAATGCCCTAATAAACATGAAAACGTTTTTTTAAGGTACTTGCACCTTTTTTTCAATAACTTGGCTATGTAACTCAAACAATCAAAATCAAAATTTTTCAAGCACACATGGGGGCGTATTTACAAGGGCCTTGCACCACGGGGAAAGTGACTACAAATGACCAGACACACATGGGGACGTATTTACAAGGCCCTTGAACCAGGGGGAAGTGACTTGAAATGGCTAAGCACACATAGGAGAGTATTTACAATGCCCGTGCAACACTTATGCATCATTTTTTACATGTACACTGTAGAGCAGCATGGGGCAATAACAACACAGATGCATCATGCATCTGTTCCGCAAAAGCGACGCATTCCAGGAGTCACATCACAAGTAAATAAATTCTCATAATTTTTTAAAGCATGCCTTTTACTTAAAAACGATTTTCTGATCATAATTTGAAAACACAGCACAGCTCTTATGTACATACACACCTTGTCAGTTCTAATACTTTACATTATCTGCAATTACAATTGGTAAAAGAATGCAAAATTGTCTTTGAAAGCATAATGCAAACACTTGACGCAAAACATCATTTTAAATACACAGCTGGCTTTCTTATTTACACAAAAAAGCATACTAGTCTTTATCTAAAATATAGAAACGATAACTCACCTTTACAAATTCTTTTTGAATTTCAAAACAGTCTCAGAAACACACCAATTTTTCTTTAGCAGAATTAAAGGTATGCACTCCAGAGGCTGGAACCAACAAAGGCACTGAAACGCTGATATTCATCACACATATCTCTCATGTCAGCCAATCAAAACTCTTCCCTCACTATTTTCAAATCAACACCCTTCCCCCCTCTGCCCTTTCTGCCCTTTTTCCATAGCAACTACCGCCTGCCAGACCTCTCATGTTTACAAGTTCACACAACAATGTTTCAAATGAACTCTGAACTCTCAGTACACCTGCTAATCCACTGCAATGTTTCATAACAATATTTTTAAATAACCATTCAAATTATATCTTTCAAAGAACACATCCATGCACCCTAACTTTCTGTTTTCAGCAATGGAAATCCACCAATCACTACTAATGAATCATTTGCACTCAAACTCCACAGTTTTTTTTCATTACAAACTTCACTATTTCAACTGCCATTTCATTCCCACACTTCATCTGACTGCAGCAAAATTCGTCTAGCCATGTTTTCAGTCTGGATTCTTGGACATAGCTACATCCACTAGGCTCACAGGTATGCTGATAACAGAAATTTACACAACCTCAATTTACAAAATGTGGAAATCAAATGGATTGGCCGAAGAGGATTGAAATGTCACCAATTTATACCATTGGTGAAAACCTTCTTACATTTGCCAAACCCTGACCTCATAATAGTGCACTGTGGAGGAAATGATTTGGGCACTTTGACCGGGGTAGGTCTGGAAATGCTCCTAAAAGACACCTTTGAGCAATTGATGACACTTTTTCCTCAAACTGCCTTGGTATATTCCAATATATGCCAAAGACAAAAATGGAGGTGGTCCAATCAATTTTGTCCACAAATTGAAAAATCGAGGAAGCATGTAAATAAGTCTGTTTCAGCTTACATGAGAGACCATGGAATGGGTGCTATCTACAACAATAACTTGCGTAACTATATGCAAGATATCTACAGAGGAGATGGCGTGCATTTCTCAGATGAGGGGAACAAAGTTTTCATACTAAATTTAAGAATGTGTATTGGTTCCTACTTATAAGTACCTAGAACTTGCACAGAACCCAAAAGCTCTTTTCAGAGCTACCTTAACTTTATTTACTCTTTTGAAATTTCGAATGTACCTTTCCTTTTTTCACTAATTTTCACTTATGTTCGCTACCCAGTTCGCGTACCGGCAGCTCACCGCACGAAAAATTCAATTTTTTTTCTCGACATATATGAGCCTCCTGAGGAAAATTGAATTTTATATGACCAGGTATGTCCCCTATCGTGTACCCCAATGTCCCATGTATGTGCATGACCTCCATGCATTTTCCCTCCATGGCCGAAAATGAAGACGCATATGTATTTGCGTCCAACGTTAACATGTTATCTACCAAGTCCTCCAAGAAAGCAACATTAATTTGGTTTCTAGACCCATGTTGCCAACGTCTTTACATGGTGCACTTTTAACGCGAAGCCACGTTTTCCTGGCTCAGCCGAGCTAGGCCCTGAATTGAGGCTCCGAAGTCTCTTATGTCTCTGAAAGCTGCCGTTTAGGTATGCATCCCTGACCTCTGCCTTACTTCCTGCCCAGCGACGCGGTGCCCGGCTCGGCCTGGCCTGCCTGCCAAGACAGTATTTTGCCTACAGTTATCTGCTTAGCCTCCTCGAAAACACATTCCAGTCTAGTGAAATAGGTAAACATATTCCCTGCTGCAGAGTAAAGGGCCCGGCCTTCCTGTCTCCTTGCAAGCGATTTACAGCAACCGTTACCATGGTAGGCCCATGGCCCCCGCGCATTGTACCAAGACACGTATGCACTCCCTAGCATTCAGTGATGTATGGCCCCTGCCCGAGAGACCTTTTACTTCAGACAACACATCCTCCAAATATGAGATATCAGATAGGCTATAGGTATTGGTCGTTCTGACATCCCAGACACCAAGACTCTTCTACTAGAGCTAAAGTCAAGCCCCCAGCTCTCCTCAGTTACACGTCTTTACCACGTCATGCCAGTTGCGCGCACATATAGAATAAAGGTTTCTGCTGACCCTGCAGAATCCTCCTATGCCTCCACCCACCTATGACACTTTTTGTGACGTTTCTAGCACACACCTCTGTGTACGCCTATTACACGCCTTCTTTTACGCCCATATGTTCCTATCTTCTTCTTTTCACTTGTGCACGCCTACTGTATTCAATGCAATTCTACTGTTTTACTATATATAATGTGTGATGTTAATAAAATGTTGAATATCCCTTCCTAAACCCTCGTGGTGATGGAACTCGATGTCCAGCTTCTCGAGTTGCTTAATTAAAGCCCGTATGACTCAGATACCATGGACTCTGCCTCTCATTTTATTGAGCTATCCTTTATTGTCATTTAATGTATAGAAAAATAGTCCTGGTAATTTTATTTACCACATAATCTGGCGCCCGAATAGGTACCCCTCCCATTCCCCACGCGCTGGCGATGTAACGCAGGCCTGACCCCTTCTACAGCCGTGACGGATTCCTGTGCACACCTGCGGGTTTTCCTGCTAACTCCCTCAGGCCCACGGAGGAGACTGAGACTGCGGTCCCGCATCCAGACGAGGCGGTGAGGAATGCGGAGAGTCCCGACCAGAGCCCGAGCCGAGAGAGCAAGGTCCGAGGTATCCAGAGGCCCACCTGTTCCGAAGCGCATGCGTTGTAGTGCGTAGTAGCAGCCAGACGTCGTAGCAGTCCAGTCCAGTATCAAGTTTCCGAGGCCTTCAGTTTTTGCTTCCCGGTGAGTACCGTTGTTGGGAACGCATCTAGACGGGTTCATTGATTTGTTCCCGGTCAAGACGGGTCTGGGTACACAGACCCGGTCCAGACGTGTCCACTTAGGTGGATGCGGTATGACGTGTCTCTTTATGGGACCGGTATGTCTGTACTGTTTTAGCAGTGCATCTAGTGATCCAGAATTCTAGTATTGTTTTCTCGAGATTTTCAGTATTGTATTTTATGTACCAGGTAGTATCTGTTCGAAATGTTTTGACGTGTTTTATGTCGTGGTATGAATGATTGTTTGCAATTCCATACTGTGTTTATTGTGTTCACGTTCAAGTTAGTGCCAAGATGCCACTATTCTCGAAATTACGTCAGATAGGAACTAGGAAAGGGATACTCGAGGAAGCAGTTCCCGTCCCGCCTAGGGACACTCCCGGACATTTTATGTACCATAAGCATGGCTTAGATGCCATACTGTACTTAGACTTATGGGTTGAATATACAAAAGATCTGGAAGAGAAATATAGATGGCTTGTTTCAGGGACATGGGATGCTGAATGCATAATGAGAGTAGAGGAAGCACTATGGAAAAAGAAAGCCAGACAATCCCAGAAAGATGCTATAGAATTGTGGCGTAAAGAAGCGCATAGAAGAACAGAGAAAGAAATTAGGAAAGCAGAGAAAAGTAGAGAAGAATCAGAAAAAGCCTGAGAAAAAGAACTACAAGAAGAAGGTGAACGAGTTAGAGTAGAACAAGTAGACCGACAAAGAAATGCCCTTATTCAAGGCATGTATCCTCTTCTCGCCGAGGGCCTGCCCAAGGCGACCCCGGAAGTACCCAGTAATTTACCGCCACCACTGGTTCCAACTAAACTCCGTCATAAACAAACCGCAGCTGATATTTTCCTTTCATCTTACTTAGATGACAATGTCCCAGACTATGCAATCAGAACCCCGAATGTTAATCCTCACATCCCTGTTCAAGACACGGTTGCGCCCACTGTTTCTCCTGTCACTGGTCCTGCCACTGGTCCTGTCAATCCTTTTAATCCACCTGCAACCCAGGGCCAACCGACATTACCTACACTTATTTTTCCAGCTCCACCACCACTGACATTACCACCGGCACAGCCAGTATTAGTCGACGATCAAGCATCAGGAGGGGCAGTAGGAGGTCTCCCTACCACCCGCCTCAAGTTAAACGAACCACACTCAGAGAAGCAGCATTACAACGTACACCGAAAGTAACTACATACGCAGCCCTTAAACAGTACCTTATTGATTGTAGATATGATCCGATACCAGGCGAAGACCAGATGATATTACATTCAATACGTATACGACGTGTTACGAATTATTTGACTCTTTTTCCAGACATGAAGGAACATCTAGACAACATATATAATTTTATTAGAACAGGAGAGAGATCAGAAAGTATTCACGAGGCCATGGCACACAGGAAAGTGGAGATTCAAAATATGATCTTACAGTTTCTGATAAATTGTTTGATAAGGGAACAAGACCAGCCAGGTAAAGATAAAAACGAGATGAAAACTCTGATAAAATGGAGTGACAACATAGCCGATGGTAAACATAGTAAACAAGGTTGTATAGAATCTATGTACAGAAAGATCCGTAAAGAAATTATAGACATACACGCAAGGGAAAAAGAAGCAAGAGAAGCCGAGAAAGCGGATGGTGAAGTCTCAGAAGACAGTGATAATGAAACTGAGGACCCAGACAGAATAGCCTATGTAGGTAGGGCGAACCCCTTTGACAGACCCATACGCCCAGAATGCAAGAAACGTTTTCTTCCTCCCATACCAGAAAAATGTTCTCTTGAGCATCTGTTCCAAGCCACCGATAAAGTATTGAAACATCGAATGGGTTACAGTGAACTTAGTACCATGCGTGAACAAGAACTAGCCCGGTCAGCAGTCCAATGGGTTGGCAATTCTAGTGTATATAAAGATGACGTAGTAGCCCAAACATTTCTGAATCTTTCCCCAGACGAACAGCGACTAGCTGGTATGTACATGACCCAGCACCTCATTACACTGTATGAAAGTCAGCATTCTGATCCAGGTCCCCTACATAATGATTTGGAAGAGTTACTACTAAAGAAATGGAGAGGTCTAGGTACCGATCTAATTAATATCATTCTAGAACAGAGACACAAGTACAGAACTTTCCTGACTCCACATTTTGTTCCCGTTCCACCCCCAGTAAGGAAAACATTTTACATAGACAGACAGAATCCTTTACGAGAAGTTCATCCTGTTCAGACAACGGGGGGTACGCTTCAACGAGTATTTGTTTACACCCCCTTAACGAAAATGGAATTATTGGAAATGAAAAAATTAGTACCGTGCCATGATAAAGATCCAGCAGGGTTTCACCGCGAATTAAAAGACATGCTCTGCATGGGAGAGTATACGTATCCCGATATACTTAAAATGTTAAAAGTACTGTTGCCTGCCGGCATTTACGAGAAACTAAAAGAGAAAGAATGGGACGTGGGAGAGAAAAAGATTGATTGGGCAGCATTAGAAAATGAAGAAAATACACAAGTCCCTGGTACTGGTCTCGGGACCCTCGCCAAAGCATTGCCCGAGTTATTAGTACAGGTTTTGCCAAGATTACTAGCAACTAAAAAGGAAGACTGGGATGCAATCTCAGCCTGCAAACAGAAACAAGACGATGACACTAGTGATTTTTACTCCAGATTCGAGAAATGTTTCATTATTAATAGCGGCCTGAAAACAAGTAGTGAATCATATCCACATCTTTTTGTGACCAAATTAGTAGAGAATTCCTTACCACAGGTTAAAAACAGAGTTCTGAAAGTCGAGAGTACATGGCAAGCTAATACTCCATCCCAAATGTTACAAATGTTACAGTATCACCAAAATCGAATCAGAGAAGAACACGAACATGAACAAAGACGTATTAAAGATATGAAAATGAAAGTACTAGTTGCCCAGTTCGTCTCAGCTGACAGCCAGAAGAGGGGTACCACACAGACCAGTCATTCTGCAGCTCCCGTTAAAGGGAATTGCAACTATTGTAAGCAGCCAGGTCACTATATAAATGAATGTACCGTTTTGAAATACAAGATTGCTACAGGCAGGACGAAAGAAAGACCGCGTCCACCTAGACAAGAACAAGTTCCGCAAAATATTCCGCAGAACACGCGATCTCCCCAGAACACACAACAGACCGTAGCGGGACCCCAACCCCAACCCATAGCTGTCACTCAACATGTTACACAGCAAATGTACCAGTATGCTCAGTCAGATCATCCCGATTATCAGCAGTACTCATGAAACAGCCTAGAGAGGGAGGTTGGCTTGCCCCTTATCGAGGTTCCTGTAGATCAAGAGGGTCCCTATGTACATAGTCAGGTATTAGGGAAAGACAGAACATTTTTGATTGACACAGGGGCGAGCAGAACTACCATCAGTCATGACGAGGTTCCAGGTGCACCCCTCTCAGGCTCACAGAATGTTTCCCTGGGATTTTCAGGAAAGCCTATTGTTAACGAAGTGTCAAAGCCAGTTTCCCTAGAAGTTGGTCCGTTATCCCGTACTACAGACTTGTTACTTACGAAATCATGTCCAGAAAACTTGCTTGGTATTAAAACATTGAAAGCACTGGGAGCAGTAATTTGTTGTTCTCCTGAAGGAGTGAGATTGTTTTTACGTGATTTTAAAGGACATTATGTGTTAAGAGATTTTGATCCACGATTGCAGAATGTACCACAGCATTTATGGGCACAAGGTCCGACTGATGTAGGTTGCATGCATATTACACCATATCGTGTCACTCTCAAACAAGGAGTTGTACTACCCCGAATCCGACAATACAAGTTACCACCTGAGGCTGTAGCAGCCTTATTGAAAATTATTGACGAGCTCATTGCTCAAGGAGTGGTTGTAGAAACTGACTCCAATGTATGTAATTCTCCAATCATTCCGATTCTTAAACGAACTGACCCAAATGCACCTCCAGTCTACAGACTGGTGATCGACCTTCGAGAATTAAATAAATGCATCATACCCCAGTACCCGGTAGTCCCAGACATTTCTTCCCTATTGACTGCCATAGATTCCGAAGCAGCGTTCTTTACTCTCATAGACCTCAAGAACGCCTTATTTAGTGTCCCCATTCATCCAGAAAGCCAGTACCTTTTTCGGATTCTGTTTAAATGGCCGTAGCTTCAAATTTGCACGTGCACCTCAAGGGTTCACAGAAAGTCCTAGTATTTACAGTCAAGCACTGAAATGACAACTAGACAGTATTCACATGCCAACTGACACTGCCCTGCTCCAGTACGTCGATGATCTATTGATCACTGCCCGTACAGAACGTGACTGTGAACGTGCATCACTGACAGTCTTGTATTTTCTGGCCAAAAAGGGGCATAAAGTATCCCCTTCGAAGCTCCAATTCTGTGCCCAGCAAGTGGTTTACTTAGGACACTTGCTGTCCAAGAGGGGGAGACAGCTGACACCTGAACACATCCAGTTAATTGCACATTTGCCACAACCCAAGACACAAAAGGAAGTACGGGCCTTCATTGGCCTCACTTCTTACTGTAGACAATGGATTCCCCAGTATGCATATCTAGCCAAGCCACTCATACAGTTGACAACACAGGAGGCAGCGACTTCGACTGTCCTCCCTTGGACTCAGGAACATACACTTGCTTTTGACAAATTGAAGAAAGCCCTATGTCAAGCACCTGTCTTAGCGACACCATGTTACAGCAAACCTTTTACACTTTTTGTCAGTGAACGCGATGGCACAGCATTGTCTGTCTCTCACAAGATCAAGCAGGAAAACACAAGCCTTGTGCTTATTTTTCTAGTACATTGGATCCAGTAGCCCAGGCTCTGCCTGCGTGCCTCAAGTCAGTTGCAGCAACAGCTCTAGCTATCAGACAAAACGATTCCATAGTATTAGGCCATCCTCTGACAGTACAGGTTCCACACTCCATAGAAGTTCTTTTAAACAGAACACAGACTCAACACTTGACCATAGCACGACTGACAGGATATGAACTGACACTGTTTCAGCCACACATAGAAATTAGACGTTGCAACATACTGAACTCAGCTACACTGTTACCCTCCATTACAGCAGATCCCGTACCACATGACTGTGTGGAAGTCATTAATACCGTAACAAAGCCCAGACAGGACTTGGCCGACATTGCATTGACTGACCCCGACCTGACACTTTACGTGGATGGTTCATGCATGAGAACAAGTACAGGAGAGCTAGTAGCCGCATATGCAGTGACCACTGAAACTGAAGTCATAGAAAGACATCGTATTGACAGACTGTCTGCTCAAGCAGCAGAGCTCATCGCTCTGACCCAAGCCTGCATACGAGCCAAGAACCTGAAAGTAAACATATACACGGATTCACAATACGCATTCGGAGTCGTACACGACTTCGGCGTTCTCTGGCAAGAAAGAGGTTTTCTGACCTCCCACGGTGCCAAGATACAGCATGGTCCCCTCATTCAAGCTCTGTTAGAAGCAATACACTTGCCTACAGCCATAGCCATCATGAAGTGCAAAGCACATACGAAAGTCACTGACACCATTTCCCATGGTAACGATCTGGCAGATCGAACAGCCAAGCTTACAGCTCAGACTCATACAGACATTCCAGTTGACACGACACAGACAGAAGTACCATCACTGACGCATTGCATGACAGTCAGGGATCCCACACAAGATGTAATTGACATACAGACACATGCCACTCCAGACGAAATAAAGAAATGGACTGAACAAGGAGGGGTCCAGACAGATCAGGGATGGATGACGAAGGGAAAAGCCACATGGTTTCTCCCCGACTCTATGGTTCAAGTTATCATCAATACAGCACATAGTCCAGCACACTTAGGAGAAAAAGCCATGTTAGACAGCATTCAGAATATATGGTTCAACAAGCATTTACGTGCAGCAGCAAAACAGAAAGTACGTACCTGTATGATCTGTTGCCAGTTCAATCCAGGCAAAGGCATTCCCGTGGAACAAGGTGGATTTCATCCTCCTGATCATCCTTTTGAAGTCCTCCAGATGGATTATATCCAGATGGACAGATGTCGTGGATTCAAGTACGTCCTCGTAGTTGTATGTGCCCTTTCCAGATGGACAGAAGCTTATCCAGTCCCAAATTACACTGCCGTAACCACTGCCAAGCAGTTGGTTCGTGAATTTTTCCCGCGATATGGTTTGCCCCGTGTCGTGTATTCAGATAATGGACAGCCATTCTCGTCCGAGCTTATGAAACAGGTATCACTCCTGTTAGGATACCAGTGGAAATTCCATTGTGTACGACATCCCGAGGCAGCTGGCCTCGTAGAGAGACACAATCAGACTCTGAAAACACGTTTAGCGAAGATCTGTGCAGAAAAAGGCGTAGTTTGGATGGTAGCCCTGCCGGTTGCCCTCTTTTACATGCGTATGGTAGCCCATTCTAGAACTGGTTTGTCCCCCTATGAAATTATTTTCGGTCGTCCCACAAACATGTGGGGTACGCCTATGCCTCGCAAGATCACAGATGTCGACGGTAATATGCTGACAGATTACCTAGCTTCCTTGATGTCTGCACTACACTCTTGTCGTTCACAGGTCGCGGCTGCCTTCCCGGACAACACCCAGGTGCAACCGCATGAAATCGTTCCAGGAGACCTGGTCTGCGTACGCAATTTTGATCGCTCAAGCCCTCTGGAGCCCAGGTGGAAGGAACTCAAACTAGTGTTGATGACCACGCGGACCGCTGTGAAGATTGAAGGAAGGAAGGTGGTGGCTCCACTCCAGCCACGTTAAAAGATTTCATGGACTGTGTCCAAAGACTTTTTTCAAAGACTGCCCTGACACAGACTCTAAACTCCCCCTGTTAGAAAAAACTCCGCAACAGGAATACAGAACTAAGTTGAGGTCTAGTAAGTCAGACTGCGTTTAATTGTTTAAGTCCCCCCTAAGTTAAGCGGTTAGACAGGTTTCTGACATGTATGAGATAGACCCAAATAGTGAGAGAGATAGACAGAAAGTCAAGAAAATGAAATACTGTAAGAATCTGCACAGCAGATGCATTATCACATTGCTTTTTATGTTTTTTCTGAGTCTTACGATTATTGGTATAAGCTGGACATTACATGTTTTCTTTCCTCCTCATGGTTCACATGTACATACTTCTTTCAATGATACCGTAGAGCACACTTTCAGTGACCTGCCCCCACACGAACTTTCCTATCGACTTGCACTGCGCAACAACACTTTTATCCATATGTTACACCATTCTCACCAGACCAGCAATGTTACCAATTGTTGGGTATGTGGCCGACTCCCTCCCTATCAGAAATACAAGGGAGCTCTGCCTCTCTTTCCTTATCCGTTTTCACACAATGGTTCGTGCGGAGCATGGTTTACTTTAATGTCCTCATTAGACAGTAAGTCCAAAGTTTCCCAAGGCAATTGGATATGGGGAGATCTGAATACAGTTATGAATAGAGCATGTTTCCCAGACAAGGAAGGTCTTCCCCAAAGGACAGGAACCGATATAGAAAATGAAGTGTATGGATTAGGGAATTTTACACTTAATCTCATGATTCTGAACGTCCAGTCCGAGACTAATGTGGACTTGCCATCTATTACAGTTTTACCAGTGAAAGGTGAATTATGCGTTAGAAAGAATGGTTCAGTACACCTAGGACACAGTGATTGTGATACTGTGGTCGAATTCAGTGATAAAGGAAAGTCTACTTTCAAAGCTTCCCGCCATTCCTATTTCATTTGTGGGTCAACAGCTTATGTACGTCTGCCCTTAGATTGGGATGGAACATGTTACATTGCATTCCTACTGCCACCTGTTTTTCTAGCCCCACCTGATTATCATCGTAATTCACGTCTTGTGCATGTAAGACATAAAAGGGAGATCAAGACCCCAATTGTCGATCAGACCGAGACAACATGGGAGCAATACACAGATTTCAATAAAGGATTCTTTTTCTTTGTAGGTCCTGTCCAAAACAGTAAACTGATACGCAAATTGACACAAACCCTTGAGCAGTAGTGAATGAAACTACTTATGCCCTAGGTAACTTGACCGAAGAGCAGTCTGCTATGAGACTTGTTGTTCTTCAAAATCGCCTTGTCCTTGACGTCATCCTGGCCGATAGGGGCGGGGCTTGTAGAGTGATCGGATCTAGTTGTTGCATTTTCATTCCTAATAATGCACCGTCAGTATACAAAGCCATCACAAGGCTTCATGAGATAGCTCACCAGATGCACCAGAATCCAGGCACCTGGACTTGGTCCGGTTGGTTCTGGAGTGTGATATCCACCTGGGGATGGAAAGTATTGTCATTCCTAGGAATAATACTCCTTATAGTATTCAGTCGTTGTCTTTGTCTACAATGTGGGCCAGCGATTTGCGGCTTGTGCGCCATAGCTTGTATTCCCCGACCACACCCACGATCCCGTGCTCGAATGAGAAAGGACGAGCAAATGATGTTATACGAACAGATAGATGGTCTCATGAACATAGATATATCCTGAAGGGAACGTAGGGGACAAAGAGGGAATGAGGAAAATTGAATTTTATAAGACCAGGTATGTCCCCTATCGTGTACCCCAACATCCCATGTATGTGCATGACCTCCATGCATTTTCCCTCCATGGCCGAAAATGAAGACGCATATGCATTTGCGTCCAACATTAACATGTTATCTACCAAGTCCTCCAAGAAAGCAACATTAATTTGGTTTCTAGACCCATGTTGCCAACGTCTTTACATGGTGCACTTTTAAAGCGAAGCTACGTTTTCCTGGCTCAGCCGAGCTAGGCCCTGAATTGAGGCTCCGAAGTCTCTTATGTCTCTGAAAGCTGCCGTTTAGGTATGCATCCCTGACCTCTGCCTTACTTCCTGCCCAGCGAAGCGGTGCCCGGCTCGGCCTGGCCTGCCTGCCAAGACAGTATTTTGCCTACAGTTATCTGCTTAGCCTCCTCGAAAACACATTCCAGTCTAGTGAAATAGGTAAACATATTCCTGGCTGCAGAGTAAAGGGCCCGGCCTTCCTGTCTCCTTGCAAGCGATTTACAGCACCCGTTACCATGGTAGGCCCATGGCCCCCGCGCATTGTACCAAGACACGTATGCACTCCCTAGCATTCAGTGATGTATGGCCCCTGCCCGAGAGACCTTTTACTTCAGACAACACATCGTCAAAATATGAGATATCAGATAGGCTATAGGTATAGGTCGTTCTGACATCCCAGACACCAAGACTCTTCTACTAGAGCTAAAGTCAAGCCCCCAGCTCTCCTCAGTTACACGTCTTTACCACGTCATGCCAGTTGCGCGCGCATATAGAATAAAGGTTTCTGCTGACCCTGAAGAATCCTTCTATGCCTCCACCCACCTATGACACTTTTTGAGACGTTTCTAGCACACACCTCCGTGTACGCCTATTACACGCCTTCTTTTACGCCCATATGTTCTTATCTTCTTCTTTTCACTTGTGCACGCCTACTGTATTCAATGCAATTCTACTGTTTTACTATATATAATGTGTGATGTTAATATAATGTTGAATATCCCTTCTTGAACCCTCGTGATGATGGAACTCGATGTCCAGCTTCTCGAGTTGCTTAATTAAAGCCTGTATGACTCAGATACCATGGACTCTGCCTCTCATTTTATTGAGCTATCCTTTATTGTCATTTAATGTATAGAAAAATAGTCCCGGTAATTTTATTTACCACACTCCTCAGTCACCCTCAGAAAACCTAGGGGGTCAGGATACGTCTAAAGTACCCCCTTCTACCCATTCTGAACATTATTTACCCTCCATCTTGTATCTCAATTCTATTGAAACACAAAATGGAGGACTCCCGTAACGCTGCAGGTTTGCGTACCGGGACACGCACTGACAAGCACTCGCTCAAAAAAGGTGGGAAAGTAATTTACAGAAAAACCACTGGACACCAATTAAACATTAGCTCATACTACATACCAATCCCTACCATTTTCACTAATTTCGTTGGAATTCCATTTAGCCATTTAGCACGTAGAACTCTCTAAAATCCCTGAGGTAAATTACTTCACAAAACATATTGAAAGTGTTGGAATTGACAACCAATTAAAATATTACTTTCAATTTCTACTATTATATCATGACATTTGATTGGTTATGTACCTGAATATATATAAAGAAAGAGAGAGAAACACAGCCATTTTGACTACTACTTCTTGAAGTGCATATCCACTACATTTCAACTGATAACTTCAAGTTGTATTTAAAAGGTTAGATATTATTTTAAAAACTGAAGTATGTTCTGTACTGTAAGCTAATTAGGAAAACATTTTCTGATAGATATATTCTATCACTCTGTAATACTTATAGAATAAAATAGACTTCTCTGTTTTAGTTATGGATGGAGTTAGACTTCTCTTGTATAATTCAGAATTGACTAATAGTTTATTTGATAATTTTTTTCATATTTCTACTTCCAGTTTGATACCATACACTGCCCAATTAAAAAATCACTGTTTAAAAAACCAAACTACCTGTCTGTACTTAAACCCAACAGTGCCCTATCTGTACTGATATATTTTTTTTAAATTCATTTTTCAGCATACAAAATGGAAGGACAACAGAAAAATAACTTGGAAATTAAAGCAGGAACAAAAAAAGAGTCAGAAATTGACCATGAATTCAATGATGATTCATGGAACAATGAACTTCTGCAATGTGTGGAAGCAGTAGATTTCCTACTGGAAAATGAAAAAAAAAATGATAATGAATTTTTAGAATTTCTTTTAAATTTTGAAAAAGAATCAGAATAATACATTTGTATTTCATAATTCAAAAATTGTTTGAGACATTATTCATTTTTATATGTATTTTGTAAACTAGTAGCAAATTGATTATAATGTGAAGTCAGACTTTAAATATACTGTGCAACTTTTTTGTATTACATACCAACTTTGCTCATAGTTACTTTCTTTCTTCCACTATATTATCTCCAATGTGTATTTAACATCTCTTTATCATCTCCTACCTCCATATTGTTTCGGCTTTCCAGACAGACTATGGTATGAATTCCATATACCACAAAAACTTCAGAAACAACTTGCAAGATATCTACAAAGGAGACGGCGTTTATTGATTTTTAGACTCTGCATTGGTACCTACATGTTGCTACGTAAATAAAAATAAACAAAAAAAAACAACAAAACGAACAATCAATAAACATACAATAAGTTAAAAGTCAATCATTCTTGTTTCCTTATAGTACGCACCCCACGAAAAAAAATGATTTATTTTTTTATTTTTTGGCCCGCGGGGCCCTTTTAAAGCCTCCACATCAAACATAGGGGGTCAGGGAGGATCTACTATGCCCCCTTATGGTCATTTGCCCCTACGTTTTGGCCTCCTCTTGTCTCTCGATCCTACCGAGAGACAAGATGGCGGCCGCTACGGACTGTTTAGAATGTTGACAGACACCGGAGAGCCAATCAGCTTCGCTTCGCAAAGCTCCGTTACGCGAAAAGTACGCAAACTGGTGCACTACCCGGGACGCTGTCACAGATATATCTGTTTTTTTAAACATTAATTTCTCAAAATCCACTGGAGCACATATATTGAGACCCAGCAAAGGCACATCGGGCTAACAGTCCCTACAATTTTGCCAAGTTTCGTGCAAATCCATTCAGCCGTTCGAGCTAAAAGTGAGGCCAAACGCCCTATGGAAAACTCATTGCTAAAAACGCGTTTTGGGACCCCCCTTTTTTCTCGGCCCCCCCTTGACGAAACCCCCCCAGGGGCTGCTCAGACACAAAATGTGCCATTTTCCTGAAAATTTCAGCCGATTCCGTCCACAAACACCAAAGTTATTAGACATAGAATTTTCAAAAGTTACATAGAGAAAACATCCAATCTATATATACCTACTTGCATCTATGCAACTAAGGATACCATAGAATGTCCTATTTTTCTAAATTATCTGCAAATGTTGAACGGAGAAATAGAGCAAGAAACCACAATTGCTGAAGAGATAGCTAGAGACAGTTCTCAAGACAGTCAAAGTTCTACTTCATTGAGTCAGGATCCACTAGGAGGACCGATTATCCAAAATGAAGCTGCCACTGTCATGGATGAGGTGCAAAGAGCTATGGAACAAGCTCAAGAGGATGGAGTTAACTTAGAAGATTTGGTAAAGCAACTAAACGTTGAGCAGAAAAAGATACATGTCATGAGTGATGTATTATGTGATGTCATCAGCAGTGCATTACACGCGCGAGTTATAGTGAGTCCAACTAACTATAACATGGAATTTCAATGGTTTTATGTCAGTAAAATTTCCAGCTAATTATAACTGGTGTGAAACCTATGGTTTTTTCAGTGAATATATAAATATATATATAGAAGCATATACCTGTTTGCCCATGACCACCACTTGTTGCCGCCTGCGCTCTTCCCTAGGCAGCATTGCTAGGGCCGGTGAAACTCCAATTGTCTCCCAAACATCACCCATTGCTTCCTTTCCCCCTGCACTAATTTCACTTTCCCCTTTGGTGGAGATAATGATGGGTCCTAATATTACCACCAGGGGACAGGCTTGCAGATGAAAATAAACTGCTGGGGGATCACAGAAGCAAAAACCCCAGAATCCAGTTGAGTTAGTGACATCTAGAAGGACTGGAGGGACAAGAGCTGTTGAATCTGGCCAAACTGTAAATGGGAACACTATACCAACTCCGACTCAACTCCGGGGATCACATGACGGTGCTACCTGGGAAAGATTCAAGACTTTAGTCACTATGCTTTTCGAACAACTTTTCCTCCAAATAACTGAAATTCAGGAGAGGCTTAAAACTATTAGGGAAATGGGGGTTTCCCGGGGGATTTCAAAATATATTTCCCCTGAGACGTGTATAATAGGGAACCACAAAATCACTATCAGAACTGTTAGAACTGGCTATTTCTGGTAGGCTAAGGCTGACGCCAAAGCCAGGCAGAAACCACCATTCTATTCAGGGCAAGGAAGTCACACACCAAGATAACCCCTGCTCACCCCCTTGGTAGCTTGGCACAAGCAGTAAGGCTAAACTCGGAGGCAATGTGTAAAGCATTTGCGCCAGCGCACAACAGCAACAACATACTAGGCACACCACAAAAGAGACTCCACACAAGGTTATTATAGAAATAACTTTTGTATTGTAAAAACACATCAGATAAAATCACACAAATACATTGTGCCAACTGGCACGGGCAATATTCACATGGGATTATTCACAAGACAGGGCCACATGGGCCACTGTCATATTCAGATATAGCACTTATAGAATAAGAAATAATAAACCTAAAATGGTAATCACAAAGATCACAACCAGTATCCACTGGTAACAGGAACCAGGACCTTACTAGGACCACCTGTACTAAAAAGGACAACCACCTAAGAATAAAATACATTTAGGGGAATACCAGAACACATTACCCATGATGCATGAACCACATTCAGAGAAGTAATAAAGAGAAACACATGATGCCATAAACATTCAGAGTTGTTAAGAATAAAGCACATGATGCAATAAAATACATTCAGGGGTGCAGTGCAAGAAGACACATGATGACTAAACATTCAGAGGTGCAGCGCATGGAAAGAAAGACACATTATGCCTAAAAACATTCAGAGGTGCCAGAACAACACAATAGCGCAAAACACACAGTAGGCAATTACTATTAAAACCATAGAAATCACATTGCGCATAACTTACATAAGCCACCACCTGGGCCAACTGGCCTTGTTGGGGCTAAGACGCCCGGAGTCTCAATGTCAGGGTGCGCTGCCATGCAGCGCCAGTCTCAAGAAAAGAAAGCCTAAACGTAGCAGTTGGCACTAAGTGCTGCGCAGCTGTGAAGGCCTGGCACCACTGTGCCCTCTCTGTTCCACACAGGGACTCTCTTGAAATTGCACCTAAACGGTGCAGCTGCCCACTAATTGCTGGGCAGCTGAGAAGTCAAATCTGTGGCTGGGGCTCTCACTAGCCCCAGGACCGAAAATGCGCCAAATAGGGGAGCCCTGCAGGGCTCAAAACAACCAATGCCCCCTGAGCCTCTTGCTGGGCTCTAAATCAATTATGGCGCCATGAGCCTCTCTGGGCTCTAAAACACATAGGGCTGGGAGCCTCGTGGGCTCTTTACAACACATATGGCCCTTCGTTGGGGCCTCTGTGGGCTCAGGACCAACACTACCCCCAGAGCCTCTCGGGGCTCTTGAAGCAAGTAATGCCCCAGGTCGTCGGGGCGGCCCTCTGCCAACCGGGGCCGCCCAAAGTGTTCTAACTCTGTTGGAGTCCCTCTCGGGGGTCTCTGAACACCAAGCGCCCCCCTGCTGGGACAGCAGATAGGGAGAACAGGGCCCAGGTCACGGGGGCGGCACCTAAAGTGTGCCCGACACACACCCCCAACCGCCTCGATCAGAGCCCCACTCACCGGTCTCTTTCCTCTGGTGGGGGCTCCTCCGGACAGCAGCATCTTTCTTGACGGCCACGGGTCTCCCTCCTGGAATCGGCAGGCTCTTCTCCTAGCTGCCGGTATGGATTTGCGGTGGGGGCGGGCACCGACAATGTGCCCCGCGCCCCCTCCGCTCCTCCCTCGTCAGGCTCTTCTCTGGTCTCCCTCCAGGCATGGGAGACCGGCAACACCGGCAAAGGCTTCTCCCAGGCAGGGGGAAGCGGCAAACACCATGGCTTCCCTTTCCCTCCCCCGGGCTGCGGGGCCAGGTACTTCCGGGTCGCCGCGGGCAGCGCGGCGGCCCTCGCTAGGCAGGCAGGCGGGCAGAAATCGCGAGGTGGGCACCCGCTAATTAAATAAATAACTGGGCAAATCCAAGTCTGCAAAATAAGCGGAGTGGGCTCCCGCGCCGATCCGCCACCGGCATCCAGCAGCAACGCGCTCCCAAACGCTATAGAGGCACATAAAGCGCTCCAACACTAGAAGTGTAACCGAAGCGCCATGGGCAGGAAATAAAGTGCTCTCAGTGCTATGAGCAAATACAGCGCTTCCAGGCGTTTCCAGTAAATGAGTCAGCCCCCAAGTCCTTCAGGAGTCCAGCAGACAGGGGGACAGTCAGGAAGAGTCCCCCATCAGTCCATCAGGTGTCCAGGAGCTAGGCAGGGCCCAGGGATTCCCCTGAGCCCCAGCAGCAGCATGCCCCTGGCAGATTCAAGTTAGAAACAAGAACATTTTGGAAGGGGGCACAGCCCCTTCTTATACAGTGAAAAGTCTTTGAAGTCCTTTGAAGTCCTTTGAAGCAGGCAGTGTGAGAACCAGCTAGAACTGGTTATAGGGAAGTCCCTTCAGTATCAGGGACAGAGGTGACAGTCGCCCAGCGGGAGGTGGAGCCAGCTTTGTAGTTAGGCAGGCACAGCCCTTCACTATCAGGTGCCATCTCCTCCCACTTCCCTGGCAGCAGATGCTGCCTTTCATCCACGGGCTGACTCAGTCAACCATTTGGGCTCTCCATCCCCTGTCATCCTCAAACCAGACAGTCAATCCACAGCAGGCCCAGGCACTCTGGGCCAGGCTCACCAGCCAATCACACGCCAGCAACAACTTATACAAATATGCCAACTTCCAAAAGTAGTACTTCTAGACTAGACACAGTCATGCCGCATATATCATTTTGCAGCATTCATTCTCACAAGTTCGCTCATACCAAACTCGCCCCTGCACTCCCCACACATAAGGAACTACCATGGGCATACATATTCCCCATTCATTCCTATGGGAGGGCAGGTCAGTCACCACGCATACACAGAGAGCTCAAGCACTTTACACTGTACCACAGTGAAAAAGTGTGCAGAGGCCTAAAATCACCACCGCCAGGTTCCAGAAACAGGCTAGGAAAAAGCAAAAAGTCTGGGGGTGAACCTGCCCAAAGGGCCGGGTCCAACAAGAACCAACCCATGCGCCTCTGGCTCTATGTCTTCAGCAAGCACAGACACAACTAAAAACCTTAATCCTGGGTCATCTGGGCTCCTACAACCATCATCTAGTAACAGAATGAGAAGTTCAATGTTCAATCCTCAGGTAACAAATTTAAGAAAGGCCACAAGGGATCACAATCCATTGGGCCCGGCGAAATTTAGTGCAGTGATTAATGAGAGTTCCCTGGGATTGGTCATCAGACTCTTCATCTCCCTCCTGCATCTTCTCCACTTGTACTAGTTTTGGGGAATGTTTCAAACCTGAGGGAGGGACGAATTTGGGACCAACTATTAGAAAAATCACTACAATTGCTCTATTGTCTCATCAAGCACAAAGTGTAGGCTGGGTGGGGCCATCAAGGAAATCGCTGGAGGGTGACTGTGTGGTGATTAACTTTAACCAGCCATATGCATTGAGATATATTTTGGATCAACTACAGAGTCAGTCCCCAAGAGACACACAGATCAAGGGTCTCCCACAGGCTTATTTCTATACTTGCTCCCTACCCTGCCTTCAAGATCTCAGTCAGAACCCATTGGGCGGTCTAGTAAGGCACTTAACCGAGAAGGAACCAGTTGCGGCAGGGCCAGGATTTTGCACAATAAATAGGTATGCTCTACTTTCACATCTAGACTGTTGTGATTGATTATCCCCCTTAATATCCAAAGCCCCACTTTTTGAGCACCAGTTATCTTCTACCTCCTCCCTTTCCCCCAGACAGAATGAGCCTGAGGGAACGCACAATAATTTATTTAAAATTATCCCTTGGAATGTGGCAGGAATCTGCAAAAAGCTGAATAACATACATTAAAAAAAATTAAACAACAGGGGTGGTGATGGACAGAGTTTCTGAATTAATCAGAATACTCTCACCCAGTCAAGAGATCAGGGCTTAATCCAACACCGTTTTTATCTCACTGCACCATCCCAGCTCAGAACCTGGCTATATGCAAATTAGTATGTCCCTGGCCCAGTGGATCATGGGAACAGGGCAAACCAAACTACCTAGCCAATTCTTTCACTGGGAAGGAAACAAGCTACCCAGTGAAAGAATTGGCTTGGTAGTTTGGTTTGCCCTGTTCCCATGATGCACTGGGCCTCTTGACTGGGTGAGAGTATTCTGCTTAATTCAGAAACTCTGTCCATCACCACCCCCTGTTGTTTAATTATTTTGTCCACCATAAGCGTGGAAGGGTATACTCAGACGTGAGTCCCTTGCTCATTGCACCATCAGGATTCAAGCAAGCCGGGCCGAAGACGGCTGAAATGCCAGAAACCGGTCCCCGGGAGCTTGTTTCCTTCCTAGTGAAAGAATTGGCTTGGTAGTTTGGTTTGCCCTGTTCCCATGATGCACTGGGCCAGGGACAGACTAATTTGCATATAGCCAGGTTCTGTAGCTGGGATGGTGCAGTGAGCTAAAAAACGGTGTTGGATTAAGCCCTGATCTCTTGACTGGGGGAGAGTATTCTGCTTAATTCAGAAACTCTGTCTATCACCACCCCCTGTTGTTTAATTATTTTGTCCACCATAAGCGTGGAAGGGTATACTCAGACGTGAGTCCCTTGCTCATTGCACCAAAAGGATTCAAGCAAGCCGGGCCGAAGACGGCTGAAATGCCAGAAACCGGTCCCCGGGAGCTTGTTTCCTTCCCAGTGAAAGAATTGGCTTGGTAGTTTGGTTTGCCCTGTTCCCATGATGCACTGGGCCAGGGACAGACTAATTTGCATGTAGCCAGGTTCTGTAGCTGGGATGGTGCAGTGAGCTAAAAAACGGTGTTGGATTAAGCCCTGATCACTTGACTGGGTGAGAGTATTCCGCTTAATTCAGAAACTCTGTCCATCACCACCCCCTGTTGTTTAATTATTTTGTCCACCATAAGCGTGGAAGGGTATACTCAGACGTGAGTCCCTTGCTCATTGCACCATCAGGATTCAAGCAAGCCGGGCCGAAGACGGCTGAAATGCGAGAAACCGGTCCCCGGGAGCTTGTTTCCTTCCCAGTGAAAGAATTGGCTTGGTAGTTTGGTTTGCCCTGTTCCCATGATGCACTGGGCCAGGGACAGACTAATTTGCATATAGCCAGGTTCTGTAGCTGGGATGGTGCAGTGAGCTAAAAAACTGTGTTGGATTAAGCCCTGATCTCTTGACTGGGTAAGAGTATTCTGCTTAATTCAGAAACTCTGTCCATCACCACCCCCTGTTCTTTAATTATTTTGTCCACCATAAGCGTGGAAGGGTATACTCAGACGTGAGTCCCTTGCTCATTGCACCATCAGGATTCAAGCAAGCCGGGCCGAAGACGGCTGAAATGCCAGAAACCGGTCCCCGGGAGATTGTTTCCTTCCCAGTGAAAGAATTGGCTTGGTAGTTTGGTTTGCCCTGTTCTCATGATGCACTGGGCCAGGGACCGACTAATTTGCATATAGCCAGGTTCTGTAGCTGGGATGGTGCAGTGAGCTAAAAAACAGTGTTGGATTAAGCCCTGATCTCTTGACTGGGTGAGAGTATTCTGCTTAATTCAGAAACTCTGTCCATCACCACCCCCTGTTGTTTAATTATTTTGTCCACCATAAGCGTGGAAGGGTATACTCAGACGTGAGTCCCTTGCTCATTGCACCATCAGGATTCAAGCAAGCCGGGCCGAAGACGGCTGAAATGCCAGAAACCGGTCCCCGGGAGCTTGTTTCCTTCCCAGTGAAAGAATTGGCTTGGTAGTTTGGTTTGCCCTGTTCCCATGATGCACTGGGCCAGGGACAGACTAATTTGCATGTAGCCAGGTTCTGTAGCTGGGATGGTGCAGTGAGCTAAAAAACGGTGTTGGATTAAGCCCTGATCACTTGACTGGGTGAGAGTATTCTGCTTAATTCAGAAACTCTGTCCATCACCACCCCCTGTTGTTTAATTATTTTGTCCACCATAAGCGTGGAAGGGTATACTCAGACGTGAGTCCCTTGCTCATTGCACCATCAGGATTCAAGCAAGCCGGGCCGAAGACGGCTGAAATGCCAGAAACCGGTCCCCGGGAGCTTGTTTCCTTCCCAGTGAAAGAATTGGCTTGGTAGTTTGGTTTGCCCTGTTCCCATGATGCACTGGGCCAGGGACAGACTAATTTGCATATAGCCAGGTTCTGTAGCTGGGATGGTGCAGTGAGCTAAAAAACTGTGTTGGATTAAGCCCTGATCTCTTGACTGGGTAAGAGTATTCTGCTTAATTCAGAAACTCTGTCCATCACCACCCCCTGTTGTTTAATTATTTTGTCCACCATAAGCGTGGAAGGGTATACTCAGACGTGAGTCCCTTGCTCATTGCACCATCAGGATTCAAGCAAGCCGGGCCGAAGACGGCTGAAATGCCAGAAACCGGTCCCCGGGAGATTGTTTCCTTCCCAGTGAAAGAATTGGCTTGGTAGTTTGGTTTGCCCTGTTCCCATGATGCACTGGGCCAGGGACAGACTAATTTGCATATAGCCAGGTTCTGTAGCTGGGATGGTGCAGTGAGCTAAAAAACAGTGTTGGATTAAGCCCCGATCTCTTGACTGGGTGAGAGTATTCTGCTTAATTCAGAAACTCTGTCCATCACCACCCCCTGATGTTTAATTATTTTGTCCACCATAAGCGTGGAAGGGTATACTCAGACGTGAGTCCCTTGCTCATTGCACCATCAGGATTCAAGCAAGCCGGGCCGAAGACGGCTGAAATGCCAGAAACCGGTCCCCGGGAGCTTGTTTCCTTCCCAGTGAAAAAATTGGCTTGGTAGTTTGGTTTGCCCTGTTCCCATGATGCACTGGGCCAGGGACAGACTAATTTGCATATAGCCAGGTTCTGTAGCTGGGATGGTGCAGTGAGCTAAAAAACAGTGTTGGATTAAGCCCTGATCTCTTGACTGGGTGAGGGTATTCTGCTTAATTCAGAAACTCTGTCCATCACCAACCCCTGTTGTTAAATTATTTTGAATAACATACATTGGCAAAAGCTTTGGCAGGCTAACAATATCATCTGCTTTCAGGAAACGTGGGCTACATAACACGTTTTCATTAACAGGTACCGCTCTTTCTAAACAACGGTCTCACCATCAACTGCCCGAGATCAAAAGAGAGTCTCCTAAATGTATTACCTAATACAACGTCATTAAAAATGAGGAAATTTGATGACAGGATCCCCTTCTTCCATCTCCTTGTTCGTGAATTTCCGAAAATGGGAACTTGGATTCTGATAAACTTTTATAATGTTAACTTTGGACCAAAAATTTACAAGGTTGTAAATGAGGATAACACCTCAATTGAGGAGATGTTTAAATGTAAAACACAAGATGAGGTATTTACCATAATCTGGAGACTTCAGCATCCATCCAAAACAAAAAAACGATGTGTTTGTTTGATTTGATGGGTAATCCGGCCTCCCATTTTGCCCATAACATCTATGGTAACTCCGTTAACATGACCTTGTCTAGTAGAAATTTGTCTAATTTTAATATTGGTTAGAATTTAGTGGGCTCCCCTGTAAAAAAAATTCTCAGGAGGCCTAAGAGTCAACAATTGAGTTATAGGGGGGAGGAGCTTCGCGGGCAACCAAGATGGCCGCGTGAGCTCGGAGCTCCGAAGACCCTCCGATCCTCCGTACTAATCCTGTCACATATCCTCTCAGATTCTCGTGAAATATTGAAGATGAACCGACGCTGACACGGATTCCAAATCCGACGTTCCTGGGTGCAGTTACACCGTGTGAAAGTTTGCAAACTGCAAGTGGACCAGAACTCCAGCCGGGGCCTGTGATTGCGACATTGCCAGACGGAGGTGACGAGGCACGGATTTGGCTGCTCCGGCTCACAACGGAGCTAGCGTCTGCTGGATGGAGTGCGGGATAGGTCGCCCCAAACACAGGTGAACTGGTGAGACCCGTTGTATCGACGGGCGAGGTGGCCCGGGGACCAATAATGGCTGGCAAGGGTGGAGCTGATAAAACACTGCCTCGGGCCAGCAGGAAGACTACGTACTCGCAGTCGAACAACATGGAGCGCTACGCTCAGCCGAGGGGCTCGCCTGGTGCCTCCACGAGACCCAAGGACCTGCATCGGGAGGTGTCACCTGAGGTTCAAGAACCCACACTCCGCGACATCATGGGCGCCATTGAAGGCATGAAGGCCGAGATGCATCAGCAGCACGAAGTGATGGCGCTCAAGGTGGACACTCTGGCGATTGACGTCAACCTGATCAGAGCGGACTTGGGAAAAACGAACAAGCGAGTCAAGTCGCTCGACATCAAGACCTTTAGCCTAACCACGGACGTCTCGGATCTGCAAACCGAGGTCCGTAACTTGAAGTCGACCAACGACCTTTTCGCGCGGAGGCTTGAGGATTATGAGGGTCGGGCCAGGCGGCAGAACATCCGCATTATTGGTGTGCCGGAGTGGGCCGGAGACTCGGCTGTGGACCTCTTCGTTGAAGACTTGGTCCAAAACCATCTGGCCCCTAAAGGACTTAGTAAGTTCTTTTCCGTGGAGCGGGCGCACAGGATGCCTGGGGGTCGGCCGAAGGAAGGTGCCCCCCCAAGGCCTATCATCACCCGCGTGTTTAACTTTAGGGACCGTGACTCCATTTTACAGGCCTCAAGGAGCGGTGGGCCTCTGCAGTTCCAGAACGCTGCCATCAACTTCTTTCCGGACTTCACCCAATCCGTACAGAAACGGAGACAAAGTTTCATGGGAGTGAAACGAAGATTGAGGGACATGGGTTTGAAGTACGCTATGCTGTTTCCTGCCAAACTGCGGATCGAACATGACGGCCGGGCTTTGTTTTTTGACTTGCCAGAGGTGGTGTCGGACTGGCTTGACACCTTGCCCCAGCGACGTGCAGACACAGAGGAACTATCGGAAGAAGCCACTGGCGGCCAGGACCGGCAGGAATGAGGATTGGCTACTGGACTCTTTTTTGGACAATGGGTCTACCATTAGCTGTTTGGTTTGGTAATCCTGCACTCGTAAGGGGGTTTCCCCTGTATTTTTCTGGCACACTGACTTCCTTGATACCTTCGGACTTGTCGACTGCTGGAGACTGTTGCATCCCACCCAGCGTCAATACTCGTTCCACTCGGGGGCTCATGGTAGCCTCTCCAGGATTGACTATGTTCTGACATTAGCGGCCCACGCTTCGGCGGTCTCGGAGGCCAGATTGATGGCGAGGGGCATTTCGGACCATTCTCCGGTCTGGGTGTCCTTCGATTTTGACGTTGGAACGGTCGAGAGGGTGGCTCCGATAAACCCGTGGTACTTTCGTGATCCCAAGACTCGTGGACTCCTGGCCAAAGCCATGGAGCTCTACTTCTCCGAAAATACGGGCTCGGTTGCCTCCACTGTCTCCTTATGGGAGGCATTCAAGACTGTCCTGAGGGGGGAGGCGTTCTCCCTTATTGCTGAAGTGCGGAGACGCAGGGACGTGGATGTGGTGACTATCGAGTCCGATATAGCGACGATTGATACCCAAATTGAGGCCAGCCCGATGCCGGATCTCCTGCACACTCTCTCGCTCAAACAGTCTGAGTATCGCGCCACCGTCAGGGAGGCGGCGAAGGCCATGGGTAGGGAACAGCAGGGACGATTTTATGAGGTTGGGGACAAAGCTGGTAAACTTATTGCCTGGCTAGGGAAGGAGAGGGCTAGCCGCGTGGTCCCGGAGGTTTTGGGGGAAGGTGGCGTGGCTGTCACCGACCCTAGCGCTATTGCTCTTGCCTTCGCGGATTACTTCTCGTCAGTTTATACCTCGTCCTCCGAGATGTGGCAAGAAGACTCTGGTGCCTTATTGCAAGACATAGAGGTCCTGTGCCTGTCGGATACTGATAAGGAAGATATGGATCGAGACATCGCGGTGGACGAGATCACTCTGGCGATTCGCTCCCTGAGGTCCGGGAAGGCCCCAGGCCCCAACGGTATCCCGGTGGAGCTATACAGGATTAAACCTGACCTCGTCGCATCGCCAATGCGGGCTATGTTCCTTGAGGCGCGGGAGTCGGGTGCCCTTCCCCCCGATCAGAGGCTGGCCACCATCGTGGTCATTCACAAGGAAGGGAAGCCCAGAGATCTGTGTCGGTCTTACCGTCCTATCTCGCTACTGAATGCTGAGCCCAAGATCTTGGCTAAAGTGTTAGCCAACCGGCTGGTTGGAGCGATAGCCGATTTGATGGACCCGGACCAGTCGGGTTTTATTCCACATCGTAACACCGCCCTCAATCTGCGAAGACTTCACGGGGCCCTCGCGAGGGTCCGTACCCTTCAGGAGCCGGCCATCTTGGCGTCCCTGGATGCCACAATGGCCTTCGACTCCCTTGATTGGCCATATTTGTGGGCGGTACTGGAGAAGTTTGGGTATGGCCTGGGGTTCATTGGATGGGTCAAGCTCCTATACGCTAACCCGCTTGGCAAGGTGGCGGTTAACAGCCGCGCATCGGCTCCATTAGCCCTTAGTAGAGGCACCAGGCAGGGGTGCCCCTTGTCCCCTCTTTTGTTTGCACTGGCACTGGAACCTCTGGCGGCATGGCTGAGAGGGCATCCAGATATTAAGGGAATCAAGTGGTCCCCAGGCTTTGAAGATAGGGTATCACTGTACGCAGATGACATTCTCCTGTACCTCACCTCGCCGTGTATGTCTCTTATTGTTGTGTGTGACGTCCTGGGTACCTTTGGTAGACATTCTGGACTCGTCATTAACTGGTCGAAGTCTCATCTATATGTCCTGAGGGGTGGGGTCCCGAGACTCCCACGGGACTGTATTATACAGGTTGCGAGACAAGGGTTCAAATACCTGGGCATCTACATCTTCTCTGACCCCACGGTGCAATACACAAACAACTTGCTCCCCCCTCTTGCGCGTCTTCGGCGTGATGTGGAGGGATGGCGGAAGTTGCCGCTTTCCTTGCTCGGATGGGCGGCATTGTTTAAAATGATGTCCCTACCCCGGTTTCTGTACATGCTCCAGAATACCCAGGATCTGGTCCCGTCGGGATATTTCAGAGAGGTTGAAGACCTCCAGCGGGCCCTGCTCTGGGATGGCAGGCCGCGCATTGCCATTACCAAATTGACTCTCCCATGGTATGACGGAGGGATTGCGCTGCCTGACATCCGCAGGTATTATTGGGAGTCTCAACTGGTGAAATATACAATAAGTATCTAGGGGTCAATATATCATGTCAGTCACTGTCAGTCTGAACCTCAACACAATACAAACAGAGTAGTGAAAACCCAAAATGTAACGAAATGTAAATTATGATAGCTAGGTCTAACCTCTAGGGCAAGAGTAAATATTCCCATCAGTAGCCGTCCTGTACCAACCCTTTTGACATCATTTGGGTTCTCCTTGCCTAGGAGACAGGACAACACAACATAGCTTATCGATGTTCTTAAGACTATGTGTTTTTCTAAAAATATGTGTTGTCAAGAAAGGGTGGTAGTAATATCAATGTTGATGAAATTTATAACAACTGGTGGCCATAAACCACGGCTTTTATGGGCCGGCCGTTAATCCGGGCTTTGCCATGGACCGGTGGCTCCTGGATGATGGGAAATACTACAGGGCTCTGTACTCTAGGTCTCTGGATGGAAGAATGACAGGTCCCACTAAAACGTCTGTCCATATTTGGAGAGCAGTGACGAAGGCGCAGGGATGGAAAGGCAAACTCACAATGGTGACTCCACTCTATGACTCCGATCTGCTGGGTAACTTATTGGCACACAAAGGGGTTTGACCGCTGGGACTTGATAGGCATCTCCAGGGTGGAAGACATGATGGCCAGGGGACAGATCAAGCCATTTGAGGCACTTCAAAGAGAATTTCAGCTGGGGGAAAGGGAGTTCTTCAGGTACGCTCAGTTAAAACACGCCCTCCTAGCGGCTAAACCGGAAGGTGAACAGATCCCCGAATCTTCCCCACTGGAGGATAGGTTGCTGGACGGCTATATGCCCGACAGCACTATATCACTGACCTATAAGAAACTCATTAACATTCGTACGGACCTTCTGTTAGGGGTGCGAGATCAGTGGACTCGTGATGGGATTGAGTTGGACGACGAGGATTGGCAGTGTGCGATCTCGTCTCGAAGGAGGTGGCAATCCCGGCCAGACTGCGACTCGTGCAACTGAAAATCTTGCATAGGGTTTACGTCACTGGTCCCCGACTGGTCCACATGGGTCACTCTGAGGATGGTCTCTGTAGACGGGGTGTGGTTCCCTAGCGACATTCATGCACATTATATGGGAGTGCAGGGCGGTTGCTGCATTTTGGAGGCGTGTACACATAGTGATGGGTGAAGTGACGGATGTTGCCTTGCCCGCTGAAGCCCGGCGCTGTTTACTAAATGTATGGGGCCCCACAGACTACACCAGTTCACAAACTCAATGGGTCACCCTAGGCAACATGGTGGCTAAAAGGGACATTGCACAGAAATGGGGAGCGGCTCAGCCCCCCACAGTAGAGACGTGGAAGGCTAACATGGACTGGTGAATGTTCCGGGAGAAAACTGTGTATGTTGCCAGGGGTAGGCCCAAAAAGTGGAATAAGATTTGGGGGCCCTGGAATGAATATAGAGGTGATATTTGCCTCCCGCTGGAGGAGCGATTGTCCCCTTAGCCCCTGAGTCTAGCTGATTTAGTCTTATACATTGTCCTGTCACCTCCCTCCCTTCGATACCCATGCATGTGACCTGTTCATGTATCCTATTCCATATACAGGCCCATCCTGCCCTGAAGTAGGGCGATGTCATACTTATTTCCTTTGCCTTGCCTTTTGCACCGTTATAGGTGCCTTTTTCGTTCTTGTACTGTTTCCTTTCTTTTCATATTATAAAATAAGCCTCATGTGATTCTGTATTGTATTCTGTGTGCACCACTTTACACTGCAAAAACGTCTTGCTGCCAAGCCTTTGGGATGTATGGCTGAATAGCTGTCTACTACTGTGTTGTAAATAAAGGTTTTCCAAAAAAAAAAAACAAAAAAAAAACAATTGAGTTATACTAGTTTCTTCTAAGGTCAAGGGCAACTTTAGTAGCACAGATGCTAAGTGTATTAATTTTAGCCATCATACTATTTTAACTGGTTCAATAACTCTAAACTTCAATAAGAAGAACACACATCTGGTAGTTGATCACCCTGTGTTGGCCCGAAAAAATGGTTATCAATTGAAATGGGCTCAAATCGATAGGTTTAAATTTACCCTTGAAATAACTAGTACTAAAAGGTTTCTGGAACTATCCATAGTACCCTTAAGGTGCCATTCACTGATCTCTTGATGCACATAAAGGCATCTCTTATCCGTAAAAATAATGGAAAGAGTTGTCCCAAAAAGGAATGGTTCGACTCCACCAGTAGCAAAGCCAAGAAAGCCCTTACCATTGCTCTTAATACTTGCCCACACGATCCAAACCCAGATCACCGTACCGCGTATCGAGTTTAAATTGGCCAGAAGAAAAAGGGAGAGAACACCAAGGGAGGAAATCTGGGAAAGGCTCGCTCAAGCCACTATGACAGGAGATAGCAGAGAGTTTTGCGGCATTATCGACTGACCATATTTTAAGACCCATAGGGTTCCTTCGTTGTATACAAGTGTTGTTGAGGAAGGGTGGGTAGAACACTTTGTAAACATCTTCTCACCCACTGAGCCCTCTGCCTGTTTCACATCTGTCCCTTTTAACAATAGGAAGGTATTCCTGTCATTCTCACTCACTGAGGTTAGGAGGGCTCTATCCTCATGCTGTACAGGAAGAGCTCTAGGTCAGGACGGGGTCCCAATAGACCTCTTCCCGGACAACTACGACCTCTGGGTTCCTTTACTGACCAATTTTTTAACAACATAGCAATAGTCACCCTCTTTCATGGAAGACAAGTATAATAGTTCCTATCTATAAAAAGGGGGACAAGTGTAGCCCTAAAAACTATAGGCCTATTTGCTTTTTAGACCCTACCGCAAATCTCATGGGTCATCTGCTTTTAGCAAGACTGGAGACTTGGACAGATGATAAGAATATAGTAATGCAAGCCCAGCAGGGGTTTAAACAGGGTAGGGGAACTGTAGATCAGTTCCTCAACCTCTCATTGATCATTGACAAATACATAAGGGCTATAGGTGGGAAAATCTATCTTGCCTTTATAGACCTTTCAGCAGCATTTGACTGTGTTTCCTACTCAAAGCTCTTGTATATTATGTAAGAGATGGGGATCGACCCCCGTAATTGACTTTATCTGGCAACTGTACTTGGAGTAATCAGCATTGGTTCAATAGGAAAAAATGGGGAATGTACCCGCCCTTTTAAGATCTTAAGGGGGTAAGACAGGGCTGCGTACTCATGCTGTTATTTTCCATCTATACAAACGGATTGGGGAATGCCCTCTTGGGTGTAACCCTGATCTCCCCGTGTCTGAGTCTATCCAGCTCCCAATGTTTGTGTATGCAGATGCTGCAGTCCTTACCGCCAGAACAGGGACAGTGCTATGTCACCTAATTACCACCTTGTCTACCTTCATGGACTCTCTTGACATGAAATGTAAGCAGTCAAAATAATTTATAATTATTTACAGGGGGTGATGGAGGAAAATTATCACACCTCCACACAGAATCAGGGAAAATCGAGGTGGTGGAGTCTTTTCCCTATCTTGGGTTACTCTTTGACAAGCATCAAACATGGTCTAGATTAATTGATGCAATGGACCATGAGAATGGAAAAGAGTTTGGGAGCATTAAAAGCATTTACCTCCAGGATGGGCATGAAACCTTTGGCCACTGTAACAAGATTTATCAGCTAAAATGAAATATGCGGCCACATATGGACTGTGTGTCTGTGGTTTGGCACATCACGAACAACTCTAAATCATTGAAGAAAATCTTTTAATGTCCTTGGTCTCCCTTGACCAATCAACATCTAATTTTATACTGCATACTGAGCTGAGTCTACCTCACATTATGGATTCAATTAGACTGGCACCTTTGCTCCTGTCATTATCAATTTGGCAAAGGAAAAATCTCCTTTTTATCCAGAGTATAATAAAAGATCAATTATGAGAGAATCAGATGGATTTATTACATCGAGCAAGAATTAACTAAGTTGGGGATAAAAGTATTGTTTACAGACCTAATGTCATGCAGGACAATCCCCAAGCAAAGCCTGGTTGACACTTTTATGCTGAAAGCCCAGTGTACCTGTATGGAGAATAACCACAGGAAGCAGTCTATTTTGGTTTGGCAACCACATTTACCTATTTGGGAAGGTGGATTCCCCTACATAGAGGACGTAAAAATACTGCATCACAAATATATATTACTCCAACTTCAGTTAAATCTGATCCCACTAATGTTGACGTTTCCATCGAAAACTTATAACCATTTAGATTTAATTAATTGCCCTTGTGACAAGCACTGTTCCACCCTAGGACTGGTTGCAGGGTTTCACCCCTCATCAGCCAGGATAGCTTGAATCCAGTGGCACAGTGAGCCTGGGACCCACATCTGGGCATACCCAGCACACTTAGGGCAAACAAGCAAAAGACATACAATTGATAGACAGAATAGGAACAAATCAAAACAGTCACCCCAGATAAGCGATCTGGGTTAAATCCATCATTATTCTGCTCACCATGCAACCCCAGTTTAGACCTGGCCATATGGAAATCAGTATTGACCTTCTGCCTCATGGGAACAGTACAGGCCGAACTGTAAAGACAGGTCTTCACTGGACCGGAAACAAGCACCTCAGGATCGGTTTCACGGTTTCACTCCTCATCAGCTAGTATAGCTTGAATCCAGTGGCACAATTACTCCGGGACCCACGTCTGGGCATACCCGGCGCGCTTAGGGTGAGAAAGCAAAAGACATACAATTGATGGACAGAATACAGAACAAATCAAAACATTTACCTCAAGAGATCTGGGTTAAATCCATTGTACGTTTGCTCACCATGCCACCCCAGTTTAGACATTTGCATATAGCTGTGTTGAAACTGGAATGGCATGGCAAAACAAATATGGATTTAGGACCATATCTCTGTACTGGAGTGAATGTAAAACATTGTTCTGCATTCTGTCCATTAATTGTTGTTTTTGCATTATATCTACCAGAGCACTCCTATCCCACCAATAGCAGTCCTAAGGCATCCGCAGGAGGACTTGTTAAGTCTGTTTCCATGCAAATAATGTCCCTCTGAGAGTTCTTTTGACTATGGGAGTATGACAATTGCGTCATTTACTGTTGCTAAATTAGGCACAATGCATGTGAAATTACGCCTCAATGTGCAAATTTCTAATTTCGAATTACATTGTAGTGAAAATGTGAGCTAGTATGCATAATTTACCAATCAATGATGTGTTCTTGTACATTTTTTCATGAATGGTGCATAATTACTGGAAGTGTTGTAGCAGTGTAAACTTAGGTAACAGAACAGGCAAAGCCCGTGCAGGTAAGAGTGGCGGAGCGGGGTGAGATGTATACAACAGACAACGATGAGGGAGAAATGATCTAATATTGTAATTTTCATATTCTGTTGAATCCCCCACCCTGCCTCACCGCTCTTTCCTGCACAGGAGTAAAGCACAATTCACAAAATTGCCCACATGTTTCCAGCACAATTTTTATTTTGCCCAGGCATATCGTTCACCTGTTCTACATGGCTAACTATCGTGCTGTTTAATAAAGTAAATTAAGACATAACAGTATTTATCTTACTACCAGGAGATGTAAACCTTCAAAATACATGTCTTACCTTTAACATACAATGCACCATACCCAGTGTTCTGTTTAGGGTCTTCCTAAGGAGTGACATATATGTATTAAAAAAGGACTTATTTGGCTTGGTAACAAGTTCATTCTCACAAGTCATATTGAGAGTTAAATCGGCAATGCAGTGTGACATGGCAGTCCTGAGACATGCTTTAAAGTTTTACCTCAGTGGGTGGCTCTATAACCGCTGCAGGATCACTAGAAGTATTTAATTTACAGGCCTTGGGTATATGCAATACCATATATTAGGGTCTTAAAATAGAAAATATGCCAATCTGGATTAGGCCAATTTTACAATGTTTTCAAAAGAAAACACAACAACTTTGCACTGGCTAGCAGTGGTAAGGTGCACAGAGTTATAATGACAACACAAATGAACTTCAGAAAACCGGAGTGGAGTAGGCCAACAGTTTGGTATAAATGTTGCAGAGGTTGTCAAGTCCAAAAAGAAAAGAAAGTGCTAACACCTCTATGAGAACTGTTTATTTTACCAAACTGGTAAATTGTATTTTTGAAGTGTGGGAAATGGTATTCTTGGGATTCTGGTTTTAGAGTTAAGGGACAATGGATTGGGAAAAGTGATAGCAGTTCTGGACTGTCCAACAACTCAAACTTTCAAAGAAATAGAGACATTTTAAGGTATTCAGTTTTATTGGGCGGTAGAAAAGGAAGCAGCGTACAGTGGTTAAAAGATGCTGCGTTAATTGCACTCCTCTTTTTATTTTGGAAGTGGACAATGTTTTTGTTATCACAGCTATTTAATTATAAGACAAATGTGGAAACTAGTGGAAACCACCCACTTGTATATTATTCTGAAATTACTTCCTCCGTGGAGATAAATTATACTGTTTATGATGAGAAATATTAAATTAAAAAATTGAAGATATAATGGAGCAAGCACCAAACATTTTATTTATTTATTTAAATGTATATATCAGCGCAACAGCTACCCAAAAAGGGTTTCCCAGCACTATCAAGAAACATCAGAGCATAGAGAGAAACCTACTGTTAAAAAGCCAGGTTTTTAGTGACTTACGGAACAATATGAAGTTGGACTGGGGGCGAAGAAACAGAGGGAGAGCATTCCACAGTACAGGGCCAAAATACGAGAAACAGTGGCCGCCTGTGTGGAATATTTTAACCTTAGGCACCTGAAATGTAGCCTGTGTAGCAGGCCGAAGAGTATGAGAGGGCACATAGGGACGGGCCAGGTTTTGCACGTAAGGGGGGACTCTGTCCTACTAAATTCGAAACATGTAAATCAGAGCTTTAAACTTGACCCGGTTTTTGACCGTGAGCCAGTGGAGGTTTCTCAATGAACTGGAGATCGAGGTGATTCTTGAAACCTGACAAAGTAATCTGGCAGCAGAGTTATGAACCCGCTGCAGCTTACTTATTACATCTTTATTATCTCCGAGGTAGAGGATGTTGCCGAAGTCCAGCCTAGATATTACAAGGGCCTGGACTACGGTTTTCAGGGTAGAGCTAGACAGCACCCACACAATCTTCCTCAACCATTTAAAAATGGTGAAACATGTCACAGTAACCTTAATGGCTTGTTGACGCATGGATATTATCATCACAACTCTGAATATTTGAAGTCCATGAAGTCTATGAATAACAGACCCTCCAGAGAACTCTTTTTTCTCTAGGGTCCATTACCGGGTTATTTATTGATCTAGTTAATCCAGGTGCTTTAGCTGTTCTGATGGAAAGTAGATGCTGTATTTTTTTAAAGAAATAGAACCTGTCAAATGTTCGACATTCTATATGTTAGCTCTTCACATGGAAACACCTGAGTCATGTGAGCTTTTCATATAGATATCTTCCTTTGAGTGAAGGAGTCACACACCTGCAAAAACAGGCACTTTGATACAACTGACCAGTCTGCTGATCCTGAGCTCCTGCTGACTCTGAAGGCTTCAGCAGCAAAGGAGGTGAGCTCTGTGTCACTTGAGGACTGGGCTGCCCTCTCAGAGAGTTTGAGGTCAAAATCCCTTGTGGAGGCTGCTATACCTGTACCCCTGTGCACTGTGTACTTTTGCAAGTGCATACGCATATTGCTGTTCCCAAAACAAGTGCACTGGGCTTCTAGTAGCTCTGACCTCTGCCACCATTTCTTTCAAATAACTTTGGCCTCCTCGCAGTGATTGCTACGTGGGCTGTTTCTTTGTATTTTTGAATGAGGTCCCCTTACAACTCCGGTGCCTCCGGCCTTGGAGCCTCTTGAGGGTCAACACTGCTTTTCCTGGGCTTCCCTGGTTGCACCAGGCTTGCCCCAACTCCCCTGTGTTTAAGAATCGCCTGGGCCTTGCTTGTCTGATCTGTAACATCTTCGTGGTTTGCCACTGCCAAGGCTTGTTGGTGCTCCAGCCAGATACTGACCCCTCAGCACTCAACATACTTCATTGCACAGCTCGTATCTGGATCCTGGTTGTCCCCAATGTCTCCAGTTCTTGGTGGCTGCAGAGTTAAGAGCCCCTTCAACAGACCTGTAGTTCCCGATATCAGTGGGCATTCGTCTAACGAGTCCCTGGTCACTCCTGAGTGACCCAGACTCTGTCCCCTCTGCTTTCAGGTACTCTTCAACACAAGTCCACCTCTGGACTCCAACTGAAACTTTCTACTTTCCCGCAGTGGCATTTCCTTGTAGTCTTCCATTGAGATCGACAGCGGTTTCTGATACCACTTCAGCTCTATGCACCCAGCTTCCATAGGATAGGTAACTCTGGTACTATGGTATCTATGGAGTTCTGGACTTTTTGGTTCCGTCCAGAGGTGTCAGGGTACAACACCCAAAGACCCCGGAGTCCCACCTGCCTTGGTGCACAAATGAACAGAAACACGGGCTTCTCGATGGTGGCGTCAAAGACCAAAGGTTTATTACTGCAGGGACACAGAAGTCATAGATACTACACACGGTCAGTACCCAGGAGCCTGTTCGATTTGTACATTGAGGGTTGCTCCTTATATACCAAAAATTGTGCTCTAGGCAAATATTTCACATGTCGGTACATTCCCAAACCTTTTGTGTCTCTAAACAATAAATATTTGGCGTTACACAGGAACTGTCGATAATATCTGATACCAAACATCGCGAAGAGGGGTTCCCACCAGTCCATCACAATCCCTTGTCAATATTGCATTCAAGAGCCGGACCGCCTCATCGTAAAGTTCGTTACCTCCCCCTAATAAAGGCCCAGAAGGAAAGGAGCAGAGCCAGGTGCAGAAGATAGAAAAGCGGGATAAGAGATGTTTGTAGGTTGTAAATGGGCAAGGCTACCGGCTTCGGCCGCCTAATCATGATCAGGTACAATGGACAGGAAAACCAGTTCAGGTGGGCTGGCCTCGGGCAGAGGAGGCAGCCTTTGTCGAGTCATGCAGCTTCAGCGTGATCTGGTTTAAGATGCACGTGTCATGTAAGAGGTGAATCTCCGGCTAAGGCTACGTGTCCTTAATCAAAGTGAAGTGAATGAAATGATCAGAGGCTATTGCATATGTGAGGGCAAGGAACCACAAAATGGCGGCCATAATCTAAGATGGATGCCGTGTGTATATCAGAAATGTGTCAGTGGAAGGAGTGCTCTTGCTCGTAGCGTAGCGAAAACACTAGGATATACTAGATGGATCATTTGCGGTTCGCTGATACTAATTTTATGTATTTCCGACAAACTTGAAAACACGGGTTCAAGTCGTCACGGAACCGTCACGGAACCTCAGACCCTCCTTTTGCCCTTACATAGGCAATTACTCAATCTATGTCTGAATCTAGTTCTATGTTCATCAGGTCAGTGACATGTTGTTGTATCATCATCCTTTCTCGTGTCTTTTCTCCAAACGCAGGTGGTTTCCTAAAACAAGTTGCAGCAAAAAGACTACACAGAGCAGGACCACACTGGATAATCAGACAACATGAGAATAGGAATACTAAGATGACACCAATGACCATTAGAACCTTCCATCCCCACGCTGAGATTAGAGTCCAAACCCACTCCATGAAGGACCAGTTTCCCTTGTCTACATGTATGGAGTCTGAAATCTTGTGCAACTTAGAGATCGCCTCGTAAACTGTTGGAGCATTATTAGGAATAAAGACACAGCAGCTCGATTGGATCATTCTGCATACCCCACCTCGATCTGCAAGTATAACATCTAGAACCATACGGTTCTGCAATGTCATGAGTCTATCCGCCTGAAGCTCAGCTGTCAGATTGCTAAGGGCACCAGCAGTTTCGGTAATAGTAGATTCAACTACCCGTGTTAGCTGGCGTATGTTTCTACTATTGGCCATTGGCCCCCAGAACGGAAGGAAGCCTTTGAAGAAGTCTCCAGCTTCCTGACCAGCGGTATCTTCCTTACTGAAAACACCTCTAGCTACTCTTGTTCTGTGGTAATCCGGTGAAGCAGTGTATGTCGGAGGCAACAATCGAGCAATATAACATGAACCTGAAAAGTCAGCAGGCAACCATGTATAAGCTCTGTCTCGACAGATGAAGTAGGTACCCCTAGCAGTAAGGAAGGCAGGGGAAGAGTTAGCCGAAAACACATAAGTCTCTACGCACTCACTCCTCCCTAGCTGAGCTCTCGGATTTCTCCCATTACCTTGCAAACAGACCTGACCTCGGTGAGGTACGACCCAGATTGGAGTTGAGCTTTTACGCTTGCTTTCTCCTAAACTAAGGCGATACTCTGAAGTATTCCAACTTAAATATACTCGCAATTCGTCTCTAGGGTAAGATGGAGTATTATTGACGTCCTTGATCATGTCAATAATTCCCTGGACTAAAGCTTTGTTGGCAGAGTTATATTTAGTGGAACGTGGTGGACGTGGAGGATAGGTTTCAAGGGCATAAGCAAAGATGGTTTGGAAGGCCTGAAATGATCCATTATAGCTGTAAGGTAAAACCAAATAGGGAATACCTTTATCCATAGTGTGAGGTATCAAGCCACACACCCAGCAGTCTGTAGTGTTAACTACCAGTTGGTGTTGGTGCAAGAGCTGTACAAAAGTATTATTAATGAATTCTGAGCGTCGAGCTTGCTCATGTTCAGGAAACGAGTGAAAAGAGTGTATAGAAGAAACAGTAGAAATAGCTGGATCAAGGGGAGGCACTGTAGAAACTGGCACAAAAATCAAATTTATGCTAAAGACAATTCCACCCACCAATGTTGCTAAAACAATCAAAAATGTAATGGCACATTGCATCAAGAAACATTTGCTGTGAAGAATTCTATTTAGTCTGTTTCTGCGAACATAAATCACATTTTCTCGTTGCAGCGCAGGAAGTTCCATCTTCTACAATCCGCTCGCGACCACTGATGATGTGTACGTAGATGAAAATGCCTCTGTCAGCCCTGGGAGTTCCCAGTACTAACAGAAAGATCGACCTTGTGTCAGACCCCTGCAAATTCAAACTAGGCACACAGCCACGACCCTACGGCTACCCAGACGGCAAGGCAATTTATTAAAAACAATAAACAATAGCAAACTTCCTGGCTGAAAAGCAAAAAGTCCAATGTATATAAATATCAAAATCACAATATGCAGTTGCCTGCTTTATTAGTTCATTTTATGGCTTCTAAGGTTGTATCTTTTCTTTGCTGGTACTGTTTGATCGGAAAATAGTGTATCACTAGCAGCTGTTGCAGAGTTTACGTTCGCAGATGGCAAAGTTTCTTTTGATGCTGGAGACAAATGTTCAATGTTCAAAACAGTCTTTTCAGGAGGAGAGTCAAGTTTCAAAGTGTCAGAAATCAAATCGGCATCGCTGAAAGGGACAAATTTTGGAGTTATTTCAGATTCGGAGGCACCAATTCCCTTCTTCACCCAGTCGTCGTAGGGCAGCGGCAGTGGAACACGCTTTACGTGAGAAGCGTGGATCCAGTTCTTCCGGCCAGCAACACGTACAGCTGTCCTCGTTGCCAGCAGGATCTGGAAGGGGCCGATGTAGCGAGGCTGAAGATTCTTTGTCCTCGCGAAGTTCCGGACCACTATGAAGTCACCCGGTTTCAGTTGATGCCCTGGACTCTCCGGAGGCTTTGGCAAAGCATCAAAAACCTGTTGATGAATAAGACTTAATTTAGCAGTCAAGTCGTAAAGGTAGTCTATCAACATAGGATATTCAATGGAGCAGAATTGTTTAGGCCTTGGCACACCCCAGACATTTGCCGGGCGGCCAAATACAATCTCATATGGAGAAAGCCCTATTCTAGAATGCACTGTTGCTCTCGTTGATAACAAGGCCAAAGGAAGTGCGTCTGGCCAAGCCAAACCTGTGGATGCTTGTATTTTGGCTATTTTAAGCTTGAGGGTGCCATTGTAACCCTCCACTAGACCAGCTGACTGGGGATGGTTCGCACTATGAAATTTTTGTTTCAATCCTAGACCAGCACACACACTCTGCATAACTTTCCCTATAAACTCACTTCCGTTATCTGACCATACAATCCGTGGCATTCCATACCTAGGAAAAAATTCTTTGAGAAGAATTTTGGCAGTTGATAAAGCAGTGTTGTCCTTTAGTGGGTATGCTTCTATCCACCTGGAAAAAGCACAAACTACCACCAGGACGTATTTTAAATTGTTGCAGCGTTCCATGTGAATGAAGTCTAACTGTATTACTTCAAAGGGACAGGAAGGAGGAGCAAAATGACCAGCTGGAGTTGGAGTTCCCTTGCCAGGATTATGCATCAAGCACACCATACAATTTTTCACCACTCTCTCTGCACACTTACTGATTCCCTCATTCTTCCAAACCGGAGCTAACATCTTACATATCCCTTTAGAACTTATGTGCGCCACTCCATGTGCCATCGTCACTACTGCAAGCACATACGCATCAGGCAACATCCAACGCTGCTGTTCTGTCAAATCGATCCAACATCCATTCGAGTCCAATTTGCCCGTACTTTCTCTCCATACGCGTTTCTCTTCCTCAGTCGCTTCTTTCTGAATCTCTTTCACACTTTCCATTGTGTCTTCACACATTCCAGACTCAGCAATCCATCTTGCAGACGTAGCAACATACATTCTACTCATCATGTCTCTAGCTGTCTGTTTAGCGGTTTCATCAGCAAAGGCATTTCCCCGACCAACATCATCCGTGATTGCTTTATGAGCACTGCACTTCACAATTGCAACTTCAGTCGGTAAGGTTAGAGATTCTAACAAGTCGTTAACTAGCTGACCATGTTGAATCTTAGTCCCATGGGACGTAATGAAACCCCTTTCTCTCCACAACCGGCCAAAACTATGGGCCACGCCAAATGCGTACTGACTATCTGTGAACACATTCACTCTCTTTCCCTCAGCTAAAACACACGCTCTCGTAAGAGCTATTAACTCTGCAGCTTGGGCAGAATTCTGACTCACTCTTGCAGTCTCCACAATCGTCTTCAAAGTCGTTACCGCGTAGGCAGCAGTCACATCACCATTCTCCAATTTAAAACATGACCCGTCCACATACAGCGTACCATCCGGGTCGGATAGGGGAGTATCCCTCAAGTCGATACGACCTTTTGTCTCTTCCTCCGTTTTGAAATAACAGTCATGTGGCTCAGAATCACTCGACTCTTGATCAGTCGGCAACAATGTTGCTGGGTTCAATACATTGCATCTTTTGATCTGAATATGACTCGCTAATAACGTCAGCTCGTAACCAGATAATCTCGCACTAGTAAGGTGTTGTGTCTTCGTTCGGTTCATGAGTGTGTCCACTGCATGAGGAACCATGACCACTAGCATATTGTTCATCACCAAACCAGCAGATTGTCGAATGGAAGCCGCAGCTGCCGCTGTAGCCCTCAAACAACTAGGCAATGCTCTAGCTACCGGATCTAATGTTGATGAGAAATACGCACAAGGGCGTTGTTTATCACCAAACTTCTGCGTCAGGACACTCAACGCGCAACCTTCTCTTTCGTGAACGTAGAGCGTGAATGGCTTACTGTAATCAGGTGTGCCCAATACAGGAGCTGAACACAAAGCTTTTCGTAATTCAGTAAAACTCTCTTGACATTCATCAGACCATGGCACCGGACTCGGAACATTTTTCCCAGTCAAAGCTACCAATGGCTTTGCTAAAAGTGAAAAATTTGGGATCCATTGCCTACAGTAAGAGGTAATACCTAGAAAGGCACGTACTTCCCTCTGTGTGCGTGGAACACTCATCTGCGTAATTGCTTTTATTCTTTCTGGGGTCAACTTCCTTCCCTCCTTTGATAAGAGGTGACCTAGGTAGGTTACTTCTTGGCAGCAGTATTGCATTTTGGAAGGTGACACCTTATGATTCAAATTAGACAAATGATGCAATAGTGAAATTGTAGCTGCTTTGCAAGTTTCCTTGTCATCGGCAGCCACCAAAAGATCGTCTACGTACTGTACTAGGGCAGAGCCTGGAGGAAGGACAAAAGAATCTAACTGACTTTTTAAAGCTTGACTGTAAATGGATGGACTTTCACAATAGCCTTGTGGAGCGCGTTTAAATCTGAAGCTTCGACCTCCTAGACAGAAGCCAAAAATATCTCTGCTTTCCTCGGCTATCGGAATGCTGAAAAAGGCATTCTTCAAGTCGATGACTGAGAACCAATTGGCTGTAGCGGGAATCAATGTTAGCAAGGCAGTAATGTCTGGCACTACAGGAAACTGTGGAATTACAATCTTATTAACTGCTCTAAGGTCTATGACAAACCTATAAACTGGAGGCTTTGTAGGATCAGTTCGTTTCAAAATCGGTAATACAGGACTATTACAAACATTTCCTCGCGTTTCTTCAACCACACCTTTTTTAATCAAATCTTGCACAATCAATAAGAGTGCACGCTCACCTTCATTCGATATTTTATATTGAGGAATTCTTGGAAATTTCACATTCGCTTTCAAAGTTACTACATACGGTGGAATCTCTAGTAGACCTACATCATTGGGACCAGTCGCCCAAAGAGAATCTGGGAGTGAACGTAGCTCCGGCGGGAGTGCGTCCATTGACAAGTACATCGGAGAGGTGAGTCTTTTACCCAAAGTAAGCTGTACTCCTTCCGGAGAACAGTACAATGTCGCATATAGTCGTTTTAACAAATCTAAACCAAGCAGATTTTCATTACAACCTGTCGTCAAAATCAAGGGTGCTTTCAATTGACACGGTCCAACAGAAATAGACAAAGGACCAGATATCGGGTTGTACACAGGGGCGCCTGAAAAACCTACGGAAACATTTGTTGAGCCAGACAAAGGTGCGCCAGGGAGTTTCGCATGCATGATAGAACTTTTTGCGGCACCAGTATCCAACAGAAACGGTTCGACTACACCTGATGTTGCTACTGCGACATAAGGCCCACTCTGATCCACTGGAACTGATACTACTCCCTCTCTCTGTCCATGGCTGTCCTAGTACCCATTTTGTTGAAATCCCTCTTCAACTTCACAATAATCCTCAACAAGATATTGCTGAGATCTATTCTGTTGAGCTGACTGTACATTTCGTTGATCAAAGTGATTAGAGTGACGATCATTTGTTTGTGGAGGCATAGCACCTCGTCCTCGTCCTCTAGAATTCTGTGCAAAACCACCACGACCTCTCTGAGCTGCTGCCGCATTATTTTGCGCTAAAATCTGACAATCATTTTTATAGTGACCCTCTTTCTTACAGTACGCACACTGATTCCACTGGTATTGAGGCCTGGTCGAATTATAATCTGTCTTTTGATACGAATTCTGTTGCATATTAGTCTGATTCGTGCGAGGCGGATACGCCTGCTGTAAAAGAACTTTAGTCTTTAAATCTTTCGTTTTCTTCTCTGATTTCTCCTTTTCCTCTTTATCCCTATTTTCGTAGTACTGTGCTGTCGCAAGTATTTGCGCTGTCGTAGATACAGCCCACGCACTTTCTGAGTCTTTCAATTTATTGCATAATTCAGGTAACAAATTATGCACAAATTTATCGACAAACAATCTCTGTCCTCCTTCAGTGCTCATGTCCTGACCACTATGATCCACAAAAGTCTCTTCGAACCTCGTGAAGAAGTCAGAGACACTTTCGTCTTTCTTCTGCTTGCATGCGGATAATTTATCCCAATTAACACACAATGCTGGCATCAGAGTCTTCATTAAATCTATTATTCTGCCAGGAAGATTAGCAATTAGGGGTTCGGGTTTCGCACCACCCGTTTGTTGAGCATCTGCTGCAGTGATAGCTGCCCAATCACCACCTAAAGCAGCCTGATGATCTTCTCTACGAATTTTAGCCCATACTGGTTGTGGAACTACATTACCAAACAACATATCAATATCGGCTAAGTTCATTATACAAGCCTCAACTGTCTGTGTCAATTCCTTGTAATATCCGGCTGGATTCTTACGCGGATCTGGCAAGGCCTGTTTCACTGCTAACACTTCTGCTCGCTTCCATGGAATATGTATCCATACTCTTTGGAACTGTGCTGGAGCAGCTGCAATACCAGCATTATCATCACGTTGTACTGCTTCGCGCCAAATTGGAGGAACCTCCCTCATTGGATATTGGCGACTCGGCTTCACTTTACCTTTCTCCAAATCTCTCGGCGAACGAAGAGATGGATCAATCCTAAAACTCAAAATAAGTTCCATCGCTTCCTTTATATTATCGCCCACTATCATTCCAGCAGCAAACTCTTTCTGCACTTTAATTAAATCTTCCAAATCTGATTCAACATCGTCTTCTTCTATTTCCTCACGCAACAACGAGCACATCTCGTCAAAGACGTATCGCTGCGTTGGCTCTCCCCATTGCATAAATGTCTCTAACACATCTCTCGTACTATATCTTCTAACTTTTGTAATCCATCTGAGAGCCGTGGAGTCTAAAACTCCCCGTTCCTCAGTACTTGGAAGCTGACTCCGTCTCTGAACAGAGTCAGGAGTAGGAGTCTTAATCAAGGTTTTATATATAGGCGACAGCATATTAGTAACAGAATCAGTGATTCTTCGACGAACAGAAAGTGGAGTTAGTACACTCGCAGACATAGAGAATGCAGTAGAGGTAGGAATAGATGACGAAACAGTAGGAGTATCGAGGAAAATAGTTTGAGGACCAATAGGTACAGTGGTAGGTATAGGAGCGGGCAGTGCGGGAAGAGGAGGAGCTGTAGGAACATTTACATTCACCACAGGAGGTATAGGAACTTGATTCTGAGGAACAAGGACACCAGGTTGTCCAGCAACCGGCAATTGAACATTCGGTATAAGTTGGGCCGCAGCACCTTGTGCGTACGGTGGAGGCGACCGTAACAGATAAGATAGCAGAGGATCGTTTTCAGAATCCTCCAGTATCTTAGCCATTTTCGATGGCAAGGCAGGATAGCACTTGTCAATCGCTAAGTTATGCTCTCTAATGGCTACATCTATGGCTTTCTCACACTCGTCAGCCTGCAACTGTTTAGTCGCTTGCTCTAGAGTTAACTCTTCTTGCTCTTTTTGCTCTTTCTTCAACCTTTTCATTTCTCTCTGTTTGGATTCTTTTCGCCAGTAACGAAAAGAGTCAAACATTGCCGGCCGGGCTTTCTTCCTAAACAATTTCGCTTCTAAATTGTCAAGGATCTCGGGTTCGAAACTACCATGTAGTGGCCAACTAAGGACACCATCTTTCTTACAATAACGAACCCATATCTCATTATAAGTTATAGGACCCACACCATACTTACAGTATAAATCATAAAGGGGAGTCCCAATCGGAGGAACCAGACAGGAATCCTCTAATTGTGAGTCACTGTTGCAACTAAAACAAGACAACATTTTCCGACTTACCATTTTCAGTCTAGAACACAAGACAAACAAACACGGAACAAATTTGTGCACTTGAACCAAGAACTTAGGCCTACCAAAAACGAACTGATGTATCGATACCCAAAACTGAACCAAATAGATTATCGTAATTAGAACAACTAGTGATAATCTTACGAAACCAAACCAAACCAAGAACCGATCAAGGATTTTTAACAATCCTCACAAAAGTAACCAGCTAGCTATCACTAAATACTTAACTGAGTCACTGAAGACGTCACCAAGGAGAAACCCGTCACGTTTCGCCGTACTAAGGACTGCACCACTTCGGGTCCAAGACAGGGCGACGGTCAAGGCAACGGCCCACTGCAGCCGTCCTGAACGGGAACCCTCGTGGAAGAGAACTTCAGGGCCACTTTTGCGATATGCCGGGATCGATGAAGTGGGGCGCCTCCCTCAGGAATCTTCACACGAAGCTTCTCGAACTCTTCAGGCTTTTGGACCGGTACCGAATGACGTCGCCCCACGTTGGGCGCCAATTGGAGTTCTGGACTTTTTGGTTCCGTCCAGAGGTGTCAGGGTACAACACCCAAAGACCCCGGAGTCCCACCTGCCTTGGTGCACAAATGAACAGAAACACGGGCTTCTCGATGGTGGCGTCAAAGACCAAAGGTTTATTACTGCAGGGACACAGAAGTCATAGATACTACACACGGTCAGTACCCAGGAGCCTGTTCGATTTGTACATTGAGGGTTGCTCCTTATATACCAAAAATTGTGCTCTAGGCAAATATTTCACATGTCGGTACATTCCCAAACCTTTTGTGTCTCTAAACAATAAATATTTGGCGTTACACAGGAACTGTCGATAATATCTGATACCAAACATCGCGAAGAGGGGTTCCCACCAGTCCATCACAATCCCTTGTCAATATTGCATTCAAGAGCCGGACCGCCTCATCGTAAAGTTCGTTACCTCCCCCTAATAAAGGCCCAGAAGGAAAGGAGCAGAGCCAGGTGCAGAAGATAGAAAAGCGGGATAAGAGATGTTTGTAGGTTGTAAATGGGCAAGGCTACCGGCTTCGGCCGCCTAATCATGATCAGGTACAATGGACAGGAAAACCAGTTCAGGTGGGCTGGCCTCGGGCAGAGGAGGCAGCCTTTGTCGAGTCATGCAGCTTCAGCGTGATCTGGTTTAAGATGCACGTGTCATGTAAGAGGTGAATCTCCGGCTAAGGCTACGTGTCCTTAATCAAAGTGAAGTGAATGAAATGATCAGAGGCTATTGCATATGTGAGGGCAAGGAACCACAAAATGGCGGCCATAATCTAAGATGGATGCCGTGTGTATATCAGAAATGTGTCAGTGGAAGGAGTGCTCTTGCTCGTAGCGTAGCGAAAACACTAGGATATACTAGATGGATCATTTGCGGTTCGCTGATACTAATTTTATGTATTTCCGACAAACTTGAAAACACGGGTTCAAGTCGTCACGGAACCGTCACGGAACCTCATCTATGGGTGGGGTGGTTCTATAATCTTCTTTGATCCAAAGGGCTTCCTCGTAATCCACTGGGAAGGGTCCTTAAACTTTAACAGTGCAACTGCAACTCTCACATCAAATTGTACGTAGCACTCAGTTGTGTTCTCACAGTGCACCAGTCCTCAATGGGGTCCCTCCTTACTCACCTTGGGTGGTTCCTTGGGGTCCCAGCAGTTCTACATCCTCAAGACACTATCTGGGCTTGAGTCATGGTTCTTATACCACTATTTTAGTATATGGTTTGGTCTCCTCCTGGAGACTACTGTGTGTTGCTGCTACTTACATTTGTTTCTGTGCTACAGTATTGTGTGTTTTGTGTTCCGCTCTATGTAGGTATTTACAGTGTGTTATAATAATACATATATACTTTTATAACTACTGTTTGAGTCTCGTTTCATTCAACCAATACAATAAAATTGCATTCCGGTAAGTCAATTTAATTAACATTTTCTCGAGACTAAGCCTGAAGGCTGCTCTCCACAGCTACCACTTGGATAGCTTTCTAAGGTTGTTTTTGACCTCTTAAATCACAATACGGGTTGTTTGGACTGGTGCAAGGTGCACACTTTAATTAGTGGACATAATATATCAGGCCAACTTCTCACAATTGTTACTTGTGAAATCCTTGGATATTTCTCATTTTCAATGGCTTCAGTGCTGTAACACTGATGGCAGCATCCAATTCTGAAAATTGTTCCAGCATCAGTGTTGCGGAAAAGCATTTACAAACAAATTCTGAAGAGGGTACATAATCTCCCAACAGCTGGATATCCAGGTATCTTATCAGGTTGTCTGGATTGGTGCATGCCACTTACATAAATGTGCACCATATACCAAGCCAGCTTCTCAATCCATTAATTACTAATGCCAGTTATTTCTTCAGTGGAAAATTGTAAGTCACTAGATCAAATCAAATCAAATCAGGAACATTTATTTAGCGCACACATCACCTAAAGGTCTCATAGTGCTGGTGGACGGCTCCTGGGTTGTCAGCATAAGAGGGACGGAGCTAATGGTCGAACAGCCATGTTTTTAGATTCTGGTGGAAAAGGTTATGGTCAGAGATGATATGTCGGTGTAAAGGCAGTTTGATCCACAGAGTAGGGGCAAGACAGGAAAAAGCCCGACCCCCCCTTTCTGACAGTACGTACTCCGCGCAGAGTGAGGAGGGATTTGTTACAGGATATTAAGGGCCTGCTTGGCTGGTACCAGCTGAGTTTTTTTTCCATTAGCCCGGAACTCTACCATACATGTTTTTATGTGTTAGGCATACGACCTTAAAACAGGGTCTCTTCTTTACTGCCAACCAGTGAAGATGTCTATGGCTGGGAGCTGAGGGGGTTCCTGATGGTAGATTCAGAACCAGCCTGGCTGCTGTATTTTGCAGGACCTGAAGTCTGGAAAGGAGGTCTACATTTATTTCCGACAGCAGAGCGTTGCCGTTCTCCATACAGCTGATATTCAGTTCCTGTACCAGTGGTTGCCTGGCTTCTAGCAGGATCCACTTAAACACTTTGCGCAAATTGTGCATCATGACAAAACAGGAGGCAATTATATTGTTGACCTGTTTTTTCATTGATAATTGATTATCAATTCTGAATTCCTAAATTCTTCACTGTCTGCTTTGGGGTATGGGCAAAGGGATTTGGAGGCCACCAGTCGTCAGACCAGTGCTCATGAACCTTACCAAAAAGTACAATCTTGGTCTTGCTTCCATTTAATTGTAAGCCGTTGATGTTCATCCATCTATTTATGTGAGACATACAATTCTTAAAATGTAATTTTGTCTCCATAGGGTCAGGATCAATGGTGTTCAGAATCTGAGTATCATCGGCATATGACACTATGTCAATGCTGTATCATCTGATCACCGAGGCCAGAGGGGGCATATAAAGATTAAGTAGTGTAGGGCTCAAAATTGAGCTCTATGGAACGCCCATCTAAACAGGCCTGCTATATGAAACTAAATCGCCAATCTGTACTGCAGTGACTCGATCAGTTAGATAACTTTTAAGCCATTTCCAGGCCCTCCCCCAGACACCAATATCCCAAAGCTGTTGTTCAAGAATGCTATGGGATATGGTGTCAAAAGCTGCTGATAGGTCCAGCAGGATTAGAATAGATGACTTCCCTCTATCCAATGCAAGTCGGATGTTGTCAGCGACTTCTACCAGCGCCATTTCTGTACCTTGGGGGGCCCTGAAACCGGACTGTTAAGAATCGAGCAAACCATGACTCTCGAGATGGTCTACGAGCTGCTGGTTAACCAGTGACTCGAGAACCTTCCCAAAGTAGGGGAGCAGCGAGATTGGATGATAGTTGGTTAAAAGTTTTGGGTCTGCAGTAGATTTATTTAGGATTGGTCTGACTCTGGCTGCTTTTCAGATCTTTTGGACCACTGGCATTGACAGTGACCTATTAAATTGATTTGTGATACTGTCCAGAAGCACCAGAAGAATTTTTGTTAGAAGACGAGGTGACACAGGATCGACTGGAGAGCCGGATTTAATTTTTTCCATGGCCTTGGCCACTTCCTCAGAGTTGTATTGGGAAAATTCCTCTAAGAGGGGGAAGAGGCAAGCAGAGGAAGTATGGTATTTTTCCTGAGTATTTAAAGATTCATGTGAAGGAAAGGAACTGTTAATAGTGATAATTTGGAAAGAAAGTCCACCCACTCCTATGAGACAGGGACACCTAACTGAACAGGGGGCATCGTAAATTCCTTTAGGATGTTATAAAGTTCTTTATTGGAATTTAGCTCTTTTTTGATTCGGTTTAGGAGGATTTTTTTATTTATTTGCCTGATATTTTCCATATAACTACAATAGACATGTTTATAGTTCTTACTGTGAATTTGGGCTGCAGTCCTACAGGAGGCCTTTAGTGTTTTTAATTGCTCTGTGAACCAAGGGGCAATTCTAGGTTTTATTTTTATTTTAGTAAGAGGAGTGATCTGATTTACTGTGGTTGTTATTTCTCCCTCAAAGAATGAGGCTACCTGATCAATGTTGCCCTCTTGACACTATGGAAGGAGGTTGAAGTGAGCTGAAAAGGAAGTAGGAATGACTTCCCGCCATGATCTTCTCCATATATATTCTCACTCCAAATCTTATTTCCAATGGTCAGAGTTGGAATTGTGAACTTCAATAGGTCATGGTCTGACCATAGTAACGGGGATGGAGGTTCTACTATGAAATTTGTGGCATTAGTAAATAATAGATAGAGCATATGTCACGCAACATGTGTAGGGCCAATCACCATTTGAGCCTCGGTGAAAGATGCTGTGTGATAATCTCCCATTCCTGCGTTTCACTTTGTCCCTCAACTTACTTTCTTTTTCCATCATACTCACATCTTCTTCACAAATGAGGCCCAAATGAAATTATGTTCTATTGGGACTTCTGCTGTTATTCCCTTTGGAATAAAGGACTTTGGGTAAGAAAAACAAATGGCCAATCAGGTCTTGTTTTCCTCCAAATTTTTTTGAAATCTTCATGTAGTACTGTTTGAATGATGGCATTTCTGTGCACAGCATGAGGCACACGTGTGTGCCAAAATAAAAAGAATATTGTACATACAATAATGTGTTTGTTTTGCAGAATATGCCTGCCAGACATAATTTAAATGCAGCCTTTGGTTAAAATCACAAGCATAGACTGTGCCCTGAGCAATGTGTACATAGCTCTCTGCATCTTGTCTAAAAAAAAACATTTTTTTAAATAATCATAACAATATGAAACTAAGTCAATGTGGTTAGTAGGATTTTTGTGTGGTGTTCTGTCTTTGGGGAGAGTGTCACAGGATGCTCCCTCTTTATGTTAACTCTTCATCTGGTTAACCCTAGATAGCAGGTACCCAGTTCTATCTCCCACTTACCTTGGACTGGCAATTTTACCAGTCCCAATCCCTTTCAGACCAAGCTGTCTAACCTGAGGACCCACCTTGCTATTGTCTGTTTCTCTTCCTATCCTCATGCTATCACTTTGCTTTCTGCTCTCACTCTTTCCTCCACTCTCTTTCCTTGTCACTCTACCTCCTGTGCTCTCTTGTGTTTAGAGTCTGCATCTGTTGTGTCCGTTGTGCTCGATTGCTCTTGTTCTCTCTATTAATTTCTCCTTTCGGCTAATCTTACCACCTGCATATCCAAAACGTGGCTAACTGGATGCAGATGGCACACAAACTTTCTTGATATTCTCTTCCTTTACCATCACCTCAAATTAAACACTCTCCAAATGAAATTCCTCCTTATTGCCATTCTCCAACAGTCACCCGCTATTGACGATTGGATGAAGCAACTAACAGTTCTTAATTGCTTTCCACACTTTGCAGATTCCATGACAATATTGCTTGACAAGCACTTGACCATGCAAAGGCAAATTGACCAGTGTGGCGGGCGCATCCTAATTGAAGTGGTGAAACTGTTGCATGTCTGGCGGGCGGTCCAAGACACCGGAAAAATGGAGGGTGGATTGAGGTCCACCTACAATCGTATTGAGCCCCTTTGTTTGGGGAGAGTTGGCAGAATGTTTGTGTAGTTTAAATTTGTTTGTTAATATGTTTATTGTGTTAGTATTGTGTAAGCTTTTATTGAAAGAAAATATATACACTGTTATCTATTCTTAGATTTTGTAACTTCTGTTTCACTATTTACAGAGGCATGTTTATTTTGAAAGCAGATGATACTGTGTTTTATTTTTAGGTACTTTTGATAATGTTGAAAATACAATTTTGGCTGGTGGCTGCGTTACATTTCTTTATATGACGATAAATAGTTGGGATATTTTATACCACTATTTATTTTATTTTTCCTCGTTTTGATCAGTGTTTTTTAGTTTTGTACATGTGGGCTATCTGAGCTTGTGCTCATTTCTCTTAAGTCCTATATGACACTCCTAACTTGAATTTCAGTGATGTTTGAAGTGTGACTGTGTCCCATACACTTTCAAAATCCTGCCATAGAAAGCACTGGAGTGATGTTCAGTACATTTCCAAGGCATTCTTTTATTGGAAGGGCTATCTTTACTATCATGTTATCCCTTATACCACAAAAGTAGTTTCCCTCTTTAAAAGGTTATACATGTTGCAGTTTCCAACACTGTATCTGTGAATTACATAAAGTCAAATAAGGACTTGAGGTAAATCGAATTTTATATGACCAGGTATGTCCCCTATCATGTACCCCAACGTCCCATGTATGTGCATGACCTCCGTGCATTTTCCCTCCATGGCCGAAAATGAAGAGGCGAATGCATTTGCGTCCAACGTTAACATGTTATCTACTAAGTTCTCCAAGAAAGCAACATTATTTGGTTTCTAGACCTATGTTGCCAACATCTTTACATGGTGCACTTTTAACGCGAAGCCATGTTTTCCTGGCTCTGTCGAGCTAGGCCCTGAATTGAGGCTCCGAAGTCTTTTCTGTCTCTGAAAGCTGCCGTTTGGGTATGCATCCCTGACCTCTGCCTTACTTCCTGCCCAGCGAAGCGGTGCCCGGCTCGGCCTGGCCTGCCTGCCTGCCAAGACCGTATTTTGCCTACAGTTATCAGCTCAGCCTCCTCGAAAACACATTCCAGTCTAGTGAAATAGGTAAACATCTTTCCGGCTGCAGAGTAAAGGGCCCTGCCTTCCTGTCTCCATGCAAGCGATTTACAGCACCCGTTACTATGGTAGGCCCATGGCCCCCGCACACTGTACCAAGACACGTATGCACTCCCTAGCATTCAGTGATGTATGGCCCCTGCCCGAGAGACCTTTTACTTCAGACACTACATCCTCCAAACATGAGATATCAGATAGGTTATAGGTATTGGTCATTCTGACATCCCAGACATCGAGACTCTTCTACTAGAACTAAAGTCAAAGCCCCCAGCTCTCCCCAGTTACACGTCATGCCAGCTGCGCGCGCATATAGAGTAAAAGTTTCTGCTGACCCTGCAGAATCCTCCTATACATCCACCCACTTGTGACGTTTCCTGTGAAGTTTCTCTGACATGTCAAGTACACGCCCACATGTACGCCCTTCTTACACACCTCCTGTTACGTACATGTGTTCTTATCTCTTACTCTTCACCTGTTACGCCTACTGTATTCATTTCAATTATACTGTTTTACTATATATAATGTGGTATAGAGACAAAATATCGACTCCAAAATATCGACGGGACATAATATCGAGTTTTTAATATAGACTGGACAAAATATCGACTGGACATAATATCGACTACAAAAATATCGTTTTTCAGGTAAGTGAAGTAATATCGACTGTATAAAATATAGATAGCAAAAATATCGATTTTTTAATAATATATAATATTTTATAGTGTATTTTTATGTAATAATATGTGTGAATAGTGTGTATTAATGTTATAAAATATTTTATTACATGAATTTTGTTTTTATAATAATTGCGTAATGTAATTCTGTAGCGGGTTGTGGGTTTATAGGGGAATAGGGTGGGAAGTAATTTAATAATAATTAATTAATTAATATATGTTTGTTAATATTTTTAATTAATAATTAATTGATAATTAATTAATATTAATTAGTTAATTAATTAATATCATTTTGAACATATTTTGTATTAGTAAATAATTGTTAATTAATTAATTGTAATTAGTTAATTACATTAATTAGAGTACATTTTTAATATATATAATTTTGTGTAATTTTTAAGTAATTAATTTTTAAAAAATAATATTAATTATTAAAATAATTACAGCTAATGTTCTAATATATTTACTTTATTGTTATTGTTAATTAATAATTAATTGCTAATTAAATAATATTGATACATTTAGGGTAAAGGAGCATTTTTAGGGTTCAGGGTCAGTTTTCAGTTCATGGGTAAAGGGGTTTTTTTAGGGTTCAGGGTCAGTTTTCAGTTCATGGGTAAAGGGGTATTTTTAGGGTTCAGGGTCAGTTTTCAGTTCATGGGTAAAGGGGTATTTTTAGGGTTCAGGGTCAGTTTTCAGTTCATGGGTAAAGGGGCATTTTTAGGGTTCAGGGTCAGTTTTCAGTTTTTGGGTAAAGGGGCATTTTTAGGGTTCAGGGTCAGTTTTCAGTTTTTGGGTAAAGGGGTGTTTTTAGGGTTCAGGGTCAGTTTTCAGTTCATGGGTAAAGGGGTATTTTTAGGGTTCAGGGTCAGTTTTGGGTTTTTGGGTAAAGGGGTATTTTTAGGGTTCAGGGTCAGTTTCGGGTTTTTGGGTAAAGGGGTATTTTTAGGGTTCAGGGTCAACAAATAAGATTTTAAAAAATTATTTTTATTATTTTCATTTATTATTTAATTATTGTAATTTAATTTAAGTCGTTTTAAGTATATTTTAGTAATAAAAATTTAATATTAATTTAATTTAACACTGTTTTTAATAAAGTCGATATTTTTTACATCTATATTTTTGTTAACGATATTTTGTACTCGATATTTTTGTACTTACCTGTTTGTAGATACAAACTCGATATTTTGACTGTCGATATTTTGTCCACGATATTTTGGCAACTCGATATTATGTCCGTCGATATTATTTCAGTGATCCATATAATGTGTAATGTTAATAAAAAGTTGAATGTCCCTTCCTGAACCTTAGTGGTGATGGAACCCGATGTCCCATGCCTCGAGGCATTTCATTAAAGCCCGTATGACTCAGATACCACGGACTCTGCCTCTCATTTGATTGAGCTATCCTAATTGATATGTAATGCATGGAAAAATAGTCTGGTAAATTTTATTTACCACAGACTTACGCCAGTTCTTTCTTGTAAAGAGAGTACAGTAGTTTCTTCCAGAAAGTAATTTCAGAACAGCTGTTCAAGCTCCGAATACATCTGGATGGAGGAAACACCCTTCAACTTGGCCACTGTATAGAGGAAAGACAAGCAGAATGGTAAAGATGTATAGGAGAAATCTTTGGGTTATCAACAGTCAATGCATTGTGGTATAGTGTTCTTTAAATTTCTGAGTCTTCAACTTGCATCAATGTTAGGGAGGGCTTGATGGTTATGGGGATGTTGTTACAGATGCTGGATGTAAAGGTGGCAATGGCCTGCTGCCTTTAAAACAAATCGTTTTACCAATCTTCTTCTTCTTCTGACTGATGCTGTCCTGGATGTGAGTGTACCAAAAGCAACTGGAGAGGTTGAGGTTGCCTTCAAGATGAGCACAGGTGCTTGATATGATGAAGACAGTGTGAGCAGTCATAGACAACTCATTGGGATCCAATGGATTTCCATCAGGATTTGGGTGATGTGATCATCTTTCTTTAGGGCTTGGATCAGACATGATGTGTTATGCAGAATGCCTTTAAGGGATGTGGATTCTTCAATGCCATGGAGCAGTATTACTGCCAACCCGATGCAAGTGTTTATGTGGTTGAACACCGGTTCTGAAATTGCTTTCTGGAAGAATCTTTTCACTTCCTTTAAAAGACTGAGCTGGTTCCAGATTGTCTTAATTTTTTGGCAATATGCTCATTGAGATTAGGTTGATGTTCAGACTGGGATTGCACCTAGGCACATTTGCAGTTTTGTCTCACAAAGTGTAACAAAATGACCCATAAATTCATTATTTTCTCTTGTAGCACTTCTTTGAAGGACCCGCTTAGACTGTGCTAAAGCATGTGTTACAAAGCATAGTTAGCATATGAGTTAAATGTTTTAGTTCCCAAAGAGACACTACTGGGGGTAGGAATGATATGTAGATGGTGCTTACATATTCATGGGGCTGCAACATACAACATTACATTCCTACAAGGCTGATAATAAAGACACACATACAATTCTATGGAACGTAAACCCATATCCCGAAATGCTAAATGGTTCCTTTCCCACTAATAGGAGGGGCAATCATAGGTGGGAAATATGGGAGAGACAATATGATTCATAGCTCTTCAGGAGATGCAGCTTAGGAAATGAAAGGATTATTTGTATCCCAGTGTCTACCATACTTTTCTGCTACAAAACATTGTTGGGTAGTTCAGTTCTTTCATAAATCATTCGGTTTTAAGCTGGTAACCTACAGAGCACATCAAGAGGGCTGATTTATGATGGTCTCAGTATCTCAGAAGGGACAACAGGTTACTATTGCCAAAGGTTATGCTCCAAATTTAGATCAAGAGTCTACTTATCACTTTTTTTCACACTTCGGAGTCTTCCCACTTAATAGTTGTGTGTGACTCCAACTTAGCATTGGACTCCTTAGTCTACAAGTCAAGTCAAGTCAAAGAATTTATATAGCGCACTACATACCCAGAGGGTCTCAAGGCGCTTGAGGAGGGGTGGGGAATTACTTGTCAAATATCCACGTTTTAAGTTGCTTTCTGAATGCTAGGTGATTCTGAGTAAGGCGAAGGTAAGTGGGAAGGGAGTTCCAGGTTTTAGCTGCCAGGTAGGACAAGGATCTACCTCCCAGGGTGGTTTTGTTGATGCGAGGTACAGTGGCAAGGGCTTGGTTGGATGATCGTAGCTGGCGGGAGGGGGAGTAGAAGGACAGTCGTTTGTTGAGGCATTCTGGTCCGATTTCGTAGAGTGCTTTGTGTGCGTGGGTTAGGAGACGGAAAGTGATCCTCTTATTGACGGGAAGCCAGTGGAGGTTTTTCAGGTGACCAGAGATATGTTCTTTACGCGGGATGTCTAATATGAGCCTGGCTGAGGCGTTTTGGATTCGTTCGAGTTTTTTCTGGAGTTTAGCGGTAGTACCGGCGTAGAGGGTGTTTCCATAGTCCAGTCGGCTCGTGACCAGGGCGTGGGTGACCGTTTTCCTAGTTTCGGTGCGGATCCAACGAAATGTTTTTTTGAGCATGCGAAGAATGTTGAAGCAGGATGAAGAGACGGCTTTGACTTGTTTGTTCATCGAAAGTGAGGAATCCAGGATGACGCCCAGGTTCCGTGCATGGTCTGTCAGGATGGGTGCTTTTCCAAGGGCTTCTGGCCACCAAGAATCGTCCCATGCAGAGGGGGAGGTACCTAAGATAAGGACTTCTGTTTTATCTGAGTTCAGTTTCAGACGGCTATGTTTCATCCATTCGGCTACTTCTTTCATTCCTTCGTGTAGGTTAGTTTTGGCGGTGCTAGGGTCATTGGTGAGTGATAGGATCAGTTGAGTGTCATCCGCGTAGGAGATGATGTTGAGGTTGTGTTGGCGTGCGATGGTCGCGAGGGGGCTCATGTATACGTTGAAAAGGATGGGGCTGAGTGAAGATCCTTGTGGCACGCAGCAGATGACTTCAGTGGCCTCTGACTTGAATGGTGGAAGGCGGACTCTCTGGGTTCTTCCGGTGAGGAACGAGGTGATCCATTCTAGTGCTTTTCCTTGGATTCCAATGTTTCTGAGGCGCTGTAGAAGGGTGCTATGGCAGACTGTGTCGAAGGCTATGGAGAGGTCGAGGAGGATGAGGGGCGACTGTGTCTCCATTGTCCAGTAGAGTTCGAATGTCGTCTGTTGCTGCGATGAGGGCGGTTTCAGTGCTGAGTTTGGCTCGGAAGCCGGACTGTGAGGAGTCGAGGGAGTTGTTGGCTTCGAGGAAGGCGGCGAGCTGGTTGTTGACAGCTTTCTCGATGACTTTGGCCGGGAATGGAAGGAGCGAAATGGGACGGTAGTTTTTGAGTTCGGTGGGGTCCGCTGTGGGTTTTTTCAGAAGGGCGCTGAGTTCAGCGTGTTTCCAGCTCTCCGGGAAGGTGGCGGAGTTGAGGGAGCAGTTGATGACGTCTCGGAGGTGCGGTGCTATGATGGAGTCTGCTTTGTTGAAGATGTGGTGAGGGCATGGGTCTGTGGGGGATCCTGAGTGGATGGAGTTCATCAGGCGGATAGTGTCCTCAGTGGAGATTGTGTTCCAGTCATTAAGGATGTTCGAGGGTGGTGAAGGTCCAGCAGATGGTTGGGTGGGTTGGTCTCCGGGTTGGTTGTCGAAGCTGTTGTGGATGTCTGCAATTTTGTTGTGGAAGAATGAGGCTAGGGAGTCACAGAGGGCTTGAGAGGGGGTGATGTCGTTGGAGTTGGCCGAGGGATTGGTGAATTCCTTGACGATGTTGAAAAGTTCCTTGCTGTTGTGGGCATTGCTATCTAGTCGGTCCTTGAAGGCGGTTTTCTTGGCTTTTCGGATCAGTTGGTGGTGTGTGCGAGTGGCGTTTTTGAAGGCTTCCTTGGTGCTGGTGGTTGGGTCTTTTTTCCAGGCCTTCTCAAGGGAGCGGCAGAGTTTCTTGGATTTCTTAAGATCATCGTTGAACCAGGAGGCTTTCTTGCTGCCAAGTTTGATTTGTCATTTTTTCAGTGGTGCTAAGATGTCGGCGCTGTTGGATAACCATAGGGTGAGGTTGGTGGCGGCTTGGTCGGGGTTTGAGGAGTGGGTAGGGGCGTTTAGAAGAAGCGATGAGGAGATCTGGTCGATGGTGATTTTGTTCCAGTTTCTTTGCAGAGTTGGTTGGGGGTGGTTGTTGGGTTTGGGCTTGTTGTAGGTAAAGTGGACGCAGCTGTGGTCAGTCCAGAGGAGAGCCGTAGTGTGGCTGAAGGAGACATGATTGCTGGAGGTGAAGATAGGGTCGAGTGTGTGACCTGCGATGTGGGTGGGGGAAGTGACCAGTTGTTTAAGTCCGAGGTTGGCGAGGTTGTCCAAAAGGGTGGTGGAGTTATGGTCGTTGTTCTTTTCAAGGTGAAAGTTGAGGTCTCCCAGAAGGATGTAATCTTTGGAGGGGAGCGCGTGTGGAGTGATGAAGTCCGTGATGTCCTCACTAAATTGTGCGCGGGGTCCTGGAGGTCTGTAAAGGAGGGTGCCTCTGAGTGTGGTCTTGGGGTCGGTGTGGATCTGGAAGTGAAGGTGTTCAGAGTTGGCGAGATTGACGTCAGAGCTGGTTGAGATGTGGATGGATTTCTTATGGACGATAGCGATTCCTCCTCCTGTGTGGCCGGTACGGTCCTTGCGTATGATCTTATAATCTTCTGGGATGGCAATGGTGATGTCTGGGGTGGAAGAGGCGTTCATCCATGTTTCTGTTAGGAAGGCGACGTCCGGAGAGATGGTGTCTAGTAGATTCCATAGGTCAATGGCGTGCCTGTGGACCGAACGGGTGTTGAGCAAGATGCATTGTAGGTTGTTGGGGTCGGGAGTCTGTGGTGTGATCGTGGTGGAGTTGTTGTAGGTGCCGCTGAATTTGCAGGAGTTGCATGAGAAAGGTCCATGGGTGTGTCCAGGAGCGGCTTGGGCGCAGTTGGGGGAGCGGCCGGGGTTAAGGGCTAGGAGGGTGGTGGCATCGTAGGTAATGCGGGAGGGCTGGGCAATGCGAGGGTCAGGGGGTCTGGCGCTGGGCGCGGTCCAGGCGCGGACGGGCGTAGACGGGCTTACCTTTGGCGCACCTTCGGCGCGACCGAGGCGCGATCGCTGCGCGTGAACGCTGCACGCTGGAGCAACTGTCATATATGGATAGTGGAGGGGGGAGGGGCGAGGGCGGCTCAGCTGGGAGGCGGGGCGGGCTACGGAGGAGGACAACAACAAACAAAATGGAGGCGGAGGGGTGAGCACGGCAGAGCGCTTGGGGGAAAACGCGAAATCAGCATGAAAGTAACGCAGGCAATTCTAAAGTGCATATAATCAAAGCGGCAACCAAGGCACACAGCAGGCAAAAAATATGAAGCAGTTTACAGTACAAAGCGCTACACAACGATACCATAAGCCACAGGGGAGCGACCACTCAGCCCAAAAGCTAAGAGCGAGTCACAGCGCTTCCAGGTAAGGGAGCGCTGTTTGTAGTCTGTGGGAGGGTGGCTCAGCTGGGAGGCGGGCGGGCTATGGAGGAGGACAACAACAAACAAAATGGAGGCGGAGGGGTGAGCACGGCAGAGCGCTTGGGGGAAAACGCGAAATCAGTGTGAAAGTAACGCAGGCAATTCTAAAGTGCATATAATCAAAGCGGCAACCAAGACACACAGCAGGCAAAAAATATGAAGCAGTTTACAGTACAAAGCGCTGCACAACGATACCATAAGCCACAGGGGAGCGACCACTCAGCCCAAAAGCTAAGAGCGAGTCACAGCGCTTCCAGGTAAGGGAGCGCTGTTTGTAGTCTGTGGGAGGGCGGCTCAGCTGGGAGGCGGGGCGGGCTACGGAGGAGGACAACAACAAACAAAATGGAGGCGGAGGGGTGAGCACGGCAGAGCGCTTGGGGGAAAACACGAAATCAGCGTGAAAGTAACGCAGGCAATTCTAAAGTGCATATAATCAAAGCGGCAACCAAGGCACACAGCAGGCAAAAAATATGAAGCAGTTTACAGTACAAAGCGCTGCACAACGATACCATAAGCCACAGGGGAGCGACCACTCAGCCCAAAAGCTAAGAGCGAGTCACAGCGCTTCCAGGTAAGGGAGCGCTGTTTGTAGTCTGTGGGAGGGCGGCTCAGCTGGGAGGCGGGGCGGGCTACGGAGGAGGACAACAACAAACAAAATGGAGGCGGAGGGGTGAGCACGGCAGAGCGCTTGGGGGAAAACGCGAAATCAGCGTGAAAGTAACGCAGGCAATTCTAAAGTGCATATAATCAAAGCGGCAACCAAGGCACACAGCAGGCAAAAAATATGAAGCAGTTTACAGTACAAAGCGCTGCACAACGATACCATAAGCCACAGGGGAGCGACCACTCAGCCCAAAAGCTAAGAGCGAGTCACAGCGCTTCCAGGTAAGGGAGCGCTGTTTGTAGTCTGTGGGAGGGCGGCTCAGCTGGGAGGCGGGGCGGGCTACAGAGGACAACAACAAACAAAATGGAGGCGGAGGGGTGAGCACGGCAGAGCGCTTGGGGGAAAACGCGAAATCAGCGTGAAAGTAACGCAGGCAATTCTAAAGTGCATATAATCAAAGCGGCAACCAAGGCACACAGCAGGCAAAAAATATGAAGCAGTTTACAGTACAAAGCGCTGCACAACGATACCATAAGCCACAGGGGAGCGACCACTCAGCCCAAAAGCTAAGAGCGAGTCTGACAGAATCTGTCATGCTCTAGCTTTCTCCGGAACATTTTAAAAAAAGCTGAAAAGCACAGGGACATTTTCAGAACGTTGGATACAATGCTGAACAACAGGACTAAACCTTATTTTCCCTCACATACAGGATATACATTTGAATAGATTTTGTGTTGCTGAGTGTTGCCAATATGTCCTTAGCATAGAAGACTGTGATCAAGTTGGTCATGCTGTCTGATCATGCCCCAGTGAAGCTATTAATATTATGAAGTGCAGGCCCATGAACGTTGGGAGATGTTTACTCCACCCAGCAGTCCTGAGGGACAAGATATTGAAAGTAGAATTTAAAGACCACATAGACCTCATATTTCTTCATTAACCCCCTAGAGGACCAGATGATATGAGCAGGGCCTACACATGGGATGCAGTTGAAACCATCAATGATGATCATTTTATTAATTCAATATGCAGATTATGAAATTCTGACCGGTAAAGTGCACTTTATTGGAAGAAGTTAGCTAAAATCAGGAAAAACCCCACTCTATTATTTTAGCAATCAGCAACATCCCCAAGGGGGAAACTAAATGTGATTTAAATCAACAAGGCAGAACTCACTCTTCTGTGACTCAAAACGGGTTTTTGTCACCAGGGTTATGAAGGAGGGTATGTATCTTGCTAGATAGCGGGGGCTAAAACAGGAATGTAATTCCATTAGGAATACCAAACGCCCCATGGGCAAGATGCCAGAAAATAAATCTACAAGAGTTAAGTGGAGAAGGAGTTAAGGGGCATACCCTTCAACCAAGAGGTCCACATATATATTCTGTGGGGATTATGTTCTCTTCTTGACATTACTATCTCCTTCATCCACTCTGAAGCTGTTATTTTGGTAACTGGAAGAATATGAGAAAGACGCAGTCTTTGAAATAAGCATAAGCAATTCAGCAATCTCTTGTATTATGTTACTTCAATGAGAATTTAACATACTATCCTTACGAATGTGCTTCAATGGGCTAATACACACAATAAATACCTTGGGATACATTGCACTGCTCATCTGAATGATCCAAGTAAGGCCAATTACCCACAGTTCCCACGGTCTCTGTGTGAATACTTTTGAAGATGGTCTTCCTGTTTCTTGTCATGGTTGTGGGGAAGTAATCCTATTAAAATTACCATACTCCCTAAAGTCCTGTACCTATTTTAAGCAATTCCATTATCCGTTTATAAACAAGTCCTCTCCTACCTCAAAAGTTTATTGTTATTTACATTTAAAATGCATATATAAATCAAGTTACATTAATACTTACCAAATATATTCCTGCCATTTTTTAATCGTATTAAATAATAATATATTTCTATTTGATTTCAAATATAGAGCAAAAGATTGTTTTTTTGCATTAGTAACTGATTTTGTAAACAATGTGTAATAAATTTAAATATATTATGGGAATAGTGTGGGTTAATAATCAATAAGATATGTGTAGAATTAAGTAAAAGGAATGTGTTTATATTTCAATAAAATGTAACATTGCATTAATTTAAAAAAATACTGAATCATTAAATATTAAATATGTTATATGTTTATATATTTATTTAACATAAATTATACTTAGTTATATTTGTAACTATGTTATATAATGTAATGAAACATGAAATAGTATTTCCTATGGGATCCCTACCTTTAATATTTTCAATTGGGGAGTTTTGCATTAAGTGTATTTGCTCATGTTTGAGGCTGGACTTACTAATGTTTCTTTTTTGACAGAAATAATAATAATAATACATATTTGTAAAGTGCAAACACGTTACCAGTTAAGGTTCTTGGTGCTGTCGGCCATCAGGGAGATTAAGTGAGCAATTGCCCAGAGTCACAAGATGCTGCGTTGCATGTTGATTTAGATACCATATATAGATTTCCCGACTCAAGCCAATATAGAGGTAAAATTCACATTGCCCTTATTTAAGCATAGAAATCGAGCCCTTATTTAGGCATTGCTCATGCTAACCAAATACAGGCATGATCAACTACATCCATCTATCCACGTCACAACGAGTTATTGGAAAACCATACTGTTAAGCCTTTAAGACTTCCTCTTGCTTGGATATTGATTTCTCCAAGAACTCATTCATTATGGATGAACATCTGTTCCCTAGGGGTTCATTCATGAAGTTCTTATGCCCGACTTTTCAGTCAATACTGGCATTCCTAAACACCTTCAAGGTATAAATATACCGTCACTTGCCATGGCAAACCATGATACAGTTCAGCTGCCTGCCTGCTTGCATGACGCAGCTTGCCACTGCAATTTCGGAAGGAAGCCAAGTCCCCAACTGACGCACTGACCAAAGGCTGCCATCCCCCTTGCAGAGAATCCAGCTCCAGTGTTTCTGACTCCCCTTGCAGAGAATTAGAGATCGAGACCCGAAAGAGAGTCCAACCTCACTCATTCTAAGGTACGGAGCGGACTAGAACCTAGAGAAACTTTTGGCAACTCTTGGCTAAACTAGACTATAGCTAAAACAGCACCTACTCCTTCCCTCGCACTACAATTAGGTTAGGTACACTAGGGTAGGATTATTTTAGAAGCACTATATGATTATTTTAGCCTGTGTTATTTATGTATGCATTTTTATGAATATATGTCATAGCTACAGGCCATGCTATTACATTATTATTTTATCTTACTGCAAACGCTGTACGTATTGTACATATTCTGTCTTACGATTGTAGCAGTTCATATCTCTTGCATGTGAAATTAGACTGTCCAATAAACCCTTTTTATTGTAACGCCTGTCTCCCTATTTCTGTGCAAACTCTGTAGAAACGAAGCATGCACAATTGACTGAGTGAAACGGTTATCTATTGTTGCCACGATTCTGAGATTGTTCCAACTCTAAGGGAAACAAAGTTGTCATATTTACGCAGTTGTCAGAAACTAATCCCTTCTTGATCATTCGAGAAGTTTCTAGTGACCTCTGAGTTAGCTGGCACTCACAAGTAATTAAGTTTGATGTACTCGATAGGGAGATACTGAACTCAGTCCTATGTCAAAACTATAGTGTATATTATTCCAATGCGCAGATCCTATCAGGGATATAGGAACTACACTACAGACTACTGAGCTGCCTCTGGCCATCGAACCATGATCTATGCACTCTGGAGTCAGCCGTTCCGACCCCTGGGCCATGCTTCTCCCAGCAGAAACATACACTTTTAAATTTGACTCCACCGAGAACTGGGAGTCTACACTTTTTAGTACCTTCACACATGGAATTTATCAAAAGATACATGTAGTAGAGTTACTTGAAAGGTAGAGTGTAAATTGCATTTTAAATTTCTCTCACTTGTCAACAGCCAGGATAGTATTTTCCTATGGTTTGGAAGATACAGGTCTGTGTATCAGCAGGTGACCCCCTATCATGGGAAAGGCACCTGCATATGTGAGACCCAACTGTTGGTGTATTTCAAGAGTTGCACGACTTTTCAACTATACTGAAATGTTGGCCAAAAGTGTGATGTTTATCTGAAAAAGGTTTTGTGTCTGTCTTTCACAAGTCTCAAGGGAATGTTATCATCCCAGATTATGCTAGTCTCCAAAAGAAGGTTTGGAAAAAGGACTGTGGATTTTTAATATGTAGAATGAAACAGTGAGGAATAATAGAAAGGCAAATATCCTAACGCTGTATATAAGTGTGAGGAGGAGCCTTCATTTACCCCCATTCTGACCCCTGGAGAACAAATACCTACCTGTATATCACCTGACGTGGACCACCATTCGCGTAGGAAAGGGTTAATTAATGTGGACACCTTTCCCTTCCAGAGTAAGGAACGCCCTGAGGAAGGAAAGAACCATTGACACATGATTGTGGGAAGCCAGGAGGCAGGGCTTTATGCTTGAAAGGGGATCCCGGAAGACACTGAAAAGAGTGAGAGGAATCCTAACGCTGAGGACATAGCAGGAACGGAGACCGAAGCAGAGGCAGTTTGCGGCTCACCAGGCGGTGGAGACGATTATACCAGGGTTGGCACCAACCTTGAAACGGGCACCAATGAGGGAACGGCGGAAGTCGAAACCTGGACAGACGACTGTTGGACACTCCCGGAGGATGCCTGCTCGCTTCTGTAACTGGTCCGGGCAAAAAGGGAGTGAAGGCAGGAGGGGGAGGGTTCGCACTTGGCATGTGTGTTTATTGTGATAAGTGTTGGTGGGAGGGGGAGGAAGACATACACCCCTTTTCCACTTCAAGTAGAACTTTACCTATCCCTCATAAACTTGCCATGCCTGCCAACTGAAGCAAAGGGGCCATTATCAGTAAGGATAGTTTTTTTTTTAGTATTCTTCAGACGCTCTTGTCATCTCTATTTTTCCACCCCGCTCTGTATTCTGCCAAGAAGACTCCCAGTTTCTTTTTTTTTCTTCAACTTGTTTTTGGGCTGTTGACTGTCTTTTCCTCCTTGTACCCCTCAGCAAGTACTGGACAGTACATTTACCACCCCCTATTTTCTTTTTTCCTCTCGGTACCCGGGGACGTTGCCATCACTCACCTGGAAGAGAAAAAGAGGAAGAGCACTACCCACCATCCAGAGATCCTACAGGACATTCATCTTTTATGTTGATTTTCGCTCTAGCCCTGTACTATAAAAAAAAGAAGCCATCATTGATCCCCGGATAAGGCTGCCTTGATTTACTTTCCGCCAGTCCCTCTCTCATCTGTGTCAGAAGTGGGATCCAGGAAAATGGACGTCGCAATGCAAAAGTCCCCTCAGTGGTTTTTCAAAAGTATGTTATGTAGAGGGAGAAGACGCCATTTTTTTCTTCTCCAACTTTAAGAGGATGGCCAGAGCAGCAGGATGGACCCAGGATAAGTGGGGACAGTTTCCAGGCCCGCTCTTATCGGAGGACCTACAATCTGCACATCAAGCTGTTAACCCACAATGGCTCAATTCCTATGATGAAATGGAGAAGAATCTATTGGAGAGATTAGGAATCGACAATGATACCTATCAACTCAGGCTGAGACAGATCACGGAAGGGCCCCAGGAAACTCCCAGGGCTCTCGCCTACCACATTAGGGATATGGCAGACAGTGGTTGAAACCCCAAAAAGGGATCAAGGAAGACATTATGGGAAAAATCTACCTAGAACAATACTTGTCTTCCTTGTATCCACATGTGCAAAAGTGGGTTCCCCAGCACACCCAGTTAAACCTAGACAGGGCTATTGACATAGCTAGTGCCTTTAATAGAGCACAAGAACTGCAAAAGGGAATGGATGACCACCATTGGAAACTCCCGGGAAGCAACCCAACATATCCAGGCCGTACAGCCCATTCACCTAAACTTCAGACCATTACCCTCATGCCCAGTCCTTTACTGGTACCCATCCGAGCCCCTTCCAACCCGAACCCCAAATGGTATAATTGTGGAGCCTTTGGACATATAGCCCTGGTGTGTCGCGAGAAAGAGGAGCCTATGGAAGTTTGTCTGACAAGAAATTATTACTGTAGCCCCTCAGGCTCTAGCCTTCCAAATCATAAGGAGGTGGTGATAAATGATGAAAAATGCCAGGCCTTGGTTGACACAGGCTACCTACAGAGCATCATGCGAACAAAGGCCATTGCAGGAGGAGTCCCTCAACCCACTGGGTACGTTTACATCAAATGTGTGCACGGGGACAACGGGCAGTATCCCACCACAAATATTCGAGTACAGCATGATCCCTCAATTGCTGCTTTTGCCCTACGTGTAGGTCTCATTCCAAGGCTACCAGAGCACCTGGTGCTAGGAAATGACTATCCCTACATGCCCAAGATGGTGACAGACACCTGGACTGAGGGTAAAGACTGGAGAAAAACAGCTCCCTTCGCTGAAGAGGCTGAACCCGACTTACCAAATAGCAAACCAAAGAAAAGTAGAAAACAGAAAAAAAGAGTTGGACCAGAGTTGCTTTAACTCATAACACGGAGACGCCTATATGGTGATATGATTGGGGGTTTCATTCAGCACAGAGAGAAAATCCCACTCTGAGGGAAGCATGGAATAAAGCCACTACAGAACACGATTCACAGCAAGTAGGTCCCCAATTTATCATTTGAAAGGGATTGCTGTATCGGAAGGGATGGAGGGATATGCCATCCCAACTACTGGCACCCCAAAAGTATAGAGAGAAGGTGTTGTTTTTTTGCACACAGCCATCTGTTAGGGGGACATTTTGGTGAGGAAAAGACAGATAAATCGATACTAGAAAAGTTCTACTGGCCAGGTATCTATTGGCAGGTATAACAGTACTGCAAGGAATGCTTTATATTCCAAAAAAACTGTAGGACCCTTCCCAGGAAAGTTCCTTTGCATCCCTTGCCCCTCATCCATGAGCCCTTTTCTAGGGTAGGGATGGACATCATTGGATTATGCCACCCATTTCTCGGAGGCTGTGAAATTTCGACAGCCAAATGCGGTACAAATAGCCAAAGCAATGGTTAGCATATTTTCTAGGGTGGGCTTTCCACGGGAGATCATCACGGATCAGTTAACCCCTTTTGTTTCATGCCTTATGAAGCAGGTATGTCAACTATTGAACATCAAACAGATATGCACGGTGACGTACCACCCCCAAACAGATGGGTTGATGGAAAGGTACAATGCCACCCTAAAAACCAACTTTAAAAACATGTTGGATCTGGAAACCCGCAAATGGGAGGAAATACTACCCCTGGCCCTTTTTGCCATATGTTGTAAAAGACAGAAGAGTACGGGATACTCCTTTCTAGTTACTAAATGGTAGACAACCCCGCACTTTACTTGACATGTTGAAGGGAGAGTGGAAAGAAGAGCCAGAGGAAGTAAAACCCCTACCAAGGATGTCCTCAACCTAAAGACGCATTTGGGACAGATCGTTAGCATTGTTACCACACACATGGAGCAGGCGCAAGCTGCTCAAAAAGCCCAATATGATAAAAAAGCAAAAGACCATAGTGTAGAGGTGGATGACTTTGTTCATTTGATGATGCCCACCTCTGACCATAGACTATTAGGACAGTGGGAGGGTCCTTTCTGCGTCATAGAACAGGTCACTCCTATGACCTACCAACTAGAATTAGACCCCAAGCAAAAAACGAAAACCCAAGTATATCACATAAACCTGATAAAGAAATGGGAGGAGCTGTTCCAGTGTTAATTGGCACCAAAATGACACTACCCAGTATATGAACCAAGCATTGACATTGATTTACCCGAAACACAAAGACGAGACCTTGAGACTCAATTACAACTACTACAAGAGGTGTTTTCCCGAAAACCCAGGAAAACTACCCTGATAGAACATGCTACTACAACACCCCCGGACAAACGAGTTAAGCTGTAGCCCTATCGGATCCCTGAATCCCATAGACAAGCCATGGAGCAAGAAGTTTTGAAAATGCTGAGTATGGGTATAATCGAACCCTCGAAAAGCAAATGGAATTTGCCAATAGTTCTGGTACCCAAACTGGACGGGTCCATCAGGTTTTGCATCAACTTTCGGGACGTCAACAACATCTCCCAATTTGACTCCTATCCCCTCCAGAGAGTCGATGAAATGATGGAATGGCTAGGCACAGTCTGTTACATCAGCACATTAGACCTGTGTAAAGTTCATTGGCAGGTACCCCTGAGGCTTCAAGACCGGAAGAAAACAGCCTTTGCAACACCTAGTGGCATGTATCACTTCACCATGCTTCCTTTAAGTCTACATGGAGCTCCTGCCACTTTTCAAAGGCTAATGAATATGGTGCTGAAGCCTTGTGCCACCTTTGCAGCTGCGTATATCGATAACATCGTTATACATAGTGCGTCATAGGAAGAACAACTGACCCACCTGACCAAAGTCATACAGGCCTTAAAAGACAGCAGTCTGTCTATAAACCCCGCAAAAAGCAGACTAGCTGCCCGTTGTGTAAAGTATCTGGATTATCTCTTTGGGGAGGGATTAATCAAGCCTCAGGTAGAAAAGATAGCTGTAGTTACGTCCATCCCTTTTCCCAATACAAAAAGAAAAAGCTGAGAGCATTCCTTAGGGTTCTGGGGTACTACAGAAGGTTCATACCCAACTTCTCACAAATGACCACTCCATTAACTGATCTCCTTCAAAAGAATAGGAAAACCGAACAAGAAATGAAGCATATCTCACCACTCCTTCAAAGTGCTTTCCACCAATTGAAGCACACCGTCTCTTCGAGGCCGGTCCTACTCAGTCCCGGCTACTCCCAGCCTTTTATCCAACAAACGGATGTGTTTGAGGCTGGCCTAGGTGCATTATTGTCACAGACTGACTGCACTGAATAAGAGAAACCCATACTCTACATCAGCAGGAAGTTGTTCCCACGGGAAAAGAGATATGCGGTTATGGAAAAGGAAGCCCTCACCATTAAGTGGGCAATTGAATCTCTGAGATATTACCTAGAAGGGCGAGAATTCACTCTGTATACTGATCATGTCCTTCTATAGTGGCTCTCCAAAAATAAAGGGCACAACAATAGGATTCTGAGGTGGTTTCTCAACCTCCATCCTTACCGGTTTCCAACCCCTTTGCCGAAAGTGGAAAGAACAAACTAATGCTGATTACTTGTCCAGATACCCATTTGACTTTATTCTTGCTGGAAAGAAAGTAAGGGAAGGGGAATGTGAGGAGGAGCCTCCTTGTACCCCCATCATGACCCCTAGAGACGACATCCCTACCTGTATATCGCCTGACGTGGATCACTATTCAGGGAGGACAGGGTTAATTAATGCAGACTCCTCTCCCTTCCAGAGTAAGGAACGCCCAGAGGAATGAAAGAACCGATGGCCCATAATCGCAGGAAACCAGGAGTCAGGGCTTTATGCTCAAAAGGGGATACTGGAAAATGCAGAGGAGAGCTAGAGAAATCCTAACGGTGAGGACATTGGAGGAACAGAGAACGAAGCAGAGGCAGTTTGCGGCTCACCAGGAGGCGGAGACGACTACACCAGGGTCGACACCAACATTGTAGCGGACCCCCAGGAGGGAACCTCAGAGGTCGAGACCTTGAGATAGGACTGGTGGACACCCCTGAAGGACCCCTCCTCGCCGCGTAACTCTGGAGAGTTACAGCCAGTGCAGTACCTGGTCCGGGGAAAAGGAAGTGAAGGCAGGAGGGGGAGGGTTCGCCCTTGGTATGTGTGGGCACCCGGCTTCTCCAATCCATTTGTTTTTTTTGTGATAAGTCTTGGTGGGAGGAAGACATACACCCCTTCTCTACTTCAATTAGAACTTTACCTATCCCTCATATACTTATTGTGTTAGGTGTGGGAGGATATTAGAATTACCATAGTACACTTACCTAACACACACACATACACCTAACCCTCAGAGAATAGGTTTAGCATGGCAAAATGATTTAGCCATCTGGAAAATATCCAATGTGGGTAGTGTTAACCCCAGGAACCTTTGCCCCATTGGTTGTTAAAACCTGGTTTAAGATCAAAAAAGGGCAACCAGAAACTTTAAATTTCTATTTGTGGAGAGAAGTTGAAACGAAAGTAACTTGCCCAGCCAGACTGTTCTTGGACACTGCACTGGACCAGTTGGGCTTACGGCAACTCTGGGCAACGCCTGGGACCATGGCAAGCTTCAAGAAAATCGTAAATAACACTGTTAAAAAAGAGTCAATCTTACAGGACAAAGCGGCCTTGACTGAACGTTCGCATGGCTGGCTAACTATACAATCTTATAGCAAAGCGACTCCTCAAGCTTACCTCCTCTCTAACTTCTCCAGAACCATCAAAGAGAAGTTTCTGAAATTTCGGTTAGGCCTGCTGCCGACAGCATACCACCTGCCCCCTTGGCTGCGCTCTCCAAAGCCAGCAGTGTGCCGCCTTTGTGGGGAAGGAGAGGAGGACATAGTCCACATTATAGCCATTTGCCGCGAGCTGATGCAGGAGCGCCGGCAACTACTCAGACCAATTTTCAACAAAAAACAAATACGGTCATGCAGACAAGCGGTGCTTGCAAGCTTCTCTGGCCAAGATACTCAACTAAGCTGCTGTCTGGTAAAGTTTTTAATTGCAGCTGACCTACATTTTAAAAAAAAGTGCACACAACCATAACAGTGTGTCAAGCATACAATGTCAAGTTTCTTTCTCCACACCCAAACCTCAAAGGAAACCATTGAAAGGCTAACTATACGACACACTTTGCACAAACCAACGGAAGCCGAGGTAGCACTATGCACTTTAAATCGGCGCATCCCGGTCTGTCATCGTTCTGAAGTCAAGATTTTAATAAGGGGGTACTTTTATCTCACGGACTGCCACTGATATTCGCCGGCCGAAGTGAAGAAACAAGATTATGGACTACCGAGGCCGGGGGTGTGGATTTTCTTCCCAATCTTAACGCATGTTTTTGTTTAACTATGGCTATCAGCTTTTTTATAAAGAAAATTGAGGTTTTATTGTTTATAATAGTGGGTCAATCATTGTAATGGTTTTAATTAACTGCACAATAAATTTATTACTTAAGCACTTAAGCACCATTGGTTAATGTGTCCCCAGTGGCTATCCCCACCCACCAGCTCCTTCCACTCTGAAATTAGGCAAATGTGGTATCTTCTTTTCAAAACCCTCCTGGACTTGTGTAAGATCAGAAGAGGATAAGAAGATACAGTTTCCTGTATGAGACCTAAGAAGAGCCTAGGACAAAGACATGAGCCCCAAGAGTCACACGTACAAGGCTGACCTTCTGTTTTACCTACAGGGGCATAATAAGCTATTAGCAGCATTTTCCTGCAACTTCCCAGTCCAGGTTCTGAGGGCGCTGTACATAAACAAACTGCAAAGTGAAAATCATTATTTAAACTTATCCAAAGTCCCTCTATGAGCGCTCCCTGCTTCTCATTTCATAATTCGAATCAATAGAAAACCTATATTTGATTCCTTGGGATAATAATGTCAGTATGCAATGCCAAGAATTCCGTTTTACACCCCATAATCCTCAGCATTCTTACTATTACAATCAGCTTTGAATTTCATCAATTGAACCATTTAGTAGGTTAAGTTTCAATCAATGAATCAACCATTTGTAGAGCGCGCTACATACCCAAGAGGGTCTCAAGGCGCTGGGGAGGGGAGGTGGAGACGTCTACTGATCAAACAGCCAGGTCTTGAGAAGTCTCCTGAAGGTCAGCAGGTCTTGGGTCTGTTGTAGGCTCAGTGGGAGGGTGTTCCAGGTCTTGGCGGCAAGGTGGAAGAAGGATCTCCCATCGGTGGTTGTTCTTCGGATGTGCGGAACGGTGGCGAGTGCGAGGTCGGAGGGGCGGTGCTGGCGGTTCGGGATGTAGAAGGAAAGTCGTCTGTTGAGGTAGGCTGGAAGGTCTTGTGGAGTGCCTGGTGTGCGTGGATGAGGAGCTTGAAGGATATCCTCTTGTTGACAGACAGCCAGTGCAGATTTATCAGGTGGAGGGTGATGTGACTCTGGCATGGAACAGCGAGGATCAGTCATGCCGAGGCGTGTTGGATGCGTTGCAGTCGTTTGATGAGCTTGGTCGGGGCTCCTGCGTAGAGGGCATTTCCGTAGTCAAGTCTGCTGCTGACGAGGGCCTGGGTGACTGTTCTTCTTGTATCTGTCGGGATCCACCTGTAGATCTTGTGGAGCATGCGGAGGGTGTTGAAGCAGGAGGAGGAGACGGCATTGACTTGCTTGGACCTGGATAGCATTGAGTTGAGGATGATTCTCAGGTTGCGTGCGTGGTCGATGGGTGTCGGGGCTGCCCTCAGTGCCGTCGGCCACCAGGAGTCGTCCCAGGCTGATGGGTTGGAACCGAGGATTAGGACCTCCGTTTTGTCCGAGTTCAGCATCATTTGGCTGATATTCATCTAGTCGGCGAAGGCCTTCATTCCTTCGTGGAGGTTGGCTTTGATGGTGATGGCAGAGGATCAGTTGAGTATCTTCGGCGTAGGAGATTATGTTGAGGTTGAGCTGTCGGGCGAGGTGTGCGAATGGGGCCATATAAATGTTGAACAGTGTCGGGCTGAGGGAGGATCCCTGGGGTACGCTGTAGATGATCTTGGAGGCTTTGGAATGGAAAGGGGGGAGGCGGATACTCTGGGTTCTGCCGGAGAGGAAGGAGGTGGTCCATTCCAGGGCTTTGTCTTGGATCCATACGGCGTGGAGGCGTGTGCGTAGTGTGCGGTGGCTATAGTGTCGAAGGCAGCAGAGCGGTCCAGGAGGATGAGGGCTGCGGTCTCACCATTGTCCAGCATGGTCCTGATATCGTCAGTGGCCGGGATGAGGGCCATTTCGGTGCTGTGGTTGCTGCAGAACCCTGACTGGGAAGGATCCAGGATTCTGTTTTCTTCGAGGTATCGTGTTGGCTGTCTGTTGACGATATTCTCGATGAGCTTGATTGGGAATGGAAACAGAGAGATGGTCCGGAAGTTCTTGAGGTCTCTAGGGTCTGCCTTCGGTTTATTGGGTAGGGCATTGATCTCAATGTGTTTCCATCTTTCTGGGAAGGTCGCGGTCTCGAGGGAGAGATTGATGACGTTGCGCAGGTGGGGTGCGATGGAGCTGCTGGCTTTGTTGAAGATTTGGTCCGGGAATGGGTCTGACGGGGATCCGGAGTGGACTGTTCTCATGGTCTTGATGGTGTCATCGATGCTCACGCTGGTCCAGGCTAGCAGGGGGTCGTGGTCAATGGTGTACTTAGGGTCTGATGTGTTGCTGTCTGTTGGGGATGTCTGGGTGATGAAGCTGTCGTGGATGTCTGCTATCTTGCGGTAGAAAAAATGGCGAGGGAGTCGCACAGGGCTTGCGACGGCGGGATGTCATTGGTGTTGGAGCTGGGGTTGGAGAGTTCTTTCACGATGTTGAAGAGCCCCTTGCCGTTCTGTGCATTGTTGTCGAGGCGGTCTTTGAAGGATGTCCTCTTGGTAGTCCGGATGAGGTGATGGTGGTTGCGGGTGACGTCCTTGTGAGCTGCCTGGCTGTCCGGAGTCTGTTCGCTGTGCCATTTCTTCTCTAGTTTTTGGCAGGCTTGCTTGGAGGCTTGGAGTTCTGGGGTGAACCAGCTGGACCTCTTGCTGGTGTCTCTGTGGGGGATTTTCTTCAGCGGGGCCAGGTGTTGGCACAGTTGTTGATCTAGCGTATGAGGCTGTGGGCAGCATCGTCGGTGTTGGAGGGTTTGGTGGATGAGCTGAGAGAGTGGTTTGCGTGTAGTTGGTCTTCGGTGACTTTTCTCAAGTTGAGGCGAGGGATCTGTTGGGTGCGGTGGTGTGTGGTGGATTTTTGGAAGGAGAAGTGGATGCAGCAGTGATCGGTCCTTAGGAGTTCGTGGTGAGGCTGAAGGAGAAGATGGGGTCAAGCGTGTTGCCAGCAGAGTGGGTGGGTGTTGTGACAAGTTGCTTCAGTCCGAGGTTAGTGAGGTTATCCATTAGGGTTGTCGAGTTGCTGTTTTTGTTGTTCTCAATGTGAAAGTTCAAGTCTCCGAGGAGGATGTCAGTGGAGGTCAGGGCATGCGTGCTGACGAAGTCGCAATTGAGTCGCTGAACTGGGGTCCGGGGTGTCTGTAGACGAGGGTGCCTCTGAGGGTGGAGTTGGGATCTGTGTGGATCTGGAAATGCATGTGTTTGGCGGTGCTGAGAGTGTCCTTGGTGCTGGTCCGTTGGTGCGGCTGCAAGGAGAGGGCCTTACTGAATTTATAAGTGCTTCATTTGTAGCACAGTGAATGGATAAGCACATTCTGTTGTTTGGTGGAATTGTAAGGATACAGACTGGGGAAATTAAGGTATAAAAGACAAGTTTGCAGGTGAATAGAAAACTGCATGCATAGTGCACATGGATTTTAAGCGTCCATGCCCTAAGCCTACTTTGCTGCATGAGTACTTGGGTACTGACTCAATGATTACATTGATACATTACTACTGCCATTGATAGAATGCTATGTCAATCATTAGGGAAAGTAGCATCGGAGATTGAGCGAACAGAGAGAAGTCTCTTATTAACTCCCCAACCTATCCCACTAACCCTAGAGCTAGATTCAGAAGACCAAACATCGCTATTAGCCTCACCTGATCTTGAGATATTTTATATCCCTTGCGCTCAAGAGGGCACCTCACTGGTGCAAGATATAACCTCCAGGGGGGAAACACCACAAACTAGCGAGGCTAGGAAAACTAATAAGAATAAGGCCAGATGCAAGAAACTTAACCCTTAATTTACCTCCTGACGCAGCACCTTATGTAATTATCCTTACAGGAGTCCCAGTGCTGAGGCCAGAACAGATGGAAACTTATGGTGAACTCAAAAACAAATCCATGTTCTGGTTAAATAAGTGCGGGCCCCTGGTGGGCACGGAATAGGGCGAGATATTAATGGTTAGGCGGGTGAACTGGGTGGGAACCAGACCCAAGGAGGACACTGGGGACTGTATAGTGGTGAACTTTAGAAACAGGCAGGTCGTGGATCAGATATTAAGCTGGGGACCAACCCCAGAAGCTAGCAACATCAGATCTATGCCTCTTAGTTTCTTTTATCCCAAAAGGGTCTATAATCGGGGGAGCGTCATTGGCGAATTGAAAGCCAGGGAGTGGAATTTAGTTGCGCATAACCGCAGACCGCACCACGTAGGCATGAGGAATCAGGGCGGGATTGATCTCCAGAACAGATTCGGCCCTTTGTCCACCCTAGAAGGAGTAGACTGACTAGTGATAGACACAAACCTTAGATATATACAAGCCAAGGACAAGAATTATGGACAGACTAAGACATCTTTGACTAAAACATCTCAAAATGAGTAAGCGCAGAGAGGCGGAAAGCAAGTGGGCAAATATGGCAGAGAGTACCCAACCATGTACTGTAAGGGAGATCGAGTCAACGGGACTAGATAGCACTGATTTAGGTACCCAATTAATAAATACGAATAAGGTAGCTGACCGTAACAAAATTATTATACTGGAAGGAAACGAACTCACTCATCCCCCTAGAGACAGGACATGAAGAACAGCTGGGCGGGATGGACTGAAAATACTATCCTGGAATGTAGCAGGACTTGCGGCCAAATATGAAGATCAGGAATGGAGGCAATACATCGCCGGGTTTCATGTAATATGCCTGCAGGAGACCTGGATGATTGATTGTAACCATTTCTCCCTGGAAGGATTTAAGTGTTTCTCAGTCCCGGCACACAGGTCAGCGCCAGGGAGAGCTATGGGAGGGCCTGATCATATATGTAGACCTTCACATACAAGGGGGCTGGTCCAACTTAAACTGGGCATCATAGAACATGATGGCAGTGGGCTTTCGTTCAAAAGTGTTAAACATCACCCTGGTTAATTGGTATAATGTGAAATGGGAAAGGAAACACAAAAAAAGAACTAGATTTCCGCCTAAATGCCCACCTGACGAGGGTGCCAACAGCAAAATCAGCAGCAGCCCTATCTTTAGTCCTGTAGGGGATTTTAACTGTCATCTTTGCGCAAACCTTAGGCCACTGAATAAGGATTGGTCACGGTGTACCTTGAAAAAAGGGCCACATTTCTCGCATTCTATGGAAGGGGTGGAGTTAGATAAGGTGCTGAAAGGCCAAAACTTGGTCCATACAATGGACCTGATAGAGATGGGTAGTGGTGAGGAGCTCAACCCTACCTTTAAGGGCGGAGGATGTCGGTCGCACAATGACTACATTATGGTATCACCTATACTTAAAAGCTGGGTTAGTAGGGTGGACATAGAAAGTAGCATATTTAGCGACCATAACCCCCTAGTGCTCGAATTAAAAGGCGCTACCATTAAAAACATAGTATGTGGGGTAGGTGCGACAGAGAAAATATCAGACCAAGGGAGAAGACTTAGATGGTCTGATATAGATGGGGATAATTTTTACAAAAATGTAATAATTACAGGGGCAGATCCATTAAAAACATGCCTCGACCCCAATATTTAGGGAGTCGCTGTAGTAACTGCATTTGAAAAGATGGCGCAATTCATTGATGGACTATTAAGGACCACTAGGACTAGGACACCAATGACCCCTGAACCTAGATGGTTCGATAAAGAATGCTCAAAGGCACATAAAGATCTTAAATCTAGCCTAAAAATAACCCCTAGAGACAGTATTTACATAGCTCAATGTAGACTGAACTACAAGAAAGCACTAAAAACCCGTAAAACCAGTCTCCAAATAAAAGCTTGGGCGGATCTAAGGGAGGCGGCGGAAAGAAGAGATCTGACTGAGATCTGGAAAATTATAAATAAACCATGTTTCCAGGACTCAAATGCCCCACAAATCTTAAACACTATTCTGCCAGAACAGTGGCACTCCCATTTTAGTAAGTTATATAATCATATGGGTGAAATAAACAATGATGAAGGGCAGAGGTTAAAACTGTTTGCGCAGCCAGATATCACCCTGGCTGAAGTAGAAGGTGCAATCTTGGGGCTAACTAAGAATAAGGCACCCGGCCCGGATGGAATTCCTCCTGACCTATACCTCAGTAAAATAGGGCTGTGGGCGCCGATTCTCACTAGGGTCTTGAACGCGGCAGTTGAGGTGGGTTTGCCGCGTTCTTGGTCCTCGGCCACCATAGTTCCAATTTTTTAAAAAGGAAACCGAGATGATCCCAATTGCTACCGCCCGATATCCTTGATAGATGTCACGGCGAAGATCCTGGGTAGGGTGGTTCTAAATCACCTGACCGAATGGGCAGATACCCACCGGGTAATAACAGATATGCAATATGGGTTTAATGAGGGGAGGTCGACCACTGACCAATGCCTAAATCTTTACTTGCTGGTAGGTAAGTACACCATAGCTAGTAAGGAAGCAGTCTACCTGGGATTCATGGTCCTTTCTGCGGCATTCGATCATGTGAACAGAGAGAAGCTATGGGCCCTGATGAAAGGTTTAGGGTTGGACCAGAATTTAGATAACATCTTAAAGGCTTTGCACTGGAATACAACTAAGTATGGGCGGAAAATCCGTTCCGCTCGCGGATTTTGCGGATTTTCGGTAAATTCGCAATCCGCGAGATTTGCGAATTTCCCGCAAAATCCGCAAATCCGAAAATCCGCGAGCAGCGGATTTTATGGCTTGCTCGCACTGTTCGCGTGTGTTCGCGGCTTCCAAGTTCAACTTCGCGTCCCGCGAATAAGCGCTAAATTGCAGAAATACGATCTTAGCAAAACTGAAACTACTTACCAGGTTCAAAAGTTCAAGCTCATCATTAGTAGCCATTTCCTGTAGTGCTTCCTGAGGGGGCCCTCCAGAGTTCAGTTGCCTACTTGCAACTATTATGTGACCCTGCTCTGACCCTCAGAATAGTTACACAAAGGTCCTGAATTACAGCTAAGGCAGACAAGCAGGAGCCAGGCTGGAAGTTCAAATCCAGTGACACATTAATCAGCCCCTAATTCATTATTGTCAGTTGGGGCAGGGCAGGTGTTGTAACTAATTTTGCAACAATGAAAGCACTTAGCAAGTGCAAAAGATCACTAATCAGGAAGCACTAAGGAAGCAGGTGCCAGCTAAAAAAATATTCTGTGACACATTAATCAGCCTCAAATTAATTCAGGTCACTTGAGGCAGGGAAGGTGTGCTTTGCTTTGCCACAATAATGTACACTGGACAACCAGAGGGTGCTGTGATGAAACAGAGGGTGGCATGGGTCGGCCAGAGGGTGGCATGAGTAGTCAGAGAGTGGCAGTGGTGACAGAGAGTGGCAGTGATGAAGAAGAGTGTCCCATACAGGCTGGACACGTAGAAACAACAAGTTCGCAAAACTTGCGACCCGATAGGTAAGTTCGCGTTTGCGAAATTGTACAAAACCCTCGCGAACTGGCAGAAACCCGCGCGAACACAAAAAAAAAATCCGCACATTCGCGAGAATTCGCGGATTTTGCGGATTGCGAGTTCGCAAATCCGCAAAATTCGCAAACGCGAGATTCGCAAAATTCGCCCATGCTTAAATACAACAGCTTCTGTTCGTTTTAACCAAGACGGAAGCAAGACCTCATCCTTTCCATGCACTAGTGGAGTGTGGCAGGGCTGCATCTTAGCTCCTTTTTTGTTTTCACTCTATATCAATAATTTAGACAGGGATTTATGCAAACTTGGAGTGGATTCCCCGCAAATAGGCACCCGTCCACTTCCCGTCCTACTTTACGCTGACGACGCGGTGTTATTAGCCCGAACACCGCAGGTGTTACAGAGGCTCATTGATCGATTTGTGAGTTTTATGGCCTCACTTGATATGACGACAAATCTGGACAAAACATATGTTATGCTTGCGGGAGCTAGGCCGGACAAGAAATTTCCCTATACGATAGGAACCCATAGAATTAGTCTAGTGCAGTCCTTCCCCTATTTAGGTGTACTATTTGATGGGCTTCTAAAATGTATATCTTTAGTGGATAAACATTGTGCTAAATTGGTGGCCTTATCTGGTGCCATAATGGGGTATGGGAGAAGGCTGGGGAGATGGTCTCCTGAGCAAGTGATGCATGTGTATAGATCGATATGTTGTGCTAAGGCTGCTTATGGGGCGGAAATTTGGGGTTTCGCGAACATACACCCGGTCCAGGCAGAGGAAAACAAATTCTTCAAAAGAATACTGAAAGTTCTATCTAGTACACCCGCCTACATCCTACACGAGGAACTGGGAGAACCCTACTTTGAAGACCAGATTAAGATCAGACATCTTTTGGCCTGGGTGAAAATCTGGTATAACCCCGAGGCTACCATCAGTAGACAAATTATCACAGATTGTTTGAAACGAGACACATGGAGTTCTATCCCCTGGCTAAATTATGTACAATGTACCCTAGAGGCCATTGGCTGTAAGAATCTCTTCACGGAACCTGAAGCCCTTACTGCCCAGAACAAAACAATGGTCAAGAAAATGTTTGGGGAATGGACAATTGCCAGGAGGGCGGCTACCGAAGAGCATAAATCTACAGTTGTGGCTTATAGATTAACGAAATCAGAGAGTGGAAAGGAACCCTATCTCTCAGTGATCCATAATGCACAGGACAGATTTTATATGACCCGTTTTAGATTAAACCTGTTGAACCACTTGCTGTCTGATCCCCCTGGTTTTACCTTAACGGTCGAGCAGAAGGGTACCTGCGGCTGCGACAATAGGTCTCCGTAGGATTGCTGTGCCCTTTTTATTCATTATCTAGGCAAAAGTTCCTGCGGGATTACTGAAACAAGCCAAGTTTAAACATGCTAAGGTAGCATTAATGTTTTTACAGAAGGCTAATGATGCAGTGAGGCTAAGGAACTCAAGAGAGATGAGCTGAATATGAGGCCCTGCAAATTAAGGCTTTGGATCAAATGAAATGAAATGTCTTGGATGAACTATTTTTTAAATATTTTTATTGCATTTTTTATCTGTTTTTATGTACTTTTATGGTATCTTTTTAAGTGCTGAATAAAGAAATATTTGATTTGATTTGACTCAATGATTAGAGTTCTGCAAGGAGAGTACCTGACTGAATTCATAAGTGCTTCAGTTTTACCTCAGTGAATGGAAAAGCACATATTGTTGAATGGCTCACTACAATAGTGAAACAGCAGTGACATAGTGTTTGGTGGAAATGTAAGGATACAGACTGGGTAATTGAAGGTGTAAAAAACAAGTTTGCAGGTGAATAGAAAACTGCATGCATAGTGCATAGGGATTTCAAGCAGTCCATGCCCTAAGGCCTTCTTTGCTGCATGAATACTTGGGCACTGACTCAATGATTACAGTTCTGTAAGGAGAGTGCCTGACTGAATGTATAAGTGCTTCAGTTTTAGCACAGTGAATACATAAGCAGATAGTGCTGAATGGCTCACTACAGTACTGATACAGCAGTGACAGAGTGTTTGGTGGAAGTGTAAGGATAAAGAATGGGGAATTGAAGGTATAAAATACATGTTTGAAAGTGAATGGAAAACTGCATGCATAGTGAATAGGGATTTCAAAGAGCCCATGCCCGAAGGCCTACTTTTCCGCATGGATACTTGGGTACTGTTCAATGTTTACAGTTCTGTAAGGAGAGTGCCTGACTGAATGTATAAGTGCTTCAGTTTTAGCACAGTGAATACATAAGCAGATAGTGCTGAATGGCTCACTACAGTACTGAAACAGCAGTGACAGAGTGTTTGGTGGAAGTGTAAGGACACAGACGGGGGACTTTACGGTATAAAAGACAAGTTTGCAGGTGAATATAAGACTGCATGCATAGTGCAAAGGGATTTCAATCAGTCCATGCCCTGAGGCCTACTTTGCTGCATGAGTACTTGGGTACTGACTGAATGATTACAGTTCTGCAAGGAGAGTGCCTGACTGAATGTCAATCAATCAATCAATCAAAGCATTTATATAGCGCACTACTCACCCGGAGGGTCTCAAGGTGCTAGGTGAGGGGGGGTCCGCTACTGCTCGAACAGCCGGGTCTTGAGCTGCTTCCTGAAGGCAAGGTGGTCCTGGGTCAGGCGGAGGCGGGTCAGGAGGGAGTTCCAAGTCTTGACGGCCAGGTAGGAGAAGGACCTTCCTCCTGTGGTGGCTCTTCGGATGCGGGGGACGGCGGCGAGGGCGTGGCCGGTCGATCGAAGCTGGTGTGTGGGAGCGTAGAAGTTGAGGCGGCTGTTGAGGTATCCGGGGCCTTGGTTGTGTAGGGCTTTGTGTGCGTGGGTGAGGAGATGGAAGGTGATTCTCTTGTTGACCGGGAGCCAGTGCAGATCTCTCAGGTGTCCGGAGATGTGGCTGTGACAGGGGATGTCCAGGATGAGTCGTGCTGAGGCGTTCTGAATCCGCTGGAGTCTCTTATTGGAGTTTGGCAGTGGTTCCGGCGTAGAGGGAGTTGCCATAGTCCAGACGGCTGGTGACGAGGGCCTGGGTGACCGTCTTCCTGGTCTCGGTGGGGATGTATGTATAAGTGCTATCGTTTTAGCACAGTGAAAGGATAAGCACATACTGCTGAATGGCTCACTACAGTACTGAAACAGCAGTGACAGAGTGTTTGGTGGAAGTGTAAGGATAAAGACTGGGGAATTTAAGGTATAAAATACATGTTTGCAAGTGAATGGAAAACTGCATGCATAGTGAATAGGGATTTCAAAGAGCCCATGCCCGAAGGCCTACTTTTCCGCATGGATACTTGGGTACTGTTCAATGTTTACAGTTCTGTAAGGAGAGTGCATGACTGAATGTATAAGTACTTCAGTTTTAGCGCAATGAATACATAACCAGATAGTGTTGAATGGCTCACTACAGTACTGAAACAGCAGTGACAGAGTGTTTGATGGAAGTGTAAGGATACAGATGAGGGAATTTAAGGTATAAAAGACAAGTTTGCAGGTGAACTGCATGCATAGTGCATAGGGATTTCAATCAGTCCATGCCCTAAGCTCTACTTTGCTGCATGAGTACTTGGGTACTTACTCAATGATTACAGTTCTGCAAAGAGAGTGCCTGACAGAATTTATAAGTGTTTATTTTTAGCTCAGTAAATTGATAATCACATATTGCTGAATGGCTCACTACAATAGTGAAACAGCAGTGACAAAGTGTTTAGTGAAAGTGTAACGATACAGACTGGGGAAGGTATAAAAGACAAGTTTTCAGGTGAATAGAAAACCGCATGCATAGTGCATAGGGATATCAAGCAGTCCATGCCCTAAGGCCTACTTTGCTGCATGAGTACTTGTGTACTGACTCAATGATTACAGTTCTGCAAGGAGAGTGCCTGACTGAATTTATAAGTGCTACAGTTTTAGGTCAGGGAATGCATAAGCACATACTGCTGAATACCTCACTACAATAGTGAAACAGCAGGGACAGAGTGTTTGGTGGAAGTGTAAGGATATAGACTGGTGAATTGAAGGTATAAAAGACAAGTGTGCAGGTAGATAGAAGACTACATGCATAGTGAATAGGGATTTCAAGCAGTCCATGCCCGAAGGCCTACTATATATCTAACAACTGCAATTTACTATACAACTCTAACTCATTTTGCAAATACATAAGCAACTTACTGCATTGTAGGAGCCAACATTACATCAATAAAGTGACACAATAGAACAACGAAGAGGCACAAGGGGCTTGTAAATCTGCCCCAGAGTGTATGCAGCAGTGTATATTTGCTGACTGGGAAATTGTAGATTTGAAACACAGGTCTGATTCTAGACACGCAACACTATAAATTACTCTTGAAGGGCTAATATGATTGCACACATTCCAGATATATAAATGCTGCATTTTACTGTACAGCCATGAGTCCTTTTGCAAATACAAAAACAATAACTAGTTTCTAATTCTATCAAAACTTCAAAAAAGGATAGATTCTTAACCACTTATGTCTCCGCGAACACTAAACATACAAAAATGCTTCACTCAGAATAATTCCTAAATGCACACAGACGCACAGTGTGATTCTAGACATAAAATATTAGACCTTGCATTTTACAAAAAACACATTTACTAATCTAGAACTGGGAAAGTGACTGCACGCATTCCATGTATATACCTACTACATTTCAGTGCACAACCCTGACTCATTTTGCAAATACATAAACAATTTGCTGCATTATTTGTGCCAACATTGCATCAAAAAAGTGACACAATGGCAGCACAGAGACGCACAGGAGGCTTGTAAATCTGCCCCAGAGAGTTTGCAGTAGTGTATGTATACTGACTGGAAAATAGTAGATTTGAAACACAAGCCTAATTCTAAACAAGCAACACTATTAACTACTCTAGAACTGAAAAAGTGACTTCCCACATTCTACATTGTTTAGTACTGCAATTTACTGCACAAAGCTGCCCCCAGGGTCCCACCCGGCTCTCAGCATCCTTTTGGGAGCTGGCATTGCGTTTCGACAGGGAGAGCAGCTAACATGCTGCTCCCCCTGACGAAAAGCAATCTGCTTTCCTATTTGAAAGGGAGAGAAGGTTAACCTGCTCTCTCTTCCAAATAGGAAAAATTGGTTGGACCAGTTTCATTTTTGTCTTTGACATATATTGGAATATACCAAGGCAGTTTGTGGAAAAAGTGTCATCAATTGATCAAAGTTGTCCTTTAAAAGCATTTTCAGACCTACCCCAGTTAAAGTGCCCAAGTCATTTCCTCCACAGTGCACTATTAAGAGGTCAGGGTTTGGCAGATGCAAAAAGGTTTACACCAATGGTATAAATTGGTGACATCTCAAACCTCTCTGGCCAATCCACTTGATTTCCACATTTGTTAAATCAAGGTTGTGAAAATTTCTGCTAGCTGCATACCTTTGAGCACAGTGGATGTAGCTATGTTCAATAATCCAAACAGAATACATGATGAGAGAAGGTTCTGGTGCAGTCAGATGAAGTGTGGGAATGAAATGGCAGTTGGAACAGTAGGAGTTTACAAAAAAATAATTGCTCTTGAATCACAAGCAATGATTGGTGGATTCAGATAGTTGAAAACTAAAAGTTAGGGTGCATGGTTGTGTTTTGTGAAAGAAGCAATTTGAATGGTTAAGAAAAAGTCAATTAAAGAAACATTTCATCGGATAAGCTGGTGAATTGAGAGATCAAACATCCTTGCTTAGTTCATTTGCAACATTTGCAACATTGTAGAATAAACTTTTGAACCTGAGGGTTCAGTAAGGAGGGAGTTGTTATGGTAACAGATAGAAAGGGCTGAGGGGGGAAGGGTGTTGGTTTGAAAATAGTGAGGGAAGAGTTTTGATGAGTTGAAATGAGGCATATCTGTGTAGAATTAGAGGTTTTCTGTGCCAGTCATGGTTGCAGTGTGTGGAATGCATACCTTTTGCTCTGCTAAAGAAAAATTGGTGTGTGTGTGTCTAACATTGTTCTCTATCTCCCAAAGCATTTGTAAAGGTAAGAAATGATTCATTTAATTTAGTATGCTCTAGTGAGAAGATTTGGAAGCAGATTGTTTTTTTTAATGTTGTTTTGTGTCATGTTTTTTGATAATGCTTGGTTAAAACATTTTAATGCATAGAGGAATTGTATTTTGTGAAATAGTGAATTTTCAGAAGTGAAATTGAATGCTTGTATATAGGATTTGTGCTGTGTTTCTAAAATGTTATTTAAAAAAACGATTTTGGGATAAATGAATGCTTTTTATATTTTTGAGAATTATTTATTAGTGCTTGCCTCAATAAATAAACCTTTTACAATAATGTCACCTGCATTACCTCAGATTAGGATGCAGATTGAGCTTCTTTCTGTGGTTGGTTTGTGTCATGTTTTTGGATAATGTTTTGTAAATAGGTTTTGCGGCATAGGGGAATTGCATTATGTAAAATTGAGAAGTTTCTCTAGTGGAAAGTACTGTCGTCGAAAATTAAGGAGAAATTCTACACGAAATGTCGTTTCGCGTTTCCACGACCAGTGATTTCTAAAGGAAGAGTAAATAATTTGATGTCTTCTCTGCGACATACTGTGACAAGGAAATCACCCAAAAATACATACAATTTAAAAAGAAACGAAGAGTCCAAGTATATCAACGACTACAACCCAGTGATTGTACCCATGTGGAATGCTAACATGGATATTCAGTTTGTTGCTGACAACTCTATTGCTGTGGCTCGATATGTGACATCTTACATCACAAAAAAAGAACAGACTGAACTGAAAGAAATGTGGGAAGACATTTCACATGAAAAAAGTATAAGTAAAAAATTATACAGTTTCAGTCTGAAGATGTTGTCGCATCGAGAAATTGGAGCATATGAATGTTCTGATCGGTATTAATCAGCAAGTCTCGATGCGAAATCAAGAACAAACATTTGGGTGAGTCTAGGTCTTGCTGCAACACGAAACCGAGTTTTAAAATCTGTACAAGAAATTGAATATTTGGCAGAGAAAGAACCAAACAGTACAGATATTTTGAAGACAAACATGTTGGATACATACTATCCAAATAGAAGTACTCACCGTGAGAACACTTGTTTGTATGAAGTTCTGCAAAACTACAGTTATAAGAGGAACATCACAGAAGATATCAATAACGGAAAATATGCTGTCATTGGGTTTGAAGGATGTCTGGTGAAGCAGAACAAAGGCCATTTGATTAATCATCGAAAATTGAGTTGCGAAGTTCCAGACAAAAGAGAATTTTACTATTTAGCTCTTTTGCAACTCTTTAAGCCATGGCGTACAGAAGAGGAACTACTTGGAGATTTTCTCTGTTATGAAGACTCTTTTAATGCAACCAAGGATACCATAGAATGTCCTGTTTTTCCAAATTATCTGCAAATGTTGAACGAAGAAATAGAGCAAGAAACCACAATTGCTGAAGAGATTGCTTGAGACAGTTCTCAAGACAGTCAGAGTTCTACTTCATAGAGTCAAGATCCACTAGGAGCACCAATTATCCAAAATGAAGCTGCAACTGCCATGGATGAGGTGGAAAGAGCTATGGAACAAGCTCAAGAGGATGTAGTTAACTTAAAAGATTTGGTAAAGCAACTAAACGTTGAGCAGAAAAATATATATGACAAAGTCACAGAACAGATTGAACATGGATTCAGACATGAGAAAAAAGTGTGCTCATGTACATCGTTTAAGCCTGTCCGACTGTACGTAAGTGGAGAAGCGGGAACAGGAAAAAGTTTTCTGATTAAAGCCATTGCAACTTATTTGCAGAAAAAGACTGAATCACCGCTGTCTTGTGTTGTAACCGCTCCAACTGGACTGGCAGCACATACCATTAAAGGGGTTACTCTACATCGTTTACTGATGCTGCCAGTTGAGCATGATAATAAATTGCATTACAACAAGCTATCTGGAGATGCGTGTTCTGAAGTTTCCAGAGTCCTGAAGAAAATGAAACTTCTTATCATTGATGAAGTAAGCATGGTTTCAAATCTAATGCTTGCTTTTGGGCATTTGAGAATGCAAGACATTCTTAGAACAGAGTATGATGTGGTATTTGGAGGAAAACACATTATTGTTTTTGGAGATCTACTGCAGTTGACTCTAGTAAAAGGACAATCAGTGTTTAAAAGGCTCACGCATGAAGATACCAGGAAGTCCCTTGGAAACATTGGAAATGTTAATATATGGTTAAATTTTAAATATGCAGAACTGCTTCAAAATATGCGACAGGCAAAGGATGAAGATTATAAAAATATTCTACAAGATGTAAGAATCGGAAAAGTAAGTGAGCTTGGGAGAGAAGCTTTACACGCTCGATTAATTTCAAATTTGTATCCAAATGAAAACATTCTTCCAGAGAATATTTATAAAAAAATTACTGAGAAGAAATCTGGGATATGTTTGATGCCAACTCTGCAAGAATGTTCCATCTTCAACAACAAAATGTTAAAGTTAGAAAATGAAGAGATTGTGAAACTGGAAGCAATAGATAACATAGAGCATATGGGTACAACAATTGTTTTGTCAGAAAATTTGAAAACAAAATTGGATTCATTAGAGAAAAGTATATCTAAAACAGCTGGTTTTGAAAAGACTCTAAATGTGTGTTTAAATTGTCGTATCATTTTGAGAAGGAATTTAAATGATGAAATAGGTCTGGTACATGGAGCAATGGGTCATGTTGTTGATGTTGTGATTTATAGAAATAGAGATGGAATTGAATTTTTTAAAATAAAATTTGATGGCATTGAGCAAGTACAACAAATCAGTCGTTGTTCTGCTTGATTTTTGCTTGTAAAATACCTATATGTTCGCCGAAAACAGTTTCCTGTTTGTTTGGCATATACGGTGACAATTCATAATTCTCAAGGTTTAAGTGTAGATAGTACTTTAGTGAACATTGGAAGTTCTGTGTTCAAAGAGCGTATGGCATATGTGGCATTATCACGAGTCAGAACTTTATCAGGATTGTACTTGATTGAGTGTGATGAGACAAAGATTTGTGCAGATCTAGATAGTGTTAAAGAATACAATAGGTTAAGAAGAGAGTATGCTCCACATTTGCCTCAATATCCTCTGTTTGAAAAACGTGTGGCAGGCCGAAAAAGAAGAAATGAGAATAATTGCAGTGAGGTAGTAGCAAAAACACAAAAAGTAGATGAAAATGTAATTGAAAACAGAAAGAAAAAGTATTCTGATGAAAATGCTGTTGGATTTCAGTTTGAAAACAGTTCTGGTGTCAACTGCTATGCTAATGTAGTGGTTAATGTTGTTTTTTTTCTTCAAACTTTACAAGAACAGATTGTTGAAAATCGGGATCAAAGATTGTGTGGTTTGTTGAATTCTGTGTTTGAGAAATGTAGCAGTGATAGAGCAAAAATAGAAAGTGTAGCAGAAATTCGAAATATTTTAGACATGTGTTCTGGTCAAGATACATTTTCACAGAACATTCAGCAGGATTGTCAGGAATTTTTAATGTATATGTTTGGTGTTTTGGAAGATGAAGGTGTAGATGTAGAAAATCTTTTTAGCCTTTCTTATCAATGGCAGCATGACCGCCACAATTGTAGTTCATCAAGTAATACTAGAATAGACACTGAAAGATTTATATTTTTGACTTTACCAGACTGCAAATCAGTGTCATTTAATAATCTAGTTAAAGCAGCTGATCATAATATGGTGTGTACCCAATGTAAGTGTCCAATGCTGTCCACATTATTTATACAAACTTATGGTCAGTATGTCATTTTAGTTTTCCAACGATGTAGACCTGATGGAACTAAATTGACAACTTGTATCAAAAATGTTGTGGCTTCTCAGTTATCAATTTCAGGAAGAACCTTTACAACTGTAGCTATTATTTATCATGACGGTCCTTCGACAAAATCAGGACATTATATATGCTACTTAAAATGTCAAAAAGGTTGGAGTTACTGCAATGATTCTCATTTGACTTATAAACAGTGTTTGCCTTTTGACTTAAAAAATTCTTACCTAGTGTTTTTAGAACCAAAGTTTTAGTAAAGGTAATTGGCCTTTGAAGACGGGAGCAGTTAATAAAAGTTAGTTAGTTAGTTAGTCTAATGTTTAAAATTATTTATCTCATATAGGTACTGTAAGTGAATCTCATAGTAAGTGATATCAGTTTTATAGGAAATGTTGAACATGAGTAATCAAAAAAGAGAATATGCATTTTTAAACATTGTGAAAATGTCATATGAGCTTTTAGAGAAAATTCAAAATATACTCATATGTCTGACACTATTTGGCTGTAAGGAAAGTTCAAGGTATGAGTAATAAGTCATAAGTTAACACAAGGAGGAAAATGAAAACGTTGAGAATTATTTCAGATGTTCTTAGATCTTTTTTCATGGAAAGTCGATGAAATGGAAGTTTTAGAGAACAGCAAAGTATTTTCCTACGAAAAGGACCTTCACTATCTACTATTTGGCCTCAAGGAAAAGTAAGTGAATCAAAGATTAGTGTACATATATGATTTGTAAGTTTATATGGGTTTTTTGAAACACAATCTTTTAGATTGTGTTTTTTCCTGCTGTTATATGATGAAGAGTTTGAACTCACTGTTTTAAGTGAAAATCAATATATTCTGAGAATAGCAAAAATAAACTATGTAACATATTGTATAAGTTATTCTATAGTTTGCATTGTGTAATTTATATTGTATTCCCATTGTCTCACACTCATTTTCCTTTTTCCACCCTTTTTCAGCTCTCTTTACTCACTTACACTGCCTTTCTTTCACTTTGTTTCATCACTGTTCCTTTACTCCACTTCTTTCACAACTCCTCAATCCAATTTCAACTGTCTGCATTTCCTCTCTCCCTTGCACCACTTTTCAGCTTTCTCACATTCTCGCAGTACCACTGTTTTAGTTCTCTTCGCCTCTCTTTCCTTCTTTTGCACCTTTACTCTTTTTCCTTTCTTCACTCAGTGTACTGCACTTCACTCAGTCCTTCCCTTTCTTTCTGTGTACTTACTTCCTCACTCCTTTTTCCTCTATCGTTCTATATTAACCTCATTCCTTTCATCCTTCACTCTGTGACTCCCCTTCACTGACTCTCAGTTACTATTTTTGAATATGTGTTTGAAGGGTTACTTTACAGTGAAAGGAGGTCTGTCACTCTGTCACAAGGATGCTGTCATAGGTGATGTCATGAGTGATGTCACTGACCATGTCATGAGTGATGTAATATGTGACGTCATCAGCAGTTCATTGCAGGCGCGCAAGTTATAGTGAGTCCAACTAACTATAACGTGGACTCACTATAACTTGCGCGCCTGCAATGCACTGCTGATGATGTCACATATTACATCACTCATGACATGGTCAGTGACATCATTCATGACATCACTGATGACACCATCCAGTGAATGTGTGTCTTTCTGAAAAATAAATATGTTTTATATATGTATTTGTAAAGGTGGATGGAAGAATAAATGTTTAAATACGTGTCTAAATGGATGTTTTAAAAAAAAAATTGATTGATTAACTGGCTTATTAAGTGTATCTTTGTGAATACAGTGAATATATTACCTACTGGCTGTCGCCAGTAGGTATGTATAGTTAGGATTTTTTCCCTATGGCATTTTTGAAAATTCTATGTCTAATAACTTTGGCGTTTGTGGACGGAATCGGCTGAAATTTTCAGGAAAATGCCACATTTTGTTTCTGAGCAGCTCTTGAAAATTTGGGGGGGATTCGTCAAGGGGGGGCCGAGAAAAAAGGGGGGTCCCAAAACGCGTTTTTCCCATGTTAATTTCCATAGGGCGGTTGGCCTCACTTTTACCTCGAACGGCTGAATGGATTTGCACGAAACTTGGCAAAATTGTAGGGACTGTTAGCCCGATGTGCCTTTGCTAGGTCTCAATATATGTGCTCCAGTGGATTTTGAGAAATTAACGTTCAAAACAAGATATATATCTGTAACAGCGCTCCGGGCTGCGCTCCGGTCCGCTTACTTTTCGCGAAACGGAACTTTGCGATGCGAAGCTGATTGGCTTTCCGGTGTCTGTCAACATTCTAAACAGTCCGGAAGGGCCGTCATCTTATCTCTCGGTAGGATCGAGAGAGAAGAAGAGGTGAAAAACTAAGGGGGAATTTAATGAAAGGGGGCAAGGTAGACCCCTCTTGACCCCCTAGGAATGATGTTGGGGTTATTAAAGGGTCCCGTGGGGAAAATAAAAAAAAAATGATTTTTCACGGTAGAAGCGCTTCCCGGGCCGCGAACTGGGCTGCAAACTGGTAGCGAAACGGGAATTCGCCATTTTGTGTTTCGTTTTAATTAAATTACTAGGTATAAGGGGGTGCGGGAGACGTATCCTGATCCCTTATGTTTTCTGAGGGTGGCTGAGGAGGCTCATATATGTTGATACATGTCTTCCAGCGGCTGTGCGTGAGCGTTTTTTTTTTTTTGCTGCGTGACGTCGGTTAACGTTCAATTCGATGGAAATCAGGAAGTGTTGACCGCCAATTTGTCACTGCGATAAAATATTTTGTTATAAATGAATCCTTATTGATAAACATTGTCTGCGCCATCTTGCCTTTTTTCCAATGCCACAATTTTGTCGTGCACGGCAGCCATTTTAGATGCCTTGACCAGACCCACTCTCTGCACGCCGTTGATTCTCAGCACGGCTCCCCACCCTCGCAAGCATCTCCCCCACGCACTGGTCACCCCCGCTCTCTCTCTCATGCATGGGCCATAAACTTCCCCCCATCTGCGCAGCTCTTCCCTGAGAATCACACCCTGTGCCCGCCCGACACCTCCTTTCACCCTATTTACTACCGCACCCTCTGACACTCCTCTTCCTCTGTGTCCGATTGTCCAGGCCGGTCCCAGGCTATCACCTAGCCCTGCGGATGTAGTTTATGGCCCTAGCTGTAGAGAATCCAGACATGCCAACCCTCCAGATTCAGGCGTGAGACTACCGATTTCAGTGCTAGTCTCCCGCCTCCCGATTCCTGCAAGCAAAAACCCGACTCCTCGGGGGTTTCAGCTGACAGGGCTTGGTATTGTGTTACGTGCTAATTCTTCCAGGAAACGTCAGAGGGCCGATGCAGGGGCTCTAGAAGGGGTGATAAACCATTTAAGCCTCATTAACAAGTGCATGGTCTTTTAAAGATCTGTGAAGTACTCGGGCGGCGGTGTGTGTGTGCCCTCTTTCAGGAGCCTGCGGGGGGGGGCACTGCCAGCAACTTGCCAGGCCAGGCAGTGTTCCACACTTGCATCACCCTTTCTCTGCCTGCTATTGCGCTCCATGCTTCGGAAAGGTAAGAAAAAGAACGTGCATTTGAGTTTGAAATGTCCGATCCTGTAGCAGCACACTTCCAAAGCCCACACATGACAATAACCCGATTCAAGGCCCCATTCACCCGATTTTTTAAAAATATATAGCACTCCAACAAAGTAGTAGGATTATAAAACTTTATTAACTTATAAATATATAGAACGCAACAAAAACTGTAAATACATTTAAACATTTTTTGGAAAAAAGAAGCAACAAGGGTCAGTAGCTGTCTTTTGTGCGAATAGTCCCAAGGCAGCACAACGTGCTGAGTTCTGGACGGCACCCAGGTGATGTCCCCTGGGTACCGCACTGGTTTTTGGTATCCTACAATGCAGCTCAGAAAAACAGCGTGGGGCGCCCCGGGGGGTGCGCGGGGAGGCCTCGTCAGTAGCGGTCTGTTGTGCAAATAGTCCCAAGGCAGCAGAACGCGCTGAGATGTGGATGGCACCCAGGTGATGTCCAGTAAGTTGCCGCACTGGTTTTGGTATCCTACAATGCTGCTCCGAAAAACGGCGTGGGGCGCCCCGGGGGGGGCGTGGGGGAGGTGGCGTGAACGGGCCTCCCCAGGTGGAGGCTCGTCTGCTGTACTGGGGCGCCCCTTTACCGTTTCAGTTGCCATTCCGCCCGCTTTTGCTACACTGTGCCTCATCCTCCATTCAGCTGTTTATCGCCCGCTCTTGCGGCTACAGCGTCTCGCTCACCATGTAGTTGAGTTGCGCCCACTCTTGCTGTGCAGCGATAGGCGGCTGCCATAGGACTCTTAAAATGGCGGACGGCTCTTCGGATTTGGGCCTGGTCCACTAAAATGGCCCTGGGACACCTTGGAACTCGGACGCTTGCCAGCTAGGGCTTGGGCTACATTCTCGAAAGCGTCCCCTCAGTCGTGAAGATTCTACAAAAGTCTTGGGGGCCCTCGACTCCTGCAGGCTTCTGGTGGGGAGCGGCTGCATTATTGCTCGCGGAATGACCACGACGGATCCACAAGATGGTGGTGCTTTCATGCTGACGCCAGCTTCAGTCTGAAACATCCAGAAACAAGGTGGGGCTTTCATCGTTTGGGAAAAAAAATGTTCTAAACCAATGAAAAGTGTTATTTTTAGGTCATATGACCAAGCCTTCCATCATTAGGAAACCAAAAGTAAAATGAACCAATGAAAAGTTTTATAAACAAGTCACATGACCTGTTATGCGGCATAGGGCTACAAAAAGCGTAGAAAATCCGTTGGCACATGAGGCGGCGTCAGTAGCGGACCGATGTGCGAATAGGCCGAAGGCAGCACAACGCGCCGAGATCCGGATGGCACCGAGTTGGAGTCCAGCAAGTTGCTGCACTGGTGTGGCTATCCTACAATGCTGCGCCGAAAGTCGGCGTGGGGCGCCCCGTTGGCCTGTGAGGTCGCGTCAGTCAGTGGGGGCTGTGCGTCTCCCCCAAGATGGAGGCTCCTCGGCTGCAGTTAGGCGCCCCTTAGCGTTTCACTCGCCGTCCAACTGAGTTGCGTCCGCACTTGCGGCTACAGTAGGCCGAAGGCAGCACAGCGCGCCAAGATCTGGATGGCACCGAGGTGGTGTCCAGCAAGTTGCCGCACTGGTGTGGCCATCCTACAATGCTGCGCCGAAAGATGGCGTGTCCAGCTGAGTTCCGGTCACTCTTGCGGTACAGTGACTCGAACGCGCCGAGATCCGGATGGCACCGAGGTGGTGTCCAGCAAGTTGCCGCACTGGTGTGGCCATCCTACAATGCTGCGCCGAAAGACGGCGTGTCCAGCTGAGTTCCGGTCACTCTTGCGGTACAGTGACTCGAACGCGCCGAGATCCGGATGGCACCGAGGTGGTGTCCAGCAAGTTGCCGCACTGGTGTGGCCATCCTACAATGCTGCGCCGAAAGTCGGCGTGGGGTGCCCCGTTGGCTTATGAGGTGATGTCAGTAGTGGGGATTCTTTGTCGACCCTGCGGGAGTGCTCTGCTCTCTTCCGTCTGCCTGTTTGCACAGCGCCTTTTCCAGCCACTTCGCCGCCACGCCTCGCGGCCCCCGCTCCGTGGGAGCCGCTCGTAGGCGAGAGACTTTGTTGTTGTTGGGGATCCAGCCCCGGTCCAGGACGTGCTAGGAGCACCAACGCCACCTCAGGGACCGCACCACAGGACTGCAAGCACTGAGGCGGGACTGCGAGGACCAGCGTGCCCAGCGGCACTGATCGGCCGCAGCTGGTCCTCTTCCCGCCCCCTTCGCCTATCCTCTTGCCTGATAAGCAGTCACAGCAACGCGCACGCGGGACGCGCGCGGGGCAACGGCCGGGGCGAAGACCGGGCAAAGAGCGGGCCGTTTGAGGCTGTTCGAGTACGGCAGAGTCCGGCCTAGGCCCACCCCCCCTGGACGTTAAGAAGGCCATAGAAAATGCCATTAAGATCAGGGAAGGAACGTACTGTCCAAATTAATACCACCAAGGGCGTCGTTTCCGGACCCCTCGACGCTTTCATAACACGGGCCACTGGAATTCTGGAAAAGGAAATCACCATGGTTGAGAAAAGACTGTCAATAGACCTAATTAGTGGAAAGCGATCCTCACTGGGGGCCTTAGCCACATCTATCTCTCCTGCACCCTCTGCTCCCCATGCTGCCTTCAATTGTGTCCATACTACCTCTACGGACGCAATAGTCCATGTGGAAAACATTGGGGGTAGCCCAACAAGGGATACAACAAAGGAAGAAAGGAATAGTATAAATGCTTTCTAAGACACTCAGGGGGACGGGGAGGAGGATAATGACTCCGTGATTAGTGAGGAGCAGGATCTTAGCCAGCATTCTGGATCTCTTCTCCTCAATCAGTCCAACATGTCCAACCCTGTCGAAATTGTTAATCCCCCTATACCCAATCCTGGCCCCAATACTAAAAAGAGAAAGCGGGACTCCAGATTGTTAGGGGAAAGAGACTTAAAATCCACTAAAGTAAACAAAGCCCAAGATGAAGGGGGACAGGGGCACGAGCTCCACCTAAACCCCTTAATACCCTCTGTGCTTAATAACATGTTATGCCCTTCCCTTTCGGCTCTGGGCTCTTCAAGCACTTGTCCTATGTGCCTCAATAGTGACGAGGTTTTGTTGGCAAAAATGGAGGCCATGTTTAAAACATTACTCTTACCAGTCCTGGAGCGGACTAGGCTCATGACCTCTAAAATTGATAGTATGGAGGATTTGATTAATTCAAACCATACGATGCTTCAAACACTACTTGGTTCAAATAATACGGGTGCTATTAATACATCAGCATCCAGTAAGGCCACCAGTAACAACAATATGGAAAAGGGTAAAAATCTCCCTAACAAAACCAGAGGAACGAATAGCACCATACTTAAAGGGGGTCAAAAAATGAATACCACATCTACCACCTCTTCCAAATCAGGAGCTAGCACTCACACCCAGGTACCAAAGCCCCAATCGAAACCAGCGGCTAAACAAAATACTGGTGGGCGTCAAACTATGGGTCCTCCCACACAACCTACTTTAAATCATCCACCCCCAAGTACCTCAAGAGCCCAATGCACTGCCTCCACTAACCACAGGGAGGGGGGACGTAAAAGACCAAATATTCCCAGTGTTGATTTACCACCTGAAGCAGCCCTACACACCATCGTTTTGACAGGCGTAGCACCATTAAAACCGGGTGCAAGGGAGTCTTATAGTGACCTTCGCAATAAAGTCACTTTTTGGTTGAACAAAAATCGCCCGTTACCCCCCTCCACCCCCACGGAGATATTATATGTGAGGAGAGTAGATTGGGTGGGGCCGGAGGTAAAAGACTTAGAAGGAGATTGTATCCTTATCTCGTTTAAAGATTCATGGGTGGTAGATGCTATCAAACGAGAACCCAGGTTTGCAAGGCAGGGGGATGTACAAACACTAGCCTTATCATACTTTTATCCGCGCAGGCAAATCCCCTTTCAATCTTATCCTTTGTTTCGTAAAGGCCCTGCTGCAAGACATCCCCTGGCATTAACCCCGCTTGATTGCCAGCGTCCCTTTCTTTTTAATCACTTTGGCCCCCTCTCTGGCCTTGAAGCTATAGATTGACTCAACAATCCATCTAGTGAGTCTCTGATTGGTAGTGTAGTAGCCCAAGAGCCCATTGAACATAGTATGGTGTGCCCAATTCAAAACAACAATCGAGCAGATGGGGAAGGAGGTCAAACGTCTCTGTTAACTAGCCCTCTACCATACGCAGCTACTCAGGGGTCCTTGACCGAGGACAAAATCATAGTCCCAGTAGATCGCGCTAAGCACTTAGTGGCTAATGATGATACAGGGGCGTCTTATGGATCTGTACAGCCCTTACACCCTTTGTTGCCAGACAACCTGAAAGATCACTTGAAAATTTTGTCCTGGAACATAGCGGGTATTAAGGCGCGCCTTGCGTCTACTGACTGGTCGAACTTTATGGACAATTATGATATTATCCTGTTGCAGGAAACATGGGCAACGGAGCCTGTTCATAAGTTGGGTTATATTAATTTCTTTAAACCCGCAATCAAAGGAGGCAAAGGGCGGGCCTCAGGTGGCTTGTTGATTTGGGTGAAGCAATCCCTGGGTTTCTATCCAATGGAATTCCCGGTGGAGAGTCAGGATCTCCTCTCCATCATAATAAACAAAGGGAACAAGCAAATCATGAACATTGTCAATAATTATGCTAGAGGTCCATCTGGCGGTCGAAGCCCACCCCTGCTGAACTTTGTTGATCATATGATTACGAAAATGGACAGAGGCATTATTACCATTCTTGCTGGCGACCTAAATTGCACCATAGAACCTGTGCTCGATATGGGAGACACTTGGATTAATGCAGACGATTCGGTATGGGGTATCCCGGACTTACAAGTGGAGAAGAGGGCAAAAGCAACAGAGGCTGCAGTATCTTGGATGGCTTTTTGTTTACAAAATGGGTTCCATGCATGTAACGGCCGCTCTGCCTCGGATATGAAAGGAAATTGTACTTTCGACAATGGGCAGAGGCAGAGCCGCATTGACTATATCTTACTGAACATGGAACATTGGTCGTTGCTAATAGACATGGCAGTATTACAGTGCCCGGAAAGTGACCACAACCCACTGTCGCTATCGTTGAAGATACCGGGTCTAAATAGACACGAGGAGCCATCTGCCACCTATACAGGGGACGCCCAACTTACCAATGACAGGAGGAGATTGAAGTGGTCACGGGTCATGGAAGACGAGTGCTTACTAGACAATATCAATGTTGTGGTGGAGAATGCGCTTAATGAAATGTCGCAAATAGACTTGACGGGGGTGGATATTGGATTAGCCAATAACGTGATGGGAGTCCATATTAATTTTTTGACCGTCTAAAAACTCTCCTATCCAAACCATGTGGGAGTGCTACTACTAAAACTAATCCTTTGCCCCAAAAATGGTACAACAAGAAATGTAGGGAGGCACATACAGCTCTCATTTCAGCCATTAAATCTCGGGATATGGTTGGAGTAAAAGCTGCAAGGCTCCATTACAAAAAAACCCTTAGAAAAGCTAAACGGGAGTGGGAGGATGAGTTCTGGTCAGACCTCCTGGAGGCATCTTCCACTAACAACCAGAAAAGCTTTTGGGATTTGGTTAAATGGGGTAAAAACGTAGACTCTTCTACCCCGGGAAATAATGTGCCCCTCGAGGATTGGGTATCATTCTATTCGGCCCAATTTAGAGCTGATGATGATGAAGCTACAAATCCCTTAGGCAATGCACCCTTGCTGACCCCACAAGGTGAAAAACTCACCTTTACAGTTGCTGTGGTTGAGCTGGCGCTGGCACTTACTCTCCGAGGTAAAGCCACCGGTATGGATCTGATCCCGGCTGATTTATTTAAATCTAATCCCGCTTTGTGGCTCCCGTATATTACCAGGATAGCTAACACCTTGGCCCTTGGAGCTACAGTCCCGAAATCATGGAAAGGGGCCGAAATTGTTCCAATTTACAAAAAGGGTGATAAATCCATTCCAGGCAACTACCGCCCTATCAGTTTAATCCCTAGGACGGGTCCAGGGATGGATTGAAACAGAGAATATCTTGTCACCCATGCAGGCGAGCTTCAGATCAGGAATGAGCACCATAGATCAGGTTTTTAGATTCTGCCTGATCTATTGGAAGGAGGTGTGGTTGGGTGGCGGTACCATCTATGCTGCATTCATTGATCTGAAGTCCGCCTTCGATCTAGTGCCTAGGGACAGGCTATGGGGTGTGCTGAAAAATCTGGGGTGCCCATTAGAATTATTAGACCTCATTGTAAGACTCCATGAGGACAACTTTGCGAGGGTGAGGTGGGGGGGTCAGGGAAAAGTGACGGAGACATTCCCCGTAACTCGAGGTGTCCGCCAGGGGTGTGTCCTGGCCCCAACCCTCTTCCTCCTTTTTATCGATCAAGTTGTTAAATTTTTCATGGATACCCCCACTGATGCACCAATGCTGGCTGGGATGAGGTTCCCCTTACTCATCTTCGCAGATGACACTTTAACCCTCTCAAAAACACGCAGCAGACTCCAGCGGGCTCTCGACCGCTTTGAGGAGTACTGTGCCATCAATAATTTGGTAGTCAATGTGGGGAAAACAAAATTTATGGTTTTTACAAAAAACCATACAGTCCGAAGTTCAGTGAAGTTGAATGGAGTAAACCTCGAACAGGTCGATACCATGACCGATTTAGGGGTTACCCTTGATAGCCGCTTAAGATGGAAGGACCAGATCAATATGCAACATCTTAAACTTGCTAGGCTGACTGGTTGCCTCATCAAAGAGCAGAATGAATCAATTACAAAACGGGTCCTACCGGCCCTTAAGATCTATGATATTAAAATCTCCACAGCCATCTTATATGGCGCGGATCTGTGGGGCCACATGGACTTGCTTAATCTGTTCAAAACTCAATGTAGATTCCTTCGAAATCTAGTAGGCCTCCCGCAGTCAACACCCTCGATTCCCCTCTGTTTGGACCTTGGTTCCCCACCTATTAATGAGATGGCAAGATTTAGGTTAGTGGCACTGTGGAGACGGATATGGACTTCTCCAGATCTATCCCTCTTTGCAAAAGAACTGTCGGAAGTCAGGTCTATTAGGGGTTCAGGGAAAATACCCTGGCTTTCTTCTGTTAAATCTATCCTAAAAGATATGGGCTTGGAACACCTATGGACATCCCCGCAATCTAACGCTTTCCCATCTAAAGACGAGTTCAAATCATTGTATTGGGCCACAACTCGCCTAAAAAGAGTCCTGCTTTCCAACAAAAATGGCCTTACAGGCAGGTTTTTAACATTCAAACTTGACCTATCGAGAGAGCCATATTGGGAAGTTATATCTCGACCTTTAGATAAGAAGTTGTACCACCAGTTTAGAGTGGGCGCTCTGCCCTTGAACACCTTTCTAAACAAACGGTCTACAGGGATATCGCCCTACTGTACATGCTGCCCAGGTCATATTGAATCTGAAGGACATTTTCTTTTTGCCAGCCCAAGGTACGGTGCACCCCGAAAGAAATGGTTAAAACCTTTGTTTCAAAAACTACCATTTAAAACAGCGATGGAAGCCATATAGGTGCTTAGGACTAACACCTCAGAACTCTTTGTGGTAACTTTGGCAAAGTATCTGGGATGGGCTTGGCTCCTAAGGCTAAAAACCAGCATGCCTTAGCACCAAGTACAAAGGTGATCTGCAATTGGCCATAATCTGTTTGCTTATGTATCTGCTAACTATTCCATGACTTAGTTTCATCATCTGCATCCCTTGTTTCTTTTGTTGCCATACAAAGGGTCCGTTTACAATGAATTTGAACTGTAATGTCGATCTTTTAATGCAATGTTATTTATTTTTATACAAAATATTCAGGTTTCTTTATTCATTAATTGAAATTTAATCCTGTTTTATCCATTTGTCATAAAATGTCCTTTACTCTTACTTGTATACTTATTTATATATCCTTTGCTAGTGTTTAAACTTCTTTTATAGTATTGTTTTTCTGGTTGTTTTAATTGAATCAGTTACATTCTTTTGTATTTTAATGTGTCTTTTATGATTTGCTAAAAATCGAAATAAAGACTTTAAAACCTGAACCAGTAGTGGACCGATGTGTGAATAGGTCGGAACCAGCACAAGCCGCCAAGATCCGGATGGCAAGTCCTGGATGTTGAGTGCCATAGTTGAGAGTTCAGAGCAGTGCTTGTAACACTATCTGAAGCTTATTTGCACCTGCTGCAGCTTCACTATTGCCCTGGTGTGGCCAAAGATCGCCCATGACATAGGCGGCCGGCTCCCGAGGTCCGGCGGAACTTTTTTCCTTTTCCTTTCTGCATCTTGTCCCACAATCCGTTTGACCTGAAGACACGACCAGGTCCCTGAATGTGTGCAGGGGGACGTTATTGATTGAATCAAAATGGCGGCTTCACACAAAGCTGACTCAAGCGTTACTGTTGATGCTATACAGACAAAAATTGGTTTTCAGTTTGTACATTCTTCAGGATTTTTTTTTCCATCCAAGGCTGATTGTGAGTTTGTAGAACAATGGCTTCAGATTTTCAACATACTACTCTTCAACATTCTTCCTAAATGTAACAATGTGAGACTCACTAGGAGAACGGCTGTTTATCATTCCTTTCAAAATGCTGCCAACAATATTTTCTGAATGGAAGACACCATCTTGTAGCATAAAGGGCCGAAAGGGGTTCTGGTCTGGCCGATGGTTGGTGGAGACATTTTGACTATATCTTGGTCCTGCCCGGCCTCGCCCAAAATGGCGCCGGTATAAATGGGACTCGTAACTCCTTGTTGTGTACTGGTTGAACAACCTTGATATCACGAGATATGAATGCAGTTTTGATGCTCATGGCGGGCGGGGACGAGAATTGATTGAATATTTCGACATCCCTATTGATATTAAGTTCTGATGTGTTATTGATTACTGTACTATTGAAAGTTCGAATTAACGTCACCCATGGTACTTGCCCGCAAATGTATATCTAGATAATTTTTTTGTAAGTGGCCCTGTCGTATTTTAATTACAAAATGTACGTCCACCGATTCCGCAACTGTTAGACACCTTAGTTCTTGCAACCTAATGGCCCGCTCGTTACGTTCCTCTACAATGTAAATGTCTCCTCATCATATACCATTCCAGTTTGCTCCGTGGCCGGCCCACGTGGTTATAGGCCCGTATTTGTATACTCACATTTTCACAATAAAGGTTTTAAAAACAAAACATGGTAGTAGTATTTACATTGGTAAAGTTTTTACTTTTAGTCACTGTTTTCGAATCAGTAAAAGGCAAGTGAAATAAAGCAGTCCAATTACATGACGGATAAAAGGTATAATACGTAGGAACGCAGTAAAGATAAATGGTCAAGGGCAGTTGTGTTTTCCACTCCTGCAACATAAAGTGATCGATAAGAATCTGATAATCAGGCGTATCAGCGACTAAGACAGCAGGCCGAGCCTCTTTTACTCAACGGCTCCGTCATGGGACGAAGAAACGCCCTTTTTCTCGAAAAAGGAATATATTTTACTTGCAGGACAGTTGTAAATTTTCCGGGAAAGTACATTAGCCTGGAACATTATAACATATATGTTTAAAAAAAAATAATGTTCGAAACCAATAAAAAGCGTAATTTTTAGGTCATATGACCAAGCTTTTCATCATTAAAATAACAAAAGTAAAATGAACCAATGAAAAGTTTTATTAACAAGTCACATGACCTGTTATGCTTACGTTACGCGCTGCGCGCCACGCCCCGGATCGCTTCCGGGAAGCTGCGCTTCGCGCACCGGAGCACTTCCGGGTGCGCTAACGCGGCGTGTCATATAACGCATTACGCGACAACGTAGGTCAAGAATATAGTCAAAATGTCTCCACCAACCAGCGTTCGGAACACAACCCCTTTCAGCAGTCCAAAAAGTTCTGTTAAATGACAACAGAGGGGACAGGCAACAAGAACCATCAGTCAAAGAGGGGAGGGCAAGTTCTTCTCTACCGGGTCATGTTGGGGCGCTACCGGAACTGATCGAATTGGTAGTCTACAGTGTTTCTGGATGTTTCAGACTGAAGCTGGCGTCAGCATGAGAGCACCACCATCTCGTAGCTCCGTCGTGGCCATTCCACGATCAACCATGGCAGCCGCTCCCCACCAGAAGCCTGCGGGAGTCGGGGGCCCCCAAGACTTTTGTAGAATCTTCACGGCTGAGGGGACGCTTTCGAGAATGGGACCCAAGCCCTATCAGGCAAGCGTCCGAGTTCCAAGGTGTCCCAGGGCCATTTTAGTGGACCACGCCCAAATCTGAAGAGCCGGCCGCCATTTTGAGAGTCCTGTGGCAGCCGCCTATCGTTGCATCGCAAGAGCGGGAGCAACTCAACTACATGGTGAGCGAGACGCTGTTGTCGCAAGAGCGGGCGGTAAACAGCTGAATGGCGGAAGAGGCACAGTGTAGCAAAAGCGGGCGGAATGGCAACTAAAACGGTAAAGGGGCGCCCCACTACAGCGTGTCTTCAGGTCAAACGGATTGTGGGACAAGGTCCAGAATAGAAGAGTCATCAAAAGGCAAAAAGTTCCGCCGGAACCCGGGAGCCGGCCGCCTATGTCGGGGGCGATCTCAGGCTACACCAGTGCTATAAGACTTGGGGAGGGGGTCGGAGCCAAGCGTCTTCTCCGAGTCCGTGCCATCACACCGTCCCTCGGGGGCCTCCGTCAAGCGGTTTAGGGAGGTACCATATCACATTGTTTTCAAATGCAGTCAGGTCCACAAACGGCCCTCACTTACTTTGAGAATAGTGAAGCTGCAGTAGGTGCAAATAAGCTTCAGACAGTGTTACAAGCGCTGCTCAGAACTCTGAACTATGGCACCCAACATCCAGAACTTATGCCATTTGAGAATGGCAGTGACATCGAAGCAACTCAGGGACCAAAACCATGAACGTACTTTCACGTATGAAAATCTTACTTGGGGAGGGGGCAGGAGCCAAGCGCCCCCTCCCAGTCCGCGCCACCACACCGTATGTTGAAAATCTGAAGCCATCGTTCTACAAACTCAACCAACCTTGGATGGAAAAATCTAGAAGAATGTACAAACTGAAAACCAGTTTTGGTCTGCATAGCATCAGCAGCAACGCTTGCTATCAGAGTGCATGAGTTTCATGCTCGATCGATTGAGCTAGCCGGATCGGGCAACAAAAAGTATAAAATAGTTATGTAAATAGTTATTTAATAAAATGTTTTACCCTGTTACTTTGCTGGTGTGTTGTATATATTTTTAATATTTGCATAGGGTTTGTCGTTATTTTGGGCGGGGTGGGTGACGGAGCCAAGCTGTCTTGCAGCCCTCATGGTGTGGAGCTCAGTTCATCTCACTATTTTCGTATTTCTCATGAAGGGTTGTTCCTAATGTTTCTATTTTAGCGAGGTCAAAAAGAGATCCAATTAGTGGCCTACTGATTTTGCTCGATTACTTTTATTTTTTTACACGATTTTTCACGATTTTTCACTATCTGCAAAGACTAAACAGAGTATTGCGACTTTGTGCTTGTTTGTAAATAGAGAATGAACCAAAGAGAATCAATTGTAAAACAGTAAATGCTTGGATAACAATCAATCAAATGGAGAGACAAGCAGGCACGACGGATTACAACGGGGGTAAAGGCCTGCGTTAACTACCCTTCACTATCTGCAAAGAAAGAGTACTACTAAGAGAAAAGAGGGGAGGGGGGGGGGCAGCATTCAAAGCACATCAGCGTGCATAAACACAAAAAAGTTTTTACCTATCACGTACTTGACATTTGACAGCTTTTGATATTTGCTATTAAAAAACCATTGAAATTCACAGAAAAAACCATAAGTTTTAGGCCATATATAGTTAGGAATTTGCATTTACAAAACCTTGAAAATTCACTGAAAAAACCATTGGTTATAGACCATATATAGTTAGGGATTAGCCTTTTCAAAACCTTATTTTAATCACACAAAACCATTGAAATTTCATATATAGTTAGTTGCACTAACTATATATCGTGCACCCGCAATCCACTGCTGATGATGTCACATATTACATCATTCATGACATGGTTAGTGACATCACTGATGACATCACTGATGACATCTCAAATGACATCACTGATGACATCTCAAATGACATCACTGATAAAATCACTGATAACATCTCATTTGACATTACTGATCACATCACTGATGATATCATTCATGTGATAATACCATGAACCTCTTCAGACTCTAATATAACCTTAGATACAATCAGTGTAAACAGACAGTCACAGACTGTCACTCATCCATAGGGTTTGTCGTTATTTTGGGCGGGGTGGGTGACGGAGCCGAGCTGTCTTGCAGCCCTCATGGTGTGGAGCTCAGTTCATCTCACTATTTTCGTATTTCTCATGAAGGGTTGTTCCTAATGTTTCTATTTTAGCGAGGTCAAAAAGAGATCCAATTAGTGGCCTACTGATTTTGCTCGATTACTTTTATTTTTTTACACGATTTTTCACGATTTTCACTATCTGCAAAGACTAAACAGAGTATTGCGACTTTGTGCTTGTTTGTAAATAGAGAATGAACCAAAGAGAATCAATTGTAAAACAGTAAATGCTTGGATAACAATCAATCAAATGGAGAGACAAGCAGGCACGACGGATTACAACGGGGTAAAGGCCTGCGTTAACTACCCTTCACTATCTGCAAAGAGAGAGTACTACTAAGAGAAAAGAGGGGAGGGGGGGCAGCGTTCAAAGCACATCAGCGTGCATAAACACGAAAAAGTTTTTACCTATCACGTACTTGACATTTGACAGCTTTTGATATTTGCTATTAAAAATCCATTGAAATTCACAGAAAAAACCATAGGTTTTAGGCCATATATAGTTAGGAATTTGCATTTACAAAACCTTGAAAATTCACTGAAAAAACGATTGGTTATAGACCATATATAGTTAGGGATTAGCCTTTTCAAAACCTTATTTTACTCACACAAAACCATTGAAATTTCATATATAGTTAGTTGCACTAACTATATATCGCGCACCCGCAATCCACTGCTGATGATGTCACATATTACGTCATTCATGACATGGTTAGTGACATCACTGATGACATCACTGATGACATCTCAAATGACATCACTGATGACATCTCAAATGACATCACTGATAAAATCACTGATAACATCTCATTTGACATTACTGATCACATCACTGATGATATCATTCATGTGATAATACCATGAACCTCTTCAGACTCTAATATAACCTTAGATACAATCAGTGTAAACAGACAGTCACAGACTGTCACTCATCCATGGAGTTACTCACACACCTAGTCATTCATGCAAAGAATCAATCACACCTCCATTTTCTCAACTATACAGTTATACACACCTTACTTATTCAAACATATACTAACACATATTTACTCTCTTATACAATCCCTGATACATGTTCACAATGATCCATACAGCCACTCACACATTCACTGGCTCTTATGCACAGTTATATATATATGTCAACTTTCACATGTACTGTGTTTTACATATGTACTTACTTTGACATGTAGCACTGAGATATCCATTCACTCACCAATACACTCATGCACAGTCAACCGCCCATACAGCTGTTTCCACATGCACTTTTGAACCCATACATATAGTGAATCAACTACTCACACATCTATGTACAGAGTCACACACCTCCCAGCCACCCATACACACACAATCAGTCTCCCATACAAATACTTGGACAACCAATCAATCACCCATAATGTTACTCATATAGCTACTGATCAACACATGCAGCAGTTTGTAAAACAACAGATATAATGATGCACAAATTAAGACATGCACTCAGTAAGACACATTTAATCATTCTCTCATACAGTCAGTCATGCACCTACTAAATCCTTTTTCCAGACACTTATACATCCACTCATTCTTCAATATGTAAGACATATTTAAACTTTACAGAAACATACAGTCACTGGATGTTGTCATCAGTGATGTCATCAGTGATGTCATTTGAGATGTCATCAGTGATGTCATCAGTGATGTCATTTGAGATGTCATCAGTGATGTCATTTGAGATGTCATCAGTGATGTCATCAGTGATGTCACTAACCATGTCATGAATGATGTAATATGTGACATCATCAGCAGTGCATTGCGGGTGCGCGATATATAGTTAGTGCAACTAACTATATATGAAATTTCAATGGTTTTGTGTGAGTAAAATAAGGTTTTGAAAAGGCTAATCCCTAACTATATATGGTCTATAACCAATGGTTTTTTCAGTGAATATATATATATATATATATATATATATATTCTCGCTCCTCCTGCACCTTGCTCATGTACTTGAGAGCCGGTGCCTATACGGCGGAAGGTGCATCCGCCAATATTCACGTTTCTTGTCCCCTCCTGTTCCCAGAAAAGACACAGCACTCACCGGGGATAGTCTCCAACTTCATTGAGACTCTTCAATGCACCAGACGTGTTTTGGCAGTCACCTTACTCAAGGAATATACAACATGGATGATTTTACCTCCCATGTGGGTTTCTTCTACACCTAGGATCCCATTTTTCTATTTTTCCCTTTTCTGTATCCTTTCTTTTTTGCATCACACAGGTGACTTTATGCACCCTCATGCATGGGTGACTTTTTGCACCCTGGCATAGGACCTTTGTCATCCTGTTGTTTCAATTATGAGTATAAGGTGCGCGAACACTGGACCTTAATTAGCTCCTTGGTCCCCCTTCTCAACGACTACAACCCAGTGATTGTACCCATGTGGAATGCTAACATGGATATTCAGTTTGTTGCTGACAACTCTATTGCTGTGGCTCGATATGTGACATCTTACATCACAAAAAAAGAACAGACTGAACTGAAAGAAATGTGGGAAGACATTTCACATGAAAAAAGTATATGTAAAAAATTATACAGTTTCAGTCTGAAGATGTTGTCGCATGGAAATTGGAGCATATGAATGTTCTGATCGGTATTCATCAGCAAGTCTCTATGCGAAATCAAGAACAATCATTTGGGTGAGTCTAGGTCTTGCTGCAACACGAAACCGAGTTTTAAAATCTGTACAAGAAATTGAATATTTGGCGGAGAAAGAACCAAACAGTACAGATATTTTGAAGACAAACATGTTGGATACATACTATCCAAATAGAAGTACTCACCGTGAGAACACTTGTTTGTATGAAGTTCTGCAAAACTACAGTTATAAGAGGAACATCACAGAAGATATCAATAATGGAAAATATGCTGTCATTGGGTTTGAAGGATGTCTGGTGAAGCAGCACAAAGGCCATTTGATTAATCATCGAAAATTGAGTTGCGAAGTTCCAGGCAAACGAGAATTTACTATTTAGCTCTTTTGCAACTCTTTAAGCCATGGCGTACAGAAGAGGAACTACTTGGAGATTTTCTCTGTTATGAAGACTCTTTTAATGCAACCAAGGATACCATAGAATGTCCTGTTTTTCCAAATTATCTGCAAATGTTGAACGAAGAAATAGAGCAAGAAACCACAATTGCTGAAGAGATTGCTTGAGACAGTTCTCAAGACAGTCAGAGTTCTACTTCGTAGAGTCAAGATCCACTAGGAGCACCAATTATCCAAAATGAAGCTGCAACTGCCTTGGTTGAGGTGGAAAGAGCTATGGAACAAGCTCAAGAGGATGTAGTTAACTTAAAAGATTTGGTAAAGCAACTAAACGTTGAGCAGAAAAATATATATGACGAAGTCACAGAACAGATTGAACATGGATTCAGACATGAGAAAAAAGTGTGCTCATGTACATCGTTTAAGCCTGTCCGACTGTACGTAAGTGGAGAAGCGGGAACAGGAAAAAGTTTTCTGATTAAAGCCATTGCAACTTATTTGCAGAAAAAGACTGATTCACCGCTGTCTTGTGTTGTAACTGCTCCAACTGGTCTGGCAGCACATAACATTAAAGGGATTACTCTACATCGTTTACTGATGCTGCCAGTTGAGCATGATAATAAATTGCATTACAACAAGCTATCTGGAGATGCGTGTTCTGAAGTTTCCAGAGTCCTGAAGAAAATGAAACTTCTTATCATTGATAAAGTAAGCATGGTTTCAAATCTAATGCTTGCTTTTGGACATTTGAGAATGCAAGACATTCTTAGAACAGAGTATGATGTGTTATTTGGAGGAAAACACATTATTGTTTTTGGAGATCTACTGCAGTTGACTCCAGTAAAAGGACAATCAGTGTTTAAAAGGCTCACGCATGAAGATACCAGGAAGTCCCTTGGAAACATTGGAAATGTTAATATATGGTTACATTTTAAATATGCTGAACTGCTTCAAAATATGCGACAGGCAAAGGATGAAGATTATAAAAATATTCTACAAGATGTAAGAATCGGAAAAGTAAGTGAGCTTGGGAAAGAAGCTTTACATGCTCGATTAATTTCAAATTTGTATCCAAATGAAAACATTCTTCCAGAGAATATTTATTAAAAAATTACTGAGAAGAAATCTGGAATATGTTTGATGCCAACTCCGCAAGAATGTTCCATCTTCAACAACAAAATGTTAAAGTTAGAAAATGAAGAGATTGTGAAACTGGAAGCAATAGATAACATAGAGCGTATGGGTACAACAATTGTTTTGTCAGAAAATTTGAAAACAAAATTGGATTCATTAGAGAAAAGTATATCTAAAACAGCTGGTTTTGAAAAGACTCTAAATGTGTGTTTAAATTGTCGTATCATTTTGAGAAGGAATTTAAATGATGAAAGAGGTCTGGTACATGGAGCAATGGGTCATGTTGTTGATTTTGTGATTTATAGAAATAGAGATGGAATTGAATTTTTTAAAATAAAATTTGATGGCATTGAGCAAGTACAACAAATCAGTCGTTGTTCTGCTAGATTTTTGCTTGTAAAATACCTATATGTTTGCCGAAAACAGTTTCCTGTTTGTTTGGCATATACGGTGACAATTCATAATTCTCAATGTTTAAGTGTAGATAGTACTTTAGTGAACATTGGAAGTTCTGTGTTCAAAGAGTGTATGGCATATGTGGCATTATCACGAGTCAGAACTTTATCAGGATTGTACTTGATTGAGTGTGATGAGACAAAGATTTGTGCAGATCTAGATAGTGTTAAAGAATACAATAGGTTAAGAAGAGAGTATGCTCCACATTTGCCTCAATATCCTCTGTTTGAAAAACGTGTGGTAGGCCGAAAAAGAAGAAATGAGAATAATTGCAGTGAGGTAGTAGCAAAAACACAAAAAGTAGATGAAAATGTAATTGAAAACAGAAAGAAAAAGTATTCTGATGAAAATGCTGTTGGATTTCAGTTTGAAAACAGTTCTGGTGTCAACTGCTATGCTAATGTAGTGGTTAATGTTGTTGTTTTTTTTCTTCAAACTTTACAAGAACAGATTGTTGAAAATCGGGATCAAAGATTGTGTGGTTTGTTGAATTCTGTGTTTGAGAAATGTAGCAGTGATAGAGCAAAAATAGAAAGTGTAACAGAAATTCGAAATATTTTAGACATGTGTTCTGGTCAAGATACATTTTCACAGAACATTCAGCAGGATTGTCAGGAATTTTTAATGTATATGTTTGGTGTTTTGGAAGATGAAGGTGTAGATGTAGAAAATCTTTTTAGCCTTTCTTATCAATGGCAGCATGACTGCCACAATTGTAGTTCATCAAGTAATACTAGAATAGACACTGAAAGATTTATATATTTGACTTTACCAGACTGCAAATCAGTGTCATTTAATAATCTAGTTAAAGCAGCTGATCATAATATGGTGTGTACCCAATGTAAGTGTCCAATGCTGTCCACATTATTTATACAAACTTATGGTCAGTATGTCATTTTAGTTTTCCACTGATGTAGACCTGATGGAACTAAATTGACAACTTGTATCAAAAATGTTGTGGCTTCTCAGTTATCAATTTCAGGAAGAACCTTTACAACTTGTAATGGCCGGATTTTCCGCTTAGATGGGATCAGCCCCTAGGGGCCCCTATAACTCAGCCTAAACGTACTCACCTCCCTCCTTAGAACGTATTCACAATGGATATGGATAGATATATGTATATACAGGTCGTACCTAAGGATGGGGAAATAGCAATACACATGCATGGATTTTCTACGATATCTTATTCACATCAGTTAGTCTCGCGGCCACTCCGACCCAGACTGATCTACCCCAGGGCAGATATGACACACAATCCGGTGCGTCTACACATGGGCCTGCAGAACCCAATGCTCTCCTTTCCAAACGGTTCGCAATCCGGCAAACCTACACGCCAGTCATCCCCCCTGACGCTCTCACTTATGCAAGCCACAATCCTGTGGGTATCCACGCTGGTAATCCTACCCAACGTTCTCACTAACGCCGCATATCAACGACGACCACATTCCTATGAGCACTTATCGGGACAATTTCTCCTTTGTCTACTTGGGATAAAACTATAATAATGGAATTTGATATGATTTCCAAATAGTTTAATGTGCCTACTATCCTTGGCATCGAAGGTCCACGTTACTCCCTATTTGTGTGATCACCTCTTACCTGATTGGGATTACTCGTCCATTCATATAAATGGAAATCGCCTAGAAATGCTGTTTACCAGGATTGAACAAGAATACCAGGCACACGTTAGTTCACTAAGAACTAGGGTATTTATTGACAATGAACATACATCACAATACTATGCAACATAATTTCCGCAAAGAAAAGGTAAAGGTTAGAATGCGCGCTTATAGTGGAAAGGGCAGAGGTCACCTTATTAACGTGAAGTCGGGACTCGGCAGTCATCTAGGTTCCCTTCTCGTCTCTGTGTCCTGGCTCGCCTCGCAGTCACACCCCAGCCGTCACAAGTACACGTCTGCACCGCTAGGCTCAACCTCGTCTGCTTCCCTCCAGGCCACTGGAACCTTGCTGGTTATTAACCACCGTCTCTCTCTCTCTCTGTTTTAGTGCGCTCCGCGATAATTCTCCTTCAGTCTTTCTCAGAGAGTTTCGGTCTTAAATCTTTCTCGGACTTCAAAGATGGCGACTGTCCGCCATGAAATAATTAATGGCAGAGATGCTAACGGCTAGATGCCGCCTACGAACTAACTGACGACCGACTAACACATTCGCTAATATCAAAGCCCGTTCCTTCATGGAAAGTTACGGTCAGCCACCTGCCGCCCACCAAATTCTTGTACCTCCCCGTACCAAGGACACGTTCCCAGCCGGCCGGCCTGAAGTTGTGTCTTTGGAGTGGAGAAAAATACATTCCTTCGATAAGGGCCAGCCTGAGCCGGTTCTCTCCAAGCGAACAACAGCTTGAAACTAAAACACTACACTTGACCTAGAAGGCCTCTCGAGCTACCAGGCAGAGAGCAAGATGGAGTCTGTCTCGTTTAAGGCCTACAGGGCCCGCAATATGCGTAACTCCATGGAAAATATCCTAACACTTTAGCAAATGGACAAATCATGATTAATACTTATGTATCTATCCCCTAACTTAAATTCATAAGCCCTACACTAAGGAAAGGGACACGAAAATACTCTACTATATAAAAGGCAGGGATCCTGTCTATAGTCCTAATCCCTATGCTATGGGGGTGATAGACTGGAGTCACTCTCCATCATTCTCCCTCTTAAAGGAGCCAGAAAAGGGCAGCCATTACATTACACCCCTTGACTCCAGTCTATAAACCACAAACTAAATAGAACTCACATCAGTAGAAGAATAATAGGAAACAAAATTAACTGACCTATGTCTCTTGCTAAGTCTACAAAATTGAAGCAGGGAAGGAATGCACTGAATAAAGCAACAAATAGCTATTAAAACACAAATGGCAACGATAACTCCCCCTAAAATCTGTCGTAAAGAATGTAAGTCAGGTAACCAATTAAAGAGCCAGTCAAAGAAACCCTGATCTATGTGTTGTCTAATTTCTGCAGTCAAGTCGTGGAGTTTGTCAATATGGGCTTGGATTGATTTAGAATGGTCGGACAAGGTAAAACAGCATAGGCCCTCAAAATCAGAACATTCATGTCCATGTTTTAACAAAAGATAATCAATAGCATCGCGATTCTGCAAAATAGCTCTACGTTCACCTTTGGCATCTAATAAAAGATCAGATAAAACAGTAGAGGTTTGATTGATGGACTTAACCATCCAGAAGGCCATCTTGCCGATTGTTTTGGCATTATAGACGGCCAATGCGGGCACTCCAATAATAGAAAAAGCTAAACCAAGATATTCCGATTTAGAGTAAAGATGGACAGAGGAATCACAGTCCTCATGCAATGACATTGAATCACGTACCATACGGGAATGTGAATTAGGATGTGAGGAAAACATTAATAAACTCAATCTAGTGATGGCACATAGGCCACCAGAAATATTTGCAGGAATATAAGGCCAGGATGAATTCCCGCAAGAAAAGAGCCATCCAGATGGCAATAACATGGAACGATAATAACTAGGGGCTACTAATAAACGTTGACATGTCATATTATTCTTCACAGAGAGACAAGAATTCGGAAGTCTCTTTAAACACAGCAATCGTTGATGAGCTGAAAAAGAAGTTGCAGCCTGTATCTTCAGTCTAATACATTCGGTGATAGCTTTAGGATCACATGTCATTATAAAACATAGGTCTCCAGGGGTAATGTTAAAAGTAGTAATCCGGGAATGAATAGGGATATCGAGGTCTGGAAGAGCAGTACATAAGGGACAAAATTCGTGGGCCGCAAAATCGCCCAGGATAACATTTGGTAGGGCATTCGAGATATTAAAAATATGTCGCAAAGTCTAGGTGGATGCTGGGACGGCGACGAAACATGTCGCTAAAATGTCAGTCACAGACCTCATTGGTGTAAGACAGAAATGTGGAGAGTTCGTCACTCTCTTTGCGAGTGTTATCCAGAAATTAGAGGACGTAGTCCACGCAGAACGCGGAACTCGGATTCTTCCATCAACCGGCGTCGGTGAATCCTCTCCTCTCCCGGCGTAGCAGGCCAAAAAGAGTCCAACGCCGACACATCCTGCAGCAGCAGTCCAGAGAATGATCTGAAAGAATACAAATACAGGCCTTAATCATTCTCGTAAGTAACATTTATCAGCTGGGACAGCTTCCCAGCCATCTTTCCCTGGCTTCATCACCAAAACGGTGTTGTCATGACCGGTCGCAATAATATCAGCCTGTTCAGGAGGATTTTTAGGCGATTGCACCCATATTTTAGCTCCAGGAAGATCAGATGATCCGAAGCCTTTTTGTCCTCACACAGTTAGCAACGTTGGGGCAGGGCCTTTCTTGATCTCACCACTGAAGACAGGCATAATCAGTAACTGAGCAACACGGTCAGACTTTTTGATGAATAAATCAGTCTCACTGCTATTAAGCAAGAGAACTTTAATCTCTCCCTGATAGTCACTGTCAATTACTCCTCCGAGCACTTGAATACCTTTCAGGGCCAGGCCTGATCTGGGGGCAATTAATCCAAAACTACCGGCAGGTATACAGACACCAATGCCAGTTTCAACAATGATTCGGTCTTTTCCTGGTAAGTTTGCGTCTTTTAAAGCATGCAGGTCTAGGCCTGCGGAACCTGGGGTCGCTCTACATGGAGCCAAAGCACCGGGGGTAATTTCCCAATACATGACAGTGTTGGATAGAGAATTAGGCTTTACATCAACATTTGGAGGAAACAAACGCATCAACGGGGATTCAGCATGTAACAAAGGGCGATTATTTAAAATCAATAGAGCTTGAAACAAAACATCCTTCCAATTCTTATATCGGTCATCAGTCAATTTACGTAATTGTTCTTTTAACAAACCATTCATTCTCTCAATCAGTCCCGAAGCCTGTGGATAATATGGAATGTGAAACACCCAATCAATATTATTACTCACACAGAATTCCTGTACCAATCTTCCACGAAAGTGGGATGCATTATCAGATTGAATTTGGAATGGGACACCATAGTACAGAATAAGCAGCTCCAGGGTTTTAATGGTATTCACTTGGGTAGCGTTCTGACAGGGGAAAGCGACCAGAAGGCCACTATAAGTGTCAACAACTGTACAAATATACTGACAATTTCTGCTCATAGGGAGCGGACCAATATAGTCAATTTGCCAAATTTGAGCGGGCAATTTTCCTCGATGTAAGTGGCCTCGAACAATTTGAGGCACCTCCTTTTTTCTAGAATGCTGACAAATGGGACAATGTAGAATGGCATCTTTAATTAAAGAAAAAGGAATATGAATTCCCCTATCGGCAGCCCACCTGCTAGTGGCCTTTTCTCCAAAATGTCCCGCTTTCTGGTGGGCCCACTTCGCCAATCCCGCCAAATCAGAATCTTGCATGTCCACCACTGCCTCAGCAATTTTAGATTTCTCATCTGCAATGTTATGAAAAAATTTATCAAGGGAGTCAATTGGAGTGTGAGCATCCACGTGAAAGATTGTCACAGTACTCTGCGGGAGCAACTCCCAAATTTCTTGCCATAATTCTTTCCCCACAATTCTTTTGAATGCAATTCCCAATTATGAGAATGCCATGTTGGTAACCATACCGCCAGTCCATTCGCAGTGGACCAGGAATCAGTGAAAATATGACATGTGCCAGGCAATTCCTGTTTCAAAACCTGGTAAACTGCATAGAGTTCAGCATACTGACTACTCTTACCATCACCAGTTGTACTCAATAATTTCTGCGTGATTGGATTGTAGGAAACAGCCTTCCAATGCTTTTTCTCACCGATGAACTTCGCTGAACCATCCGTAAACCACACATGTTTTCTATCCTCCGCGGACAGATCATCAAATGATTTACCCCACTTAACAGGAGACTCCTGCACTACGGGTACGGAACAATCGCTTCCAGTCTCACTGGAGGGCGCCTGCGCCACTCGCTCATGTAAAACCGCCACACCTTTCGGACCCACACGTGCCCTGTCCTGAATGTACCATTTCCATTTAATCACACTCGCCTCTTGAGCATGTCCAATTCGATGGGATTTCGGTGAACTCAAAACCCACTGCATAATGGGAATTTCAGGCCTCAAAATCACAGCATGGCCTAGAGTCAGTTGCTCGGTATCCACCAGAGCCCAATAACAAGCAAGTAATTGTTTCTCAAAGGGTGAGTAACGCTCACCAGCCTCAGGTAACCTTTTAGTCCAAAAACCCAATGGCACTCTTTGTCTGCCCTGCTTTTGCCACCGGCTCCAATTGGCATACAGACCTTCCACGGACACATTCAAGTCCACATCACCTTCACCCACCGGCCACAAATCCAAAGCATACTGAATTGCTTCTTTTGCCAAATTAAAAGCATTCTGTTGAGACTCACCCCATTCAAACACATTCTTTTTACGAGTGACTCGATATAATGGAGCCAGAATCTGACTCAGATGGGGAATATGCTGACGCCAAAAGCCAAACAAACCAATGAAACATTGAGCCTCTTTCCTATTCCTTGGGACTGCAAAATCAAGTATTTTTCGCTTCACCTGTGGGATCACTTCTCTGTGACCTTCATGCCAATTAATTCCTAAAAATTTCACATTTTGGGATGGACTCTGTAATTTATCAGGATTAATTTCCCAACCTTTTGCTCGCAAACAGTCAAGGATTTGATCCAAATGGGACTGTACCTGGTCTTGCGTTTCACCTTGAATCAAAATGTCGTCAATATAATGACACACCTGAACTTGAGGATTCGTGGGCACTTCAGACAAATGCTCTGCCACCAGCCGGTGACAGATCGTAGGACTGTGCACATAGCCTTGAGGAAGACTCCGGAACGTCATTTGACGTCCATTCCACGTAAAACTGAATTGTTCCTGACATTCAGGGGCAATCGGAATTGAAAAGAAAGCATTAGCAATATCAATAGAAGCATACCATGTACCTGGATGCTTTTGAATTCTCTGAATCAAAGTGACAATGTCTGGTACCGCAACAGTCAATTTAGGTGTATGTTTATTCAATTCTCGATAATCAACAGTCATGCGCCAAGAATTATCACTTTTGCGCACGGGCCAGACGGGATTATTCCAAGCAGAAGTGACCGGAGTTATAACTCCCGCGTCAACCAAATCCTGAATTGTAGCAGTAATTTCTTCATGCCCACCTGGGATACGATATTGCTTTTGAGAAACCACCTTCGTGGCTAAAGGAATTTTAATAGGTGGCATTCGCAAACGGCCAACCCGTACGGGTCTGGTCGAAATGTACTGTCCAGTTCCAAATTGATAACAACCATCATCCAAATGCAAAGTCATTCCTTTCAAAATGTCAATTCCAATTATATATTCCAAAAGTGGCACAACTAACACAGAGTATTCTCTACGAGGAATTCTACCAATTTTAATTTCAAGTGCAGTTTGAACTGCGGGTGTTTCTTTACCACCCAAACCAGTAATCGTGAAAAACTGTCCTTTAAATTTCTTCGATGTACCATGAATTAAAGTGGCCTCCGCCCCAGTATCAACTAATGCTCGGGCCCTTTGGATATTACGATGTTTCCAAAAAATCTCAATATCTACATAGGGTCTGTTGTCTCTGTGAGCCCACTTGTGTACTGGAGCTTGACCTATTTCCTAGTCATTGTTCCTGCGTTCTGTCAACCAAGACAAATCAGGGTAAATGCTCTCAGTTTTCTTCGGTATCAAAATGTCTTGTTCATATCCGTCTCCAGTACGAAACAGATTATTGTCATGTTCAAAAAATTGTGAATTACGGTCAGAAAGTCTGTTACGATCCTCCCTTCTTCTCATTTCAGGGGAATAACTCCTCTCCTCTCTATATCGGTTTGAAACACGATCATCTCTCCCCCTTTCATGTTCATCCTCTCTCCCCCTCTCGCCATTACGATGAGGGGATGCATCACGTTCACAGCGCCGACCATCACGGCGATCAGAATTCACACGTCGTCTCTCATCACCACTGTCATCCGAACCACGGTCATACTCATTCTTTCGCACACGTCGGGCACCCTCCTTCCGATCCAAACCACGCTTACGAAACATGTCCCATAAGCGATTATTAGGCTCACCGTCAATGTCCTCCCTTTTGACACCATCAGCAATAAGAGCAAGAAACATGTCACGTCTAGAGAACTTATAGTCTCCACCAGTACGACCCTCAGGTCGAGATTGTCTTTCAGGTTTAAACCACTCACCCAGCTCACCAAGCTGTCGAACAGACTCAAGCACAGCAGACAAAGGATTGCCAGTTTGATTAATCAACAAAGTCATCATAACCTGCTTGTAAGCAACAGGCGAAGAACGGATAATTCTATTGCGCACAGAAGATGTTAAAAGACCATCCAACAATCTATCAGAAGTACTAAGAAAGATAGCGTTTTTCATGACCTCCTCCTTCAAACGTTGCGACGCATTGCGCAAAGTGTACCATGGTTTATCATTAATAGGCCAGTCAGATTCAGTAGGATATTTGTTGTTGCAGCCTTCGGACGCAAGCTGGAGCAAAGTAATTTGACCAGCACCATTATAGTTCCGAAAATGATCTTGAATAGTGGAATCAGAACTCAAAGAACAAAAACGTAAGCAATCAACAGCATCAAGCATAATACCGGCAGCGCCGAGTTCATAAAGGCGCACCATCCAGGAAAGCAAGGCCTCACCAGGCCGTTGTCGAAATCGTTGTAAAATGTCACTAACCTCCTGTTGAGTAAAATCTTCAATACAATCCAAAGCAATACCAGCTGGATTACCAGGGGCTTGTTGTAATTTACGTCTAAACACAGGGTGAGCAGAAACCTCAGGAAGAGCTTCCGAGGAAGCCCGCATCTTAGATTTAGAAGAACAATCGGGGCAAGATACGTCATCCAAATGGGAAGAACATGCACGGTTGCTATGAGGAACCGTATCAGTATAAGAAGCAGATTTACAGTCACGTCCGGAGTGAGAAGATTCGCGCTTGTCACCCTCTTCAGCCGAGGAGTCTGAAGCATTTGAATCCCAGATATTACCATCCCACTCATCAGGGTTCCAATCCATTCCGGCTTTTGCTACAACCAGACGCACTTTCCGTGTCGATACACGACCACGACGATGTTTGTACTTATATCGTGCAATGCGGACCGCAGCTCTTTCGGCTATGGTCTGATATGTTTCAAGTTTGTCGGCAAGCAATTTATTTTGACAACGCAAAAGAGTATGCACATTTTGCAACTCGACACACTGTCCTTCCATGTCCTTAAATTGTCTTTGTAGCAGAACAAATCTTTCATGAAGTATCCTGTACGCATTAAGAACAATCCAACCTCTGCGTCCTAAAATAGGAAGCTCATCACCCTTCACTACTGGTGCCTTCTGTAAGCACGATACCACATCGGCAGGCTCCGCCTGCTCCAAACAAGTAGACCAATTTTCACTCAAACCAGTAGAATCGGCCCATTCACGGGCCAAAGCCTCGTAAGGTGTACACTCCCAGCCGGGAATCTGAATCGGTAACTTGAAAACTGACGGCGATTTTTTCGCAAACATATTGACACGCAAAAATTATATACACAATTGTACACAAAATTTTATACGTACAAGCCGAGCGCAAACCAACAAGATCAAAACAATACAGCGCACACAGGCTTCGTAAACAGTTCGTGACGCCAGATGTAATGGCCAGATTTTCCGCTTAGATGGGATCAGCCCCTAGGGGCCCCTATAACCCAGCCAAAACGTACTCACCTCCCTCCTTAGAACGTATTCACAATGGATATGGATAGATATATGTATATACAGGTCGTACCTAAGGATGGGGAAATAGCAATACACATGCATGGATTTTCTACGATATCTTATTCACATCAGTTAGTCTCGCGGCCACTCCGACCCAGACTGATCTACCACAGGGCAGATATGACACACAATCTGGTGCGTCTACACATGGGCCTGCAGAACCCAATGCTCTCCTTTCCAAACGGTTCACAATCCGGCAAACCTACACGCCAGTCATCCCCCCTGACGCTCTCACTTATGCAAGCCACAATCCTGTGGGTATCCACGCTGGTAATCCTACCCAACGTTCTCACTAACGCCGCATATCAACGACGACCACATTCCTATGAGCACTTACCGGGACAATTTCTCCTTTGTCTACTTGGGATAAAACTATAATAATGGAATTTGATATGATTTCCAAATAGTTTAATGTGCCTACTATCCTTGGCATCGAAGGTCCACGTTACTCCCTATTTGTGTGATCACCTCTTACCTGATTGGGATTACTCGTCCATTCATATAAATGGAAATCGCCTAGAAATGCTGTTTACCAGGATTGAACAAGAATACCAGGCACACGTTAGTTCACTAAGAACTAGGGTATTTATTGACAATGAACATACATCACAATACTATGCAACATAATTTCTGCAAAGAAAAGGTAAAGGTTAGAATGCGCGCTTATAGTGGAAAGGGCAGAGGTCACCTTATTAACGTGAAGTCGGGACTCGGCAGTCATCTAGGTTCCCTTCTCGTCTCTGTGTCCTGGCTCGCCTCGCAGTCACACCCCAGCCGTCACAAGTACACGTCTGCACCGCTAGGCTCAACCTCGTCTGCTTCCCTCCAGGCCACTGGAACCTTGCTGGTTATTAACCACCGTCTCTCTCTCTCTCTGTTTTAGTGCGCCCAGCGCTAATTCTCCTTCAATCTTTCTCAGAGAGTTTCGGTCTTAAATCTTTCTCGGACTTCAAAGATGGCGACTGTCCACCATGAAATAATTAATGGCAGAGATGCTAATGGCTAGATGCCGCCTACGAACTAACTGACGACCGACTAACACCTTCGCTAATATCAAAGCCCGTTCCTTCATGGAAAGTTACGGTCAGCCACCTGCCGCCCACCAAATTCTTGTACCTCCCCGTACCAAGGACACGTTCCCAGCCGGCCGGCCTGAAGTTGTGTCTTCGGAGTGGAGAAAAATACATTCCTTTGATAAGGGCCAGCCTGAGCCGGTTCTCTCCAAGCGAACAACAGCTTGAAACTAAAACACTACACTTGACCTAGAAGGCCTCTCGAGCTACCAGGCAGAGAGCAAGATGGAGTCTGTCTCGTTTAAGGCCTACATGGCCCGCAATATGCGTAACTCCATGGAAAATATCCTAACACTTTAGCAAATGGGCAAATCATGATTAATACTTATGTATCTATCCCCTAACTTAAATTCATAAGCCCTACACTAAGGAAAGGGACACGAAAATACTCTACTATATAAAAGGCAGGGATCCTGTCTATAGTCCTAATCCCTATGCTATGGGGGTGATAGACTGGAGTCACTCTCCATCATTCTCCCTCTTAAAGGAGCCAGAAAAGGGCAGCCATTACACAACTGTAGCTATTATTTATCATGACGGTCCTTCGACAACATCAGGACATTATACATGCTACTTAAAATGTCAAAAAGGTTGGAGTTACTGCAATGATTCTCATTTGACTTATAAACAGCGTTTGCCTTTTGACTTAAAAAATTCTTACCTAGTGTTTTTAGAACCAAAGTTTTAGTAAAGGTAATTGGCCTTTGAAGACGGGAGCAGTTAATAAAAGTTAGTTAGTTAGTTAGTCTAATGTTTAAAATTATTTATCTCATATATGTACTGTAAGTGAATCTCATAGTAAGTGATATCAGTTTTATAGGAAATGTTGAACATGAGTGATCAAAAAAGAGAATATGCATTTTTAAACATTGTGAAAATGTCATATGAGCTTTTAGAGAAAATTCAAAATATACTCATATGTCTGACACTATTTGGCTGTAAGGAAAGTTCAAGGTATGAGTAATAAGTCATAAGTTAACACAAGGAGGAAAATGAAAACGTTGAGAATTATTTCAGATGTTCTTAGATCTTTTTTCATGGAAAGTCGATGAAATGGAAGTTTTAGAGAACAGCAAAGTATTTTCCTACGAAAAGGACCTTCACTATCTACTATTTGGCCTCAAGGAAAAGTAAGTGAATCAAAGATTAGTGTTCATATATGATTTGTAAGTTTATATGGGTTTTTTGAAACACAATCTTTTAGATTGTGTTTTTTCCCGCTGTTATATGATGAAGAGTTTGAACTCACTGTTTTAAGTGAAAATCAATATATTCTGAGAATAGCAAAAATAAACTATGTAACATGTTGTATAAGTTATTCTATAGTTTGCATTGTGTAATTTATATTGTATTCCCATTGTCTCACACTCATTTTCCTTTTTCCACCCTTTTTCAGCTCTCTTTACTCACTTACACTGCCTTTCTTTCACTTTGTTTCATCGCTGTTTCTTTACTCCACTTCTTTCACAACTCCTCAATCCAATTTCAACTGTCTGCATTTCCTCTCTCCCTTGCACCACTTTTCAGCTTTCTCACATTCTCGCAGTACCACTGTTTTAGTTCTCTTCGCCTCTCTTTCCTTCTTTTGCACCTTTTCTCTTTTTCCTTTCTTCACTCAGTGTACTGCACTTCACTCAGTCCTTCCCTTTGTCTTTCTGTGTACTTACTTCCTCACTCCTTTTTCCTCTATCGTTCTATATAAACCTCATTCCTTTCATCCTTCACTCTGTGACTCCCCTTCACTGACTCTCAGTTACTATTTTTGAATATGTGTTTGAAGGGTTACTTTACAGTGAAAGGAGGTCTGTCACTCTGTCACAAGGATGCTTTCATAGGTGATGTCATGAGTGATGTCACTGACCATGTCATGAGTTCATTGCAGGCGCGCAAGTTATAGTGAGTCCAACTAACTATAACGTGGACTCACTATAACTTGCGCGCCTGCAATGCACTGCTGATGATGTCATATATTACATCACTCATGACATGGTCAGTGACATCATTCATGACATCACTGATGACACCATCCAGTGAATGTGTGTCTTTCTGAAAAATAAATATGTTTTATATATGTATTTGTAAAGGTGGATGGAAGAATACATGTTTAAATACGTGTCTAAATGGATCTTTTAAAAAAAAAAATTGATTGATTAACTGGCTTATTAAGTGTATCTTCGTGAATACAGTGAATATATTACCTACTGGCTGTCGCCAGTAGGTATGTATAGTTAGGATTTTTTCCCTATGGGATTTTTGAAAATTCTATGTCTAATAACTTTGGCGTTTGTGGACGGAATCGGCTGAAATTTTCAGGAAAATGCCACATTGTGTTTCGGAGCAGCCCTTGAAAATTTGGGGGGGTTTCGTCAAGGGGGGGGCCGAGAAAAAAGGGGGGTCCCAAAACGCGTTTTTCCCATGTTAATTTCCATAGGGCGGTTGGCCTCACTTTTACCTCGAACGGCTGAATGGATTTGCACGAAACTTGGCAAAATTGTAGGGACTGTTAGCCCGATGTGCCTTTGCTAGGTCTCAATATATGTGCTCCAGTGGATTTTGAGAAAATAACGTTCAAAACAAGATATATATCTGTAACAGCGCTCCGGGCTGCGCTCCGGTCCGCTTACTTTTCGCGAAACGGAACTTTGCGATGCGAAACTGATTGGCTTTCCAGTGTCTGTCAACATTCTAAACAGTCCGGAGCGGCCGCCATCTTATCTCTCGGTAGGATCGAGAGAGAAGAAGAGGTGAAAAACTAAGGGGGAATTTAATGAAAGGGGGCAAGGTAGACCCCTCTTGACCCCCTAGGAATGATGTTGGGGTTATTAAAGGGTCCCATGGGGAAAATAAAAAAAAAATTGATTTTTCACGGTAGAAGCGCTTCCCGGGCCGCGAACTGGGCTGCAAACTGGTAGCGAAACGGGAATTCGCCATTTTGTGTTTCGTTTTAATTAAATTACTAGGTATAAGGGGGTGCGGGAGATGTAGCCTGATCCCTTATGTTTTCTGAGGGTGGCTGAGGAGGCTCATATATGTTGATACATGTCTTCCAGCGGCTGTGCGTGACCGTTTTTTTTTTTTTTTTGCTGCGTGACGTCTGTTAACGTTCAATTCGATGGAAATCAGGAAGTGTTGACCGCCAAGTTGTCACTGCGATTAAATATTTTGTTATAAATGAATCCTTATTGATAAACATTGTCTGCGCCATCTTGCCTTTTTTCCAATGCCACAATTTTGTTGTGCACGGCAGCCATTTTAGATGCCTTGACCAGACCCACTCTCTACACGCCGTCGATTCTCAGCACGGCTCCCCACCCTCGCAAGCATCTCCCCCCCGCACTGTTCACCCCCGCTCTCTCTCTCATGCATGGGCCATAAACTTCCCCCCATCTGTGCTGCTCTTTCCTGAGAATCACACCCTGTGCCCGCCCGACACCTCCCTTTCACCCTATTCACTACCGCACCCTCTGACACTCCTCTTCCTCTGTGTCCGATTGTCCAGGCCGGTCCCAGGCTATCACCTAGCCCTGCGGATGTAGTTTATGGCCCTAGCTGTAGAGAATCCAGACATGCCAACCCTCCCGATTCAGGCATGAGACTACCGATTTCAGTGCTAGTCTCCCGCCTCCCGATTCCTGCAAGCAAAAACCCGATTCCTCAGGGGTTTCAGCTGACAGGGCTTGGTATTGTGTTACGTGCTAATTCTTCCAGGAAACGTCAGAGGGCCGATGCAGGGGCTCTAGAAGGGGTGATAAACCATTTAAGCCTCATTAACAAGTACATGGTCTTTTAAAGATCTGTGAAGTACTCGGGGCGGCGGTGTGTGTGTGCCCTCTTTCAGGAGCGGGCGGGGGGGGGCACTGCCAGCAACTTGCCAGGCCAGGCAGTGTTCAACACTTGCATCACCCTTTCTCTGCCTGCTATTGCGCTCCATGCTTCGGAAAGGTAAGAAAAAGAACGTGCATTTGAGTTTGAAATGTCCGATCCTGTAGCAGCACACTTCCAAAGCCCACACATGACAATAACCCGATTCAAGGCCCCATTCACCCGATTTTTTAAAAATATATAGCACACCAACAAAGTAGTAGGATTATAAAACTTTATTAACTTATAAATATATAGAACGCAACAAAAACTGTAAATACATTTAAACATTTTTTGGAAAAAAGAAGCAACAATGGTCAGTAGCTGTCTTTTGTGCGAATAGTCCCAAGGCAGCACAACGTGCTGAGTTCTGGACGGCACCCAGGTGATGTCCCCTGGGTGCCGCACTGGTTTTTGGTATCCTACAATGCAGCTCAGAAAAACAGCGTGGGGCGCCCCGGGGGGTGCGCGGGGAGGCCTCGTCAGTAGCGGTCTGTTGTGCGAATAGTCCCAAGGCAGCAGAACGCGCTGAGATGTGGATGGCACCCAGGTGATGTCCAGTAAGTTGCCGCACTGGTTTTGGTATCCTACAATGCTGCTCCGAAAAACGGCGTTGGGCGCCCCGGGGGGGGCGTGGGGGAGGTGGCGTGAACGGGCCTCCCCAGGTGGAGGCTCGTCTGCTGTACTGGGGCACCCCTTTACCGTTTCAGTTGCCATTCCGCCCGCTTTTGCTACACTGTTCCTCATCCTCCATTCAGCTGTTTATCGCCCGCTCTTGCGGCTACAGCGTCTCGCTCACCATGTATTTGAGTTGCGCCCACTCTTGCGGTGCAGCGATAGGCGGCTGCCATAGGACTCTTAAAATGGCAGACGGCTCTTCGGATTTGGGCCTGGTCCACTAAAATGGCCCTGGGACACCTTGGAACTCGGACGCTTGCCTGCTAGGGCTTGGGCTCCATTCTCGAAAGCGTCCCCTCAGCCGTGAAGATTCTACAAAAGTCTTGGGGGCCCTCGACTCCTGCAGGCTTCCGGTGGGGAGCGGCTGCATTATTGCTCGCGGAATGACCACGACGGAGCCACGAGATGGTGGTGCTTTCATGCTGACGCCAGCTTCAGTCTGAAACATCCAGAAACAAGGTGGGGCTTTCATCGTTTGGGAAAAAAAATGTTCTAAACCAATGAAAAGTGTTATTTTTGGTCATATGACCAAGCCTTCCATCATTAGGAAACCAAAAGTAAAATGAACCAATGAAAAGTTTTATAAACAAGTCACATGACCTGTTATGCGGCATAGGGCTACAAAAAGCATAGAAAATCCGTTGCCACGTGTGGCGGCGTCAGTAGCGGACCGATGTGCGAATAGGCCGAAGGCAGCACAACACGCCGAGATCCGGATTGCACCGAGTTGGTGTCCAGCAAGTTGCTGCACTGGTGTGGCTATCCTACAATGCTGCGCCGAAAGTCGGCGTGGGGCGCCCCGTTGGCCTGTGAGGTCTCGTCAGTCAGTGGGGGCTGTGCGTCTCCCCCAAGATGGAGGCTCCTCGGCTGCAGTGGGGCGCCCCTTAGCGTTTCACTCGCCGTCCAACTGAGTTGCGTCCGCACTTGCGGCTACAGTAGGCCGAAGGCAGCACAGCGCGCCGAGATCTGGATGGCACCGAGGTGGTGTCCAGCAAGTTGCCGCACTGGTGTGGCCATCCTACAATGCTGCGCCGAAAGATGGCGTGTCCAGCTGAGTTCCGGTCACTCTTGCGGTACAGTGACTCGAACGCGCCGAGATCCGGATGGCACCGAGGTGGTGTCCAGCAAGTTGCCGCACTGGTGTGGCCATCCTACAATGCTGCGCCGAAAGACGGCGTGTCCAGCTGAGTTCCGGTCACTCTTGCGGTACAGTGACTCGAACGCGCCGAGATCCGGATGGCACCGAGGTGGTGTCCAGCAAGTTGCCGCACTGGTGTGGCCATCCTACAATGATGCGCCGAAAGTCGGCGTGGGGTGCCCCGTTGGCTTATGAGGTGATGTCAGTAGTGGGGATTCTTTGTCGACCCTGCGGGAGTGCTCTGCTCTCTTCCGTCTGCCTGTTTGCACAGCGCCTTTTCCAGCCACTTCGCCGCCACGCCTCGCGGCCCCCGCTCCGTGGGAGCCGCTCGTAGGCGAGAGACTTTGTTGTTGTTGGGGATCCAGCCCCGGTCCAGGACGTGCTAGGAGCACCAACGCCACCTCAGGGACCGCACCACAGGACTGCAAGCACTGAGGCGGGACTGCGAGGACCAGCGTGCCCAGCGGCACTGATCGGCCGCAGCTGGTCCTCTTCCCGCCCCCTTCGCCTATCCTCTTGCCTGATAAGCAGTCACAGCAACGCGCACGCGGGACGCGCGCGGGGCAACGGCCGGGGCGAAGACCGGGCAAAGAGCGGGCCGTTTGAGGCTGTTCGAGTACGGCAGAGTCCGGCCTAGGCCCACCCCCCCTGGACGTTAAGAAGGCCATAGAAAATGCCATTAAGATCAGGGAAGGAACGTACTGTCCAAATTAATACCACCAAGGGCGTCGTTTCCGGACCCCTCGACGCTTTCATAACACGGGCCACTGGAATTCTGGAAAAGGAAATCACCATGGTTGAGAAAAGACTGTCAATAGACCTAATTAGTGGAAAGCGATCCTCACTGGGGGCCTTAGCCACATCTATCTCTCCTGCACCCTCTGCTCCCCATGCTGCCTTCAATTGTGTCCATACTACCTCTACGGACGCAATAGTCCATGTGGAAAACATTGGGGGTAGCCCAACAAGGGATACAACAAAGGAAGAAAGGAATAGTATAAATGCTTTCTAAGACACTCAGGGGGACGGGGAGGAGGATAATGACTCCGTGATTAGTGAGGAGCAGGATCTTAGCCAGCATTCTGGATCTCTTCTCCTCAATCAGTCCAACATGTCCAACCCTGTCGAAATTGTTAATCCCCCTATACCCAATCCTGGCCCCAATACTAAAAAGAGAAAGCGGGACTCCAGATTGTTAGGGGAAAGAGACTTAAAAACCAGTAAAGTAAACAAAGCCCAAGATGAAGGGGGACAGGGGCCCGAGCTCCACCTAAACCCCTTAATACCCTCTGTGCTTAATAACATGTTATGCCCTTCCCTTTCGGCTCTGGGCTCTTCAAGCACTTGTCCTATGTGCCTCAATAGTGACGAGGTTTTGTTGGCAAAAATGGAGGCCATGTTTAAAACATTACTCTTACCAGTCCTGGAGCGGACTAGGCTCATGACCTCTAAAATTGATAGTATGGAGGATTTGATTAATTCAAACCATACGATGCTTCAAACACTACTTGGTTCAAATAATACGGGTGCTATTAATACATCAGCATCCAGTAAGGCCACCAGTAACAACAATATGGAAAAGGGTAAAAATCTCCCTAACAAAACCAGAGGAACGAATAGCACCATACTTAAAGGGGGTCAAAAAATGAATACCACATCTACCACCTCTTCCAAATCAGGAGCTAGCACTCACACCCAGGTACCAAAGCCCCAATCGAAACCAGCGGCTAAACAAAATACTGGTGGGCGTCAAACTATGGGTCCTCCCACACAACCTACTTTAAATCATCCACCCCCAAGTACCTCAAGAGCCCAATGCACTGCCTCCACTAACCACAGGGAGGGGGGACGTAAAAGACCAAATATTCCCAGTGTTGATTTACCACCTGAAGCAGCCCTACACACCATCGTTTTGACAGGCGTAGCACCAATAAAACCGGGTGCAAGGGAGTCTTATAGTGACCTTCGCAATAAAGTCACTTTTTGGTTGAACAAAAATCGCCCGTTACCCCCCTCCATCCCCACGGAGATATTATATGTGAGGAGAGTAGATTGGGTGGGGCCGGAGGTAAAAGACTTAGAAGGAGATTGTATCCTTATCTCGTTTAAAGATTCATGGGTGGTAGATGCTATCAAACGAGAACCCAGGTTTGCAAGGCAGGGGGATGTACAAACACTAGCCTTATCATACTTTTATCCGCGCAGGCAAATCCCCTTTCAATCTTATCCTTTGTTTCGTAAAGGCCCTGCTGCAAGACATCCCCTGGCATTAACCCCGCTTGATTGCCAGCGTCCCTTTCTTTTTAATCACTTTGGCCCCCTCTCTGGCCTTGAAGCTATAGATTGACTCAACAATCCATCTAGTGAGTCTCTGATTGGTAGTGTAGTAGCCCAAGAGCCCATTGAACATAGTATGGTGTGCCCAATTCAAAACAACAATCGAGCAGATGGGGAAGGAGGTCAAACGTCTCTGTTAACTAGCCCTCTACCATACGCAGCTACTCAGGGGTCCTTGACCGAGGACAAAATCATAGTCCCAGTAGATCGCGCTAAGCACTTAGTGGCTAATGATGATACAGGGGCGTCTTATGGATCTGTACAGCCCTTACACCCTTTGTTGCCAGACAACCTGAAAGATCACTTGAAAATTTTGTCCTGGAACATATTAAGGCGCGCCTTGCGTCTACTGACTGGTCGAACTTTATGGACAATTATGATATTATCCTGTTGCAGGAAACATGGGCAACGGAGCCTGTTAATAAGTTGGGTTATATTAATTTCTTTAAACCCGCAATCAAAGGAGGCAAAGGGCGGGCCTCAGGTGGCTTGTTGATTTGGGTGAAGCAATCCCTGGGTTTCTATCCAATGGAATTCCCGGTGGAGAGTCAGGATCTCCTCTCCATCATAATAAACAAAGGGAACAAGCAAATCATGAACATTGTCAATATTTATGCTAGAGGTCTGTCTGGCGGTCGAAGCCCACCCCTGCTGAACTTTGTTGATCATATGATTACGAAAATGGACAGAGGCATTATTACCATTCTTGCTGGCGACCTAAATTGCACCATAGAACCTGTGCTCGATATGGGAGACACTTGGATTATGGCAGACGATTCGGTATGGGGTATCCCGGACTTACAAGTGGAGAAGAGGGCAAAAGCAACAGAGGCTGCAGTATCTTGGATGGCTTTTTGTTTACAAAATGGGTTCCGTGCATGTAACGGCCGCTCTGCCTCGGATATGAAAGGAAATTGTACTTTCGACAATGGGCAGAGGCAGAGCCGCATTGACTATATCTTACTGAACATGGAACATTGGTCTTTGCTAATAGACATGGCAGTATTACAGCGCCCGGAAAGTGACCACAACCCACTGTCGCTATCGTTGAAGATACCGGGTCTAAATAGACACGAGGAGCCATCTGCCACCTATACAGGGGACGCCCAACTTACCAATGACAGGAGGAGATTGAAGTGGTCACGGGTCATGGAAGACGAGTGCTTACTAGACAATATCAATGTTGTGGTGGAGAATGCGCTTAATGAAATGTCGCAAATAGACTTGACGGGGGTGGATATTGGATTAGCCAATAATGTGATGGGAGTCCATATTAATTTTTTGACCGTCTAAAAACTCTCCTATCCAAACCATGTGGGAGTGCTACTACTAAAACTAATCCTTTGCCCCAAAAATGGTACAACAAGAAATGTAGGGAGGCACATACAGCTCTCATTTCAGCCATTAAATCTCGGGATATGGTTGGAGTAAAAGCTGCAAGGCTCCATTACAAAAAAACTCTTAGAAAAGCTAAACGGGAGTGGGAGGATGAGTTCTGGTCAGACCTCCTGGAGGCATCTTCCACTAACAACCAGAAAAGGTTTTGGGATTTGGTTAAATGGGGTAAAAACGTAGACTCTTCTACCCCGGGAAATAATGTGCCCCTCGAGGATTGGGTATCATTCTATTCGGCCCAATTTAGAGCTGATGATGATGAAGCTACAAATCCCTTAGGAAATGCACCCTTGCTGACCCCACAAGGTGAAAAACTCACCTTTACAGTTGCTGTGGTTGAGCTGGCGCTGGCACTTACTCTCCGAGGTAAAGCCCCCGGTATGGATCTGATCCCGGCTGATTTATTTAAATCTAATCCCGCTTTGTGGCTCCCGTATATTACCAGGATAGCTAACACCTTGGCCCTTGGAGCTACAGTCCCGAAATCATGGAAAGGGGCCGAAATTGTTCCAATTTAAAAAAGGGTGATAAATCCATTCCAGGCAACTACCGCCCTATCAGTTTAATCGATTCGATTCAAAAGATAGTGGCACGCATGGTACTAGGACGGTTCCAGGGATGGATTGAAACAGAGAATATCTTGTCACCCATGCAGGCGGGCTTCAGATCAGGAATGAGCACCATAGATCAGGTTTTTAGATTCTGCCTGATCTATAGGAAGGAGGTGTGGTTGGGTGGCGGCACCATCTATGCTGCATTCATTGATCTGAAGTCTGCCTTCGATCTAGTGCCTAGGGACAGGCTATGGGGTGTGCTGAAAAATCTGGGGTGCCCATTAGAATTATTAGACCTCATTGTAAGACTCCATGAGGACAACTTTGCGAGGGTGAGGTGGGGGGGGTCAGGGAAAAGTGACGGAGACATTCCCCGTAACTCGAGGTGTCCGCCAGGGGTGTGTCCTGGCCCCAACCCTCTTCCTCCTTTTTATCGATCAAGTTGTTAAATTTTTCATGGATACCCCCACTGATGCACCAATGCTGGCTGGGATGAGGTTCCCCTTACTCATCTTCGCAGATGACACTTTAACCCTCTCAAAAACACGCAGCAGACTCCAGCGGGCTCTCGACCGCTTTGAGGAGTACTGTGCCATCAATAATTTGGTAGTCAATGTGGGGAAAACAAAATTTATGGTTTTTACAAAAAACCATACAGTCCGAAGTTCAGTGAAGTTGAATGGAGTAAACCTCGAACAGGTCGATACCATGACCTATTTAGGGGTTACCCTCGATAGTCGCGGACCAGATCAATATGCAACATCTTAAACTTGCTAGGCTGACTGGTTGCCTCATCAAAGAGCAGAAGGAATCAATTACAAAACGGGTCCTACCGGCCCTTAAGATCTATGATGTTAAAATCTCTACAGCCATCTTATATGGCGCGGATCTGTGGGGCCACATGGACTTGCTTAATCTGCCCTCGATTCCCCTCTGTTTGGACCTTGGTTCCCCACCTATTAATGAGATGGCAAGATTTAGGTTAGTGGCACTGTGGAGACGGATATGGACTTCTCCAGATCTATCCCTCTTTGCAAAAGAACTGTCGGAAGTCAGGTCTATTAGGGGTTCAGGGAAAATACCCTGGCTTTCTTCTGTTAAATCTATCCTAAAAGATATGGGCTTGGAACACCTATGGACATCCCCGCAATCTAACGCTTTCCCATCTAAAGACGAGTTCAAATCATTGTATTGGGCCACAACTCGCCTAAAAAGAGTCCTGCTTTCCAACAAAAACGGCCTTACAGGCAGGTTTTTAACATTCAAACTTGACCTATCGAGAGAGCCATATTGGGATGTTATATCTCGACCGTTAGATAAGAAGTTGTACCACCAGTTTAGAGTGGGCGCTCTGCCCTTGAACACCTTTCTAAACAAACGGTCTACAGGGATATCGCCCTACTGTACATGCTGCCCAGGTCATATTGAATCTGAAGGACATTTTCTTTTTGTCTGCCCAAGGTACGGTGCACCCCGAAAGAAATGGTTAAAACCTTTGTTTCAAAAACTACCATTTAAAACAGCGATGGAAGCCATATGGGTGCTTAGGACTAACACCTCAGAACTCTTTGTGGTAACTTTGGCAAAGTATCTGGGATGGGCTTGGCTCCTAAGGCTAAAAAACAGCATGCCTTAGCACCAAGTACAAAGGTGATCTGCAATTGGCCATAATCTGTTTGCTTATGTATCTGCTAACTATTCCATGACTTAGTTTCATCATCTGCATCCCTTGTTTCTTTTGTTGCCATACAAAGGGTCCGTTTACAATGAATTTGAACTGTAATGTCGATCTTTTAATGCAATGTTATTTATTTTTATACAAAATATTCAGGTTTCTTTATTCATTAATTGAAATTTAATCCTGTTTTATCCATTTGTCATAAAATGTCCTTTACTCTTACTTGTATACTTATTTATATATCCTTTGCTAGTGTTTAAACTTCTTTTATAGTATTGTTTTTCTGGTTGTTTTAATTGAATCAGTTACATTCTTTTGTATTTCAATGTGTCTTTTATGATTTGCTAAAAATCGAAATAAAGACTTTAAAACCTGAACCAGTAGTGGACGGATGTGTGAATAGGTCGGAACCAGCACAAGGCGCCAAGATCCGGATGGCAAGTCCTGGATGTTGAGTGCCATAGTTGAGAGTTCTGAGCAGTGCTTGTAACACTGTCTGAAGCTTATTTGCACCTGCTGCAGCTTCACTATTGCCCTGGTGTGGCCAAAGATCGCCCATGACATAGGCTGCCGGCTCCCGAGGTCCGGCGGAACTTTTTTCCTTTTCCTTTCTGCATCTTGTCCCACAATCCGTTTGACCTGAAGACACGACCAGGTCCCTGAATGTGTGCAGGGGGACGTTATTGATTGAATCAAAATGGCGGCTTCACACAAAGCTGACTCAAGCGTTGCTGTTGATGCTATACAGACAAAAATTGGTTTTAAGTTTGTACATTCTTCAGGATTTTTTTTTCCATCCAAGGCTGATTGAGAGTTTGTAGAACAATGGCTTCAGATTTTCAACATACTACTCTTAAACATTCTGCCTAAATGTAACAATGTGAGACTCACTAGGAGAACGGCTGTTTATCATTCCTTTCAAAATGCTGCCAACAATATTTTCTGAATGGAAGACACCATCTTGTAGCATAAAGGGCCGAAAGGGGTTCTGGTCTGGCCGATGGTTGGTGGAGACATTTTGACTATATCTTGGACCTGCCCGGCCTCGCCCAAAATGGCGCCGGTATAAATGGGACTCGTAACTCCTTGTTGTGTACTGGTTGAACAACCTTGATATCACGAGATATGAATGCAGTTTTGATGCTCATGGCGGGCGGGGACGAGAATTGATTGAATATTTCGACATCCCTATTGATATTAAGTTCTGATGTGTTATTGATTACTGTACTATTGAAAGTTCGAATTAACGTCACCCATGGTACTTGCCCACAAATGTATATCTAGATAATTTTTTTGTAAGTGGCCCTGTCGTATTTTAATTACAAAATGTACGTCCACCGATTCCGCAACTGTTAGACACCTTAGTTCTTGCAACCTAATGGCCCGCTCGTTACGTTCCTCTACAATGTAAATGTCTCCTCATCATATACGATTCCAGTTTGCTCCGTGGCAGGCCCACGTGGTTATAGGCCCGTATTTGTATACTCACATTTTCACAATAAAGGTTTTTAAAACAAAACATGGTAGTAGTATTTACATTGGTAAAGTTTTTACTTTTAGTCACTGTTTTCGAATCAGTAAAAGGCAAGTGAAATAAAGCAGTCCAATTACATGACGGATAAAAGGTATAATACGTAGGAACGCAGTAAAGATAAATGGTCAAGGGCAGTTGTGTTTTCCACTCCTGCAACATAAAGTGATCGATAAGAATCTGATAATCAGGCGTATCGGCGACTAAGACAGCAGGCCGAGCCTCTTTTACTCAACGGCTCCGTCATGGGACGAAGAAACGCCCTTTTTCTCGAAAAAGGAATATATTTTACTTGCAGGACAGTTGTAAATTTTCCGGGAAAGTACATTAGCCTGGAACATTATAACATATATGTTTAAAAAAAAAACAATAAAAAGCGTAATTTTTAGGTCATATGACCAAGCTTTTCATCATTAAAATAACAAAAGTAAAATGAACCAATGAAAAGTTTTATTAACAAGTCACATGACCTGTTATGCTTACGTTACGCGCTGCGCGCCACGCCCCGGATCGCTTACGGGAAGCTGCGCTTCGCGCACCGGAGCACTTCCGGGTGCGCTAACGCGGCGTGTCATATAACGCATTACGCGACAACGTAGGTCAAGAATATAGTCAAAATGTCTCCACCAACCAGCGTTCGGAACACAACCCCTTTCAGCAGTCCAAAAAGTTCTGTTAAATGACAACAGAGGGGACAGGCAACAAGAACCATCAGTCAAAGAGGGGAGGGCAAGTTCTTCTCTACCGGGTCATGTTGGGGCGCTACCGGAACTGATCGAATTGGTAGTCTACAGTGTTTCTGGATGTTTCAGACTGAAGCTGGCGTCAGCATGAGAGCACCACCATCTCGTAGCTCCGTCGTGGCCATTCCACAAGCAATCATGGCAGCCGCTCCCCACCAGAAGCCTGCGGGAGTCGGGGGCCCCCAAGACTTTTGTCGAATCTTCACGGCTGAGGGGACGCTTTCGAGAATGGGACCCAAGCCCTATCAGGCAAGCGTCCGAGTTCCAAGGTGTCCCAGGGCCATTTTAGTGGACCACGCCCAAATCTGAAGAGCCGGCCGCCATTTTGAGAGTCCTGTGGCAGCCGCCTATCGTTGCATCGCAAGAGCGGGAGCAACTCAACTACATGGTGAGCGAGACGCTGTAGTCGCAAGAGCGGGCGGTAAACAGCTGAATGGCGGAAGAGGCACAGTGTAGCAAAAGCGGGCGGAATGGCAACTAAAACGGTAAAGGGGCGCCCCACTACAGCGTGTCTTCAGGTCAAACGGATTGTGGGACAAGGTCCAGAATAGAAGAGTCATCAAAAGGCAAAAAGTTCCGCCGGACCCCGGGAGCCGGCCGCCTATGTCGGGGGCGATCTCAGGCTACACCAGTGCTATAAGACTTGGGGAGGGGGTCGGAGCCAAGCGTCTTCTCCGAGTCCGTGCCATCACACCGCCCCTCGGGGGCCTCCGTCAAGCGGTTTAGGGAGGTACCATATCACATTGTTTTCAAATGCAGTCAGGTCCACAACCGGCCCTCACTTACTTTGAGAATAGTGAAGCTGCAGTAGGTGCAAATAAGCTTCAGACAGTGTTACAAGCGCTGCTCAGAACTCTGAACTATGGCACCCAACATCCAGAACTTATGCCATTTGAGAATGGCAGTGACATCGAAGCAACTCAGGGACCAAAACAATGAACGTACTTTCACGTATGAAAATCTTACTTGGGGAGGGGGCAGGAGCCAAGCGCCCCCTCCCAGTCCGCGCCACCACACCGTATGTTGAAAATCTGAAGCCATCGTTCTACAAACTCAACCAACCTTGGATGGAAAAAGCTAGAAGAATGTACAAACTGAAAACCAGTTTTGGTCTGCATAGCATCAGCAGCAACGCTTGCTATCAGAGTGCATGAGTTTCATGCTCGATCGATTGAGCTAGCCGGATCGGGCAACAAAAAGTATAAAATAGTTATGTAAATAGTTATTTAATAAAATGTTTTACCCTGTTACTTTGCTGGTGTGTTGTATATATTTTTAATATTTGCATAGGGTTTGTCGTTATTTTGGGCGGGGTGGGTGACGGAGCCGAGCTGTCTTGCAGCCCTCATGGTGTGGAGCTCAGTTCATCTCACTATTTTTGTATTTCTCATGAAGGGTTGTTCCTAATGTTTCTATTTTAGCGAGGTCAAAAAGAGATCCGATTAGTGGCCTACTGATTTTGCTCGATTACTTTTATTTTTTTACACGATTTTTCACGATTTTTCACTATCTGCAAAGACTAAACAGAGTATTGCGACTTTGTGCTTGTTTGTAAATAGAGAATGAACCAAAGAGAATCAATTGTAAAACAGTAAATGCTTGGATAACAATCAATCAAATGGAGAGACAAGCAGGCACGACGGATTACAACGGGGGTAAAGGCCTGCGTTAACTACCCTTCACTATCTGCAAAGAGAGAGTACTACTAAGAGAAAAGAGGGGAGGGGGGGGGGGGGCAGCATTCAAAGCACATCAGCGTGCATAATCACGAAAAAGTTTTTACCTATCACGTACTTGACATTTGACAGCTTTTGATATTTGCTATTAAAAAACCATTGAAATTCACAGAAAAAACCATAGGTTTTAGGCCATATATAGTTAGGAATTTGCATTTACAAAACCTTGAAAATTCACTGAAAAAACCATTGGTTATAGACCATATATAGTTAGGGATTAGCCTTTTCAAAACCTTATTTTACTCACACAAAACCATATATCGCGCACCCGCAATCCACTGCTGATGATGTCACATATTACATCATTCATGACATGGTTAGTGACATCACTGATGACATCACTGATGACATCTCAAATGACATCACTGATGACATCTCAAATGACATCACTGATAAAATCACTGATAACATCTCATTTGACATTACTGATCACATGACTGATGATATCATTCATGTGATAATACCATGAACCTCTTCAGACTCTAATATAACCTTAGATACAATCAGTGTAAACAGACAGTCACAGACTGTCACTCATCCATGGAGTTACTCACACACCAAGTCATTCATGCAAAGAATCAATCCCACCTACATTTTCTCAACTATACAGTTATACACACCTTACTTATTCAAACATATACTAACACATATTTACTCTCTTATACAATCCCTGATACATGTTCACAATGATCCATACAGCCACTCACACATTCACTGGCTCTTATGCACAGTTATATATATATGTCAACTCTCACATGTACTGTGTTTTACATATGTACTTACTTTGACATGTAGCACTGAGATATCCATTCACTCACCAATAAACTCATGCACAGTCTGTGGTAAATATTTGATTTACCGTCCTAATTTCTATGCAGGTAAGTACTTAGACAATAATAACTCAATCGGAAAGAAAGAGGCTGGGTCCGTGGTGTTAGAGTTCTTAGGGGTTTTATTCCTTAAAAAGGAATGGTACCAGACCGGATATCATGTTCCTACCACCACTGGGGTGTAGGAAGGGATAGAGCAATATTTATTGACAATACATAGCTTATATACTTAAATCATATTATAGAAACCAATACAGTAGGCGTAACAGCTGAGAGAAGTAAGATAAAACACACACGTGTTAGCAATACGTAACCAAAAAGGCGTAAACTAGGCGTGAACATAGAAGTGTGTGCTAGAAACGTCATATGTGAGTGTCACAAGTAGGTGGGTACAAAGCAGAATCTTGCAATGTCAGCAGAAATCTGAGGTCTGGATGCGCGCGCAGCTGCATGACGTGTGATTGACGTGAAGCTGGAGGGTGCAGGGGACTTGACATTTGCACTAGCGGAAAGAGACAGAAGTCTGGCATGTCAGATCAACTCGTACCTCTATCATATCTAGTATCGGATGTTTAGGAACCATATTATCTAGAGGGAAAGGTCTCTGGGGCAGAAGTTATTCTATACTAACTGTGAGTGCGTGTATAAGCGTCTAAGAGTCTGCATGAGATGCGAGGGGGGCATGGGCCTGTCATGGTAACGGAGACTATGAATTACTTGGACGGAGACAGTGAGGCCGGGCCCTTTGCTCTGCAGCTGGGGGAATGTTTACTTAAACTAGTAGGTAGGAATGCATCTTCGAGGAGCGGAACAGATGATTCGAAGGTTGAATACAGTCTTGGCAGGCAGCAGGCTGAGCTAAGCGCCGTGAGCCGCGCAGGGAGTAAGGCAGAGGTCACGGGCACAGAGGCAGCCCAGGCTGAGACATTCAGAGTTAGAAGTCAGGAAAAAGGCTCGATGGCAGAATTCAGGGCCTACTTCGCCTGGGCTGGAAAACGTGTAAAGTGTACCACAAAAAGACGTTGGCATGGCATATTTAGAAACTGAATATTCAACCCGTTCATGGCGGGTCTGAAAGAGGACATGTTAACGTTGGACGCAAATGTATTTGCGTCTTCATAGCTGGCACAGGAGGGAAGTTACATGCACTTCAAACTGGTACATGGAGACGGTGGGGTACACGTTAGGGAACATTACTTGACCATGAAATCTATATTTCCTCATTCCCTCCTTGTTCCCTACGGACCCTTCATGATATATCGATCCTCATGAATCGATCAGTCTGTTCTTGTAACACCATTTGCTCTTCTTTCTTCCTTTCGCGCTTTGAGTGAAAACTGGAGTGTGCAATGCACGATGTGGCGCACAGTCCACAAATCGCTGGCCCACACTGTAGGCACAGGCAGCAACTGAATACTATGAGCAGGGCAATGCCTAGGAAGGATAGGATCTTCCATCCCCAAGCGGTCAACGTTGTCCAGAACCAACCGGACCAAGTCCAGGTGCCTGGATTCTGATGTATCAAACTTGCAATTTTATGAAGACGTGTAATAGCTTTGTATACAGTTGGCGCGTTTTCTGGAATGAAAACACAGCAACTTGACCCGATGACCTTACAAGCTCCACCTCTATCTGCCAAGATGACGTCAATAACAAGACGATTTTGAAGGACAACAATCCGCATGGCAGACTGCTCCTCTGTTAAGTTACCTAGAGCGGAGGCAGTTTCATTCACTACTGCTTCTAGTGTTCTGGTTAATCTACGTATTAGTTTACTGTTTTGGACGGGACCCGTGAAGAAAATGAATCCTTTATTAAAATCTGTGTATTGCTCCCATGCCGTTTCAGTATAGTCGACAATCGGGAGATTTCTTCGGAGTTTATTCTTTACTAGATTTGTATTTCTGTGATAATCAGGAGGAGCTAGGAAAACAGGGGGCAGAAGGAAGGCAATGTAAAAGGTACCATCCCAATCTGGAGGTAAGCGTATGTATGCGGTATGGCCACAAACAAAGTAGGAGTGACGAGTAGCTCTAAAGGAAGACTTGCCTTGATCACTGAATTCGACCACAGTAGTACATGTACTTTGACCTAAGTGTACTGAACCCTTCTTTCTGACACATAAATCACCAGTGACTGGTAATACTGACATAGCAGGGAGAACTGGTGCAGCTTCGGATTCTACAGTAAGAATCATGAGGTTAATTGTATAATTACCTAATCCATATACTTCATTTTCGAGATCAGTTCCTATTCTAATGGGAAGTCCCTTTTTGTCAGGGTAACAGGCATTGAGCAGAACTAGGTTCAGGTTTCCCCAAATCTAATTCCCCTCGAAAACAGCAATATCAGGATCTAAAGAATTAATTAATCTAAACCATGCACCACAGGAGCCATTGTGAGTGAACGGGTACGGAAAAAGAGGCAGAACTCCCTTGTATTTCTGATAGGGAGGGAGTCGGCCACATATCCAACAGTTTGTAGCATTGTTAGTCTGATGGGAGTGATGTAACATACTAATGAATGTATTGTTGCGCAGCGCAAGTCTGTAAGATAATTCATGGGGAGGTAATTCACTAAAAGAATGTTCGGCAGAAACATTGTAAGCAGATTGTTCACGCTTGAAGATAGGGTAGTATATTGGCAGGAGTATACTAGCAACAATAATCAAAAGACCTAGAAAAAACATGACCAATAATGTCACTATACAGTGACTGCGTAGTGATTTACAATATGTACGTTTCTTGAGTTGTCTCTCTCTCTCTCTATCTCGATCTAGGGGATACATGTCAGAAACTATTTAACCGATTCACCTAGGGTAGGGGAGGACTTAAACAATTAAACTGTCTGACTTGCTAGATCGAAGTTTCATTCGATACTCCTCTAGGGGAGTTTTCTCTCGTTCGGGAACTTTAAAGTCACTAGGTTCGATGCAGTCCTTGGAGGGGTTGGACGAGTCGGTTTCTGGCAACAGTTCATTACATTTTTTAATATGACTCGTGTGGATCCACCCCTTTCGGCCTTCCACCTTGATAGCGGTCCTCGTGGTAAGAAGGACGGTCTTCGGTTCTTTCCAGCGGGGCTCCAGCGGGCTTTTTCTGTCGAAGTTCCTAATTAATACTGTGTCCCCGGGGCGGACATCGTGTGGCTTTACATCAGTGTTGTCAGGGAAGGCTGCGGCAACCTGTGAACGACATGATTGGAGTGCAGACATCAAGGAGGCAAGGTAATCTGTCAGCATATTACAATCGACATCTGTTATTTTCTTAGGCATGGGCGTCCCCCACATATTCGGTGGTCTGCCAAAAACCACTTCATACGGGGATAGTCCTGATCTCGAATGGGCGACCATTCTCATATAGAACAATGCAACTGGCAGGGCGACTATCCAGTCGACCCCTTTCTCTTTACAAACTTTAGCAAGGCGTGTTTTCAGTGTCTGGTTAAGCCTTTCTACAAGGCCAGCGGCTTCGGGATGTCGGACACAGTGGAATCTCCACTGATATCCTAGCAGCAGGGAAACCTGTTTCATGAGCTCGGATGAGAATGGCTGTCCGTTATCTGAGTACACAACACGAGGCAAGCCGTACCGTGGGAAGAATTCTCGAACCAGCTGCCTGGCAGTGGTCGGGGCAGTGTAATCTGAGACTGGATATGCTTCGGTCCAACGGGAAAGTGCACAAACAACTACGAGGACATATTTGAATCCTCGACAACGGTCCATCTGGATATAATCCATCTGGAGGACTTCAAAAGGGTGATCAGGAGGATGAAATCCACCTTGCTCTACAGGGACGCTTTTACCTGGATTGAACTGACAACAGATCATGCAAGTACGCACTTTCTGTTTTGCTGCTGCTCGTAAGTGTTTGTTGTTCCAGAGATTCTGTAAACTGTCTAACATCACTTTTTCTCCTAGATGTGCTGGACTATGTGCTGTATTTATCATGACTTGAACCATTGAGTCAGGGAGAAACCATGTATATTTTCCCTTCGTGACCCATCCTTGATCTGTCTGAATCCCTCCTAGTTCAGTCCATTTCTTGATTTCTTCTGGAGTGGCATGTGTCTGAATATCGATTACATCTAGGGTGGGATCCCTAACTGACATACACTGTGTCGGTACTATTGTCTTTGTCACATCAGTAGTCTGGGTGTGAGTCAATGCTGTATGTTTTGCTGTCTGGTCTGTCAGGTCGTTACCCTGGGAAACAGAATCCGTAACTTTTGTATGTGCTTTGCACTTCATGACGGATATGCCCGAGGGCAGATGTATTGCTTCTAATAGTGCTTGAGTGAGGGGAACGTGTTGGATCTTGGCACCATGAGAGGTCAAGAAGCCTCGTTCTTGCCATAACATTCCGAAGTCGTGTACAACTCCGAACGCGTAACGGGAATCAGTGTATATGTTAACATTTCTGTTTTTGGCTAGTATACAAGCTCGGGTCAGAGCGATGAGCTCCGCCGCTTGAGCAGACAGTGTGTCAATACGATGTGTTTCTTTGACTTTAGTTTCAGTGGTCACTGCATACGCGGCCACTAATTCTCCTGTACTTGTTCTCATGCATGAACCATCCACGTAAAGTGTCAGGTCTGGATTTGTCAGTGGGACATCTGTTAAGTCTCGTCGAGGCTTTGTTACTGCATTAATGATCTCTATACAATCATGTGGGGCTGGATCTGTCATACTCGAAGGTAACAATGTTGCGGGGTTTAGAATACTACAGCGCCTGACTTCTATGTGTGGCTGGAATAGCGTCAATTCATAACCTGTCAGTCGTGCTATGGTCAAGTGTTGAGTCTGTGTTCTGTTTAAAAGAACCTCTCCAGAATATGGAACTTGTACTGTTAATGGATGTCCTAAAACAATTGAGTCGCTCTGTCTGATTGCTAAGGCTGTCGCTGCAACTGACTTTAAGCACGCAGCGAGTGCCTGGGCTACTGAATCCAATGTACTTGAAAAATAAGCGCAAGGCTTATGTGATCCTGCTTGATCTTGAGTGAGGACAGACAATGCTGTACCATCACGTTCTGTAACAAAAAGTGTAAAAGGTTTGCTGTAACATGGTGTCGCTAAAACTGGTGCTTGACATAAAGCTTTCTTTAATTCCTCAAAGGCCTGTGTATGTTCCTGAGTCCAAGGAAGGACAGTCGACGTCGCTGCCTCCTGTGTTGTCAACTGAATGAGTGGTTTGGCTAGAAATGCATACTGGGGGATCCATTGTCTGCAGTACAAGGTGAGGCCTATAAAGGCCTGCACTTCCTTTTGTGTCTGGGGTTGTGGCATATTTACAATTAACTGAATGCGATCGGGAGTGAGCTGTCTCCCCACTTTGGACAGCAAGTGACCCAAGTACACAACTTGCTGAACACAGAATTGTAGCTTCGAAGGAGACACCTTGTGTCCCTTGTCGGCCACAAAATGTAAAACTGTCAGTGATGCTTGCTCACATTCGGGTTCACTTTGTGCGGTCATCAGCAGATCATCGACGTACTGTAGTAAGGCAGTGTTAACTGGCATTATGATACAATCAAGTTGTCTTTTCAGTGCTTGGCTATAGATGCTGGGGCTTTCTGTGAATCCTTGAGGTGCGCGTGAAAATTTGACACTTCGTCCATTTAAACTGAATCCGAAGAGATATTGGCTCTCTGGGTCAATAGGCACACTGAAGAAGGCGTTCTTGAGGTCAATTACAGTAAAGAACGCTGCTTCTGAATCAATAGCAGTCAATAGGGATGAGATGTCGGGAACCACAGGGTACTGTGGAACAATGCATTTATTCAGCTCTCGTAAATCAATCACCAGCCGATATACTGGCGGTGCATTGGGATCAGTACGTTTAAGAATCGGAATGATGGGGGAATTACAGATATTGGAGTCGGTCTCTACGACCACTCCTTGGGCAATGAGCTCTTCAATGATTTCCAGTAAAGCCACTACAGCATCGGGTGGTAACTTGTATTGTCTGATTCGGGGCAAAACAACACCTGGCTTGAGTGTAACACGGTATGGTGTAATGTGCATGCAGCCTACATCGGTTGGGCCTTGTGCCCACAAGTGATCCGGTACATTTTTCAATCTGACATCAAACTCTCGTAATACATAATGACCCTTAAAATCTCGCAGAAAAAATCTAACTCCTTCCGGAGAACAACATATCACTGCTCCTAGAGCCTTCAGTGTCTTTATTCTTAACAAGTTTTCTGGACATGATTTCGTGAGTAACAGGTCTGTAACACGTGATAATGGACCCACAGCCAGGGGGACGGGTTTCGATACCTCATTTACAATAGGTTGTCCTGAAAAACCAAGGGAAACATTCTGTGAGCCTGAGAGGGGTGCCCCTGGGACTTCATCATGGCTGATTGTTGTGCGACTTGCCCCTGTGTCAATTAAAAACTTTCTGTCTTTTCCCAATACTTGACTGTGTACGTAAGGACCCTCTTGATCTACAGGAATCTCAATAAGAGGCAAGCCACCCTCCCTCTCTAGGCTGTTTCATGTGTATCGCGGATAATCGGGGTAATCAGATTGGGCATACTGGTACATCTGTTGTGAAACTTGCTGAGTCGCGGCAATGGGCTGTGGCTGTGACTGTGGTATCGCTACGGTCTGTACTGTATGTGATGAGGCATGCATAGGCTGTGTATTCTGCATGGGCTGCATATTCTGTGAAGTCTGTTGCTGGACCTGGTCTTGTCTAGGCGGACGCGGTCTTTCTTTTGTTTTACCTGTTAATATATTGTGTTTCAGAACTGGACATTCATGTACGTAGTGACCTGGCTGCTTGCAATAGTTGCATGTCCCTTTAACGGGAGCTGCTGAGTTCTGGGTCTGGGTCGTACCCTTCTTCTGGCCGTCGGCTGGAACCGACTGGGCCACTAACATTTTCATTTTCGTGTCTTTCATGCGTCTCTGCTCATGATCCTGTTCTTCTCTAATTCTGTTCTGGTGATACTGTAACATTTGCAACATCTGGGATGGCGTATTTGCTTGCCATGTACTTTCAACTTTGTATACGCGGTTCTTAACTAATGGCAGAGAATTCTCGACTAATTTCGTTACAAAAAGATGTGGGTATGACTCGCTACCTGGTTTCAGGCCACTATTAATAATGAAACATTTCTCGAATCTTGAATAGAAGTCACTAGTATCTTCATCGTGTTTCTGTTTACAGGCTGAGATTGCGTCCCAGTCTTCCTTTTTAGTGGTCAATAATCTTGGCAGAACCTGTACTATCAAACCTGGTAATGCTTTAGCTTTCTCTCCAAGGCCTAGTCCTGGAATACGAATTTTTTCCTCGTCTTCTATTTCAGTCCATATAATCTTTTTATCTCCCACTTCCCATTCTCTTTCCTTGAGTTTCTCGTAGATGCCGGTGGGCAACAGAACCTTTAACAATTTCATAATATCTGTATATGTGTAATCTCCCATCAGTAACATGTCTTTAAGTTCTCTGTGAAAACCTGCAGGGTCTTTATCGTGACAGGGTACTAGTTTCTTCATCTCCAATAGTTCTAGCTTGGTCAGAGGTGTGTATACATACACACGTTTCAGGGTATTATTGGTACCCATAACTGGATGTACTTCTCGTAATGGGTTCTGCCTTTCAATGCCATGAAGACGCTCCATATGATACATTTTTCTTTCTGGGGGCGGAGCGGGAACATATTGTGGGCCTAAGAAAGTGCTATATCTGTGCCGTTGTTCTAGAATTATTTGAATTAACTTGGTACTTAGGCCTCTCCATCTATCCATAAGTAGTGCTTCTAATGTATCAGGTAAAGGACCTGGGTCTGAATGTTGGTTTCTGTATAACGTGAGGAGGTGCTGGATCATGTATACACCTGCTAATTTCTGCTCGTCTGGGGAAAGGTTCAGAAATGTCTGTGCTACTGTATCATCATTGTATATATTAGGATTGTCAGCCCACATTACTGCTGACCGGGCTAGTTCTTGTTCATCCATAGAATTGAGTACGTGGTACCCCATTCGTTCTTGAAGCATTTTATCAGCGTCTTGAAACAGATATTCAGGAGAATTTGGTTTTGATATGCCAGAGAGAAAAACTCTCTTGCTTTCTGGGCGAATGCCTTTCCTAAGGTAAGTTCCCTTACCTACATACGCTATCGTATCTGTAGTCTTTTCTGGCTCTTCAGGCCCTTCCTCCTCCTCGGAGGAGGCATTTTCCTTTTCTTTTTCGTGTATTTCTATTACTGCTTTTCTTATTTTCTTGTACATACTAGCTATACAATTCACTTTATCATGTTTTCCTTCGGCTATATTTTGAACCCACTTGTTTAGTGCGTCCATTTCATCCTGTTCTGTCTCAGGCCTGTCTCGGTCTCTTATAAAGCAATTTATGAAAAAACATAATATGTATGCTTGAGTGTCAACTTTCTGGTGTGCCAGGGCCTCCTTAATACTTTCAGGATCTTCCCCAGTCTGGACAAAATGATATATTCTATCTAGATGATCAGTCATCCCTGAGAATAACACTAGGTAATCTGTAGCTTGTCGTAAGCGTAGTGATGCTATCAACATCCTATCTTCTTTACCGGGTACTGGATCGTATCTGCAAACTGGAAGGGGTTCTTTGAGTATGTCGAGACGGGGTGATTGGAGTGTAGGGTGCTTCTGCATGTCCCTAAGGTGTAATCTGTGTGTTGCTGGCGGGGTCTGGAGACCCCCTGTCGCACCTCCTGAGGCGGATGCTTGAGCATTATCTCTCTGTGGAGTCTGTATCTGTACCTGAACTTGTCTCTTAATAGGATCAGGCAGGAACGGATTTGGTATCTTGACCTTAGGTGTGGGAAGTGGTGGGGGTGGAGGAATAGGCTGTCGAACGGGGGAACCTTGTTGCGGTAATGGCGGGATATGGTCTTGAGGCGGGTTGCCACCTCCGTCACCGTCAGTAGGTGGCACGCGGGCAGGTGGATTGGTGTAAGCGGGTGCTACATCATCTAGATAGGAGTTCAGAAATATGTCTTTAGTGGTCCTGTGAGTTACTTTAGTTGGAACCAATGGTGGCGGTAGACCTTTCGGTATTTCTGAAGTGGCTTCAGGCGAACCCTCGGTCACTAAGTACATGCCATTTACAAGATTGTTTCGTGCACGGTCCACTTGTTCTGCCTTCACTCGAATCCCTTCAATAACTAATTCATTTTCTCGGACTTTATCCGGCGCCTCTCTAAGTCTGTCTTCTCTACGGAGTTCTTTTTCGGCACGTTTATGTGACTCCTTACGCCACAGTTCTATGGCATCTTTCTGGGATTGTCTGGCTTTCTTTCTCCATAGAGCTTCTTCTACCTTAAGGATGCACTCGGCATCCCATGTTCCTGTAACGGGCCACCTGTGTCTTTCTTCTAGGTGCTTAGTATAATCGACCCATAAATCTAGATACAATATGGCGTCTATGCCATGCTTGTGGTACATGAAATTCCCAGGCGTGTCCCTAGGGGGGATAGGAATTTCTTCCTCTAGTATCCCTTTCCTAGTTCCTATCTGCTTTAACTTATTGAAAAACGGCATCTTGTTTACTTAGTACTGAATACTCAATCCTTGCTACTTAACTCTGGCCACAACTAGTTACACAAAAACACAGTAATGCACGTTAAAACAGTCACTCATACCACAACATTAATCACATGAGAAACATTTGAAACATATATGACTACCCCCTATACTAGATGTACTGCTAAACAGCACAGATACACTGCTGAGAACAGTGCAAGAACTTGAATAACTAGATGTACTGCTAAACAGTACAGATACACTGTCTAAAACAGTGCAGACCGAATTTGTGTACCCAAACCCGTCTTTACCGGATACATAACAATGCACCCGTCTAGATACGTCCCAGCAATGGTACTCACCGGGAAGCACGGAATCGGAAGGCCTCGGAAAACTCGACTGGACTGGACCGGACTCGACTCGACTCGACACGTGGAATACTTCGGAAACTGGTGGGCCTCTTGACACCTCGGACCTTGCTTCTTTCGGCTAGGCTCTGGTCGGGATCCTCCGCACTCCTCACCGCCTCGTCTGGGTGCTGATCGCAGTCTCCATCACCTCCGTGGGCCAGAGGGAGATACAGGAAATCCTGCCAGTACGCGTAGTTCCGTCTAACTGATGGCAGGGGACAAAGCTTGCAACGCACCAACCGGCGCTTGGGGTGGGGGAGGGGTCCCTATTCGGGCGCCAAAATAATGTGGTAAATATTTGATTTACCGTCCTAATTTCTATGCAGGTAAGTACTTAGACAATAATAACTCAATCGGAAAGAAAGAGGCAGGGTCCGTGGTGTTAGAGTTCTTAGGGGTTTTATTCCTTAAAAAGGAATGGTACCAGACCGGATATCATGTTCCTACCACCACTGGGGTGTAGGAAGGGATAGAGCAATATTTTATTGACAATACATAGCTTATATACTTAAATCATATTATAGAAACCAATACAGTAGGCGTAACAGCTGAGAGAAGTAAGATAAAACACACACGTGTTAGCAATACGTAACCAAAAAGGTGTAAACTAGGCGTGAACATAGAAGTGTGTGCTAGAAACGTCATATGTGAGTGTCACAAGTAGGTGGGTACAAAGCAGAATCTTGCAATGTCAGCAGAAATCTGAGGTCTGGATGCGCGCGCAGCTGCATGACGTGTGATTGACGTGAAGCTGGAGGGTGCAGGGGACTTGACATTTGCACTAGCGGAAAGAGACAGAAGTCTGGCATGTCAGATCAACTCGTACCTCTATCATATCTAGTATCGGATGTTTAGGAACCATATTATCTAGAGGGAAAGGTCTCTGGGGCAGAAGTTATTCTATACTGACTGTGAGTGCGTGTATAAGCGTCTAAGAGTCTGCATGAGATGCGAGGGGGGCATGGGCCTGTCATGGTAACGGAGACTATGAATTACTTGGACGGAGACAGTGAGGCCGGGCCCTTTGCTCTGCAGCTGGGGGAATGTTTACTTAAACTAGTAGGTAGGAATGCATCTTCGAGGAGCGGAACAGATAATTCGAAGGTTGAATACAGTCTTGGCAGGCAGCAGGCTGAGCTAAGCGCCGTGAGCCGCGCAGGGAGTAAGGCAGAGGTCACGGGCACAGAGGCAGCCCAGGCTGAGACATTCAGAGTTAGAAGTCAGGAAAAAGGCTCGATGGCAGAATTCAGGGCCTACTTCGCCTGGGCTGGAAAACGGGTAAAGTGTACCACAAAAAGACGTTGGCATGGCATATTTAGAAGCAACGCTTGCTATCAGAGTGCATGAGTTTCATGCTTGATCGATTGAGCTAGCCGGATCGGGCAACAAAAAGTATAAAATAGTTATGTAAATAGTTATTTAATAAAATGGTTTACCCTGTTACTTTGCTGGTGTGTTGTATATATTTTTAATATTTGCATAGGGTTTGTCGTTATTTTGGGCGGGGTGGATGACGGAGCCGAGCTGTCTTGCAGCCCTCATGGTGTGGAGCTCAGTTCATCTCACTATTTTCGTATTTCTCATGAAGGGTTGTTCCTAATGTTTCTATTTTAGCGAGGTCAAAAAGAGATCCAATTAGTGGCCTACTGATTTTGCTCGATTACTTTTATTTTTTTACACGATTTTTCACGATTTTTCACTATCTGCAAAGACTAAACAGAGTATTGCGACTTTGTGCTTGTTTGTAAATAGAGAATGAACCAAAGAGAATCAATTGTAAAACAGTAAATGCTTGGATAACAATCAATCAAATGGAGAGACAAGCAGGCACGACGGATTACAACGGGGGTAAAGGCCTGCGTTAACTACCCTTCCCTATCTGCAAAGAGAGAGTACTACTAAGAGAAAAGAGGGGAGGGGGGTGGGGCAGCGTTCAAAGCACATCAGTGTGCATAAACACGAAAAAGTTTTTACCTATCACGTACTTGACATTTGACAGCTTTTGATATTTGCTATTAAAAAACCATTGAAATTCACAGAAAAAACCATAGGTTTTAGGCCATATATAGTTAGGAATTTGCATTTACAAAACCTTGAAAATTCACTGAAAAAAACATTGGTTATAGACCATATATAGTTAGGGATTAGCCTTTTCAAAACCTTATTTTACTCACACAAAACCATTGAAATTTCATATATAGTTAGTTGCACTAACTATATATTGCGCACCCGCAATCCACTGCTGATGATGTCACATATTACATCATTCATGACATGGTTAGTGACATCACTGATGACATCACTGATGACATCTCAAATGACATCACTGATGACATCTCAAATGACATCACTGATAAAATCACTGATAACATCTCATTTGACATTACTGATCACATGACTGATGATATCATTCATGTGATAATACCATGAACCTCTTCAGACTCTAATATAACCTTAGATACAATCAGTGTAAACAGACAGTCACAGACTGTCACTCATCCATGGAGTTACTCACACACCTAGTCATTCATGCAAAGAATCAATCCCACCTACATTTTCTCAACTATACAGTTATACACACCTTACTTATTCAAACATATACTAACACATATTTACTCTCTTATACAATCCCTGATACATGTTCACAATGATCCATACAGCCACTCACACATTCACTGGCTCTTATGCACAGTTATATATATATGTCAACTCTCACATGTACTGTGTTTTACATATGTACTTACTTTGACATGTAGCACTGAGATATCCATTCACTCACCAATACACTCATGCACAGTCAACCGCCCATACAGCTGTTTCCACATGCACTTTTGAACCCATACATATAGTGAATCAACTACTCACACATCTATGTACAGAGTCACACACCTCCCAGCCACCCATACACACACACTCAGTCTCCCATACAAATACTTGGACAACCAATCAATCACCCATACAGTTACTCATATAGCTACTGATCAACACATGCAGCAGTTTGTAGAACAACAGATATAATGATGCACAAATTAAGACAGTTTAGTCACTAACCCATGCACTCAGTAAGACACATTTAATCATTCTCTCATACAGTCAGTCATGCACCTACTAAATCCTTTTTCCAGACACTTATACATCCACTCATTCTTCAATATGTATGTAATACAGAAACATACAGTCACTGGATGTTGTCATCAGTGATGTCATCAGTGATGTCATTTGAGATGTCATCAGTGATGTCATCAGTGATGTCATTTGAGATGTCATCAGTGATGTCATTTGAGATGTCATCAGTGATGTCATCAGTGATGTCACTAACCATGTCATGAATGATGTAATATGTGACATCATCAGTAGTGCATTGCGGGTGCGCGATATATATTTAGTGCAACTAACTATATATGAAATTTCAATGGTTTTGTGTGAGTAAAATAAGGTTTTGAAAAGGCTAATCCCTAACTATATATGGTCTATAACCAATGGTTTTTTCAGTGAATATATATATATATATATATATATATATATATATATATATTCTCGCTCCTCCTACACCTTGCTCATGTACTTGAGAGCCGGTGCCTATACGGCGGAAGGTGCATCCGCCAATATTCACGCTTCTTGTCCCCTCCTGTTCCCAGAAAAGACACAGCACTCACCGGGGATAGTCTCCAACTTCATTGAGACTCTTCAATGCACCAGACGTGTTTTGGCAGTCACCTTACTCAAGGAATATACAACATGGATGATTTTACCTCCCATGTGGGTTTCTTCTACACCTAGGATCCCTTTTTTCTATTTTTCCCTTTTCTGTATCCTTTCTTTTTTGCATCACACAGGTGACTTTATGCACCCTCATGCATGGGTGACTTTTTGCACCCTGGCATAGGACCTTTGTCATCCTGTTGTTTCAATTATGAGTATAAGGTGCGCGAACACTGGACCTTAATTAGCTCCTTGGTCCCCCTTCTCTCTCTTTTTTGATGAATATATTATGTACGACAGCTTAGCCGTGGGACCAGTTTATCTTTATTTTTTCCCTTTACTGGCAAGCACACAAGGCAGGCTCATTGTGTTAGGGGTTTTGGCTCAATATTCCGCCTGACTTTTTTGCCACGGCAATACCTTGAATCATTCTCGACTTTCCTATTTGGGAATCTTGTGCAATATTACCTAGCAGCCACTAAGAGGCCACGCTTTTCCTTTCCAGCCCACCATACATGTTGAATTTAATAAGGTCATTTTATCCTTTACAATTTGGCATCAGTAATTCAGATTTACACTCCCAGTAAGAGATGTGGTCCAGGATAGACAGTTAGTTTTTATTTTTTACATGATGGGTATTGAACACTAGTAACTTGTATCATTTTTGCCCATTTCTTTGGGCATTACCAGCTACAATACCTATATATTTCCCTTTTAATAAACCGGTGCGCTGGTGCAGGGGAGTAGCAAACCTGACGCAAGCTCATGCACTGTGTCCTCATGCACCCACACATGTACATTAAGCTGCAATGATTTAGGACTTCCCAGAAAGGGATACCCCCACACTTGGCCCGGTCTCCGTATTTAACCTGCAGCTTGCCGTTTCTAGATTTCTTCTGGCAGACGCATGGACAGGGGTAGATGGTGAGGAGGTAGCACCTGTATATAACTGTGAGTACACTATTCATACAGATATTGGGTGACTGTGAGCACCTTTGCTCGGTATTATTGACGCTCAGTTACTGTGCCGTGAAATGATTTCTCTGCTCTGTATTTATTACTTCCATAGCCTGGCTACATGCAGGCATCCATTACTGTGACAATTGAGGTACTTTATTGACAGTGCTAGGTAAGCACATTATTTTAAAATTGACAACTACTTACGCTAGGAGCTTTAATAAATGATGGGATTATCAGTTTCCATGTGGAGTACACATCAGGCAATATGCCTCATGTTACAACAAGGTTCCCCTTTTTTACATTTTTGTTTATGTGATTCTGGGCTGGGGCACCTTTGAGCAGTTTATTATTGACCTGCCTTCTGTGCTTGTTCATCATTTTCTGTGTAATTGATGTGCACACAAAGGTGGCACACTGTGAAGAATTACGTCGTTACTGATGCTCACTTGTGGTTTATTGTGTTTGTTCTTTTCCTAGGTATCATTCAGGAGCAGTCTCCATTTAGCAGCTTTACCCACAATGAGGGTATGCAGGTTCTGCCCCGCCCTGGTTATGTTAAGAGGATCAGTTGTGCCGAGGCGTTTTATTTTTTATTTTTTATTTTTTTTTGTGTCCTCATTTGCCACGACGGTTTTGATACCATGGTGAAGTCGAGTGGTATACGAGCGGGTTGCTGTCTCAGCTAATTAGCTGGTAGGGCTCAACTTAACCCTCGATACTTAGCCCTCAGCTCCTGCTTCTCAACCAACTTTATTTCACCAGACGAAAACCAACCAAGAAGAGAGTGGATATTTCCACAATGATATCAGGCCGTGGGGTATGTCCAAGTGGCTAAATCATTGGACCCGGGGGAAAAAAAAACCCCGGACATTCAGTGTGCCCAATTTAATAGATGCCAAATGCCTTTTTGTTTGGATTTCCAGACCTACCCAGGTCTAATCTGGAGACAGTTAAAATAGAAGTGTACCAATCTTCAATAGTAGGGGGCAAAGAGTCTTTCCATCTTCTGCAAATCTCCCTCCTGGCAAGCAAGATAGAGTAGAAGACTAGTTTCTTCTCTGGACTCTGGAGACGCTCCAAAATACCAAAGATAATCAGTGGGAGATCGAGGACTATGTTCAAGTTCAAAGATAGAGACAAAGTTCTTTTTATGTCCTCCCAAAAAGTTGACAAAACGGGACACTCAAAAAACATGTGACAGTCCGAAGCAGCTACCACACCACATTTAGGGCATGTTACCGGGCTCCCCTGAGTAAACTTCGAAAGCCTTAATGGAGAGTAGTAAGCCCTATGGATGGTGAAGATGTGATCTCTACGAAGCCAAGATGGCTTCACTACGTCCCACAACATTCCACAGGATAGGCTCCAGAGCCCTTGCAGATTACACCCCATTATGGTTGATGACCAAAGGTCTTCTGGTAATGAGAAAGCGCCATCCTTTTCCTCCATAATCAGGTTATACCATAATGAGATTTCCTTTTTAGCGGGAGGTTTATCGACCAAGGATGATATTAATTGGCTGTGACTTCCTTTGGGGAATTTATTTCCACGCGTTTTACGAGAAACAAATGCATGGGTCCAACTAGCCATTTGCATATACTTAAATATAGCAAAGTTTGAGACAATGATGTTTCTAAGACACTCCCACGGGAGCAACTCCCCTTCTATAAACAAATCACCCCAAACATCCAATCCAGCTTCCTTAATCGGTGTCGCTAGACTGTCTCTCAACCAAGCGGGACTCTCAGGGAGATCCCAAAGCGGAGTCCTACTATTGTAGTAACCTACCTTAATGGTCTTAGTTATCTGTGCCCACATTTTGGCCATTCCTTGCAGAATCTTCAACTTATTTTTTTTTAAAACTTGGGGTCCCCAAACTTAAACAAAAACCCTGATTGGCTAACACCTTCTCCTATAAGAAGGGTGGAATACAGAGAACCAGTCCCATACCCAGATGGATTTTTAAGAAGCACTCTGACATGGGATAGCTGAAATGCCCATGCATATATCTGGAAGTCTGGGGCTGCGATTCTACCCTTTTCTCTGCGCCTCCTCAACTTTTTCCAGGAGATCCTCAAAAGGCGGTTACTCCAAATAAAGGAGTTAATATCAGATTGTAATTTATTTATCAATGAGGGATCAAAATATAAGGGAATTGTATTGAAAAGAAAATAAATGTTGGGCAAAATAGACATTTTAATTAAATTAACCCTTCCTAAAAATGATAAAGGGAGTTGTGCCCATGATATTAATAGTTTACAGCATTCGTTAGCTACGGCAACGAAATTTATCTTGGCGATCTAATTGATATCAATCGGAGGATCAGTTGTGCCGAGGCGTTTTGGATGCATTGCAGTAGTTTGATGAGCTTGGTCGGGGCTTGTGCATAGAGGGCGTTTCTGTAGCTGAGTCTGCAGCTAACGAGTGCCTGGGTGACTGTTCTTCTTGTATCTGTCGGGATCCATCTGTAGATCTTGCGGAGCATGCAGAAGGTGTTGAAGCAGGAGGAGGAGATGTTGTTGACTTGCTTGGTCATGGATAGCGTTCAGTCGAGGATGATTCCCAGGTGGCTTGCCTGGTCGGTGGGTGTCGGGGCTGCCCCCAGTGCCGTCGGCCACCAGGAGTCATCCCAGGCTGTTGGGTTGGAGTCGAGGATGAGGACCTCTGTTTTGTCCGAGTTCAGCTTCAGTCTGCTGATCTTCATCTAGTCGGCGATGGCCTTTGTTCCGTAAAAGGAGGTTGGCTTTGGCGGTGATGGGTTCCTTAGTGAGGGAGAGGATCAGTTGAGTGTTGTTGGCGTAGGAGATTATGTTATGGTTGTGCTGTCAGGCAACCTGTGCGAATGGGGCCATGTAAATGTTGAACAGTGTTGGGCCGAGGGAGGATCCATGGGGTGTGCCGCAGATGATCTTGGAGGCTTTGGAACGGAAAGGGGGAGGCAGGCGCTCTGGGTTCTGCCGCAGAGGAAGTAGGTGGTCCATTCCAGGGCTTTGTCTTGGATCCCGACGGCATGGAGGCCTGCACGTAGTGTGCAGTGGCAGACGTTGTCAAAGGCGACAGAGAGGTCTAGGAGGATGAGTGCTGCGGTCTCACCGTTGTCTAGCATGGTCCTGATGTCGTCAGTTGCGGCGATGAGGGCGGTTTCGGTGCTGTGGTTGCTGCAGAACCCTGACTGAGAAGGGTCCAGGTTTCTGTTTTCTTCGAGGTATCGGGTTAGCTGTCTGTTGACGGTCTTCTCGATGACCTTGGCTGAGAAGGGGAGCAGAGAGATGGTCCGGAAGTTCTTGAGGTCTCTAGGGTCTGTCTTGGTTTTTTTTGAGTAGGGCGTTGATCTCAGCGTGTTTCCATCTTTCTGGGAAGGTCACGGTCTCAAAGGAGAGATTGATGACGTTGTGCAGGTGGGGTGTGATGGAGCTGCTGGCTTTTTTGATGATGTGGTGCGGGAATGGGTCTGACGAGGAACCGGAGTGGACTGTGCTCATGGTGGTCCAGTCTAGCAGGGGGTCGTGGTCGATGGTGTACGGAGGGTCTGTTGTGTTGCTCTCTGTTGGGGCTGTCTGGGTGATGAAGCTGTCGTGAATGTCTGCTATCTTGCGGTGAAAAAAAGTGGCGAGGGAGTCGCACAGGGCTTGCGACAACGGCGGGATTTTGTTTTTGTTGGAATTGGGGTTGGAGACTTCTTTCACGATGTTGAAGAGCTACTTGCCATTGTGTGCGTTGTTGTTGAGGCAGTCGTTGAAGGAGGTCCTCTTGGTAGTCCTGATGAGGTGATGGTGGTTGCGGGTGGCGTCCTTGTGGGCTGCGTAGCTGTCCGGAGTCTGTTCGCTCTGCCATTTTTTCTCTAGTTTTTGGCAGGCTCGCTTGGAGGATAGGATTTCTGGGGTGAACCAGCTGGTCCTCTTGTTGGTGTCTCTGTGGGGGGTTTCCTCAGCGGGGCCAGGGTGTTGGCGCAGTCTTTGATCCAGCGTGTGAAGCTGTGTTCAGCATCGTCAGGTTCTGTGGGTGGGCTGAGAGCGAGGTTTGCTTATAGTTGGTCTTCGGTGATTTTTCTCCAGTTGCAGCGAGGGATCAGTTGGGTATGGTGGTGTGTGGTGGGTTTCTGGAAGGAGAAGTGGATGCAGCGGTGGTCGGTCCAGAGGAGTTCGGTGGTGTGGTTGAAGGAGATGTGGGGGCTAGCAGAGAAGATGGGGTCATGTGTGTGGCCATCGGAGTGGGTGGGTGTTGTGACGAGTTGCCTCAATCTGAGATTGGCGAGGTTATCAATCAGGGTTGCCCAGTTGCTCTTGTGTTGTTCTCAAGGTAAAAGTTCAGGTCTCCGAGGAGGATGTCGTCAGTGGAGGTCAGGGCATGCGTGCTGATGAAGTCAGCGATGGAGTCGCTGACCTGGGGTCGGAGTCCGGGGGTCTGTAGACGAGGGTGCCTCTGAGGGTGGAGTTGGGGTTTGTGTGGATCTGAAAATGCATGTGTTCGGCGGTGGCTGCTCTGAGGCTGGTGTATCTACAGTTCCGGCAGGTGAAGGGGCCGTGCATGCATTTTGGGGCGGCCTTGAAGCAGGTGTGGGTTTGTCCAGGGTTGAGAGCATAGAGCGTGCTGGCATCGTAGCGGTGGTGGTCATCGTGGCTGGTGCGGGGACCAGGGGTTCTGGAGCTGGGCACGGCCCGGGTGCGGCCGGGCGCAGACGGGCTTGCCTTAGGACATGCAGCGGCCCCCATATTTAGGGATGTGGGAGGGAGGAGCAGCTGCGAGGTAGGAGGCAGGGGCTATGAAGGGAAGTGTACCGTGAATTCCGTTCTCCTATAGAACTGTGCATAAAGACGTGGAACCTCGGTGAAATACGGATGGCCCAAAACTCACCTCAGTACCCAAAATCCCCTTACCGAGCTAGCTACAGTGTCTCATTGGTCATAACAAACTCCCAATGCTTAGACAGACCAGAACATGAACTTAGAATACCTCAGGAATCGTGGAACACATGAACACTCTTTGGTTATATAATCATCACAAACCAGAACATGGAGTAAAAGAGGACACGTGCATGTTTGAAATATTTATTTACTAATGCAAGGTTCTAAAACACAGTATCTTGTATAAAACTATACAATATATATACAATATATAATACTAGCAAACATATTATAAGCAACAAAGTTAGCAGGATAGTTATCAGTCCATAAAAGTCGAATGGTGACAGCATACTAAGATGCTGAAATGAATAGAAATTAACAACGTCTAATTCACACCCTCCCTATTTAGCATAGTATTTTATATCTATGAAGGTCTCATTTGGGTTTTAGCAGGGCGGGCCCATACCTCAAAATCTCAGTGGCAGGAGGATCACATCATCTTCCACCCGCTCTCTGCATGCGAGTGTGTTTTTGTGCGTTCAGCACAACAATATAAAACTCGTCTAGAGCCAGATTTTGGCAGCAGCATGTGTGTTATGGCTATAGGGGTGCGAAGATCAGACCTTCCAACAACACTGGGTTAAGTTATCTGTGTAGCCTTCAGCACTCACTGTGCAGACAGAGTGCAGAACAAAACTGATATCAGAGCAATAACACATTATTTCTCTAATAAATCACGAAGCTCTTCTAGGTTGAAAGCTAAAACAACAATTATGTGTCGTGTGCAAAAGTGAAGCAAGAATGAAAACGGCGTGCAAACATTTAATAAACTCGTGCTAACTTAACACTGTAGGTAAAAAAGAAGTAGCTATATGACAGAAGTGAGGCGGGAAACAAGCACAAATCAGGGGAGCAGAAGGCAAGAAAAGAAGCACGATCAGGGGGGCAGAGGCAAGAAAAATGATCACAATCAGGGGGCACAGGCAAGAAAAACAATCACAATCAGGGTGACAGAGGCAAGAAAAACGATCACAATCAGTGAACAGAGGCAAGAAAAAACTACTACAATCAGTGGTGCAGAGGCAAGAATAAACAAGCACAATCAGGGGGCAGAGGCAAGAAAAACAAGCACAATCAGGGGGGCAGAGGCAAGAAAAATTAGCACAAACAAGGGGGAGAGGCAAGAAAAATGAGCACAATCAGTGGGCATAGGCAAGAAAAACGAGCACAATCAGTGGGCAGAGGCAAAAAAAATCAAGCACAATCAGGGGGCAGAGGCAAGAAAAACAAGCACAATCAGGGAACAGAGGCAAGAAAAATGAGCAGAATCGGGAGGCAGAGGCAAGAAAACCGAGCACAATCAGTGGGCAGAGGCAAAAAAATCAAGCACAATCAGGGGGCAGAGGCAAGAAAAACGAGCACAATCAGGGGGCAGAGGCAAGAAAAACGAGCACAATCAGGGGGCAGAGGCAAGAAAAACAAGCACAATCAGGGAACAGAGGCAAGAAAAATGAGCAGAATCGGGAGGCAGAGGCAAGAAAACCGAGCACAATCAGTGGGCAGAGGCAAAAAAATCAAGCACAATCAGGGGGCAGAGGCAAGAAAAACGAGCACAATCAGGGGGCAGAGGCAAGAAAAACAAGCACAATCAGGGAACAGAGGAAAGAAAAATGAGCACAATCAGGAGGCAGAGGCAATAAAAATGAGCACAATCAGGGAACAGAGGCAAGAAAAAATAGCACAATCAGGTAACTGAGGCAAGAAAAGCGAGCACAATCAGGGGCAGCAAGGGGGAGCAGAAGCCGGGAAACGAGCACAGATAAAAATGTAGGCACAAGGGGGAGACAGGCAACAGCGGTCACAGACACCAGAAGGCAGAATAAGCAGTACCGGGAAGACAGACAGACAGACATCGACAGACATACAAACCTAAGGCCTACCACTGGCCACCAGTGAGGAGGCGCAGGTGGAGGAGGGCCTCAACTTCTACAGCAGCGGAAGCTGGGGCAGGGTCAGGACACACAGGCGGAGCTGTGTGGTGGGGGAGTGAACTACCAGCAAGGTCAAGGGTACTTCTAGTAGCTTTGCTGGGTCCCCTGCCATCTCACCAAGTGCCCATGTTTCCTCAAACTGCCCATTTATGTAATGATTTTGTTGCGTTCCCTAGTGCTCAATGTTCTTAATCGGACTGTGTATGCATCAAGCTTGTTTCATCTTCCAAACTGAGAGTGTAAGCACCAACATTGTGCTTCCCCTAAACTGACTGTGTTGTACCAAGCTTCTGCATCCACCAAACTGACTGTGTATGTACCACACTTGTGCATCCCTCAAACTGACTGTCTATGTATCAAGAGTGTTGTTGTATATGTGCTCCAAGCTTTCCAAATCCATGTCTTCTTGTCTAAATCTCTTAAATGTATCTCCATGCTACTATTTTCTGTACAATCTCTGCATCTCTCTATATGCTTTAAATGTCACACACGGGCGACCCAACACCCATGCCTATCACTCCGTCAGGCTATAAGGTACTACTTTCCGTAATTTTAATGTTGATATGCGAACGGATCCTCATGATGAATTGCCATGTACCCCAAAATCAGAACGCTTTCTCTGTCTGCCACAGACTCCTCTCCATGCATTATCTCTGTGTGTAAGTGTGCCTCTGTCTAAATGTCACAAGCACCTCAAGCTGCCTGGTGTGGGCCGCAAGCTCCTTAGGTTTCATGCATATTTGCTGCATGTTGGAATAAAGAAGGAATGGAAATACTATATTATAAATTGTATTTTATTATTCATACCTATGAACATAGACATAGTGCCATCGAAGTACTCATGAGTGATATATTTTCATAGATGCATTTAAAAATGTCCTATTCTCATCAAAAGGGTCCATATTCTTTCAATGCATGTTTTATGTTTTTCTGTCAACCTCAAATCATTTTAACACTCAGGGCCTCATTACGATTTTGGTAGGAAAGAATTCCCTCTGACTCCTTGTCAGAATCATTTCTGACTGACCCGAGTTCGGGAGTCCTCGTGTGGGCCTATCATCGGCACTTTACAGCAGAAGGAGCCCCAAAAAAAAAAAAACGCGCAGAGCACCAGTAGACTGGGAGTAATAGAGGTAAGAGGCTCGGGCCCTCACACGCTGGTGGCGAGGAGGCAGGCTCAGAACACTCATTAACAAACTGTGACCTAGTGACCAAGTTGGGACAGCAGGGCGGGAGCAGTAGCAAGCCCGGTAAGAGAAAAAGCAGGGCCCAGCAGGGTAGTGGCAAACACATAATAGAAGTAGCTCTGAGGAACCCAGAACTATGAGATCGGGGAAAATCAGACAAACGACGACAACTAAAAGATCAAAAAAAGTCAAAACAAAGAAGTCCTTTGAAGCAGCCCCGAACATAAGCCTGAAGGGAGTGGATTCAAAAGTAAGAGTGAGACTAGCTTCAGTATCCACTCCACACATAACAGTAGTGAGTCCAGACAGGAAACACGGGATTCAAAAATTCTTCTTCTTAAAAGACCCAATGGCAGCAATCTATGCTCCTACAGCAGAGGCCACCAACCTCCCAAGCCCTATCCTCCCAGTCAGACAAAATGCTCCAGCAATCCCTGAAGACGGAAAGCAAATTTTTATGAACTCAATGTCGGATCAGCCAGTGAGTAACCTTGTTACGGTAACAGCGCAGGTCCATCAGAGTAATTGTATCGTAACCACAAGGGAAATGAACAAAAGTGACCAAAACAAGGGAACTAAGGGAACCAACGTGGAACATATGGAGGCACAACTAAAACAGAAAAAACAGCCCAGAAGTTCAAACCCTGGAGGAAACTTAAATGAAATGGAATTTAGGGACGACTCCAAGGAAGGTCCTTTAAAATTAAGCGATTTGCAAAAGCAGAGAGTAGCAGGGGCAGACCCTTGGCTAAACTCTTTCTCTCTATCCAATGATGCAAATCTACTTGAAATTATGGAGATTATCACACAAAAAAAAGAAACTAAAAGGAACTGCACGTCACCAGACGAACATCCAGGAGCACAACAGAGCAGGCGGGGAATGGCGGCATCAACCCCACGAATACACCAACCCAGCACCGATCCACATAGGACAACATTAGATGGCAGCATTACCCCAGTGCCGAAAGCAATCCAGCTGAACTCGTCAGCACCAATAACAATATCATCAGTCAGCATCATAGATCATGTACCAGGGGAATTAGGCAATTGTAGTAAATCACCCCCCAGCATGCAGTGGAGCCAGTCTTTGCTAGGCTCATTAGATCGAGCAATAAAGGCAATGAACTTTCAATCAGACAAAATGGATGTACAAATAGACCTTATAAACCTCATCGCCACACACATATCCAGCATTAATTCCAAAATGGATTTGATTACGTCCCTATTAAAACAAATGGGAACTTCGGACCAACAAAGAAATAAAGATAAACAACACCCCGACTGCGGATGTGGGAAAATAATAGAGAAACTGGCAAGTCTCCCCAATATTTTGATGGACATTTTAGGGGCAGTAAAATCAACAAAATTAACAAGTAACAAAAAACAGAATACGGAAATTGTAAATGGGACTGACACCAAGGTACCTATAACACGTAACAACGTAAACATAAGCCTAGACAGTGAAGGCAAAGGAAATCACGAGCAAGCGGAACTCGATGACCAAGTAGACATTACAGTAATACCAATGCAAACAACACAGAACGCCTTTGAGATTTCACCCTCCATAAAACCCACAAAAAGGAGGAAAAAACGTGCAAGGAAGGCCAGGTTGAAGCATAAAAAGCAGCAAATCCCGATTTCAGGAAAGACATTTCCAATTTTTGCAATCAAAACATCTCGAACGAGAAAAAATGTTTCGTTGGAATCCTCACCGGGCGGGCTCGTTACAATTAACTCAACTCAAGCGAAGCCCTCTGAAGAACTTAAGAGTAAGGAGGAAAGTTCTCGCATCACCGTTTATTCCACCTCTAATTTGCATATAAATAGAAAAAAGTCAAAGCATTGCCCTGTTATAGAAGTAGAAAGCCCGGACATCATGGAAAAAGACCAGAACAACGCTCCCTGTAGCAAAAAACATCGAAACACAGATAGAGGAGACAAAGTTACACCTCAGGAAGAGGAAAGTACCACCAGGAACAATCAAGGAAATAGGGCCGAAACAACTAGCAAGAGGTGGACACAGGAAATAAAAAATAGCTCCCACTCCGAGCATAACCTGATAAAGGTTATCACAAGAGGAATGGAACGAAAATGTATGCTCCCCACCACGGAACTGGAACTCGACCCAACAGGGAAAAGGACATTAGATAACTCAGATACGATTACTAAGAGGGCTCACGGAAATTACTTGAGCTTTGTCCCCAGTAAAGCACATAATTCACTGACAATTAATCACTCGTTATCTTCAAAAGAAGAAATCGCACAAGTTCCCAAGTATTCTCAAACGGAATCAGACGCATTTGAACTAAAATTGACATTTGTGCCGGAATATGTAACCAAGGGAAGGCAAGACATTTTGAACCGAGGTAACCTGCTAAAGCTGTTTAAAGCAGTCCCAGAATTAAACGGAATTACCTCGCAAGATTTAACAGCTCTCGAATTTCACCAACAAGGGTCAAACCCTGATACAGAACACTCAGTGACAACATGGTCTTCAAAGGAAATAGTAGACAAGATATTTGCAGTAAAAACAAGATTCGGAGCCTGGGGAATCACACTGATGCTGCATAAATGTCCAAGATACCCTTATCCCCTCCTAGACAGTTCAAAACACAAAAAAAAGGAGGACTCACTCGGGAAACACCAGGACACATGCATACGAGGAGCACGATCTACTACACCAGTCATAACATTGACAGAGAAGGGGCCCTCAACATCAGCAAACGCGCCCGAGAAGAGAAGCAGAAAATTGGACAGGTTGGACTGGTCATGGCTTCCAATGGTATTAAATAATAAACATACCTAACCAAGAGGCAACTCTAAACGTAAGAGAAGAGAAGCTGGTTGTTATCACGGAGGGAATAAAGTATGACAAACTTTCGATCTGCTCCTGGAACGTTCACGGGTTCAAAGATATGGACCAGGACCACGAAACACTAGTTTTTTATCAACAATTAGATATAATCATGCTTCAGGAAACCTGGAACCTGACTCCAGTTGCAATTCCTGGATTCAAGGAACATCATATCCTCGCTGAAAGATTTTCAAACTTTGGGCACCCGCGAGGAGGCCTGTCACTATACACCTCACAAAAGTATAATTGGTTAATCAAAGAACTGGACGTGGGGGCCAACTGGGTACAGGTGATACAAATCTCTGGAATATCTACTTCAAATAACCCAAAGTGGGAACTCCTACTAATGAACGTTTACGTACACCCTGAGAGAAAGACCCAGCAAGAAAGATACTCCATTTTAATGGCCCTGATCAAAACTTTGCAAAGATCTCATGCACACTGCCCTATGTTCATCTCTGGAGACTTTAACAACAATCTCACAAGTAAAGACCAAATAAAAGGAAAGAGGTTAGGGAACCAGGGAGGCCGAACATTAAGGAAAAAGATAAAAGATCTGGGACTGTCCATCCTGAATGGAAAAGCAACTGGGGATACACCAGCGGCAATAACGTATTTGAGTGGCAACGTTCGATCAAAAATAGACTTTACCATCGTCAGTAACGAGTTACTCACTTGCATTGACTCCTTTTGCATCACCCAGCGCACAGAAAGCGATCATTTTCCTCAAATAACAATAATGTCTAATTCCATCACATGGGCCAAAAAAATTAACTCCCTTATACAACCCTCCGAAAGGTTTAACTTGCGGAAATTGAAATGGCGAGGGGGAAACTTGAAAATTATACAAGAGACGGTAAGGGAGCTTGTGAGCGAACTGGGGTCACAATTAGACGAAGAACGTGTAAAAAACTGGGAACACTTGGTCCACGCAATCACCAGAAAATTTCCAGCACCATCTGGCAGTCAAGGAAGATCTAATTCCAGGAGGGATCCCTGGTTCAGTAACGACCTGAGAGATCAAAAGAGTAGGATCTCAAGAGAGGTACGGATTCAAACCCAAGTGACAAGACTAGGCAACAAACCAATTAAAAGTAAATTGAAAGAACTAAGAAGTCATTATAAGAAAACATTGAGGCACGCTAAAATGGCTTATAAGGAATCGATTTGGACAAACCTACTGTATGCAAGTAAACTGCCAAATAGCAGGGACTTTTGGGGTATAATAAATAACCTGAATAAGGGAGCAAGACTCCGACAAGAACCCGGAATTGGAGCCGAAGCGTGGATTGAGCATGTGGGGGTTATGTATACCAGTAAGGCAATAGGGCCCATTGAAGGGTCGCAAGGATCAACATTGGTAATGGAAGAAAGGAATGTAAAATCTAAGCGGGAAAACCAGGTTCTGCAAAATCCATTACAGGCAGGAGATGGCAGTGATCAAAACACCCTGACGACCATAAAACAATTACGCGATATTATACTAAGGCTCAAAACCGAAGGAGCGGCAGGTCCAAATGGTCTCCCCAATGCATTCTTTAAGGACGACCCAGATTATTGGTCGACGAACCTAACTCCACTCTTCAACCGCATCTTTATACACAGCGAAGTCCCCGACTCATGGAAAGGGACCATAATACATCCCATATTTAAACAAGGTGACCGTCGAAATCCAGGTAATTACAGGCTCATATCCCTAATCGATGTTGAGGCCAAGCTCTATGCCTCCTGCCTCCTCGCCCAGCTGCAGGAGTGGACGGTCGACAACAATATAATTCCACACTTTCAAACAGGTTTTAGACAAGGGATGGGCACTATAACAAACCTGGCAATCCTTGCAATTCTAACTGAAAAGGCACAAAAAAGGAGAACGCGATTGTACGCATGTTTTATCGACATAAAATCTGCCTTCGATAGAGTAAACAGAGGGAGACTCTGGAAAAAGCTAAAGACATGGGGTCTACCGAATCAGTTACTAAATGCGATTACTGCCCTACACACCGACACCTGGGCGAGAGTAAAATTGGGCGAAGGACACAGTACGACAGCGAGCATTGACACGCAGCAAGGATTAAAACAAGGCTGCGTGTTAGCCCCAATCCTATTTAACTTGTTCCTCTCAGACCTTGGTAAAAACATGGAAGTAGCTGACTGCCACCCACCGATAATGGCCAATAAGCAGATTTCCGTTTTACAGTATGCGGATGATATTGTTTTATTAAGTAAAACTCCCATTGGCCTTCAAAGAGCTATTAACAACTTAGTATCCTACCTGGACCAAGAAAATCTGGAACTTAACAAAGAAAAAACAAAGGTTGTCCGTTTGGTGGATTCACATAAAATTAAGTTCAAATGGACAGTAAAAGGGACGAAGGTCGAAGAGCAAGGTTCATATAAATACCTTGGTATCACAATAGGGCAGGGTACAACCTATAAGGAGCATAAACTTGTTACTAAAGCAAAAGCACACTCACTAATTTTTGCTTACCAGCAACTAAAAACTAAATTGGACTGCCCAAATAATAATCACCTTCTAAAAGTAATGTCAGCACAAAGTATGCCTACCTTGTCATATGGCTTAGTCACTTGGTGTGGTAAAGAGGTGGAGCTTCTCAATGACCTCCAGACAAGGATCTATAAAGCCGTTTTTAATTTGCCAAAGTCAGCCTCTCCATCTCAAATCCAGCTAGAATTCGGCCTTCTAAATCAAAAATTTCGGAGCATGAGCGGGTTCCTAAAGCTCTGCCACAAATTCCGATCAGCAGAGCCAGATTCAATGGACAGACTATGTTGGGAGGAAATTAAGCCCCAGACGGGTCAAGAACCATCAAACCTATGGGGAAGTTACCTGAGAACCTGCCTGGCAGTCCTTGAAATACAAGCAGACTGGGAAAAAAGCCAAGAAAAAACAACTTTTAGTAAGATGATAAACGACGCAGCAAAAAAGAAATCCTTTCTGGAGGATAAAATTATAACATCTAAACGTAGGCACGGGTGGACAATTATTTCTTCTTACAAAGTATTGAAACCTCAAGCTTACCTAACATCTCACTTTAGCTGGCACCTAAAGAAGTCTTACATAAACTACAGGATGGGTCTGCACGTTTCGAAAGATCTACGGCCGTCTTGGAAACAACCCAAACAAATACCTCAGTGTCGCCTGTGCGGCTACCAAAATGAATCCCTAACTCACCTTTTTTGCGTTTGTCCAGCAGTTACGGCTTGGAGGAGATATTACCTAAGACCTATCTTTAATGAACTTCAAATTCGCACTTGCAGGCAAGCCGTTATACGCTGAATGGACGGCTCTTCCATTATCCTGGCCTGCCGAGGAGTGAAATACCTGGCAGAAATTATAAAACTATTACTCAAAGCAGATCAGGAGGGGGTCAGAGAGGTCTGAGCAACTGGACATTGTCTTATTTGGAATAAGTTGCGCAACAAAAGGACTAAAAATTAGACCTCCTTAGGACTAAATTTTAACTGTAAATTGGACCTATTCAGAAATGCTGGACTAAATTTCATCTATTAAACTTTTATTTTATTTTTTATTTTTTATTTTAATGTATTGGTAGAATCCTCTCATTGTAATTGATAGGACATAGCATTAATGTAGCATGGTTTTAACTGTGGACGTAATGATATTCAACTGTTTTAGATATTTGTAACGATTTTAATTAATCATACAATAAACTTGAAACTTGAAACTTGAAACTTGACTGACCCGAGTTCGGGAGTCCGGCCGACGAATTATAATGATTCCGAACACCGTTCAGGTCAGATTCCCATTGACTTCCATGAGATCCTGTATTCCGACCAACAACACATGCTCCCATTGGAGACAGGGGTGGTTGTAGAAACAAACCTGTGGGCTTCAACATGTATGATTACTGGCATTCCTTCTTCTCCTGGTTGTAATAGGGCTCTGAATGCACTCCTGCAATCCCCTCAATAGGGCAATCCCTTGTACTTGCCCTACTTGTCCATCTTTGTGAAATACTTGAAAATCCCTAATGACACTGAAACAAAGAGTAAGCAGACCATCGGAACAAGGTTAGATTTGAAGGTGAGTTTGTGCTTGTTCAAAATACCACCATATAAATACACAAAACCCCTTTTTTCTGCTCACGCCTGTTGGCACCCACCACCTGAATGAAGACTGCAGTTTTTGGTCTATCATTTACTACTGTCACAGATTATTTTGCACAACAAGATTCCACATCTAGGCATAACAAATGCTCAAAGAGTATCCACACACTGCACCTTTTGTTCTACCTGCTCAGGCCTGAGAGACTACCTGCCCCAGAGAGTTCATTGGACTGCTGTTAGGGTCTTAATCTATCTTCTTGGGTCCTCTTTGTGTATAAATATTTGGACCGTTTTATACAGCCTTAGACTTCAACACTCTCTGCATAACAAAAAGCTAACTCTCTCCACCTAACCTTCAAATTTCAAGACTCATCATAAAAAAATCCAACTAAATAGGTCTGCCCAGTCACATCTTGCTGTGTTTGCTCATGTTTATGTTTGTGGTGAGTCTCTTGTGGTGCTCCCTCAGTACATTGGCTCTGACTGCTAGAGCCATAATACAGAAAATGAATGTATAAAATACAGATCTCCACCATGCCAAGCAGGAAGTGACATCTGTCTTCAAAGTGCTCAGACAGCTGACTGAGAGACTTGTGATTAAACACAAACATTAATCAACTCTTGTGCACAGCCCTGCAATGCAGAAAACCTGACAGCAAAAAGGCCACCCAAAAATTCAGAGTATGGAGGTGCTTCACAAAACACTGGTCAACCAGCAGGTTTTTGTGAACTAACCTGTACACTAATTGGTTGGTTCTCAATATTGTCATTCAAACTGGATCACAATACAGCCTTCCCCAAGAATGTTTGTGATAAAGTTAGCAACTTCCAATTTACTTCTTTTGGAAGTCATCATGTGGATGGTGGCACACTGGGGTCAGCAGACCACCGGGTTGTGATTACATTTAATTGAAATAAACCTTTCAGTAATGCAGCCCATTCTCTTGAGAGACAATAAGCTATGTTTAAGAAAACATGTTTACTTATTTTTAAAATGTCTGTTGCTGACTCCTAAACTGTTTTTTAAATTTATAAATGACAATGGGTCCCATGGTCCATACATGTTCTGGCCAGGGAGACACACACTGATGGAGTCAGGGGCCTCGCCTCTCTCCACCAACTCTAAACGCCTGACCCACAGGTCCATCAGTGGCAGCACCAAAAGGAATACCCCAGTCCAACTCTAGATGTGACCTTCAGCAGAGAGACATGTAGTAGAGGTCAAGCAGTTCACCACACTTGTTCCTTTCTTCCACAGCTGCCAGATTGCAGGCCTGGATGCAGCAACATAACCAATCATTTGTAGAGAACTTCCCTTGTATATGCTGACTCAGCTGGCTGCCTCCCCACACATCAGCCAATCTAGTAGTGTCTGTTCATTCCAACAGCAGGTTTACAGGTTTCTCACCATCAGCGGCACCGGAGTGATCATCCCAGAAAACACCATAAATGCAGTTGGTCGGTTACTGAGATAAAGCCTTACATGGGACTCAGGCCTGTGGGGTCTCAACCAGAACGCTCCTATAGTGCCAATGTGCTAGCAGGTTGTATCCACCCCTACACCAATTATTTTGACAATGGAAAATCTAGATCAAAATTGATCAAGCTAAGTGAAATGCTACTGGGAAGTTGTACTTGTACATTTCTACAACTCAGTTGAATAAATGTATATGTTTTGCTGTGCACAATGTTAGCTCACTAACACTCACATTCTTTATTTTGTGCACTTTGGTGTAAAATTCCACAGTAGTATTGTTTTGGTGAAAGCAATACTAGATAATACGGAATCAGGCTTCTAGTCATACGAAAGTGGAAATGTTGAGCTCCCTCCTTTAAAGAAGTAGTGTCGTGAATTTTCCTAAATTTTAAAAATAACAATTGCTCTGGGAGTACTAATCCAGAGGCATCAGTTGATTAAATCAACTAATTTCTGTTTAAGAAATTGGAAACTAACATTCCAGTTCAAAATGTTGCAGATAATATAAATGTAGAACAAAAATAAAATGAACAAAATCTATTATTGTCACAAACTAAAGCTACACTCTTCCCAGCTTGAATGGATATGGAGGTGATCATATGATTTGGAACTCAAATACTCACATGCAAAATACTTCAAATCTTATAAAAAGAGACCAAAGCTGAAATAAAGGCACATTTATGTCAATATGATTGCCAAGGCCTCTCACTTTTTATTTCTTTGGAATGCTTAATGTCTTATAATCACCCTTGTCAGCTAAAACTAAGTGTGAGAATAAAAATATAGGTACACTCTGGTGATAATATAGACATAAGATAGACTGGGTAGATCTCCAAATGCGGTCATAACTTTATAGAAACTGACTCCTGCGTAGACAGAAGGTGTGAGAAGCAATAGATCAATCAGAGAATGGTCAAGCAGGTTACACTCCTGTGAGGGTCTCAAGGCGCTAGAGGGTTAAGCAGCTCCCGTTGGTCGAAGAGGCAGGTCTTAAGGGCCTTCCTCAATATGTGTAGAGAGGGGGCGTGTATGATGTCGATTGGGAGCTCGATCCAAGTCTTGGCTGCTATCTAGGAGAAGGCTCTTCTGCCTATTCCAGCGCTTTGGATGTGCGGAGTTTCAGCGAGAGTGAGGTCGGCAGATCAGAGGTTTCTCTTCGGTATGTAGAAGAAGATTCTCTTGTTGAGACATTGGGGTCCACTGTGGTGGAGTCATCTGTAGGCATGGGTGAGTGTCTTGAAGGGTACTCTCTTCTCGATAGGGAGCCAGTGGAAGTCTTCCAGGTGTTGAGTAATGTGTTCCTGTCGAGGGATGCCAAGGACAATTCTGGTTGTGGTGTTCTATATGGTCTGTTGTTTGCAGAGCAGAGACTTGTTGATTACGGCATAGAAGGCATTTCCGTAGTCCAACCTGCTGTTATGAGTGTGTGGGTGATGGTCTTTTTTGATTTGGTTGGGATCCATTTGAATGTCTTGCGAAGTATACAAAGGGTGATGAAGCAGGTGGAGGTGACAGCTTTGACCTGTTGGGTCATGGAAAAGGGAGGAGTTGAGTATAATGCTGAGGTTCCGGGCATCGTTCATGGGGGTGGGTGTCCTGCTGAGGGTATTTGGCCACCAGATGTTGTCTGTGCAGTGGAGGAGGGTCCAAAGTCGAGTACCTCTGTCTTCTCCAAGTTGAGTGTCCGGCAGATGTTGCTCATCCAGGATACATTGGCCTTTATTCCTTCCTGAGTCTGGTGGTGACTGGATCCTTGGTAAAGGAGAGTATGAGCTGGGTGTCATCAGCATAGGAGACTATGTTGAGTCTGTGTTGTCTGATGATGATAGCAAGGAGGGCCATGTAGATGTTGAAGAGTGCAGGGCTGAGTGACAATCCTTGAGGTACTCCACAGTTAATCTCTGTGGGATTTGAGAGGAAGGGTGGCAGTCTGATTCTTTGGGTTCTGCTGGTGAGGAAGGAGGAGACACATTTGAGGGTGGTTTCCTGTATCCCAGTGTCGTGGAGTCTGCCAGTGAGTATGCGATGGGAGACGGTGTTGAAAGCTGCAGAGAGGTTCAGTAGGATCAGGGCTGCGGTGTGTCCTTGGTGGAGGAAGATGTGGATATTGTCTGTGGCGGCAAGTAGAGAGGTGTAATGTGCTCTGGTTGATGCAGAATACTGATTGGCAGAGGTCAAGGATGGAGTTCTCTTCAATGAAGTTTATTAGTTGGGCATTGACTATTTTCTCTGTAACTTTGGCCGCGAAGAGGAGGAGGGAGATGGGTCGGTAGTTTTTGAGATCCGAAGGATCTGCTGTGGGTTTCTTGAGCAGGGGCTTGACTTCTGTGCATTTACAGTCATCGGGAAAATGGCAGCTTTTTAAGGAGGTGTTGATGGTGTGTCATAGTTCCAGTACGATGACAGCGGCAGCTCCCCCGGGTTCGTGGGTGCTCCTGAGTAGATGCCTTTCATGGTTGATTCTGTGTCTTCAGTGGTGTCTGGGGTCCAGGTGGAGATGATGGGTTGGCTTGCGTTGGAGGAGGGAGTGGTTTGGCAGTCCGCTGTCTGTTTGTTGAAGTAGAAGTTCTTGATTTTCAGATGGAAGTATGAGCTGAGCTTGTTTTAGAGGCCCAGGGAGGGGGTGATGTCACCTAAGCAACTACAATCTCAAGTACACATACATTTCATATGCATTTACATTTCCCTGAACAATAATCACAGGAGTGCCTTTAGAAACTTTATTGGCAAATACAGCCAGAGTAAAACATATGTCTACTCACATGTCATACATTATTTTATCTTCCACAAATAGTTGTTTGTAATGGCCCATGTGAGAAGTTGGCTTGGTATATGATGCTCACTAGTTCTAGTGATCACCGTTTACCATGCCAAGCAACTCTTATGATGATTGGTTGTAAGTCAACCTTATAGACCAGCTATCCTACTGGTAGCATGGACAAAGCAGTCTTAGGCTAAACTCTGAAAGGCATTTGAAGCAAGATGTTTTACCATATACAACCCACTTGAATACCAAATGAAAGGACACCACACAGATATATATTGAAAATATATATACATATTTATTAACTACAAATATCCCCTATACTCTTTATGAGCACAGAAGCACAAGCGTTAAAACAAAACACTGTTAAAATACACAAAAGTTGCACAATATGGATGAGCCCTAGGGGCCACCTAAACCATATACTAAGAAAGTGGAATAAGAGATACCAATCGAAAAGGAAGTAGGCCTAGGGCCTTGGGAATCGCTGGAGCTGATCAGGACTAGCAGTGACTAAGTCGGGAAAGGCCCGCAGGACTCGGGTGCAGTGTTTAAAGTGCAGGCATTCACCAATGTTCAAGTTCAAGGTAAGTTCGGGAATTTATATAGCGCACTACTCACCCAGGGGGTCTCAAGGCGCAAAGTTAGTTATTTGGGAACCTTCCGAGTGACCTAGAGGAGTGAAACTTAAGACACAGGCACTAGAGGTGTGTACCGGTGTGGTAACACCGGCGTTGATGAGTTACCTCACCCACAGGAAGTGGGTGCACAGGTGCAAAGTAGTGTCGGGTTTCGTCACGCAGGTCGATGGTGCTTGGAGCTGAAGATGCTGCAGGCGGCTCGATGTGAAGAGTTCCGGTGGATCCTAGGGTGGATCTGAAGTGGTGAAGACATGAAGGCAGATGGGACAATGTTCAAAGTCACTAGCCAGTGACTAGCGTGGAATCAGATTGAAACCAGGCGATGTCAGGTGCAAACAGGCGATGAGGTGTAGCTTCTCTCTGCAGCCACGTGGACACGAAGAGGTCAAGGACGTCCAGGCATCGGTCCTGAGCTGTACCACAAAGGCTCTAGCTGATGGCGGAGTCGGCAACTTGATCAGAGCAAACAGGCCTTGGCTAATGCAAGCCACGCAGGAATCAAAAAAGGCTTATCACTCGGACCAGCAAGGTCAGAGCGGGTGCTCTCCTTTTACAGGAGTGAGGGCAAGTCTGAAGCAACCAGACCTGCAGTGTATATTGTAGGTTTCGTCACCAAGATGGCCGCTGACCACGTGGCAAGTGGCCGGGATGGTGCGTCGAGTGGCACAATGCAAAAGGGCCCCACGCAGATTGTGAAGATGCGGGGGGGGCTGATCTTCGGTGCAAGGGATGCTCGGTGGTAGGGGTTCTCAATTCCCAAAGCACAGCGTCAAGGGTGCCTAGGGTGCTGCGCAGTCAGCTTCTCGGGGGTCTTTCAAGAGATCCGGTCCCACATCTCTCGCTACCTCCACGGGTCCCTTCTTTGCAGGGACTGTGGATCGGCTGGAGAAATGTCTGGGAGTCTGGGTCTTGTCAGGCTCTGGGCTCGGGCTCCGGCGGGAGGCGGCGGCAAAGCAGAAGTCGAGTTGCTGGATGGTGCCTGTGTTTACAGGGTTGCCACTCCTTGGCCACAAAGGAGATGCTCTTCAGTCTTCTGTGCAGCAGAATGTCGAAGTCCAGCATCTTCTTAGTTTAAAGTTGATTTCAGGATGATCTGAGGTGTTATGGCACTGCTCCCACTCTTATTCCCAATCTGAGGGGTGGATCACCTGCTAGGTCCCGCCTCTGGGTGGGACCAGGAAGGGGGGCAGTTACACCCCCTTTCCTTTATCCAGTTCCTCGCCAGGCCTGGGTCTGGAAAGTCCCAGGACCGGTTTGGACTGGCTTATGCACGGGGACACCTTGTGTGCCCCGGGCATGTCTGTTTCTATTTAGCCCTGTCCTACCCAATACACAAAATCCTGTCTGGGGTGGTGCTCGCCTTTGTCCAAGCCTCCCTCGCTGGAAGGACTCCCAGCAGCAGGAGGTCAGACTTGTGTCTGTGGTGGCAGCATCCATTTTGTGATGCTGAGGCTCTGGTTAACTTTAACTGGGGTTAAGGCTATGTACATGTCGTGTCCCTCTAGAAGGGTGGAATGCTATCCCCATCGACAGAACTGTCGAGGGGATAGTATTCCAAATCGTATGACACCTTACTCGACATGTTTTGATAAAGCCAAACCAAAGTTAGCATATAACCGCAAGGATTATAATGCACTTAAGAGTATATGGTATTGCAATATCCCGGAACAGCTAAGGGAGTTGTTCCCGTCAGCTGCAGACATGCTCAGCTCATGCTAGAGCACCATCTCACATAAAACCACGCACTCTGCCCCCAGGATTGCAGGGGCCTTCCATAGGAATGGCTTATAGGTTAACATGTGTCCAGTTAAGGTTAGATATAGGGATACTATATCTAAGCAAGAGGTGATTACACCAACTTACCCCAGCTGAGTGATCAGCCAGTTGTGTCAAATATGGAGGCCAGGCCAGGGGTGGCACAATACATGCTGCAGCCCCTGGTATGCCTTGGATGCACCTTTGCCCTGGGTACTTATGGTACACTGTTACAGGGGCCTATAAGGTGAACCAGTAATCAATTCGTAATGTACCTAGAGTGCATTGGCATTAATTTAGAGAGAGAACAGCAGCCTGTGGGTCTGATTAGCAGGCCCACAGCCACATTAAGTCATAAACCAGTGAAGCAAAAAGCAAAAATTTGGAGTGACTATAGGATAGCAGACCCTACTCTCCTACAGCCCATTCATTTAAAGGTGAACATAAGTTGAATTGTATCATCAATAATGATTGCTACAAATCCAAATTTTATGTAACCCAAAAAAATGACTAAGACATACCTTATCTAAAAAGCATGAATACTTAACAAAAATCAGCTTCACAATTCTGTTTAACCAGCAATAGTAATAATAATAATAATAATAATATTAATAATAATAATAAGAGCATTTATCCCCTTCGATACTTCTGTCGGCCAACGGCCATCGCAAGCACTACCTCCGTAATGCTGTGTACGTCCGTTGGTCGACGCGGCCCGCCCACCTAATTAAACGGCCGCAATGCGGCAGAATTCACGCCGCAGGTGGGCGGTTAAAGAGTACAACAGTTACCTCAAGCAGAGGTGTCCCGGTGCTTGCCAGTCAGTGCAGGTGAGGAGAAGGTCAAACAGAGGGACTAATGAGGTCTTCCTGAACTCACGTTTTGACTTGATCAAACGCATATGGGAAGGCAGGGAGTTCCACAGTCTGACTGTCCCAACTGTGAAGGATCTACCTCCCGTGCAGGACTTAGCATAACAAGGTACGCAAAGCAGGTGCTGGGAGTTGGATCTAAGATTGTGTTTTTGTTGATATAGGCAAAGCCTATGTCTGAGCTACCCAGGGCCGCTTTCAAGTGCGACATGAAAGAGGAGTTGGCCTAACGGCTAGGGCGCTCGACCTCGGACCTGGGTAACTGGGTTCAAGTCTCAGTAATGATGCTAAAAACATCCTGTGATTCTGGGCAAATCAATTAGGGCCAGATGTAGGTAGCCTAATACCCTGTCGGTAACGGACGAAATTACCGAATTTTGGTCGTTACCGACCGGTATTAGGCTTTTCATATGTAGGAGGCAAAATTTAAGGATTCGGTAATTTACCGAATCGGTAATTTAAGGAATCGGTAAATTATCGAATTCTTAAAATACCGATTCGGTAAATTACAGAATCCTTAATGTAGGAAGCACTCAAATAAGTGCTTTTCTCATTTCAGGATTCGTTATTTACCACTAACTGCAAGTTGGTGGTAAATATCGAAAACCGTTAAAAAAAAATGTTTTGCAATTTTTAACAGTGCCATATGGCAGACATACCTGCCCTTAGGACATGTATGTGTGCCACATGTGCACCCATGCACTATTTGGGGTTGCAACAGAGTGCCAATGTGCCACCTTGCTACCCTTGAATGTGTTCCCCATTTTACCGAATCGGTATTTACCGATTCGGTAATTCCCATTCTTTCCTATGGGCCTCTGAATGGGAAATACTGAATCAGTGAATAGAGATTTGGTATTTACCGAATATTACCGATTCGGTAAGGGGAGGACAGTGGCGGTGTCTCCCGACCGCGCTTGGCGCCAGGTCACATTTTTCAGAGTGGAACACTCTGAACAGCTTTCTGGACAAATCTGTCACTTTTAGAATTGATTACTAATCTTAAAAACTCACATTCGCCGTATAACTTTGCTTACTATTTTAAACTTCCCACGCTGTCTTGACATTCAATTTGAATACACATTTTAATCACTCACTCACCGTGCACCCACGACCTTCCCCGGAGCTGCAGGGGGCATTGGGGCTCACTTTCCAAGTCTGCGCTCGGTGCTTCAGCCTGCCCGCCCCGGTCCAACTCGGTATCCAATACCGTTGAGCGGAGGGCGGGACAGGTAAGAGCCAGACACGCCCAGTAACCCCGAGACAGTCGAGCGGTTAGCGCTCTAGGCTCACTTCAGAAAGGGCTATTTAGGCGGCGAGGAGGCTTGGCTGATTGCGGTAAGGGGAGGACAGTGGCAGTGTCTCCCGACCCCGCTTGGCGCCAGGTAACATTTTTCAGAGCGGAACACTCTGAACAGCTTTGTGGACAAATCTGTCACTTTTAGAATTGATTACTAATTTTAAAAACTCACATTCGCTGTGTAACTTTGCTTACTATTTTAAACTTCCCACGCTGTGTTGACATTGAAATTGAATACAAATGTTAATCACTCACTCACCGTGCACCCACAACCTTCCCCGGAGCTGCAAGGGGCATTGGGGCTCACTTTCCAAGTCTGCACTTGGTGCTTCAGCCTGCCCGCCCCGGTCTGACTCGGTATCCAATACCGTTGAGCGGAGGGCGGGACAGGTAAGAGCCATACACGCCCGGTAACCCCGAGACAGTTGAGCGGTTAGCGCTCTAGCCTCACTTCAGAAAGGGCTATTTAGGCGTTGAGGAGGCTTGGCTGATTGCGGTAAGGGGAGGACAGTGGCAGTGTCTCCCAACCCCGCTTGGCTCCAGGTAACATTTTTCAGAGCGGAACACTGTGAACAGCTTTGTGGACAAATCTGTCACTTTTAGAATTGATTACTAATTTTAAAAACTCACTTTCGGCGTATAACTTTGCTTACTCTTTTAAACTTCCCACCCTGTGTTGACATTGAAATTGAATACAAATTTTAATCACTCACTCACTGTGCACCCACAACCTTCCCTGGACCTGCAAGGGGCATTGCGGCTCACTTTCCAAGTCTGCACTCGGTGCTTCAGCCTGCCCGCCCCGGTCTGACTCGGTATCCAATACCGTTGATCGGAGGGCGGGACAGGTAAGAGCCAGACACGCCCAGTAACCCCGAGACAGTCGAGCGGTTAGCGCTCTAGCCTCACTTCAGAAAGGGCTATTTAGCCGGTGAGGAGGCTTGGCTGATTGCGGTAAGGGGCGGACAATGGCAGTGTCTCCCGACCCCGCTTTGCGCCAGGTAACATTTTTCAGAGCGGAACACTCTGAACAGCTTTGTGGACAAATCTGTCACTTTTAGAATTGATTACTAATTTTAAAAACTCACTTTCTCCGTATAACTTTGCTTACTATTTTAAACTTCCCACGCTGTATTGACATTGAAATTGAATACAAATTTTAATCACTCACTCACCCTGCACCCACGACCTTCCCCGAAGCAGCAAGGGGCAATGGGGCTCACTTTCCAAGTCTGCGCTCGGTGCTTCAGCATGCCCGCCCCGGTCCGACTCCGTATCCAATACCGTTGAGCGGAGGGCGGGACAGGTAAGAGCCAGACATGCCCAGTAACCCCGAGACAGTCGAGCGGTTAGCGCTCTAGCCTCACTTCAAAAAGGGCTATTTAGCCACTCGTCGGCTCAAGCGCGCAGCGGTTGCGCGCAGAGGGGCGCCTAAGCCAGCGCCTAAGACGAGCCAAAGACCAGCCCGTCTGCACCCGTCCGCGACAGGACGGGGCCAGGGGCCAGGGACTATGGCAAAATCCACTGATGCCCTAGGAACTGCCTGTTCTACTGGGAGACCTTACACATCACAGGTACTCCACGGTAAACAAAACAGTCTCCCGAGGGGTTGTAGCAAGAGGATGGAGGACAGTTTGGAAGGCCCGTTCTCCTGCTATAATTGTAAAACCCAGTTCCACACACTACATGAGGACAGGATCCCTACTGGCATTCAGCCACAGATGTAACCACTCGATAGGGAGCCGATAAATGGCAACTCCACCCAAATTCACAGGATGAATTTTGATACATCTCTAGGGAGCAAGAATCTGCTTTGCAACATCAGATCTCTATCCAAACATTCCACAGAGGTATGGGACCTTATCTCTTCTGAAGAACCTGATATATGCTTCCTGACGGAAACTTGGTTAAAGCCCCACTCGGTCCCTGCTATAACCTTAGGAATCCCAGCTGGGTATAAAATAATTAGGTTAGACCGGCCTATTAAGACAGGAGGGGGATTAGGAATTGTCCATAAACAGGAAATAGACATCTCTGTAATTGAAAAACTATGTACGCCCGAGCTAGAACTTCTGATTTTTAAAATCAAAACTATGCCCAAAGGGAGCAGGAAAGGAGCTCTGGTATATCGCCCCCCTGGTCCATGTACCAATTTCTCCATCTCACTTGTTGAAGTATTAGCCCCTCATGTACATGAAAATAGTGACTTTCTGCTTCTAGGTGACTTCAATGTCCATAGTGAAGAAACAGATTGCAATGAGGCACAATCCTTACTAACGGATCTGTCCCTATTGGGACTGAAACAAGCAAATAGGGCCCCACACATCAGGCAGGACACACCCTGGACTTGGTCCTGACTAACTCCCACCTGGTTAAATGCTTTCCTCCATCCCAAGAAGAGTGGACTGATCATTTCGGTATTACATTTTATACCTCTATTGTCAAACCCCCTTCTGCCTGTCAGATTGCCTTACCTAGTAAAAGGAGACAATGGCACAAAATGACTCAGGAGTCTTTTAAAGACAGATATGTCGAAATCACTCCAACCCCTTCTGAGAACATTTAGACTGCTCTGATTAAATTTGAAGGGGCGATTGCTGCAGCAGTAAACAACATCGCACCACTGAAACAATTTAAGTCTCGCCCAGCACATAAACAAGAAGTCTGGTTTTCAGAGCACCTAAGATCGCTAAAACAAGCAGCTAGAAAACTGGAAAAGAAATGGAGGGCATCTCATCTGGCCAAAGACAAAAAATGTTATTGGAACTCCCTCACCACATATAACAAAGCCATTCGTGCTGCACGAAAAAATTACATTGCATCCCAGCTTATGGCTGTGGGAAACACTCCAAGGGTACTATAACAAATCCTGCAATCTTTCGTGAAACCCATGGCCTGTGAGAGTTCTGAACTGGCGTCACAACAACTCTGCGACGAGATCTCGCTATTTTTTACCAAAAAAATAGACAGGATATATGAAAAAATTACTAGCTCTAATCAGTCTTCTAGTGGTGAAAAGTCGCCGCCTCTGACAGTTGTAGAACCCCCTTCCTCCACCCACTCCCTTGACCTGTTTCCCCCTATCTCTTTAGAATAGGTAATATCGCTAACTTCTCAGATCCAGAGTGGATGCCCAACTGACATCATCCCAGCAAGATTAATGCCCATGCTTGCCAATGATCTAGGTCCTGGGATTCAAAAACTTGTTAACCTCTCTTTAAATACAGGGGAAGTCCACAATGAGTGGAAAAAGGCTTAGATTGGACCAATCAGGAAAAATACTGCTATCCCCTGGACAGAACTAGCCAATCTAAGGCCAATATCCCTGCTTCCTTTTTTAGGCAAGCTCATCGAGAAGCATGTCAATCGTCATCTGTCCAACTATATCGAACTATTCCCAATCAGGGTTTAGGCCAAAGCACAGTACCAAGACCACCCTGATGTCAGTCGCAGACGATCGACATATGTACCAGGACAAGGGTTTTTCCGTGATCCTGGTGCTATTGGATCTGTCTGTGGCGTTTGACACTGTGTCACATAACATCTTGACAACTCGGTTGGCCAACATCGGTTTGAAACATAAGGCACTCACCTGGCTTAAGAGCTTCCTTTCCAACCGCACCCAACGTGTGACCATGGGTGCTTATCGCTCAGCGCAGGTTGAGATTTCAAAAGTGGTGCCACAGGGCTCCTGTTTGAGCCCCACCCTCTTCAACATCTATGTGCCACCCCTGGCCAATATCATGTGAACATATGGCTTTATTCCAGTGTCTTACGCCGATGACACCCAGCTCCTCTTCCCTTTTAAATCCCTCACCACCGAGATTAAGAACTCTTTTTCCCAGGGTATGAAGGCTGTGGCACATTAGATGGCATCCGATTGCCTTCAATGTAATGTCGGGAAGACCGAAGTTATGCTGTTCGGAAAGGCTAAACTCCTGTGGACCCCGGAGTGGTGGCCACACGATCTTGGACCAGTTCCAGAACCTAAACAGGTCGTAAAAAACCTAGGAATCTGACTGGATCAGGAGCTCTCACTGAAACAGCATAGCAACTACATGGTGGGTTCATGTTTCCACGTGATTGGCCTTCTACGGAAAGTGTTCCCGCTACTCCCCGACTCAGTCAGAAAAACATTGGTGCAGGCTCTTGTCTTAAGTCATATAGACTATTGCAATGGCCTGTTTCTGTCTGCTAACCAAGAAGTTCTGACAAAACTCCAAGTAGTTCAGAACACTGCAGCTCGACTGGTCCTAAACGCCCCTCCCCGAACTCCATCTAAACCACTCCTGGCAAAACCTCATTGGCTGCCTGTCAAACAGAGGACCAAATTTAAAGCATGCTGCATAATTCATAAAAGCCTTAATGGACTTGGCCCTGCATATCTCGTAAACAAATTCACTCCGTACCTTCCCACACGCTCTGTCAGGTCCAGTGACCAAGGCCTATTATGTGTTCCCCGGGCAAAGAAAGTTAGACACGGTGGCAGGGCTCTGTTTGTGGCTGGGCCCTCTTTATGGAACAGCCTCCCTAGAGCTCTCAGACAGTGCTCAGAACACCTATTATTTAGGAAACAACTCAAAACTTTTTTGTTCCAATTTTAACTTATTTTCCACCTGGTTTTCCCTCCACTTGTTGCTGTGGCTGCCAAAGGTGCAGAGATACTCCTCCGGGAGTCGAATCTAGCGCGATACAAACCTGCAAATACATTTTATCGAATCAATACCTACATCCCATTTACCGATTCTAAAATATCGAATCAGTAAAATTTGGTATTTTAGAATCAGTAAATGGGAATTACCTACCTCTAGCCCTTAATCTCCCCGTGCCTAACAAAAATGAACGTGTGTCTTCATGTAACATAACTGGTGCTATGTAAAGCGCTCTGATTCCCGATTCGGGTCAAGTTTGTGCTATATAAAAATCACCAAAAAAAGAAAAGAAAGGCCACAGGTAGGGACTTTAACTCTATCCTTTTAGCTACAGGGAGCCAGTGTTTATTGTCTGATGTGGTGACAGAACAGGACTCCAAGTTTTAATCTCACTGCAGAATTCTATACCATCTATAATCTATTGATCAGGTAAGAAGGCTACTTGCGTAGTCCAGCTCAGATGTCACAGTAGGGTGGATTATGACCCTTTAACTTTCATCCAGCAACAGGTGCAAACACTTCCTTAAGATTCTCAGCTTCTCAAAACATGAGTCTGATATATGATGGACTGGAGCTGAGAAAGAAAGGCCAATATCCCACTTGACACCGAGGTTCCTCACTGTGTTTGCCGGTAATGGAGGTGATCCCCATCCTGCTGGCAGACATAGTCCTGCAGAGGGAGGGAATGCCTGATCAAAGAAAAAGACATCCTTCAGACATCTCTAAAATCTTGCAAATGCATCAGCAGAGTGATCATTAAATGAGGACACCAGCTGGGTATCGTCCACATAGGAGACTGCCTTCACAGTGGCTTAGGTTCAGATTGATGTGGTTTGTAAGAGACCCTTTGAGAGCGGTATATAAGGTAAGACTGGATCGATGAGAGTACAGCAGCAGCTTGAGTCGGCCAAATGGGATTGGGTGGGCAAACGTCTTGAATGCTGCGGACAGATCTAGCAGCCCCTGCGTCTACCATCATTCTTATATTTTTTCTGCCACCTCCACCAGTGCAGTCTTGGTGCTATATCCCGACCGGATATCCGACTGAGTGACATACAAGATGTCATGTGCCTCTACAAAATTGGCTCACATGCGAACCATAAACCTTCTTCCTTACACAGAAATGAGAATTATATATGTTAAGATTGACATGAACTATCTCGAAACAAATGTAATTTGTGTCAAGATAAATATTGCAATATGATACACATTTAAATTAACATGGACATTTTCATAGTGTCAAATATTAGCAACTTTCAAACTACTATAACATGCATAAAATTGTCACAGACTAAGAGTAATATGATTCAAATTCTACGTAATATTACAATTTTAAAAAGAATCTGTCCTGACCAAACTGACCCGGACTTTGTTTGAAATGAATACAGATATATTGGAATTACAAAAACACTGAAAGGAATGTATCGCTATAAAAATGAATAATACATATATTAAAGACAGTCACTCCAGAAAAAATTATTTCCAAATTCTTTAAAATAAACATGACTGATACTGAAATAAATATGACATATGGATATCGACATGAATGCATTGTTCTGAATATCATGTCTCCTAACATGATTATGACATAGTTTATAATAAATATACATATAGAACTTAATCACACATTCAAAAGATTATGCCAAAGGGCAAAGGGAATTTGTCAAGAATTAAAATGAATGCCACTTTTAAATGATGCTATGGGCCATATTACGATGTCGGTCGGATAGTTTCCCAATGTTTTCTAACTGTTTCCAGACGACTCAAAAACATTTCACACCAACCTATTATGATAGAAGGTAACCGTTCAGTCTGTCCGACTGTTCTGAAAGCATTCCTAAACTCTGAGTTGGTCTGGACCGAATCATATAGGACTATGGACCACGTTTCCAACTGATGTATTACGATGTTGGATTTAGACAACCTTTCTGAATTGGTCTGGCATGAAAAGGCTGTCAGCAACTGGCTTTGTGTGCGCCTAGCAGGCATTCATTCACACGGAAGTCTCTGGTTAGGGCGTGTGGGGGTACCCGTGGGACCGCTCTTTACGACCATGTACAGTTTGCCAGGCTCTATGGGGTGCCTGCCTCAGGGTGCAAGGTTTTCTGCAACCACCCCTGTCTCCAATGGGAGCATGAGTTGTTAGTCGGAATACAGGATCTCTTTGAAGTTAATGGGAATATGACCTGAACGTGGCCAGAACCATCGTAATCCATCGGTCGGACTTCCTGAAATAGCGTCAGTCAGAAATTATTCTGACAAGGAGTCAACCAGAATTCTTTCCTACCAAAATCGTAATGAGGCCCTGAGTGTAAAATTGATTTGAGGTGGACAGAAAAACATAAAACATGCATTGAAAGAATATGGACCCTTTTGATGAGAATAGGACATTTATAAATGCATCTATGAAAAATATATCACTCATGAGTACTTCGATGGCACTATGTCTAGGTTCATAAGTATCCATAATAAAATACAATTTATAATACAGTATTTCCAGTTATTTTGTATTCCAAAATGCAGCACATATGCATGAATCTTAAGGAGCTTGCAGCCAACACCAGGCTGATTGAGGTGCTTGTGACACTTAGACAAAGGCAGACAGAGATAATGCATGGAAAGGAGTCTGTGGCAGACAGAAAAAACTTGTTGATTTTGGGGTACATGGCATTTCATCATGAGGATTCTGTTGCATATGAACATTAAAATTATGGAAATGAGTACATTATATCCTGACAGTGTGATAGGAATGGGTGCTTGGCTTCCAGTGTGACATTTAAGGCATATAGACGGATGCAGAGATTGTACTGAAAATACTAGCATGGAGAGAAATTTAAGAGATGTATGCAAGTAGACATGAAGTTGGAAAGCTTGAAGCACATATGCAACAACACTCTTGATACATAGACAGTCAGTTTGAGGGATGCACAAGTGTGGTACCTACACAGTCCATTTGGTGGATGCAGAAGCCTGGTACGTACACAGTCAGTTAATGGAATGTCACCAGCTTGGTGCACACATAGTCCGATTGGGGAAATTGAGCACAAGGGAATGCAACGAAAGCATTACATAAACAGGCAGTTTGAGGGAACATGGGCACTTGGTGAGAGGTGCTGGGGACATAGTAAAGCTACTAGAAGTAATGATGAGTCAGCGCACAAGTATATATCATATGATTACTTAGGTAACATAGGTAACATAAGGAAGATGGACATGCCGATTCCAGAGCCCGAGTTCAGAGTAGCCACATGTGTAGTGTATGCCTATGGACATACAATTTCAGGAGCCTGAACATACAGTGATGAGGCTTGGATGCTTGTGTATCTGGAAAATTAGTGATATGATTAGGTGGAAAATAGAGTGTAGAGGGTATTGTAGTTGTACCTGGATGTTCAGCCTGACAGGCTTCAGGCACATGATGGACATTCTGCATGTCCATTAGCATGCAGGCTGCAGAACCTCAGCACCTTGGCATCAAGTATGTAGAGCTTGGGTGGTTGAAGCTCAGAGTCATGTAAGATTGACAGCCTGATGAACAGTTACAGATGGCCAATATCTTGAGGCTAATGATGAATCAAATTGTGGGACATACCGAGATAGAAATATAGGTGAAGGTGTCTTCGTGGTTATTTTAGAAACTGTCGGAACATGGGTGAAGACTGAGAGGTACTTTGCTACATGCAAATGCCCCATTGAGAGCATGGAAAGACAGGTATAAAGGAGTGTAGCCATGTTCCAAAGCAAGTTGTCCTAAATAAAAAAGAAGAATCCAAAATCTTTCCTCTACCGGATTTGGGGCAAATGTATAAATAATATGAGACTCTTTAGGCACAAAAACATGGTGTGTGAGGCACTTTATAACATGTATATGCAGCAAGGAGCTTGAATCACATGGAAAAGGCAGCAAGGAACTTGAAACCATTTTGACATTCAGTAAGTGGGTCTTGAGGTCCGTGTAAAGTGGTAAATGTAAGTTTGATTTTCATTTTGATATATTGAACAAATAATAGTCCTAGGTGCCATGGCAGACACTACAATAGTAATCCCATGTGTTCTTTAAAACTGGCAATGAAGCTGTACTATTTCAGGCAATGTTTAAAAATGGACAAGGTATTGGAGTGTTTTGTGGTAGGAGAGCCCTCCAAACTCGTACACATTGAACTGTAAATACCTTTTTTTCGTGCCAATTGTAAGTATATTTTATATAGTATATAGTATGCAGCATATTTAGTCACATTATGTTTAACACTGCAGACAATATATATATTCACTGAAAAAACCATAGGTTTCACACATGTTATAGTTAGCTGGACATTTCACTCATACAAAACCATTGAAATTCCCCGTTAAGGTTAGTTCAGCTAACTATAACTCGCACTCCCACAGTGCACTGCTGATGACGTCACATATTACATCACTCATGACATGGTCAGTGATATTACTCATGACATCACTGCTGACATCTCAAATGACATCACTGATGACATCATCCTTGTCAAAGAGTGGCGGACCTCCTCTCACCCTAATATAACCTTTGATACTCACATTGAAAAATAGAAACTAAACTTTTCAAAACAATGGACATACCAATACTAGTTAGAACAACCTTTTCAGTAATTCCAAAATCTACATCCACATCTACTCATTCACCAACAGTTCTATATATTCACACACATACTTACACATGCAAATATACTTTCAAACATCCATTAACTTGCATATACAGCTATACACGCACCACTACACATACTTCTGTAGAAACGTACACATACTTACTGTCTTAAACAATCACTTATAGAAACACATACTTAGTTATACAGGAATTCTTACAATCTCTCACTCTCATATATACTCGCTTATATACATCAATACTCACATTGACTAGTTTAAAACATATGTACTTACTCATAAAGACACTATTGACAAAGTCATTCACTCATTCACACACCCATACACACACTCATCCACCCATACAGTCTTGCACACATGCTGTCTTCAAAACACATACAAACAGTGAGTCACTCATTCATGCATATATATGCTAATTAATATCCCACACCGAACCATACAGACACTCATACTCTAAAATCCAACTAATAACCCATATAGACACTCATGTGGCTACTCACCAACCCATGCAGTCACTTATACTCCAAGATGAGAATACTGGAGGTTCCTGGTGGGCTACTTGGCCCCCAGGGACCCCCAGTATTCAAGGGGAATTATGTTCTCCTCAGCAAATGCACCAGGGGGTGTGTTTGCAGAGTGGTGCCTTTATTTTTTGGGGGGATGGGCAGGGTACGCATACCCTACATGCATCCCACAATTTTTTATTTTTTATTTTAAAGAATTTTTTGGGCCTTGGTGGTCCTTGTGAGAGCAGGCCAAGGGGGTTAGGAACCTCCAGTATGCGCCAGGGGGCTGCCTTGCAGAGAGGTGTAAAAAGGGACGTGGCCTCTTTACATGTCTCTGCAAGGTAACCCCCTGGCACGTTTGCAGAGGAGTAACTAATCCCCCTTGAATATTGGGGGTGCCTGGGGGTCAACTAGCCCAACAGAAACCTCCAGTATGCACCAGGGTGCTACGTTGCAGAGAGGTGTGAAATGGGGCTTGGCCTCTTTACTCGTTTCTATGAGGCAGCCCCCTGGCGCATACTGGAGGTTGCTGGTGGGCTAACTGGCCCCCAGGGACCCCCAGTATTCAAGAGGAAGTAGTTCTCCCTCTGCAAGCGTGCCAGGGGGCACTTTTGCAGAGTGCTGACTTATTTTTGTTGGGGGGGAAGGCAGGGTACGCGTACCGTACGTGCATCGCAGATTAAAAAAATATATGTTTTTGCCTTGGGGGTCCTTGTTAGACCCCCTGAGCAGGCCTAGGGGAAAAGGAACCTCCAGTATGCACCAGGGGGCTGCCTTGCTGAGAGGTGTAAAAAGGGGCATGGCCTCATTACACCTCTCTGCAACGCAGCCCCTGGCGCGTTTGCAGAGGGGGGACTAATTCCCCTTGAATACTGGGGGTCCCTGGTAGCCAACTAGCCCACCAGGAACCTTCAGTATGCACCAGGGGGCTGTGTTGCATAGAGGTGTAAAAGGAGCGTGACCTCTTTACAAGGCTCTGCAAGGCAGCCCCTTGGTGCGTTTGCAGAGGGGGAACTAATTCCCCTTGAATACTGAGGGTCCCTGGGGGCCAACTAGCCCACCAGGAAAATCCAGTATGCGCCAGGGGGCTGCATTGCAGAGAGGTGTAAAAAGGGGCATGGCCTCTTTACACGTCTCTGCAAGGCAGCCCCCTGGCGCATACTGGAAGTTGTTGGTGGGCTACTTGGCCCCCAGGGACCCCCAGTATTCAAGGGTAATTAGTTCTCCCTCTGCAAACGCACCGGGGGGGGGGGGGGGCGTTTGCATAGTGGTGCCTTAATTTACTTGGGGGGAAGGGCAGGGTATGCGTACAGTAACCGCATCCCAGAATTTTATTTTTTTTTAAATTCTGTTTTTGCCTTAGAGGTCCTTGTAGGACCCCCTGAGCAGGCCTATGGGGTCAGGAACCTCCAGTATGCACCAGGGGGCTGCCTTGCAGAGAGGTGTAAAAAGGGGCGTGACCTCTTTACAAGGTTCTTCAAGGCAGCCCTCTGGTGCATTTTCAGAGGGGGAACTAATTCCCCTTGACTACTGGGGGTCCGTGGGGGCCAACTAGCCCACCATGAACCTCCAGTAAGCGCCAGTCCATGTGCTAAGGCATGACTCACTGCATGAGTACTTGGATACTGATTGAATGATTAGAGTACTGCAAGGAGAGTGCCTTGGTGAATTTATAAGTGGTTGAGTTTTGGCTCAGTGAATGGATTAGTACATGGTGCTGAATGCTTCAGGGAAGGAGTGTAAGGGGAGTGACAGGGTGTTTGCTGGAGTGCATGTATACTGACTGGGGAATTGAAGGTATGAAATACAAGTATGTAGGTGGCTAGGGGGCGCTAGAGGGCGCACAAGCTGAATGGCCGCACTCCTGTGAGGCTCCAGCCGCCTGGCTGTTAATATCCTAAATTTATCCTCCTAACCTGTAGCTACCCGTCTACAAATTGGCTCGAGTGTGCTCAGAGATGTGGAACGGCCTCGGTGTGAATCTGGAGTTCCAGCGCTGCAGGGCGGCGGAATGAGAGCTGCCTGAAATCTGACCGCACCCTGCCCCTGGAGCTCGGTGCTGTGCCTGGCCGGGCGGACTTTCACGAGAGGCCGGGGCGTGCCACGAGGAGGAAGGCCGCCGAGACGTCTGCGGTGCCCTGCTCAGCTGAGGCCGTCGGAGTGACTGCACGTTGCCGAAAGGTATGACGCACCCCCCCGCTATTAATACACCCAGCACCCCCTCAACACGCGGGGAGAGGACACCCGGCCTGAGCCTTCCGGGTGGGGCGAGCGTGGCTTGCTGGCCTGCACTACGGACCTTTTGGGACAGCGCAGTGGATCGGAACCTTCCGACCTTCATTCCGCAGGAGGCCTGGGCGGGGAGCAGACCCACGGAGCGAGACCCGCATCTCCCTGACAGAGCTGTGAGGGGAGGTAGGACACACGCCGCGGCGCTGGTGGGGCGGGCCCGAGCTGAGTATACGGGCGGTGTTGGAACTGCTCGCTTGGGGCCGCAAGCATATGTGGACCTGACTGCTGTGCCCTGCTGACACCTGTGGGCGCTCTGTAGGGGTCCGACCGCCTGAATAGTGAGGAGCGGAATGCCGTATTAAGGCTAATGTGAGATCGCTTGGGATGTGGCATATCGGAGTGACCGGCGGCTCAGGGGCATAGTGACTGCTGCGGAGAGCTGTGCTGCGCCTCTTGGTGAGAGGGACCTGCGGACCACCCCGGAGTACCGGTGAAGGGCACGGTGACTTTCCCCCACACACAGACCTGTCATAGGTGACGGGGGGGCAGGAGAGGGAACTACCACTGCCCAGCGCCCCTCCTGACCACACGCTGTGGATCCACGCTGCGAGGACGACCAATGGTGCATGTGCGCATCGAGGGCTTGCCACTGATCCCTTTCTAACACTCGAGGCGGTGCACACGTGGGGTTCCTGCAACCATCCTGTGACAAGGCTTGGGGCCACAGAAGAGGCTGCTCGTGGTGCCGTAGAACTGGTCGTTGGAGGTGCGAGTTGGGAACAACGTGAACAATTCACCCCTTTACACAGGAGCCTTTGACCAGCAGCTTCATCAGAGGCTGCGCCTTGACCTGAACCATTTACAACAAGGGGTGGTGAGGGACAGAGTCTCTGAATTAAGCAGAAAGCTCTCACCCAGTCAAGAGATCAGGGCTAGATCCAACACCGTTTTTTAGCTCACTGCACCATCCCAGTTTCAGAACCTGGCTGTATGCAAATTAGTCTGTTCCTGTCCCAGTGCATGATGGGAACAGGGCAAACCAAACTACAAAAGCCAATTCTTACACTGGGAAGGAAACAAGCTCCCGGGGACCGGTTTCTGGCATTACAGCCGTCTTCGGCCCGGTTTGCTTGAATCCTGATGGTGCAATGAGCAAGGGTCTCACATCTGAGAATACCCTTCCACGCTTAGGGTGGACAAAAATATTTACAACAAGGGGTGGTGAGGGACAGAGTCTCTGAATTAAGCAGAAGGCTCTCACCCAGTCAAGAGATCAGGGCTAGATCCAACACCGTTTTTTAGCTCACTGCACCATCCCAGTTTCAGAACCTGGCTGTATGCAAATTAGTCTGTTCCTGTCCCAGTGCATGATGGGAACAGGGCAAACCAAACTACAAAAGCCAATTCTTACACTGGGAAGGAAACAAGCTCCCGGGGACCGGTTTCTGGCATTACAGCCGTCTTCGGTCCGGTTTGCTTGAATCCTGATGGTGCAATGAGCAAGGGTCTCACATCTGAGAATACCCTTCCACGCTTAGGGTGGACAAAAATATTTAAAAAAAGGGGTGGTGAGGGACAGAGTCTCTGAATTAAGCAGAAAGCTCTCACCCAGTCAAGAGATCAGGGCTAGATCCAACACCGTTTTTTAGCTCACTGCACCATCCCAGTTTCAGAACCTGGCTGTATGCAAATTAGTCTGTTCCTGTCCCAGTGCATGATGGGAACAGGGCAAACCAAACTACAAAAGCCAATTCTTACACTGGGAAGGAAACAAGCTCCCGGGGACCGGTTTCTGGCATTACAGCCGTCTTCGGCCCGGTTTGCTTGAATCCTGATGGTGCAATGAGCAAGGGTCTCACATCTGAGAATACCCTTCCACGCTTAGGGTGGACAAAAATATTTACAACAAGGGGTGGTGAGGGACAGAGTCTCTGAATTAAGCAGAAAGCTCTCACCCAGTCAAGAGATCAGGGCTAGATCCAACACCGTTTTTTAGCTCACTGCACCATCCCAGTTTCAGAACCTGGCTGTATGCAAATTAGTCTGTTCCTGTCCCAGTGCATGATGGGAACAGGGCAAACCAAACTACAAAAGCCAATTCTTACACTGGGAAGGAAACAAGCTCCCGGGGACCGGTTTCTGGCATTACAGCCGTCTTCGGCCCGGTTTGCTTGAATCCTGATGGTGCAATGAGCAAGGGTCTCACATCTGAGAATACCCTTCCACGCTTAGGGTGGACAAAAATATTTACAACAAGGGGTGGTGAGGGACAGAGTCTCTGAATTAAGCAGAAAGCTCTCACCCAGTCAAGAGATCAGGGCTAGATCCAACACCGTTTTTTAGCTCACTGCACCATCCCAGTTTCAGAACCTGGCTGTATGCAAATTAGTCTGTTCCTGTCCCAGTGCATGATGGGAACAGGGCAAACCAAACTACAAAAGCCAATTCTTACACTGGGAAGGAAACAAGCTCCCGGGGACCGGTTTCTGGCATTACAGCCGTCTTCGGCCCGGTTTGCTTGAATCCTGATGGTGCAATGAGCAAGGGTCTCACATTTGAGAATACCCTTCCACGCTTAGGGTGGACAAAAATATTTACAACAAGGGGTGGTGAGGGACAGAGTCTCTGAATTAAGCAGAAAGCTCTCACCCAGTCAAGAGATCAGGGCTAGATCCAACACCGTTTTTTAGCTCACTGCACCATCCCAGTTTCAGAACCTGGCTGTATGCAAATTAGTCTGTTCCTGTCCCAGTGCATGATGGGAACAGGGCAAACCAAACTACAAAAGCCAATTCTTACACTGGGAAGGAAACAAGCTCCCGGGGACCGGTTTCTGGCATTACAGCCGTCTTCGGCCCGGTTTGCTTGAATCCTGATGGTGCAATGAGCAAGGGTCTCACATCTGAGAATACCCTTCCACGCTTAGGGTGGACAAAAATATTTACAACAAGGGGTGGTGAGGGACAGAGTCTCTGAATTAAGCAGAAAGCTCTCACCCAGTCAAGAGATCAGGGCTAGATCCAACACCGTTTTTTAGCTCACTGCACCATCCCAGTTTCAGAACCTGGCTGTATGCAAATTAGTCTGTTCCTGTCCCAGTGCATGATGGGAACAGGGCAAACCAAACTACAAAAGCCAATTCTTACACTGGGAAGGAAACAAGCTCCCGGGGACCGGTTTCTGGCATTACAGCCGTCTTCGGCCCGGTTTGCTTGAATCCTGATGGTGCAATGAGCAAGGGTCTCACATCTGAGAATACCCTTCCACGCTTAGGGTGGACAAAAATATTTACAACAAGGGGTGGTGAGGGACAGAGTCTCTGAATTAAGCAGAAAGCTCTCACCCAGTCAAGAGATCAGGGCTAGATCCAACACCGTTTTTTAGCTCACTGCACCATCCCAGTTTCAGAACCTGGCTGTATGCAAATTAGTCTGTTCCTGTCCCAGTGCATGATGGGAACAGGGCAAACCAAACTACAAAAGCCAATTCTTACACTGGGAAGGAAACAAGCTCCCGGGGACCGGTTTCTGGCATTACAGCCGTCTTCGGCCCGGTTTGCTTGAATCCTGATGGTGCAATGAGCAAGGGTCTCACATCTGAGAATACCCTTCCACGCTTAGGGTGGACAAAAATATTTACAACAAGGGGTGGTGAGGGACAGAGTCTCTGAATTAAGCAGAAAGCTCTCACCCAGTCAAGAGATCAGGGCTAGATCCAACACCGTTTTTTAGCTCACTGCACCATCCCAGTTTCAGAACCTGGCTGTATGCAAATTAGTCTGTTCCTGTCCCAGTGCATGATGGGAACAGGGCAAACCAAACTACAAAAGCCAATTCTTACACTGGGAAGGAAACAAGCTCCCGGGGACCGGTTTCTGGCATTACAGCCGTCTTCGGCCCGGTTTGCTTGAATCCTGATGGTGCAATGAGCAAGGGTCTCACATCTGAGAATACCCTTCCACGCTTAGGGTGGACAAAAATATTTACAACAAGGGGTGGTGAGGGACAGAGTCTCTGAATTAAGCAGAAAGCTCTCACCCAGTCAAGAGATCAGGGCTAGATCCAACACCGTTTTTTAGCTCACTGCACCATCCCAGTTTCAGAACCTGGCTGTATGCAAATTAGTCTGTTCCTGTCCCAGTGCATGATGGGAACAGGGCAAACCAAACTACAAAAGCCAATTCTTACACTGGGAAGGAAACAAGCTCCCGGGGACCGGTTTCTGGCATTACAGCCGTCTTCGGCCCGGTTTGCTTGAATCCTGATGGTGCAATGAGCAAGGGTCTCACATCTGAGAATACCCTTCCACGCTTAGGGTGGACAAAAATATTTACAACAAGGGGTGGTGAGGGACAGAGTCTCTGAATTAAGCAGAAAGCTCTCACCCAGTCAAGAGATCAGGGCTAGATCCAACACCGTTTTTTAGCTCACTGCACCATCCCAGTTTCAGAACCTGGCTGTATGCAAATTAGTCTGTTCCTGTCCCAGTGCATGATGGGAACAGGGCAAACCAAACTACAAAAGCCAATTCTTACACTGGGAAGGAAACAAGCTCCCGGGGACCGGTTTCTGGCATTACAGCCGTCTTCGGCCCGGTTTGCTTGAATCCTGATGGTGCAATGAGCAAGGGTCTCACATCTGAGAATACCCTTCCACGCTTAGGGTGGACAAAAATATTTACAACAAGGGGTGGTGAGGGACAGAGTCTCTGAATTAAGCAGAAAGCTCTCACCCAGTCAAGAGATCAGGGCTAGATCCAACACCGTTTTTTAGCTCACTGCACCATCCCAGTTTCAGAACCTGGCTGTATGCAAATTAGTCTGTTCCTGTCCCAGTGCATGATGGGAACAGGGCAAACCAAACTACAAAAGCCAATTCTTACACTGGGAAGGAAACAAGCTCCCGGGGACCGGTTTCTGGCATTACAGCCGTCTTCGGCCCGGTTTGCTTGAATCCTGATGGTGCAATGAGCAAGGGTCTCACATCTGAGAATACCCTTCCACGCTTAGGGTGGACAAAAATATTTACAACAAGGGGTGGTGAGGGACAGAGTCTCTGAATTAAGCAGAAAGCTCTCACCCAGTCAAGAGATCAGGGCTAGATCCAACACCGTTTTTTAGCTCACTGCACCATCCCAGTTTCAGAACCTGGCTGTATGCAAATTAGTCTGTTCCTGTCCCAGTGCATGATGGGAACAGGGCAAACCAAACTACAAAAGCCAATTCTTACACTGGGAAGGAAACAAGCTCCCGGGGACCGGTTTCTGGCATTACAGCCGTCTTCGGCCCGGTTTGCTTGAATCCTGATGGTGCAATGAGCAAGGGTCTCACATCTGAGAATACCCTTCCACGCTTAGGGTGGACAAAAATATTTACAACAAGGGGTGGTGAGGGACAGAGTCTCTGAATTAAGCAGAAAGCTCTCACCCAGTCAAGAGATCAGGGCTAGATCCAACACCGTTTTTTAGCTCACTGCACCATCCCAGTTTCAGAACCTGGCTGTATGCAAATTAGTCTGTTCCTGTCCCAGTGCATGATGGGAACAGGGCAAACCAAACTACAAAAGCCAATTCTTACACTGGGAAGGAAACAAGCTCCCGGGGACCGGTTTCTGGCATTACAGCCGTCTTCGGCCCGGTTTGCTTGAATCCTGATGGTGCAATGAGCAAGGGTCTCACATCTGAGAATACCCTTCCACGCTTAGGGTGGACAAAAATATTTACAACAAGGGGTGGTGAGGGACAGAGTCTCTGAATTAAGCAGAAAGCTCTCACCCAGTCAAGAGATCAGGGCTAGATCCAACACCGTTTTTTAGCTCACTGCACCATCCCAGTTTCAGAACCTGGCTGTATGCAAATTAGTCTGTTCCTGTCCCAGTGCATGATGGGAACAGGGCAAACCAAACTACAAAAGCCAATTCTTACACTGGGAAGGAAACAAGCTCCCGGGGACCGGTTTCTGGCATTACAGCCGTCTTCGGCCCGGTTTGCTTGAATCCTGATGGTGCAATGAGCAAGGGTCTCACATCTGAGAATACCCTTCCACGCTTAGGGTGGACAAAAATATTTACAACAAGGGGTGGTGAGGGACAGAGTCTCTGAATTAAGCAGAAAGCTCTCACCCAGTCAAGAGATCAGGGCTAGATCCAACACCGTTTTTTAGCTCACTGCACCATCCCAGTTTCAGAACCTGGCCGTATGCAAATTAGTCTGTTCCTGTCCCAGTGCATGATGGGAACAGGGCAAACCAAACTACAAAAGCCAATTCTTACACTGGGAAGGAAACAAGCTCCCGGGGACCGGTTTCTGGCATTACAGCCGTCTTCGGCCCGGTTTGCTTGAATCCTGATGGTGCAATGAGCAAGGGTCTCACATCTGAGAATACCCTTCCACGCTTAGGGTGGACAAAAATATTTACAACAAGGGGTGGTGAGGGACAGAGTCTCTGAATTAAGCAGAAAGCTCTCACCCAGTCAAGAGATCAGGGCTAGATCCAACACCGTTTTTTAGCTCACTGCACCATCCCAGTTTCAGAACCTGGCTGTATGCAAATTAGTCTGTTCCTGTCCCAGTGCATGATGGGAACAGGGCAAACCAAACTACAAAAGCCAATTCTTACACTCGAGGCGGTGCACACGTGGGGTTCCTGCAACCATCCTGTGACAAGGCTTGGGGCCACAGAAGAGGCTGCTCGTGGTGCCGTAGAACTGGTCGTTGGAGGTGCGAGTTGGGAACAACGTGAACAATTCACCCCTTTACACAGGAGCCTTTGACCAGCAGCTTCATCAGAGGCTGCGCCTTGACCTGAACCACACACAGGGCCTTCACCTAGTAGGGAGGACTGCACCAGCCGTGTCGCACAAGCGGCGTTCGGGCCCTATAAGAGGAGCGCCATGGGGAAACAAGATAGTAGGCAGCCGAGACAGTCCTTTGAGCCTGCCGCTGTTAAGAAAGTCATGCGTAATACTGCTGAGAGCGGAGGAGAGCGTGGGCCCGCCACTACCACCGGCTCTACCACGTCGCCGTCCCCAGAGATGCGGTTAATTATGGAGGAGATGAGACAAGGCTTCGCCACTATTGTCGATAAGGTAGACCGCCTGTCGTCGAGGATGGATGCCGTCGCTCAAAAGATAGAAGTACATGAGGAACGCCTGGTTGAGGCGGAGAGGCGCATCTCGGGGACTGAAGACACAACTGCGTCTCATGAAACGTGACTGTCACGGATGGACAATGTACTGAGGGTAATCGCTGCAAAAAATGAGGAGTTGGAGGCGCGCAGTCAGTGCAACAACATACGGGTCCTTGGTGTGCCGGAATCGACCAACACCGGTCGTATGGAGGACTACGTTGAAAAAATCCTCTTGGCGGCGGTTGGGAAGGACGCTTTCTCTGGCCAATTCATTGTTGAGAGAGCACATCGGTCCCTTGGTCCGCGCCCCAAGCCGGGAGCCACACCGCGGCCTATAATTGCCCTCCTACTCAACTACCTAGATCGCGACACTGCACTTCGAGCGGCACGTGCGAATAGACACTTGTCATGTGATGGAGTGAATTTTTGCAGGAGCAGCGTAGGAAGTTCCTCGAAGTCAAACGAAAGCTTAGAGATATGCAGATAGAGTATGCCCTCCTCTATCCGGCCAAACTCAGGGTCACTCATCAGGGCACACAACACTTTTTCACGACTTCGCAACAAGTGGAGGACTACGTAAAGAAACTGAGGCGAGCCGGAGAGGGGCGGCGCAATGCTGACAAGGACGAAGCTGAGGATCATCCAGCGGAACAAGAAGAAAGCTGATTCCTGGTAACAGACTGTACTAGAGGGTTGTTGCAGCAGCGCACTCAGGTAGACTATACTGTGGTTCTTCTTGGATAGGGGGAGCCATGAGAGACTGAAATGCTACTGACGGGTGAGACACTGCAGGTGGTGATGCTAGCCAGGCACCGCCCCTCCTCTCTAACTGTTCCCTTATGAGGTATGGGGGCAGGATGGAGATGTGGGGGTGAGTCGGTGCGCACCTTTGATGTCCCTCGAAGCGAGTTCCCCTCTTAGTTTGCTGTTATTTCCGAAAGTGGGATCTGGGGGCGGAGGGTGGGGATGGAGTGCTGGCAAGTTGAAGTTGCTTCAGTGGAAGGAGGGAGGCCTGGGCAGGGGGATGTTTGACTGTTCTTGGGGGGGGGGAGGCAAGGGTGCTGTCTCATAGTGTGGCACGTTTGCTCCGGTTTTGTTGGCTTGCAGGAGTTGACCATGGATAGTCTGGGGGGGATGCTTCTCAAAGATCATGATTGGGTACAGACTGGAAACTGCAAGAGATGCATGTTACATTGCGGCTGGTTGGTGCTGTTGGTGGCTGGTGGGCTGGACGCCTGCGAGGGCTGGCTAACTTGAGTCTCATCTGGTGTGATGGGGGATAGTGCATTCAGTAGAATATCGGTGATTTCTTGGAATGTTCGGGGCCTCAATGACGCGAGGAAGTGTAGGAATGTACTTGCATATCTGGATCGTCATCAGGTGCAAATAGCCTTATTGCAAGAAACCCACCTCCGTCCACAAAGTGAAACCCGGTTTGCCAGTAAATGGGCCCTCATTAGGTAATTCTCATCGTACTCTACATATGCTAGAGGGACAGCAGTATTGATTAAGAAATCGCTTGCATTTCAGGAACTTGGGGCGAAGTTGGATGTCGAGGGGAGATACGTTGTTTTGTGGGGGAGGTTGGGTACGGAGGTTGTGATAATTGTAAACTGCTATGCACCCAACGTAGATACACCAGGGTTTTTCACGACGCTTTGGGGGCACATACTTGAAATTGATGCCACACACATTATCTGGTGTGGAGATTTCAACCTTGCACTCAGGCCGTGCGCAGACAGGTCAGACAGAAGCGGTCAGTACAATGTCCAAGCGCGCGATACACTACAGGGGATACTCCTTGAGGCGGGCTTACTAGACGGCTGGAGGTTTACCCATCCTGAGAGCAGGGAGGGCACACATTTCATAGCACATGCGCGAACATGGGCACGTCTTGATTATTGCTTTATATCGCGGGGGCTGAGGGGTGGACTACACAAGGTGGAACACCTGCCCAGGACATACTCAGACCACTGCCCGGTTCTGCTTACACTAGCTGTGCCGGGGTTGAATAGGATTCGTCCACCCTGGCGTCTGTTCCCATCGGCCCTACTTGATCTGGTTTTTAAGACTGAGCTTGGCGAAGAGATAGAGGCCTTTTTCCCAAGAAACAAGGGATCGGTGGATAGCGTTGAGGTGATCTGGGAGGCATTTAAGGTCACTAAGGTGAATACTTTGAACCCTCTTGCTTTTAATAAGCAAATATCGCTACTTGCACGCAGCCGATCTGAACGCTGTCTCGCTTTTCATCACCCCTCAGCGGCCACCATCAGCCCAGGCGTGCACGCTAACCACGCCCACCTTTTAGGCCACGACCATCAGCCCGCCTATAACTACGCTGACAACAAGCGTTGACTCACTAATCCTTGACCCAGTCCTGAGGCGGAAGCCGGGAGCTGGCGGTATGAAAGAAATTGCATATTTGACCTCTTTTAAACATTTATTGTGTGGTGTCACTTACTTGAATACTTTAAAACCTCTTGCTTTTAATAAGCAAATATCGCTACTTGCATGCAGCCGATCTGAACGCTGTCGCGCTTTTCATCACCCCTCAGCGGCCGCCATCAGCCCAGGCGTGCGCGCTGACCACGCCCACCTTTTAGGCCACGCCCATCAGCCCGCCTATAACTACGCTGACAACAAGCGTTGACTCACTAATCCTTGACCCAGTCCTGAGGCGGAAGCGGGGAGCTGGCGGTACGAAAGAAATTGCATATTTGACCTCTTTTAAACATTTATTGTGTGGTGTCACTTACTTGAATACTTTGAAACCTCTTGCTTTTAATAAGCAAATATCGCTACTTGCACGCAGCCGATCTGAACGCTGTCGTGCTTTTCATCACCCCTCAGCGGCCGCCATCAGCCCAGGCGTGCCCGCTAACCTCGCCCACCTTTTAGGCCACACCCCCTTTTACAGCCAAAAATGTGCATGCACAGGAAGCGCAGCGGACGAGTTCAGCGGGAGCGCCGTCTGCCCGCCGAAGGTGCGCCTAAGGCAAGCCCGTCTGCACTGTCCGCGACAAGACCGCGACAGGCGCAGGAAACTCTGCCCAAACCTCCTCGTACATCAGGTACCTTCCTAGTGACCTTCACCTATTACGGGGCACTAAGTACTGCTCCTGTAAACTCGATCCAGCAAAGCTCTCTGGCGCGTTCAGCTGCAGGCATTGCCGCTGGTCACCCATCAAACACCCAGCCTATGTACTCACTCCCCCATCTCTACCCCAAGGACTCCCCGCCGCCCTTCAAAGGGGGTCTGATTTATGCCCGTTCTATGTGCAAGCATAACCAAGACATATGCAACCTCATCCTTGACTCTGATCTTGACTGCCTAATGATAACAGAAACCTGGTTAACAGAAGACAGCAATCCGGATATAGCCATCTCCCTCCCCCAGGGTTTTTCCTTCTTCAGACAAGACAGACTGAAAGGTAGAGGCGGAGGTGTTGCCATTATACTTAAGAATACCTTCTTCTGTCACACGTTCAATTTAGAGCCCTTAAAAAACACAGAAGGCCTAGGCTTCTCAATTAATCTCAATGAATCCACCTCCTTCTCAGGTGGTCTTATCTACCGCCCACCCGGTAATGCCTCCGAGTTTCTTGACTCACTGTGCGACTCCCTGGGACATTTCTCACTCAGATACCCTCATTTCACCCTGCTCGGGGACTTCAACTTACACCTTGAGTCCAAATCCGACGCACATACCATCAACTTCTCCCAAACCCTCGAAATGTTCAATATCCAGCAACGTGTCACATTGCCTACTCATTCGCTAGGCCATACCCTCGACGGTGTCTGCACTAATTTTCCCTCCCTAACCGCCCTGCCCCCTCTTCCCCAAATATGGTCAGATCATAGCCTGATCCCGTTCCATATCAGAAATGTACGTCCACCAACCATCAGTAAATTAAACTCTGACCTTGCCAACCCCGTCAACTGGAAAAAGGTTCAAGAAAACATTTCTCTTAACCCCATTCTCCAATCTCAATCCCCTACTTTATCTGGTAACGTCGAACTTGACGCTGACCTTTTTCATAACTGGATTTCACAAGAAATGAAAACCCGAAACCCCCCCAAACGTCACTGCACAACTCATAAAAAAATTAAAACCAACGCCCCTTGGTTCACCACAGATCTAGCTACTTCTCATCTACTGTGTAAGAAGGCAGAGCGAAAATGGCGCATACGAACATATGATAATGACAACCGTCTCTCCTACATCCAACTAAGGAAAATTTATCTCTCCAAAATTAAATCCGCCCAAAAAATTTTCTACGTCAACGCCATCAAAGAGTCCAGTCAAAAACAAAAAACATTGTTCGCAATAGTAAAATCGTTCACCCAGCCCAAAGCACTTCAACCCGAAATCCCCTTTTGCGACTTTTGCAACAAAATCTCAGATTACTTTGAAGACAAAATCGTCTCCATTCAAAGAAACTTCCCCACTTTACATACAACTTCAGGCACCCTGCTTCTCCCCCACCTTGACTCCCGAGCCGAAAACCTCAAGAATTTCTCCCCTGTCACTCTGGCTCAAACCAGAGAAGTCATTTTGGCGTGCAAATCTGGTTCTCCGTCTGACCCCTGTCCTCCCAAAATTCTTCACCAACTTATCGATGTGGTGAACCCAATAATCAACGACATAGTTAACTCGTCGCTCCTCACAGGATCTGTCCCCCACCTGTGGAAAAAGGGAATAGTCAAACCTCTCATGAAGAAGGCCAATAAACCCCCGTTGGACCTGACCAATCTCCGCCCGATCTCACTACTCCCGGCTCTGGGAAAAATAACCGAACAGTTAGTCTACGGAGAACTTAAACATTATCTGGAAGCCAATAACATACTCCATCCGCAACAATCTGGTTTCCGTCCTAAACACTCGACCGAAACAGCTCTGATCAAACTATCAGACACTATTAAGATGCTACAAGACCAGAGGAAGAACTCAATTCTCATCCTTCTCGACCTTACTGCGGCGTCCGACACCATCTCCCACTCCATCCTAATCAGCAGATTCATGGACATAGGGATCTCGGAAACCGCTCTATCTTGGATAAAATCATTTCTCACTGACAGATCACAGACTGTCGCTCTTGGCCCTTACCATTCCAAGGAGAAGAAGGTCTCATCAGGGGTACCGCAGGGGTCCATCTTGAGTCCCCTTCTCTTCAATATCTACCTCATCCCACTCTTATCTCTGATTGAATCATTCGGCATACCGGTTACATCGTATGCCGATGATACGCAACTCATCGTGCCCCTAGAGGACAATTCAACCGGAGCTGAGCTCAACCTCAAGAATTGCTTGTCTGAGGTCTTCCGATGGATGGACACCAACCATCTCAAATGCAACTCTAGCAAAACAGAGATCCTCCCTATTGGAAAGAACACTTCCTTCTGCCTAGCCCTTTAGTGGCCTGATGACTCAGTTGCACCCCCCAGACAGTAACAACAGCTGGGAATCTCGGCGTCCTATTCGACTCAGATTTATCTTTCGACCAGCATGCCAGGACTGTAGCTGGTAGATGTTTTGGAATAATAAAATCGCTAAGAAAGTTCTTCGACTTCCTTCCACTTGATGCCAGGAAAACGGTAACAGTAGCCCTCATAATTTCACGCTTAGATTACTGCAACGGTCTCCTTGCAGGGGCAAAAAAGAATACTCTGTCTAAACTCCAAAGTGTTCTTCACACGGTCGCACGTGTGGTCCTAAAGCTGCCCCGAAAAGCATCTATCTCCGCAGCTCTAAGATCCCTGCACTGGCTCCCCCTTCATAAAAGAATTATTTTCAAAATACTGATTGTTGCCTTTCGAGCTTTTAACAAATCCGGCCCAAAATATCTCTCCAAACGCTTCCCCCACTACACCCCCAGTCGACCCCTCCGTTCGTCCCAGAACAACCTCATCCTTCCCGCTAAGTACAACCTGAAGACTAAGGGCGGAAAAACCTTAAGCTTCCTGGCAACTAAAGCGTGGAACAACCTGCACAAAAATCTGAGACAACAAACCCTCGAAAAACCCTTCAGAAAACTCCTAAAGACTTGGATATATAACCTCTCTGATGACTACACCAAAGCAGCCATCTAAACCCCTTCCGCTACCAGGACCGGTCCACCAGGATTTTCAGCGCCAAGATGCTCCCTCCGGAGCGAACGTCGCGCTTTAGAAATACCCTCACTAATATCACAAAAATATCACTATAAGGGGAGTCACAATCGCTAAAAGCTGTGGTATATTGAGGGACATAGTTCGCACTCTGGAAAGATTGGAGTCCGAACTTAAGGCTCTCGAGGATGGAATGGTTGGGGGTGATGATCCGGCACTGAGGCAGGCCTTCAGGGAGAAGTTGTCGGAGTTTGAGGAGGAGGCAGCCAGGGAAGTGAAATTCAGGGGGAAATACTGGACAGCCAGGAGGTATTGTGAAGGGGAACGACCAGGTAAGGTTCTAGCTGCCATCACGCGACACCAGCGATTCAGCACTCATATTCTAGAAATCACCACTAAGGAGGGCAAGAGATGTCAGGACACTGGGGGGACACAGGAGGCTTTCCTACACCACTACCAGCAACTGTACTCCACACAGCAGGAGGGCGAAGTGGATTTCAGGGACTTTCTGAATGACATTGCCACTTTGCTGGCTCACAGACGGTCACCGGGCCTTCCTTGAGGGTCCTCTAGAGGTGGAGGAAATACGGGATGCCATACTGTCCTTGAGCAATGGCAAAGCGGCAGGGCTAGATGGTCTACCGGCCAAATTTTATAAATGTTATGTGGACACGATGGCGCCAGTACTCAAGGAAGTTTCTGAAGAATCATTGGAGGTGGGGAGACTGCCGGGGTCGATGAGAGAGGTGGCGATCACCTCGCTGTTGAAACCTGGCAAGGACCCTTTAGATACTGACTCTTACAGACCACTATCTCTCCTTAACTGTGACGCGAAGATACTGGTGAAAGTGTTGGCGGCTAGGTTGTCGCTACTCATGACCACAATAGTGCTCCCAGGCCAGGCTGGATTTGTGCCGGGACGGGCCACGTCGCACAATCTGCGCACCCTATTTTCGCTCATCCCCACCATAGCCCCTGAGATACCGGTGGCTGCGATATTTCTTGACGCCACTAAGGCATTCGATTCGGTGGAATGGAAATACCTGATGGCCATATTGGGCAGGATGGGGTTTCCCAAGATATTCATTGCATGGGTGGAGCTGTTATATACCGCACCTGTGGCCAGAGTTGTCATCAATGGGGTGCTCTCCTCCCAAATGCCGATCACGAGGGGAACAAGGCAGGGGTGCCCACTGTCCCCCCTCCTATTTGCCATATCAATTGAGCCATTGGCGTGCCGGATTCGGCAGTTGCATAAACTTAGCGCATTCAATTTCTTCCAGAGGCAGATAGGGATATCGCTTTATGCTGATGATGTGACGCTTTATGTGAAAGACCCACAACAGAATCTCAACCCGTTGCTGCGGGAATTCCTTGTCTTTGGCAGGCTTTCCGGAATACACATTAATTGGAAGAAATCGCAACTCTTCCACCTCACGGCTGCGGTGCAGCACTTCCAATTAGGAAAAACAATTCAGAAAAGGGGTGGTGATGAACAGAGTGTCTGAATTAAGCAGACCACTCTTACCCAGTCCAAAGATCAGGGCTTGATCCATCACCGTTTTTTAGCTCACTGCACCATCCCAGCTCAGAACCTGGCTACATGCAAATTAGTCTGACCCTGGCCCAGTGCATCATGGGAACAGGGCAGACCAAACTACCAAGCCAATTCTTATACTGGGAAGGAAACAAGCTTCCGGGGACCGGTTTCTGGCATTTCAGCCGTCTTCGGCCCGGCTTGCTTGAATCCTGATGGTGCAATGAGCAAGGGATTCACATCTGAGTATACCCTTCCACGCTTATGGTGGACAAAAACAATTCAGAAAAGGGGGTGGTGATGAACAGAGTGTCTGAACTAAGCAAACCATTCTTACCCAGTCCAAAGATCAGGGCTTGATCCATCACCGTTTTTTAGCTCACTGCACCATCCAGCTCAGAACCTGGCTACATGCAAATTATTCTGACCCTGGCCCAGTGCATCATGAGAACAGGGCAGACCAAACTACCAAGCCAATTATTATACTGGGAAGGAAACAAGCTTCCGGTGACCGGTTTCTGGCATTTCAGCCGTCTTCGGCCCGGCTTTCTTGAATCCTGATGGTGCAATGAGCAAGGGACTCACATCTGAGTATACCCTTCCACGCTTATGGTGGACAAAAACAATTCAGAAAAGGGGGTGGTGATGAACAGAGTGTCTGAATTAAGCAGACCACTCTTACCCAGTCCAAAGATCAGGGCTTGATCCATCACCGTTTTTTAGCTCACTGCACCATCCCAGCTCAGAACCTGGCTACATGCAAATTAGTCTGACCCTGGCCCAGTGCATCATGGGAACAGGGCAGACCAAACTATCAAGCCAATTCTTATACTGGGAAGAAAACAAGCTTCCGGGGACCGGTTTCTGGCATTTCAGCCGTCTTCGGCCCGGCTTGCTTGAATCCTGATGGTGCAATGAGCAAGGGACTCACATCTGAGTATCCCCTTCCACGCTTATGGTGGACAAAAACAATTCAGAAAAGGGGGTGGTGATGAACAGAGTGTCTGAATTAAGCAGACCACCATTACCCAGTCCAAAGATCAGGGCTTGATCCATCACCGTTTTTTAGCTCACTGCACCATCCCAGCTCAGAACATGGCTACATGCAAATTAGTCTGACCCTGGCCCAGTGCATCATGGGAACAGGGCAGACCAAACTACCAAGCCAATTCTTATACTGGGAAGGAAACAAGCTTCCGGGGACCGGTTTCTGGCATTTCAGCCGTCTTCGGACCGGCTTGCTTGAATCCTGATGGTGCAATGAGCAAGGGACTCACATCTGAGTATACCCTTCCACGCTTATGGTGGACAAAAACAATTCAGAAAAGGGGGTGGTGATGAACAGAGTGTCTGAATTAAGCAGACCACTCTTACCCAGTCCGAAGATCAGGGCTTGATCCATCACCGTTTTTTAGCTCACTGCACCATCCCAGCTCAGAACCTGGCTACATGCAAATTAGTCTGACCCTGGCCCAGTGCATCATAGGAACAGGGCAGACCAAACTACCAAGCCAATTCTTATACTGGGAAGGAAACAAGCTTCCGGGGACCGGTTTCTGGCATTTCAGCCGTCTTCGGCCCGACTTGCTTGAATCCTGATGGTGCAATGAGCAAGGGATTCACATCTGAGTATACCCTTCCACGCTTATGGTGGACAAAAACAATTCAGAAAAGGGGGTGGTGATGAACAGAGTGTCTGAATTAAACAAACCATTCTTACCCAGTCCAAAGATCAGGGCTTGATCCATCACCGTTTTTTAGCTCACTGCACCATCCCAGCTCAGAACCTGGCTACATGCAAATTAGTCTGACCCTGGCCCAGTGCATCATGAGAACAGGGCAGACCAAACTACCAAACCAATTATTATACTGGGAAGGAAACAAGCTTCCGGGGACCGGTTTCTGGCATTTCAGCCGTCTTCGGCCCGGCTTGCTTGAATCCTGATGGTGCAATGATCAAGGGACTCACATCTGAGTATACCCTTCCACGCTTATGGTGGACAAAAACAATTCAGAAAAGGGGGTGGTGATGAACAGAGTGTCTGAATTAAGCAGACTACTCTTACCCAGTCCAAAGATCAGGGCTTGATCCATCACCGTTTTTTAGCTCACTGCACCATCCCAGCTCAGAACCTGGCTACATGCAAATTAGTCTGACCCTGGCCCAGTGCATCATGGGAACAGGGCAGACCAAACTACCAAGCCAATTCTTATACTGGGAAGGAAACAAGCTTCCGGGGACCGGTTTTTGGCATTTCAGCCGTCTTCGGCCCGGCTTGCTTGAATCCTGATGGTGCAATGAGCAAGGGACTCACATCTGAGTATACCCTTCCACGCTTATGGTGGACAAAAACAATTCAGAAAAGGGGGTGGTGATGAACAGAGTGTCTGAATTAAGCAGACCACTCTTACCCAGTCTAAAGATCAGGGCTTGATCCATCACCGTTTTTTAGCTCACTGCACCATCCCAGCTCAGAACCTGGCTACATGCAAATTAGTCTGACCCTGGCCCAGTGCATCATTGGAACAGGGCAGACCAAACTACCAAGCCAATTCTTATACTGGGAAGGAAACAGGCTTCCGGGGACCAGTTTCTGGCATTTCAGCCATCTTCGGCCCGGCTTGCTTGAATCCTGATGGTGCAATGAGCAAGGGACTCACATCTGAGTATACCCTTCCACGCTTATGGTGGACAAAAACAATTCAGAAAAGGGGGTGGTGATGAACAGAGTGTCTGAATTAAGCAGACCACTCTTACCCAGTCCAAAGATCAGGGCTTGATCCATCACAGTTTTTTAGCTCACTGCACCATCCCAGCTCAGAACCTGGCTACATGCAAATTAGTCTCACTGCTCCATCAGGATTCAAGCAAGCCGGGCCGAAGACGGCTGAAATGCCAGAAACCGGTCCCCGGTAGCTTGTCTCCTTTCTGGTGAAGAATTGGCTTGGTAGTTTAGTCTGCCCTGTTCCCATGATGCACTGGGCCAGGGACAGACTGATTTGCATATAGCCATGTTCTGAGCTGGGATGGGGCAGTGAGATAAATAACGGTGATGGATCAAGCCCTGATCTTTGGACTGGGTAAGAGTGGTCTGCTTAATTCAGACACTCTGTTCATCACCACCCCCTTTTTTTAATCGTTTTTGGCCACTATAGGTGTGGCAGGGTATACTCAGACATGAGTCCCTTTCTCACTGCTCCATCAGGATTCAAGCAAGCCGGGCCGAAGACGGCTGAAATGCCAGAAACCGGTCCCCGGTAGCTTGTCTCCTTTCTGGTGAAGAATTGGCTTGGTAGTTTAGTCTGCCCTGTTCCCATGATGCACTGGGCCAGGGACAGACTGATTTGCATATAGCCATGTTCTGAGCTGGGATGGGGCAGTGAGATAAATAACGGTGATGGATCAAGCCCTGATCTTTGGACTGGGTAAGAGTGGTCTGCTTAATTCAGACACTCTGTTCATCACCACCCCCTTTTTTGAATCGTTTTTGGCCACTATAGGTGTGGCAGGGTATACTCAGACATGAGTCCCTTTCTCACTGCTCCATCAGGATTCAAGCAAGCCGGGCCGAAGACGGCTGAAATGCCAGAAACCGGTCCCCAGTAGCTTGTCTCCTTTCTGGTGAAGAATTGGCTTGGTAGTTTAGTCTGCCCTGTTCCCATGATGCACTGGGCCAGGGACAGACTGATTTGCATATAGCCAGGTTCTGAGCTGGGATGGGGCAGTGAGATAAATAACGGTGATGGATCAAGCCCTGATCTTTGGACTGGGTAAGAGCGGTCTGCTTAATTCAGACACTCTGTTCATCACCACCCCCCCTTTTTTGAATCGCACTTCCAATTAGACTTCCCCCTTGAATGGTGCAGTTCGGACGTATGCTATTTGGGCATCACAATCTCGCTCAATAGAGAGGAAACGATTAGACTTAACTATGTTGTGGCTATCTCTAAAATGGCCGATAACGTAGCACGATGGGTGGCCCTGCCGCTCTCAATGGCGGGCAGGACCTCATTGATAAAGATGGTGGATGCTCCCCCGCTTTTTATACATCTTTCAAAATGTACCCTACTACCCAGGCTCATATTTTTTTAAGAGACTGCGGACAGAACTATTGCGACTGTTCTGGGGGGGTAAACAGCCATGGCTGCCCTGGTCAACCCTGACGCAGCCATATGACAAAGGCGGGTTTGACGTTCCAGATTTTGAGACCTATTACTTGAGCGCGCAGGCGCAACATGCATACCACTGGATTCATCCTGAGCCCTTCATGCCACAGGTTGCGGCTGAGGAATGGATTGTGCACCCCCTCCCGCTCAATGGTATGCTTCAGAGCAGAACAGGAGACATTGAGACGCCACCTACCACAGTTACGTGCACTGTGGACGCCTGGAGGAGAGTGGCACGGGCACTTGACGCCCCTTTGCTATACTTACCGGCTATGCCACTCACGTACCATCCGCTACTGTCCCTGTTACAGGAACCTGGGTTCTGTTCAATGTGCAAATGCATCAAATTGAACACGTGGGGGGATATGTTCACCAATGGGCAGTTCCGCACTAAAGACCAGATATTCCAGAGTGGTTCCCCGACGCCACTGGAGACTTTCTATTTCATTAGACTTAGGCAGGGGATGCGCGAGATCCTCCCACATTTTCCAGATGAGCCGGGTGTGGTCCTGCCCCTTTATTTATTTATTTATATTTCTTATATAGCGCAGGAATTCGATCTCCGAGGAGATATCTCCGCGCTGTGTTGTTCCGAAGATAAGCAAAGACAGAGAGTTTGTGTGACATAACTAGGATTGCTGGGTAGGAAACAAGTGCGTCTTCAGACATTTTCTAAAAGTAACAAGATTGTAATTTTGTCTTAAAAAGAGGGGTAATGAATTCCATAAAGTAGGACCTCTAAATGAAAGGGCTCGGCCTCCTTGTCTTTCTCTTTTGATCCTAGGGATCTGTAGTAGAGCTTGATTTTCAGATCTTAAGGTTCTTCCTGGTTGATAGGGTTGAAAGATTTCAGTCAGATACCTAGGACCAGTTCCGTACAAGCATTTGTGAATAGTACAACATATCTTAAATTGTACTCTCTGACGTATAGGGAGCCTGTGTAGCTTGTTTAGTAGGGGATATGAGGGGGATCTAGCAGGAGCATTAAGGATCAACCTGTCAGCGGTATTTTGAACAACCTGTAGCCTCTTCAGCTGTTCTACATTAGCGGATATAAGCAATCCATTGCAGTAGTCAAGCCATCTCATAACTAAAGTCTGCACTAATGTTCTCCAATAATAATCTGCTAAGTAAGGAAAAACCCTTTTGAGTAAGCCAATGACTCTCATGCAAGTTCCCGTGACCTGTGTGGCATGGTCTTTTAGCACCAGTGACTGATCTAGCTTGACACCCAGATTTTTCACACTTTCCTTGGGGGAGGGAGCTGCACCCAGTTCTGGAGGCCACCACTCAGGTGACCAAAGGAGTGGGGCATTTCCAAAGAGCATGACCTCCGTCTTGCCCACATTGCATTGTAGGCAATTGGAGGTCATCCATCCAGCTATTGCTCTCATTCCAGCAGCAAAGGAATTCCTTACTGCAGAAGTCATATTTTGGAATGGGAACAGCAGCTGGGTGTCGTCTGCATAGGATATTGGTGTGAACCCATATTTCCTTGCAACATTCGCCAGGGGGGCCACATACACATTGAATAATGTGGGGCTTAGGCACGAGCCCTGTGGAACCCCCTTAGTGAGCTCCCTAGAGGTGGAGTAGTGGGAGCCCAGGCGAACATTTTGGGATCGGTTGAAGATAAAACTTTTTAGCCATGATAGAGCAGTTCCAGGCACTCCTATTCCCTCCAGACGACTGATCAAGGTGTCATGAGACACCGTATCGAAGGCGGCGGACAAATCTAATAGCACCAGAATCATAGAGCCTCCTCTATCCTGTGCCATTCGGATGGTATTGGTCACGGAGAGGAGAGCTGATTCTGTGCTGTGATTTGGCCTGAACCCAGATTGAGAAGGGTCCAGACCGTCCGCTGCCTCGATGAATTTAGAGAGATGAGTATTAACGTGTCTCTCCGTCATCTTATTGATGTAAGGTAGGAGGGATATGGGACACAGGTTATTAAGGTCTGACCATGGTAGCGCGGTGTTATTGCGAATTGGGTTCACAACTGCCTTTTTCCAGTTATTAGAAATCCTTCCTTCTTTGAGAGAAAGATTGATCAATGCTCTAAGGCTTGGGGCCAGAATGCTGCCCAGTGGAGCAATCATCTTGGCCGGTAATAGATCAGTCGGTGATCCAGATTTAATTAAATTAAGTAGCATATCTACTCCAGTGAGACTGATCTCTGGAATCGAAGTCAGAGTAGGTCTACTTGTTCCATTATTGGTGGATTCATATCTGGGACTATCTATGATATGTCTATTATATGGTGTTTTAGTGATTTTTTCATAGATTAGGTCTATCTTTTTCTCAAAAAACATCGGGATCTCGTCACATAGGTTTTGGTTAAAATCATCTGGGCTCTCACAAGCTGTAGGTTTAACAAAGGATTGTAGGACTTTAAAAAGTTCCCTAGTGGAATTTCCTGCCTCTGTAATTTGTGAGCCAAGTTTATGCCTCCAAGCTTTTTTTATGTTTTTAAGGTAGTTGGAATGAGCTTCTAGATAAAGAGTTTTGCTCATAGGAGTATGAATTTTTTTCAATTTTTTCTCCAGACTCCTACACTTTTGTTTTTCAGCTCTTAGTTCCTCAGTATACCCTGTTTCTGTCTTTGTCTTAGCACGTTGTTTATGCAATTCTAGTGGAGCAAGTTGATCAATGGCCTCTAATAGTGCTTTATTAAACTTGGCTAATCCTACTTCAATATTATCCTCTTCAAAAAAGATAGGTTCTTTCCATATTTGCTGTAGTGCTTCTGGGGTTATTTTGTGCCATTTTCTTTTCCAGATAGGTGGAGGAGGTTTTTGGGATCGTGAGTGTGAGGCAAGTAATTGAAAGGATAGTAAATAATGATCTGACCAATGAATAGGAGTGGGTGGACAACATATTATTTTAGGACAGTTGGTTAGAATTAGATCCAATGTATGGCCGCCCATATGTGTTGGGCCATTATTCTGAATTTTGAGTCCTAAACTGGATAGATCACCAAGTAAAGATATGGTGTCGGGATTATTTAATACATCTACATGAATATTAAAATCTCCAAGGAGAATAAAATCTTCATTGGCTCTGAAATGTGGGGCTAGCAGTTCCATGAGATTTAAAGAGAAATCCAGACAAGAACCAGGGGGACGATATAATAATGCCCCTTTCCACTGTGATTTAGGGGAAGAGGAGAATCTAAAAATCATTATTTCCATCTGGTCATTGCTACATTGGTCAAGTACTGAAACCTTTAAGTTATCTTTATAGACAACAGCCACACCACCTCCAATTTTAATCAGACGATCTAGGTGTAGAATCTTATATCAGGCAGGGATCGCTAGCATGATTGTAGGGATGGTATGAGGTTTTAACCATGTTTCTGTGAAGAAACAGATATCTGGTAAATCAGAGTTAATAAGATCCCACAATTGTTGGTAGTGTTTGGGTAGTGAACGTATGTTCAATAAAAAACATTTAAGTCCTAGGGGTCCTTTCCTGGCAGCATAATTAATATTGTCTACACTATCAACTCCAGTTAAGGGAGGGGTCCGAGCAAAATGTTTTGTCACGGCTATAGAGCCCACATCAGCAGGGATATCTCTAGTTAAGCATATGTTTGTAGCCTGGAAGTGGCAGTTAGCACATAAGAAAGGGCCTTCAAAGTTAGGCCAAGTATCTCGTATGCATATCTCACTGGAGGTCGTGTTTAAGCTGAGAAGCGTTTCTCTGGAGTAGCATAAAGTGGGGCTAACCTGTGTATCGAATGATCCAGAGACCCGCGCCATGTCCCTTGTCCCGTCCTGTCGCGGACGGGCGCAGACGGGCTTTTCTTCGGCGCTTCTTAGGCGCGCTCGAAGGTGCCCCCTGCGCGCAACCGCTGCGCGCTTGTTGGGAGGGCGTTGCTAAATAGCCCTGAGGGCGGTGACAACTAGAGCGCTGACCTCCGCTCTAGCGGAAGTGGGAATAGTTATGCCTGGTTCTTACCTGGCCGCTCTACGGCAATAATTGCCGAGTCGGACCGGGGCGGACAGGCTTCAATATCGAGCCAGACAATGTGGGGGAGAGTATTAGGAATTTAAGGCAGTTGTAATAGCATTTGTGGATTATTAAAATCAATTCCACCAAATATTAAAATTCACCATTAATTCACGATATTAAACAGTTAAAATGCCTTGCGTATCGTTCTCCTTCCTAGCTCCTCGCAGCCCTCGCAGTCAGGACAAGCAAGCAGTCAGTAGGCTTTACCTTCGTTGCAACGGCGGATCGGGGGACGCTGCCACCACCTCCCTACCGCATGTGCTACTGATATCGGATGGCCGACACCTGGTGTCGAAACTGTACACCAACATCAGATCGCACAGAGTGTCTGCTGCACCCCGAGCGCTGGCCAGTTGGAGTGCAGAACTAGACACTGAAGTAACTGACGAACAGTGGCAATATTGCTGCTCCGTCAGAGCGAACTTTTCGTCTAGCTGCAGACTCAAAATTATCCACTACAAATTTGTACAGAGATTTTATTTTACACCGCTTAGGAAGTTAAGGCTAAAGTTAGCGGATAATGACAGATGTGCTCGTTGCCGCGCAGAGGGAGCAGGATTTCTCCACCTTGCTTGGGAATGTGGAGTGGTTCAGGAGTTTTGGACCCAGGTGTACGCGGCGCTTCAGGTCATGACTGACGGTGTGGTTCCACTGGACCCCATCACGATGATACTGGGCCATACTAAAGATGTCCCTAAGGCATCTCAAAGATTTGTGGATGTGGCACTCTTATTGGCAAAAAGGAGAGTGGCTTGTAGATGGGGGAGGGGCAGGGCTCCGAAGTTTAAGGAATGGATTGATGATATGACGTACTGTCAAGAACAACACAATATCTATGCTGAGCTCCTGCCTGTGCGTTGTCAGCCTAGGGATATCTGGAGTCCACTTCAGCTCTATTGGCTGTCTCAAGCGAACCAGAGTGGGAGTTCTGATTACGATAGTCTGAGAGGAGAGTCCTGAACAGGTAACTGGCTAGGGATTGGGTTATAGCTCACTGTGGACGCGGGCGGGGCCCCGCCTGCCCTACTACTGCGCATCGGTGTAGACATAATACTGCTATGCGGCTGTCCTGAGAACACTAAGGGGGCTACTGACAACACACTCCACTGCGCAGCTACGAAATGACGGCTCCCTGGGTGTTGTGGGTCGGAGCACGGGCGAGGTACCCCTTGCGGGCGTTCTAAGTTGGCATGGGGGTGTCATCATCACGCACATGGACTGACCCCCACACCAGACATGGTTGGGTGTAATACACTGTGCTCACTGCATGCCGTTGGGAGATATAGCTGGGCCCAGCATATGATGAGGACTGGGGGTTTTGCTTGCCCTGCTGAGGACGGAGTTGCTTCTGTTCTGACTATGTAAGATTATCCGATGAAGACTGGATTGTGTTTCTGAACGACATGATGATATCACGTTGACTGGTTGCTCTGCTATGATACACGATGCACCGACCATGACTTCAATGTTATACATGTTGGCCCCTACCAGGTCTCACGATGGATGTATTACTGCACACTGCGTACTGTGAATATTGATGTGATAATGTGTATTGACATTGATGCCAGGTCCGATAGTGCAGTCACTCGGTATTGTCCAACAATTGCAGATCTGTACAATGTATGTATGTGTTTCATATGTAAGGGATGTATTTTCCTGTTTTCTCCATGAATAAAGGTTTAAAAAAAAAAGTATGTAGATGGCTAGAGAACTGCATGCATAGTGGTTAGGCATTTGAAGCAGTTCATGTGCTAAGGCCTGGCTCCCAGCTTGAGTACTTGGGTACTGACTGAATGATTAGAGTACTGCAAGGAGAGTGCCTGAGTGAATTTGTAAGTGTTTGGGTTTTGGCGCAGTGAATGGATTAGTACATGGTGCTGAATGGGTCATTAGAGAAGCACAAAGAGGAGTGACAGGGTGTTTGCTGGAAGTGTATGGATATCGCTTGGGGAATTGAAGGTGTGAAAAACAAGTGTGTAGGTGGTTAGGGGACTGCATACATCGTGGATGGGAGTTTGAAGCAGTCCATGTGCTAAGGTCTGGCTCACTGCATGAGTACTTGGGTACTGACTGAATGATTGGAGTACCTCAAGGAGAGTGCCTGGATGAATTTATACATGTTTGGGTTTAAACGCAATGAATGAATTAATACATGGTGCTGATTGGGTCCATGACAAGGCAGGTGTCTTGATACCCTCTGGGTACATAAATCAATACAACATAACATGACATATGTGACTCCCTAAAACTCCAGATGATCTCTTTTTTCTACAGGTTCCTGTTCCTGTTTTGTTAATAACCTGGACATCTATAAGGGAAACCAGGGGGCATATTTAATAGGAAGTGGGGGAGCACAGCATTTGCCTCCTTGACTTAAACACTTCACTCCGCCACAACAGAAATACAGGAATGCACTGTAATAACAAGGAACGGTGCAGCCCTGCAGTTCACCTTGGGCTGATGCTTGTTATAGCTGCCTTGCACCAACTCAGAAAAGCGTGTCTGAATTGTAGGGGAAGATCATTTAAACAATCTTTTAGTTGTGCTTTGTAACTTTGATGTGTGCACAACACATAGAAGATGCAAAACGTCATTTTTTAAAATAGATGGTTCATGTGCAAAAAGGTTTGCTTTTTAGGACCAGTTTTACGCTGCCTTGTAAATATGGAGCATCAAAATCAATGGGTGTTGCTGTGGATTGCCCACAACAACACCCATTGCCTGCCTGCCCCTCCTACTCTAAATATAGCATGAAAGGGGACCTTATTTACTAGGCTGAGTTAAGTCATATTAAGTTAATGCTGCCTTGGAAATAATGCAGAGCCCATATTTCCACAGAAACGTCACTAAAACTGACATTCCTGGGATGATATGGACTTTTATAAATATGCTCGAATAAGCTTTATCTCATCAAAGGAAAAGCAGATGTTTTATTTTATCAAGAAATGTAACGGATCTGCAAATCCTCATTCACTTTACCTTTTCAAAAGAAAGCACCTGAGTCATACAGAAATTGCTAAAAAACTTCTGAGTCGATAATCGGGCAGATGGATTAGCAGAAAAACAGCAAGGAACTCTTATAGCTCAAACAAAAAGTGTTCATTGAAGAGTTTGCGAAAACTAAAATTGATGTGAAGGGCAGAAATCTGCTACATCTGGTAACCCATAGACTGGATAGCAGGTCATTTCTGGTAGGCAAAAATCACAAATATACCCAAAATTGAACCAAACTTCAACAGTCTTTGTACAGATATCTGTCTCCATCAGATATCTATCTCTCCATCAAAGTAAGTACTTCTTCTACTAATTAGTCACTTGCAAGGCAGAATATTTAAGTGGACCTCTTTTTGAAGGGTATTCCCCTTCTCTTCTTCTCCACTCAACTCCTGAAGCTTGATGCAAAAGGTATGAGTTGAGAGGGTGAAGGGACTGAAGACGTCTTTATAAATGTTTGAGGTCTACTAATTTGGACTTGGGACTTTTGCTGCATGTCCTCTTCCTTGGCTATAGAAGTCTCATAGCCTGGGGTAATGTGATTGTAAACATGTTATTTGCTGACCTCATGAGGTTTTACCTGCATATAGCCAGTCATGTCGAAGCCTCGATACGCTTCAAATCTGTGAATTCATGATCTGGCCCATGGGGCATTTGGTATTTCTAATGGAATTACATTTCTGTTTTTGCCTCAGCAGTCATGAAAATACTTTTTGAGTCACAGAAGAGTGAGTTCTGCCTTGTTGATTTAAAGCATATATAGTTTCCCCCTTGGGGATATCGCTAATTACTAAAATAATAGAGAGGGGTTTCTCTTTGTGCTTTTTCTGGGTTTTAGCTAACTTCCTCCAATAAAATGCACTTTACCAGTCTGATTTTCTTAATCTGCCTAGTGAGTTAATAACATGATCCATATTGACAGTTTCAACTGCCTCCCATGTGTAGGCCCAGCTCATATCATCCGGTCCTCTAGGGGATTAATGAAGAAGTAGGAGGTCGATGTACTATTCAAATTCTACTTTCAATACCTTGTCCCTCAGGCCTGCTGGGTAGAGGATACATCTCCCCATGTTCATGGGCCTGCACTTCATAATATTAATAGCTTCACTGGGGCATGATCAGACAGCATGATCAACATGATCACATTCTTCTATGCTAAGGGCATATTGGCATCACTCAGCAGCACAACATTTTATTCAAAAGAATATTGTATAGTCCGGTTGTTCTGCATTGTGTCCAAAGTCCATAATATTTCTCTGTGCTTTTCAGCTTTTTTAAAAATGCTCCAAGAAAAGCTAGAACATGACAGATTAAGTCCACACAACTATTAAGTTGGCCGGACCCCCGAAAGTGTAAACAATGGTGAGAAGTAGACTCTTGATGTAAGTTTGGAGCATAACCTTTGGCAATAGTAATCTGTTGTCCCGTCTGGGATACTGAGATGATAATAAATCAGCCCTCTTGATGTGCTCATAGGCCTTTCATTTCCTAAGCGGTATCTTCTGAAGGGATATGAAACATATTTTCTCTCTCATATTTTCCCACCTATGATTGCTATTAGTGGGAAAGGAACTCTTTAGCATTTCAGGATATGAGTTTGAGTTCACTACGATCGTCACCTGGGAGCGCATGCCAGCTAACCGCGCCAATCTGATCACGGATATATAGACCCCCCGAATAGAGCTGCACATTATTTCCATTTACCAGGATTGCGGTAGCCTCCCTTGTTGGACCTCTGGACTGAGCATTCTTGGATACTGGTTTTCAATCCATCCAAGACAAAGCTAAATGTGTTTTTTATTCACACAATTCCTGTGTTATTGTACCCGCATTTAAAGGCTTCGCTTCTATGCAGATTCATGACATATACCAGAGATCGTTTACGCTGATTCATTGAAAATAGCTTTAGATTGAATTTCCTGACACGGTTTCCACAGTTTAGAATAAACTATTTGGTGTGGAGCAACAATACAGTTGTAGTGCAAGTAAAGTTGCCTTCCTCCCCTTGTTTACCACTTTGTGGGAGCATACTGCACCAACCACAAAGTCACTCCGTGAACCTTATTCATGGCTTCCTGATGAAGGCTGTGAGCCAAAACGCGCATAGGAACTACAAGAGATCTCAGCCATGACACTATTTACTGTTGATTTGACATTATAAAATGTGGTTTTTGTCTTAATGAATTTTGAAGGCAATGTTGGAATCGTAAAAACTGTAAAAATTAGGAATGGAATTCAAACATAGTAATAACATTATCTATCATAATAAAAAATAACTTTTGATATTGTGCAAATACATTTACAAAGTAAAAATGGCTGTTTTCTGAGTATCATATTGCCATTTTTACATTGTTATTCATTTTCTTGTATCATGCTGATTGATTAGGTCCATTATCTTTAATTCTCCACTCCTAAATGTATTTCACACAATTGACTTAATTGCCCCGATTTAGGAATATTAGTTGGGGCAACCTCCTTTTCTTTACAAACGTTAATACTGCTCCATGGCCTTGAAGAATCCACATCCCTTAAAGGCATCCTGCATAACACATCATGTCTGATCTAAGCCCTAAAGAAACATGATCACATCACCCAAACTCTGATGGAAATCCATTGTATCCCACTGAGTTGTCTATGACTGCTAACACTGTCTTCATCACATTAAGCATCTGTGCTCATCTTGAAGGCAACCTCAACCTCTCCAGTTGTTCTTGGTACACTCACATCCAGGACAGCATCAGTCATAAGAAGAATAAGAATTTTAAAAGATTTTTTTAAGGCAGCAGGCCATTACTATCTTTGCATCCATCATCTGTAACAACAGCCCCATAACCATCAATTCCTCCCTAACACTGCTGCAAGTTGAAGACTCACAACTTTAAAGAACACTATATCACAATGCATTGACTGTTGATAACCCATATATTTTTCGTATAGCTCTTTGCCATTCAGCTTGTCTTTCCTCTATACAGTGGCCACGTTGAAGGGTGTTTCCTCCATCCAGATGTACTCGGAGCTTATACAGCTGTTCTGAAATTACTTTCTGGAAGAAACTATTTTACTTTCTTTAGAAGAGAGAACTGGTATAGGTCCTTATTTGATTTAATGTAATTCACTGATACAGCGTTAGAAACTGCAACATGTAAAAGGAAACTACGTTTATGGTATAAGGGATAACATGATAGCAAAGATAGCCCTTCCAATAAAAGAATGCCTTGGGAATGTACTGAATATCACTCCAATGCTTTCTATGGCAGGACCACATCCAAATCATAGAACATTGAAAGTGTATGGGACACAGTCACACTCCAAACATCACTGAAATTCAAGTTAGGAATGTCAGAGAGGACTTGAGCACAAGCTCACATAGCCCACATGAACAATACTAAAAAACACTGACCAGAACAAGGAAAAATAAAATAAATACTATTTATCGTCATATAAAGAAATGTAACGCAGCCACCAGCCTAAATTGGATTTTCAACATTATCAAAAGTACCTAAAAAGAAAACACAGTATCATCTGCTTTCAAAATAAACACGCCTCTGTAAATAGTGAACCAGAAGTTAAAAAATCTATGAATAGAAAACATTGTATATATTTTCTTTCAATAAAAGCTTATACAATACTAACTTAATAAACACATTAGCATGCAAATTCAAACTTCACAAACAATCTGCCTACTCTCCCCAAACATGGGGGCTCATTACGGTGGCAGGTGGACCTCAGTCTGCCCTCCATCTTTGCAGTGTCTGGGACCACCCACCAGACATGCAGCAGTCTCACCACTTCAATTAGGATGCACCCCCCACACTGCTGGGTGGATCAAGTGTCTTTAACATTGTGGACGGTGCTACTGGCTGCAGCACTGTACGCAAAGTTAAAATGGCATGCACTGCATTTCTATGTCCTACGTGGCAGGCATGCAGGCATCACGCTGTGCCTACCACTTAGTGCATAGAAATGCAGGGGGGGTACCATGGGTACCCCCAGTGCACCCCCCAACACAGAGGGGGCCTGCAACGGGCCCCCAAATCAACCCTCACCCTGTATTTTCATGGTGGGAGGACTGCAGCTAAAAGACAGGCGGAAAGGGATATTGTAATCCCTACGCAGTGTCTGCTAGGCATCCCAGAAATGCTGCCCTCCATTTTGATTCCGCAAGGTAAGACGGAAAGAACCGCCTTGCGGACCCGTGGTGGACAGAATTTCTGTCCGTTTAGGACAGATTGGGTTTCCATCCTAATTCGGGAATTTCCTGTGTGATGGCGGAAGAACCACCAGTGATGGCCCAACAGGGATGGTCCTTCTGCCATCCTAATGACCCCCTTAGTAACGACAGCAACAATATTAAAATTACTCTTACTATGGTACAACAACAATGAACCATTAACTGGAAGAGTCACCAGTGTCACGAAACAACCTGCAAAATCAATTAAGTAGAAAAAGAAAATGTTGCAATAATGGCAAATTAAAAAGGTTTTCTTACTATTCAAACTATTACATATATATACATAGAAATAACTTGTCATGGATGGAAAGCTTTCTATCTGGCCGCTCCCAAGAAGTTAGGCTGGGTTCCCACAAATCCATCCATAGAGAGCTCAATAAGGGAGTGCCACAGGGCTCTTGCTTAAGCCTGACACTATTTAATGTGTATGTGGCCCCCTTAGCCAACTTAGCAAGATCATTTGGGTTCACCCCGGTGTCGTACGCCGACGACACCCAACTCCTCTTTCCTTTTAAAAATCTGACACCTGCAATAAAAAGATCCTTTGCAGATGGTATGAGAGCAATATCAGAATGGATGTCATCAAATTGTCTCCAATGCAACATAGGGAAAACGGAGGTCATGCTGTTTGGACAAGCAGCAACACATTGGTCATCTGAATGGTGGCCCTTAGAATTAGGCCCTGTTCCCAGCCCTAAGAGCATGGTCAAAAATCTTGGAGTGTTATTAGATCAGACACTCACTTTTAAAGACCACGTAAATCAAGTGGCTAGTACCTGCTTTCGGGCAATTGGGATGTTAAGAAGAGTGTTCCCCTATCTGCCAGACTGTCACAGAAAAACACTTGTGCAGGCGTTAGTCATCAGCAGAGTGGATTATTGTAACGGCCTTCTACTAGGAGCAAATGAAGGACAGTTCAAAAAGTTACAAGTGATCCAAAATATGGCAGCAAGGACAGTCCTTAATGTTCCCCCTAGGACTCCCTCTCGCCCTCTGCTGATTACACTCCACTGGTTACCAGTGAAGAAGCGAGTGCAGTTTAAGACCTTATGCACCATTCATAAGAGTGTGATAGGTGAAGGTCCAAAATATCTGGCCAAAATCTTTCAGCCATACGCCCCTGGGCGATCCCTGCGCTCTGGTAACCTGCAGTTTCTACAGGTGACCAGAATAAAGAAGTCCAGACAAGGAGGTCGAGCGCTGGCCCATATGGGACCAAGGCTTTGGAATTCTCTTCCTCTCGAGGTGAGATCACTCACCAGCCATCTGACCTTCTGAAAGATCTTAAAAACACACTTATTTTCCAGCAACTGATCTTTCCCTGATAAATTGTACCATCTTCTCTGACTAAGGACCATCTGGAGTTATGTTCTCACTGGCAAAGCGCGGAGATACCCTTTCGGGGGTCTATTCAGGCGCTCTATAAGAATATAAAATAAAATAAAATAAAATAAAATAAAATAAAATAAAACATGTATGACATATGTACAAATTGTATATTAATCAAAAACAACTGGCTTAAAATGGCTAATAAAAATATATAATATTTAAAATAAGGAAAAACATAATTTGTTTTAGAATATTTTTAATGTATCAAAATATTAAAAAATAGCAAAATAAAATCAATCTGTGGCAAAATAATGTGAACAACGATGTGCATGAAAATATATCTGAATATATCAACAAAAATGTTCATGCAAATACAAATAAATATTGCTATGGATAGAAGCTTTTACATTTTAAGTAACATTTGTTAAATAAAAGTGCGCCCTTTGTTTTTCCAAAAACTAAATCAAAATAGTTCAGGCTTGTATTCTTACAAAATGAAATCTAAATAGTTTTTACATTAAACTAACCAACTCAACATAAATGTTACATATCTTTTGTTTCATAAATCCAAATTTCTCTGTCATTCTCTCTGCAGTCCATCTGTCAGAAATCAGCTGATACTGGGGAACACATTTTTTTCTTTTTTTGAATTATGTGGCTCGGATACTAGCCCTAAGCACCACCAGGATGTTGCAGGTTTAACCACATCTATAAGGCCACGGAAAGCTACTCTGTGTGGCTTTTAATTTTCATGTAGATATGGAGTGAGGCAACGCAGTACAAGTCATTGCGATGCCTCACACTGTGATGGGGAGGCATGCCATGGGTGTCAGAGTGGGAGTTACTATTTAGCACAACATTGTATTTGACACATTTCCAGATTAACAATAAACTGTAAACCTGGATATGCATTGAAAGCCGATGCAGTCCCAGGGGTCGTGTAGGAGAGATGCAATGAGGAGAAATAACATTATCTCTCCTTGTTTTTCCTCTTTTCATGTGTGCTGCATTCTGCAGTGCATATAGAACGAGGAAAGTGCACCCATTCATTGTTTTTGTGCAGCTAGGTGTCCCTTTCTGCACAAAATCAATCATCCCTACAAAGCAGACACCCTTGCACCTTGGTGACACATTGTTAGACGTTGGCCTGGCATATGATGTATTTTTGAATGATGCTGCTCAGAGGTTTAGTCTGAAGGCTCGGTTGTAAGTTTTCTTTTTGGTTTTCTGTGGTTTCATCAGTAAAATGCTGGAAATTCTTTAGGATTTGCAATCACCAAACAGATCTAATTTTGAGTGAGGTAAATTGGGGTGTTGAAGTGTCGGGTTTCATTTGTCATGCAGGCAATGCTGTTCTGTATCTGTGCTTCATATGGGAACCAATTTAGTGACGTCATATCAGGAGACATGTGGTTGTTTCTATTATATCCAGTGACAAGCCTTGTTGCAGGATTTAGAGAAGCCCTTAGTGGAGCTATCTTAGATCTCGGTAGGCTGCCTTTGCATGGTCATGTATTTGTCAAGCATTATACCTAGTGATATAATGGAATCTACAATGTGTGGTAAGCAATTAAGAACTGTTAGTTGCATCATCCCATCTTCGATAGTGGGTGACTGTTGGAGAATGGCAATTAAGAGGAATTTCATTTGGAGAGCGTTTAATTTGAGGTAGTGGTACATCAGCCTGTTTTGGATTTTTTGAAGGGTCATGTTGAGAGACCTTATGTTCTCAGAGAAGAGAATATCAAGAGAGTTTGGGCGCCATCTGCATAAAGATAGCCACGTTTTGGACATGCAGGTGGTAAGGTTATCCCTGGTGGTGTTGTTCATATCAATGAAGGAGAGGCTGAGCTGAGTGCCATTGGCAAAGAGGACAACGTTGATTCTGTGGTTTCTTATGCTGCAGGTGGGTGGTGACATGTAACTGTTGGGTTGAGGTAAGAGCCATGCAGGACTCCACGGATACACTTCTTAAGTTCATAGGTCAAAGTGGGGAGTCTGACTCTTTGTGTCCTGTTAGATTAGAAGGAGGTGATTTGACTCAGGGAAGGACCTTGGATTCCTGAGTCCTGAAGTCTGATAGTGAGGATGCCGTAAGAGATGGTGTTGAATGCCACAGAGAGACAAGCAGGATCAGTGCAGGTGGATGTCTTTCAAATGATGAATCCGATGCCAACTGTTGCTGTCAGGAAGGTGGTTTCTATGCTGTGGTTGCTGCGTAAACCTGACAAGGTGGAGTCCAGAAGGTATTTCTGTTCAAAATGAGCACAGAGCTGCTTCTTAATGTTATTCTCAAGGACTGCAGCTGAGAAGGGCCTGCAGTCCTGAGCTCTTTTTGGTTGGCTGAAAATGTCTACAGGGGCCTCTGACCTCTATATATTTCACGCTGTACGCGAAGATTTACTGAGGATGGATGAGTTAATGATAGGGGTGATATTGGCTTTTCAGGTTGTGCATGTGGTGAGATCAGGGGTTTAAGGGGGACCATGAGTGAATAGCCTGCATGATTCTAGTAAGGTTAACTTTAGTGACAGGGCTAAAGTACATTAGAAGGTGGGTACTCATTAAAGTGGTTGTGTTGTGTAATAATATATTTTACGGTTGGTCTGGGTGAGAAGTTAGTTTAAATATTGAGTACTGTGACGGGATGATAGTGTTGAAGGCAGATGTTGGATTAGTGAATCCTTTGACAATGTTGAAGAGTTCATTGCTTGAGTTGGCACATGGTTCAAGGCTGAGTGTGAGGGCTGTTGTCCTGGCTATTTTGATCTGTGCATGATACTTTCTGAGTGTGGATGTGTATGTGTCTCTGGAGGTATTGTCTGAGCTGGGTCTCTACCTTTTTTCTAGTTGGTTGCAATGCATCTTGGATTCTCTTGAGATTTTAATGTACCAGCATGCTTGTGCATGAGTTCCTGTGAATCTGATATTCATGGTATCCTGGATGTTGGTGTAGGCTAAGATCAACTGTTGGAAGTGGGTAGGCTGTTCTGTAGGCCTCCTGTGGAGGAAGGCTGGTTGAATTTGAGGGTAAGTGTCCAGTCTGATTCTATTATGCTGTTTCAGTTGTGGCTAAAGTCGATGGTTGTTTTTGGTTTACTTTGGTGGCATGACTTGAAGTAAAAGTGTACAATGGAGTGGTCTATCCTTGTTAGCGGAGTAAAGTGACTGAAGTGATTGTGTCTGGCTGTAGATACTAGGTCAAGTTTGTGTCTAGCAATGTGAACCGGACCATGTACAACCTGCTTGCATCCGATATTGTCATGGCTGTCTATGAGGTCAGTAGTGTTAGAGTCTGTAGGGTCATAGAGATGATGGTTGAGGTCACTGATCAGAAGAATTTTGTTGGATCTAATGGCGACAGGAGTGATTAAGTAAGTGAGGAGGTTGCTGAAGTCGGTATGGTGTTCTGGAGGCTGATATATGAGGGTATCTGAGATGGGCTTGGAGCGACTGACCTGACCTGACGTTGGAAATGCAAGTGTATCATGAGTGTGGTTGGTATATCTGTAGAGGCAGTGCAGGGGATGTGGTATTTGCGAAGACTGTCAGGCCTCCAATAGGTGTGTATAGTCTGTTGGTGTGGATGATCTTGTTGCAGATGGGATGGCCACTATGACGGTAGGGGTGAATGTCAGGCTGAGCTGTGTTTTAGTGGGAAAGAGGATGTCTGAGGAGGGTACATCAATAATGTCACAGATATTGGTGACCGATCTGGCTTGGATGATTATACAGACAATGAGAGGTAATGAGTGTGCAGAGCGTGGCACAGGGATACTGAAATAGAAGAGACAGTGAGAGTATGAGAACGGTCCTGCCATGTGATGCTGAGTTAGGACAGTGGTCATGATGAGGTTTGGTGTTGTGTGCTAGCAAGTTTTTGAAACTGTAATGATGAGAGATGTACTTTCATTTGGTTAACCTTCATATACTAGCAGCACGCCCGCTGCACAGTTAAGCAGCTGTTTCTATTCAATAGGACATAGGTGGGGAGGAGAGAGGAGGCAGGGCTATGGAGGCCAGGGAGACTGCAGCAGGAGACGTTGCTTAGGAAGAGTAGGTAAGGAACAGGAAAGAAGGGCAGTGTGCAAATCGCTGAAGGGTGAGGATGGGGGTAAGCATGAGCGGATTTTGCGGATTGGCAATCCGCGAATTTTGCGGATTTGCGGATTCGCAATCCGCAAAATCCGCGAATTCCCGCGAATTTGCGGATTTTTTTTTTTTTGTGTTCGCCCGTGTTTCTGCCAGTTCGCGAGGGTTTTTACAATTTCGCAATTTGCGAACTTACCTGTCGGGTCGCAAGTTTTGCGAACTTGTTGTTTCTACGTGTCCAGCCTGTTTGGGACACTCTTCTTCATCACTGCCACTCTCTGTCACCACTGCCACTCTCTGACTACTCATGCCACCCTCTGGCCCACCCATGCCACCCTCTGTTTCATCACTACACCCTCTGGTTGTCCAGTGTACATTATTTTCGGCAAAGCAAAGCACACCTTCCCTGCCTCAAGTGACCTGAATTAATTTGGGGCTGATTAATGTGTCACAGAATATTTTTTTAGCTGGCACCTGCTTCCTTAGTGCGCCCTGATTAGTGATCTTTTGCACTTGCTAAGTGCTTTCATTGTTGCAAAATTAGTTACAACACCTGCCCTGCCCCAACTGACAATAATGAATTAGGGGCTGATTAATGGATTTTAACTTCCAGCCTGGCTCCTGCTTGTCTCCCTTAGCTGTAATTCAGGACCTTTGTGGCATATGTGTAACTATTCTGAGGTTCAGAGCAGGGTCACATAATAGTTTCAACTGGCAACTGAACTCTGGAGGGGCCCCTCAGGAAGCACTACAGGAAATGGCTACTAATGATGTGCCTGAACTTTTGAACCTGGTAAGTAGTTACTTTCAGTTTTGCCAAGATCGTATTTCTGCAATTTTGCACTTATTCGCGGGGCGCGAACTCACGCTAACAGTGCGAGCAGTGCGAGCAAAATCCGCTGCTCGCGGATTTGCGGATTTTGCGGGAAATTCGCAAATCTCGCGGATTGCGGATTTCCCGAAAATCCGCAAAATCCGCGAGCGGAACGGATTTTCCGCCCACGCCTAGATGGGGGTCTCTTCAGGGGAGAAGCAAACAATAGAAACAGGAACCAAAAGTGATACAAAGGTAAAATGGGCACAACAAAGAAGCACGGAAGCAGAAAAAGTACATCAAGCATAAGAACACCTAAAATGCCAGAGCAACAGGCACAGAAGACACTTGAGCACATAAGAAAAATGGGCACCAAGCAGAAATTAATAGAGAGAACAAGAGCAAGCGCCGCTTTTCCTGTTTGCGCGCATTTCCCCCCTCCGCCTCCATTTTGTCAGACTGTTGTTGTTGTTTTGGTCATCCCGAGCCCGCCCCGCCTCCCAGCTGAGACGCCCTCCCACTGACCATATCAGCGCTCCACCACAGTAAAGCGCCGTGACTCGCTCGTTTCCCCTGGACTGAGTGGTCGCTCCCCAGTGTCCTGCTGCGTCACTGGTATCGTTGCTGCCTTGCTTTTTGCCATTCATTGCTGCCTGCTGTGTGCCTGATAGACGCTGCATTTAAACTGCATTTTTTTTTTCATTTATTTAAAGCGCCGCTTTTCCTGTTTGCGCGCATTTCCCCCCTCCGCCTCCATTTTGTCGGACTGTTGTTGTTGTTTTGGTCATCCCAAGCCCGCCCCCCCTCCCAGCTGGGACGCCCTCGCCCCTCCCCCTCCACCATCCATATATGACAGTTATTCCCGCGTGCAGCGTTCACGCTCAGCGTCCGCGCCCAACCCGCGCCGAAGGTGCGCCAAAGGTAAGCCCGTCTACGCCCGTCCGCGCCTGGACCGCGCCCAGCGCCAGACCCCCTGCCCCCCGTCCCTCCCAGCCCCCCCGCATTTCCTACGATGCCGCCACCCTCCTAGCCCTTAACCCCGGTCGCGCCCCCAACTGCGTCCAAGCCGCTCCTGGACACACCCATGGCCCTTTCTCCTGCTACTCCTGCAAATTCAGCGGCACCGACAACATCTCTGCTACGACCACACCACAGATACCCGACCCCAACCACCTACAATGCATCCTTCTCAACACCAGATCGATCCACAGGCATGCCATTGACCTATGGAATCTACTAGACACCATTTCTCCGGACATCGCCTTCCTTACGGAAACATGGATGAATGCTTCCTCCGCACCAGACATCACAATTGCCATTCCTGAAGACTATAAGATCACCCGCAAAGACCGTACCACCCACACAGGAGGAGGAATCGCTATCGTCCATAAGAAATCTATCCGCATCTCAACCAGCTCTGACGCCAACCTCGCTAACTCCGAACACCTTCACTTCCAGATCCACATCGATCCCAAAACAACACTCAGAGGCACTCTCCTTTACAGACCACCAGGACCCCGCGCAAAATTCAGTGAAGACATCACGGACTTTATCACCCCACACGCGCTCCCCTCCAAAGATTACATCCTTCTGGGAGACCTCAACTTTCACCTTGAAAAGACCAACGACCGCAACACCACCACCCTCTTGGACAACCTCGCCAACCTCGGACTTAAACAACTAGTCACTTCCCCCACCCACATCGCAGGTCATACACTCGACCCCATCTTCACATCCAGCAACCATGTCTCCTTCAGCCACACTACGGATCTCCTCTGGACCGACCACAGCTGCGTTCACTTCATCTACAACAAGCCGAAACCCATCAACCACTCCCAACCTACCCTGCAAAGAAACTGGAACAAAATCACCACGGACCAAATCTCCGCATCACTCCTTCGAAACTCCACAGCCCCCTCTTCCAACGCCAACGAAGCCGCCGCCAACCTCACCCTATGGTTATCCAACACCGCCGACACCTTAGCTCCACTGAAAAAACGTCAAAGCAAACCTGGCAGCAAGAAAGCCTCATGGTTCAACGATGATCTCAAGAAGTCCAAGAAACTCTGCCGCTCCCTTGAAAAGGCCTGGAAAAAAGACCCAACCACCAGCACCAAGGACGCCTTCAAAAGCGCCACCCGCTCTCACCACCAACTGATCCGAAAAGCCAAGAAAACAGCATTCAAGGATCGACTTGACAACAACGCCCACAACAGCAAGGAACTTTTCAACATCGTCAAGGAATTTTCCAATCCCTCGGCCAACTCCCACGACATCACACCCTCTCAAACCCTCTGCGACTCCCTAGCCTCTTTTTTCCACAACAAGATTGCAGACATCCACAACAGCTTTGACAACCAACCCGGAAACCAGCCCACCCCACCATCTGCTGACCATCTTCCCCCCGTGAACACCCTTGACGCTTGGAACCCAATCTCCACTGAGGACACCACCCGCCTGATGAATTCCATCCACTCAGGATCCCCCACAGACCCATGCCCTCACCACATCTTCAACAAAGCAGACTCCGTCATCGCACCGCACCTCCGAGACTTCATCAACTGCTCCTTCAACTCCGCCACCTTCCCAGAAGACTGGAAACATGCTGAACTCACTGCCCTTCTGAAAAAACCAACAGCGGACCCCACCGAACTCAAAAATTACCGCCCCATCTCGCTTCTTCCATTCCCGGCCAAAGTCATCGAGAAAGCCGTCAACTACCAGCTCGCCGCTTTCCTCGAAGCCAACAAATCCCTCGACCCCTCACAATCTGGCTTCCGAGCAAAACATAGCACTGAGACCGCCCTCATCGCAGCAACAGACGACATTCGAACTCTACTGGACAATGGAGACACAGTCGCCCTCATCCTCCTCGACCTCTCTGCAGCATTCGATACAGTCTGCCACAGCACCCTTCTACAACGCCTCAATAACATCGGAATCCAAGGAAAAGCACCTGAATGGATCACCTCGTTCCTCACCGGAAGAACCCAGAGAGTCCGCCTTCCTCCATTCAAGTCCGAGGCCTCTGAAGTCATCTGCGGCGTACCTCAAGGATCCTCACTCAGTCCCACCCTCTTCAACGTATACATGAGCCCCCTCGCGGCCATCGCACGCCAACACAACCTCAACATCATCTCCTACGTGGACGACACTCAACTAATCCTCTCCCTCACCAATGACCCCAGCACCGCAAAAACTAACCTACACGAAGGAATGAAAGAAGTTGCCGAATGGATGAAACAAAGCCGTCTGAAACTGAACTCAGACAAAACAGAAGTCCTCATCTTAGGCACTTCCCCCTCTGCATGGGACGACTCCTGGTGGCCGGAAGCCCTCGGAAAAGCACCCATCCCGAAAGACCACGCACGGAACCTGGGCGTCATCCTGGATTCCTCACTTTCGATGAACAGACAAGTCAGCGCCGTATCCTCTTCCTGCTTCAACATTCTTCGCATGCTCAGAAAAACATTTCGCTGGATCCCCTCCGAAACAAGGAAAACAGTCACCCACGCTCTGGTCACGAGCCGACTGGACTACGGAAACACCCTCTACGCGGGTACTACCGCAAAACTCCAGAAGAAACTCCAACGAATCCAAAACGCATCAGCCAGGCTCATATTAGACATCCCACGCAACGAACACATCTCTGGTCACCTTAAAGACCTCCACTGGCTACCCGTGAATAAGAGGATCACTTTCCGACTGCTTACCCACGCACACAAATCACTCTACGACATCGGACCAGATTGCCTCAACACTCGACTGTCCTTCTACACCCCCCCCGCCAACTACGGTCTTCCAGCCAAGCCCTCGCCACTGTACCTCGCATCAACAAGACCACCATGGGAGGCAGATCCTTTTCATACCTTGCTGCTAAAACATGGAACTCACTCCCCGCCTACCTGCGCCTCACCCAGAACCACCTAGCGTTCAGAAAGCAGCTTAAAACGTGGATATTTGACAAATAATCCTCCTCCCCCTCCTAAGCGCCTTGAAACCCTCTGGGTATGTAGTGCGCTATATAAAGTTTATGACTTGACTTGACTTGACAACAGACAAAACAGTTGCAGACTCTAAACACAAGAGAGCACAGAAGGTAGAGTGCAAAGCAAGAGAGTGGAGGAGAGAGTGAGAGCAGAGAGAAAAGTGATAGTATGAGAATAGGAAGAGATACAGACCATATAAAGGTGTGTACTGGGGATAGACAGCTTGGTCTGAAAGGGATTTGGACTGTTAAAATTAGCAGTCCAAGGTAAGTGGGAGTTAGGCCTGGGTACCTGATATCTGGGGTTACCCAGATGAAGAGTCAATATAAAGAGGGAGCATCCTGTGACACTCTCCCCAAAGACAGCTCACCACACAAAATTCTTACTAACCAAATTGACTTAGTTTTATATTTCCCTGATAGGCAGGTCTAACCTGGTTAAAATGACCATTTTACCCAAGACTATGATTTTGTTTAATACTATCCCTCTCTTTTTTGATCCATCTTTGACTGCCAAACTCCAAACCGAAATAAATAGATTCACATGGAATAGTCGTACGCCTAGGTTATCTTGGAAGAAGATAAGACGTCGTTGAGAAAAAGGGGGCCTTGCAGCACCGGATCTGCAGTTTTATGGATGGGCCTTTCAACTTTCTCACATCAGGATGCTTTTAAAGACCCCTAATAACGTAGGGTGCAGGAAATTATTTGCAGCACTTCTTAAGGGGGAAAAAATTGGGCCGACAAACTTTTTGTTAAAATTTGGTGACCCTAAGTACTTTAAGAAGGTCAAGCTAAAGGTTTTGAGGGATCTTGCCAGAACATGGGCTAATTTAAGACGCACACTCAAACTGGACTACTATCTTAGTAGGGCCCCATTATGGGACTCTCCAGGTGCACCGTCTTGGCTTCTGGATAGGCTAGCTCTCTCAGTCAGAGAGGCCGGGATTTCATCTTGGGGGGACCTGTTTGCTGAAGGAGTTTTACTCTCATGGGAGACCTTGAGTTCAATAATAGGAATTTGTTTCTCATGCTTTAAATACCTTCAAATCCAGAGTTGGTCCCAGGCTTATAGTCAAGGTAGGGGTAGGTTTAAAATAGGCGCTGACAGCAATCTAGTTACTCATCTGATTGAAAAACCTCCTTTTAAAAAAGAGATTACATTTTGGTACAACCTTATACTAGACGAGACTGATGGCAAATGCCTGCTCCCCCACTCGCTCTGGGAAACATATTTCACCAACACCGATGTGGAGGGTTTGTGGCTAAAATCATTTAAGATTCTGGGGGAGATTGTGAAACCTTCCTGGCTCCGTCCTAACCACTTGTTTACACTCCATAGAGTGTACTACTCTCCACTGCGTTTATCAAAGTTCCCCAATAATGCTCAGGTGGCCTGCCCTAGATGTGGTCTGGTAGCAGCATCAGATGTTCATATGTTTTTTGAGTGTTCATTTATAACATCATTTTGGAATGAAATCTGCGCTTCCCTCTCATCAGCAATAGGTTCGCAAGTCAGCCCTAGCCCCATGTTAGTCTTCTTTGGTATTATACCAGAGCTTGATGGCATAAGTAAAAAGCTGATCTTTTATAGCTGTTTGTTGGCTAGAAGAGAAATTTGTAGACGGTGGAAAGACAAGACACCTCCTCTCTTTACCGATTGGCGTGCAGCTATGTTACAGATGTCCAAATTGGACATGGCTAGAGTGGGTAACCAACATAAGAGGAGATTTTGGCTACTTTTGAATTGGTAATCATAGACCAGAACATCATGTTTTTTTTTTTTTCCCATGTCCTATGATTGTGCTGCTTTGAAGGGTCGTCTCTCTTGATCCCCTTTTGCTATACATACCCTACACGTGCGATTTTGGTTACAAAATGGGTTGTATATAGCAGTATGCTAGCCCTGTTGGTACCATCTGATGATGATTAAGTTTTGGATGCTTGGCACTGTGGGATACTCCGGTAGGAACCATTTAAATCCCCCCCAGTTAATCTGGGTCAGTGTCCCAGTCATCTCCTCTAATTGTTCGTTACTATATGGTCACCAAGGGCGAATATGAGGACAAAAAAAAGAAAAAGAAAAATAGTTTCATATTCTTATGATTATTTTAAAAATGTTTTTTTTTAGACAAGATGCAGAGAGCTATGTATACATTGCTCAGGGCACAGTCTATGCTTGTGATTTTAACCAAAGGCTGCATTTAAATTATGTTTGGCAGGCATATTCTGCAAAACAAATACATTATTGTATGTACAATATTCTTTTTATTGTGGTACATGAGAGTGCCTCATGCGTGCACAGAAATGCCATCATTCAAACAGTACTAAATACAGACTTCAAAAAGATTTGGAGGAAAACAGGACCCAATTGGGCAGTTGGTTTTCTGACCCAAAGATCTATATTCTCAAGGGAATAACAGCAGAAGTCCCAATAGAACATATTTTCATTTGGGCCACAAACATCACAGTAAAACCTTCATCCCCGTTACTATGGTCGGACCCTGACCTATTGAAGTTCACAATTCCAACTCTGACCATTGGAAATGAGATTAGGAGTGAGACTATACGGAGAATATTATGGCGGAAATTCACTCCTACCTCCTTTTCACCTCATTTTCAACCTCCTTCCACAGTGTCAAGAGGAGAACATTGATCAGGCAGCCTCCCTCTGCGAGGGAGAAATATCAACCACAGTAAATCAGATCGCTCCTTTTACTAAATAAAACCTAAAATTGCCCCTTGGTTCACAGAGCAATTTAAAACACGAAAGGCCTCCTGTTGGACCTCAAAACGTAAATGGAGGAAAAGTAAAGCCCAGATTGACCGTGAGAACTATAAAAATGTCCATCGTAGTTTTATGGAAAATATCAGGCAAAGTAAAACAAATTCCTCCTTAGCTGAATCAAAAAAGCGGGAAATTCCAATGAAGAACTTTATAACATATTAAAGGAATTTACGATTCCCCCTGTTCAGTTATGTGTTCCTGTCTCACAAGACTGGGCAGATTCTCTTTCCAAATTCTTCAAAGAAAAAATTATCACTATTCACAGTTCCTTTCCTTCACATGAATATTTAAATACTCAGGAAAAATACCATACTTCCTCTGCTGGCCTCTTCCCCCTCTTAGAGGAATTTTCCCAATACAACTCTGAGGAAGTGGCCAAGGCCATGGAAAAAATTAAATAAAGCTGTCCAGTCGATCCTGTGTCACATCGTTTTATTTATTTATTTATTTATTTATTTATTGCTATTTGTAAAGCGCGGCAAATACCCGTAGGCGTTTTGGCGCTAGTTTGTTTGCAAAATTCTGAATGATGTTTAGAGTTCTCTGAATTTACCCATATGTGAAGTTATTGAGTGAACAGCCCCGTTTTGAGTCTCTTGCGACATTGAAGCAACGTTGGACAGGTTCTGATGTCCAACGGGACAGTGTTCCACAATTTTGGTGCCGCGACCGTAAATCGACGGTCGCCCCAAGATACTGTTTTGACACGTGGAATCACTAGGAGGTTGCTGTTGGAGGACCTGAGTTGACGGGAGGGCTGATATGGCATCAGTTGCTCACTCAGAGAGTGTGGGCCTTGTCGGTTAAGTGTTTTATAAACAATACATAGTGACTTAAATTTGATCCGGTTCTGGATCGTCAGCCAGTGAAGTTGCGAGATGGCATCTGAAATGGTCACATATTTAGGAATTCCAAAAACCAGGCGAGCCGCGGCATTTTGCACTGACTGTAATTTTCTCAAGACTCTGGTTTGTGTGTTCAGAAATAGACCATTACAGTAGTCCAGTGACGATAAAACCAGGGAACTAACTAGGGTTTTAATAGCCGCCACTGGAAGGTAGGGACTGATTTTTTTTATCATGCGGAGTTTATAGTGGGCTGTGGAAGCCACTGTGTTTGCATGGTCCATAAAATTGAGGCCATCATCAAAGATGACGCCCAAATTCCTTACCTTGTGGACTGGTTTGGGGATGACTCCAAAACTAGCTGGCCACCATTGGGCTGACCAGTCTGGCGAGAGAGGGCCGAATATCACTACTTCAGTTTTTTCTGAATTAAGTTTCAGGCAATTAGTTGCCATCCAGTCTCCTATCTCCATCATTCCCTTCTGAAAGAGTTGGGCCACTTCTAGTCCGTCTCCCCTTATGGCCAAGACCAATTGCGTGTCGTCAGCGTATGAGGTGAGGCCCATCCCATGTGCTTTGATGACATTAGCAAGGTCCGACACACAGATGTTAAATAGTGTCGGACTCAGGGATGAGCCTTGAGGTACCCCACATGGCAGCGTCAGCTTAGCAGATTGGTAGGATCCTAGAGTGACGGCCTGAGTTCGCTCAGAAAGGAACGATGCCAGAAGGTCCTTGGCTGTGTGGCAGACGCCCATCTTCTCGACACGATCGACCAAGATCTTATGGTCGACCATGTTGAAAGCTGCCGAGAGGTCTAGCAGTACCAGTACTGCGGTCCCACCAAGGTCTCTGATTCGGCGCACGTCATCAGCAGCTTTGATTAAGGCAGTTTCGGTCCCATGGTGTTTCCGGAATCCGAACTGGGTGTCGTCCAGTAATCGATGCCTCTCAATATGCTCTGATAATTGAATATTCATGGCCTTTTCCACCACCTTGGCCAGGAAAGGCAGGCTGGCAATTGGCCGATAGTTTTTTAATTCTGTCTTGTCTGCTCCTGGTTTCTTTAGGAGAGGTTTGAGCAGCGTAGTTTTTAAGGACTGAGGGTAGTTTCCTGAACACAGGATGGAGTTACATACCTGTGTCAGGACCGGTATTATTGAGTCCATCACTGGGGGGGAGGACCGAGAATGGGCAAGGATCTAGTGTGGATCCCGATTTGATAGTAGAGACAATACTCAAAATTTGGTCTTCCGTTATTGATTTAAAACTGGGGAAAATTGGAGCTTGTGGTTTCATCAAGGTGGAAGGCACTGTTTGGGTAGGTTGAGTATTAGTAGATTTGAGGGAAAAAGCCTGGTAGATGTCATCTACTTTTGTAAAAAAGAAATTTGCCAGCGCATCACATAAGGTTTGGGATGGTGGTGGTGTTAGGTCCAGGATGTGGCCTGAGAGAGATTTAGTAATTTCATAAAGCTTACGACTGGAATTTTTTTGCTTGCTCTATTTGGTCTGAGCAGAAAGATTTTTTTGCCGCTATAATCATGGTTTTATAAACGGCTAGAGATTCTTTGTAGCGTGTCCTACATGTCTGATCATAATTCTTCCTCCATTGCCTTTCATAGTGTCTATTTTGTTGTTTTTGTGTTTTTAGTTTATCTGTGTACCATGGTGCGTTGGGGGTAGATCTATTCTTTGAGATTGTCTTTGTGGGGACAAGGAGGTTTTTGGCCTGGCTCAGCCAGTCTTGGAACAGCTGTGTTGCCATAGCCGAATCGGCAGGTATCCTCGGGCGGGTAGTATCGAGCTGTTTTATTAGGTCAGGCTGTCTAATATTATGCCAGGCCTTAAAGGGGCCTTGATGAGCCATGGTGATTGCCTTGTTCGCTGGGTTATTAATCGTCATGGTACAGAATACTACGTAATGGTCTGTCCATGTCATTGGTAGGATGTTCGAAATCTGTAGACCTTGGGCATTGGAGAAGATTGCATCTAAAATGTGTCCAGCCTGGTGCGTGGGTGAGGTGACCAGTTGTGAGAGCCCTATGGTCTCCATGTCTGAGATAAGGGTTCAGGTGTCTTTGTCATTTTTGACATCTAGATGAAAGTTCAGATCGCCCAGCACTGTTATAGGACTCTCTAGTGCAAGGGTTTCTAGTATTGAACTTATGTTGGCCAGAAAGGCAGACTTAGCTCCTGGGAGTCTATATAGAAGTAGCCCCTTAAAATTGTAAAGGGGAGTGAGTTTTATGGTATATCGAAGGGCTTCGCAGGAGGTATCTGGGATATGTGAGGTTATGACCTCAAATTTGTCTCTGGCTATCATGGCTAGCCCGCCTCCCCTTTTTATGGGTCTATCCTGTCTGTAGGATTTATAACCAGCCGGTGTTGCTGTGACCAGATCTGGTTCAGACGAGTCATCTGTCCATGTCTCTGTTATGAAGAGAATATCTAAATTGAAATCAGTTATCAGATCAGCGATTTCATGACTATGTTTGCATAGAGACCTTGCGTTAATGAGGGCTAGATTTACCATTGAGTCGATCTGTGGTTTGTTACGGGGTCTATCCCGATTATTTGATGTTGTGAACTGACAGTGTGAGCAACTGTAGTCTAATGTCTTAGCGTTATTGGCTAAGTCTAGTAAGGTGCAAGCCAGGTTTGTGGGTGGTCTGGAGCTGAGCAAGGCTGCTTTGGTGTAAACTAACTGGTGATTTATGGGAGTCGGACCAGGGGTCTGGGCCCTCGGCCCGGGACCGGCGCGGACGGCGCGCCCACTGCGCCCGCCCGCTGCGCGGACGGGGTGTGCCGATCCTTATATTCATGATTGGGCGGAAAAGATGGGAGGGTTCGACCAGCTCGACCGCTAACCCTACCTCTGCAAGATGGCGGCTGAGGAGAGTCGGGTGAGGTCCCAGCGTCTGTATCCAGTCGCGGTGTAAGTGGCCAGCTGATTTATGCAGCCTCGGTGCGAAGCGACTCTCGCGCCGAGGTGTAGATAATTTAAGAATGCTCTGAGTAAAATATTTACAGTTTTAAAAACACATGAATATTATTCAGTCATGCGTCAGTATTCAATTGTGGCAATTTACATCAGGTAAAGCAAAGATGCCCCCGGCTTCCGCCTCAGGGGTGAAATAATTTCTGTCTAAAATTCTTCTGGTGCTTCTGGACAGTATCACACATCAATTTAATAGGTCACTGTCAATGTCAGTGGTCTCAAAGATCTGAAAAGCAGCCAGAGTCAGACCAATTCTAAAATAAACTACTGCAGACCCAAAACTTTTAACCAACTATCGTCCAATCTCGCTGCTCCCCTACTTTGGGAAGATACTCTAGTCACTGGTTAACTGGCAGCTTGTAGACCATCTCGAGAGTTATGGTTTAATCAATCCTTCACAATCCAGTTTAAGGGCAGCCAAGAGTACTGAAACGGTGCTGGTAGAAGTCACTGACAACATCCGACTTGCATTGGATAGAGGGCAGTCATCTATTCTGATCCTGCTGGACCCATCAGCAGCTTTTGACACCATATCCCATAGCCTTCTTGAACAATGGCTCTGGGATATTGGTGTCAGGGGGAGGGCCTGGAAATGGCTTAAAAGTTACCTAACTGATCGAGTCACTGCAGTACAGATTGGGAATTTAGTTTCATATAGCAGGCCTTTTAAGAGGGGAGTGCCACAGGGCTCAATTTTGATTCCTATGCTATTTAATCGGTATTTGCCCCCTCTGGCCACAGTGATCAGATGATACAGCATTGACGTAGTGTCATATGCCGATGATACTCAGATTCTGATCACCCTTGATCCTGACCTCTATGGAGACAAAATCACATTTTAAGAATTGTATGTCTCACATAAATAGACGGATGAACATGTTTTAAGGTCGTATGCCTAACACATAAAAACATGTATGGTAGAGGTCCGGGCTAATGGATTTTTTTTTTAGCTGGTACCAGCCAAGCAGGCCCTTAAGGTCCTGTAACAAATCCCTCCTTACTCTGTGCAGAGTACGTACTGTTAGAAACGGGGTTCGGCTTTTTCCTGTCTTGCCCCTACTCTGTGGAACAAACTGCCTTTTCACCTAGGTATCATCTCTGACCATAACCATTTCCGCCAGAATCTAAAAACATGACTGTTCAACCATTAGCTCTGTCCCTCTTATGCTGACAACCCAGGAGCCATCCACCAGCACCATGAGACCTTTAGGTGATGTGTGCGCTAAATAAATGTTCCTGGTTTGATTTGATTTGATCTAGTGACTTACAATTTTCCACTGAATAAATAACTGGCATTAGCAATTAATGGATTGACAAGCTGGCTTGGTATATGGTGCACATTCATGTAAGTGGCCTGTACCAATGCACCAATGCACCAATCCTGGCAATTATATGGTGTTTTTTATTGTCTTAGACAACCTTAGAAAGCTCTCCAAGTCGAATCTGTGAAGCAGCAACCTTCAGGCTTAGTCCAGAGTGTAAAGTGGCAAATTTGTACTAAAGCCCAATGGTTGTGAGCACACCACTGTTTTGCGTCTGGGAATCTTTGCATGCACACTTATTTCACACAGAGTTTTTCATTTTTGCATTTGTGGCCACTATAAAGGATATCTGATAAAATATTTAGGTTTATGTATACCTGGATATCCAGCTGTCGGAAGATTATGTCCCCACTTCAGAATTTGCTTTGTAAATGCTTTTCCGCAACACTGATGCTGGAAGAATTTTCAGAATTGGGCGCTGTCATCAGTTTTACAACACTGAACCAATCAATCAATCAATCATGGCATTTATATCGCGCACTACTCACCCATAAGGGTCTCAAGGCGCATGGGGAGAGGGGTCTGCTATTGCTCGAACAGCCAGGTCTTGAGCTGTTTCCTGAAGGCGAGGTGGTTCTGGGTCAGTCGCAGGTGGACTGGCAGGGAGTTCCATGTCTTAGCCGCTAGGTAGGAGAAGGATCTTCCTCCGGCGGTGGCTCTCTGGCTGCGAAGCATGACGGCGAGGGCAACGTTCGCCGATTGCAGCTGGCGGGTGGGCGTGTAGAAGGTCAGGCGGTCGTTGAGGTATCTAGGGCCCAGGTCGTGGAGGGATTTGTGTGCGTGGGTGAGGAGTCTGAACGTGATCCTCTTGTTGACAGGGAGCCAGTGTAGGTCTCTCAGGTGGCTCGAGATGTGGCTGCGTCGGGGGACGTCCAGGATGTTATGTTATGTTAGTATGGATTTGTTGAGTGCACGTTCACCCTGGGGTTTCTTGGCGCTGTGTACCGCTGGGGAACCCGTCCTGGCTTTCCCTGTGAGATGGTCCCTATTGGGCATCCCCAAGGTGAAGCCAGGCATCCCCAGCAGTGAGGGGGACGTTGTGGAGATTAAGCAAGCTTTTGCCCAGAGTTGCAGCGTGGGACCCATGGTTAGAGAGGCACCGAGGCGAGATTTATTGAGCCCGCTGATATTGGTTCCGTACCCTGCCGCATCGGGAATTGAACCCTGGTCCTGGGCCGACCTCTGCTTCTGGGTCTGCCACCTCTAACCGGTGAGCCACACTTCTCCAACTTAACATAACATAACAGCTCTCAGGAAGGTGGCTGTGGTGAAGGAGGTGTTGATGATGTCTCGGAGATGGGGTGCGATGGTGGGGGCTGCTTTGTTAAAGATGTGGTGGGGGCACGGGTCAGTCGGCGATCCGGAGTGGATGGTGTTCATCATGCTTGTCGTGTCTTCGGGGGTCACCTCGGTCAATGTCTGGAGGATGGCTGCTGAGTGCGTAGGTTTGACCGGTGGGTACGGGGGTTGAGCGATGAAACTGTTGTGGATATCGGAGATCTTGCAGTGGAAGTATGAGGCGAGGGAGTCGCAGAGGTCCTGTGAGGGGATGATGTCGTTGTTGCCGGTGCTGGGGTTGGAGAATTCCTTCACGATGTTGAAGAGCTCCTTGCTGTCACGGGTGTTCTTTTCCAGTCGTTCCTTCAGAGATTTCTTCTTTGTGGTGCGGATGAGCTAGTGATGTCTGCGGGTGGCGAGTTTGAGGGCGGTCATGTTGTCGGTGGTCTTGTTGAGGAGCCAGGTCTTCTCGAGGGTGCGGCAGGACTTCTTGGAGTCCTTGAGTTTGTCTGTGAACCAGGGAGCCTTCTTGCTTCTGGGTCTGGTGAGTGGGTCCTTCAGTGGGGCGAGGTTGTCAGCACTTGTGGTCAGCCACTGCGTGAGGTTGCAGGCTGCTGTGTTAGGGTCTGTTGTTCTGACGGGTGGGTTCTGGCTGAGGGAGGTGGCGAGATGGTCGGCGGTGATCTTGCTCAAGTTCCTGTGGGGAACCTGCTTCGGGTGGTGGCAGACCATGTTCTTTGCGAAGCTGAAATGGACGCAGCTGTGGTCTGTCCAATTGAGTACGGTGGAGGGACTGAAGGAGGCGTGCTTGCTGGAGGAGAAGATAGGATCGAGCGTGTGGCTGGCATAGTGGATGGGGGTGTTGACCAGCTGCTTGAGTCCGTGGTTGGCGAGGTTGTCCAGCAGGGTGGTGGTGGTGCAGTCGTTGTTGTTCTCCAGGTGGAAGTTGAGGTCCCCGAGGAGGATGTAATCGGTGGAGGGGAGGGCGTGTGGGCTGATGAAGTCTGTGATGTCATCGCAGAACTGTGAACGCGGTCCATGGGGTCTGTAGATGAGGGTGCCTCTGAGGGTCGTCTTGGGGTCGGTGTGGATCTGAAAGTGGAGGTATTCCGCGGCGCTGAATGTGATGCTGGAGTCAGTCGAGATGCGAATGGCACTCTTGTGTACGATGGCGATGCCTCCTCCGGTCTGGTTGATGCAGTCCCTCCTGATGATCTTGTAGCCGTCCGGGATGGCTATGGCAATGTCGGGGGCTGAGGAGGCGTTCATCCAGGTTTCCGTGAGAAAGGCGACGTCTGGGGATGTGGTGTCGAGGAGGTTCCAGAGTTCCATGGCGTGGCGGTGGATGGAGCGGGTGTTGAGCATGATGCACTTGAGGTGGTTGTTGCTTTCAGTCTTGGCAGGTGCGGTGCAGGTTCGGTGGCAGGAGAAGTTGCAGGATCGGCAGACGAAGGGTCCATGGGTGTGTCGCGAGGATGCTTGGTAGCATCTGGGGGCTCGGGCGGTGTTGAGTGCGATGAGTGTGGCGAAGTTGTGGGTCCTGCGGGGGGGCTGGCGGGCGCGGGGCCAGGGGGACTGGCGCTGGGTGCGGTCCAGGTGCGGACGGGCGCAGGCGGGCTTACCTTTGGTGCACCTTCGGCGCTCAGACGGCGCTCCCGCTGCATGCGTCCGCTGCGCGGTCGCTGGGGGGGCGTCATAAATAAGGAGCCGGGAGGGAGGTTCAGGCAGGGTGGCCAATGGGCAGGGAGGGGAGGCGGGACTGGAGGCGGAGGCGGGAGCAGGAGGAGGAGACTGGGGCGGCGGTGGGAGAACGGGGGTCAAGTAACTGGGTCAGCGGCGGCGGTTAGCGGGTGAGGAAGGGGCAGCAGCGGCGATCAGAGAGCGGCAGGCGGTACCTCCGAGGCAGGCAGGCTGCAGGCAGAAGGCAGCGACGTCACTCAGCACACACAGCGGTAGGCAGGTGCCAGGCAGCTGCAAGCAGGCAGGTGGCAGAGCAGTGGGGAGGAATGACCGGCTGTGGGGGCACAGGGGGAAGCCATAGGAAATGTAAAATATCCAAGGATTTCACAAGTCTGTACCTTGCACCAGTCCAAACAACCCTTATTGTGATTTAAGAAGTCAAAGACAACCTTAGAAAGCTATCCAAGTAGTAGCTGTGGAGAGCAGCCTTAGGCTTAGTCTAGAGGAAATGTTAATTAGCTTGACTTACCAGAATGCAGCCTTTTTGTATCAGTTAAAATAAAGGAGAACAAAATAGTAGTTATAAATGTATATATTTATTATCATAACATACTCTAAATACCTTACATTATCTGCTACATACAGATGAACACAAAACACACAATACTGTAACACAGAAACAAATGTAGGTAGCAACAACACACAGTGGTCTCCAGACCAATCTATATACTAAAATAGTGGTATGAGAACCGTGACTCGAGCCAAGATATTGTCTTGAGGATGTAGAACTGCTGGGACCCCAAGGAACCATCCAAGGTGAGTAAGGTAGGACCCCATGGAGGACTAGTGCACTGTGAGAACACAACTGAGTGCTATGTACAGTTTGATGGGAGAGTCGCAATTGCACTTTTAAAGTTTATGGACCCTTTCCAGTGGATTACGAGGAAGCCCTTTGGATCAAAGAAGGTTGAAGAACCACCCCACCCATAGATACCATAGTATCAGAGTTACCTATCCTATGGAAGCTGGGTGTATAGAGCTGAAGTGGTATCAGAAACCACTGTCGATCTTAATGGAGGACCTCAATGAAATGCCACTGTGGGAAAGAAAAATAGTTAGACTTGTGTTGAAGAGTACCTGAAAGCAGAGGGGAAAGAGTTTGGGTCACTCAGGAGTGACCAGGGGCTCAGACGAATACCCACTGATATTAGGTACTTCAGGTCTGTTGAAGAGGCTCTTAACTCTGCAGCCACCAAGAACTGGAGATGTTGAGGACAACCAGGAGCCGTATATGAGCTTTCCCATGAAGAATTGTGAGTGCTGAGGGGTCAGTGTCTGGCTGGAGCACCAACAAGCATTGGCAAACTACGAAGATGGTCAAGAGGAGTTACGGATCAGATCAGCAAGACCCAGGAGACTTTTAAACACAGGGGAGTTGGGGCTAGCCTGGTGCAACCTGGGAAGCCCAAGAAAAGCAGTGTTGACCATCAGGAGGCCCCAAGGCTGGAAGCACAGGAGTTGCAAGGGGACCCAAATCAGAAATAGAAAGAAACAGTCCACCGAGCGCTCAGTGAGAGGAGGAAAAAGTTATTTGGAAGAAATGATGCCAGAGGTCAGAGCTACTCGGAGCCCAGTGCACTTGTTTTGGGAACAGCAACAAGCGTATTCACTTGCAAAGGTACACATTGCACAGGGGTACAGGTATGGCAGCCACCTCAAGGGATTTCAACCTCAAACTCTCTGAGAGGGCAGCTCTGACCTCAAGGGACAGAGAGCCCACCTCCTGTGTTGCTGGAGCCTTCAGAGTCTGCAGGCGCTCAGGATCAGCAGACTGGTCAGTTGTATTACAGTTCCTGTGGTTGCAGGGGTGTGACTCCATCAGATGTTTCCTTGTTAAGAGCTAACATAATGAATGTGAAACATTTGATGGGTTCTATTTCTTTAATAGAGCATCTACTTTCCATCAGAAGAGCTAAAGCACCTGCATTATCATGTCCATTGTTAGATCAATAACTAACCCAGTAATGGACACTAGAGAAAAAAAGAGTTCTTCTGAAGTTTCTGTGATTCATAGATTTCATGGACTTCAAATATTCACAGTTGTGATGATATTACAATGTTGGGTGCTTGCTGCATTACATATCCTAATATTAATATAATTTTTCCCATCATAAACAGTATGATTTATCTCCACAGAGGAGATAATTTGAGAATAATATACTAGTGGGTGGTTTATACTAGTTTCCACATTTGTCTCATAATTAAAAAACTGTGATAACAAAAAAAATACCACTTCTAAAATAAAAGGAGGAGTGCAATAGATGCAGTTTTAAATGCATCTTTTAACCACTGTAGGGCTGCTTCCTTTTCTACCGCCCAATAAAACTGAACACCTAAAATGTCTCTATTTGTTTGACAGTTTGAGTTGTTGGGCAGTCCAGAACTGCTATCCCCTTTCCCAATCCATATGTCCCTTAACTAGAAAACCAGAATCCCAAGAATACCATTTCCCACACTTCAAAAATACAATTTACCAGTTTGGAAAATAAACTGTTCTCGTGGATGTGTTAGCACTTTCTTTTCTTTTTGGACTTGACAACCTCTGCAACATTTCCACCAAACAGTTGGCCTACTCCATTCCAGTTTTCTGAAGTTCATTTATGTTGCCATTATAACTCTGTGCACCTTACCACTGCTAGCCAGTGCAAAGCTCTTGTGTTTTCTTCAGAAAACATTGTTAAATTGGCCTAATCCAGATTGACATATTTTGTATTTTAAGACCATAATATATGGCGTTGCATATACCCAAGGCCTGTAAATGAAATACTTCTAGTGAGCCTGCAGCGGTTATAGAGCCACCCACCGAGGTAAGACTTTAAATCATTTCTCAGGACTGACATTTTACACTACATTGCCGATTTAACTATCAATAAGACTTGTGAGAATGAACTTGAGAATGAACTTGTTACCAGACCTAATAAGTCCTTTTTTAAAACATATATGTCACTTCTTAGGAAGGCCCTAAACAGAACACTGGGCATGGTGTATTGTAAGGTAATGCATGTATTTTGAAGGTTTACATCTCCTGGTAGTAAAATAAATACTTATGTTATGACTTAATTTACTTCATTAAACAGCAAAATAGTTAGCCATGTATAACAGGTGAACAATATGCCTGGGCAAAGTACAAATTGTGGTGGAATCATGTGGGCCATTTTGAGGATGTTGCTTTACTCCTGTGCAGGAAAGAGCAGTGAGGCAGGGTGGGGGATTCGGCAGACTAGGACAAATAAAATAATAGTACATTTTCCCCTCATTGTTGTCTGTTGAATACACCCCACCACGTACCGCTACTCCTACGTGCACGGGCCATGCCTGTTCTGTTACCTACATTTACAATGTTACAACACTTCCAGTAATTATGCACCATTTATGAAAACATTTACAAGAACATGTCATTGACTGATAAATTATGCCTACTAGCTCACATGTTCAGTACAATGTAGTTCAAAATTAGAAATTTGCCTATTGAGGCGTGATTCATCATAATTTCACAAGCATTGTGCCAAATTAGGCATCAGTAAATGTCGCAATTGTTATACTCCCATAGTCAAAATAACTCTCAAAGGAACTTTATCTACATGGAAACAGACTTAACAAGTTCTCCTTCCGATGCCTTAGGACTCTTATTGGTGGGATAGGAGTGCTCTGGTTGATATTATTCAAAAACAACAATTGATGGCAGAATGCAGAACAATCTCATATATTCACTCCAGTACAGAGATCTGGTCCTAAATCCATAGTTTTTTTGCCATGCCATTCCAGTTTCAGCACATTTATATGTAAATGTTAAAACTAGCGTGGCTTGGTGATGTTTGATGGATTTAACTCAGATCTCTTGAACAAGGATAAATATTTTGATTTGTTCTTCATTCCGTCCATCAATTGTGTGTCTTTTGCTTTCTCGCCCTAAGCATGTCAGGTATGCCCAGGCATGGGTCCTGGGCTCATTGTGCCACTGGATTCGAGCTACACTAGCTGATGAGGGATGAGACCCTGAAAGGACTTGGCTTGACAGTTGAGCCTGTACTGTTCCCATGAGGCACAGGATCAAGACTGAACAACGGAATAGAAGGGGGTTCCCCAGTGGGATGATTCAAATATTGGCAGGATCAAGACTGATTTGCATATGGCCAGGTCTAAACCGGGGTAGCATGGTGAGCAGAAGAATTATGGATTCAGCCCAGATCGCTTGACTAGGGTGAAATGTTTTGATTTTTTCTGCATTCCGTCCATCAAGTGTGTGTCTTTTGCTGTCTCGCCCTAAGTGCGCTGGGTATGCCAAGACGTGTGTCCCAGGCTCACTGTACTACTGGATTCAAGCTATCCTGGCTTATGAGGGGTAAAACGCGGCAACCAGTCCTAGAATGCTTGTTTCCGGTCTAGGGAACTGGCTTGGCAGTTCGCGGTCTGGACTATTCCCATGAGGCACAGGGTGAAGACTCATTTGCATATGGACAGGTCTAAACCAGGGTAGCATGATGAGCAAAATAAAGGTGGATTTAAACCAGATCTTTTAAGCTTTTATTTGTTCTGCATTCTGTCCATCAAGTGTGTGTCTTTTGCGCTGGGTATGCCAAGACGTGGGTCCCAGGCTCACTGTGCCGCTATATTCAAGCTATCCTGGCTTATGAGGGGTGAAACCCTGCAACCAGTCCTAGGATGCTTGTTTCTGGTCCAGAGAGGAACTGTATTGGTAGTTCGGTCTGGACTATTTCCATGAGGCACAGGGTGAAGACTCATTTGCATATGGCCAGGTCTAAACCGGGGTGGCATGATGAGCAAAAGAATGGTGGATTTAACCCAGATCTATTGAATGGGGGTGAAAGCTTTTATTTGTTCTGCATTCTGCCCATCAATTTTGTGTCCTCTGGTTGATATAATGGTATTGTAAAAGCATGCGTTCACTGTCTGCTCTTTATTCTAGTTTAATCAGTGAAGCAGAGGACATGGATGTGACACATACTTATCAATGAAAAGAAGTGCTTTCAGTCATTGTCTGAAATGAAATAACACTGATCCTGTGTAGAAAGAATGAGGTTGGAAGCCACTGCCAAGCTGACAGCCATAATGAGATGTTTGCCATTGATGAGGGGCCAGTTAAGCTGATTAGAAATGCTCCAAATGTTTTCTTAATAATAAGAGGGCTTTAGCTGGTGTAAAAGAGTGACCAGTATAGGATAGACCAGGGCATTATTAGCTGTCCTGTTGGAGGCAGAGCACAGGCTTGTCTGGAAAGTCAAGTTCAACCCCCTCTGAAGTCGCATCAGTCCTCCCTATGATGCTTATTCGTCTAGATTTCAGCTTTACAGGGGGTAGCTCCTCTTAGTAGGACCCGTTATGAGCCTAGAACATTCCTAGGCCCGGTGTGGCACCTGCTGCCTCATGCTGGCTACTCATGATAGGAGGTCCTGCCGCTCCCACCAATCACTCACCACCTCCTCACATTGCAGGGAGGGAGAGTCACACAGCAGGCACAGTTACAGGCCAGCAGCCTCACCCAGCCCAAAAATCACTATTGTAGGCCCCATGCCTCCCGTGTCCTCTATTTCTGGCCAAGGGGGCAACCAAGGTGTCCCTCAATATGGGAGCCACAGTGGCCATCAGCAGGGACCTGGTTCTATGAAGTATGGGTGAAGATAAGAGCTGTGGCCTGACCGAGACTTCTAAACCGCAGCTGCCATGTTCCTCACCCAATCCCCCCTTTAAGCAGGTCATATAGAAATCCCATCATTTAATGTTAAAACAAAAGATTCTGCTTAAAAGTACAAACCATGTTTCTTGGAATTTTTTTTATCAATGGGTCTAATGATTGCTCAGTGTTAGAAAAGCAATTCAATTGAATATTTGCATTCTAAAAGCCATCTACATGTTCAGGTGGTACAGAAGCTAGTGATGATAGCTTGTTTTTAAATTTCAAACTATAGTTTTAAAACCTGTCATATTTTCTGCAACTAAGGATGTTTTTTGAATACTTAATTAAATAGCCTGTGTTTTAATCACTAAACTACTTATAATAATAGCGTCGTTTTTAAAGTGCATAAATACCTCAAACGAGGAGTCATGGCACAGGAAGAAGGTTTCCACGATCTACATACCAGTTCAACCATAGGCAATTCGAAATTAATTACTGTATTTTAAAATATTTATGTTTAGTTTTGTTTTGAATAACGGGTACAAATTGATTATAGGTCATAGACTGATTGTCAGAGACGAAGCCATATATGTTATTGGAATGTTAGCATTGGTAAAAGTACTTGGGGGATCATTACGATGGCGGGCCGGCGGTGGCGATCTTTATGCCATCTTGAGGAGAATTACCCACTGCCTTATTACTATGACGGTAGTTATCGCAGCAGACGGAATGTCCTTCTGCTGCTTTTCTGCCAGCAGATAATCATTACAATTGCCTGCTGGGCGGAGCAGGTGTTCTAATACGCTGGTGGTGCCTATCAGGCACTGTAGGCTATATTAGGATGTCAATTTTTAAAGGCCTTTCCAACGCCGCTGTTAGAATTGGGGGTCTCTGGTTGGCGCAAGTATGCACTTGTGACAAGCAGGGACCCTCTCCTCCAAGTCAGGGCGAAGGATGACCCCCTTTAGAATGACCCTTACTCACCCTCTAGGTGCGTGGCGTGAGCAGACAAGGCTATTCTCCAGGCGTTGTTTAGTTAAGCATTTGTAATCACACACACAGTAAAATACACCAATCCCCCCACAAATGGACACCAGGCGGTGAGTATATAAAAATACGCTTCTTTATGTAGAGTATATATATCTCTTAGGTCAGACTTATCACAAGACCACATAACGTTTCTGGTGCACCACAGGTTGTAAATAGGCAAAGGTTCTTAGTTTCAGTTTAAAAAGGGAAAGTTCTTTGGTAATTTGCTTTTACTGCGGATTTCTGAACTTCAATGTTCCAACATTAGCTCTGTTACGTTTTATCTCCCTTGGTGTCTCACTTGGTGTCTCAAATTCCACAGTTCTCTCCGTGTTCTTGCCTTTCAAAAGAAAGCCTCTCTCTGTCCTGGGGCTTTGGGTCTCTCCCCGGGCCTTCGGCGTGCCTTGCAGCACCTCTCCTGCCTTCAAGGGTGAAACTGACTCGGCCCCCACCAACTCTCACGCATCTCGCGGTAGGCTTTGAATGGAGACAAGAGAGAGCCTTCAAAAACCCTGGGCCTTTTCTGGAGGTGGGGGCTGAGTTGCGGAGCAGCAAGCAGGCGAGGAGAGGAGCCTGGAGGAGCCCCGGCCTTTTCCAGAGGTGGGGGCTCCTGGCTGCACTGAGGAGCAGGGAGGGATGAGGAGCCTCTTGGGCCAAGGCACAGGGAAGGCTGACGGGGAAATAAAACGTTGCGGGCCCCGAGCCCGATGGTGATTTATCGACACTTCTTCTTCTTGGCGAGAGTCGGCACAGGCATAGTGCGACTCAGGCGATGGGGGCACTTCTGGATCCGGACGTCAGCGGGTGTGTACAATCAGGCAGGCGCAGCCCGCGACCCTTAGCACAAGGGTGCGGGGGTCTCGTCAGAGGGGGCGGCGCGGCCTGACAATCTCTAGGATCACAAAGCGGGGTCACAGGGCACGGACTGTGCAGCTGTGGACCCGGCGTGGATCACAATCCACAGAGGGAATTCCGGCGGGAGGGGGGAAAAGCGTCTCAAGGCACTCCAGTAGCAGGCAAGGGGCAGAGGAGCAGGAAGCCAAGCCTGGGGGCAGAGAGCGACTCCGGTTGGAGCGAGGCTCTCACAGGGCAGAGGCTGGCAAGCTCCCGAGTGCCACAGCCCTAGGAGGGGGCGATGAGGGGCGCAGTCTGGCTCCGGCGGGATGTACACACGGCTCGAATATCAGGACGAGCAGAAGCACCAAGGACCCACTAGTCCTGGGGTCCAGATCAGGGGGCAAGCTCAGTCAAGCCCTTGGAGAATGTTTAGAGCACAAAGCAACAAAGTCTTTCCTCAGTAAGTCTTCTCCTCTCCTTTCTCAGCAAGGCAAGCAGCAGGCCAGTCCTTCCGGCGTCTCTTCTCCTTCTAGTCGGGCAGAGGTCCTTTGTGGTAAAACAGGATTCTAATTTACAAGGAGCAGGGCTCCTACTTTTATACCCAGTTTCTTTTGTTCTCACAGGCCAGGGGGTCCTTTGCATAACTGCTCTCAGCCTCTGAGCACTTGTTGGGGGTACTTCTGGCTTCTGCATTCAGTGTGAGGGCAGGCACATTAGACGCTCCCCAGGGGGGCGGAGCCAGCATTGTGTGGACAGGGGCAGCCAGGAGTACCTTGATGATGGGGCTTCGCCCTTCCTGGGCCAGGTGCAGGCTGAGTCATCAGTCGCTCCCCAGGGGGGCGGAGCCAGCATTGTGGTGGCAGAGCACAGCCAGTTTAAGAGTCAAGGGGCACTCCTACCTCCCACTAAGGTGTGAGGTAGCCGAGTGGATGACGACCAGCCGCCTGAAACTGAACTCGGACAAGACGGAGGTCCTCATCCTGGGCTCCTCTCCCTCCGCCTGGGACGACTCCTGGTGGCCTCCCGCCCTGGGCACCGCACCCAAACCGACAGACCATGCACGCAACCTGGGCTTCATCCTGGACTCCTCCCTCTCCATGACCAGGCAAGTCAACAACGTCTCCTCGGCATGCTTCAACATCCTACGCATGCTACGGAAGATCTTCTGGTGGATCCCCACCGAGACCAGGAAGACCGTCACCCAGGCCCTCGTCACCAGCCGACTGGACTACGGCAACGCCCTCTACGCCGGTACCACCGCCAAGCTCCAGAAGAGACTCCAGCGGATCCAGAACGCCTCAGCCAGACTCATCCTCGACATCCCACGAACCAGCCACATCTCCGGACATCTGAGAGACCTTCACTGGCTCCCCGTCAACAAAAGAATCACCTTCCGCCTCCTCACCCACGCACACAAAGCCCTACACGACCAAGGCCCGAGCTACCTCAACAGCCGAGTCAACTTCTACGCTCCCAAACGCCACCTCCGATCAGCCAACCACGCCCTCGCCGCCGTCCCCCGCATCCGAAGAGCGACTACAGGAGGAAGGTCCTTCTCCTACCTGGCCGCCAAGACCTGGAACTCCCTCCCGACCGACCTGCGCCTGACCCAAGACCACCTCTCCTTCAGGAAGAAGCTGAAGACCTGGCTGTTCGAGCAGTAGCGGCTCCCCCCCCCCCAGCGCCTTGAAACCCTACGGGTATGTAGCGCGCTTTATAAGTGTCACTGATTGATTGATTGAATCCTTGCATTCACCGCCTGTCATCCCCCAGCCCTGTCACTCACACATCCCAGACAGTCAGATACACATACTGCAGAGGCGGGCTGAATTGGTTAGGCAAGCAAATGCTAACTTTCTAAAAGTAGCATTTGCAAACACAGGATATTAAAATAAACTTTACTAAAAGAAGTATTTTATTATTCTGAGTTCAGGCATACTAAACATTAATTTCTACCATGCTCCCTGAGCCTGCTGGGATTATAGAGTGTCATAATTCCAGCAGCCCATTCTGGCCTAAAGGGAGCAGGTAGCCTTTCAATAGTGAAAAACGAATTTGGCTGTAATTCACTATTAGGACATGCCACACACATCAGGGCTTGTCCTACCTTACACTTACAATGCACCCTGCCCTAGGGCCTACCATAGGGGTGACTAATATGAAGTTAAGGGAAGGTTGAGGGGCTGGCAAGTGGGTGCACTTGCCCAGCCAGCATGACAGTACCAGACTGCACGCAGGTTCTGCAGTGGCAGACCCTAGACACATTTTAAGGCTGCTTGTGTGGGTGGCGCAACCAGCGCTGCAGGCCCACTAGCAGTATTGGCATTTACAAGCCCTGGCACTCCTGGTGCCCTTTACTGGGGACTGACAGTAAATCCAATGAACCAATCAGGAACATCAATCACAGTTACACTTTATACAGGGAGAGCATATGCACTTTAGCACTGGTCAGCAGTGGTAAAGTGCCCAGAGTCATTAAACCAACAAAAACAGGTCAGAGAGAGTATTGGAGGAAGGCAAAAAGTTTAGGGATGACCCTGCCAAGAGGGTCAGGTCCAACACAACCCCCTTCCAGCCAAAACGCAGGGTAGACCAATCACCACTGTGATGGGCTTCCCTGCTTTGGGCGATAGAACCTGGACCTGGCCCGCAACAGCAGGGGCACATTCCAGTTCTACGCCAATCTGAACCTATTTCAAATCCTCTGTCCATACTCTCAGGGTCCACCCAGCTAATCCATGGGGCACCCTTTTCTTCCTCTGTGGACACCACCTGTGCAGCCTCTAACCTTAACTTGATCACAGGTGTGTCCCAACAGATAGTAATCAACTCACAGTGGCCACTGACAGTAGTCAGGGCTGAGACCCAGGCCTCATGCCTCTCAGGGCTCTCAAACCTCTGTGGCCTCAGAGAGCGGGGGGCAGTAGCCCCAAGTGCTAGGCACCTTTTGTCCATTCTCTCTTCTGTTAGTCTAGGTATGATATCCTGGCACTGACCCACCAGTCCCGGGCCTGTACCTGGCGACTGGACCAAAGACTGGGGTGGGCTCTCCCACACCCGGTCCTCCTCCTTGGGGCTCTGTACTCTCCCACCTGGAGTGGTACCCCCTTCCAGAATTGTCACGGCACCTGTGGCAGGTGACCTGCACAATTCGCCCACCAGTTCAGGGGTGCTATCCTGCAACTGGGGCACCAGGTCAGGGGGGGCACCCTGCACCTGGCCCTCTATCCTAGGGTCTAAACCCTCAAACTGCACCGGGGTCAGAGGCAAGGACTCCCTCCCTCTGTACCCCCTTCCAGAGTACTGCCCACTCCCCACTGGAGTGGTACCCCTAGAAGTGACATGGGTCAGGACACTGATTACAGTGGTCCCACCCTCCAGGTCAGACAACACCTGAACCTGGCTCTCCAACTCAGGGATCCAACCCTGCAGTTGAACACTTACCTGGCGCACCAGGACTTCCCGGGGAGCACGCATGCCCCCCCTGAGGGTGGCACATAGCTCATGTGCTGTGCGACAGTCTGCCTGGTGCAGATCTCCCAGCCCCTGTCCCTCTGACAGTGCGGGAAGATCCCCCAGGACAGAAGTGGAGTCCCCATGGTCATTCACTGGGGACGCAGCCCTGCTGGCTGGCCCCTGACCCACTGGTTCTTCCACTGGGGACTCTTTCCCCCTCTCGCCCCTCCATCTGGACCTCTGCACCCTCCCAACTGGAGCGGTACTGCCAGATACCAGAACTACTGGACCTCTGTTTACAGAGCCTCCACGTTCTCTAGCCACTGGGGGATCCCCCTCAGAGGGTGACTCCTCCGGACAGCCTAGGCTCCCCACCTGATGTTCCCTTAAAGAACCATCCAGGCTCTGAGACTGAGGTTGGGCACTACCGGGACAAAACCCATTCTCACTCCTTCCCCTCAAGGACAGGACGTGAGGCCCTACACCCCTCTGACTACTACAGGACCTAGCTGGGCTACTCTGCGCCACTTCCACCGCTCTGGGCTGGAAGATACCTGAGCCACTCCCCACAGGATCACACCCCAATGCCTCTCCAGACCCTCTGGAATCCACCACAAGGTCTGCCTCCAATGTGAGCTCCCTGGGGTCAGAGAACTCACTCTCAAACAGGTGTTGGCATAGCTCTGGTAAACAGGGACTTAAAATATGCTCTCCCAGAATTGGATTACACAGCCCCCTAGCAGGGTTAACCAAACTATCCTTCACCTCTCCATCCAGTGCCTCACACACATACTCCACACCATTCTCCTGAGACTGGCCAGACAGTAGCGGACTGTCTCTGTCACACAACCCACACTCTTCTGGGCGGTCCTTACACTCACCCACCAGGACCTCAACCATGGGGGAATCCCTCCCACCACTAGGACCATGAACTCCTATGCCAGCCACCCTATTCCCTTCAGGGACGCTGTGCACTACTGGAGCAACCTCATGCCCTTGAACCTCCTGGTGTAAGTTAATCTCCTCCAAGTCAGGTGCCATATCTCTAGGTGCGCGCACTATGCTGTCAGCACTAGATACCTGAATGTTGCTGCCACCAGCTGAGCTGGACTCCACCTCCAACTCAGCAAAGCTCAATCCGCCAGCTACACAAATCTCTGGATGTTGGGCTGAAGCCCTCCTGGCTTCAAGCTCCAAATCGAGTTCTCTCATCCTCAAGTAGTGAGCTCTTTGGCGTTTTTGCGCCTCCATGGCTAATTTTTGGCTTTCCATTGCCAATTTCTGCTTCTCCATTTCCAATTGTCCTTTTAATCTCGCCATCTTCATTTCATGTGCCCTGGCTGCTGCCCTGTCTGCCAACTCCTCTGGCGACAGGCATCTGGTTGCTGCCTTTTCCATCCTCACTGAATCAGGGATGACGTTTTACCAGCACATGGAGATCTCCCAGCAAAATTAAAAAACAATGGAAATCTGTGGCTGCGTTATAGGTCTGCTCTCACTATGTGGTGATCAGCAATTCACTGTATGTCAACTACAAATGCAAATTCGCAAATCCTCACCGCTGCGTCCAATGTTAGAATTGGGGGTCTCTGGTTGGCGCAAGTATGCACTTGTGACAAGCAGGGACCCTCTCCTCCAAGTCAGGGCGAAGGATGACCCCCTTTAGAATGACCCTTACTCACCCTCTAGGTGCGTGGCGTGAGCAGACAAGGCTATTCTCCAGGCGTTGTTTAGTTAAGCATTTGTAATCACACACACAGTAAAATACACCAATCCCCCCACAAATGGACACCAGGCTGTGAGTATATAAAAATACGCTTCTTTATTTAGAGTATATATATCTCTTAGGTCAGACTTATCACAAGACCACATAACGTTTCTGGTGCACCACAGGTTGTAAATAGGCAAAGGTTCTTAGTTTCAGTTTAAAAAGGGAAAGTTCTTTGGTAATTCGCTTTTACTGCGGATTTCTGAACTTCAATGTTCCAACATTAGCTCTGTTACATTTTATCTCCCTTGGTGTCTCACTTGGTGTCTCAAATTCCACAGTTCTCTCCGTGTTCTTGCCTTTCAAAAGAAAGCCTCTCTCTGTCCTGGGGCTTTGGGTCTCTCCCCGGGCCTTCGGCGGGCCTTGCAGCACCTCTCCTGCCTTCAAGGGTGAAACTGACTCGGCCCCCACCAACTCTCACGCATCTCGCGGTAGGCTTTGAATGGAGACAAGAGAGAGCCTTCAAAAACCCTGGGCCTTTTCTGGAGGTGGGGGCTGAGTTGCGGAGCAGCAAGCAGGCGAGGAGAGGAGCCTGGAGGAGCCCCGGCCTTTTCCAGAGGTGGGGGCTCCTGGCTGCACTGAGGAGCAGGGAGGGATGAGGAGCCTCTTGGGCCAAGGCACAGGGAAGGCTGACGGGGAAATAAAACGTTGCGGGCCCCGAGCCCGATGGTGATTTATCGACACTTCTTCTTCTTGGCGAGAGTCGGCACAGGCTTAGTGCGACTCAGGCGATGGGGGCACTTCTGGATCCGGACGTCAGCGGGTGTGTACAATCAGGCAGGCGCAGCCCGCGACCCTTAGCACGATGGTGCGGGGGTCTCCTCAGAGGGGGCGGCGCGGCCTGACAATCTCTGGGATCACAAAGCGGGGTCACAGGGCACGGACTGTGCAGCTGTGGACCCGGCGTGGATCACAATCCACAGAGGGAATTCCGGCGGGAGGGGGGAAAAGCGTCTCAAGGCACTCCAGTAGCAGGCAAGGGGCAGAGGAGCAGGAAGCCAAGCCTGGGGGCAGAGAGCGACTCCGGTCGGAGCGAGGCTCTCACAGGGCAGAGGCTGGCAAGCTCCCGAGTGCCACAGCCCTAGGAAGGGGCGATGAGGGGCGCAGTCTGGCTCCGGCGGGATGTACACACGGCTCGAATATCAGGACGAGCAGAAGCACCAAGGACCCACTAGTCCTGGGGTCCAGATCAGGGGGCAAGCTCAGTCAAGCCCTTGGAGAATGTTTAGAGCACAAAGCAACAAAGTCTTTCCTCAGTAAGTCTTCTCCTCTCCTTTCTCAGCAAGGCAAGCAGCAGGCCAGTCCTTCCGGCGTCTCTTCTCCTTCTAGTCGGGCAGAGGTCCTTTGTGGTAAAACAGGATTCTAATTTACAAGGAGCAGGGCTCCTACTTTTATACCCAGTTTCTTTTGTTCTCACAGGCCAGGGGGTCCTTTGCATAACTGCTCTCAGCCTCTGAGCACTTGTTGGGGGTACTTCTGGCTTCTGCATTCAGTGTGAGGGCAGGCACATTAGACGCTCCCCAGGGGGGCGGAGCCAGCATTGTGTGGACAGGGGCAGCCAGGAGTACCTTGATGATGGGGCTTCGCCCTTCCTGGGCCAGGTGCAGGCTGAGTCATCAGTCGCTCCCCAGGGGGGCGGAGCCAGCATTGTGGTGGCAGAGCACAGCCAGATTAAGAGTCAAGGGGCACTCCTACCTCCCACTAAGGTGTAATCCTTGCATTCACCGCCTGTCATCCCCCAGCCCTGTCACTCACACATCCCAGACAGTCAGATACACATACTGCAGAGGCGGGCTGAACTGGTTAGGCAAGCAAATGCTAACTTTCTAAAAGTAGCATTTGCAAACACAGGATATTAAAATAAACTTTACTAAAAGAAGTATTTTATTATTCTGAGTTCAGGCATACTAAACATTAATTTCTCCCATGCTCCCTGAGCCTGCTGGGATTATAGAGTGTCATAATTCCAGCAGCCCATTCTGGCCTAAAGGGAGCAGGTAGCCTTTCAATAGTGAAAAACGAATTTGGCTGTAATTCACTATTAGGACATGCCACACACATCAGGGCTTGACCTACCTTACACTTACAATGCACCCTGCCCTAGGGCCTACCATAGGGGTGACTAATATGAAGTTAAGGGAAGGTTGAGGGGCTGGCAAGTGGGTGCACTTGCCCAGCCAGCATGACAGTACCAGACTGCACGCAGGTTCTGCAGTGGCAGACCCTAGACACATTTTAAGGCTGCTTGTGTGGGTGGCGCAACCACCGCTGCAGGCCCACTAGCAGTATTGGCATTTACAAGCCCTGGCACTCCTGGTGCCCTTTACTGGGGACTGACAGTAAATCCAATGAACCAATCAGGAACATCAATCACAGTTACACTTTATACAGGGAGAGCATATGCACTTTAGCACTGGTCAGCAGTGGTAAAGTGCCCAGAGTCATTAAACCAACAAAAACAGGTCAGAGAGAGTATTGGAGGAAGGCAAAAAGTTTAGGGATGACCCTGCCAAGAGGGTCAGGTCCAACAGCCGCCATCAAAAGGATGGTGGGTATTGGTATTGGGGGCCCGTTGTGGGCCCCCCTTGTGTCTGGGGGAGATGGAGTATACTTGGGGGGTAATTATGGTACCCAGAACATTTTGATGCACCAAGTGGCAGGCACCGTGTGGTGCCTGCCATGTGGTGCAGTAAAATGCCAGGTATACAATTTTAACATTGCAGCAGGCGCTGCTGTCAGCAGCACCCGCCACAGTGTTAAAATGTTTAAATGGGACCGTCAGGGTGGCGGTTGCATCCTAATTCATGGTGCAGGACTGCCGCATGTCTGGTGGCCGGCCCCATCACTGCAGGGATGGTGGGCGGACTGAGGTCCGCTCACCATCCTATTAGGCCCCATAGTGTCATTTTTAGTGTTTGGGAGATGTTTTAAAATTTACTCAACCCTCACAGTTTTCCAGTGTTGGTAGAGTTGAAAAACAAGTGCCCGTTTTTTTAGGGTAATTCTCATCACAGAGAAAAAAGGGCACATTTAAAAAGGTCACTGTTAGTGAATACCATGCAAAGTAAAAATATTTTAATTTGTACAGGTGATGTATAGAACTAATAAAACATAATTCAATCACAACTTAACAACACTTAATGTTACCTTAATTTTAAAGTTCTGAAATGTTGTTGAAGTAATATATAGTACAATAAAACATGTTCTTTTAGATATTTGTTGGCATTAAATAGGATTATTTATATATGTATCAATTTAAAAAACAGTTTAATTATTCACTATGTGGTTTTATTCTAAGATAATATCTTCATTGTTTACTATGGAAGGGTGTTCAATATAAGTTGTTGGCCATATATTGAGCTGGACTCACTACTGTTCCTACTAAGTTTCCATTTATACATTTGCCACTCCTCAGTACCAGTAAGTAAGTAATTCTTTATTGTTTAGGTTAATAAAAACCGTTACAAAAAAGTGCAATAAAACAAACTCATAAGAAATTTAAAAGACCTTAAATGCAGAAATTCATGGTTGACCGAATAGTAAAGGTAAAAAACAATAAAACCCCACAGGAAAAAGTTCAATGCGCTTAGTCCTCTACTGGGCTTCCAGTATACAGGTGCCTGGGTTATTTGTTTCCGTTCCGCTAGTTTCAGAAATTTCACTAGATTCCCGTTTAGTGGCGGGAGACCAGGATCAAAACAAGCAAGGACAGCTAGTGTACGTGAGCGGACTCCTAGTTCGTTGAAAGGTTTTTTCAACAAAGCTACTCTTTCTTCGTTCAGCCTCGGACAAGTGCACAATAGGTGTTCCAAATCTTCAATTCCTGTTCCACAGAGCCGGCATTTGGTCCCATAGTTCTGCCTCAACCATGGTGATAAGTGAGGAATGATGGGTAGAATCCCCAGTCTGTGTTTGAAAAAGGCCTCTTTTGTTTTCCAGCCATACCCCAGACCAAAATATGATTGGAGCCCCGGTGTTCTATATGTGCACAAGGTCAGCCAGGCATGTTGCCTATAAGAGAGCAAAGCTTTGTTCTCCACATGCGATTGTTTCTTTAGACTCTTGTTCACTATGCGCTTGAATTGCGCATGTGATACAGGAGTCTCCAATAGGTCGTTCAATCCTGTGATGGACAAGGACTCCTCTAGGTATTTTTTTGCCGGCATTCGCGATGTGGTAAGCATGGCTTGCCAGAGCCGTCGGTTCAGGGTGTTTTCTTGGGAGTTCTTTAATTTGTGCCAGCACTTGATGTATGAACCTCTTCGAGCAAGCGTTTGGCACGTCAACCCGAATTCCAACCGAATCTGGGCCTGCGAAGTATAGGGTGGTAGATTATAAAGAAATCTATAGGCCTTTGAGATGGTTGTGTCCAGAAGTTTAGCATCAGTTCCTCCTAGGGCCTCACTGTAATACGTGATTGATGACTCTATTTTAATTTTGGCTACTCGTAACAGAGGAAGTAGAGTCTCACCGGTCAGATTGGTCTTTTGCTGTTTCATTGTCACGGCTATTAGTATGCCTTTCCTCTTAATGGCCTCTAATTGGTTTTGGTAGTGGCCGCCTTTATCGACTTGGATCCCTAGATATTTGTATTCAGAGCAGTTTGAGATTGCCTCCGAACGAAGCATCCAAGTATACAACTTTTTGCTTCTAGATATCGAAAGAACTTTTGTTTTACTAATGTTCACTTCTAATAGGTTTTCGACAGCATAACCATGAAGCGTGTTGATAAGGTTTTGAAGGCCAACCATCGCGTGACTGACCAGGACCACGTCATCTGCATAGCTCCTAACCGCGGAGCATGCGAATTGCAGGCATCTAAGGCGGGTGGCAGGTCAGCTGTAAAAAGATTGAAAAGAGTTGGAGCTAACACGCACCCCTTTTTTAGGCCCTTTGTGGTCGGAAAGGGTCTAGAGAGGTGCGAGCCGTTCCCAAGCTTTACCTGGACCCATGTATTTGTGTGCATCTCAATCAAAAGGTTTAGTAGGGGCGAGGGAATCCCCCAGGAGGCCAGTTTTCGCCATAGGATTTCTCGGTTGACATTGTCAAAGGCCGCTTTAAAGTCCACAAAGCAGAGGTGGAGAGCCTGCTTGGTCGCTCTTGCCTTGTCAATGAGCAACGAGATGGCGATCAAGTTAATTGTTGTCCCCATGTCTTTGCAGAGCCCAGTTTGGCTGGATGGTATTAAGCTTTGGTTTGCAGCCCATTCTCGCAGATGGGTCAATAGGAGTCCTGCAAAGTATTTGGCCTCAACGTCAAGGAGTGCAATCAGTCGGTAGTTTTTTGGATGGAGTCTATCCCCAGCCTTATAGATCGGTGAGATGGTCGAGCCCCTCCATGAGGCTGGAAAGCACCCAGAGTTGATGACAGATGAATAGAGGGGGATCAGTGTGTCGGCCCAGTAATCAGGTTCAAGTTTGAAGAGGGGGGAATACTATTCGGGTGTTCATAACGTTGTGTAAATGGTCTGTTAGGATTTTCCCCTCCTTTCCCTTGGTTTTAGGGTTAATGTAGGTGTTGGTCAGCTGTACCTCTTTCTTCTTACCCCCGGAGTTAAGTAGAACCTCCACTGTGTTTAAGGCCAAGGAAGTTGTGCTGAGTGCCCAAGCATAGCCAATCGTTGATATTTTGAGATAGGTTGCTAGGCCTCCTGACAGACGACCAAACTTGCTTATCCTTGTGGATGGGGAATGATGACAGGTATAACCCTCTAGATAGATAGGCTCTTCCAGCCATGTTTTCTGGAGAAGGATAATGTCAAATGATTAGACATATTGCAGGAAGTAAGTATCCGCTGCTTTATTATAGAGCCCGTTGATATTCCAGGAGCATAGGTCCATGTGGGGTGCCTCCGTACGCGGATCTCTCTCTGTTCTTTTGCCTTGTCATTGGGAATTTCCTTGTGATTGAAAATGTCCTTGTGAGTTACATATCCTGATGAGCCAGTGTTCAATTGTAAGATACATGTTAGTAGGCCTTGAGATATTTTGCATGGGTAACGCCTGTGGTTCTTTAGTCGAGCGACCCAGTGCTCCCCTCAGCACGGACCTAGTTGTTGAAATTGTGTCTGGTCGGTGCTGGGGCCGCTCAAGTAGGGGCAGCGGGTATCCAGTGTTGTAGTGGACCGCTGTGTCGATCCCCCATGCTTTAAGGAGACATTGCTCCTTAAAGATTTTATTGACTATGTCAGGGGAAGTCCATTTAGCCTTTGTCGCCTCATTCCCATTCAACCTGCCTGACTTTATGAATTCAATAGACAAGAGGTCCGCTGAAGGCAGGTCCTTAAGTGCTGGTATTGTGCTAAGTAGCTGCAGTAAATTCCCTCTATTTGGGATATCAAATGGGCCCTTTGATCGATACTCTGGAGTAAAAAGGACGCTAGAAGAAAGATCCTTAGAATTGGGTTGCAGGGAAATTGGCTGGTTGTTAGGAGCTTGCGGATTTGAATTGCTGTGATCAGGGTGCCGCTGAATCCCAAGAGGATTTTCACCAGAAGTGATGGTTGATAGAGGAGGCATAGAAATACCCATGAAGGAGCTGGCTGTGGTGGTTGGGAATTTCATTTGAGGGCTCAAGAGCCTAGGTACCGCCAGCTCTTGGGGACGGAAGGTTACATTGCTTGAAGTGGTTGGTTCGCTCCGTACAGGGTCCAAATATTGTGTTGGCTGAACTGTTGTCCTTGATAGAAGGAGCGGAGGACTTACATCAGTCACATTGCAGGGACTGTGTTCTTCAGGCTTATGTTGGAATCCGTTGCTGTTATCGGATAAAACTCTGACGTCCTCCAACGTGGTTGGAGTAAGAATTGCTGTTAATAGTACTCCCTTAGGGGAGAGTCTGGGGGCAGTGGAGGGTAGATCCCTTCTGACAGAGCTTGCTGCGATAGGACTCCTGACCGGCTGTTCCGATTTTTTCCCTGATTGAAAAAGTGGGTAAACTTGTGGTGTACCTATTAATTTGTGTTTGTTCCGGCCTTTTCTTTTTAGCTGACACCGCCCTTTCGCATTTAGGGGCGGCTTGCAAGCATTTGGGGTCAAAGTGAAACTAGTTGCAGTGTAAGCCGGGGCCGGTGGCTGGCACCCCAACGGCGGCTCCGGTGAAATTCTGTCGGAGATGCCCGGTGCGAATGACCCTCCTGTTGGAGCAGAGCGGCGGCCTGACCCGTCCGGATTAGTGCACTGAGGCCGTCCGTTTGTCCCTTTTGGCAACCCTTCTAGTAGACAAGATACAATCTCCGGAAGTGCTGCGAGTTTGTCAATAATGGGACCGCAGCTGCATGACAGCTTTGCCTCCTGCTGGGCCCTACTAATTAGCAAATTTAATTGGCCGAGTTTGTCGTCTATCCGCCCAACAAAAACGGCTAGGGTATCTAGTAGGGACAGCTGTAGGTCCATTTTGTCTGATTGAAAGTGGAGGGTATCAACGGTTCGTTGCATAGTGGTGAGCAGAATGTCCCACGTTTTTGACACTTCTGTTGCTTGAGATCTTGTAGATTGCCCCATATCGAGGTCCCTTTTGTTGGAGGTTAAGTACAAAGAGGCACTAGGCAAGGAGATTGAGTTTAAGAGAGGACACTCCAGACTTAGTCCCTGTCTAAAAGCCTGAGTGTTATTTGTTGGTTCCTCCTTTGGTGACACTGGATCCGTGTGCGTAAGTTTATTGGGGGTCGAAGACAATGAAGCGTTAGGCACGGAGGATGAGTTTGAGAAAAAACCCTCCTGACTTGGTCCCTGTCTGAAAACCTGAGTGGTATTTGTTAGTTCCTCCTTTGGAGACGCTGGATCCGTATACGTGAGTGAAATGTTTGTGGCAACTAGATCGGCCCATTCTTGAGAGCCCAAATAAGTTGTGTTGGCAAGGCTGTCGCTCCCTGGATTTGGTTTGTTGGCCCAGTCCTCTTTGCTGTAGTCTAGCTGATCTTTCGCTGCTTGCACAAACCGGTTGAGACAGATGACTGGTATCTTCAATTGGCAAATTTTTGGGGTGACGTGTGTCATCTCTGCTCAGGGGTTCTTGCCGTTGGTTCAGCTCTACACCGCTGCTGGAGGGAGAGTTATGCGTGAAACAGTTATGTGTATGGCTTATTGAGTTTGAGGCCGCTGGATCCCCTGAAGGCTTTAGGTACATGGCAGAAGAGGGAAGATGAGAGACAGACGTTACCCTCCAGCTGCCTGCTAGGGGTGATGATGGTCTACCAATAGCCTTTTTGGAGAGCTTATGATCGACCAGGACCCTTGTTACCCCGGCTGACGCTAGACTCAGTTCTGGTTGACTGCCTAACGAGGAAGTGTGAAATGAGGTACAACTGGCTTGCTGCGAGGATTGAGCAAGCCGCGAGTCCATCGGGGAAAGAGGAAGAAGTGAATCCTGAAGGCCCACAATTTTCCCGCTAGACGAGAAGATGGTAGAGAACGGGTCTTTCATAAAGTTAAATTTTGATGTAATTTTTGGTTGTCGCAAGTTGGGTCGAGGGATCACAGCTGGAGAGTTTCGATTGCTTAACACTCCAGGATCTCCTTGAGTCGCTGCCCAGCATCCACTCACTTCTTTGATATTTCCTGTCTCGCTCGTGCTTGATGAGGGATCCCCGTTCGCCTTTGACTGGGGTTTTGATTTAGCCTTCGGCTTCTTTTCCTGGTAGACCCTTTTCTTACCGGACCTCATGCTGAGTTAGCTAAACCCACCGAGGTACCCTACCGACTGTCAAGGGTAACTGCACACCCCTACCAAGGGAGTAAGGGAAGACAGGTGAAGCAAGCGGAGCACACAGGGGGGCCCACCGGCAATGTCGGACCTAGTCAGACCTGCCTGGGCACCTACCCCTGGGCTCTTACTTAGCAGCTGCCTCTAACGGCGGCCGCGCTCGCGTTTGCCCAGTCAAGGAAAGTTCAAAAAGAACAGTACCGGCCCAGAGGCAGTATGTGTGACCTTGCTTCGTTGAACTTGGTAACTTTGGTAACTTTAGTGTGGATTCAGGACACCAGGCAGCTCTGCACGACCCACTCAGGATGGAGCATCCCAGCTCCCAGCAGAGTGCTTCAGGGCGTGCTTGGTGGCCGTCTCTCTCTCCAAAATTGTTTTTTTACAGCTTTAGCAGTTTTGTGCACACCCCAGTCTAAGGACAGTTCTCAACAGCCTACAGCAGCAGCCCTCCTCAGCCCTCCGCAGCAGCCAAGCCGAGCCACGCCGCTGCCGGGTTGTTTGCTGAAGGCGGAAGGTGCGAGTGAAGGAAAGTCAATCAATCAATCAATCAAAGACATTTATAGAGCTCACTACTTACCCGTAGGGTCTCAAGGCGCTTGGGGGTGGTGCCGTTACTGCTCGAACAGCCAGGTCTTGAGCTTCTTCCTGAAGGAGAGGTGGTCTTGGGTCAGGCGCAGGTCGTCGGGAGGGAGTTCCAGGTCTTGGCGGCCAGGTAGGAGAAGGACCTTCCTCCTGTTGTCGCTCTTCGGATGCGGGACATGGCGGCGAGGGCGTGGCTGGCTGATCGGAGGTGGCGTTTGGGAGCGTAGAAGTTGATTCTGTAGTGGAGGTAGCTCGGGCCTTGATCGTGTAGGGCTTTGTGTGCGTGGGTGAGGAGACGGAAGGTGATTCTTTTGTTGACGGGGAGCCAATGCAGGTCTCTCAGATGTCCGGAGATGTGGTTGTTTCGTGGGATGTCGAGGATGAGTCTGGCTGAGGCGTTCTGGATCCGCTGGAGTCTCTTCTGGAGCTTGGCATTGGTTCCGGCGTAGAGGGCGTAGCCGTAGTCCAGTCGGCTGGTGACGAGGGCCTGGGTGACGGTCTTCCTGGTCTCGGTGGGGATCCACCAGAAGATCTTCCGTAGCATGCGTAGGATGTTGAAGCACAACGAGGAGACGGCGTTAACTTGTCTGGTCATGGAGAGGGAGGAGTCCAGGATGAAACCCAGGTTGCGTGCGTGGTCCGTCGGTTTGGGTGCGGTGCCCAGGGCGGGGGGCCACCAGGAGTCGTCCCAGGCGGAGGGCGAGGAGCCCAGGATGAGGACCTCCGTCTTGTCTGACATGAAAGCTCCTACCGGGACCAGTCCGGAGGTAGTAGCTGGGTACTGGGCAATTATTTTGCCTGCCTTGATCCCCCATTCCACGAACACCTTGTGAGAGCACAGCAGGGGCGCACGGATATCTGCTGCTGCTTCAGCGTGCAATGGCAATGGCGAATTGGATCTGGCTCCGGTAGTCGGCGGCTCTCTGCTGCCCTCTGCTGCCCTCAAGCGGCCTCAGTAACACAGTAGAGTAGAGTCCAATCGTCAGTTGAATGAAGTGTGAGAAGGCAGAAACACACACTAGATAGTAAAGCTCTCACTGGACCGGGAAAGCAATTCAGCCCAGGGCGCCGTGGGTGCAGGTACTTCCACTCGCCGGCCCCACGCCTGGGCGCACAGCTTAAAGCTTATCCCCCACTGTCTCCCCCACTGTCTCACCGTCTAGGTGCAGCCGCAAGCTTCAGGCTTCACGCTCACAACCTCGGACCGGTGCCTCCCGTAATACCCTGCACCGCCGGCTCCGTAAGCAACATAGGCACAGCGGCTCCACTCTGCTCCACCACACATGCAGAGCCGCTCCCGCCCAGCTGCCGCAGATGGGACTCGATGTTAGGCAGACGATAAGGCTCCGGCTGCCAGGTCCCAGAACTCACAGTGGGCACAACAGTAGTTGGCAGCGGATCAATGCCCTTTCCCTGAAGGCGGCGAATCTGACAGTCCGCAGCCTGCGACCGGAGCAGTACAATCAGCACGATCAGCACGCCGTTAGGAATGGAGTTTTCTCCGGCGACTCTCCCAGCTCTCTGGCGCACTCTACTGGCTCAGTACCAGTAGAGTGCATTGCTTCCAGTTCCGGGTGGTGACGAAGAGCAGAGAGAGAGAGATTGTGGTGACGGTGGAAACGGCTAGCAGCGGTAAACAGTAGTCTGCCTTTTTCCCAACTTCTAAAGGAGAAAGTGGATCTAGTTCTACCAGATGCTGATGTAACTTCTCATTATAACAATTACTTAAAAGATGCTCTTTCACAAGAAAGCCCTTGATAGTGATTTCAATTTTAACTTTATTCGATGATTCTTAAGTACGATCATAAAGGGACAGGAACAGCAATACAGTTAAAAGAAGAAAAACAATTCTCATAAATAAAGTTTGTGACCATTTCATCTGGATTCTAATCAAAAAACATTTTTTTAATTCTTACAAAATGTCAGTTTATAAGTCCTAAAAGCTGCCATATCATATATAAGATAAAATGCAGAGTATGTATAATTAAATAAATTTCCCTAAAAAGTTTTATATTCCCAAAATCTTCAGGCTTTTTCCTCAAGCCTATAAAAATGAGGCTAGGGAGAAGCAAACATGATGGTCTGGTAATGATTTTAAAAAGAATAGTGCAACCCTACATTGGACAAATTTATGGCTTTTTAGAATCGGTACAATATACTTTTTCCTTTCTTTACGATAGTGACTACAAAAGAGCAGTATATGAAGATCTGTTTTGACAGAGGACTTGTCATTAGGGCAATTAATTAAATGTGAATGGTTATACGTTTTCGATGGAAACGTCAACATTAGTGGGATCAGATTTAACTGAAATCGGAATAATATATATTTGTGATGCAGTATTTTTACCTCCTCTAGGTAGTGGAATCCACCTTCCCAAATAGGTAAATGTGGTTGGCAAACCAAAATAGACTGCTTCCTGAGTTATTCTCCCTATGGGTACACTGGGATTTCAGCATAACAGTGTCAACCAGGCTTTGCTTGGGGATTGTCCTGCGAGACATTGGGTCTGTAAACAATACTTTCATCCCCAACTCAGTTAATTCTCGCTCGATATAATTCATCCATCTAATTCTCTTATAATTGTCAAGGCTCAGGCAATCTTTTATTATACTCTTGGTTAAAGGGAGATTTTTCCTTTGCCAAATTGAGAATGACAGGAGCAACGGAGCCAGTCTAATTGAATCCGTAATGTGAGGTACACTCAGCTCAGTATGCATTATAAAATTATATGTTGATTAGGGAAGGGAGGCCAAAGATTTAAAAAAATTATCTTCAATGATTTGGAGTTTTTCGTGATGTGCCAAACCCCAGACACACGTTCCATATACGGCTGCAGATTTCATTTTAGCTGGATACATCTTGTTACAGTGGCCAAAGGTTTCATGCCCATCCTGGAGGTAAATGCTTGAATGTCTGACATATTATCGACAGACAGAATATCGAAATGCAAAAATATCGGACTAAAAATAACGACATCAAAAATATTGGAATCCTATCTTCATAAAGGTAAGTACAAAAATATCGAAAAAATAATATCGTAGTACAAAAATATCGGAATCAAACATATCGTTTTTTTAAATGTATTAATAATAATGTAAAAATAATTTTAAAATCCATATAATTTTACAAATATTAAATAAAACTATTAAAACAAAATTAAAACTAATACATATACATTTAAAATAAATAAAACACTTAATAATTTAATGTAATTTTTTTTTAATGTTATTTATTTGATTTAATGTAATATTTTTTTGTTTTTACCCTGTACGCCTGTACCCCAAAAACCCAAAACTGACCCTGAACCCCAAAAATATCCCTGTACCCCAAAAACCCAAAACTGACACTGAACCCTAAAAATACCCCTTTACCCAAAAACTGAAAACTGACCCTTATCCCTAAAAATACCCCTTTACCCAAAAACTGAAAACTGACCCTGAACCCTAAAAATACCCCTTTACCCAAAAACTGAAAACTGACCCTGAACCCTAAAAATACCCCTTTACCCAAAAACTGAAAACTGACCCTGAACCCTAAAAATACCCCTTTACCCATGAACTGAAAACTGACCCTGAACCCTAAAAATACCCCTTTACCCAAAAAATGAAAACTGACCCTTATCCCTAAAAATACCCCTTTACCCAAAAACTGAAAACTGACCCTGAACCCTAAAAATACTCCTTTACCCCAAATTAATTAATATTATTTAATTACCAATTAATTATTAATTAACAATAACAATAAAGTAAATATATTAGCACATTAGCTGTAATTAATTTACTTTAATAATTAATATTATTTTTTCAAATTAATTAATTAAGAATAACAAAAAATTATATATAAAAAAATTACTATAATTAATGTATTTAAATAATTAATATTAATTATGTACCAACGAATTAATAATTATAAATATGCACAAAATGATATTAATTAATGAACTAATGAATATAAATTAATTACCAATTAATTATTAATTAAAATATGTACAAACATATATCAATTAATTAATTATTAAATTACTTCCCACCCTATTCCCCTATAAACCCATAACCCGCTACAGACCATAGTTATCAATTAATCAATTAAATAAAATTAATTAAAAATTATTTCTCAATTAATTAATTAATAATTCCTACTAATTAATAATTAATTTAACATAATTAAATTACTTCCCACCCTATTCCTCTATAAACCCACAACCCCCTACAGTAGTAAAAGACAATATTTAATTAAATGACATGAAAAATAAATAATAAAACATAATAAATACAATATAATATACACTAAATTTATTTAAAAAATTATATTAGTAACATCGAAGTTATTTATTTCGATATTATTGACATCGATATTTAAAACTTCGATATTACTGATGTCATACTAATATCGATATTAAGACTGTCGATATTACTTACCTTCGATATTTTGTCCCATCGATATTTAAACTTCGATATTTTTGTATATCGATATTTAAAAATCGATATTTTGTCTGTGTACCAAATGCTTTTAATGCCCCCAAACTCTTTTCCATTCTCATGGCCCATTGCATCAATTAATCTAGACCATTTTTGATTCTTGTCAAAGAGTAACCCAAGATAGGGAAAAGACTCCACCACCTCGATTTTCCCTGATTCTGTTTGGAGGTGTGATAATTTTCCTCGAGCACCTACCGGCAATAATTATAAATTATTTTGACTGGCTACATTTCATGTCAAGAGAGTCCATAAAGGTAGACTAGGTGGTAATTAGGCGACACAGCACTGTCCCTGTTCTGGCGGTAAGGACTGCAGCATCTGCATACACAAACATTGGGTGCTGGATAGACTCAGACACGGGGAGATCAGGGGTTACACCCAAGAGGGAATTCCCCATTTTGTTCGTATAGATGGATAATAGGAACAGCAGAAGGACACAACCCTGTCTTACCCCCTTAAGATCTTAAAGAGGTGGGTACATTCCCCGTTTTTTCAGTATCGAACCAATACTGATTCCTCCAAGTACAGTTGCCAGTTGCCAGATAAAGTCACTTACGGGAGGTTCGATCCCAATCTCTTCCATAATATACAAGAGCTTTGGGTGGTAAACACAGTCAGATGCTACTGAAAGGTCCATCAAGGCAAGATAGATTTTCCCACCCATAGCCCTTATATATTTGTCAATGATCAATGAGAGGTTGAGACACTGATCTAGCGTTCCCCAACCCTGTTGAAACCCATACTGGGCTTGCATTAATATATTCTTATCATCTGTCCAAGTCTCCAGTCAGGCTAAAAGCAGATGACCAGTGAGTTTTGCAGTAGTGTCTAAAAAGCAAATAGGCCTATAGTTTTTAGGGCTAAACTTGTCCCACTTTTTATAGATAGGAACTCTTATACTTGTCTTCCATGAAGGGGGGGCGACTAATGCTATGTTGTTAAAAACATAGGTCAGTAAAGGAACCCAAAGGTCATAGTTGTCCTGGAAGAGGTCCTGACCTAGACAGGGCCCTCCTAACCTTAGTGAGTGAGAATGACAAGAATACCTTCCTATTGTTAAAAGGGACAGATGTGAAACAGGCAGGGGGCTCAGTTGGCAAGAAGATGTTAGCAAAGTGTTTTATCTACTCTTCCTCACCAACATTTGAATACAACAAAGGGCCCTTATGGGTGTTAAAATATGGTCAGTTGATTATGCCCCAAAACTCTGTGTTCTCCTGTTAAAGTGGTTTGAGCGAGCCTTTCCCAGATTTCCTCCCTTAGTGTTCTCTCCCTCTTTCTTCTAGCCAATTTTAACCAGGTATGCAGGTGGGCGATCTGGGTTTGATCGCTTGGCCAAGTGTTAAGAGCAAGGGCTTTCTTGGCTTTGCTACAGGTAGAGTCGAACCATTCCTTTTTAGTAGGACTCTCTCCATTATTTTTACTGATAAGGGCCGCCTTTATGTGCATCAAGAGATCAGTGAATGAGTGGACCTGTGTTGAGGGTGCTATGGATAGGTCCAGATACCTTTTAATACTCGTTTTTTTTTTTTTATTATTTCAGGGATGAATTTAAACCTATCAATTTGAGCCTATTTCAATTGATAACCATTTTTTTGGGCCTACACAGGGCAATCAACTACCAGATGCTTTTTTTTCTTATTGAAGTTCAGAGTTATTTTACCAGTTAAACTAGTATGATCGCTAAAACTATTAAATTTAAATCTGTGCTACTAATGCTACTCTTGACCTTAGAAGAAACTAGTATAACATCCATCAATTGTTGACTCCTAGACCGCCCGAGAAAAAGTATTCAAAGGGGAGCCCACTTTTCCAACAATATTAATATTAGACACATTTCTACTAGACAAGGTCATGTCAAGGGAGTTACCATAGATGCTATGGGCAACATGGGAGGCAGGATTACCCATCAAATCAGCCAAACCGCATAGTTTTTTTGTTTTGGATGGATGTTGAAGTCTCCCATCCAGATTATGGTAAATACCTCATATTTTTTTTTACATTTAAACATCTCCTCAATTGAGGTGTTATCCTCATCTTACAACCATGTACTTTTTTGTTCCAAAGTTATTATTATTAAAGTTTATCAGAATCCATGTTCCCATTTTCAGAAATTCAAGAACAAGGAGATGAAAGAAGGGGCTCTTGTCATCAAATTTCCTCATTTTTAATGTTGTATTAGTAATAAATTTAGGAGATCTTCTTTCGATCTCCCGGCAGTTGATGGTTAGACCGTGGTTTAGAAAGAGCGTACCCGTTAATGAAAACGTGTTCCCTAGCCCACGTTTCCTGAAAGCAAATGATATTGTTAGCCTGCTAACGCTACCAGCCACATTCCAAGAGATAATTTTAAATAGATTATTGTGCTTTCCCTCAGCCTCATTCTGTCTGGGGGAAAGGGAGGAGGTAGAAGATAAGTGGTGCTCAAAAAGAGGATGTAGTATTTACTGTGTTGTGCCTCCCAGGCACCTGTAGTTAGAACCTCTGTGCTTGTATGTTCTATGCTTTGTGGTAGAATGTTGCCTTCTGGCAGTTGATAGCTGTTCCTGCCCCTTGTCGCTGTGCTTCTCCTACATCATTCAGTTCAGGGGTAGGAGGATTTTTGGAAAAGTATATGTCTCATTGAAAGGCCTAAACATTTTGGGGTGGTTCCACCAAGGATTGTTTAAGATGATCCTTAGACCTGGTTCTAAAGAACAGATTAGTATTGAGGAATCCTGTGATAATGTAGAGAGTTTGGCTGTCATTGTTTCAAATGACTATATTGAGAAATTAATTTCTAAATTCCCTACTGTCTTCGGGAATAGTCTTGGAATCATTAAAGGTTTCAACCATGAGATTAGAGTTAAAGATGGTGCTATCCCCATAAAACATAAGGTGAGGAGTGTTCCTTTCAGCGTGAGGGATGATTTGGAAAAGGAGTTGATGGGGTTATGCAGGAAAGGGGTCATAGAACCTATTGAGTCGTCCTTGTGGTTGTCTCCTCTTGTTGTCACCAGAAAAAGGAATGGGGATTTGCGCGTCTGTGTGGACTTGCGCAGTCTCAATAAAAACATCTGGATTGATTCACACCCCTTACCAAAAATCACAGATTTGTTGTCCCTTACCAGAGGAGCAAGGTGGTTCACAAAGCTGGACTTGGCCTCCGCTTACCACCAGGTGGTGTTGAGCCAATCTTCTAGACATCTGACTGCGTTTGTCTCACCCTTTGGTAGTTTTCAATACTGCAGAATGCCGTTTGGCCTTGCGTCAGCGGCTGCAGTTTTCCAAAGGTTGATGAGTCAGATGTTTAGAGACACTCCTGGAGTAATTGTTTTCCAGGATGATGTTTTGATTTTTGGCGAGAACAAGGGGGATCATGACTTTTCTTTGAATCAGGTTCTGGAAATCATGCAAGAAAAAGGGATTGTGTTAAAGAGAGAGAAATGTGTTTTCTTGAAAGAAAAAATGGAGTTTCTGGGGCACGTAGTTTCACATGAAGGTGTGGAACTACGTCCTGGTTTGGTGAAAGCCATTGTTGATGCTTCGCCACCTGTCGACAAATCTGGTTTAAAGTCTTTCATTGGACTCAGTGAATTTTACTCAAGATTTATCAAAGACTATGCGTCAAAAGTTCAACCTTTGACTAATATGTTGAAAAAGAATGTGCCTTTTGTTTGGGATAAAAATTTCCAAGAAATTTTCAAGTGGATTAAATTACAGTTAGTTGGGGACAGTATCCTCAAACCTTTCGATCCTAACAAGGAATGTGTTGTGACTGTGGATGCGAGTGGGTTTGGACTTGGAGCTGTTCTCACTCAGAGGAGTGGGCAAATTGATAATACCATTGCATATGCTTCAAGAGTTTTGCGTGGGGCAGAGGTTAACTTCTCCGTCATTGAGAAGGAGCTTTTAGCTTGCTGGTGGGCGGTCAGGAAGTTTAATCCCTATCTTTGGGGTAGTCATTTCACGATTCGTACGGATCATAGTCCTCTAGTTTCTATTTTGTCCGGAGAAAAGATTAAGGAGCATACCCCTAGGATTGCTAGACTGTCCACAAAGCTTCTTCAGTATGACTTTGAGGTCGTTTATCTGCCAAGTTCGAAAAATGTCAGAGCAGACTATTTTTCTCGTTTCCCTTTAGCTGATATTGATTCTGAGGCTGAAAAGGAAGATGATCTTGAAGATTGTTTTGTTGCGGCTTTGGATCTTGAAGGTATGTGTGCAATCAGTGAAGTTGAGTGGAAGAAGGAGTTATTAAAGGATGAGGTACTCCTTCAGGTTGTGAATTATCTGTAGTCTGGGTGGCCCAAAGAAAAGAATGTTTCTGGTCTTTTCCAAACTTTTGTCAAAGTTGCTGATGAGCTCACTGTTGAAGATGGCATTCTCATGCGGTGTGGTAGGCTTATTCCCCCTGAGAGCTTGCTGAAGCGTCTGGTGGATGGTGCACATGAAGGACATTTAGGGAAGACTTTCACCAAACGTAGGTTGAGAGATGTGTTTTGGTGGCCGCAGATGGACGTTTGTGTTGATACTTTAGTTGACAATTGTGTCATTTGCAAGTTCTCGGACAAAAGTCACAAGGTTAGGTCTCCCCCTTTGGAACCTGTTCAGTTTCCGGAAAGGGCGTGGGAAAAGATTGGAGTTGATCTAGTTGGTCCTTTCTATCTTTTACCTCCTTGTTCCCGTTTTGCCATTGTTGCCATTGATTATTACTCCAAATGGCCGGAAATTCGTTTTATCAGTGAACCCTCTTCTGCTAGTGTTATTTCCTTTTTGAAAGACATCTTCTTGAGAGAGGGCTTTCCTTCAGTTGTCATGACTGACAATGGTGTCCAATTTGTCAGTTGTGAATTTGAATCTTTCCTTAAACAGGGTGGTGTGACTCATAAAAAAAGTTCTCTTTACCACCCCCAGGCCAATGGCCTTGTTGAGAGGATGAACCGTGTTCTCAACAACTGTGTCCAGTGGGCCATTGCCAGTAAGTGTATGGTTGAGAATGCTGTGCGTTCCATGCTATGGTTTTACCGTACAACAGCTCATTCTTCTACCGGGGTTTCTCCCTTTGAACTCCTGAGGGGTAGGAAATCTTCCACTAAAATTTTTCCAGGCTGGATGTCAAAATGGGTGAAGATGAATGTAATGGATGGTATTGATGATTTTGTCAGAGACAACGTATCTGAAGCTCAAAAGAAGCAAAAAACTTATTTTGATGAACGGAAGAGATCTGCTCCCCATGATATTTGCACTGGTGATGTGGTTCGTATTAAAAATCCTGTTCATGTCACCAAGGGTAGAAGCAATTTCTCTCAGCCACTTGTTGTTGATAAGGTCTGCGGGAATGCTGTACGTGTGAACAATAAGGATTGGTGGAACGTCTGTAAAATTGTGAAGGTTAGTAGTAATGATGCTTTCACTTGTTTTCCTCAGTCCAATCCTAGCTCTGTTTTAAACGACAAACGTTTTAGTACTGTTGTTAACGGAAATGGTGGTAATGTTGATGCTGCCTTTGTACCAGGGCCTCGCAGGAGTCGTAGAGTGTGAAAGATTCCTGCCAGGTTCAGATAAACTTTTGCTTCTGTCTTTACTCTTCTTATCCAGTTGTGTTTTCTCTTTCCTTTTCTTACCAATCTCATTTTCTGGTTTTCTTTCTTTCTTTCTCTTCTTTTCTTCCCTTTTCTTTTCCTTTCTTCCCTTCTTCTCCTTCTACGAATGTTTCTTCCTTTGTTTTACAGGAAAGAGGATAATGCAGTATTTACTGTGTTGTGCCTCCCAGGCACCTGTAGTTAGAACCTCTGTGCTTGTATGTTCTATGCTTTGTGGTAGAATGTTGCCTTCTGGCAGTTGATAGCTGTTCCTGCCCCTTGTCGCTGTGCTTCTCCTAAGCTGAATAAACCTAGACTACAAGCTATCCTGTTGTGCTGCCTTCTTCAACACTACAGAGGCACTGCGAACGCGCGCCGATTGTGCGCCGAAGGCGCGCCAAAGGTAAGCCCATCTACGCCCGTCCGCGCCTGGACCGCGCCCAGTGCCAGGACCCCTGGCCCCCGAAGACCCCGGCCGACCCGCCTGACGTACACCGCCGCCTACCTCAGCGCTCCCAACGCCGGTCGACTCCCAGGGTGCTACCACGTCACACCACGACGCACCCACGGACCCTTCAGCTGCCAGGCCTGCAAGTTCACCTGCATCCGGACCTGCCCCACACCAGCACCCGCCAAGTCGAACTCCAGCAGCACCCACCTCAAGTGCATCCTGCTCAACACCCGCTCCGTCCACAGACACGCCATCGAACTCTGGAACCTCCTCGACACCACAGCTCCAGACGTTGCCTTCCTTACGGAGACCTGGATGAACGCCTCTTCAGCTCCCGACATCGCCATCGCCATCCCAGAGGGCTACAAGATCACCCGGAGGGACCGCACAGCCAACCAGATGGGAGGAGGCATCGCCATCATCCACAGGAACACCATCCGTATCACGACCAGCACCGACAACACCCTTACCACCGCCGAACACCTGCACTTCCAGATCCACACCGACCCGAAGACCACCCTCAGAGGCACTCTGATCTACCGACCTCCGGGACCACGCACCCAATTCAGCGAGGACATCGCCGACTTCGTCAGTCCGCACGCCCTCCCCTCCGCTGACTACATCCTCCTGGGAGACCTCAACTTCCACCTGGAGAACAACAACGACCGCAACACCAGCACCCTGCTCGACAACCTCGCCAACCTTGGACTCAAGCAGCTGGTGTCCACCCCCACCCACCTCGCCGGACACACACTCGACGCAGTCTTCTCATCCAGCAAAGACATCGCCTTCAGCCACGCCACAGAGCTTCAATGGACGGACCACAGCTGCGTCCACTTCACCTTCAAAAGAACGACAACCCACCACCACCAGCAACAGGCTGCCCGCAGAAGCTGGAACAAGATCACAGCCGACCAGCTCGCCACCTCCCTGAGCCAGCACCCTCCTGCCAGCTCAGCAAACCCCAGCCAGGCCGCCGACAACCTCACAAAGTGGATCAGCAACTGCGCGGACGAGCTCGCCCCGCTGAGGATCCCGCCCAGCAGACCCGGCAGCAAGAAAGCCCCATGGTTCACCGACGAACTCAAGAGCTCCAAGAAGAACTGCCGAGCCCTCGAGAAAGTCTGGAGAAGGGAACCAACACCGGACAACATGACCACCTTCAAGCTTGCCACCCGGAAACACCACCAGCTGATCCACGCCGCCAAGAAAACTGCATTCAAGGACCGGCTGGACAACAACGCACACAACTGCAAGGAACTCTTCAACATCGTGAAAGAGCTATCCAACCCCTGCGCAGGAAACAACGACATCACCCCATCGCAAGACCTCTGCGACTCCCTAGCCTCATACTTCCACAACAAGATTGCGGACATACACAACAGCTTCAACAACCAACCAACGCACACCACGACCAAACCACCACCCCCCACCACCACCCTCCGCGCCTGGACCCCGATCAGCACCGAAGACACCGCCCGCACGATGAACTCCATCCACTCCGGATCCCCGACCGACCCTTGCCCCCACCACGTCTTCAACAAGGCCAACGCTGTCATCGCACCCCACCTGCGAGACATCATCAACACATCCTTCGAAACCGCCACCTTCCCTGAGAGCTGGAAGCATGCCGAACTCAGCGCTCTACTCAAGAAACCCACAGCGGACCCCACTGAACTCAAGAATTACCGCCCCATCTCACTCCTCCAGTTTCAAGCCAAAGTCATCGAGAAGACCGTCAATAAGCAGCTGGCCGCCTTCCTTGAGACGAATGGATCCCTCGACCCCTCACAGTCTGGCTTCCGAGCCAACCACAGCACCGAGACCACCCTCATCGCCGCCACCGATGACATCCGAGCCCGGATGGACAACGGAGAAACAGCGGCCCTCATCCTCCTGGACCTCTCCGCGGCATTCGACACTGTCTGCCACCGCACCCGATTTCAGCGCCTCAGCAACGTCAGAATCCAGGAGAAGGCTCTGGAATGGATCATCTCCTTCCTCGACGGAAGAACACAGAGAGTCCGCCTACCACCGTACAAGTCAGAGGCCACCGAAGTCATCTGCGGCGTCCCTCAAGGATCCTCGCTGAGCCCCACCCTCTTCAACGTCTACATGAGCCCCCTCGCGGCCATCGCACGCCAACACAACCTGAACATAATCTCCTACGCCGACGACACCCAGCTGATCCTCTCCCTGACCAACTACCCCGCCGCCGCCAGAGCCAACCTGCACGAAGGGATGAAAGAGGTAGCCGAGTGGATGACGACCAGCCGCCTGAAATTGAACTCAGACAAGACGGAGGTCCTCATCCTGGGCTCCTCCCCCTCCGCCTGGGATGACTCCTGGTGGCCTCCAGCCCTGGGCACCGCACCCAAACCGACAAACCACGCACGGAACCTGGGCTTCATCCTGGACTCCTCCCTCTCCATGACCAGGCAAGTCAACAACGTTTCCTCGGCATGCTTCAACATCCTACGCATGCTACGAAAGATCTTCTGGTGGATCCCCACCGAGACCAGGAAGACAGTCACCCAGGCCCTCGTCACCAGCCGACTGGACTACGGCAACGCCCTCTACACCGGTACCACCGCCAAGCTCCAGAAGAGACTCCAGCGGATCCAGAACGCCTCAGCCAGACTCATCCTCGACATCCCATGAACCAGCCACATCTCCGGACATCTGAGAGACCTGCACTGGCTCCCCGTCAACAAAAGAATCACCTTCCGCCTCCTCACCCACGCACACAAAGCCCTACACGACCAAGGCCCGAGCTACCTCAACAACCGAATCAACTTCTACGCTCCCAAACGCCACCTCTGATCAGCCAACCATGCCCTCGCCGCCGTCCCCCGCATCCGAAGAGCAACGACAGGAGGAAGGTCCTTCTCCTACCTGGCCGCCAAGACCTGGAACTCCCTCCCAACCGACCTGCGCCTGACCCAAGACCACCTCTCCTTCAGGAAGAAGCTGAAAACCTGGCTGTTCGAGCAGTAACGGCACCCCCCTCCCCCCAGCGCCTTGAGACCCTACGGGTAAGTAATGCGCTCTATAAATGTCTTTGATTGATTGATTGAAAAATAAGGAAAGATGTACAGAGCTGAGGTGTTCGGCAGTGTTTAAGACTTCCCTAAACAGGAGTGTTTTCAAAGACTTCTTGAAATGCAATAGATTAGCTTCCTTACTGAGAAACTCTGAGAGTTTATTCCAGATCTGTGGAATCACCACTGAAAAAGATCTGCCACCCTTTGTTGCTAGTTCATAGCGGGGACAGGACAACCGTTGGGTGTTAGAAGACCTTAATGAACGTATGGGGTTATATACCCCAAGGCGTTCTTTTATGTACGCAGGTGCCTGTCCATAGACAGCCTTATGAGCGATGCATAAACTTTTAAACTCCACCCGTTGTTTTATGGGGAGCCAATGTAGTTTACACAACAGTGGAGATGCCTGAGTCCATCTAGGTGAGAAAATTACAAAAAACAATTTGATGGACAGAATGTAGATCAATGTCTTACATTCACCCCAGTACAAGGATCTGGGCCTAAATCCATCGTTTTTTGCACTCCACACCACCCTGGGTCAGATAATGGCTTTATGCAAATCAGCTCTTACCCTGTGCCCCATGGGAACAGTCCAGTCCGAACTACAACAGCCATATCTTTCCCAGACCGGAATCAAGCATCCGAGGACCGGACCGGTTTCGAGGTAACACCTCTCATCGGCCCGGCTAGCTTGACTCCAGTGGTGTGGAGGCTCTGGGACCCACGTCTGAGCTACCCCAGTACACTCAGGGAGAAAATTACAAAAAACAATTTGATGGACAGAATGTAGATCAATGTCTTACATTCACCCCAGTACAAGGATCTGGGCCTAAATCCATCGTTTTTTGCACTCCACACCACCCTGGGTCAGATAATGGCTTTATGCAAATCAGCTCTGACCCTGTGCCCCATGGGAACAGTCCAGTTCGAACTACAACAGCCATATCTTTCCCAGACCGGAATCAAGCATCCGAGGACCGGACCGGTTTCGAGGTAACACCTCTCATCAGCCCGGCTAGCTTGACTCCAGTGGTGTGGAGGCTCTGGGACCCACGTCTGAGCTACCCCAGTACACTCAGGGAGAAAATTACAAAAAACAATTTGATGGACAGAATGTAGATCAATGTCTTACATTCACCCCAGTACAAGGATCTGGGCCTAAATCCATCGTTTTTTGCACTCCACACCACCCTGGGTCAGATAATGGCTTTATGCAAATCAGCTCTGACCCTGTGCCCCATGGGAACAGTCCAGTCCGAACTACAACAGCCATATCTTTCCCAGACCGGAATCAAGCATCCGAGGACCGGACCGGTTTCGAGGTAACACCTCTCATCAGCCCGGCTAGCTTGACTCCAGTGGTGTGGAGGCTCTGGGACCCACGTCTGAGCTACCCCAGTACACTCAGGGAGAAAATTACAAAAAACAATTTGATGGACAGAATGTAGATCAATGTCTTACATTCACCCCAGTACAAGGATCTGGGCCTAAATCCATCGTTTTTTGCACTCCACACCACCCTGGGTCAGATAATGGCTTTATGCAAATCAGCTCTGACCCTGTGCCCCATGGGAACAGTCCAGTCCGAACTACAACAGCCATATCTTTCCCAGACCGGAATCAAGCATCCGAGGACCGGACCGGTTTCGAGGTAACACCTCTCATCAGCCCGGCTAGCTTGACTCCAGTGGTGTGGAGGCTCTGGGACCCACGTCTGAGCTACCCCAGTACACTCAGGGAGAAAATTACAAAAAAACAATTTGATGGACAGAATGTAGATCAATGTCTTACATTCACCCCAGTACAAGGATCTGGGCCTAAATCCATCGTTTTTTGCACTCCACACCACCCTGGGTCAGATAATGGCTTTATGCAAATCAGCTCTGACCCTGTGCCCCATGGGAACAGTCCAGTCCGAACTGCAACAGCCATATCTTTCCCAGACCGGAATCAAGCATCCGAGGACCGGACCGGTTTCGAGGTAACACCTCTCATCAGCCCGGCTTGCTTGACTCCAGTGGTGTGGAGGCTCTGGGACCCACGTCTGAGCTACCCCAGTACACTCAGGGAGAAAATTACAAAAAACAATTTGATGGACAGAATGTAGATCAATGTCTTACATTCACCCCAGTACAAGGATCTGGGCCTAAATCCATCGTTTTTTGCACTCCACACCACCCTGGGTCAGATAATGGCTTTATGCAAATCAGCTCTGACCCTGTGCCCCATGGGAACAGTCCAGTCCGAACTAAACCAGCCATATCTTTCCCAGACCGGAATCAAGCATCCGAGGACCGGACCGGTTTCGAGGTAACACCTCTCATCAGCCCGGCTAGCTTGACTCCAGTGGTGTGGAGGCTCTGGGACCCACGTCTGAGCTACCCCAGTACACTCAGGGAGAAAAATACAAAAAACAATTTGATGGACAGAATGTAGATCAATGTCTTACATTCACCCCAGTACAAGGATCTGGGCCTAAATCCATCGTTTTTTGCACTCCACACCACCCTGGGTCAGATAATGGCTTTATGCAAATCAGCTCTGACCCTGTGCCCCATGGGAACAGTCCAGTCCGAACTACAACAGCCATATCTTTCCCAGACCGGAATCAAGCATCCGAGGACCGGACCGGTTTCGAGGTAACACCTCTCATCAGCCCGGCTAGCTTGGCTCCAGTGGTGTGGAGGCTCTGGGACCCACGTCTGAGCTACCCCAGTACACTCAGGGAGAAAATTACAAAAAACAATTTGATGGACAGAATGTAGATCAATGTCTTACATTCACCCCAGTACAAGGATCTGGGCCTAAATCCATCATTTTTTGCACTCCACACCACCCTGGGTCAGATAATGGCTTTATGCAAATCAGCTCTGACCCTGTGCCCCATGGGAACAGTCCAGTCCGAACTACAACAGCCATATCTTTCCCAGACCGGAATCAAGCATCCGAGGACCGGACCGGTTTCGAGGTAACACCTCTCATCAGCCCGGCTAGCTTGACTCCAGTGGTGTGGAGGCTCTGGGACCCACGTCTGAGCTACCCCAGTACACTCAGGGAGAAAATTACAAAAAACAATTTGATGGACAGAATGTAGATCAATGTCTTACATTCACCCCAGTACAAGGATCTGGGCCTAAATCCATCGTTTTTTGCACTCCACACCACCCTGGGTCAGATAATGGCTTTATGCAAATCAGCTCTGACCCTGTGCCCCATGGGAACAGTCCAGTCCGAACTACAACAGCCATTCCTTTCCCAGACCGGAATCAAGCATCTGAGGACCGGACCGGTTTCGAGGTAACACCTCTCATCAGCCCGGCTAGCTTGACTCCAGTGGTGTGGAGGCTCTGGGACCCACGTCTGAGCTACCCCAGTACACTCAGGGAGAAAATTACAAAAAACAATTTGATGGACAGAATGTAGATCAATGTCTTACATTCACCCCAGTACAAGGATCTGGGCCTAAATCCATCGTTTTTTGCACTCCACACCACCCTGGGTCAGATAATGGCTTTATGCAAATCAGCTCTGACCCTGTGCCCCATGGGAACAGTCCAGTCCGAACTACAACAGCCATATCTTTCCCAGACCGGAATCAAGCATCCGAGGACCGGACCGGTTTCGAGGTAACACCTCTCATCAGCCCGGCTAGCTTGACTCCAGTGGTGTGGAGGCTCTGGGACCCACGTCTGAGCTACTCCAGTACACTCAGGGAGAAAATTACAAAAAACAATTTGATGGACAGAATGTAGATCAATGTCTTACATTCACCACAGTACAAGGATCTGGGCCTAAATCCATCGTTTTTTGCACTCCACACCACCCTGGGTCAGATAATGGCTTTATGCAAATCAGCTCTGACCCTGTGCCCCATGGGAACAGTCCAGTCCGAACTACAACAGCCATATCTTTCCCAGACCGGAATCAAGCATCCGAGGACCGGACCGGTTTCGAGGTAACACCTCTCATCAGCCCGGCTAGCTTGACTCCAGTGGTGTGGAGGCTCTGGGACCCATGTCTGAGCTACCCCAGTACACTCAGGGAGAAAATTACAAAAAACAATTTGATGGACAGAATGTAGATCAATGTCTTACATTCACCCCAGTACAAGGATCTGGGCCTAAATCCATCGTTTTTTGCACTCCACACCACCCTGGGTCAGATAATGGCTTTATGCAAATCAGCTCTGACCCTGTGCCCCATGGGAACAGTCCAGTCCGAACTACAACAGCCATATCTTTCCCAGACCGGAATCAAGCATCCGAGGACCGGACCGGTTTCGAGGTAACACCTCTCATCAGCCCGGCTAGCTTGACTCCAGTGGTGTGGAGGCTCTCGGACCCACGTCTGAGCTACCCCAGTACACTAAGGGAGAAAATCACAAAAAACAATTTGATGGACAGAATGTAGATCAATGTCTTACATTCACCCCAGTACAAGGATCTGGGCCTAAATCCATCGTTTTTTGCACTCCACACCACCCTGGGTCAGATAATGGCTTTATGCCTTCTGGGAAGGACATGGCTTTTGTAGTTCGGACTGGACTGTTCCCATGGGGCAACAGGGTCAGAGCTGATTTGCATATCGCCATTGTCTAACCCAGGGTGGTGTGGAGTGCAAAAAAACGATGGATTTGGGCCCAGATCTTTTGACTGGGGGAGTGTGTGACATTGATCCACATTCAGTCCATCACTTGTTGTTTTTGCAATTGCCGCCCTAAGTGCGCTGGGGATGCCCAGACGTGGGTCCCAGGCACTCCACACCACTGGAGTCAAGCTAGCCGGGCTGATGAGAGGTGTTACCTCGAAACCGGTCCGGTCCTCGGATGCTTGATTCCGTTCTGGGAAGGACATGGCTTTTGTAGTTCGGACTGGACTGTTCCCATGGGGCAACAGGGTCAGAGCTGATTTGCATATTGCCATTGTCTAACCCAGGGTGGTGTGGAGTGCAAAAAAACGATGGATTTGGGCCCAGATCTTTTGACTGGGGGAGTGTGTGACATTGATCCACATTCAGTCCATCACTTGTTGTTTTTGCAATTGCCGCCCTAAGTGCGCTGGGGATGCCCAGACGTGGGTCCCAGGCACTCCACACCACTGGAGTCAAGCTAGCCGGGCTGATGAGAGGTGTTACCTCGAAACCGGTCCGGTCCTCGGATGCTTGATTCCGTTCTGGGAAGGACATGGCTTTTGTAGTTCGGACTGGACTGTTCCCATGGGGCAACAGGGTCAGAGCTGATTTGCATATCGCCATTGTCTAACCCAGGGTGGTGTGGAGTGCAAAAAAACGATGGATTTGGGCCCAGATCTTTTGACTGGGGGAGTGTGTGACATTGATCCACATTCAGTCCATCACTTGTTGTTTTTGCAATTGCCGCCCTAAGTGCGCTGGGGATGCCCAGACGTGGGTCCCAGGCACTCCACACCACTGGAGTCAAGCTAGCCGGGCTGATGAGAGGTGTTACCTCGAAACCGGTCCGGTCCTCGGATGCTTGATTCCGTTCTGGGAAGGACATGGCTTTTGTAGTTCGGACTGGACTGTTCCCATGGGGCAACAGGGTCAGAGCTGATTAGCATATCGCCATTGTCTAACCCAGGGTGGTGTGGAGTGCAAAAAAACGATGGATTTGGGCCCAGATCTTTTGACTGGGGGGGTGTGTGACATTGATCCACATTCAGTCCATCACTTGTTGTTTTTGCAATTGAGTCCATCTAGGTAGCCTGAAAATCAGCCTGGCTGCGTCATTCAAGACAACTTGAAACCTGTTGATCAAAGATTTGGGCAGACCCAAATACAGGGCGTTCCCAGAGTCTAGTCTTGAAATTATTGTGGTGGAGACAATGGTGCGAAGCGTGGAAGAGGAAAGAAGGGGGACTAGCTTACATAGCTGTCTAATTAAGTTAGTACAGGTCCCAACCACAGATGAAATCTGACTAGCCATTGACAGTTCATGGTAAATTGTTATACCTAGAATTTTTACCTTAGGGCAAGGTTTCGGGGTGGGGCCAAGCTCTTGGAGCCAAAACAGATCGCTCCAAGGAGAAGCCTCAGTGGAGACCACCAGGACCTCCATCTTGTCTGGGTTGATCTTCAACAAATTTGCTGTCATCCAGCACACTGTGTATCTAAGGATTTTTTGGGCATAGGTCTGTGCGCAAGCTGTATTATTGATGCTCAGTAACAACTGAGTATCGTCAGAGTAATTAAAAGTTTTACAACCCATGCTTACCAAGGAGCTGATTAAGGGCTGCAGATAAAGATTAAAAAGGAGTGGGTACAAAGCAGATCCCTGGGGGACTCCACACTTCAGAGCACCCAAGTCTGATACACAGTCCCCCATTTGAATCCTCCGAGTTCTCCCAGAAAGAAAGGATTTTAGCCAATTATAGGCTGTGTCTTTTATCCCAAATGCGGCCAATCTGTCCAGAAGCAGGGTATGGCTGACAGTATCGAATGCCGCTGACAGATCTAATAGTATCAGGGCACTCGGCGTTTTACTGTCAGCCATACCTCTGAGCTCATCCAGCACTGAAAGTATCACTAATTCAGTGCTATGGTGCGCCCGAAACCCTGCTTGCCACTCATGAAGTAGATGGTGTGACTCCAGAAATACTGAGAGAGATCTCAGGACATGTTGTTTCTAAATTTTGGACAGAAAAGGCAGCTGGGATATAGGCCTATAATTTTTTAAGTTAGTGGGATCAGCCCCCAGCTTTTTTATTAGGGGCCTAAATCGTGCTTCTTTGAAACTAGAGGGGAGCTGGCCAATATCTAGTGATTTATTCAATAGGGAGATAAAATTATTCTCTAAAGTAGGAAGCGCCAGGCGAAAGATGCTAGGAGGACATGGGTCTGCTGGCGAGCCTGACTTAGTACGATTTATAAGTTGACCTAAAACTGTAGAATCAATCAAAGGAAATTTAAGGAAGGTGTGCTCAGAAGAGGGGGTTTGAGGATGGGAAAATGAAGGTAGAGAGTGGCTGCTGGAAGAGTTCTGAATGTCAGAAAGAATAGTTTTTACCTTATCAAGAAAGTAGTGTTGAAAGATGTTACAATCTATCGGAGATTCTACTTTTCCTTCTTTCTTGCTCAGTTCATTTAAGATCTTAAAGGTTTCTTTCTGTACATTCTCTGCGTTATTGATTCGGGATTTGTAGTACTCTGCTTTTGCTGATAAAATATAGTTTTTGTACAATTTAAGAGATGTTCTATAATGACCCCAATCTGTGGAGTCCTTTGTTTTCCTCCAGCGTCTTTCTAAGTGGCGTGACTTTATTTTGTGTTCTATCATGGAAGGGTTAAACCATGGGGCTCCTTTCACTGCTCTACTTATCTTTTGGTTTCTTTCAGGAGCAATTAAATCAATGGCCTGACTAGGATTTTGCATCACATTTGCGAGTTCATGATCTAAATCTCCAGACGTATCATGTAGCTGTAGATTATTTTTGCGGAGGGTGTCAGTCAGTGTTCCTGAGTCAATTTTTTTCAATTGGCGTACTTTCTTAAATTTTAAGGGTAGTGATTGAGACAGATATCCATCAATTGGGATGTCGCAGTTTATCAAGTAATGGTCTGACCATGTACAGGGTAGGACATCCGTTAGAACAACATCCAGGTCTGAAGTGCAGATGAGTTCAAGAGTATGACCTTTATCATGCGTGGGTACATCTACCAATTGCTGGAGTCCAAGTGTACTGAGAGTAAGGAGTCCCAGTGTATGTGTAAATTAATGTTTAAACAATCAAAGCAAATAATTAACAACACATTGAATGAGTCCACATTGTTTTAATCACAACGAGACTGGGTATATTAAATATACACAAGAGTAAATCAATAAGGACAATTGGTTGTACAGTGCCCCAAGAGGGATAGGGAAGATGAAGGTGAGTGATCAGGTGAGGATGAGGTAGTGAGGAAGAATAAGTGACAGTAAAATCAATGAATCAAAAACACTGTATTTATTATTCATATACAGTATGGTGGACCAACAGTTCCTGATAGTTAGGTTAAGGGATCATACTTCACATAAAACAGTAAATGAAGCAATTGATGGTGTGAAGTTGATAGACCAGTGGGCGGTTGTCGGAGTCCAAGTGTAGTCTTAGTGGTTTCCAGATGTCGAGTTACCACATCTTTAGACGTTTTATCCCAATGGACGTTGAAATCTCCTGTTATTACAACTTTTTGGTAGTGCGTGCAGACATCTGAAATAGTGGGGGTTAGTAGATCATTAAACAAGGGGGTAGATTTTGGGGGGCAATAAACTGTAAGAACAGCAAGGCAGGTGTTCCACAATGTAATTTTCACCCCAAGTAAGTCAGCTAAATCGACTGTTTCTGCCATTAATTTTGTAACAGTTAAATGTATTTTAAAAAAGAATTGCTACACCATGTCCTCGAGCATTATCTACGCGATTATTCCACATAGCATCATATTCATTGGGGAGGGCGGCTATGATGTCAGGTAGGGAGCTATCTCCCATCCACGTTTCTGTGGGAGTTAGGACATCTATGTCTTCATTCTGAAGGAAAGTGAAAATTTCAAGGTGGTGTTTTTGTAACGATCTAGTGTTCATTCTAGTTAGTTTCAAACAGGAGTGAGTTGCAGGCGCATGCCTATTAGTATATAGAATGCCAGTCTCTTTTAGCTTGGTCAAAGTGGTAGGGGTTAAGATAGGATTACTAGAATCTAGCCGGTGTAGCTCACCAGATGAATACATCAGTCGACACTCAGGGGGAGAGGACCGTGTGCCCGGTTGTGCGCGGACGGGCGCACACGGGCAGGACTCTGGCACGACTCCTGCGCAGGTCCGCCGCGTCCGCTGTACGCGTCCGCTGCGCGGAGGCATGGCCGTCCCCTTTTAAGCACTACTAGAGCGCGTCACCCGCAATAGCCCAACCCAATATGGCGGCCGTCAGTCACACGCCAACCAGGAACCAGCTCTCGGCGTCAATACTCAGCCGAGAGCGGTCCTGTGGCGAAGGGAGGGGGGAGAGGTCACAAGCGCAAGGTAAACACAGTAAAGCTTATTAAATCAAGCTAGCGTAACAGCTTATTAAGTCAAGCCAAATTTAAAACACGCAATCTAAAAAGTGCAAAGTGAAAGGAGTAGACCTCCCGGCTTCCGCCTCAGGAGGGGAAGAAATTTGCTCTGTCAAGATCAGGCGCACGGGCACACTAAGCCCCTTTTAAGCGCTACTAGAGCGCGTCACCCGCAATAGCCCAACCCAATATGGCGGCCGTCAGTCACACGCCAACCAGAAACCAGCTCTCGGTGTCAATACTCGTCCGAGAGCGGTCCTGTGGCGAAGGGAGGGGGGAGAGGTCACAAGCGCAAGGTAAAGAGAGTAAAAGCTTATTAAATCAAGCTAGCGTAACAGCTTATTAAGTCAAGCCAAATTTAAAACGCGCAATCTAAAAAGTGCAAAGTGGAAGGAGTAGACCTCCGGGCTTCCGCCTCAGGAGGGGGAGAAATTTGTTCTGTCAAGCTCAGGCGCACTGGAACACTAAGCCCCTTATAAGCGCTACTAGGACATGGCTTTTGTAGTTCGGACTGGACTGTTCCCATGGGGCAACAGGGTCAGAGCTGATTTGCATATCGCCATTGTCTAACCCAGGGTGGTGTGGAGTGCAAAAAATTGATGGATTTGGGCCCAGATCTTTTGACTGGGGGAGTGTGTGACATTGATCCACATTCAGTCCATCACTTGTTGTTTTTGCAATTGCCGCCCTAAGTGCGCTGGGGATGCCCAGACGTGGGTCCCAGGCACTCCACACCACTGGAGTCAAGCTAGCCGGGCTGATGAGAGGTGTTACCTCGAAACCGGTCCGGTCCTCGGATGCTTGATTCCGTTCTGGGAAGGACATGGCTTTTGTAGTTCGGACTGGACTGTTCCCATGGGGCAACAGGGTCAGAGCTGATTTGCATATCGCCATTGTCTAACCCAGGGTGGTGTGGAGTGCAAAAAAACGATGGATTTGGGCCCAGATCTTTTGACTGGGGGAGTGTGTGACATTGATCAACATTCAGTCCATCACTTGTTGTTTTTGCAATTGCCGCCCTAAGTGCGCTGGGGATGCCCAGACGTGGGTCCCAGGCACTCCACACCACTGGAGTCAAGCTAGCCGGGCTGATGAGAGGTGTTACCTCGAAACCGGTCCGGTCCTCGGATGCTTGATTCCGTTCTGGGAAGGACATGGCTTTTGTAGTTCGGACTGGACTGGTCCCATGGGGCAACAGGGTCAGAGCTGATTTGCATATCGCCATTGTCTAACCCAGGGTGGTGTGGAGTGCAAAAAAACGATGGATTTGGGCCCAGATCTTTTGACTGGGGGAGTGTGTGACATTGATCCACATTCAGTCCATCACTTGTTGTTTTTGCAATTGCCGCCCTAAGTGCGCTGGGGATGCCCAGACGTGGGTCCCAGGCACTCCACACCACTGGAGTCAAGCTAGCCGGGCTGATGAGAGGTGTTACCTCGAAACCGGTCCGGTCCTCGGATGCTTGATTCCGTTCTGGGAAGGACATGGCTTTTGTAGTTCGGACTGGACTGTTCCCATGGGGCAACAGGGTCAGAGCTGATTTGCATATCGCCATTGTCTAACCCAGGGTGGTGTGGAGTGCAAAAAAACGATGGATTTGGGCCCAGATCTTTTGACTGGGGGAGTGTGTGACATTGATCCACATTCAGTCCATCACTTGTTGTTTTTGCAATTGCCGCCCTAAGTGCGCTGGGGATGCCCAGACGTGGGTCCCAGGCACTCCACATCACTGGAGTCAAGCTAGCCGGGCTGATGAGAGGTGTTACCTCGAAACCGGTCCGGTCCTCGGATGCTTGATTCCGTTCTGGGAAGGACATGGCTTTTGTAGTTCGGACTGGACTGTTCCCATGGGGCAACAGGGTCAGAGCTGATTTGCATATCGCCATTGTCTAACCCAGGGTGGTGTGGAGTGCAAAAAAACGATGGATTTGGGCCCAGATCTTTTGACTGGGGGAGTGTGTGACATTGATCCACATTCAGTCCATCACTTGTTGTTTTTGCAATTGCCGCCCTAAGTGCGCTGGGGATGCCCAGACGTGGGTCCCAGGCACTCCACACCACTGGAGTCAAGCTAGCCGGGCTGATGAGAGGTGTTACCTCGAAACCGGTCCGGTCCTCGGATGCTTGATTCCGTTCTGGGAAGGACATGGCTTTTGTAGTTCGGACTGGACTGTTCCCATGGGGCAACAGGGTCAGAGCTGATTTGCATATTGCCATTGTCTAACCCAGGGTGGTGTGGAGTGCAAAAAAACGATGGATTTGGGCCCAGATCTTTTGACTGGGGGAGTGTGTGACATTGATCCACATTCAGTCCATCACTTGTTGTTTTTGCAATTGCCGCCCTAAGTGCGCTGGGGATGCCCAGACGTGGGTCCCAGGCACTCCACACCACTGGAGTCAAGCTAGCCGGGCTGATGAGAGGTGTTACCTCGAAACCGGTCCGGTCCTCGGATGCTTGATTCCGTTCTGGGAAGGACATGGCTTTTGTAGTTCGGACTGGACTGTTCCCATGGGGCAACAGGGTCAGAGCTGATTTGCATATCGCCATTGTCTAACCCAGGGTGGTGTGGAGTGCAAAAAAACGATGGATTTGGGCCCAGATCTTTTGACTGGGGGAGTGTGTGACATTGATCCACATTCAGTCCATCACTTGTTGTTTTTGCAATTGCCGCCCTAAGTGCGCTGGGGATGCCCAGACGTGGGTCCCAGGCACTCCACACCACTGGAGTCAAGCTAGCCGGGCTGATGAGAGGCGTTACCTCGAAACCGGTCCGGTCCTCGGATGCTTGATTCCGTTCTGGGAAGGACATGGCTTTTGTAGTTCGGACTGGACTGTTCCCATGGGGCAACAGGGTCAGAGCTGATTAGCATATCGCCATTGTCTAACCCAGGGTGGTGTGGAGTGCAAAAAAACGATGGATTTGGGCCCAGATCTTTTGACTGGGGGGGTGTGTGACATTGATCCACATTCAGTCCATCACTTGTTGTTTTTGCAATTGAGTCCATCTAGGTAGCCTGAAAATCAGCCTGGCTGCGTCATTCAAGACAACTTGAAACCTGTTGATCAAAGATTTGGGCAGACCCAAATACAGGGCGTTCCCAGAGTCTAGTCTTGAAATTATTGTGGTGGAGACAATGGTGCGAAGCGTGGAAGAGGAAAGAAGGGGGACTCGCTTACATAGCTGTCTAATTAAGTTAGTACAGGTCCCAACCACAGATGAAATCTGACTAGCCATTGACAGTTCATGGTAAATTGTTATACCTAGAATTTTTACCTTAGGGCAAGGTTTCGGGGTGGGGCCAAGCTCTTGGAGCCAAAACAGATCGCTCCAAGGAGAAGCCTCAGTGGAGACCACCAGGACCTCCATCTTGTCTGGGTTGATCTTCAACAAATTTGCTGTCATCCAGCACACTGTGTATCTAAGGATTTTTTGGGCATAGGTCTGTGCGCAAGCTGTATTATTGATGCTCAGTAACAACTGAGTATCGTCAGAGTAATTAAAAGTTTTACAACCCATGCTTACCAAGGAGCTGATTAAGGGCTGCAGATAAAGATTAAAAAGGAGTGGGTACAAAGCAGATCCCTGGGGGACTCCACACTTCAGAGCACCCAAGTCTGATACACAGTCCCCCATTTGAATCCTCCGAGTTCTCCCAGAAAGAAAGGATTTTAGCCAATTATAGGCTGTGTCTTTTATCCCAAATGCGGCCAATCTGTCCAGAAGCAGGGTATGGCTGACAGTATCGAATGCCGCTGACAGATCTAATAGTATCAGGGCACTCGGCGTTTTACTGTCAGCCATACCTCTGAGCTCATCCAGCACTGAAAGTATCACTAATTCAGTGCTATGGTGCGCCCGAAACCCTGCTTGCCACTCATGAAGTAGATGGTGTGACTCCAGAAATACTGAGAGAGATCTCAGGACATGTTGTTTCAAAATTTTGGACAGAAAAGGCAGCTGGGATATAGGCCTATAATTTTTTAAGTTAGTGGGATCAGCCCCCAGCTTTTTTATTAGGGGCCTAAATCGTGCTTCTTTGAAACTAGAGGGGAGCTGGCCAATATCTAGTGATTTATTCAATAGGGAGATAAAATTATTCTCTAAAGTAGGAAGCGCCAGGCGGAAGATGCTAGGAGGACATGGGTCTGCTGGCGAGCCTGACTTAGTACGATTTATAAGTTGACCTAAAACTGTAGAATCAATCAAAGGAAATTTAAGGAAGGTGTGCTCAGAAGAGGGGGTTTGAGGATGGGAAAATGAAGGTAGAGAGTGGCTGCTGGAAGAGTTCTGAATGTCAGAAAGAATAGTTTTTACCTTATCAAGAAAGTAGTGTTGAAAGATGTTACAATCTATCGGAGATTCTACTTTTCCTTCTTTCTTGCTCAGTTCATTTAAGATCTTAAAGGTTTCTTTCTGTACATTCTCTGCGTTATTGATTCGGGATTTGTAGTACTCTGCTTTTGCTGATAAAATATAGTTTTTGTACAATTTAAGAGATGTTCTATAATGATCCCTATCTGTGGAGTCCTTTGTTTTCCTCCAGCGTCTTTCTAAGTGGCGTAAATGTATTTTGTGTTCTATCATGGAAGGGTTAAACCATGGGGCTCCTTTCACTGCTCTACTTATCTTTTGGTTTCTTTCAGGAGCAATTAAATCAATGGCCTGACTAGGATTTTGCATCACATTTGCGAGTTCATGATCTAAATCTCCAGACGTATCATGTAGCTGTAGATTATTTTTGCGGAGGGTGTCAGTCAGTGTTCCTGAGTCAATTTTTTTCAATTGGCGTACTTTCTTAAATTTTAAGGGTAGTGATTGAGACAGATATCCATCAATTGGGATGTCGCAGTTTATCAAGTAATGGTCTGACCATGTACAGGGTAGGACATCCGTTAGAACAACATCCAGGTCTGAAGTGCAGATGAGTTCAAGAGTATGACCTTTATCATGCGTGGGTACATCTACCAATTGCTGGAGTCCAAGTGTACTGAGAGTAAGGAGTCCCAGTGTATGTGTAAATTAATGTTTAAACAATCAAAGCAAATAATTAACAACACATTGAATGAGTCCACATTGTTTTAATCACAACGAGACTGGGTATATTAAATATACACAAGAGTAAATCAATAAGGACAATTGGTTGTACAGTGCCCCAAGAGGGATAGGGAAGATGAAGGTGAGTGATCAGGTGAGGATGAGGTAGTGAGGAAGAATAAGTGACAGTAAAATCAATGAATCAAAAACACTGTATTTATTATTCATATACAGTATGGTGGACCAACAGTTCCTGATAGTTAGGTTAAGGGATCATACTTCACATAAAACAGTAAATGAAGCAATTGATGGTGTGAAGTTGATAGACCAGTGGGCGGTTGTCGGAGTCCAAGTGTAGTCTTAGTGGTTTCCAGATGTCGAGTTACCACATCTTTAGACGTTTTATCCCAATGGACGTTGAAATCTCCTGTTATTACAACTTTTTGGTAGTGCGTGCAGACATCTGAAATAGTGGGGGTTAGTAGATCATTAAACAAGGGGGTAGATTTTGGGGGGCAATAAACTGTAAGAACAGCAAGGCAGGTGTTCCTCAATGTAATTTTCACCCCAAGTAAGTCAGCTAAATCGACTGTTTCTGCCATTAATTTTGTAACAGTTAAATGTATTTTAAAAAAGAATTGCTACACCATGTCCTCGAGCATTATCTACGCGATTATTCCACATAGCATCATATTCATTGGGGAGGGCGGCTATGATGTCAGGTAGGGAGCTATCTCTCATCCACGTTTCTGTGGGAGTTAGGACATCTATGTCTTCATTCTGAAGGAAAGTGAAAATTTCAAGGTGGTGTTTTTGTAACGATCTAGTGTTCATTCTAGTTAGTTTCAAACAGGAGTGAGTTGCAGGCGCATGCCTATTAGTATATAGAATGCCAGTCTCTTTTAGCTTGGTCAAAGTGGTAGGGGTTAAGATAGGATTACTAGAATCTAGCCGGTGTAGCTCACCAGATGAATACATCAGTCGACACTCAGGGGGAGAGGCCCGTGTGCCCGGTTGTGCGCGGACGGGCGCACACGGGCAGGACTCTGGCACGACTCCTGCGCAGGTCCGCCGCGTCCGCTGTACGCGTCCGCTGCGCGGAGGCATGGCCGTCCCCTTTTAAGCACTACTAGAGCGCGTCACCCGCAATAGCCCAACCCAATATGGCGGCCGTCAGTCACACGCCAACCAGGAACCAGCTCTCGGCGTCAATACTCAGCCGAGAGCGGTCCTGTGGCGAAGGGAGGGGGGAGAGGTCACAAGCGCAAGGTAAACACAGTAAAGCTTATTAAATCAAGCTAGCGTAACAGCTTATTAAGTCAAGCCAAATTTAAAACACGCAATCTAAAAAGTGCAAAGTGAAAGGAGTAGACCTCCCGGCTTCCGCCTCAGGAGGGGAAGAAATTTGCTCTGTCAAGATCAGGCGCACGGGCACACTAAGCCCCTTTTAAGCGCTACTAGAGCGCGTCACCCGCAATAGCCCAACCCAATATGGCGGCCGTCAGTCACACGCCAACCAGAAACCTGCTCTCGGTGTCAATACTCGTCCGAGAGCGGTCCTGTGGCGAAGGGAGGGGGGAGAGGTCACAAGCGCAAGGTAAAGAGAGTAAAAGCTTATTAAATCAAGCTAGCGTAACAGCTTATTAAGTCAAGCCAAATTTAAAACGCGCAATCTAAAAAGTGCAAAGTGGAAGGAGTAGACCTCCGGGCTTCCGCCTCAGGAGGGGGAGAAATTTGTTCTGTCAAGCTCAGGCGCACTGGAACACTAAGCCCCTTATAAGCGCTACTAGGACATGGCTTTTGTAGTTCGGACTGGACTGTTCCCATGGGGCAACAGGGTCAGAGCTGATTTGCATATCGCCATTGTCTAACCCAGGGTGGTGTGGAGTGCAAAAAATTGATGGATTTGGGCCCAGATCTTTTGACTGGGGGAGTGTGTGACATTGATCCACATTCAGTCCATCACTTGTTGTTTTTGCAATTGCCGCCCTAAGTGCGCTGGGGATGCCCAGACGTGGGTCCCAGGCACTCCACACCACTGGAGTCAAGCTAGCCGGGCTGATGAGAGGTGTTACCTCGAAACCGGTCCGGTCCTCGGATGCTTGATTCCGTTCTGGGAAGGACATGGCTTTTGTAGTTCGGACTGGACTGTTCCCATGGGGCAACAGGGTCAGAGCTGATTTGCATATCGCCATTGTCTAACCCAGGGTGGTGTGGAGTGCAAAAAAACGATGGATTTGGGCCCAGATCTTTTGACTGGGGGAGTGTGTGACATTGATCAACATTCAGTCCATCACTTGTTGTTTTTGCAATTGCCGCCCTAAGTGCGCTGGGGATGCCCAGACGTGGGTCCCAGGCACTCCACACCACTGGAGTCAAGCTAGCCGGGCTGATGAGAGGTGTTACCTCGAAACCGGTCCGGTCCTCGGATGCTTGATTCCGTTCTGGGAAGGACATGGCTTTTGTAGTTCGGACTGGACTGGTCCCATGGGGCAACAGGGTCAGAGCTGATTTGCATATCGCCATTGTCTAACCCAGGGTGGTGTGGAGTGCAAAAAAACGATGGATTTGGGCCCAGATCTTTTGACTGGGGGAGTGTGTGACATTGATCCACATTCAGTCCATCACTTGTTGTTTTTGCAATTGCCGCCCTAAGTGCGCTGGGGATGCCCAGACGTGGGTCCCAGGCACTCCACACCACTGGAGTCAAGCTAGCCGGGCTGATGAGAGGTGTTACCTCGAAACCGGTCCGGTCCTCGGATGCTTGATTCCGTTCTGGGAAGGACATGGCTTTTGTAGTTCGGACTGGACTGTTCCCATGGGGCAACAGGGTCAGAGCTGATTTGCATATCGCCATTGTCTAACCCAGGGTGGTGTGGAGTGCAAAAAAACGATGGATTTGGGCCCAGATCTTTTGACTGGGGGAGTGTGTGACATTGATCCACATTCAGTCCATCACTTGTTGTTTTTGCAATTGCCGCCCTAAGTGCGCTGGGGATGCCCAGACGTGGGTCCCAGGCACTCCACATCACTGGAGTCAAGCTAGCCGGGCTGATGAGAGGTGTTACCTCGAAACCGGTCCGGTCCTCGGATGCTTGATTCCGTTCTGGGAAGGACATGGCTTTTGTAGTTCGGACTGGACTGTTCCCATGGGGCAACAGGGTCAGAGCTGATTTGCATATCGCCATTGTCTAACCCAGGGTGGTGTGGAGTGCAAAAAAACGATGGATTTGGGCCCAGATCTTTTGACTGGGGGAGTGTGTGACATTGATCCACATTCAGTCCATCACTTGTTGTTTTTGCAATTGCCGCCCTAAGTGCGCTGGGGATGCCCAGACGTGGGTCCCAGGCACTCCACACCACTGGAGTCAAGCTAGCCGGGCTGATGAGAGGTGTTACCTCGAAACCGGTCCGGTCCTCGGATGCTTGATTCCGTTCTGGGAAGGACATGGCTTTTGTAGTTCGGACTGGACTGTTCCCATGGGGCAACAGGGTCAGAGCTGATTTGCATATTGCCATTGTCTAACCCAGGGTGGTGTGGAGTGCAAAAAAACGATGGATTTGGGCCCAGATCTTTTGACTGGGGGAGTGTGTGACATTGATCCACATTCAGTCCATCACTTGTTGTTTTTGCAATTGCCGCCCTAAGTGCGCTGGGGATGCCCAGACGTGGGTCCCAGGCACTCCACACCACTGGAGTCAAGCTAGCCGGGCTGATGAGAGGTGTTACCTCGAAACCGGTCCGGTCCTCGGATGCTTGATTCCGTTCTGGGAAGGACATGGCTTTTGTAGTTCGGACTGGACTGTTCCCATGGGGCAACAGGGTCAGAGCTGATTAGCATATCGCCATTGTCTAACCCAGGGTGGTGTGGAGTGCAAAAAAACGATGGATTTGGGCCCAGATCTTTTGACTGGGGGGGTGTGTGACATTGATCCACATTCAGTCCATCACTTGTTGTTTTTGCAATTGAGTCCATCTAGGTAGCCTGAAAATCAGCCTGGCTGCGTCATTCAAGACAACTTGAAACCTGTTGATCAAAGATTTGGGCAGACCCAAATACAGGGCGTTCCCAGAGTCTAGTCTTGAAATTATTGTGGTGGAGACAATGGTGCGAAGCGTGGAAGAGGAAAGAAGGGGGACTAGCTTACATAGCTGTCTAATTAAGTTAGTACAGGTCCCAACCACAGATGAAATCTGACTAGCCATTGACAGTTCATGGTAAATTGTTATACCTAGAATTTTTACCTTAGGGCAAGGTTTCGGGGTGGGGCCAAGCTCTTGGAGCCAAAACAGATCGCTCCAAGGAGAAGCCTCAGTGGAGACCACCAGGACCTCCATCTTGTCTGGGTTGATCTTCAACAAATTTGCTGTCATCCAGCACACTGTGTATCTAAGGATTTTTTGGGCATAGGTCTGTGCGCAAGCTGTATTATTGATGCTCAGTAACAACTGAGTATCGTCAGAGTAATTAAAAGTTTTACAACCCATGCTTACCAAGGAGCTGATTAAGGGCTGCAGATAAAGATTAAAAAGGAGTGGGTACAAAGCAGATCCCTGGGGGACTCCACACTTCAGAGCACCCAAGTCTGATACACAGTCCCCCATTTGAATCCTCCGAGTTCTCCCAGAAAGAAAGGATTTTAGCCAATTATAGGCTGTGTCTTTTATCCCAAATGCGGCCAATCTGTCCAGAAGCAGGGTATGGCTGACAGTATCGAATGCCGCTGACAGATCTAATAGTATCAGGGCACTCGGCGTTTTACTGTCAGCCATACCTCTGAGCTCATCCAGCACTGAAAGTATCACTAATTCAGTGCTATGGTGCGCCCGAAACCCTGCTTGCCACTCATGAAGTAGATGGTGTGACTCCAGAAATACTGAGAGAGATCTCAGGACATGTTGTTTCAAAATTTTGGACAGAAAAGGCAGCTGGGATATAGGCCTATAATTTTTTAAGTTAGTGGGATCAGCCCCCAGCTTTTTTATTAGGGGCCTAAATCGTGCTTCTTTGAAACTAGAGGGGAGCTGGCCAATATCTAGTGATTTATTCAATAGGGAGATAAAATTATTCTCTAAAGTAGGAAGCGCCAGGCGGAAGATGCTAGGAGGACATGGGTCTGCTGGCGAGCCTGACTTAGTACGATTTATAAGTTGACCTAAAACTGTAGAATCAATCAAAGGAAATTTAAGGAAGGTGTGCTCAGAAGAGGGGGTTTGAGGATGGGAAAATGAAGGTAGAGAGTGGCTGCTGGAAGAGTTCTGAATGTCAGAAAGAATAGTTTTTACCTTATCAAGAAAGTAGTGTTGAAAGATGTTACAATCTATCGGAGATTCTACTTTTCCTTCTTTCTTGCTCAGTTCATTTAAGATCTTAAAGGTTTCTTTCTGTACATTCTCTGCGTTATTGATTCGGGATTTGTAGTACTCTGCTTTTGCTGATAAAATATAGTTTTTGTACAATTTAAGAGATGTTCTATAATGATCCCTATCTGTGGAGTCCTTTGTTTTCCTCCAGCGTCTTTCTAAGTGGCGTAAATGTATTTTGTGTTCTATCATGGAAGGGTTAAACCATGGGGCTCCTTTCACTGCTCTACTTATCTTTTGGTTTCTTTCAGGAGCAATTAAATCAATGGCCTGACTAGGATTTTGCATCACATTTGCGAGTTCATGATCTAAATCTCCAGACGTATCATGTAGCTGTAGATTATTTTTGCGGAGGGTGTCAGTCAGTGTTCCTGAGTCAATTTTTTTCAATTGGCGTACTTTCTTAAATTTTAAGGGTAGTGATTGAGACAGATATCCATCAATTGGGATGTCGCAGTTTATCAAGTAATGGTCTGACCATGTACAGGGTAGGACATCCGTTAGAACAACATCCAGGTCTGAAGTGCAGATGAGTTCAAGAGTATGACCTTTATCATGCGTGGGTACATCTACCAATTGCTGGAGTCCAAGTGTACTGAGAGTAAGGAGTCCCAGTGTATGTGTAAATTAATGTTTAAACAATCAAAGCAAATAATTAACAACACATTGAATGAGTCCACATTGTTTTAATCACAACGAGACTGGGTATATTAAATATACACAAGAGTAAATCAATAAGGACAATTGGTTGTACAGTGCCCCAAGAGGGATAGGGAAGATGAAGGTGAGTGATCAGGTGAGGATGAGGTAGTGAGGAAGAATAAGTGACAGTAAAATCAATGAATCAAAAACACTGTATTTATTATTCATATACAGTATGGTGGACCAACAGTTCCTGATAGTTAGGTTAAGGGATCATACTTCACATAAAACAGTAAATGAAGCAATTGATGGTGTGAAGTTGATAGACCAGTGGGCGGTTGTCGGAGTCCAAGTGTAGTCTTAGTGGTTTCCAGATGTCGAGTTACCACATCTTTAGACGTTTTATCCCAATGGACGTTGAAATCTCCTGTTATTACAACTTTTTGGTAGTGCGTGCAGACATCTGAAATAGTGGGGGTTAGTAGATCATTAAACAAGGGGGTAGATTTTGGGGGGCAATAAACTGTAAGAACAGCAAGGCAGGTGTTCCTCAATGTAATTTTCACCCCAAGTAAGTCAGCTAAATCGACTGTTTCTGCCATTAATTTTGTAACAGTTAAATGTATTTTAAAAAAGAATTGCTACACCATGTCCTCGAGCATTATCTACGCGATTATTCCACATAGCATCATATTCATTGGGGAGGGCGGCTATGATGTCAGGTAGGGAGCTATCTCTCATCCACGTTTCTGTGGGAGTTAGGACATCTATGTCTTCATTCTGAAGGAAAGTGAAAATTTCAAGGTGGTGTTTTTGTAACGATCTAGTGTTCATTCTAGTTAGTTTCAAACAGGAGTGAGTTGCAGGCGCATGCCTATTAGTATATAGAATGCCAGTCTCTTTTAGCTTGGTCAAAGTGGTAGGGGTTAAGATAGGATTACTAGAATCTAGCCGGTGTAGCTCACCAGATGAATACATCAGTCGACACTCAGGGGGAGAGGCCCGTGTGCCCGGTTGTGCACGGACGGGCGCACACGGGCAGGACTCTGGCACGACTCCTGCGCAGGTCCGCCGCGTCCGCTGTACGCGTCCGCTGCGCGGAGGCATGGCCGTCCCCTTTTAAGCACTACTAGAGCGCGTCACCCGCAATAGCCCAACCCAATATGGCGGCCGTCAGTCACACGCCAACCAGGAACCAGCTCTCGGCGTCAATACTCAGCCGAGAGCGGTCCTGTGGCGAAGGGAGGGGGGAGAGGTCACAAGCGCAAGGTAAACACAGTAAAGCTTATTAAATCAAGCTAGCGTAACAGCTTATTAAGTCAAGCCAAATTTAAAACACGCAATCTAAAAAGTGCAAAGTGAAAGGAGTAGACCTCCCGGCTTCCGCCTCAGGAGGGGAAGAAATTTGCTCTGTCAAGATCAGGCGCACGGGCACACTAAGCCCCTTTTAAGCGCTACTAGAGCGCGTCACCCGCAATAGCCCAACCCAATATGGCGGCCGTCAGTCACACGCCAACCAGAAACCTGCTCTCGGTGTCAATACTCGTCCGAGAGCGGTCCTGTGGCGAAGGGAGGGGGGAGAGGTCACAAGCGCAAGGTAAAGAGAGTAAAAGCTTATTAAATCAAGCTAGCGTAACAGCTTATTAAGTCAAGCCAAATTTAAAACGCGCAATCTAAAAAGTGCAAAGTGGAAGGAGTAGACCTCCGGGCTTCCGCCTCAGGAGGGGGAGAAATTTGTTCTGTCAAGCTCAGGCGCACTGGAACACTAAGCCCCTTATAAGCGCTACTAGGACATGGCTTTTGTAGTTCGGACTGGACTGTTCCCATGGGGCAACAGGGTCAGAGCTGATTTGCATATCGCCATTGTCTAACCCAGGGTGGTGTGGAGTGCAAAAAATTGATGGATTTGGGCCCAGATCTTTTGACTGGGGGAGTGTGTGACATTGATCCACATTCAGTCCATCACTTGTTGTTTTTGCAATTGCCGCCCTAAGTGCGCTGGGGATGCCCAGACGTGGGTCCCAGGCACTCCACACCACTGGAGTCAAGCTAGCCGGGCTGATGAGAGGTGTTACCTCGAAACCGGTCCGGTCCTCGGATGCTTGATTCCGTTCTGGGAAGGACATGGCTTTTGTAGTTCGGACTGGACTGTTCCCATGGGGCAACAGGGTCAGAGCTGATTTGCATATCGCCATTGTCTAACCCAGGGTGGTGTGGAGTGCAAAAAAACGATGGATTTGGGCCCAGATCTTTTGACTGGGGGAGTGTGTGACATTGATCAACATTCAGTCCATCACTTGTTGTTTTTGCAATTGCCGCCCTAAGTGCGCTGGGGATGCCCAGACGTGGGTCCCAGGCACTCCACACCACTGGAGTCAAGCTAGCCGGGCTGATGAGAGGTGTTACCTCGAAACCGGTCCGGTCCTCGGATGCTTGATTCCGTTCTGGGAAGGACATGGCTTTTGTAGTTCGGACTGGACTGTTCCCATGGGGCAACAGGGTCAGAGCTGATTTGCATATCGCCATTGTCTAACCCAGGGTGGTGTGGAGTGCAAAAAAACGATGGATTTGGGCCCAGATCTTTTGACTGGGGGAGTGTGTGACATTGATCCACATTCAGTCCATCACTTGTTGTTTTTGCAATTGCCGCCCTAAGTGCGCTGGGGATGCCCAGACGTGGGTCCCAGGCACTCCACATCACTGGAGTCAAGCTAGCCGGGCTGATGAGAGGTGTTACCTCGAAACCGGTCCGGTCCTCGGATGCTTGATTCCGTTCTGGGAAGGACATGGCTTTTGTAGTTCGGACTGGACTGTTCCCATGGGGCAACAGGGTCAGAGCTGATTTGCATATCGCCATTGTCTAACCCAGGGTGGTGTGGAGTGCAAAAAAACGATGGATTTGGGCCCAGATCTTTTGACTGGGGGAGTGTGTGACATTGATCCACATTCAGTCCATCACTTGTTGTTTTTGCAATTGCCGCCCTAAGTGCGCTGGGGATGCCCAGACGTGGGTCCCAGGCACTCCACACCACTGGAGTCAAGCTAGCCGGGCTGATGAGAGGTGTTACCTCGAAACCGGTCCGGTCCTCGGATGCTTGATTCCGTTCTGGGAAGGACATGGCTTTTGTAGTTCGGACTGGACTGTTCCCATGGGGCAACAGGGTCAGAGCTGATTTGCATATTGCCATTGTCTAACCCAGGGTGGTGTGGAGTGCAAAAAAACGATGGATTTGGGCCCAGATCTTTTGACTGGGGGAGTGTGTGACATTGATCCACATTCAGTCCATCACTTGTTGTTTTTGCAATTGCCGCCCTAAGTGCGCTGGGGATGCCCAGACGTGGGTCCCAGGCACTCCACACCACTGGAGTCAAGCTAGCCGGGCTGATGAGAGGTGTTACCTCGAAACCGGTCCGGTCCTCGGATGCTTGATTCCGTTCTGGGAAGGACATGGCTTTTGTAGTTCGGACTGGACTGTTCCCATGGGGCAACAGGGTCAGAGCTGATTAGCATATCGCCATTGTCTAACCCAGGGTGGTGTGGAGTGCAAAAAAAACGATGGATTTGGGCCCAGATCTTTTGACTGGGGGGGTGTGTGACATTGATCCACATTCAGTCCATCACTTGTTGTTTTTGCAATTGAGTCCATCTAGGTAGCCTGAAAATCAGCCTGGCTGCGTCATTCAAGACAACTTGAAACCTGTTGATCAAAGATTTGGGCAGACCCAAATACAGGGCGTTCCCAGAGTCTAGTCTTGAAATTATTGTGGTGGAGACAATGGTGCGAAGCGTGGAAGAGGAAAGAAGGGGGACTAGCTTACATAGCTGTCTAATTAAGTTAGTACAGGTCCCAACCACAGATGAAATCTGACTAGCCATTGACAGTTCATGGTAAATTGTTATACCTAGAATTTTTACCTTAGGGCAAGGTTTCGGGGTGGGGCCAAGCTCTTGGAGCCAAAACAGATCGCTCCAAGGAGAAGCCTCAGTGGAGACCACCAGGACCTCCATCTTGTCTGGGTTGATCTTCAACAAATTTGCTGTCATCCAGCACACTGTGTATCTAAGGATTTTTTGGGCATAGGTCTGTGCGCAAGCTGTATTATTGATGCTCAGTAACAACTGAGTATCGTCAGAGTAATTAAAAGTTTTACAACCCATGCTTACCAAGGAGCTGATTAAGGGCTGCAGATAAAGATTAAAAAGGAGTGGGTACAAAGCAGATCCCTGGGGGACTCCACACTTCAGAGCACCCAAGTCTGATACACAGTCCCCCATTTGAATCCTCCGAGTTCTCCCAGAAAGAAAGGATTTTAGCCAATTATAGGCTGTGTCTTTTATCCCAAATGCGGCCAATCTGTCCAGAAGCAGGGTATGGCTGACAGTATCGAATGCCGCTGACAGATCTAATAGTATCAGGGCACTCGGCGTTTTACTGTCAGCCATACCTCTGAGCTCATCCAGCACTGAAAGTATCACTAATTCAGTGCTATGGTGCGCCCGAAACCCTGCTTGCCACTCATGAAGTAGATGGTGTGACTCCAGAAATACTGAGAGAGATCTCAGGACATGTTGTTTCTAAATTTTGGACAGAAAAGGCAGCTGGGATATAGGCCTATAATTTTTTAAGTTAGTGGGATCAGCCCCCAGCTTTTTTATTAGGGGCCTAAATCGTGCTTCTTTGAAACTAGAGGGGAGCTGGCCAATATCTAGTGATTTATTCAATAGGGAGATAAAATTATTCTCTAAAGTAGGAAGCGCCAGGCGGAAGATGCTAGGAGGACATGGGTCTGCTGGCGAGCCTGACTTAGTACGATTTATAAGTTGACCTAAAACTGTAGAATCAATCAAAGGAAATTTAAGGAAGGTGTGCTCAGAAGAGGGGGTTTGAGGATGGGAAAATGAAGGTAGAGAGTGGCTGCTGGAAGAGTTCTGAATGTCAGAAAGAATAGTTTTTACCTTATCAAGAAAGTAGTGTTGAAAGATGTTACCATCTATCGGAGATTCTACTTTTCCTTCTTTCTTGCTCAGTTCGTTTAAGATCTTAAAGGTTTCTTTCTGTACATTCTCTGCGTTATTGATTCGGGATTTGTAGTACTCTGCTTTTGCTGATAAAATATAGTTTTTGTACAATTTAAGAGATGTTCTATAATGACCCCAATCTGTGGAGTCCTTTGTTTTCCTCCAGCGTCTTTCTAAGTGGCGTAAATGTATTTTGTGTTCTATCATGGAAGGGTTAAACCATGGGGCTCCTTTCACTGCTCTACTTATCTTTTGGTTTCTTTCAGGAGCAATTAAATCAATGGCCTGACTAGGATTTTGCATCACATTTGCGAGTTCATGATCTAAATCTCCAGACGTATCATGTAGCTGTAGATTATTTTTGCGGAGGGTGTCAGTCAGTGTTCCTGAGTCAATTTTTTTCAATTGGCGTACTTTCTTAAATTTTAAGGGTAGTGATTGAGACAGATATCCATCAATTGGGATGTCGCAGTTTATCAAGTAATGGTCTGACCATGTACAGGGTAGGACATCCGTTAGAACAACATCCAGGTCTGAAGTGCAGATGAGTTCAAGAGTATGACCTTTATCATGCGTGGGTACATCTACCAATTGCTGGAGTCCAAGTGTACTGAGAGTAAGGAGTCCCAGTGTATGTGTAAATTAATGTTTAAACAATCAAAGCAAATAATTAACGACACATTGAATGAGTCCACATTGTTTTAATCACAACGAGACTGGGTATATTAAATATACACAAGAGTAAATCAATAAGGACAATTGGTTGTACAGTGCCCCAAGAGGGATAGGGAAGATGAAGGTGAGTGATCAGGTGAGGATGAGGTAGTGAGGAAGAATAAGTGACAGTAAAATCAATGAATCAAAAACACTGTATTTATTATTCATATACAGTATGGTGGACCAACAGTTCCTGATAGTTAGGTTAAGGGATCATACTTCACATAAAACAGTAAATGAAGCAATTGATGGTGTGAAGTTGATAGACCAGTGGGCGGTTGTCGGAGTCCAAGTGTAGTCTTAGTGGTTTCCAGATGTCGAGTTACCACATCTTTAGACGTTTTATCCCAATGGACGTTGAAATCTCCTGTTATTACAACTTTTTGGTAGTGCGTGCAGACATCTGAAATAGTGGGGGTTAGTAGATCATTAAACAAGGGGGTAGATTTTGGGGGGCAATAAACTGTAAGAACAGCAAGGCAGGTGTTCCTCAATGTAATTTTCACCCCAAGTAAGTCAGCTAAATCGACTGTTTCTGCCATTAATTTTGTAACAGTTAAATGTATTTTAAAAAAGAATTGCTACACCATGTCCTCGAGCATTATCTACGCGATTATTCCACATAGCATCATATTCATTGGGGAGGGCGGCTATGATGTCAGGTAGGGAGCTATCTCCCATCCACGTTTCTGTGGGAGTTAGGACATCTATGTCTTCATTCTGAAGGAAAGTGAAAATTTCAAGGTGGTGTTTTTGTAACGATCTAGTGTTCATTCTAGTTAGTTTCAAACAGGAGTGAGTTGCAGGCGCATGCCTATTAGTATATAGAATGCCAGTCTCTTTTAGCTTGGTCAAAGTGGTAGGGGTTAAGATAGGATTACTAGAATCTAGCCGGTGTAGCTCACCAGATGAATACATCAGTCGACACTCAGGGGGAGAGGCCCGTGTGCCCGGTTGTGCGCGGACGGGCGCACACGGGCAGGACTCTGGCACGACTCCTGCGCAGGTCCGCCGCGTCCGCTGTACGCGTCCGCTGCGCGGAGGCATGGCCGTCCCCTTTTAAGCACTACTAGAGCGCGTCACCCGCAATAGCCCAACCCAATATGGCGGCCGTCAGTCACACGCCAACCAGGAACCAGCTCTCGGCGTCAATACTCAGCCGAGAGCGGTCCTGTGGCGAAGGGAGGGGGGAGAGGTCACAAGCGCAAGGTAAACACAGTAAAGCTTATTAAATCAAGCTAGCGTAACAGCTTATTAAGTCAAGCCAAATTTAAAACACGCAATCTAAAAAGTGCAAAGTGAAAGGAGTAGACCTCCCGGCTTCCGCCTCAGGAGGGGAAGAAATTTGCTCTGTCAAGATCAGGCGCACGGGCACACTAAGCCCCTTTTAAGCGCTACTAGAGCGCGTCACCCGCAATAGCCCAACCCAATATGGCGGCCGTCAGTCACACGCCAACCAGAAACCAGCTCTCGGTGTCAATACTCGTCCGAGAGCGGTCCTGTGGCGAAGGGAGGGGGGAGAGGTCACAAGCGCAAGGTAAAGAGAGTAAAAGCTTATTAAATCAAGCTAGCGTAACAGCTTATTAAGTCAAGCCAAATTTAAAACGCGCAATCTAAAAAGTGCAAAGTGGAAGGAGTAGACCTCCGGGCTTCCGCCTCAGGAGGGGGAGAAATTTGTTCTGTCAAGCTCAGGCGCACTGGAACACTAAGCCCCTTATAAGCGCTACTAGGACATGGCTTTTGTAGTTCGGACTGGACTGTTCCCATGGGGCAACAGGGTCAGAGCTGATTTGCATATCGCCATTGTCTAACCCAGGGTGGTGTGGAGTGCAAAAAATTGATGGATTTGGGCCCAGATCTTTTGACTGGGGGAGTGTGTGACATTGATCCACATTCAGTCCATCACTTGTTGTTTTTGCAATTGCCGCCCTAAGTGCGCTGGGGATGCCCAGACGTGGGTCCCAGGCACTCCACACCACTGGAGTCAAGCTAGCCGGGCTGATGAGAGGTGTTACCTCGAAACCGGTCCGGTCCTCGGATGCTTGATTCCGTTCTGGGAAGGACATGGCTTTTGTAGTTCGGACTGGACTGTTCCCATGGGGCAACAGGGTCAGAGCTGATTTGCATATCGCCATTGTCTAACCCAGGGTGGTGTGGAGTGCAAAAAAACGATGGATTTGGGCCCAGATCTTTTGACTGGGGGAGTGTGTGACATTGATCAACATTCAGTCCATCACTTGTTGTTTTTGCAATTGCCGCCCTAAGTGCGCTGGGGATGCCCAGACGTGGGTCCCAGGCACTCCACACCACTGGAGTCAAGCTAGCCGGGCTGATGAGAGGTGTTACCTCGAAACCGGTCCGGTCCTCGGATGCTTGATTCCGTTCTAGGAAGGACATGGCTTTTGTAGTTCGGACTGGACTGGTCCCATGGGGCAACAGGGTCAGAGCTGATTTGCATATCGCCATTGTCTAACCCAGGGTGGTGTGGAGTGCAAAAAAACGATGGATTTGGGCCCAGATCTTTTGACTGGGGGAGTGTGTGACATTGATCCACATTCAGTCCATCACTTGTTGTTTTTGCAATTGCCGCCCTAAGTGCGCTGGGGATGCCCAGACGTGGGTCCCAGGCACTCCACACCACTGGAGTCAAGCTAGCCGGGCTGATGAGAGGTGTTACCTCGAAACCGGTCCGGTCCTCGGATGCTTGATTCCGTTCTGGGAAGGACATGGCTTTTGTAGTTCGGACTGGACTGTTCCCATGGGGCAACAGGGTCAGAGCTGATTTGCATATCGCCATTGTCTAACCCAGGGTGGTGTGGAGTGCAAAAAAACGATGGATTTGGGCCCAGATCTTTTGACTGGGGGAGTGTGTGACATTGATCCACATTCAGTCCATCACTTGTTGTTTTTGCAATTGCCGCCCTAAGTGCGCTGGGGATGCCCAGACGTGGGTCCCAGGCACTCCACATCACTGGAGTCAAGCTAGCCGGGCTGATGAGAGGTGTTACCTCGAAACCGGTCCGGTCCTCGGATGCTTGATTCCGTTCTGGGAAGGACATGGCTTTTGTAGTTCGGACTGGACTGTTCCCATGGGGCAACAGGGTCAGAGCTGATTTGCATATCGCCATTGTCTAACCCAGGGTGGTGTGGAGTGCAAAAAAACGATGGATTTGGGCCCAGATCTTTTGACTGGGGGAGTGTGTGACATTGATCCACATTCAGTCCATCACTTGTTGTTTTTGCAATTGCCGCCCTAAGTGCGCTGGGGATGCCCAGACGTGGGTCCCAGGCACTCCACACCACTGGAGTCAAGCTAGCCGGGCTGATGAGAGGTGTTACCTCGAAACCGGTCCGGTCCTCGGATGCTTGATTCCGTTCTGGGAAGGACATGGCTTTTGTAGTTCGGACTGGACTGTTCCCATGGGGCAACAGGGTCAGAGCTGATTTGCATATTGCCATTGTCTAACCCAGGGTGGTGTGGAGTGCAAAAAAACGATGGATTTGGGCCCAGATCTTTTGACTGGGGGAGTGTGTGACATTGATCCACATTCAGTCCATCACTTGTTGTTTTTGCAATTGCCGCCCTAAGTGCGCTGGGGATGCCCAGACGTGGGTCCCAGGCACTCCACACCACTGGAGTCAAGCTAGCCGGGCTGATGAGAGGTGTTACCTCGAAACCGGTCCGGTCCTCGGATGCTTGATTCCGTTCTGGGAAGGACATGGCTTTTGTAGTTCGGACTGGACTGTTCCCATGGGGCAACAGGGTCAGAGCTGATTTGCATATCGCCATTGTCTAACCCAGGGTGGTGTGGAGTGCAAAAAAATGATGGATTTGGGCCCAGATCTTTTGACTGGGGGAGTGTGTGACATTGATCCACATTCAGTCCATCACTTGTTGTTTTTGCAATTGCCGCCCTAAGTGCGCTGGGGATGCCCAGACGTGGGTCCCAGGCACTCCACACCACTGGAGTCAAGCTAGCCGGGCTGATGAGAGGCGTTACCTCGAAACCGGTCCGGTCCTCGGATGCTTGATTCCGTTCTGGGAAGGACATGGCTTTTGTAGTTCGGACTGGACTGTTCCCATGGGGCAACAGGGTCAGAGCTGATTAGCATATCGCCATTGTCTAACCCAGGGTGGTGTGGAGTGCAAAAAAACGATGGATTTGGGCCCAGATCTTTTGACTGGGGGGGTGTGTGACATTGATCCACATTCAGTCCATCACTTGTTGTTTTTGCAATTGAGTCCATCTAGGTAGCCTGAAAATCAGCCTGGCTGCGTCATTCAAGACAACTTGAAACCTGTTGATCAAAGATTTGGGCAGACCCAAATACAGGGCGTTCCCAGAGTCTAGTCTTGAAATTATTGTGGTGGAGACAATGGTGCGAAGCGTGGAAGAGGAAAGAAGGGGGACTAGCTTACATAGCTGTCTAATTAAGTTAGTACAGGTCCCAACCACAGATGAAATCTGACTAGCCATTGACAGTTCATGGTAAATTGTTATACCTAGAATTTTTACCTTAGGGCAAGGTTTCGGGGTGGGGCCAAGCTCTTGGAGCCAAAACAGATCGCTCCAAGGAGAAGCCTCAGTGGAGACCACCAGGACCTCCATCTTGTCTGGGTTGATCTTCAACAAATTTGCTGTCATCCAGCACACTGTGTATCTAAGGATTTTTTGGGCATAGGTCTGTGCGCAAGCTGTATTATTGATGCTCAGTAACAACTGAGTATCGTCAGAGTAATTAAAAGTTTTACAACCCATGCTTACCAAGGAGCTGATTAAGGGCTGCAGATAAAGATTAAAAAGGAGTGGGTACAAAGCAGATCCCTGGGGGACTCCACACTTCAGAGCACCCAAGTCTGATACACAGTCCCCCATTTGAATCCTCCGAGTTCTCCCAGAAAGAAAGGATTTTAGCCAATTATAGGCTGTGTCTTTTATCCCAAATGCGGCCAATCTGTCCAGAAGCAGGGTATGGCTGACAGTATCGAATGCCGCTGACAGATCTAATAGTATCAGGGCACTCGGCGTTTTACTGTCAGCCATACCTCTGAGCTCATCCAGCACTGAAAGTATCACTAATTCAGTGCTATGGTGCGCCCGAAACCCTGCTTGCCACTCATGAAGTAGATGGTGTGACTCCAGAAATACTGAGAGAGATCTCAGGACATGTTGTTTCTAAATTTTGGACAGAAAAGGCAGCTGGGATATAGGCCTATAATTTTTTAAGTTAGTGGGATCAGCCCCCAGCTTTTTTATTAGGGGCCTAAATCGTGCTTCTTTGAAACTAGAGGGGAGCTGGCCAATATCTAGTGATTTATTCAATAGGGAGATAAAATTATTCTCTAAAGTAGGAAGCGCCAGGCGGAAGATGCTAGGAGGACATGGGTCTGCTGGCGAGCCTGACTTAGTACGATTTATAAGTTGACCTAAAACTGTAGAATCAATCAAAGGAAATTTAAGGAAGGTGTGCTCAGAAGAGGGGGTTTGAGGATGGGAAAATGAAGGTAGAGAGTGGCTGCTGGAAGAGTTCTGAATGTCAGAAAGAATAGTTTTTACCTTATCAAGAAAGTAGTGTTGAAAGATGTTACAATCTATCGGAGATTCTACTTTTCCTTCTTTCTTGCTCAGTTCATTTAAGATCTTAAAGGTTTCTTTCTGTACATTCTCTGCGTTATTGATTCGGGATTTGTAGTACTCTGCTTTTGCTGATAAAATATAGTTTTTGTACAATTTAAGAGATGTTCTATAATGATCCCTATCTGTGGAGTCCTTTGTTTTCCTCCAGCGTCTTTCTAAGTGGCGTAAATGTATTTTGTGTTCTATCATGGAAGGGTTAAACCATGGGGCTCCTTTCACTGCTCTACTTATCTTTTGGTTTCTTTCAGGAGCAATTAAATCAATGGCCTGACTAGGATTTTGCATCACATTTGCGAGTTCATGATCTAAATCTCCAGACGTATCATGTAGCTGTAGATTATTTTTGCGGAGGGTGTCAGTCAGTGTTCCTGAGTCAATTTTTTTCAATTGGCGTACTTTCTTAAATTTTAAGGGTAGTGATTGAGACAGATATCCATCAATTGGGATGTCGCAGTTTATCAAGTAATGGTCTGACCATGTACAGGGTAGGACATCCGTTAGAACAACATCCAGGTCTGAAGTGCAGATGAGTTCAAGAGTATGACCTTTATCATGCGTGGGTACATCTACCAATTGCTGGAGTCCAAGTGTACTGAGAGTAAGGAGTCCCAGTGTATGTGTAAATTAATGTTTAAACAATCAAAGCAAATAATTAACAACACATTGAATGAGTCCACATTGTTTTAATCACAACGAGACTGGGTATATTAAATACACACAAGAGTAAATCAATAAGGACAATTGGTTGTACAGTGCCCCAAGAGGGATAGGGAAGATGAAGGTGAGTGATCAGGTGAGGATGAGGTAGTGAGGAAGAATAAGTGACAGTAAAATCAATGAATCAAAAACACTGTATTTATTATTCATATACAGTATGGTGGACCAACAGTTCCTGATAGTTAGGTTAAGGGATCATACTTCACATAAAACAGTAAATGAAGCAATTGATGGTGTGAAGTTGATAGACCAGTGGGCGGTTGTCGGAGTCCAAGTGTAGTCTTAGTGGTTTCCAGATGTCGAGTTACCACATCTTTAGACGTTTTATCCCAATGGACGTTGAAATCTCCTGTTATTACAACTTTTTGGTAGTGCGTGCAGACATCTGAAATAGTGGGGGTTAGTAGATCATTAAACAAGGGGGTAGATTTTGGGGGGCAATAAACTGTAAGAACAGCAAGGCAGGTGTTCCTCAATGTAATTTTCACCCCAAGTAAGTCAGCTAAATCGACTGTTTCTGCCATTAATTTTGTAACAGTTAAATGTATTTTAAAAAAGAATTGCTACACCATGTCCTCGAGCATTATCTACGCGATTATTCCACATAGCATCATATTCATTGGGGAGGGCGGCTATGATGTCAGGTAGGGAGCTATCTCCCATCCACGTTTCTGTGGGAGTTAGGACATCTATGTCTTCATTCTGAAGGAAAGTGAAAATTTCAAGGTGGTGTTTTTGTAACGATCTAGTGTTCATTCTAGTTAGTTTCAAACAGGAGTGAGTTGCAGGCGCATGCCTATTAGTATATAGAATGCCAGTCTCTTTTAGCTTGGTCAAAGTGGTAGGGGTTAAGATAGGATTACTAGAATCTAGCCGGTGTAGCTCACCAGATGAATACATCAGTCGACACTCAGGGGGAGAGGCCCGTGTGCCCGGTTGTGCGCGGACGGGCGCACACGGGCAGGACTCTGGCACGACTCCTGCGCAGGTCCGCCGCGTCCGCTGTACGCGTCCGCTGCGCGGAGGCATGGCCGTCCCCTTTTAAGCACTACTAGAGCGCGTCACCCGCAATAGCCCAACCCAATATGGCGGCCGTCAGTCACACGCCAACCAGGAACCAGCTCTCGGCGTCAATACTCAGCCGAGAGCGGTCCTGTGGCGAAGGGAGGGGGGAGAGGTCACAAGCGCAAGGTAAACACAGTAAAGCTTATTAAATCAAGCTAGCGTAACAGCTTATTAAGTCAAGCCAAATTTAAAACACGCAATCTAAAAAGTGCAAAGTGAAAGGAGTAGACCTCCCGGCTTCCGCCTCAGGAGGGGAAGAAATTTGCTCTGTCAAGATCAGGCGCACGGGCACACTAAGCCCCTTTTAAGCGCTACTAGAGCGCGTCACCCGCAATAGCCCAACCCAATATGGCGGCCGTCAGTCACACGCCAACCAGAAACCAGCTCTCGGTGTCAATACTCGTCCGAGAGCGGTCCTGTGGCGAAGGGAGGGGGGAGAGGTCACAAGCGCAAGGTAAAGAGAGTAAAAGCTTATTAAATCAAGCTAGCGTAACAGCTTATTAAGTCAAGCCAAATTTAAAACGCGCAATCTAAAAAGTGCAAAGTGGAAGGAGTAGACCTCCGGGCTTCCGCCTCAGGAGGGGGAGAAATTTGTTCTGTCAAGCTCAGGCGCACTGGAACACTAAGCCCCTTATAAGCGCTACTAGGACATGGCTTTTGTAGTTCGGACTGGACTGTTCCCATGGGGCAACAGGGTCAGAGCTGATTTGCATATCGCCATTGTCTAACCCAGGGTGGTGTGGAGTGCAAAAAATTGATGGATTTGGGCCCAGATCTTTTGACTGGGGGAGTGTGTGACATTGATCCACATTCAGTCCATCACTTGTTGTTTTTGCAATTGCCGCCCTAAGTGCGCTGGGGATGCCCAGACGTGGGTCCCAGGCACTCCACACCACTGGAGTCAAGCTAGCCGGGCTGATGAGAGGTGTTACCTCGAAACCGGTCCGGTCCTCGGATGCTTGATTCCGTTCTGGGAAGGACATGGCTTTTGTAGTTCGGACTGGACTGTTCCCATGGGGCAACAGGGTCAGAGCTGATTTGCATATCGCCATTGTCTAACCCAGGGTGGTGTGGAGTGCAAAAAAACGATGGATTTGGGCCCAGATCTTTTGACTGGGGGAGTGTGTGACATTGATCAACATTCAGTCCATCACTTGTTGTTTTTGCAATTGCCGCCCTAAGTGCGCTGGGGATGCCCAGACGTGGGTCCCAGGCACTCCACACCACTGGAGTCAAGCTAGCCGGGCTGATGAGAGGTGTTACCTCGAAACCGGTCCGGTCCTCGGATGCTTGATTCCGTTCTGGGAAGGACATGGCTTTTGTAGTTCGGACTGGACTGGTCCCATGGGGCAACAGGGTCAGAGCTGATTTGCATATCGCCATTGTCTAACCCAGGGTGGTGTGGAGTGCAAAAAAACGATGGATTTGGGCCCAGATCTTTTGACTGGGGGAGTGTGTGACATTGATCCACATTCAGTCCATCACTTGTTGTTTTTGCAATTGCCGCCCTAAGTGCGCTGGGGATGCCCAGACGTGGGTCCCAGGCACTCCACACCACTGGAGTCAAGCTAGCCGGGCTGATGAGAGGTGTTACCTCGAAACCGGTCCGGTCCTCGGATGCTTGATTCCGTTCTGGGAAGGACATGGCTTTTGTAGTTCGGACTGGACTGTTCCCATGGGGCAACAGGGTCAGAGCTGATTTGCATATCGCCATTGTCTAACCCAGGGTGGTGTGGAGTGCAAAAAAACGATGGATTTGGGCCCAGATCTTTTGACTGGGGGAGTGTGTGACATTGATCCACATTCAGTCCATCACTTGTTGTTTTTGCAATTGCCGCCCTAAGTGCGCTGGGGATGCCCAGACGTGGGTCCCAGGCACTCCACATCACTGGAGTCAAGCTAGCCGGGCTGATGAGAGGTGTTACCTCGAAACCGGTCCGGTCCTCGGATGCTTGATTCCGTTCTGGGAAGGACATGGCTTTTGTAGTTCGGACTGGACTGTTCCCATGGGGCAACAGGGTCAGAGCTGATTTGCATATCGCCATTGTCTAACCCAGGGTGGTGTGGAGTGCAAAAAAACGATGGATTTGGGCCCAGATCTTTTGACTGGGGGAGTGTGTGACATTGATCCACATTCAGTCCATCACTTGTTGTTTTTGCAATTGCCGCCCTAAGTGCGCTGGGGATGCCCAGACGTGGGTCCCAGGCACTCCACACCACTGGAGTCAAGCTAGCCGGGCTGATGAGAGGTGTTACCTCGAAACCGGTCCGGTCCTCGGATGCTTGATTCCGTTCTGGGAAGGACATGGCTTTTGTAGTTCGGACTGGACTGTTCCCATGGGGCAACAGGGTCAGAGCTGATTTGCATATTGCCATTGTCTAACCCAGGGTGGTGTGGAGTGCAAAAAAACGATGGATTTGGGCCCAGATCTTTTGACTGGGGGAGTGTGTGACATTGATCCACATTCAGTCCATCACTTGTTGTTTTTGCAATTGCCGCCCTAAGTGCGCTGGGGATGCCCAGACGTGGGTCCCAGGCACTCCACACCACTGGAGTCAAGCTAGCCGGGCTGATGAGAGGTGTTACCTCGAAACCGGTCCGGTCCTCGGATGCTTGATTCCGTTCTGGGAAGGACATGGCTTTTGTAGTTCGGACTGGACTGTTCCCATGGGGCAACAGGGTCAGAGCTGATTTGCATATCGCCATTGTCTAACCCAGGGTGGTGTGGAGTGCAAAAAAACGATGGATTTGGGCCCAGATCTTTTGACTGGGGGAGTGTGTGACATTGATCCACATTCAGTCCATCACTTGTTGTTTTTGCAATTGCCGCCCTAAGTGCGCTGGGGATGCCCAGACGTGGGTCCCAGGCACTCCACACCACTGGAGTCAAGCTAGCCGGGCTGATGAGAGGCGTTACCTCGAAACCGGTCCGGTCCTCGGATGCTTGATTCCGTTCTGGGAAGGACATGGCTTTTGTAGTTCGGACTGGACTGTTCCCATGGGGCAACAGGGTCAGAGCTGATTAGCATATCGCCATTGTCTAACCCAGGGTGGTGTGGAGTGCAAAAAAACGATGGATTTGGGCCCAGATCTTTTGACTGGGGGGGTGTGTGACATTGATCCACATTCAGTCCATCACTTGTTGTTTTTGCAATTGAGTCCATCTAGGTAGCCTGAAAATCAGCCTGGCTGCGTCATTCAAGACAACTTGAAACCTGTTGATCAAAGATTTGGGCAGACCCAAATACAGGGCGTTCCCAGAGTCTAGTCTTGAAATTATTGTGGTGGAGACAATGGTGCGAAGCGTGGAAGAGGAAAGAAGGGGGACTAGCTTACATAGCTGTCTAATTAAGTTAGTACAGGTCCCAACCACAGATGAAATCTGACTAGCCATTGACAGTTCATGGTAAATTGTTATACCTAGAATTTTTACCTTAGGGCAAGGTTTCGGGGTGGGGCCAAGCTCTTGGAGCCAAAACAGATCGCTCCAAGGAGAAGCCTCAGTGGAGACCACCAGGACCTCCATCTTGTCTGGGTTGATCTTCAACAAATTTGCTGTCATCCAGCACACTGTGTATCTAAGGATTTTTTGGGCATAGGTCTGTGCGCAAGCTGTATTATTGATGCTCAGTAACAACTGAGTATCGTCAGAGTAATTAAAAGTTTTACAACCCATGCTTACCAAGGAGCTGATTAAGGGCTGCAGATAAAGATTAAAAAGGAGTGGGTACAAAGCAGATCCCTGGGGGACTCCACACTTCAGAGCACCCAAGTCTGATACACAGTCCCCCATTTGAATCCTCCGAGTTCTCCCAGAAAGAAAGGATTTTAGCCAATTATAGGCTGTGTCTTTTATCCCAAATGCGGCCAATCTGTCCAGAAGCAGGGTATGGCTGACAGTATCGAATGCCGCTGACAGATCTAATAGTATCAGGGCACTCGGCGTTTTACTGTCAGCCATACCTCTGAGCTCATCCAGCACTGAAAGTATCACTAATTCAGTGCTATGGTGCGCCCGAAACCCTGCTTGCCACTCATGAAGTAGATGGTGTGACTCCAGAAATACTGAGAGAGATCTCAGGACATGTTGTTTCTAAATTTTGGACAGAAAAGGCAGCTGGGATATAGGCCTATAATTTTTTAAGTTAGTGGGATCAGCCCCCAGCTTTTTTATTAGGGGCCTAAATCGTGCTTCTTTGAAACTAGAGGGGAGCTGGCCAATATCTAGTGATTTATTCAATAGGGAGATAAAATTATTCTCTAAAGTAGGAAGCGCCAGGCGAAAGATGCTAGGAGGACATGGGTCTGCTGGCGAGCCTGACTTAGTACGATTTATAAGTTGACCTAAAACTGTAGAATCAATCAAAGGAAATTTAAGGAAGGTGTGCTCAGAAGAGGGGGTTTGAGGATGGGAAAATGAAGGTAGAGAGTGGCTGCTGGAAGAGTTCTGAATGTCAGAAAGAATAGTTTTTACCTTATCAAGAAAGTAGTGTTGAAAGATGTTACAATCTATCGGAGATTCTACTTTTCCTTCTTTCTTGCTCAGTTCATTTAAGATCTTAAAGGTTTCTTTCTGTACATTCTCTGCGTTATTGATTCGGGATTTGTAGTACTCTGCTTTTGCTGATAAAATATAGTTTTTGTACAATTTAAGAGATGTTCTATAATGATCCCTATCTGTGGAGTCCTTTGTTTTCCTCCAGCGTCTTTCTAAGTGGCGTAAATGTATTTTGTGTTCTATCATGGAAGGGTTAAACCATGGGGCTCCTTTCACTGCTCTACTTATCTTTTGGTTTCTTTCAGGAGCAATTAAATCAATGGCCTGACTAGGATTTTGCATCACATTTGCGAGTTCATGATCTAAATCTCCAGACGTATCATGTAGCTGTAGATTATTTTTGCGGAGGGTGTCAGTCAGTGTTCCTGAGTCAATTTTTTTCAATTGGCGTACTTTCTTAAATTTTAAGGGTAGTGATTGAGACAGATATCCATCAATTGGGATGTCGCAGTTTATCAAGTAATGGTCTGACCATGTACAGGGTAGGACATCCGTTAGAACAACATCCAGGTCTGAAGTGCAGATGAGTTCAAGAGTATGACCTTTATCATGCGTGGGTACATCTACCAATTGCTGGAGTCCAAGTGTACTGAGAGTAAGGAGTCCCAGTGTATGTGTAAATTAATGTTTAAACAATCAAAGCAAATAATTAACAACACATTGAATGAGTCCACATTGTTTTAATCACAACGAGACTGGGTATATTAAATATACACAAGAGTAAATCAATAAGGACAATTGGTTGTACAGTGCCCCAAGAGGGATAGGGAAGATGAAGGTGAGTGATCAGGTGAGGATGAGGTAGTGAGGAAGAATAAGTGACAGTAAAATCAATGAATCAAAAACACTGTATTTATTATTCATATACAGTATGGTGGACCAACAGTTCCTGATAGTTAGGTTAAGGGATCATACTTCACATAAAACAGTAAATGAAGCAATTGATGGTGTGAAGTTGATAGACCAGTGGGCGGTTGTCGGAGTCCAAGTGTAGTCTTAGTGGTTTCCAGATGTCGAGTTACCACATCTTTAGACGTTTTATCCCAATGGACGTTGAAATCTCCTGTTATTACAACTTTTTGGTAGTGCGTGCAGACATCTGAAATAGTGGGGGTTAGTAGATCATTAAACAAGGGGGTAGATTTTGGGGGGCAATAAACTGTAAGAACAGCAAGGCAGGTGTTCCTCAATGTAATTTTCACCCCAAGTAAGTCAGCTAAATCGACTGTTTCTGCCATTAATTTTGTAACAGTTAAATGTATTTTAAAAAAGAATTGCTACACCATGTCCTCGAGCATTATCTACGCGATTATTCCACATAGCATCATATTCATTGGGGAGGGCGGCTATGATGTCAGGTAGGGAGCTATCTCCCATCCACGTTTCTGTGGGAGTTAGGACATCTATGTCTTCATTCTGAAGGAAAGTGAAAATTTCAAGGTGGTGTTTTTGTAACGATCTAGTGTTCATTCTAGTTAGTTTCAAACAGGAGTGAGTTGCAGGCGCATGCCTATTAGTATATAGAATGCCAGTCTCTTTTAGCTTGGTCAAAGTGGTAGGGGTTAAGATAGGATTACTAGAATCTAGCCGGTGTAGCTCACCAGATGAATACATCAGTCGACACTCAGGGGGAGAGGTCCGTGTGCCCGGTTGTGCGCGGACGGGCGCACACGGGCAGGACTCTGGCACGACTCCTGCGCAGGTCCGCCGCATCCGCTGTACGCGTCCGCTGCGCGGAGGCATGGCCGTCCCCTTTTAAGCACTACTAGAGCGCGTCACCCGCAATAGCCCAACCCAATATGGCGGCCGTCAGTCACACGCCAACCAGGAACCAGCTCTCGGCGTCAATACTCAGCCGAGAGCGGTCCTGTGGCGAAGGGAGGGGGGAGAGGTCACAAGCGCAAGGTAAACACAGTAAAGCTTATTAAATCAAGCTAGCGTAACAGCTTATTAAGTCAAGCCAAATTTAAAACACGCAATCTAAAAAGTGCAAAGTGAAAGGAGTAGACCTCCCGGCTTCCGCCTCAGGAGGGGAAGAAATTTGCTCTGTCAAGATCAGGCGCACGGGCACACTAAGCCCCTTTTAAGCGCTACTAGAGCGCGTCACCCGCAATAGCCCAACCCAATATGGCGGCCGTCAGTCACACGCCAACCAGAAACCAGCTCTCGGTGTCAATACTCGTCCGAGAGCGGTCCTGTGGCGAAGGGAGGGGGGAGAGGTCACAAGCGCAAGGTAAAGAGAGTAAAAGCTTATTAAATCAAGCTAGCGTAACAGCTTATTAAGTCAAGCCAAATTTAAAACGCGCAATCTAAAAAGTGCAAAGTGGAAGGAGTAGACCTCCGGGCTTCCGCCTCAGGAGGGGGAGAAATTTGTTCTGTCAAGCTCAGGCGCACTGGAACACTAAGCCCCTTATAAGCGCTACTAGGACATGGCTTTTGTAGTTCGGACTGGACTGTTCCCATGGGGCAACAGGGTCAGAGCTGATTTGCATATCGCCATTGTCTAACCCAGGGTGGTGTGGAGTGCAAAAAATTGATGGATTTGGGCCCAGATCTTTTGACTGGGGGAGTGTGTGACATTGATCCACATTCAGTCCATCACTTGTTGTTTTTGCAATTGCCGCCCTAAGTGCGCTGGGGATGCCCAGACGTGGGTCCCAGGCACTCCACACCACTGGAGTCAAGCTAGCCGGGCTGATGAGAGGTGTTACCTCGAAACCGGTCCGGTCCTCGGATGCTTGATTCCGTTCTGGGAAGGACATGGCTTTTGTAGTTCGGACTGGACTGTTCCCATGGGGCAACAGGGTCAGAGCTGATTTGCATATCGCCATTGTCTAACCCAGGGTGGTGTGGAGTGCAAAAAAACGATGGATTTGGGCCCAGATCTTTTGACTGGGGGAGTGTGTGACATTGATCAACATTCAGTCCATCACTTGTTGTTTTTGCAATTGCCGCCCTAAGTGCGCTGGGGATGCCCAGACGTGGGTCCCAGGCACTCCACACCACTGGAGTCAAGCTAGCCGGGCTGATGAGAGGTGTTACCTCGAAACCGGTCCGGTCCTCGGATGCTTGATTCCGTTCTGGGAAGGACATGGCTTTTGTAGTTCGGACTGGACTGGTCCCATGGGGCAACAGGGTCAGAGCTGATTTGCATATCGCCATTGTCTAACCCAGGGTGGTGTGGAGTGCAAAAAAACGATGGATTTGGGCCCAGATCTTTTGACTGGGGGAGTGTGTGACATTGATCCACATTCAGTCCATCACTTGTTGTTTTTGCAATTGCCGCCCTAAGTGCGCTGGGGATGCCCAGACGTGGGTCCCAGGCACTCCACACCACTGGAGTCAAGCTAGCCGGGCTGATGAGAGGTGTTACCTCGAAACCGGTCCGGTCCTCGGATGCTTGATTCCGTTCTGGGAAGGACATGGCTTTTGTAGTTCGGACTGGACTGTTCCCATGGGGCAACAGGGTCAGAGCTGATTTGCATATCGCCATTGTCTAACCCAGGGTGGTGTGGAGTGCAAAAAAACGATGGATTTGGGCCCAGATCTTTTGACTGGGGGAGTGTGTGACATTGATCCACATTCAGTCCATCACTTGTTGTTTTTGCAATTGCCGCCCTAAGTGCGCTGGGGATGCCCAGACGTGGGTCCCAGGCACTCCACATCACTGGAGTCAAGCTAGCCGGGCTGATGAGAGGTGTGACCTCGAAACCGGTCCGGTCCTCGGATGCTTGATTCCGTTCTGGGAAGGACATGGCTTTTGTAGTTCGGACTGGACTGTTCCCATGGGGCAACAGGGTCAGAGCTGATTTGCATATCGCCATTGTCTAACCCAGGGTGGTGTGGAGTGCAAAAAAACGATGGATTTGGGCCCAGATCTTTTGACTGGGGGAGTGTGTGACATTGATCCACATTCAGTCCATCACTTGTTGTTTTTGCAATTGCCGCCCTAAGTGCGCTGGGGATGCCCAGACGTGGGTCCCAGGCACTCCACACCACTGGAGTCAAGCTAGCCGGGCTGATGAGAGGTGTTACCTCAAAACCGGTCCGGTCCTCGGATGCTTGATTCCGTTCTGGGAAGGACATGGCTTTTGTAGTTCGGACTGGACTGTTCCCATGGGGCAACAGGGTCAGAGCTGATTTGCATATTGCCATTGTCTAACCCAGGGTGGTGTGGAGTGCAAAAAAACGATGGATTTGGGCCCAGATCTTTTGACTTGGGGAGTGTGTGACATTGATCCACATTCAGTCCATCACTTGTTGTTTTTGCAATTGCCGCCCTAAGTGCGCTGGGGATGCCCAGACGTGGGTCCCAGGCACTCCACACCACTGGAGTCAAGCTAGCCGGGCTGATGAGAGGTGTTACCTCGAAACCGGTCCGGTCCTCGGATGCTTGATTCCGTTCTGGGAAGGACATGGCTTTTGTAGTTCGGACTGGACTGTTCCCATGGGGCAACAGGGTCAGAGCTGATTTGCATATCGCCATTGTCTAACCCAGGGTGGTGTGGAGTGCAAAAAAACGATGGATTTGGGCCCAGATCTTTTGACTGGGGGAGTGTGTGACATTGATCCACATTCAGTCCATCACTTGTTGTTTTTGCAATTGCCGCCCTAAGTGCGCTGGGGATGCCCAGACGTGGGTCCCAGGCACTCCACACCACTGGAGTCAAGCTAGCCGGGCTGATGAGAGGTGTTACCTCGAAACCGGTCCGGTCCTCGGATGCTTGATTCCGTTCTGGGAAGGACATGGCTTTTGTAGTTCGGACTGGACTGTTCCCATGGGGCAACAGGGTCAGAGCTGATTAGCATATCGCCATTGTCTAACCCAGGGTGGTGTGGAGTGCAAAAAAACGATGGATTTGGGCCCAGATCTTTTGACTGGGGGGGTGTGTGACATTGATCCACATTCAGTCCATCACTTGTTGTTTTTGCAATTGAGTCCATCTAGGTAGCCTGAAAATCAGCCTGGCTGCGTCATTCAAGACAACTTGAAACCTGTTGATCAAAGATTTGGGCAGACCCAAATACAGGGCGTTCCCAGAGTCTAGTCTTGAAATTATTGTGGTGGAGACAATGGTGCGAAGCGTGGAAGAGGAAAGAAGGGGGACTAGCTTACATAGCTGTCTAATTAAGTTAGTACAGGTCCCAACCACAGATGAAATCTGACTAGCCATTGACAGTTCATGGTAAATTGTTATACCTAGAATTTTTACCTTAGGGCAAGGTTTCGGGGTGGGGCCAAGCTCTTGGAGCCAAAACAGATCGCTCCAAGGAGAAGCCTCAGTGGAGACCACCAGGACCTCCATCTTGTCTGGGTTGATCTTCAACAAATTTGCTGTCATCCAGCACACTGTGTATCTAAGGATTTTTTGGGCATAGGTCTGTGCGCAAGCTGTATTATTGATGCTCAGTAACAACTGAGTATCGTCAGAGTAATTAAAAGTTTTACAACCCATGCTTACCAAGGAGCTGATTAAGGGCTGCAGATAAAGATTAAAAAGGAGTGGGTACAAAGCAGATCCCTGGGGGACTCCACACTTCAGAGCACCCAAGTCTGATACACAGTCCCCCATTTGAATCCTCCGAGTTCTCCCAGAAAGAAAGGATTTTAGCCAATTATAGGCTGTGTCTTTTATCCCAAATGCGGCCAATCTGTCCAGAAGCAGGGTATGGCTGACAGTATCGAATGCCGCTGACAGATCTAATAGTATCAGGGCACTCGGTGTTTTACTGTCAGCCATACCTCTGAGCTCATCCAGCACTGAAAGTATCACTAATTCAGTGCTATGGTGCGCCCGAAACCCTGCTTGCCACTCATGAAGTAGATGGTGTGACTCCAGAAATACTGAGAGAGATCTCAGGACATGTTGTTTCTAAATTTTGGACAGAAAAGGCAGCTGGGATATAGGCCTATAATTTTTTAAGTCAGTGGGATCAGCCCCCAGCTTTTTTATTAGGGGCCTAAATCGTGCTTCTTTGAAACTAGAGGGGTGCTGGCCAATATCAAGTGATTTATTCAATAGGGAGATAAAATGATTCTCTAATGTAGGAAGCGCCAGGCGAAAGATGCTAGGAGGACATGGGTCTGCTGGCGAGCCTGACTTAGTACGATTTATAAGTTGACCTAAAACTGTAGAATCAATCAAAGGAAATTTAAGGAAGGTGTGCTCAGAAGAGGGGGTTTGAGGATGGGAAAATGAAGGTAGAGAGTGGCTGCTGGAAGAGTTCTGAATGTCAGAAAGAATAGTTTTTACCTTATCAAGAAAGTAGTGTTGAAAGATGTTACAATCTATCGGAGGTTCTACGTTTCCTTCTTTCTTGCTCAGTTCATTTAAGATCTTAAAGGTTTCTTTCTGTACATTCTCTGCGTTATTGATTCGGGATTCGTGGTACTCTGCTTTTGCTGATAAAATATAGTTTTTGTACAATTTAAGAGATGTTCTATAATGATCCCTATCTGTGGAGTCCTTTGTTTTCCTCCAGCGTCTTTCTAAGTGGCGTGACTTTATTTTGTGTTCTATCATGGAAGGGTTAAACCATGGGGCTCCTTTCACTGCTCTACTTATCTTTTGGTTTCTTTCAGGAGCAATTAAATCAATGGCCTGACTAGGATTTTGCATCACATTTGCGAGTTCATGATCTAAATCTCCAGACGTATCATGTAGCTGTAGATTATTTTTGCGGAGGGTGTCAGTCAGTGTTCCTGAGTCAATTTTTTTCAATTGGCGTACTTTCTTAAATTTTAAGGGTAGTGATTGAGACAGATATCCATCAATTGGGATGTCGCAGTTTATCAAGTAATGGTCTGACCATGTACAGGGTAGGACATCCGTTAGAACAACATCCAGGTCTGAAGTGCAGATGAGTTCAAGAGTATGACCTTTATCATGCGTGGGTACATCTACCAATTGCTGGAGTCCAAGTGTACTGAGAGTAAGGAGTCCCAGTGTATGTGTAAATTAATGTTTAAACAATCAAAGCAAATAATTAACAACACATTGAATGAGTCCACATTGTTTTAATCACAACGAGACTGGGTATATTAAATATACACAAGAGTAAATCAATAAGAACAATTGGTTGTACAGTGCCCCAAGAGGGATAGGGAAGATGAAGGTGAGTGATCAGGTGAGGATGAGGTAGTGAGGAAGAATAAGTGACAGTAAAATCAATGAATCAAAAACACTGTATTTATTATTCATATACAGTATGGTGGACCAACAGTTCCTGATAGTTAGGTTAAGGGATCATACTTCACATAAAACAGTAAATGAAGCAATTGATGGTGTGAAGTTGATAGACCAGTGGGCGGTTGTCGGAGTCCAAGTGTAGTCTTAGTGGTTTCCAGATGTCGAGTTACCACATCTTTAGACGTTTTATCCCAATGGACGTTGAAATCTCCTGTTATTACAACTTTTTGGTAGTGCGTGCAGACATCTGAAATAGTGGGGGTTAGTAGATCATTAAACAAGGGGGTAGATTTTGGGGGGCAATAAACTGTAAGAACAGCAAGGCAGGTGTTCCTCAATGTAATTTTCACCCCAAGTAAGTCAGCTAAATCGACTGTTTCTGCCATTAATTTTGTAACAGTTAAATGTATTTTAAAAAAGAATTGCTACACCATGTCCTCGAGCATTATCTACGCGATTATTGCACATAGCATCATATTCATTGGGGAGGGCGGCTATGATGTCAGGTAGGGAGCTATCTCCCATCCACGTTTCTGTGGGAGTTAGGACATCTATGTCTTCATTCTGAAGGAAAGTGAAAATTTCAAGGTGGTGTTTTTGTAACGATCTAGTGTTCATTCTAGTTAGTTTCAAACAGGAGTGAGTTGCAGGCGCATGCCTATTAGTATATAGAATGCCAGTCTCTTTTAGCTTGGTCAAAGTGGTAGGGGTTAAGATAGGATTACTAGAATCTAGCCGGTGTAGCTCACCAGATGAATACATCAGTCGACACTCAGGGGGAGAGGCCCGTGTGCCCGGTTGTGCGCGGACGGGCGCACACGGGCAGGACTCTGGCACGACTCCTGCGCAGGTCCGCCGCGTCCGCTGTACGCGTCCGCTGCGCGGAGGCATGGCCGTCCCCTTTTAAGCACTACTAGAGCGCGTCACCCGCAATAGCCCAACCCAATATGGCGGCCGTCAGTCACACGCCAACCAGGAACCAGCTCTCGGCGTCAATACTCAGCCGAGAGCGGTCCTGTGGCGAAGGGAGGGGGGAGAGGTCACAAGCGCAAGGTAAACACAGTAAAGCTTATTAAATCAAGCTAGCGTAACAGCTTATTAAGTCAAGCCAAATTTAAAACACGCAATCTAAAAAGTGCAAAGTGAAAGGAGTAGACCTCCCGGCTTCCGCCTCAGGAGGGGAAGAAATTTGCTCTGTCAAGATCAGGCGCACGGGCACACTAAGCCCCTTTTAAGCGCTACTAGAGCGCGTCACCCGCAATAGCCCAACCCAATATGGCGGCCGTCAGTCACACGCCAACCAGAAACCAGCTCTCGGTGTCAATACTCGTCCGAGAGCGGTCCTGTGGCGAAGGGAGGGGGGAGAGGTCACAAGCGCAAGGTAAACAGAGTAAAAGCTTATTAAATCAAGCTAGCGTAACAGCTTATTAAGTCAAGCCAAATTTAAAACGCGCAATCTAAAAAGTGCAAAGTGGAAGGAGTAGACCTCCGGGCTTCCGCCTCAGGAGGGGGAGAAATTTGTTCTGTCAAGCTCAGGCGCACTGGAACACTAAGCCCCTTATAAGCGCTACTAGAGCGCGTCACCCACAATAGCCCAACCCAGTATGTCGGCCGTCACTCACACGCCAACCAGGAACCAGCTCTCGGTGTCAATACTCGGCCGAGAGCGGTCTTGTGGCGAAGGGAGGGGGGGAGAGGTCACAAGCGCAAGGTAAACAGAGTAAAAGCTTATTAAATCAAGCCAGCGTAACAGCTTATTAAGTCAAGCCAAATTTAAAACGAACAATCTAAAAAGTGCAAAGTGAAAGGAGTAGACCTCCCGGCTTCCACCTCAGTAGGGGGAGAAATTTGTTCTGTCAAGGGGGATATAGATTTTGAAATCCCCCAGACAACCCCCACTTCCTCAAAAGTTTTAAGCCTCTCCTCAATTTTTGTTATTTTGAGGAAAAGTTGTTCCAAAAGCATAGTGACTTTAGTCTTTAATCTTTCCTAGGTGGCATCGTCTAGTGATCCTGGGAGTTGAGTTGGCGTTTGTATAGTGTTCCCATTTACTGTTTGGCCAGATTCAGAAGCTATTGTCCCTCCAGTCCCTCTAGATTTTACTGCCAAATCTGGTTTCTGGGGTTTTTGCTTCTGTGATCCTTCAGTTTCCCTTTTTTTTACCAGCAGTTTATTTTCATTCGCAAGCTGGTTTTTTGCAGCCTGTCCCCTGGTGGTAATATTAGGACCCGTCATTACCTCCACCAAAGGGGAAAGTGAAATTAGTGCAGGGAGCAGGGAATCATTGGGCGATGTTTGGGAGACAATTGGAGTTTTACCCGTCCTAGCAATGCTGCCTAGGGAAGAGCGCTTTTGGGAAAAGAGAGATCCCAGTGAAAGCTGTCAGCTGGATCTCGTGGTTTTGGACTGACTCTACACTGGTTAAAAAAGTGTCCAGTGTCCCCGTTGTTCCTTTCCCAAGTTGGTCAGTCATACCCTTCTTTTTGGCAATGTTAGTAATCCCAACGAATGGCAGAGTTTAATTTACGAGTGCGCAAAAACAACTAAAGGACCTGTACCTTGTGTAGAGGAAGTATCAGCACTCAGGGGATCTTGGTTACTCGGGCATAGAGGAATGGCCCAGCCTCTTCTGGGCTCCAAAGGGCATAGACGGGCCCACCCTTTGTCTGGGATTTGCCCGGGCATGGTCCATGCACGCCCACTCATGTCCTGGTGTGAAAAACATGCGTTGGTCCCTCCCCGGTCCAAAGATCTCGGGGACTGGAGTCCCAGCAGGTGGCAACAAGTGGTGGTCACAGGCAAACAGGTATGGGCTCCCGTGCTGTGGGAGCCAAAGCCCCCTTTTCAGTGCCTCCTGGTGCGAAAATCATGCATTGGCACCTCCCCAGCAAAAAAAACTCAGGGTACTGGAGTCCCAGCAGGCGGCAACAAGTGGTGGTCGTGGGCAAACGGGTACAGGCTCCTTGATAGTCATGCACATTGTTACCCGGTGACCAACCAGATAAACTTTTCAGGAAACACCCAACACATTCCACTCAGAACTTACTCCGGGTAATTAGAGTATCCCTGAATACTATTCTGTTTTTTTTCAGTGGTGAGTCCATAACCCTCAAAAAGGGACCCTTCATGAGGTTATAAGACTCAGTATCTTTCTCAATCAATGTCAGAATTCTTCTCATGCATTTTCCTAAGAAGAGTTCCTACAGGAGAGGATGCCAATTTCTTCTGGCTACCCTTCTGGCTAGGTGGGCTCTCTGGACAACAGTGAACCTTTTGTTGATGTCACCACCCTCTGAGTATTTAAGGATAATCTCTTTGTTGAATATTGAATCAAAGGAAACTTCTTGCTCCCTATCGATAACATTGCTGCCACCAGAGATAGGTCCTAGGCCCAGCTCCTGTCTTTGTCTTTCTATGTCCAGAACTTGAGATTCTAAGTTCCACATCCTGGTCACTACTTCTACCCTGAGGTACTCCTCTGAGGGACTCCTCTGGTTTTGAGTAGGTGGACACAGCCCCTTCCTAAATTTGATCTTCATAGTCCATCAGATTGACCCACTCGCTCTGGATGATCTCCTTCAATCTCTGCTAAAAGCAGTCTAAGCTTATCATTTTTGCACGTTTGCCAGTATTGATAACTTAATTTTACAGAGGGTCCCTAGCCTGGCAGGGGACAAATCCATGTAAGGAATCAGGAACGAGCTCCTGGGCCTGTTTATCGGTATCAGACATTATTTTACTAAATTTGGGAACCTTTTGGGAAGCTAAAAAATATCGAACACCTTATAATTTCTCCTAACTATAGCAATGGTATTTCAAATTGTATAACCACTTAATTTCAGGGTCTTAGCCAAGGCCCTAGCAGTAAATTATAGGAATTTAGGAAAAATAGACCAATTTAAAAAATACACCGAGACAATGTTTTTGATTTGCTCATGTGTCAATTATTGACAACGTGATTCCAACAAACGCAAAGTCTTCTAACCCTCTGCTGAACCACCAATGTAGAAAGCTGGCTCTCTCTGTAGTGAACTAAAACAACGTACACTGTTCAGAGAGTCCAGTTGATCCCTTACTGGTACACAGAGGTTAAAGTAGATAATACTGATGCAGTTGTACTTATCAGAGGGTAGTGCTAAGCATTTGTTGTACACCCTTTGGCAATAAATCAGATCAATTTTCAAAAAATTGTAGATTTTTATGCATATTTTAAGATGAAGAACTTCGATCTACAGAGTTCCTAAAATATATCACACTTGTGTGCAATTACACACCATTGAAGTCTTTGGAGAAAAACAGAAACATGCATATAATATCAGGCAAGGCTTACACAAAGTTCACCTTCTGATTTTAGGTTGGTAGCAGGTTTAGGTCCAAAGTTACAATGGAAGATTAGGATTGTCCTGGATTTATTCAAGAGCAGAGTACCAACGGTGGGTTGTAGGGGCCAGGTGCTGAGCATATAGGTCAGCTGGGCATTGTGCATTGAGAAGTCCTTGCAGTCAGGAGCAGGCAACTTGGAGAGGAAAATTCTGGACAGCTCGACCACTCAGGATGTGGGTCTCAGGGGTCCCTATGTGAATTTAGGGGTGCTACAAGGGGAGACAATAGTAGCCTATAGGCCACCTAACATTAGGTTGCCTACACTCTCTAAGTGATCACCTCTTGTGGGGAAAAAGCACTCCCCTAGCCCTGATCAGTGGATTATCTGCCAATACAAATTGGTGGATTTTCAAGAGAGGTGAGTGTAGACCCTACTCCTCATCAAACTAATTGTCCCACCTGTTTTTCCACCAAATGTGGAGCAGGACAGGGGGGATGGTATCCCCCACCATCTGGAGGAGTCTGGGCTGAAGGTGGTATGAAGCACCTCCACCAGATCAGCTTTGTTTCTGGCCTCTGAGAATGAAAGCTCATACTCCATGAAATCAGAAACATGTCTGGTGGTGGCAGACTGGCCATGACTAGTCAGAGACCGCACCAGTGCTTGGTAGGTTTTCAGGGGACCCTCTACAGGGTCTCCTGTATGCATGTATTAATAAATCCCACACATGTTTACCTGTGAGGATATATTAAGACAATATGTTTGATACCGAACATCTTAGGGTACAGAGAAGCCATCATGAAGCTGAGGAAACTCATACTGACAAGTATCGAACCCATATACTCTTTATGGCTTCCCTGTGCATTCCAAATATCCAGAAATGACTCAGATATTGCAGGGTAATATATGCTCATGTCTATATTTCCACACATAAGATACAGTGAACCCTGTCTTAGGGCTGTAAGACCTGCAGTTGAGGAGACTTACCTATATCTCAAGCAATGTGTGAGGGCATGGCATACAGGGCTGATGCCATGCCAATTCTTTGTTTTTTTTGTCTGCACCAACACACAATGCCTGCAGTGGAGGTTTTCATGGTCTTGGTGAGGGTTCTTGGGGGTTCTTGGGGGTGGCAAAATGTATGATATAGCCCCAGTGAGCCCTCTTCAGTACCCATGCCCGAGCTTCTGAGGGTACCATTTACTAGGGACTTACAGGGCTGGTGGAAATTGTGTACAGTGATGTGAAATAGATCTGATAATGGAAACCTTGCAACCAGGGTGTGACATGGGGGACCCGGACGAGGGGCCCCCGGGTATGCCTATTAATGTCTCTACTCTTTTTGTGCAGCACACAGAGGCTTGGAACACTCCGGATGTCATCCGACGGTGGCCCGATGTGGAGAACAGGCATCCTTGCACCTTTAAGGGGGCGGACCCGGAATGGCGGCACGCCCTCACCGAAGAGGTAAAACCCATCCCGGAATCCACCCAGGTGTGCGAGACACCCGGAGGCGGAGTAGGAGACTGGTGGCGAGAGTGGAGAGAGAGCGGAGCGGAGTGGACGGAAGAGGACGAGGATCGGAGGACGGAGGACGAAGAGGAAGAAGAGCGGAGGACGGGGGCGGAGGACGTGGTGGAACATCGGAGGAAAGACGAGGGATACGGACCGGGACCTCGGAGGAGGACGGGGAGAGAACATCAGGTGGAGCGGAGTTACGAGGAGACTTCAGGAGAGAAGCCGGCGCCTGGTCCGAAGGACGACGCTGAGGGTGACGACAGCTTCAAGCCAGGAGGCATTGTGGATCGCGCTTCGCCCCGCCACACTAACACGAAAGTGTGGCTCGACCAGGTACGGTCCAAGTTCACCGGGTGGGCGGGCATTAGGCGAGGGAAGCCCCACTGAATGCACGAAACCCTACGGCACAAACCCCCCCCCCTTTTTTTAGGTCTTTTAAAAGGGGTCACGTCACTGATCAGGGGTACGGGTTTTCACGTGTGTTTCCTCACCCCCTTTCCCTGCGAGCAAGGGTCGCACAGAACACGTTGACTTAGACGGTTCTCCTTTCTTTCTTTTATACCGGCATACCGAGGACTTCGAGACGGCGGGCAGACGGCCTACAACTCCCAGGAGACCGTGGGACCGTCGCTCCGGGGGGGGAAGATCCACCACGGCGGAAGCAGAACAACCATTACCATTCTACCGAGTGCCTGTACAGAAACGCAGACTTTATAAAATAATAAAACCCGCACTACCCCGACAACCTGTGTCAGTAAATCTGTTTCAGACACCCTCCGAAACCCCACAAGTGGTGGAGAATGCGGGCAGTCCAGTGGTAGACATCGAGGACACAACGATGGATGCGATCCTGCAGGCCCTCGTGAAGGGCCAAGAACAGCTAGCATGGGCGGTAGAGCAGCAACTCGCCGCCGCCCAACTGGACAGAGACACTTTTCGGAGTACTGTTGTCAAGCAACTAGAGGGAATGAGGAGTACCGGTGACACAGCCAGTCCCCAAGTCTGGGAGAACCGGGCCCCCCCCCACTCCCGCAGGTATTTCGCTGCAGAAATACGTCAGCGGGGAGGACCCCGACGCCTTCCTGACTAACTTTGAAAGGGTGGCTCTGGCATGTGGATGGCCTCTGGATAAGTGGCCTTTTTTCTTAGCACCCTTACTCAACGGGGAGGCACAGGCAGCATATCAGGTAGCCAACAGCAATGGCATAACACCCTATGCCCAGATCAAAACCATTATACTGGATCACCTAGGCTTGGACTCCGAAGCGTACAGGGTGCGGTTTCGAAAGGAAAGGGGGCAAGCCGGCGACAATCCCAAAACATTGTTTTTTAGATTGAAAACCGCAGCGGACAAATGGCTTACCCCAACCACAAGCTCCAAGGAACAGATCATGGATAAAATATACCTGGAGCAATACCTCGAAGCCCTCCCCTATGGGACACAGCGGTGGCTGCATCAACATTCCAATTTAACCACAACCCAGGCGATGGAGATGGCCTCCACCTATGCCAGAGCCCAGCCACGTCTACATAATGTCGAACCAGACAGACCAGCAAAGGTACCGACCAGACCAGAACGCAGAGTGAGGGCTCCGCCGGGACTGCTCCCTCCCCCTCCACGACCATCGGCTCCGGAACATCCGCCATTCCGGGGTCCGCAGTGCTTTGACTGTGGACAGTGGGGACACATAGCCCGCTTATGCCCCCAGAAACGGACCCCGGAAGAACCGATGGACATCAACTATCTTCACAAGGCGGTGTTGTATTCAGCAGAACTGGGAGGCTCCTTCCACGTGAGTGTTGCTGTCAATGGGGTGGTGGTCAGGGCACTCCTTGATTCCGGGTGTAAACAGTCGGTGATCCAGGGGGATTATGTGAAGCCTCTGCAACTGGTGCCTGACACCAGTGTATTCATAAAATGTGTGCACGGGGATGTAAAGGAATACCCGGTCGCACACCTTCCCGTTGGGCTGGAGGGGATGGAAAAGATGGTTGTAAAAGTGGGGGTACTGGACGCCCTGCCCGAGCCACTGATCCTGGGTATGGATAATCCCCAATTCCTGAACCTATTCAAAGACCGCCTACGCCAGAACTGTGACAACGAGGTAGCGGTACCTAATCTTTTGTCCACGGGTCCCTGGGAAGGAGACAGGTCTTTTCGCTTCGCCCAGGCCAACGATGACTCCCTCATCAACGCTTGGGAGCAAGCACACATCGGACAATCCAACGCCTCCCCCAGTTACCCCCGTTTTCTGATCAAGGAGGACCTACTGTACCGACAGGCCTCTCGAGATGACCCAATGCAATTGTTGGTGCCATCCTGTTTTCGCGAACAGATCATGTTCTATGCGCATACACACCTGTTGGCTGGACATATCGGGAGTGAGAAAACCACACAAAATATACTCAGGAACTTCTACTGGCCGGGTATCTACAGTGATATAAAAAACACTGCCAAACATGTGATCTTTGCCAAAAGAAAAATACCCAGAGACCTCCAGCGGTGCCTTTGCAACCTCTTCCGGTCATCGGAACCCCCTTTGAGAGGGTGGGTATGGACCTCATTGGTCCATTAACGCCCACCAAAAAGGGCTGCAGATACGCTCTCGTCATTGTGGACTACGCCACCAGGTTCCCAGAGGCCTTTCCCCTAAAAGCCCCTACCTCCCGGAACATAGCTGACAAATTTCTTGAACTATTCTCTCGAGTGGGGTTCCCTAAAGAGATCCTCACAGACCAAGGGACCCCATTCATGTCCCAGGTTATGAAGGAAGTGTGCCAGTTGTTAGGACTACACCAGATAAAGACTTCCGTGTATCACCCGCAAACAGACGGATTAGTGGAGCGGTATAACAGGACTCTAAAGACAGTCCTTAAGAAAATGGTTGCTGTGAATCAGGCTGACTGGGACGCTTTGTTACCGCTGGCCCTATATGTGATCAGGGGCCAGAGACAGAGTAGTCTCGGTTGTTCGTCATTCGAGATGCTTTATGGGAGACAACCCCGAAGCCTGTTGGACATGACAAAGGAAGTATGAGAAACAGAACAAACAGGAGAGACCAGAACTCTCCTCGAGTACAGTACAAACTTAAGGAACAAGTTGGGAAAAATCAGAGAACTTGCCTTTACACACTTGGAAGAAAGCCAGAAACAACAACAGGTACACTATAACAAAGGAAAAAAATGGAGAACCCTAAGCATTGGAGATTGGGCCCTAGTTCTACTGCCCTCGACGTCTAAGAAATTCCAAAACGAATGGCAGGGCCCCTTTGAAGTCACCGAGACGATTGGTAAGACGACGTACCGATTGCGTCTCTCAGCAAAAAAATCCCAGATATTCCACATTAACTTGTTGAAAAAATGGCTGGGAACAAACCCAGTAACAGCCCATCTGGTAACGACCAACAACACGGACCCCTCAACCACCGTGGATGATTTGGTTGTCAACGAGGAACTGTACAAAGACGAACAGGACGGACTCCGCCAAGTGTTGAAGGGCTTTGCACCTATATTTTCCGACCTTCCCGGAAGAACCAGTCTAGCAGAGCACAGGATCGATACCCCTGTTGGTACCACAGTAAAACAGCGTCCGTACAGGATTCCCGCGGCCAAAAGGGAAGCAATAGCAAAAGAGGTAGAGGAAATGCTCAGATTAGGCGTGATACGGCCGTCCAGGAGTGAGTGGTCCTCACCCATTGTCATGGTACCCAAACCTGATGGAAGTAGCCGTTTTTGTATGGACTTCCGTGCTCTAAACGCCGTATTGGCATTCGATTCTTACCCGATACCCCGGATCGATGAGCTCATCGAGAAACTCGGGGACGCAAAGTACATAAGTACACTAGACCTGACCAAGGGGTATTGGCAGGTACCCCTGCGAGAAGAAGACAGGAAAAAAACAGCATTCGCCACCCCTGAGGGACTATACGAATTTACTGTCTTGCCCTTTGGACTGCATGGAGCCCCTGCCACATTTCAGAGGCTCATGAATACGGTCTTACGGGGACATCATTGGTACTGCTCTGCATACCTAGATGACATCATCATTTTCAGTCCCTCATGGGAAGAACACTTACACCACCTCGGTATAGTGTTACAACTGCTAAAAACCGCCGGGCTACACGTGAACTCCAAGAAGTCCAGAATAGGATTCCATAAGGTCAAATACCTGGGATATCTCCTGGGTCATGGTGCCATTGAACCGCAAATCGAAAAAGTGAGGGCTATTGCGGACACCCCTTTCCCGAAAAACATGAAGGATATGCGAGCCTTTTTAGGACTGGTAGGCTACTACCGGAGATTCATACCTGCCTTTTCTGAGGTGGCGGCCCCTCTGACCGATACCCTCAGGAAAACGAAAACCGGCACGGACTTCCACAGTCCTACACCGGCCATGTGGAGAGCCTTCCAAACCCTGAAAAAAGCCATCACCACCAGTCCAGTGTTGACATCTCCGGATTTCAACAAGCCCTTCATCCTGAATACAGATGCTTCAGACTTCGGCATCGGGGCTGTTTCATCCCAGGACACAGGGGAGGGGGGCATTCAGCCCATCCTGTACATCAGCAGGAAGCTGTTCCCGCGGGAGGTCAGGTATCCTACCATCGAGAAGGAGTGCCTTGCCATCCGGTGGGCGGTAGACAAGCTGCGCTACTATTTGGAGGGGCGTACCTTCCTGCTGTACACTGACCATGCCCCTCTATTGTGGATGGCGAGGAACATATCCAACAACCCTCGTGTGATGCGCTGGTTCCTGGCCTTGCAACCCTTCAGGTTCCAGGTCCGGCACCAGAAGGGGTCTGACAATATCAATGCGGACTTCCTGTCTCGATACCCTCTCCCCGATCGGGAGATTCCTAGGGGGGAGGTGTGTGACATGGGGGACCCAGACGAGGGGCCCCCGGGTATGCCTATTAATGTCTCTACTCTTTTTGTGCAGCACACAGAGGCTTGGAACACTCCGGATGTCATCCGACGGCGGCCCGATGTGGAGAACAGGCATCCTTGCACCTTTAAGGGGGCGGACCCGGAATGGCGGCACGCCCTCACCGAAGAGGTAAAACCCATCCCGGAATCCACCCAGGTGTGCGAGACACCCGGAGGCGGAGTAGGAGACTGGTGGCGAGAGTGGAGAGAGAGCGGAGCGGAGTGGACGGAGGAGGACGAGGATCGGAGGACGGAGGACGAAGAGGAAGAAGAGCGGAGGACGGAGGCGGAGGACGTGGTGGAACATCGGAGGAAAGACGAGGGATACGGACCGGGACCTCGGAGGAGGACGGGGAGAGAACATCAGGCGGAGCGGAGTTACGAGGAGACTTCAGGAGAGAAGCCGGCGCCTGGTCCGAAGGACGACGCTGAGGGCGACGACAGCTTCAAGCCAGGAGGCATTGTGGATCGCGCTTCGCCCCGCCACACTAACACGAAAGTGTGGCTCGACCAGGTACGGTCCAAGTTCACCGGGTGGGCGGGCATTAGGCGAGGAAAGCCCCACTGAATGCACGAAACCCTACGGCACAAACCCCCCCCTTTTTTTAGGTATTTTAAAAGGGGTCACGTCACTGATCAGGGGTACGGGTTTTCACGTGTGTTTCCTCACCCGCTTTCCCTGCGAGCAAGGGTCGCACAGAACACGTTGACTTAGACGGTTCTCCTTTCTTTCTTTTATACCGGCATACCGAGGACTTCGAGACGGCAGGCAGACGGCCTACAACTCCCAGGAGACCGTGGGACCGTCGCTCCGGAGGGGGAAGATCCACCACGGCGGAAGCAGAACAACCATTACCATTCTACCGAGTGCCTGTACAGAAACGCAGACTTTATAAAATAATAAAACCCGCACTACCCCGACAACCTGTGTCAGTAAATCTGTTTGAGACACCCTCCGAAACCCCACAAGTGGTGGAGAATGCGGGCAGTCCAGTGGTAGACATCGAGGACACAGCGATGGATGCGATCCTGCAGGCCCTCGTGAAGGGCCAAGAACAGCTAGCATGGGCGGTAGAGCAGCAACTCGCCGCCGCCCAACTGGACAGAGACACTTTTCGGAGTACTGTTGTCAAGCAACTAGAGGGAATGAGGAGTACCGGTGACACAGCCAGTCCCCAAGTCCGGGAGAACCGGGCCCCCCCCACTCCCGCAGGTATTTCGCTGCAGAAATACGTCAGCGGGGAGGACCCCGACGCCTTCCTGACTAACTTTGAAAGGGTGGCTGTGGCATGTGGATGGCCTCTGGATAAGTGGCCTTTTTTCTTAGCACCCTTACTCAACGGGGAGGCACAGGCAGCATATCAGGTAGCCAACAGCAATGGCATAACACCCTATGCCCAGATCAAAACCATTATACTGGATCACCTAGGCTTGGACTCCGAAGCGTACAGGGTGCGGTTTCGAAAGGAAAGGGGGCAAGCCGGCGACAATCCCAAAACATTGTTTTTTAGATTGAAAACCGCAGCGGACAAATGGCTTACCCCAACCACAAGCTCCAAGGAACAGATCATGGATAAAATATACCTGGAGCAATACCTCGAAGCCCTCCCCTATGGGACACAGCGGTGGCTGCGTCAACATTCCAATTTAACCACAACCTAGGCGATGGAGATGGCCTCCACCTATGCCAGAGCCCAGCCACGTCTACATAATGTCAAACCAGACAGACCAGCAAAGGTACCGACCAGACCAGAACGCAGAGTGAGGGCTCCGCCGGGACTGCTCCCTCCCCCTCCACGACCATCGGCTCCGGAACATCCGCCATTCCGGGGTCCACAGTGCTTTGACTGTGGACAGTGGGGACACATAGCCCGCTTATGCCCCCAGAAACGGACCCCGGAAGAACCTATGGACATCAACTATCTTCACAAGGCGGTGTTGTATTCAGCAGAACTGGGAGGCTCCTTCCACGTGAGTGTTGCTGTAAAAGGGGTGGTGGTAAGGGCACTCCTTGATTCCGGGTGTAAACAGTCGGTGATCCAGGGGGATTATGTGAAGCCTCTGCAACTGGTGCCTGACACCAGTGTATTCATAAAATGTGTGCACGGGGATGTAAAGGAATACCCGGTCGCACACCTTCCCCTTGGGCTGGAGGGGATGGAAAAGATGGTTGTAAAAGTGGGGCTACTGGACGCCCATCCCGAGCCACTGATCCTGGGTACGGATAATCCCCAATTCCTGAACCTATTCAAAGACCGCCTACGCCAGAACTGTGACAACGAGGTAGCGGTACCTAATCTTTTGTCCACGGGTCCCTGGGAAGGAGACAGGTCTTTTCGCTTCACCCAGGCCAACGATGACTCCCTCATCAACGCTTGGGAGCAAGCACACATCGGACAATCCAACGCCTCCCCCAGTTACCCCCGTTTTCTGATCAAGGAGGACCTACTGTACCGACAGGCCTCTCGAGATGACCCAATGCAATTGTTGGTGCCATCCTGTTTTCGCGAACAGATCATGTTCTATGCGCATACACACCTGTTGGCTGGACATATCGGGAGTGAGAAAACCACACAAAATATACTCAGGAACTTCTACTGGCCGGGTATCTACAGTGATATAAAAAAACACTGCCAAACGTGTGATCTTTGCCAAAAGAAAAATACCCAGAGACCTCCAGCGGTGCCTTTGCAACCTCTTCCGGTCATCGGAACCCCCTTTGAGAGGGTGGGTATGGACCTCATTGGTCCATTAACGCCCACCAAAAAGGGCTGCAGATACGCTCTCGTCATTGTGGACTATGCCACCAGGTTCCCAGAGGCCTTTCCCCTAAAAGCCCCTACCTCCCGGAACATAGCTGACAAATTTCTTGAACTATTCTCTTGAGTGGGGTTCCCTAAAGAGATCCTCACAGACCAAGGGACCCCATTCATGTCCCAGGTTATGAAGGAAGTGTGCCAGTTGTTAGGACTACACCAGATAAAGACTTCCGTGTATCACCCGCAAACAGACGGATTAGTGGAGCGGTATAACAGGACTCTAAAGACAGTCCTTAAGAAAATGGTTGCTGTGAATCAGGCTGACTGGGACGCTTTGTTACCGCTGGCCCTATATGTGATCAGGGGCCAGAGACAGAGTAGTCTCGGTTGTTCGTCATTCGAGATGCTTTATGGGAGACAACCCCGAAGCCTGTTGGACATGACAAAGGAAGTATGAGAAACAGAACAAACAGGAGAGACCAGAACTCTCCTCGAGTACAGTACAAACTTAAGGAACAAGTTGGGAAAAATCAGAGAACTTGCCTTTACACACTTGGAAGAAAGCCAGAAACAACAACAGGTACACTATAACAAAGGAAAAAAATGGAGAACCCTAAGCATTGGAGATTGGGCCCTAGTTCTACTGCCCTCAACGTCTAAGAAATTCCAAAACGAATGGCAGGGCCCCTTTGAAGTCACCGAGACGATTGGTAAGACGACGTACCGATTGCGTCTCTCAGCAAAAAAATCCCAGATATTCCACATTAACTTGTTGAAAAAATGGCTGGGAACAAACCCAGTAACAGCCCATCTGGTAACGACCAACAAGACGGACCCCTCAACCACCGTGGATGATTTGGTTGTCAACGAGGAACTGTACAAAGATGAACAGGACGGACTCCGCCTAGTGTTGAAGGGCTTTGCACCTATATTTTCCGACCTTCCCGGAAGAACCAGTCTAGCAGAGCACAGGATCGATACCCCTGTTGGTACCACAGTAAAACAGCGTCCGTACAGGATTCCCGCGGCCAAAAGGGAAGCAATAGCGAAAGAGGTAGAGGAAATGCTCAGATTAGGCGTGATACGACCGTCCAGGAGTGAGTGGTCCTCACCCATTGTCATGGTACCCAAACCTGATGGAAGTAGCCGTTTTTGTATGGACTTCCGTGCTCTAAACGCCGTATCGGCATTCGATTCTTACCCGATACCCCGGATCGATGAGCTCATCGAGAAACTCGGGGACGCAAAGTACATAAGTACACTAGACCTGACCAAGGGGTATTGGCAGGTACCCCTGCGAGAAGAAGACAGGAAAAAAACAGCATTCGCCACCCCTGAGGGACTATACGAATTTACTGTCTTGCCCTTTGGACTGCATGGAGCCCCTGCCACATTTCAGAGGCTCATGAATACGGTCTTACGGGGACATCATCGGTACTGCTCCGCATACCTAGATGACATCATCATTTTCAGTCCCTCATGGGAAGAACACTTACACCACCTCGGTATAGTGTTACAACTGCTAAAAACCGCCGGGCTACACGTGAACTCCAAGAAGTCCAGAATAGGATTCCATAAGGTCAAATACCTGGGATATCTCCTGGGTCATGGTGCCATTGAACCGCAAATCGAAAAAGTGAGGGCTATTGCGGACACCCCTTTCCCGAAAAACATGAAGGATATGCGAGCCTTTTTAGGACTGGTAGGCTACTACCGGAGATTCATACCTGCCTTTTCTGAGGTGGCGGCCCCCCTGACCGATACCCTCAGGAAAACGAAAACCGGCACGGACTTCCACAGTCCTACACCGGCCATGTGGAGAGCCTTCCAAACCCTGAAAAAAGCCATCACCACCAGTCCAGTGTTGACATCTCCGGATTTCAACAAGCCCTTCATCCTGAATACAGATGCTTCAGACTTCGGCATCGGGGCTGTTTTATCCCAGGACACAGGGGAGGGGGGCATTCAGCCCATCCTGTACATCAGCAGGAAGCTGTTCCCGCGGGAGGTCAGGTATCCTACCATCGAGAAGGAGTGCCTTGCCATCCGGTGGGCGGTAGACAAGCTGCGCTACTATTTGGAGGGGCGTACCTTCCTGCTGTACACTGACCATGCCCCTCTATTTTGGTTGGCGAGGAACATATCCAACAACCCTCGTGTAATGCGCTAGTTCCTGGCCTTGCAACCCTTCAGGTTCAAGGTCCGGCACCAGAAGGGGTCTGACAATATCAACGCGGACTTCCTGTCTCGATACCCTCTCCCCGATCTGGAGATTCCTAGGGGGGAGGTGTGTGACATGGGGGACCCGGACGAGGGGCCCCCGGGTATGCCTATTAATCTCTCTACTCTTTTTGTGCAGCACACAGAGGCTTGGAACACTCCGGATGTCATCCGACGGCGGCCCGATGTGGAGAACAGGCATCCTTGCACCTTTAAGGGGGCGGACCCGGAATGGCGGCACGCCCTCACCGAAGAGGTAAAACCCATCCCGGAATCCACCCAGGTGTGCGAGACACCCGGAGGCGAAGTAGGAGACTGGTGGCGAGAGTGGAGAGAGAGCGGAACGGAGTGGATGGAGGAGGACGAGGATCGGAGGACGGAGGACGAAGAGGAAGAAGAGCGGAGGACGGAGGCGGAGGACGTGGTGGAACATCGGAGGAAAGACGAGGGATACGGACCGGGACCTCGGAGGAGGACGGGGAGAGAACATCAGGCGGAGCGGAGTTACGAGGAGACTTCAGGAGAGAAGCCGGCGCCTGGTCCGAAGGACGACGCTGAGGGCGACGACAGCTTCAAGCCAGGAGGCATTTGTGGATCGCGCTTCGCCCCGCCACACTAACATGGAAGTGTGGCTCGACCAGGTACGGTCCAAGTTCACCGGGTGGGCGGGCATTAGGCGAGGGAAGCCCCACTGAATGCACGAAACCCTACGGCACAAACCCCCCCCCTTTTTTTAGGTCTTTTAAAAGGGGTCACGTCACTGATCAGGGGTACGGGTTTTCACGTGTGTTTCCTCACCCCCTTTCCCTGCGAGCAAGGGTCGCACAGAACACGTTGACTTAGACGGTTCTCCTTTCTTTCTTTTATACCGGCATACCGAGGACTTCGAGACGGCGGGCAGACGGCCTACAACTCCCAGGAGACCGTGGGACCGTCGCTTCGGAGGGGGAAGATCCACCACGGTGGAAGCAGAACAACCATTACCATTCTACCGAGTGCCTGTACAGAAACGCAGACTTTATAAAATAATAAAACCCGCACTACCCCGACAACCTGTGTCAGTAAATCTGTTTGAGACACCCTCCGAAACCCCACACAGGGACATATTGCATTTATAGTTCAAAATCACATCAGGCATCAAGGAAAAAGTGGAAGCTAACCGTGTGAAAAGAGGCCCTTTCCTACATATGCCATGATCTAGGAATGCATATCAATGCAATTATAAGTAAAGACAATGTTGTTGTCAGTATGACAACTGTACGCATAATGTTGAGAATGTCAGCAAAAATGATATAAATGACTGCCACACTATTTGTAGAAGTTCCAAAGAACTCATATCATTGTTGTCAGATTCACCCAAGGTGACCTCCCCATCAAACCTGAGTCAGAGATATATAGTCAAACTGGCCCTCTGATGCCTGCCCACCCATATTGAGTGACAGGTAGATAGTTGCACCACAAACAGGTCTGTGGAAATTGGTCCCAATAAAACATGATTGGCAAAGGATTGTTCCCTAAAAATTTTCACAAATGTAGATGGCACATGTAGATAGAAACAACATACACACCACACATAGTGATCACCCGATCCCCACATCAGACCTCTGGACACAGACCTGCTGGCATACTTTAGCTCTCCCCAGTGTCAAGAGCCATCTGTCTCCTTATCAGATGTGCAAAGTTATTTATTTACAATTGAGATGCCTTTTCAAGAATGCAGAATTGCTTTATTGTACCTCACAAGATATATATATGGGTAAATTCCTATCTGAGCAACATGGCCACTCACAGAGCCACTCACTCATTCATACAGTCATTGACATACCCGCTCACTCACACATACAGCTACCAACCCAGACACACACTCACCCATACAGCCACTCATACAGCCAATCACTCACCCATGTAGCCATCCATGAACTCAGTCACTCACCTATATACTACTCATTCACTAAATCATCCATGTACCTCTACTGCACTAACTCACTTACATATACATGCATTAACTCACTGACCCATACACACACCCATGCACTCATTCACCCGTACATACACTCATGCACTCACTCGATCACCCATAGATGACTCATGCATTCAATCACCCATACACCACTGATTCACTCATTCACTCACCCATGCATCCGTCATACAATTACTATCTCACCTCCACACACACTCAATCAATCAACCATATACAAACTCATGTACTCACTCACTCACTGATACACATACTAAAGTTCTCTCTTACTCACGCATACACCACTCTTGCATTCACTCACTCATCTATACACCACTCATGTACTCAGTCAATCACCCATATAACACTGATGCACTCCCTCATTCACAGATACATGCACTCATGCTCTAACTCACTGACCCATACAAGCCTTCCTGCTCTCTCTCACTCACTAGTATTAACTTGCCTTTGTAAACACCAAAAAGTAGTAAACCTTGGCTTAAGTGTAAATGCTGTACTCTTTGGTATTCACAAATGTAAATTAAAACAATTAAAGTTACTATTAATACAGTGACTAGTATTAAAGTTACTACTAGTAGAATAAATAATAGTAAAGTTACCACTAATAAACTTACTATTAGGAAGCACTTGTGGATACCAAAAAGCAGTAAACATACACATACATAGTATTTGTTTAATTTTTCAATAAATAATTGTTTGGAAATGTTACCTAAATATAGGGAAGTTCAGAATCCATTTTGCACAGACAAATTTATATACATGTATAACCACTTATATGTGTTGTCTTATAGTATTGGTAATGTTTACATGACCTTATGTTGTTTTTCAAAAATCATTCTTTACTTCAATTTTCCAATACCAACTCGGGATAAATCAATAAGTAATCTATGAATTGTAATAAACAACAGATACTTTTGTTTAAAAAAGTACACTTAAATGTTATTACTAACTATACATAAAATGTTAAAATAGTATGTAACAAATATATTTTCAGACAATGAATTAACATGTATGATGGATTTAAATTATCCCGGTAAAGACAGTAGTTTGGAGTTTATGTTTACAATAGATCTTTTCACCCAGAGGCAATTGTGTAGAATACATTTGCCCCAAGAGTAAATGCTAGTGCCTCACTGAAGAAAAGTTGGTCTTGCTCTTCTTGGTGGTGGCTTTGGTGGAATCATCTCTCACTGATCCAGCCAAATTACCCCTGCTGAGTGAGCCTGTTGAATCCACAGTTTCAAAGTTTGAGGTGATACCAGGTGTCTCCAGGGGTTGAAGGGCCTCCCTTTCTGTGTAGGAGCATGGCGGAGTGATGGCTCATGTTGAAAGTCTATGGAAAGTGGCATATGAATCTCTAATAGCCATACTGATGCCCTCACACCATCCTGCACAAGCCAATTAAGGAAGCACAGACTGACATCTACCTCACTATAAGGTCATTGCACTCCCTATACAACTAGTAGTTTTGCTCCCCAAGACACTGAGTGTTTGTTTTGAGGATCCCTATTACCTTGTCCACCTGGACTTCATGTCTGGAGACTGGTCCATGATATTGTGTCCCACAGTTTCATGAAAGCAGTCGGCATCAGTGGCCTTGCTCAGCTGTCTCAATATTAGCCTAACCCCGTCTCACAATACCCTGTGGCCTTTGAATAGTGTGTACCGTAACAGTGGGTCCTGATTCAAGATGTTTCACCACAGGGAGCAGAGACAGTTATAATATCTGGAGAAGAAGCAGGTTGTAGGAGTTAAAGGGTAAGTGAGGCTCAACCTATCAACCTGCCCGGACACGCCTGACAGACCGGACTGCTCCTCATAATGATCCAGACCAGCAGGAGTTGTGTCTCCACTGAAGGCTTATACAGACGATTGGGATATTTTGAGCAGATTTTTGAACTTCAATTATGGCTGATTCGTACAATGTAAAGAAGAAGAAGAAGAAGAAGTGCTATCACTTCTTGAATATTGATTGATTCAAGAACATTTATCAATCCGACCCTTAGTTTTGAATGCTTTCGTATCCATATCTATATTACAAACTCATGTATGTGTTCCTAATGAAGAAATTAAAAAACATATTTTCCACCTAAGATAAATACTACTTTAGTGTGACTGAGATGAGGTTCTACAACACAAACATTATATACATACAAAGAAGTAATATGAAAAGAATAGATATAACTTCAAACTAGTAAATCATTAAACAACGCGTTTATGCAAGTATTCAATGTGAGTACATGAGTTCATTGTTTTTCCTATGTGTCTTCACTAATGTCCAACACGAAGTCAGAGGTATTGTTTGTGTGACACATTACTCCTTCTTTTAAATCAATATGTTGGACACCTAGATGTTGCTGTTGTTTTCAAATAAAGTGGTGTATATTAAACATTATTGTAAAATGGCAGATGCATGTGGACCATACTGCACACAACAATTTCCATTGCAAAATGTATCCTCAGTATTATTACTTACTTGAACAAAATAACTGATCTAACTAAATTGTGAATTGTGACTGCAAGCAACCTAAGAGTGATCGCATCCTTATAATGTCACAGAGATAGTTACTAATATTTTAACAACGGTGCTATGCTTCAGACTGATAAGAGTGATTAAACATGTATCTTCCCCATTACAATATTACTCCATATTGTCTTAATATTTGCGTGACATCAAACATTATCTTGAAAGGCTAGAGAAAAGCTGAGAATTCATTGGTAAGTGTATTAACCTATAAACACCATGGAGCACTGATTATGTATAACTAAAATTGAGATTCAAAGACTACAGACTAAATTAACATGTTGTTCAATATAGTTTTATAGATAAGTACAGTACATGTATGAAGGTGAGGTTAGTGGAACATTTAGCGTAATGTGGTTTAAAATACAATACAAGCACTTTAACCAGCATGAAGCATTAAGGGAGATGTACTCAATTACCACTAATGCTGTTAAAGTAGCCAATTGCTTGCCAATGCGTTTCATCCCTCTTGAGACTTCTTCAGGGCTTGTTCAAGTTCTGTTTCTGATGTTGATGGTAAGTATGGCTTCAAGCCAATCTTAACTGCAACGTTGGTGAAACTGTGTATTGGTATTGGTCTGAACGTTGTCAATAATATATCATTATTTCTCTCTAGACACCAGAAAGTCGATCCTATATTAAAATGATTATTAAGGTAATCATTATTTGTAATTGGGTGACTTATGATTTAGTTTCGATAATCTGGGGTAAAAGACCAGACGTATCTCATATACTCCCTATTATAAAAATGATGAAAATGTCCACATTATCCGTTTTACATCTGTGTGTTTAGTGGCTTTTTTCATACAACTGTATCATCATGTGGCTGGGTAATTCAAGTAACCTCAAAGTATTATTAATGCAGTGTCGCATCCTCTGCACATCCACGATCAACTGGTATCTCCAAACTATGATTATCGAAAGAAAATCATAAGTGTTCGCACAATTACATATATATAATGTAGTAGAAACAGAACTTGAACAAGCCCAGAAGAAGTCCCAAGAGGGATGAAACACATTGGCAAGCAATTGTGTTTTGATTTTAAAAAGGATAAGTGATTTACAATAAAAGATTTACTATAACTACAATAAAGAGACACTTGAATGAGTTGTATTAGGATATTTATAAAAATAATATTTACTCTTCTCGGGTGCAGTGTCAATTTGTAGCTGTGGGTAACAGGGGTTTCTAACCGCCTATTTGGGATGCATGTGGGTCACATCCCAGACCTGTTGCACTGAGGTTTAGCGCTAATCTAAGAGGCATATTAAGAAGTGACGTCTGGTGCTGCACTGTTCAAAGCTCTGACCCTGTCTCTTTTGGTAATATATTTATATATTATAAACTACACATTCAGAATTCATAGATAGTGGAAAGAGGGTGATATCTTATTCTCCAAGGAAAAATAGCCACTATATATCTCAAACATATATTTATGGGCATTAATGGACACACAAACACACATAAGAGGTATAGCATTGCAGAACAAAACACACACGATTTAAATTATTTGAGAAAATGGGCGATAATTTTATTGTAAGATTTAAATAATCGTTATAGCTGCAAATGGAATCAAATGCATGATCAAATCATCACTCCTCCCAGCAGTTATTGACTAAGCAACAATCCATTTGATTTTTCAGTAAAGGACAAGAGTATAATAATTAAATCAGTAACTGGCAGAGCCAAGGAAAAGTGGTCCCAGCAAAAGCAAAGGCCTGTGGTCAAGAAGTACGGAGAGACAGAGAGCAGAGCATCACTGGTGTCAGCAGCAATAGGTCCAACAAAGGAGGAAACAGAAGAGATTTGATTCTGGACAGAAACAACCTATTCCTTTCCTCTCTGTGGATATTATGTCTATCAATTAGGATTCACAAGTACATGAAACAGGTCTTTTTATTTTTGCATGAACAAGTATTACACTGCTGTAATCTATCACATCATACAATTGATTAACTGTCCTAGGAAACACCTGCAGCTCCTTGATAACATAGTTAGCATCCCCAAGCGCTTTCCTTATAAAACTCTCATCGATACATAGATGGGGAAACTTAAAGCCCCCAACAATGTAATAAGTGGTATCGAGGCACACTATCAGGATTAAATTCCCTTCATCTTTTACCAGTGATGAAACATTTTTTAAAGCACTGCAGAACCCATCTTTAGTTGTCACGTGCATCTCCAAACAATGAGGCAAAATCAGACAGTCAGCCTGAGGCAGGATGATGGGAGACAAGGGGTTACTTTTGTTGGCATCATATTGAAGAACATGCTTGATTTTTCTTCGTAACATATTTTGCTTCTCAGGCCATGCGTCACTAAAAAATAAAATACAACGTTTTTTTGTTTAAATGTATTATTGATTAAAACATGTTATTTTCTCACAAGTTATGGCATATTTTTCAAAACTGGTTTGTATGAATATAAACAGTCTGTTTGCAAAGGGACTATATATATAAATAAATAAAAATGTAACTGTTTGTTCAAAATCTCAAATCTCCGAAGGTTCTTCACCGATTGCTTTGATATTTTGACACAATGTTGCATTCTAATATGCGCATGTTTTTATATACACAAAGTTGGATTCGAATACGCGTGTTTTGAATACGAGCGTGTTTTTATTTCAAAAGTAGACACATAAAAATGTCAATGTGAGATTGATAAAAATATTTAATCAATGATGATTTGATATTTTGACACAACGTTGAATTCGAATAAGCGCGTGTTTATATATTCACAATGTTGGATTCGAATACACGCGTGTCAAATATACGCGTGTTTTTCATCTAAAGGACGAACAGACCCTATCCATTGGGTTGCTGCATAACAACTACAATAGATGCATAGAGACAATAATCTACATATATTAGGATGGACAGTTGGTGTCAGGATGGCAGACCGGGAAGTGGGTGGAGGGATGGGGGAGGAGTTGGTACACTTGGCAACATTAAGAAAGGACGCATAGAGACAATAGTCTCATATATTAGGATGGACAGTTGGTGTCAGGATGGCAGACCGGGAAGTGGGTGGAGGTAGGGGGGAGGATTTGGTTCACTTTGCAACATTAGCACGTGTTTATATATACACAACGTTGGATTCGAATACGCGCGTGTCCAATACGGGCGTGTTTTTAATCGAAAGGCTGAACGGACCCTATCGATTTGGTTGCTGCACAACAAATACAAGGGATGCATATAGACAATACTCTACATATATTAAGATGGGCAGTTGGTGTCAGCATGTCAGACAGGGAAGTGGGTGGAGGGAGGGGGCAGGAGTTGGTTCACTTTGCAACCCGAACAGACCCTATCGATTTGGTTGCTGCGCAACAAATACAAGGGACGCATATAGACAATAGACTACATATATTAGGATGGACAGTTGGTGTCAGGATGGCAGACCGGCAAGTGGGTTTAGGGAAGGGGGAGGAGTTGGTTCACTTTGCAACATTAAGAAAGGATGCATAGAGACAATAGTCTAAATAGATTAGGATGGATGGTTGGTGTCAGGATGGCAGACCGGGAAGTGGGTGGAGGGAGGGGGGAGGAGTTGGTTCGCTTTGCAACATTAAGAAAGGACGCATAGAGACATTAGTCTAAACAGATTAGGATGGACAGTTGGTGTCAGGATGGCAGATCGGGAAGTGGGTGGAGGGAGGGGGGAGGAGTTGGAAATTAAACATATTAGAAATGTGCGCTGACTCTTTTTTTCTCTTCCATTAAACTAGACTGAGCCACAGCAAAGCGTGGCCGGGTACAGCTAGCACATGTATATATATATATAGCTTTTGAAAAAACAGTATTTAAAATATTGTAAAATAGAAAAGACTGTGAGAGGTTCTGTCCCTATAGTGAACTTCACTCTAACCAATATGGGATTTGTATGATATAGACATTAAACAACATTGTGACTGGTCCAGTCTTTATAGCATATGCTCCAGAAAGATAGACACAAACACATTCATCAAATACATGTGTTTACACGCACAAAAGCATTCTTAATGATGTTTGTGTTTTATTGACGCATTATTTTCTAGGCTTAGCAAAATATCAGTTTCTAATTGCATTACTACCCTTCTGTACCTCTTTTTCAAGATTGTAGTTTCACCCCGGGACACGATATCTGCTTGTTATGCTCACCTCCCTTTTAAATGATTGCATATCTTCAATAGATCAACAGTCACACCTTAGGAACTACCACTTCTCTCTCCTGCTCATAGTAATCAATATACATTTTTTGAGTGATCAATATATTTTCCAAACCCTTCTCTCTTGGAGTAACCAGGACTCAATCAGCCTGTGTACTGCCCAGAAGTCAGAGTAAAGAATCTCCCTTATAGAGAATTGTCACAATGAGGTAATACCATCTTCCAAATTTATGTATGTATTATTTATAGTTAGGGTTTCCAAAGGCAGGAATTCCTCAGATATTTATCTAATAATAATGATCTTCCATTTTGATGAATCTCTACAAAACTTAGAAGACCTATAGCTTTTACAACATCGGCAGAGGAAACACAGTGTTGTGGTGATTAGTCAACCAGGTGCAAAGAAGAAAGAGTGGGCCAAAAATGTGTTTTTACTTTATTGAACTTTACTTAGAAATGTGTATTGCAGGTAGTGTCAAAAAACAGCTGAACAGATGTTAATGAAACTTGAGAACAATATAGATTATGGTGTACAGATGATCCTTTTGGGTAGTAGAAGTAGGTAGTATTTTAAAACTCATAAGGCGTTTGAATTTGGAGATCTCTGTGGCCACAGTAATTTGTTTGTCTGTTTTATGAGTTAGAGGCATAGAATTACGTACTTTATTAAAGTGGTAATAGGAAGGCAAAAATTATATAAAGTTTCTATATATTTTTTATATTTTTTTAATGAAATTTACGGACTACTACGTCTGAAGTACCAAACAATTAAATAAGCTTCAATTTTCTACATATTCAAGTTGTTCAAAAATATTTTGTACATAGTACTGTGGAACCTGCATCCCATTCTAATACACTTACTTCACTTTATGGTGCGTATGACACTTTGCCCAACTCTGGGCCACTCTACAACACTCTGCTCCCCCATTCTACTCTACTCTATACAACTCCACACTGCAACACATTACTACACCCCACTGTACTCTACTATTCCACTGTATGCCACTCCACTAAATCCAGCATTTGCAGAGCGCCCATCTACCCGCAGGCATACCGGCGCTGGGGGCCGTCAGGAAGATTAAGCAAGCTATTGTCAAATGGTGCTGGGCTGACCTGGGCTGACCTGCTGCCGGTGCCAGGGATCGAACAATGAGCCCCAGCATCCGGTGTCAGTCACCCTGGCCGCAGGGCCACAACTCTTCCCTCACACTGTATAGCCTCTATGCCAATCATCTCTACAACTTTATATAACACTCTACGCTACCACACTCTATAACACTGTACTGTACACTACTCCATTCTACAACACTGTTCTGTATGCCACTCCACTCTCTGACACTTTCAAAAACTCGATAACTGGCCAATCCACTCTAGGGTACTCCACATCATGGTTTTCCACTCTATAACACTCACTATACGCCACTTAACTCTATACCAATCTACTCTATGCTATTCTGTTCTATGCCATTCCACTCTACCCAACTCCACCCCACACCACTCCCCTCCACTCCACTCTATTGCACTCTACTCCACTTAACAACACTCAACACTCAAAGCCATTTCACTATACCACCCATTACACCTCTTTATAGTACTCCACTTTCTTACCTTTGCAATAAGGACTCTTTAGAACTCAGGGAAGAGGTGTGGCGCCGCGGCTAGGGCGACTGACTCCGGAATCTGAGGATCACGGTTCGATCCCCAGCACCGGCGGCAGATTAGCCCAGCACCATGTGGCTCTGGGCAATAGCTCGCTTAATCTTCCCGACGGCCCCCAGTGTCTAGAGACCCTTACGGGTGATTGTGCGCTTTACAAATGTGGATTATTATTATTTAGCACTCCACTTTCCAACATTTGCATAAGGACGCCAATCTAATACACTCTGGGGACACAGACGTAAATGGGTGATGTCTGTTTTTCGTTGACATGGTAAGGTTTGTTAGAAAGGCAAACACTGGGCATTCACCACAAATCAGAATAACAGATCTGTGAAGTATGATGGGCAAGTATGTGTAAGGAAAGTATGAAAAGGCAAGAAGGAAATATAAAAAAAAGATCAGTAGTGTATGGAGACAGTAGCCTACAAAGAATACAATAGTACAAACATGAATGTAAAATTCAAGTGCAGCACCCAGAGAACGGGACAACAATACTAAGCTATACTGTACTTTAACCACTTTTATAAACCCACTATCCCACACCCTACAACATCTCTCAGATATGTAAAATGACTAGAATAAGTGTACAGCAATCAGCCAGAAAATAAGAGACTTCTCAATTAGCAATACACTAGAAGCTGAGGATCATATTATAAGATTGAAGCATATGAAACATTCAAAGCAACATAAGACTCTGACCAGTAATAAACAGAATTGGTGCAAAAGGTTAAGGATGTGTCAAGATGATGCAGTATATTAAGCAGTGCAGCTATGTTTAGTTAACTCCGCTTGTCATAGGTTGGTTAGCTCTCGTTAAAAATAGGATAGCTACAATTCATTTGTTCAAAGGGCATCTCAAATGTACAGACCTTTAAATATACTCTGGAGGAGATAGACAGCCAATGAAGAGGTCCTAATGCTGGTGAAATTATATATACATACACATATTCATATATATACAAATAAATACAAACACATACATATATTTAAACATGGATATGTATACACATATATATTTATATCTATATAGAGATAGATTTTTTCTAATGTTTTCTAGAGTGTCCCGAACCCTGATTTACGTATATGTAGAGACATGGTTCCAACGCAGTGGATCCATGGAACCACGCTCCACCATAAATGCCTTGATTGGCTGGCTGCAATCTGAGAGGAAAGTTGCAGCCGCACTTTTGTGAATCAGGACACAGTTCTCTGGGAGGGGGAAGTAAAGGAAATGATAGGATACAGTTGGTCAGGAAACAGGTTTTCTGACCCCATGGAAATGAAGCAGGGGTCTGTGAAGGTTCTCTCGTGGGCAAGAAAGTATTGTCAATTTTTTTTACATGCACAACATAAACTCACACACCTAAACAGTAACTCACACATTCATTCACAGAGCCAGAGAACCACCCATAAACCCACACAGGCACTCACACCGCCATGTACATTCCTATACAGCTACTTACACACACACACCCACAGGCCAACACAGCCACTTATACAAACCCTAACACCTGCATATATCTCAAACCCACTGAAACACCCACTCACATACACCCAGAGTCCCACACAGCCACTTAGATACCCACTCATACACCCACCCATCACACACTGATATTCCTGCTTACACATCCACACAACAACTCACACACCAACTCAGACACAGATACAGCCACTGACACACCCACTTAGAGACCCATAAAATCATGCACGCACCAACTCACTTCCTGGCTGAAGTGTTGGCAGCCAATCAAATTTCAGTAGTATTTCCGTATGATTTTGGGCTTCCAGATATCTATATATTTTAAACCTACGGAACAGATCTACACCAAATCCCAAACAGCACACTTTCCGGAACATCATTTGGATTTCTTACAAATTTGATGTAATTTCGTGGAGCGGTTCAAGCTGTAGTCATGTTCAAAAACTGAAAAATCCCAGTAGATATAACCTGGGAAAAAAACGCTTTGGGACTCTCCCTTTTTCTCAGCCCTTGCTTGCCAAATTACCCCAAAACATTCAACACAGCAGCTGAACCAAAAGATTGAAATGTTGTGAAACGTTTCTGAATATGGCAATTTTATTGGCAAAATGAAAAAAAATGCATCTTCTATTGAATCTTTGGTCCTAACTATAACTATCTACTTTCACCTGTGAATTTTGGCACATTCTTAGACTTACCATGGGTGGTAGACTGGAGAATGTGCCAAAATGCTACGCCTCACCAAATAAGGCATTACAGGAGCAATGTCTTTATTTCTCCTTGTATTTTCTCTTTCTATGCGTGCTGTATTCTGCAGCACACATAGACAGAGAAATGCCTCTGAAGATTGTTTTTGTGCAGGAAGGTGTGTCTTTCTGCACAAAAATAAATCTGCCTACAGCGCAGGTACCCGTGATGGAAAGGTGCCTTATTTCTCACTAGGCAGCCAAAATTGCAACAGCGCTAGGAAAGGACAAGAATGTGCTGAGTGAAAAAGTTAAATATGCCCACATGCATATTAGACCTGTCTAGACGTATAGTATGCATTTCCTCAGAGCTGCAAGCAAAAACTTTGTCACTCTGCCTTGGGCTCTCACCTCGGTGGAAGTCCACAAATTTTCTCTTGAAAGTCTGGATGGGGTTTTACTCACTCCTTTTTCATGTGGGGCTTGATCTGTTTAGACCATGTCCACTACAGAAAGGGTTATATAAAACCTGGACATTTATCTTTATTCTAATGTCTCACTTGACTCACTAGAAGAACAGGGGCATCATTTAAATTTCATGCAACAGAGCAAGCTGGCTTGTACCCTTGGTATATCTTTTATTTTAGGTTAGGCTGAATTATGCAAGTGACGCTAATATGGCCATTCTCTGTCATCAGTTTTCTTTATTGGCTGCCTATCTGCTCCAGAGTTTGTTTGAAAGCCTGTCAATTTGTCCATCAGTGCAGTTACTGACATGCGCATCTATACCCTATGCTCCAAATTGATCCTTGTACTCCTCCAACCAGTTGTTGCTTACTTGCCTTAAGCCTAAACAGAGCTGTGTAATTCTCTCCTATTGACCCTCGGTGCAACTTAGCTATCTTTAGGAATGTAATGTATACTTTGCCCTTATTTAGATTACAATGGACAGGCAATTTGTGCACTAGGATGATGGAATAAATTAGTCTATCGCTCTGGTGGTGGTACCACACTAAAGATTCATAATTTTCACCGACAGGTGGTCATTCATAAAGCATTGGCAGGAACCACGGTCCTAGCAGTTTCCATTAAAGTATTTCGATGTTAAGTGCAGAGTGTTCCAGTAGCATGACCAAAGAGTATTTTTCTTTATTTAAAAAAAATCCTTTGCAATTAAACAAATAATGCCTCCCCCTCCATTGGAGTCATTGGCAATGTGGTGGGGATATTTTTCCTTTACCACCAGGGTGTGCCTGGTAGTGACAGACAGTAAAAAAACTGCTATATGTCCACCAATCCTAATTGGATGGATGGACATATAGCCAATTCTCCACCAACACTTACTTCTTTGAGCAATTGGAGACATTCGGTCATGGCAGTCAAGGTATAATCACTGACTCAATGTCCAAGTGCATCTAAATTGAGTGGGGTAGACCACAATGTTGGTGGGGTGGGAACTCTGTCACCTTTACAACAGAGTTCCTGCCCCACCAACATATTAATCAGGCTCTTTAAGTTATAATCAGTAATTCTTCTTTTTCTAACACCTACCTATAATCTATCTTACTCATCTTTTTCAATGTGTTAGTGCAATCTAAATAAAATAGCCTAACTTGACACTTTATCATGATATATTGACACTGTATCAAGCCCTAGTTACCCACAATCCTGCATTTGACATTTGGAATAAAATACTACTGCTGTTTACATTTATTCAAAAATGGGCCTAAGGAAGTATGCTTACAAAATAGTGCACCAATTATTAAAGAACTGAAGAAATTGAGGTCCTCCCTCTATTCTTTTGTCTAGCATATTGTTTTTAGAAGAAATGTGAGTGTCTAAAAATATAGTATTGCTTTTTGTATTTGCAAATCTAATATGTCTGCCATTCTATTCTTGACTGTCTCTTTCTTCTAGACTTCAGCTTGGTTAATAAGAAATCAGCTTTTGTTAATCTCCTGACCATCAATTAGTTTGGCATTAGGACTCAGGACCTAATTAGAGTTTGTTAAGTGGAATATTCTGTCTGCTGTAGTACAAGTGACCCAGGATATAATATACTGCGATAACGGGGACAGGATACTCTGTCATATTTGTGAAAGAACATTCATCTGCCAAAGTCTAAATCAGACTCTAAGTCATAGAATTGGTCACAAGAACGGATTGAGCCTGGCAGCCCTTTCTTTGAAACTGTGGAATTCCGAACTGCGATAGCCGACTTAGATTTTAGACTCATTGTTGCTTAGTAAATGCTCTCAAGTGTATCTTTTCACAAAGGGTCTATTCACAAAGGTAACGTTACAAGTGAGTAAATCTACATAGGGAAGCTTACTCATACACTATTAAGTAACTTTGCCACTTTTGGATATCACCATTAACTTAATAATTATTAAAAACTATGTATACAATTAATTAAAACAATTAATTAAAATAATTGGTTTAGAATTTTACAAAACGTAATAATGTTGCATTCATTTCTCATTTAAAAAAACATATGATAACATATTAAAATGTGATACAAATATATTTACTTTTAGATACATTTTTAAACATTAAAATGAATGTGTCCCTATTTTGAAATATTTTAAATATTTAGTTCCATTTCATTTTATTTTCCATGGGGGTTTATTTGAAGTTATTAGATGGATTATTTTCCATGGGAGGGTCGTACATTATCAGCTGTTAGCCATGTATGGGGCTGGGCTTACACTACCTCTGATGAAGAGTACATATCCAATAATAACTTTAGAATTGCAGTTTGTGAAATGTAATGTTGTTACTCTTTTGTAGATGGGCGAATATCCCTACCTAATCCTCTATACTCCTTCATTAACCCCTCCCATTCAGCAATTAATATTTCCCATTGCAACAACTCCTCCCTGTCTCTCCCATATTTGCAACACAAATGCATTCTTATGAGTGTGGAAACTCCATAGCAGGGGTGGAGACCTCTGCACAAACAAAAGATTTAGGAGGCACAGGTGGAACCATCACATGAAAGTTTGTGAATAGCTTTTTGCAGTATGTTCGTAGTACTATTGAAGTAGAACTAAACATACTACAAAGGCATTTTGTGAATAGGCACCTGAATATTTACTTAGATTTGTTATCTTAAAATGTGCTCTTGATTTGATATGGCTGCAATTGTACAATGATAAAATAGGTGAGAAATGTCCTAAGCTTTTCCATTTTTAAGGTTTTCTTACTGTTTTGAATAACAAAATGTTGACATTTCATCTACCAAGCTTACGGCGTGGTGTAGAAACAGCTAGAGGCTGGGAGTTGATCACCACGCTCTTTTGAACTATCTGCAATACAATCTCTATATTGATATAGTTGCATTGCAAGATTTGAAGTTATGTCAAGTGTCAAAAAAGCTGAGCTAAGGCATATTAAATAGGTAGGACACTTTATGTGACTCCCATCGACTGGCTCCAAACACAAGGATGAAACAGGGAACAGCGTATCATGTTCCCTGTATTTGAATCCAAAAATGTGATATTTTTCGAAGGAACCTGCACTACTGTTCTAAACAGAATCCCATTTGAGAACTTCATTTACAGAAGCAGCCTTAGACACCCCAACAAACTCCCTGGAGAGGAAACTGACCAATGGAACAGCATCCCTCTTTGAATGTTTTATCAACTCCTTTGAGAATTAAGCAACTTGTTTAACTTTTATGAGCACAATTGCAGTAACGAACCAGTGACACACCTCAATGCTAATCCTAAAAACAATGCAGATGCCCAATGCATGACTTCTCCTATTTATGATTCAGAATGAGTTGATACAAAACAAATTACCAAATAACAATTACCACATTGCACTTCAAGAAATTTGGGCCTGATTCACAGAACTAACTTAAGACAAAATCCTAAACTTACAACTTTTGGTATTTACAGAAGTTAGGATTTGGTCTTAAGTTTGTCTTAAGACAAACTTAAGACAGACTTAAGACAGACTTAAGTTAGGATTTTGTCTTAAGTCTGTCTTAAGTCTGTATTAAGTCTGTCTTAAGTTTGTCTTAAGACAACCTTAAGACAAAATCCTAACTTCTGTGAATACCAAAAGTAGTAAGTTTAGGATTTTGTCTTAAGTTAGTTCTGTGAATCGGGCCCATTGAGAGGTATGTCATGCTGGCTCACTTACAGGTTCAAAGATGGAAAGCAGTTTGATGAACGCTCTACAAATCTCTAGTTTCAAAAATGGAAAAGTGACATGAACCTGCTGCTCACCTCTGGAAACAATGAAATTAATTTCATGAAAGTGAAACTGTTTCCCTCTGCGTTAGGATTGCTGGCAAGGTCAAAAAAGGTAGGCATTTGTAATACCTCATCAGGTGCAGAATACATACCTGTTGCCCTGAAGCTCACAAAGTGCCTTTGCTGCATGACTCCAGTCCACAGCTCCAGGTTCATTTCTCCTCCACTTCTCAAACTCTGCAACACACTGATCAGTTGAGCCGCCAAGAACGATGTCTGAAAAATAGTCACAGGCTGGAAAGGTCCAATGTAAGTAAGGAGCATAGGACAGCTCGATCAGGAGCTCCCCTTTCACAGCACCTGATAAGAAAAATGTACAGAAATCGATTATTGATTACGATGTTTCAAGTCAATACATTATATTAACCTCTGCTCCCCTGGTAACTTGGCACAGATCAATCAGGTTTATTTTTAGAGGCAGCGTGTAAATTATTTGTGCAGCAACTCAAACAGTAAAACAGTGAAAACACCGCACAAAAAGATAATACACCTGTTTAGATAAATATAGTTTAATGTCATGAACAAAATTAGACAACAGCTACACTAATCCAAAAAGAACTTGAGTCATACATTTTTAAAGAATAAACTGAAATGTAGTGCTTAAAAGCATAATTCGCCAACCAGGGCTATCTGGTCATGCTTCACTGGAACACATACAAACAATCAGGCCAACCACGATGGAGCCTAGTCCAGGTGGATCAGGATTGACCTGAAGCAAAGTTTCTTAAGTGCATCGTTGATGGGGCAAAGATGCGAGAAGCAACAGGGTGATTTGTCATTGTTAATCTCTAGGATGATGGTGATGCATCAGCTCTGAGCCGCGCAAAGTTGAAGATGCCTCGGAAATGTAGTCACTGAGCTGCAGAGTCAGTGATACATCACAGTCAATCCTAAGAAAGGTGGTGATGCATCTGCTGTTGCAGTGGTACGCTGGTTCTGAGATGCTGTGTCTATGGCAATGCATAGAGTCTGCTGGAGCAGCACCACTGGCCCATTTCAAGGGTCCAGGACTGGGCTGGCACCACTTGCCAGGGCCGACTCACAGAGGGCAGATTACAGGTGCTGCTGCAGGCTGGTTGGGAGTCTTTTATGTCCTTGAGACTTCAGAACAGGATGTGAGCCAGCAAGCCCTTGGAGTCTATTTGGTTCTAAGTTCAAGGGATGTGGGTCCAGTCCTTCTCACTCAGGTAAGGAAGACAGAAGGCAGCAGATTAACACAGCAGAAAAGCAGTTCTTCCAACGCAGCAGTCCAGCAGAGTGATACTCCTTGAGGGGAAACAACCTTTACAATATAACCATTACATTGCACTACACTTACAACGCAGGCATTACATCGCGACATCCTTTAAAACACATGACACTACAACGCAGGCATTATATTGCATACCATTACAACACATGACACTACAACACATATCACTACAAAACAGGCATTACAACACATACGATTGCAACGCATTCCATTTGAGTTAGAATATTAATTTTAACCCGTAAATCATCCAACAATTACCCTACTGTTGCACCCCCTGGAGCTAGAATAGTATTTTCTACCCCTACACCATCCAGCATTTACCCCACTGTTGCACCACCTGGAGATAGAATAGCATTTTTTACCCCTATACTATCCAATACTTACCTTAAATTCACTGTATCGGTATGCGTTGTAAATGTAGTATACAATGTAATGGAATGGGTTGAAAGATACTTTTTTTAAATGCGATGTAGTGGCATGGTATGTAATGGAATGCGTGGTAGTGGATGTTGCAATGTAAAAACTGCGTTGTAAGTGCATGCGTTGTAAATGTAAGTGTTGTAACGTCATACATTCACGCTTGAGTAGCACATCAGTCCTTATTCCTGCCAGACTATCCACAGGTGAAGAAATATACTGAGTTGGTGATGTCAGAAGTCCAGTTCTTATACCCAGTGGTGTCTTTGAAGTAGTCAAGTGTTGCCTTCCTCCTATATCTTTTCTGACCTGTTCTTGGCTGTTTTATGGCTCTGGGCACCTTACCACTTCTGATCAGTGCTAAAGTGCATATGCTCTCTATTGTAAATTGATGTATGGATTAGTAACTCCATGTTTGGTGTATTTGGTTTACTTGTCAGACCCTAGTACAGTGTACTGCATGTGCGCAGGGCTTGTAAATCAAAGGCTGCTGGTAGGCTTGCAGCAATGATTGTGCCACCCACCGGAGCAGCTTGTAAAGTGTGTCTCAAGCCTGCCATTGCAGAACCTGTGTTCAGTCTGGCACTGCCATGTTGACTTGGCAAATGCACCAACTTGCCAGTCCCTGAACCTTCTCTTTTCCATATATCAGTCACTCCTAATGTGGTCCCTAGAAGAGGGTGCAATGTTTGTAAAAGGTAGGACATGCCCTGATGTGTGTGGCATGTCCTGGTAGTGAGTTACATTCAATTTCGTTTTTCATTATAGCAAGGCTACCTGTTCAATCAATCAATCAATCAGGGAATTTCTAGAGCTTGCTACTCACCCGTAAGGGTCTCAAGGCCCTGGGGGGTGGTCGTTACTGCTCAAACAGCCAGGTCTTGAGTTGCTTCCTGAAGGCGAGATGGTCCTGTGTCAGCCGGAGGTGGGTGGGGAGGGAGTTCCATGTCTTGGATGCCAGGTAGGAGAAGGATCTTCCTCCGGCGGTGGCTTTGCGGGTGCGTGTTCCCCATTGGCCAGAATGGGCAGTTTGAATATAACATTTTATAATCTTAACTGACTCAGGGAACTAGTTAGAAATTTTAGGTAAGTGTGCCTGAACTCAGAATGATAAAATACATCTTTTAGTGAAGTTGGTTTAAACATTCTGTGTTTGAAAATACCACTTTTAGAAAGTAGGTCTTTTCTTGCCTAACTATCCAAGCCTGCCTTTGCTAGGTTCTGTGTTCCTTGTCTGGAGTTTGAGTGACGGGGGCTGGGGGATTCCAGGAGACAGGGTGAGTCCGCACAAGGCTGAATAGAAACATCTGCATGTAGAGTGAGGGGAGGGAGCACCTGGGACCTGAATGAGGCTGTTCCTGCCTTTCACAATGCTGGCTCCACCTCCTGTTGGGCGTCTGATGTCCCTGGTCCACACTGTCAAAGGAAAAAAGGAGTCTTGTCAACAAAGTCCTCCAGGACTGACCAGAACTGGTTTGGACTAGGTACAGACACTCTGTGCCTTCAGAGAACAAAGAAAATAGGTGTAAAAAGGGGGGACCCAGACCCCAGAAACTAAGTTTACTTCTGGGAAACAAGAAGAACCTTTGCTGAGGAGAGTAACCAGAGAGAAACTGAAGGAGAAGACTATCCCTAAGTTGAGTGCTGTTCGGGGGATTGGCCTGCAGTGGTTGCCTGACTGCCAAAGAAAGGAGAAAAGAACTTTGTGCTACTTTCATCATTTTTTAGAAGATCTCCAAGGGCTTGAAGACTGAGTTGCCTCCTACTGAAGTCTCAGGGATAACAGACTTCACTAACCAGCTCCCCTGAATTCCCTTGCTGGGAATTTGAAGTGCCTGCTGTTGTGCTGGGCCTTCTGAGAGACTGCCTGTCTCTGGGAGCTGGAAGCGCGACTCAAGGAGAAGAAGCATGACACCGCCGCAGCCGCTGTCATTGCATCACTGATTATGGGTGCCCCCGGTGGCGTTGACACCATCGCATCACCAAAGCGCCTCACATCACCAGAGAAGTGTGTCGCCGCCGCAGCCGCTGTAGTCGCATCACTGAGTAAAGGTGCCGCCTCGGTCGCCGTCGCATCACCAAAGCGCCTCGCATCACTGGAAAAGAAAGTTGCTGTCGCAGCAGATACCATTGCATCACCAGAGAAGCATGTTGCAGGGCCTGTCATGGCTCAGAAGATTCACTGAGTAGCCACACGGCTGTCAGGCATGCACGCATCATTGTTACATCAAGAAGAAGATGCCATTTTGTTTCATTGCACCAGATCGTCATAGCATTGCGGCGCTGCTGGTTGCATCACCACAGAAGCGCAGTAAGAAGCCAAAGCATCACCTCTCCACGTGGAAAAGAACCAATGCTTCACCTCCCTTCCAGTAAGGACCGGATGCATCACCGTCCCCTATGCAGCAGTAGGGAACTGATGCATCACCTCCCCCGGAGAATGGAACCGTCGCATCACCTCCCCTCCAGTAAGGAACCGAAGCATCACTGTCCCCTACGCAGCAGTAGGGAACTGATGCATCACCTCCCATGGAGTAAGGAACCAGCGCATCCCCGTTCTTGCGTGTAAGGAACCAACGCATCACCTTCCCTGCAACTCTTTTGTTTGTATTGCGTTACGCATCCAAAGGTACATGCATCCTAAAGAGATCTGAGCTATTTCTACCATTCGAATGTACAGTATTGTGGATTTTTGTCATTCGTGCTCTTGTGTTAAGACTAAGTAAAAATACTTATTAATATAAACAACCTGTGTGGTGTCCATCTGTAGTATTATCACTGTATTACTGTATGAGTTCACAAATGCTTTACACACTACCTCTGAGATAATGATGCACTTTGAACACCTAAAACCTAACCGCTGGCAAACAGCGTCATCCATACACTGATACAGCACCGATCAAACACATAAAATTGGGACCAATAAGCCAAGTGAGATACAATAATTGGAAACAGGATATATGCATAACCAGCCACACAGAAAAGTTGGTCGGAAATTGTTGCCTCGTTATTTAATGCACTGACCACTGGAAGACAATCGGCACATTAAGGAAAACATAGCAGAAACTGGCCAGCCAACCTCAATGACTTTAAAGAATTCAAAGAGAGCAAAAAGAGATGTTGTCTGGCAGAACAATAGTATAGGAGAGAATAATGCTCAGAATCAGTTTTGAAAACTGCCAGAAGATTGCACAAAAACTGTGCAGCAGTTGAAACAAACCATCACAGATGATAAATGGAAACGCATTTATTCACTGCTTGCTCCCAGCAAGAGCAGGGAATTTTGGAGTCATGTCAATGTCTCAATAGTGGAAGCTATATACACAATGCCGTCCCACCAACGAATGGGCAGCCCATGCAACAAGGCTGTAAGAACTGGGGCCATCAGCTCTCCAGGGGGTAGCATGGCAAGAGCAGAAAGGCAGCCAGGGGCTTGCGTGTAAAGCAGCCACTTAACACACTCATCCAATGACACACAGTGGGCGCAATAATGGAGACCACACCAGTAGTTATATTTGCAAATCAAGTTCTTTTATATAGACTTTGGATCAAGAAAGTAATCCATTTAATTAATCAATAGTATTTCATTTAAGCATTTCATTAGGCAGTTGCAGTAAGACTTGTCATTAAAATAATAACCAGCTCATCTATGCAGTGAAACATTAAATAACATAGCCTGCCGCATCATACTCTTCAGCAGGCAAAGAGGGTACTTCCATAAACCTGGAGGATCCTACAAGAAGCGACTATAGCATTGCAGTAAAGTACCACATTAAACCTCCTGCGGATGCCTTCTAAACTGTACTTCATAGGAAGTGATAAAACATTCCATCAAGTACTTTCAGTACAACAGATAACTTCAAAGAACACAGCCACAAGCATTTCTTCTTGTGAATACTGATCGTTTTGTGACCCAGAATCAGATCCTCAGAATACCATTAGAATGAATCAATACACATCGCAGTCTGATCCCTTCAGGAGCTGTAGAAGCTCGCCCCTGTAAGAAATTCAGTACAATTAAGTAAATCACCCTTCCATTAATAGGCTTGTAAATAGGGTGTAACCATGAACATTTCAGGCTGGATACCTGCATGCAAAACAATATAGGGGGGAAAGTGTCTATCCCCAGACCTCCTAGTTCTCGAGGCACATAAAGGAGGGCCAACGGGGCCCAGTCTCAGTTCACCCCGGTGTAGGGGCAACCTCTGGCCTTACTCGGCCTACCGCCCTCCTCCCCGGGGGTTACCTTGTACTTTCGGCCCTCCGGGGCCCATGTGCAGTCACCAGTAAAGGGGAGGGGTGTTCAACCCTCCTAGGGCCTCACTGGGCCCGGCGCGGTGCAGGGGTGACTTCGGGGCACCAGCGCCGGGGCCGGATCAAGATCAGCGTGGGGGGCACAACCGGAGGGGGCTCTCTGGCTCCGCGGCCCTCCTCCGAGGTGAGATGCGGCTTCCCCAAGCGCCGGGCCTTGTCAGCGGGGCCCGGCGGTAAAAGCCAATGGTGATGCAGCATGGGCGGGGGCGGGGGCGCGGCCGATGACGCGGCGGCGCTCCCGCTCACGTGATGGGGCCCAGGCAGGCTTCAGGCCTAACGCGGCCCGACGATCTTGATGCGGTGGCCCTCTTCTGGCACCGGGGGCCGCCGAGGGGGGCTCAATGTCGGCGCTAGACACAACGCGGGGCAAGCGGCCACAGGACAGGCCAGCAGCGCCTCTGAGGCGTTGTATGGGCGGCGCTGATGCCGCGGGGCAACTCTCCTCAAGGTCCTCAAGGCGCCAAGGTACAGCGCAAGCGCCAGTCCCAGGAAGCGCTTGGGGCTACACAGCGCGGGTCATCCGGGGGGGCCCGAGGGACAATCTCGGACACAGCGCTGAGCAGTGGGGGTCAGAATAGAGCATTTTTCTCTCAGTCATTTAGCAGATTGGGTCTTTAGGACGGAAGGCGACCTCCAGCATCCTGAAAGGACAGACAGTCTCACCCACAGCGCTGACCAGGGGGGTTCAGTATGAAGCGTTTTTCACACCGTTCCACAGGGACAGCAGAGCAGTTCAGTCAGGGGTAGACCAGTGGGGCAAGGAGGGCCCACTGCAGGCAGGGGGTTTGCGCAGGGCAGCACAGTCCAGTACCTGGTCGATCCCCCAGCAGTCTCTGGTCAAAAGCAAGCAATCTTCTTGGCGCTTGGATGGTTCTGCGCCCTTGGGTGTTTGTTTCTTGAAGTTGCTGAGAGGGGGGGTGAGCTGAAGGCTTGAAGAGTTTTTCCTCAGTCACTGCAGATGGACCCTGGGGTTCCCTACCACTGGGCCAGATCAGGGGGCTAGCTTAGGACACCTCACCCAGCTTAAGAGGCAGCACCTAAATCCTGTCACTCCTAGTAGTATAGGTTCCTCACTAGGCCCTCCCGCCTAAAACTCCGCGTAGGATCCCCAGGGCAGTGATGCCCCAAATGACTAGAAAGTTTCCCTCCCTTTCCTTATATAGCGTCAGTTGGTATTTGGCAGTGGCAGTTGGTGTCACCTCCCCTGTTCTGGAAGGTTCCAGGAGCTTCCCTCATTCTAGCTATGGGCAGGCTGGCAGGCTGGTATGGCAACATTGTTTAAGGGTCCCAGCCAGCTCCTGGCTACTAGAGTGCGCCTATACAGACCACGCTGCAGTAGCAGGGGTCAGTGGCAGCCATGGTGGGAGAAGAGAACACCTGCACCCTGGCATTGATTAGCAATGGGAGGGTGCTCAGAGTCCTAAAGCCAACAAAAAGTAGGTGGAAAAAATGAGGCAAGGGCAAAAAAATACCACCCTAGGCTGACAGGTCTAACATTCGTCCCCCCCCAGCTGAAAGTGGGGAGAGCTACCCAACCTCTAGGGAGTTCTCGTCACTAAGGCGGGAAAACCGGGAGAGACCATCAGCATTGGCGCGGTCAGCTCCGGGCCGATGTTCCACCCTAAAGTCCATCCCCTCTAGGGAAATGGACCACCTTAGCAACTTAGGGTTTTCGCCTCTCATTTGCATGAGCCAGCGAAGGGGTCGGTGGTCGGTTTGAACTAGGAAGTGTGAGCCAAAAAGGTATGGCCTCAACTTCTTCAAAGCCCAGACCACAGCGAAGGCTTCTCGCTCAATGGTACTCCATCGCCGTTCCAGAGGGAGGAGTCTTCTGGAGATGGAGGCCACAGATTGGTCTTGGCCATCATCATTGAGTTGTGACAGCACGGTGCCTACGCCATGCTCTGAGGCATCTCTCTGCACGACAAATTCTTTTTGGAAGTCTGAAGTGGCCAGCACCGGAGCAGTGCACATCGCGCGCTTCAGTGTTTCAAATGCCTCCTGGCAAGCAGCCGTCCAGATGACCTTGCGTGGCTGCTTCTTGGACGTCAACTCGGTCAAGGGGGCCACGATGGTGCCATAACCCTTGACGAACCTGCGGTAATAGCCAGTGAGGCCCGAGGAAAGCTCGGACCTCTGTCTGAGTTTTGGGGGGCTCCCAGGCCATGATGGTCTCAATTTTGGCCTGGAGGGGTTGCACCTTACCTCCAACCACCAAGTGTCCCAGGTACATGACAGAGCCCTGTCCAATCTGGCACTTGCTAGCCTTGATGGTCAAGCCAGCATTGTGCAAAGCCTGTAGCACCTCCTGGAGATGCTGCAGATGGTCCTCCCAGGTGCTACTGAAGACAACTATGTCATCCAGGTACGCCGTTGAGAAGGACTCCAGGCCAGATAGCACCTGGTTCACCAACCGCTGGAAGGTGGCCGGAGCATTCTTAAGCCCAAAGGGCATCACTCAAAATTGGAAGTGACCCTCGGGGTGGAGAACGCTGTCTTCTCCTTCGCTCCATCGGCCATGGCAATCTGCCAGTACCCTGATGTCAAGTCGATGGTGCTGAGGTACTTGGCTGCTCCCAGCCGGTCAATCAGCTCATCTGCCCGTGGTATCGGATGAGCATCTGTCTTGGTGACAGAGTTCAATCCCAGATAGTCCACACAGAACCGAAGTTCTGGTGTGGTGCCCGGTGGAGCCGCTTTTGGTACCAGCAGAACCGGACTAGCCCACGGGCTGCTGGAGGGCTCGATCACTCCCAGCTCCAGCATCTTGGTCACCTCACCCTGGATGCTGTTCTTCACTTTATCGGACAGCCGGTAAGACTTGTTTTTCACTGGCGGGCTGTCCCCTTTGTCCACATCATGGGTACACAGATGGGTGATTCCGGGTGTGAGGGAGAACAACGAGGCGTGCTGCGCCAAGACCTGGCGGCAGTCCCTCTGTTGCTCTGGGGTCAAGGATGGGGAGGGGACAACTCCCTCCACTGAAACATCCTTTTCTTGAGCCGCTAGAAGGTCAGGAAGAGGCTCACTTTCCTCCTCCTCGCTCCCATCCGTCACCATGAGGAGAGCAATCTCTGATCGCTCGTGGTGAGGCTTCAGGCGGTTGACGTGGAGCACCCTATGGGGTTGACGGGGGGTCTTCAAGTCAGCTAGAGAGGTGGTCTGGCCTCGATGTTCCACAATCTCGTACGGACCAGTCCACCGGTTCTGGAGGGCACTAAGCTCCCCAGGCTCCATGACCCACACCTTCTGTCCAGCGTCCAACTCTACCGTCCGAGCGTTGCGGTCATACCACTCCTTCATGACGGCTTGGCCAGCCTCTAAGTTGTCTGAGGCTTCTTTCCACAGCTTGGCCATTTGGCTGCGGAATGCCAGCATGTAGCTGACAACATCACGGGGAAGCTTCTTCGAAGTCTTCTCCCACCCCTCTTTGACCAGACTGAGGGGTCCCCTAACTGGATGGCCATAGAGCAATTCGAAGGGGCTGAACCCGACTCCCTTTTGTGGTACCTCGCGGTATGAAAACAGCAGGCAAGGGAGGAGGATGTCCCATTTCCGCCTCAGGTCTTCTGGCAGACTCCGGATCATCCCCTTCAAGGTCTTGTTGAAGCGCTCTACGAGCCCGTTAGTCTGGGGGTGGTAAGGAGTGGAGAACCAATAGGTCACTCCGCACTCCTTCCACATGGCCTGCATGTAGGCCGACATGAAATTCATGCCTCTGTCCAACACCACGACCTCGGGGAATCCCACTCGGGTGAATATCCCCATCAGGGCCCGCGCCACCACAGGTGCAGTAACGGTCCTCAGAGGCATGGCCTCCGGGTACCGAGTGGCGTGGTCCACTAACACCAGGATGAACCGATGTCCCGCAGAGGTCAGAGGGTCCAACGGCCCAACAATGTCGAAAGGGGTCCCAACCACTGGGAGCGGTTCCAACGGGGCCTTCACTTTGGTCCCCGTCTTGCCACTGGCCTGGCAAGTCTTGCAGGTCCTGCAGTAGGTGTCAGAGGCAACCCTCATCCTAGGCCAATAAAAATGTGGGACTAGCCTTGCAAATGTCTTGTCCTGGCCCAGGTGTCCAGCTAAGGGTATCTCATGCGCCAGTTCCATCAAAAAGGCCCGGTAGCCCTGGGGGACCACTAAGGCCCTTGATGATCCATGCACCGGAACCCTTGGCTCACTGTACAGGAGGCCATCCTCCCAATACACGTGGTAACTGCCGGTCTCTTGGTTGACCGCTTGGGCTTCGGCCTGTCGCCGCATGCCTTCAAGTGTATGGCAATCTTTCTGCCCCCGACAGAAATCCTCCCGGGTTGGCCCTCCTTCCACCTGCCAGTCGGCAAGGGTCGGCAAGTCTCCCACGGGAACGACATCCACCTCCACGGACTCCGGGTTACCTCTGCGGGCTCCTCATACATCACACGGGGTGTGTCCACCACAACACTCTCCTCTGGACTGGCATTGGGTTGGGCCATTGTTTCAGGCTCCAACCCAGGTTGAGCTTCTTGCCGGGCAGCCATGGACCGCGTGACTACGCAAGTCCACCCTGGTAATCCCAGCATCTCAGTGTGGGCCTTAAACTCCACTTCCTTCTAGGCGGTATGTTTGAGGTCATTACCGAGCATACCGTCCACAGGCAAGGCAGGACTAATCGCAACTCTCAAGGGACCTGACACTCCTCCCCACTCAAAGGGAACTTGAGCCCCCGGATAGTAGCTCATACTAGTAGCTCATACTGCCGTCAGCCAACACGGCCGGATGGTACACATCAGGAACAACCTGCTCAGGGGACACCAGCCGCCTCACTACGGTGGTCATGCTGGCTCCTGTGTCCCTCAGAGCGTCCACCTCCTCCCCATTGACCTTCACCCTCTGCTGGTACTTAGCAGTATTCGATGGTAAGGGCATCACTGGGACCATCTCTCTATCCCCAAGTGAAACCAGGGTCAGGCCTGTCCACTTCCCTTCCCTATCTAGGGGCAGCTCCAACCCAAGCGCTACACTAGCCACCCCGGGACTCTTGCCACCAGTGGGGGCGGGGGGTCGTTTGCGACACTGGGCATCTCCCTTGTAGTGTCCGACCTCTCCTCATTCATAGCACTGGACCACTTTTGGCTGCTGACTCTTGTAAGGGTAAGTGGGTTTTGGGGAACGATTCTGAGGTGGGGTACCTACTCCTTTCTAAGCATGGGCGAATTTTGCGAATTTGCGATCCGCGAATTTGCGGATTTGAGAATTCGCTAAATTTCGCGAATTTGTGCGAATTTGCGGATTTTTGTTTTTGCGTGTTCGCGAGGTTTTGTGCGGGTTCGCGGGGATTTTTGCGTCTTCGCGAGCCGATTGCATAGCGAAGTTACCCATGCAGTCGTTTATGGGAGAGGGAGAGAGAGATAGATAGATAGATAGATAGATAGATAGATAGATAGATAGATAGATAGATAGATAGATAGATAGATAGATAGAGAGAGAGAGAAAGAGAGGGAAAGAGAGAGAGAGAGAGAGAGAACGAGAGAAAGAAAGAGAGGCCGCATCTCTGAAGGGCCAGATTCCTGAGTTGCCCCTACAGAACATTCATATTTATCAAAATGCATATGAAAATTGTGCTGTAAAGGTCTCTTTTAGTTTAACCCCTCCTGACAACTCAAAATGGGTGTATTTGCCATCCTCTCCCTTCTTCCTGTTTTTTATATCTGTAAGTGCTTCCTGATGAGGTTTAATTCCTTGGACAGGTGCCTCGTTGCCTTCTTGTAACTATTCTCTGACCCTGCTTCAAGGGTCAGAGCAGGGTCAGAGAATAGTTGCAAGTAGGCAACGAGGCGCCAGGAAGCAATTAGCAGCAGGTGTCCAAGTTGAATTTAATTTGTTTGTAACCCTTTTGTAAAAGGTTACAAAGAAATTAAATTCAACTTTTGCACCTGCTGCTGTAACCCTTGCTTGGCTGAAAATCCGTCCCCGCTGATTCGCGGATTTTACCGCGATTTCGCGAGATTCGCGGATCGTGAAATCGCGGAAAATCCGCAAATTCGCCCGCGAAACGGATTTTACGCCCACCCTTACTCCTTTCCCAAACTGTCTAGTTTGTGGGCCTCGTGAGAACTCCGGTCTTTTATCTCCACCCTCTTTCCTCTGAGGGGCGCCCTGTCCGCCTTTCGGGCCATCTCCCCCGGGGCCCTTGTGAGACACCCGGGTGCTAACCCAAGTATCCACCTCCTTCACAAGCTCACGGGGAACAGTAAGCTTGCGGTCCACCAGATGTTGGCGTAACTCCTGAAAACACTTATCCAAGAGGTGCTCTCTCAAAAAAAGGTTATACAGACCCTCAAAATCATGCACCTCGCTGCCACGCACCCAACCATCCAGAGCCTTAAGGGCATACTCAAAAATCCACCCAATTCTGTGTGGACAGCTTATGGCTGCCACAAAACCTCTGGCGATATGTTTGATAATGGCCTCCTTCATGGGGGTATACCTAAACTGGTCTGCCTTCTCCAAATACAGGAGGGTGTCCCTGATGTCAGGAGGTATATACCGGTACAAACCACTTCCCCAATGTTTCTCAGGCACCCCATGGGCAGTCAAAGCCACTTCATTCGCCTCCAACCACCTGGCAAAGTCATCCCCCTTGGTGTAGCTCGCTATCACCTCCTTGGGTAACCAGAACCCGGCTCCTGCCGAGCCCCTGGTACACTGCCACCATTAGGACTTCCTGGCACACCTATCTGTAATGCTCTCAGCTCCATTTCTTTGAGCTGAAGCTCGTGCACCAGCTTCCTTTCCTCCATAGCAAACTGCTTATCTTCTCTCTCTCTCTCTCTCCCTTTCGTGCTCCAGCTTGGCAAGCTCCCACCTTAATCGCCTCTCCTCCTTCCTGTGCTCATACTCCTGCGACGATGCACTCCCTCTAGATACACTACTCCCCGCCCCGGAACGTCTTCCTGGCAATACATTGTCTGACATGTCAATGTTGAGTAGGCCTGGGTCTTCGTGAGTGTCCGCCTCCCCGTGTGTGACCTGTTCCTCATCCTCTTCCTCCTCTTCTGGGTGGGCCCTTACCCATGCCCTCAAGGTGGCACGGAGCTCTTCTTTAACAGCTCTCATCCCCACAGGCACCCCATCCCCTGACAAAACTCCCTTAACTGCACTACAGTGTACCTATCAAGGTCAGCCAGCTGGAACTCCATTTTGTCAGGTGGGGACCCAGACAACCTGAAAGAAAAATTCTAGGGTCAATGCTGGGTCAACACCGGTTCCTACACACTTTGCAGACTTAGACAGTGGTGGACAATTAGGTTTGCTTGCAGCACCACAGGTGTCCAATTAATTGCTGCACACTCTGTCCAACTGGAGGGTGTTATGGAGCTACAGGTCCTGGATCCCACCGCTCGCCAGCAATGTAAGAACTGGGGCCACCAGCTCTCAAAGGGGGTAGCATGGCTCAAGCAGAAAGGCAGCCAGGGGCTTGCGTGTAAAGCAGCCACTTAACACACTCATCCAATGACACACAGTGGGCGCAATAATGGAGACCACACCAGTAGTTATATTTGCAAATCAAGTTCTTTTATATAGACTTTTGGATCGTGCAAGTAATGCATTTAACTAATCATTAGTATTTCATTTAAGCATTTCATTAGGCAGTTTCAGTAAGACTTGTCATTAAAATATGAACCAGCTCATCTATGCAGTGAAACATTAAATAACATAGCCTGCCGCATCATACTCTTCAGCAGGCAAAGAGGGTACTTCCATAAACCTGGAGGATCCTACAAGAAGCGACTATAGCATTGCATTAAAGTACCACATTAAACCTCCTGCGGATGCCTTCTAAACTGTACTTCATAGGAAGTGATAAAACATTCCATCAAGTACTTTCAGTACAACAGATAACTTTAAAGAACACAGCCACAAGCATTTCTTCTTGTGAATACTGATTGTTTTGTGACCCAGAATCAGATCCTCAGAATACCATTAGAATGAATCAATACACATCACAGTCTGATCCCTTCAGGAGCTGTAGAAGCCCGCCCCTGTAAGAAATTCAGTACAATGAAGTAAATCACCCTTCCATTAATAGGCTTGTAAATAGGGTGTAACCATGAACATTTCAGGCTGTATACCTGCATGCAAAACAATATAGGGGGGAAAGAGTCTATCCCCCGACCTCCTAGTTCACGAGGCACATAAAGGGGGGCCAACGGGGCCCAGTCTCAGTTCACCCCGAGGGAGGGGCGGCCTCTGGCATTACTCGGCCTACCGCCCTCCTCCCCGGGGGTTACCTTGTACGTTCGGCCCTCCGGGGCCCTTGCGCAGTCACCGGTAAAGGGGAGGGGTGTTCGACCCTCCTATGGCCTCACTCAGCCCGGCGCGGTGCAGGGGTGACTTCGGGGCACCAGCGCCGGGGCCGGATCAAGATCAGCGTAGGGGACACAACCGGAGGGGGCTCTCTGGCTCCGCGGCCCTCCTCCGAGGTGAGACGCGGCTTCCTCAAGCGCCGGGCCTTGTCAGCGGGGCCCGGCGGTAACAGCCAATGGTGATGCAGCTTGGTCGGGGGCGCGGCCGATGACGCGGCAGCACTCCCGCTCACGTGACGGGGCCCAGGCAGGCTTCAGGCCTAACGCTGCCCAACGATCTCGATGCGGAGGCCCTCTTCTGGCACCGGGGGCCGGCAAGGGTGTCTCAATGTCGGCGCTAGACACAGCGCGGGGCAAGCGGCCACAGGACAGGCCTGCAGCGCCTCTGAGGCATTGTATGGGCGGCGCTGACGCTGCAGGGCAACTCTCCTCAAGGGCCTCACGGCACCAAGGTACAGCGCGAGCGCCAGTCCCGGGAAGCGCGTGGGGCTTCACAGTGCGGGTCACCCGGGGGAGGGCCCGAGGGACAATCTCGGACACAGCGCTGAGCAGTGGGGGTCAGAATAGAGCAATTCTAAGTCACTCAGCAGATTGGGTCTGTAGGAGGGAAGGCGACCTCCAGCCTCCTGACAGGACAGACAGTCTCTATATTCACAAAGACACTGGCTTTTATGTTTACAGGGAATACTTGCGCTCTGCTAAGTTTCTGACAACCTGTCTGGTTAGAAAAAACGTTGTTGGTGGTGCCACAGGAAAAGGGAAGCCCTCTGAACCCTTCACAAGGTATCGTGAACAACACCTAGAATTTATGCAAACAATTTCCTATGCACACAACATATCAATTTAGGTACAAAGTATTGTGAACATGCATCCATTTGGTTTAGTCCTAGAAATTAATATTTCACTTCTTCTTTTTGAGCAATTTTTTTCATTTATTGCTCAAGAGACCTTACGCCAGCCGACACGTGTTTCATCAGAGTACAGATTGCTCTGACTCTTCAGGGCTTTCTTGTAATGATGGCGTATGTTGTAATTCTACTTAACCGGTGATAATTCCAACCCGGTAAGGGTATCTTGAGCGTTCACTCGTTATAACTCTTCTTCCCTCGTATCTTTAAAGACAAGTGATTATCAAAGGAATGCCGTATCAAAGGGCGCATGGGCGGAATAGTAGTGATCACTATCATCCAATCGTCAGTTTTGTTTAAAACCGGTCCACTGTAAATGAGAAGATCTTCTAAGGCTGTGTTTACGTATCACAAAGAAGACCGAATGTCCCTGGACCTTTTGTTTTGCCCAGCCTCGAGTCCGGCGTCCTTTCCTCAGTGGTGTAGCATCGAATGCGGAAGAGGACAGACAGTCTCACCCACATCGCTGACCAGGGTGGTTCAGGATAAAGCATTTTTCACACCGTTCCACAGGGACAGCAGAGCAGTTCAGTCAGGGGGAGACCAGTGGGGCAAGGAGGGCCCACTGCAGGCAGAGGGGGTTGCGCAGGGCAGCACAGTCCAGTACCTGGTTGATCCCCCAGCAGTCTCTGGTCAAAGGCAAGCAATCTTCTGGGCGCTTGGATGGTTCTGCGCCATTGAGTGTTTGTTTCTTGAAGTTGCTGAGAGGGGGGGGTTGAGCTGAAGGCTTGAAGAGTTTTTCCTCAGTCACTGCAGATGGACCCTGGGGTTCCCTACCACTGGGCCAGATCAGGGGGCTAGCTTAGGACACCTCACCCAGCTTAAGAGTCAGCACCTATATCCTGTCACTCCTAGTAGTATAGGTTCCTCACTAGGCCCTCGCGCCTAAAACTCCTGCGTGGGTTCCCCAGGTCAGTGATGCCCCAACTGACTAGACAGTTTCCATCCCTTTCCTTATATAGCGTCAGTTGGCAGTTAGCAATGGCAGTTGGTGTCACCTCCCCTGTTCTGTAAGGTTCCAGGAGCTTCCCTCATTCTAGATATGGGCAGGCTGGCAGGCTGGTATGGCAACATTGTTTAAGGGTTCCAGCCAGCTCCTGGCTACTAGAGTGCGCCTATACAGACCACGCTGCAGTAGCAGGGGTCAGTGGCAGCCATGTTGGTGGAAGAGAGCACCTGCACCCTGGCATTGATTGGCAATGGGAGGGTGCCCAGAGTCCTAAAGAAAGCAAAAAGTAGGTGGAAAAAATGAGTCAAGGGCAAAAAAATACCACCCTAGGCTAACATGTCTAACAAAGGCTATATGTCGATCAAGACAAATCCGGGGCAAAAACCATCGAGGCTGAAGGCTATCACCCAGATGAGCATGATATTGAAGATCTCGTCACCACATCAAAAGAAGCATTGAACGTATTAAAGGGAATAAGGAAGGACGGGGGCTCCAGGGCCTAATGGGATACGACTAAGTGTCTTCAGACAGGATCGAGATTTTGAGGCCCCCCACATGCGTAGCCTATTCAATCACTGTCACAGCACCTCAGGAGTACCAGACTAGTTGAAAGGCTCTATCCTGCAACCCATCTACAAGAAAGGAGATGCTTCATAGCTGGAGAACTACAGACTATTTGCATTACTAGACGTTGACAGTAAGGCATTCACAAAAGTGCTTCTAATAGAGCTAGATGCATGGATAACAGATAACTAAATCATACCGCAATACCAGATAGGATTTCGGCCGAACTCATCAACAATCGACAATGCCATTGCATTATCATATCTTACAGATAAGGCCACAGGGTGTGCTACCCCACCTATACACCTGCTTTGTCGACTACAGAGCTTCTTTTGATAGTATTGATTTCAAACGTGCTAAGTGGGGCATACAGAGGAGACTCCTGGCAGCCATCCTGTCTCTTCACATCTGCACTTGGGTCTGCAATAAGCTCACACAGGCATATGCAACAGCCAAGATCTGCAAAAAATAAAGGGCTAACACAGGGCTGTGTGATTGCAGCAACATTGTTCAACTTATGTAATGCGGACCTGTGAGATGCTCTTTTAAAAACAAACATCTTCCTACCCAAATTAAGTCATTTTCGACTACTAATCATGCACTATGCGGATGACATTGTCAAAGTGGACCAAACCAGAATAGGCATGACAAGGGCACTGGAGACACTACATCTTTATAATATGGAAAACAAACTCCAAGCCAATGCAGCTAAAACTAAGGTACTGGTCTTTGGTCATAAACTCCCCAAAAACTTATTAGGCTGGTATCTTGGACCATTAAGAATCGTCACCGCAAACACGTATACCTACCTGGGAGTACAAATCTCAGATACCAGCAGAACATCACTACAGGCCAAACCACTGGAGCAAATGCAGGCAAGGTCACACACAATCTATGCAGATGACACCAGAAGCTTGTGATCCATTCAACGGAGTGCATACGATGAGTACTGCAAGCCAACCTAATTCCAACACTGAGCTATGGCCATCTTGCTTTTCCCAGCTTGTTCACCAACAAATTAGAGCATCTACACACCATGCTTTCAGAAAGGTGTTCAGGCTGCCAAATTTGACAAGGCGCACACTGATTCGATTAGAGTTTAATTTAACAGCAATGGACATAGAATGCAAAAAAGATATTAGTGACATAGTTATCATGTGATTAAGGCAAGCCCAGGTACTTTTAGGGAAGCACTCCAAATAGTCTTCACCGACAATACTAGCCGATGAGGAGGGTTGTCACTAAGTTCAAGATCCCCTCATCTGGTCTCATATCCCTACCTAGAACACCTAGAACTCCACTTGGAACTGATGTAGAAGTTGTTTCATCCCAGGGTTTGTGCTTAGCTCTAGCCCAGAAATACTAACTCAGCCACAGCGAACAGCCCAAACGGGTAGTGATCGATAACAACTCTGGGATTCACTATCACCCACTCCAAAATGCTTACTTACCCAAATCAGACCACTAGGAGTGGGAAATGTCTTGTCCCTGAGTCTCCCAAACACCCAACTCCACAACTGGTTAAATCTTCACAGTGTAGTGATCTGTTTTCCAAGTCACAGGCGATCAAGGTTTCTCACTAGCTGCCATCACAGGCTTATGTCTAAACTGCTGGAAGGTTGTATAGATAGATTCAGGGATATAATAATGGTGGGGCTAGCCCCCTTAGTGGCTCACCTTGGTGTGCTGGATGACAAAATAGAGGCCGTAAAACCTCACTTCTCCCAGCTTTAGGCAATAGACCTCTACTCACTACTGGGTCTATACACCAAACCCTAATACAGCTGCTAGATAGGTCGGTTATGGCCCAAAACATTTCCAGCTTGGCTGAAACCAAAACAGACCAGGGTCCTGAGGGTAAACTAGGGGGGTAAGCTCAAGGTGTCATCAGGTTGCAGCATATAGGTGTTAGGGAAAGGCTCAATCCACCTACTTTCTTAAGTAGAGCTTTGCTAAAGTACCCTCAATCGCCACCAGAATGCCCACCTTACTTGATAGCTCTTAGGAATGTTTAAGAAATGGCCGAATGCAAATGGAGATTACCAGGCACTGAAAAATAAAACTGCTCACTGGTTAAAAATGAATGTGAGATGGTCAAAGGATCTCACTCAGGAATCCATATCTGCAAGAATAGTTCCCTGGTTAGTATTACACCCTTGATATTGTCTTGGAGATTGCATGTTAGTACATTTCAAGACCCAATCACTAGTGGAACTGCCACTACCATTACTAAGCTTGATGACTCTTTCTTCAGCTAGCATTAAAGCATTGCTACTAGGGTACTTTTATGGACCACTTCCTGCCCCTTCTTCCAATAGGGATGCACCATGATTGGAAATCTATACCAACAAATCTGGCCAAACAATAGTCAATATAGCGACCCAAAACTGTTTAAACCCCTTTCACTATTGGATGCCTAGGCCTGAAGGTGTTAGAACCCGGGACTCAGGGGCATTGGAATTCCAGCAGGATGATCTTGAATGTGCCACTACTGTAAGTCTGGCTGAATCAAATCTCCCACTATTTCACTACAAACCAGATTACATGTGCACAAACAGAGATGTCAAGAGAATGATACTAGTCATACAGTAACAACTACATTTAGCTTGGAGGCAACAAGGAGGTCAAATGAAGGTCCCTAACTCTATTCCCTCCAACTAATCTATTTCAAACCCACATTGTGGAAAGGGGCGACCACTCGGTCCCCCCGAACGTATGGCAGAGTGCCTCGATCCCCCCGGGAAGCCATTTTGGGCGGGAGGCGCGTCTCGGCTGGTATGCCCGAAGCGGCGTAGCCGGGGCGCGCTCTTTCCCGCCCTAGAGTGGGCTGGCCTAGACACTGACGCGGCTGGCCACGCCCTCGGGGCAGGCAGGGGCGGGTTTACGCCCGCCCTGAAGACGGATAAAAAGGGACGCAAGACCGGAAGACATCCTCTTGTTCCTGTGCTCTGAAGCTGCACCTCCTCGCTGCACGTGAGCTCGAGACGGAACGAAGAGCCAATTTTGAGCGTTGTAATCTTTCTTTTGTCTTACAGATACTCTGTCGGAAAATGCCCAAGAAAGGCGGGAAGAGATTGACGACCGAACAGATGGTTCGGGTCCTCATGAAGGAGATGACCGAGCTGAAGAAGCGGGTGGCGGAGAGAGACGGGGAAGTGGGGCCGGAGCGTCCGTCGGCCGGAGCAGCTCCGGGAGAAAGAGCCAAGAGGCCAAGGAGGGGACCAGCTGGGGGAGACGCCCCGGTTCCCGGTACCCCGCTCGAAGCGCCAACCCCAGTACCAGTAGAGGGGAATCCGATTCCTGTGGTGGTCACCCCGGTGTCCAAAGAGGATATGCCGCCCGAGCTGGCAGCACAACTTGCAGCGTGGTTGGGCGACAGTAGCGAGGGCGCCACGGCTGCCGAGGCCCAGGCGCTGATGAAGCAATTGCGCGAGAAACGGGATGCAGCCAAGACGTCCTCGCCGACTGCAGTAGTTGACAAGCAACAAGGGACGATTGCGACCGCAGATGCAGCGTCCGGTGCAGGTAAGCGGCCATTGCCGATTGCGAGGGATGAGTCAGCACCCTCTCGTAGAGAAAGGTTGGGTCAACATGTGCCTTTGGCAATTAAGGAGAAGATTTGGGCGGGGGAATACGTGAACATCTTCTCGTTGCTTGTTGATCATTATGAGGTGGAGCATGTTAAGGGTCAGAAAGATCTTATGCATCCGAGTGTTTGGCGCGCAAAAATGGCCGCCTTTAAAGTAAATGAGACTATCGGCAATTGGGGCAATGCATGGGGAATTTTTACGTCAATCTTGGGGGAACGTAGGCCCGAGTTGCTTTCCGAGTTGCCGACCTATCAGTCAAGAATCATGGGGTACTCGACATCATACCAGGGTAACCATTGGTTCTGCTACGATAACCTTTTTAGAAAGGCAAAAGAGCATAATAAAAGCTTAACCTGGGATTGTTATGATTCTTTGACATGGGATAAAATGAAGGAGACAGGTATGTTGAAAATGCCATTGGTAGGAGGTAATGTTGGCGAGTCCTCCCGCCATTATGGGGGGACGCCCTTTCGGTCAGGTACGAGTACCGACGATTACTCGAGACCTGCCGGCAATACAGGAAAAAGGGGGTTCTGCTTTAATTTCAACAAAGGTAAATGTACCAGGCCCCAGGGGTCGTGTAAATTTAAACATGAATGTAGTGGGTGTGGGTCGTCCCATCCTGAGTCCACGTGCAGAGCCAAAACGGGTGATAACGGGGGGAGAGGAGGCGCCAAACAGGTCTAACGTAGTCCGAGGGGCGCCTTTACCCACCCCGATTGATACCTTGGCGATGATTCCCTGGCTCAGTGAATACCCGGATCGTACTTCTGCTGGGGTGCTGCGGAACGGATTTTCGTATGGTTTCCGCATCCCGGTAGGGGACTTTCAGGGTGTGGAGAAGTGTAAAAATCAACTTTCCGTCCTGCAGCATACGACCGTGGTTCAGGAAAAGATCCGGAAAGAGGTTACTCGAGGTCGGGTCGCCGGCCCATTTAGTGTACCCCCGGTACAGAATTTTGTGTGTTCTCCTTTAGGGGTGGTCCCCAAGAAGGACCCGGGTGAGTTTCGACTGATTCATAATTTGTCAGCTCCACGTGGTCTTTCTGTAAACGATGCAATAGACCCAGAAGTGTGTTCGGTGCGGTACGCATCCTTCGATGAGGCCGTAGCCATTTTGAATCGCCTGGGGCCCGGGGCGCTGATGGCGAAGTCAGATATCGAGTCAGCGTTCCGGTTGCTCCCGGTATACCCGGACGATCAGCGTCTCCTAGGTTTTATGTTTCAGGGTTGTTATTACATGGATAAGTGTATGCCGATGGGGTGCTCTATATCTTGTGCCTATTTCGAGAAATTCAGTAGTTTTCTACAATGGGTCTTCACAAAGAAGACGGGTTTCCAACATGTAATGCATTACCTTGATGATTTTCTGTTCCTTGGGGCAGCCGGGGACCTCGAATGTGGCCGGGCCTTGGCCGAATTTTGTGTATTGATGAAGCAGTTCGGTGTGCCATTGGCACCAGGTAAGACGGTGGGTCCTGCGACTTGCCTCGAGTTTCTGGGGATCGAGTTAGACTCCAGAGAAGGTTGTTTTCGTTTGCCAATTGACAAAGTGTGGAAGTTCAGGGCAGCCCTGCAAGTGTGTCTAAATGGATCTAAAGTTACGCTGCATCAATTACAGCAGTTGGTGGGACAGTTGAATTTTGCCCTGAGAGTTATACCGATGGCCCGCCCCTTTTCTCGTTCAATTGCCCAAGCTATGGTCAGCCTAAAGGAGGGCCATCATCGCACGAGACTATCGGCTGAGGTCCGCCAGGACGTGCGTATTTGGTTAGCATTTCTGGCGGACTTTAATGGTCGAGTCATCTGGAACAAACCAGCCGTATCCTCTGAAGAGCTGGGGCTATGGACAGATTCGGCTGGTAGCATAGGTTTTGGTGCCATCTTCGGCACAAAATGGTCGGCACAAAGGTGGCCGACATGGTGGCATGACAATGGTCTGACAAGTAATATTGCTTTCCTGGAACTTTTTCCCATTTTGGTGGCCCTGAGAACCTGGCCAGAAGGGTTCAAAGATCACTCCGTGATATTTTGGTCTGACAATATGACCGTGGTCGAGTGCATCAATAGTCAGGCAGCACGATGTAAACTGATTTTAAGACTGCTCAAAGAAATTGTTTTACTGTGTATGCAACTGAATGTGCTGTTCAGAGCAAAACATGTCCCAGGGGTACTGAATCGGGCGGCTGATGCACTGTCTCGTTTTCATATGCAGGCTTTCTCGGGTTTCCTTCCCTCAGCGGACCCTTCCCCGAAGCTCTCTGGTCTCTCGGTGCCCCGAACTTCGTCACCTCGTGGGAGAGAGTCTAGCACCACGGACGAGGAAAGCATATGAAGGGGCGTTTAGGTCCTATTTAGCCTTTTTGGGGACTGATAGAGAGAGGCTTTGGGGCCACGAGGAATGGGTAGTGAATTTTCTGATGTCCTTACGTAGGGCTGGGAAATCTGTGGCTTCGGCCCAGAGGCATCGTGCTGCTATTTCCTTTGTTGCCAGGGCTCATAGTATCCAGGACCCGACAGCGTCTTTCGTTGTACAGAAAGCGCTGCGTGGGTGGCAACGCCTTGAGGGCCGCAGAGTAGATGAGAGGCGCCCGATAGGTTTGGATAGGTTGGCCCAGTTGTTGGCTACACTCCCTGCCACATGTTCATCTCAGTTTGAGGCGGTGTTGTTCCGAGCCGCTTTTACGCTAGCATTTCACGGGGCAATGCGAGTAAGCGAACTGGTGGCAAGGAACAAACAGGATGTGGCGGGGGGTTTGTGCCAAGAACACGTTCAGATCAGAGGAGAGGCAATGACGGTCTCCTTTGTCAGGTCCAAGACCGATCAAGACGGGATGGGTGACTGCATAATCATACGCAGGATTCCCGGGTCCTCCATGTGCCCGGTAAAGTGTTTAGAAGATTACCTAGCACGAAGGGTGGCATTATGGGGGGGGACCTTGTTGAGACACGCGGACGCCACCCCACTGACGAAGTTTCAGTTTCAGCGGGTGCTTGCGATGTCAATTGCCGCTGCGGGCTTGAACCCGGGCAAGTTTGGGACCCATTCCTTTCGGATAGGGGCTGCTACGGAAGCTACAGCCAGGGGTCTTAATGTTGAACAAGTGAAACGAGTGGGTCGTTGGTCCTCCAATTGTTATAAGAGGTATGTGCGGTTGCACATGTTGTAAAGCTGTAATGACGTACTCACACCTCTTGTTTTTGTTTGGTTTTCAGTTGCGCAAGCCTACGAGGCGGGGCGGACTATGCAGTCGACCCAACACCGGGCCAGCGGTCAGACATCACCGGCTGTGAAAAAGGAGGTGTGGGTCGTGGGCCACTCATACGTGAGGCGTGCCGCGGACGTATTCAAAGCAGGTGACATGATTCACGTAGCTGGGGAATACGGGTACAGGGTGTCCTTCTACGGAAGAGGCGGTCTCTGTATTGACCAGTTTCAAGCATATTTTGAGGATTTGTTAGGGCGGACGAGGTCACCGCCGTCTATAGTCATAGTGCATTTAGGGGGCAATGATTTGGTCACCACCGGTAGACGACTTCTCCTGGAGGCAATGCTTTCCACTGTAAGTTGGTTGGCGAGGAGAGTTCCGGGGTGCACAATTGCGTGGTCCCATATGATCCCACGAAAGGTGTGGCGGGGGGCTATTTCTATTCCTGCTTTGAATCAGTCTGTTAGAAAGCTTAATAACAAAGTGAGTAGGTTGTTCCGTTCCGGGACATTGCATTCTATTTCGCATGGCTGTATTAATGATGACAGTATGTATTCAGGGGATGGTGTGCATTTGTCTCGGGTGGGGAATGAGTTACTCATAGGAGACTTCTTAGCATGGTTAAAAAACGTTAAAGCATGACCTTTAGGTAGGAGCTTTGTGGGGGGTCCGGATAGCCGGTCAACTATCCGGACCTGTGGCGGTAAGGTCATGATCGGTGAGCAGTAATTGGAAGATCCCTATGAGTGGGCGTCACCCAACACGGATGGGAGCGCTCGGGAGAGGTGGCCTTTGGCCCCTCAACGGGGAGGCGGTCCTGTCTAAGGAGAGGCCGCCGGAAGGAAAGGAAAGGCGGTCAAGGCCCCTTCCTGTGTAGGAGGGGTTACAGCCCCCTCCTGGGGAATTTCCCGGGGCCAGTGACGTCTGCGACGGCAGATGTGGTAAGTTGTGTGGGGTTTGGGGGGAGGTCTACGCTACCTTCTAGATACTCACACGAGTCCTCGAACGACCTTTAAGTGGCGTCGAGTTTATTGGGGCCCCCGTCAAGTCAAGGGAAATTGGTAGTTGCACTTGGGGTACGCCTCAGTGCTGTCGCCCCTCCCAAGTGGGGGGGGTATTTCTGGTTAGGGATATTGACACCGGTTACGACCTTGCCGTTGGCCCTTAAACGTTAGGATGTACAATTTCATTATTTCAAGAAAATTTTTGTAGGTTGTTAGTTCGGCTAGGAGAACCTCTGTATTAGAGAATCTGTTAAGGTTAGCCAAACATCGCAATGTGGTTATGAAATTGTACATTAATATGAAACTGTTTAACGTTTAATTTTTTGTTTTAATAAATACGGCCGGGGAGGGTCACTCCCTCCCTCTTCCAAAAAACTTCAAGAACTGTTTCCGGTTTCCCTCCTTTGGGGATTGTGTTGAGAGGGGGTGGCGGGTATCTCAGCCATATGGAAAGGGGCGACCACTCGGTCCCCCCGAACGTATGGCAGTGCCTCGATCCCCCCGGGAAGCCATTTTGGGCGGGAGGCGCGTCTCGGCTGGTATGCCCGAAGCGGCGTAGCCGGGGCGCGCTCTTTCCCGCCCTAGAGTGGGCTGGCCTAGACACTGACGCGGCTGGCCACGCCCTCGGGGCAGGCAGGGGCGGGTTTACGCCCGCCCTGAAGACGGATAAAAAGGGACGCAAGACCGGAAGACATCCTCTTGTTCCTGTGCTCTGAAGCTGCACCTCCTCGCTGCACGTGAGCTCGAGACGGAACGAAGAGCCAATTTTGACCCACCCACCAACACCTGAGGACAGCCAGTTGTTTTAAGATAGATCGATAACTCTATTTTCGTTTACAGGTTGTGGTATTATCATGTTGATATTGAGTGTGTAATAAAGTTGGTCGATTTTATGTATGTTTGGTGATTAAAGATATTCGGTTTTTAGTGTCCGTTTATAAGCATGCTTATTCGGGTCATAGTGGCCAATGTATTGTGGTTTAGTTAGCATTGTCGTATTTATTTTGGTCGGGCGGTAAGGTCATGATCGGTGAGCAGTAATTGGAAGATCCCTATGAGTGGGCGTCACCCAACACGGATGGGAGCGCTCGGGAGAGGTGGCCTTTGGCCCCTCAACGGGGAGGCGGTCCTGTCTAAGGAGAGGCCGCCGGAAGGAAAGGAAAGGCGGTCAAGGCCCCTTCCTGTGTAGGAGGGGTTACAGCCCCCTCCTGGGGAATTTCCCGGGGCCAGTGACGTCTGCGACGGCAGATGTGGTAAGTTGTATGGGGTTTGGGGGGAGGTCTACGCTACCTTCTAGATACTCACACGAGTCCTCGAACGACCTTTAAGTGGCGTCGAGTTTATTGGGGCCCCCGTCAAGTCAAGGGAAATTGGTAGTTGCACTTGGGGTACGCCTCAGTGCTGTCGCCCCTCCCAAGTGGGGGGGGTATTTCTGGTTAGGGATCTTGACACCGGTTACGACCTTGCCGTTGGCCCTTAAACGTTAGGATGTACAATTTCATTATTTCAAGAAAATGTTTTGTAGGTTGTTAGTTCGGCTAGGAGAACCTCTGTATTAGAGAATCTGTTAAGGTTAGCCAAACATCGCAATGTGGTTATGAAATTGTACATTAATATGAAACTGTTTAACGTTTAATTTTTTGTTTTAATAAATACGGCCGGGGAGGGTCACTCCCTCCCTCTTCCAAAAAACTTCAAGAACTGTTTCCGGTTTCCCTCCTTTGGGGATTGTGTTGAGAGGGGGTGGCGGGTATCTCAGCCATATGGAACCATCTCTCCACTGGCCACAACCACACATCTATTGATGCAATTATATCCTTTCATGGCACATTACAGGTATCAAGTCTAAAGAAGCTGCACCGGTCTGGATGGAATATGTAGACCAATTTAATATATGCCTGTTTCAAGAGCCCTAGAGAATATAACCTTCGTATAAACCTGGATATGTCACCTATTTCATTAAAGTGTTGCTATCTGTTTGAGGTAGGGCATCAGGATATATTATAGTTTGAGTTAACATAAATATAAACCTACACATTGAGACTGTATGCATTGACTCCCAGGAAATTATTGGGTTAAAATTTGAATTGGATGTATTTGTTCAACATCTATTGTAGACCCAGAAGTAGGAGTGTGTAATCGACTACTTTGACCATTTTGTTCATTTGATTATTTGAAAGGACTTATTCATTATAGGTGGTGGTTTAAAACCTAAATACAGCAATGCTTTGATGGTGGAAGATGAGGATGAAAGCCAACTTTAGGTAAGGCCCAATAAAATCTAAAATTAATTACAACTTGATTAAGGCTGCTACATGGCATAAAATGGAGGATTTCAAGGTAGACGAAAGAGAGGAGATTGACCATCAACCCTTATGTCTTAACTTCTTTGGCTACCATTCTAATAATCATTACATCACTAAGGCACTCCAAATCTTTCCAATAATGAGAAACAATTGCAGGTTAAATAAGTGGCCTTCAATAGTGGGGAATGTGGGGACAATGATCAGAATAAGCGATCTATTTGTGAAGGTCTTGCCCCACTAAATGCCTTGAAAACCCCCAAGATCTCTATCTCTGATATCCTATCAAATTTGATACAAATCTTGACCCAGCTATCAAAAGGAAACCTCCTAATGACATGCATAGTGCAGACAGTAATCTCTGGTACACAAAAGATTATAAAATGGCAAACAGGGTGTTGATGAATGCGATCAAAAGTAAAAAGTCCCCTAAGTTTCATACAGCAAGAGACCTGTATAAAAAAGACACTAAAAAGGGAATGGGGCAACTGTGGGAAGCCAGCTGCTGTGACCCCGTAATAGCTGAAAGGTCCAGTGAAAAAAGTTCATTTTGATAAAGAATTTCCCATGGGAGCAGGTGTACTAACTTGATTATAGCAAACACAAGGAGATGATGGATGGAGCGCCATATACTGGAACCCTATCCCAAAAAATCTATAGCTCCTCCACCCTTCTTGAATTCCACAAGAAGCTGAAGACGTGTCAATTCAATTAGTCAGGTCCATAATGACAGTCTGTACTCAGGCCCGGCCTTACCACATGACTACACTCACCTCAGGACCGGGATACCCTCACGGATGACAAGCAGTACAGTTCAAATCGACCTTACATGTTTATCGCATTATCAATAATCTTTAAGGTAGTCCACCTGGTAATGGCATTGTAGAATACAAGTAGTTCAAGCAGACTTAAGCCTTGCTATGGGAAATATCTGAGCAATATCGTCATTGCTTCTCATTATGTCCTCTTTCCACATGCCAAGGAAACAAAGATTAGGTGCACAATATTTTAGAACACTGCATCCTTCAACGTTGAACTAACCAAAAACTAATAGATAGGATTTTCATCCTACTCAGTTATGGCTGATATTTGCCTTTCACCCACTCCATACTTCTATTGGAGTATTTTACTGGAAAAAGGGGTCTTTGTGAAAAGCACAACTGAATTACTATAGTATCTAGTGTTAAATTAGTGCCTTACCAAACGTTGGGCGCCAGGTAGTGTAGTTCCTATATTCCCAATAGGCTCTGCAAATTGGAATAATATACCCTATAGATATGACATAGGACTTAGGTCAGTATGTCTCTATCGAATATACTGAACTTAATTGTGAGTGCCAGCTAGTTCAGAGGTCACTAGAATTTTTCTCAAATACACAAGAAGGGATTAGATTCTGACAACCACACACACATGACAACTTTGTTTCCCCAGGACTGGAACAAATATCTTCAGAATTGTGGAAACAATAGATAACTATTATACTCAGTCAATCGTGCATGCTTCGTTTCTACAGAGTTGCAGAGAAAATAGAGAGACAGGCGTTTCAATAAAAGGGGTTTATTGAACCATCTTCTTTCTCATGCAAGAGAGGAGAACTGCTACCATTGTTAGATAGAATACAGAGTATAATGCGTACACTGTAAACAGTAGTATAAAATTAAACTGTAATAGCATTGTCTTGTGCTATGACATATAGACATACATACATAAATAACACAGGCTAAAATAATCAAATGGTGCATCTAAAACATGCCTACCCCAATGTACCCAACCGAGGTCTAGTATGAGGGAAGAAGTAAGTATTGTCTTTAGCATAGGTTTAGTTTTGCCAAGAATTGCCAAAGTTTTCTCTAGGTTCTAATCAGCTCCATACCTTAGAATGAAGGAGGTTAGTAACTCTGTCTCGGACTCAATTTCCCAACACCCCTCAAGGGGAGTCAGAAACATTTGAGCTGGATTCTCGTCAGGAGGATGACAGCTTCTGATCAGTGCGTCAGCTGGAGAGTTGTCTTCCTTCGGCACTTGCTGTAGTGAGCTGCATCGTGCAAGTAGATAGTCAAACTGCACCGAACCACACCGTACTTTGCCATAGCAAGTGAAGGTATATTTATACCTTGACGGTGTTTAGGAAAGCCAGCATTGATGTAAAGTCGGGCATATGAACGTCATGAATGAACCCCTAAGGAATAGATGTTCATTGTTAAATAAGCGCTGGGATGCTCCAGAGTGGCCATGCGCTATAGAAGAGCCTTTTAATAATAATAATAATAATAACTGAGTTCTTGGACAAAAATCAATATTCAAGCAAGGGGAACTCCCTAACGGCTTAAGAGTCTGGTTTTCCAAGAAATCGTTGTGACGTAGATGAGCGGATGGATGTAGCCATGCTTGTATTTGGGCTGAGTGGGCTATGCCTAAATATGGACTGGAATTTTATAGCTATGTAAGGGCAAATCAAATTGTACCTATATAAGGGTATGAATTGGGAAATTCAATCGGAATCTAACATCAAACACAACACCACGTCCTACCCCTTCTTCCAATAGGGATGCACCATGATTGGAAAACTTTACCAACAAATCTGGCCAAACAATAGTCAATATAGCGACCCATAACTTTTTAAACCCCTTTCAGTATTGGATTCCTAGGACTGAAGGTGTTAGAACCCGGTACTCGGGGTCTTTGGAATTCCAGCAGGATGATCATCAATGCCTTCTACTGTAAGTCTGGCTGAATCAAATCTCCAACTGTTTCACTACAAACCAGGTTACATGTGCACAGAGATGTAAAGAGAATTATCCTAGTAATATAGTAACAGCTACCTTTACCTTGGAGGCAACAATGGGGTCAAGGGAAGGTTCCCTAACTTTGTTCCCTCCAACTAATGTATTTCAAACCCATGTTGTGGAACCATTTCCCCACTGGCCAAATCCACATCGGTTGATGCAATTAAAATACGTTCGTGGAACATTATAGAAGCTGCACCGGACTGGATGGAATATATAGACCAGTTCAACATATGCCTCTTCCAAGAGCCCTAGGGAATATGACCTTTGTATAAACCTGGATATGTCACCTATTTCGTTAAAGCTTTGCTGTCTGTTTGTGATAGGGCATCGGGGGGTGTTATACTTTGAGGAAAAAGTTAAGCATTGACTCTCAGGAAATCACTAAGGCACTCCAAATCTTGCCAATAATGGGAAACAATTACAGGTCAAATAAGTGGCCTTCAATAGTGGGGAATGTTGGCACACTTACCAAAAAATGTGATCTATTTGTTTAGGTCTTGTCCCCAGTAAATTTCTCGAAAACCCCAGAGATCTCCATATCTGATATCCACTCAAATTTGGTAGCACTGCTAGAACAAATCTTGACCCATCCATCAAAAAGAAACCTCCTATTAACATGCATAGTGCAGATAGTAATCTCTGGTACCCAATGCATTATAGAATGGCAAAATGATGGATCCTGATAAATGCAATAAAAAGTGAAAAGTCTCCCAAGGTTTATACAGCAAGAGACCTGTATAAATAGACACTAAAAAGGGAACGGACAACCGTGGGAAGCCAGCTGATGTGACCCCAAAGTAGCTTAAAGGTCCAGTGAAAAAATGTCATTTTGATAAAGAATTTCCCATGGGAACAGGTGTTCTAACTTCATTATAGCGAACACAAGGAGATGATGGAAGGAGCGCCATGTCCAGGCACACTCTTGCGACACATCGATATCTCCTCCTCCCTTCTTGAATTCCACAAGAAGCTGAAGACGTGGCAATATAATTAGTCAGGACCATATGGTGGTCTGCATTCAGGCCCAGCATTACCGCACAACAACACTCACCTCAGCACCGGGATACCCTCACGGATGACAAGCAGCACAGTACAAATCTACCTTACATGTTTATCGCATTATCAATAATCTTTAAAGTAGTCCACGGGGTAATGGAATTGTAGAATAAACGGAGTTCAAGCAGACTTAAGCACTGCTATGAGAAATATCAGAGCAATATCTCCATTGCTTCTCATGATGTCCTCTTTCCAGATGTCATTCATTTAACAGCTTGTGTAGGAAGTGGTAAATGCCTGTAGAGTTAAAATGTGTGCATGCTGGTATACATTCATTATTCGAAAGCAACCCAGACCCATAGCACAAACACCCTAATAATATGAAGCAAGGGTGCATGCGTTGGTGCTAGGCTGAGCACAGTGAGCCAGTGTAGGGAGAGACATATTATGGAACAAATATTTGACAATATTAAGTATGTTACGTCTCTTCCTTTGAATCAATTTACACAGTTAAATGACTTGCTGCCCTCCATGTATAAAATGTGTTTTAGGTGCCTATTTTTGTACTATTCATCAAGAGACAACCCCACATGATGAGATAGCAATGTCTTTCACGTTATCAGGTATATTGATGTGTGGTCCACCACTGATATGAACATAGCAGTGCATAAAACAAACGCTGGCTTCACATTAGTAAATGGTATGCACACAAATTCATATACCATTTAACGCCCAATATGTATGTATTGATATTTGATGATTCTCAATGCTGGCAAGTCCATGTAAGTTCCAAGTATGTAGCTAACCTATAAGTTGCTAGTAGACGTGGACAACCATTACCACTATGTAATCTTTTAGGGCCTGATTCACAAAAGTAATCTGAGACAATATCCCAACGTTATGACTTTCAGTATTCACAAAGAGCATTTAGGAGTACTAAAGTTAGGATTCCTAACTTTAGTACTCCAAAATGCTTTTTGTGAATAGCAAAAATTGTTAAGTTAGGATTTTGTCTCAGATTACTTTTGTGAATTGAGGCTTTTGTGTTTATGAAACTCTAAAACAAATGTAGATTAGTATAATCAATATATAAACTTGTAAAATGTCTTTTGTACAGCTGTTATGAATGTGGATGAAAGGAATGTGTCTGCTTCCTGCAAAGCATGATATGGAAGTCTTAAGAATGTGGCAAGAGGGTTTAGAAAGATCACATGGGCAACATTTGCATTCAGTATATGTATTTTTTCATTTATTTTACAGGGATTGGTTATTGATGTTTAAGATATAGATAAGTAGTAATACGTGTCAGTACAGATAGAGGTATTAAAATAAGTAGATAGGTTTTAGATAGTCATAGTCAGGATTTTAGTAATGTGATATGATCTTTTTATTATTTTTGATTTTTTTACCTTGAGTGCTTGATGAGTTATGGTGCAACCTACACTATACCCATATCATTAGATTATCATGTTTATCAAAACAAATGATTTAGCAGTTCTATATTAATTTATTTATCTATTTATTTGAAAAGTTTTATAGAGAGCGAACAAGACCCCAAAGGGGTATCAGAGCAATGTACATCGTTGTCATCAGCAATTATACAGAACATAAAGAAGGTGAGTGATTTAACAAACTGATGGTAAACATTCACGATTAAGGAGTAGGGTGTATCAGCGCTGCCCTAGAGCGTTTCGTGTAAAGCATCATACACATAGAACATCCCGGAATAGCAAAAATCAGCAGTTGATGCAGTTAAAGGGGCTATCGAGGACGAGAACAAAAAGCGGAGAATAACATATCATACAACATCAGTGAAAATATTTCACGTTTTAGGTTATTAACAGAACATAGGTGTATGATCAGTGCATTAGCGTTAGTTCATTAGTAGTATTTTGACTAGTTTTTTAAAGGAGGTAGTGGAAGGATTTGATCTGATTTTGGTTGGCAAGTATTTCCAGATTCTAGGAGCAAGACCGGTGAATATACCATTGTGCAATCTTTTTTTTTTTAATCTTGGAGATTTCAAGAGACGGGTGGACATACTTCTGAGATTCCGGTTGGAGCCCGATAGCTCACATTTGTTTGCTAGATAGTGTGGGGTATTGTGGTGTATGGCTTTATGAGTCAGACAAGCTATCTTGAGTTGGATTCTACCTTCAATAGATAACATGTTTAACTGCACAAGGTCCAGTGAAATGTGATCAAATTTCCTAGAACCCGTTCAAAGACTGGCCAATGCATTCAGGGTAGCTCTGAGTGGGGCCAGGCTGGCTATAGGAAGTCCTGCAAAGGTTACCAACCCAGATTCCTATCTTGGGGTACTCAGGTATAGAACCGCCGACCTGAGATCTTTGGGGGGAAGGAATGGTTTCATTTTCTTTAGTGTGTTGAGTTGGAAATGTTCTCTCCTAATAGTAGCAATGATGTGTGTCAGCCTGTTTAGATATTTATCCAAGCAGATATCTAAAGATTTGTCAGAGTCTACAAGGTGAGGCATACAGTTCAGAGCAGTTAGGTGTTTAATCCAGTCGATGGTAGGAGCTGAGAGATTAGGAGGGGTGATCAAAGGAAATTTTGTTATGAGAGTATTTGATAGTAGATGGTTCTGAGCAAGCCATTGTTGAATTTGGGCTAGTGTGGCATTTAAAGCTGTTATGTCATATTGCGAGGAGATCTTCAGGTACATTTGTGTGTCATCTGCATACATGTGGTATTGGATGTTGGCTCTGTTCAGAATGATCGCAATAATAGGATGAAGAGAGTGGGCAAGAGCGCAGATCCTTGGGGGACTCCAACCAGGGCAGGGGTGCGGGATGCCAGGGTATAATAAACTTTGATTCTTTGCTGGGGTTGTTAAGGAAGGAGACAAATCAATTTAGGACCAGGCCAGAAAATCCCATCCTATGTTGTAGGAGATCAATCAGGTTTTTGTGTTTGATGGAATGGAAGGCTTAGGACAGAACTAAAAGGATCAGGAGACAAGGGACATTTTTGTCAAGAGCTCTCACGGCATCATCCACAATGTGAGTTAGTGCCGTTTCAGTGCTGTGCCCTGCTCTGAATCCTGACTGATGAGGATCCAGGAGTTGATATTTTTCAATTTGTTTCCAGAGCTGCGAGTGAACACATTGCAAGCAATTTTGCGAGAGTCATGTACCTGGTAATAGGTCAGCAGTTGTTTGGATCTGATATGTCAGGTTTGTGCTTCTTAGAAATGGGAGTAACTTGCACAACTTTTAGGTAGTCCTGAATTTTTCCCTGTGAGAGGGATTCATGAATGATCCTGGACCAGAGAGGTAGAACGGCTGAGATGAAATCTTTACATAGCTCGGCAGGTAGATGATCACCAAAGTAGTTGGAGGGTTTGATGGATGTCATGTTGCTACATATCTCAGTGCAGTCTGGTAGGAGAGACCTGCTCCAAGAGGCATTGTTTTTGAGTCCCAGAGGGCATTGTCATGGATTCTGCCGCCTCCCCTAATCCTGCGGGTTGACTCTTGGATAGCAGAGTTGGGGTGCTGGGTAATAGCTCCAGCTCTATTTTCATTGTTTTTTCAGCGAAGGGAGCTGTAAAATCATCACCAATAGGGAGCAGGAATAATGGAGTAGAGCTTTGGTTAGAAGATTGGTTATCTGTTATGTTGCTGCTCAACATGATGTTTACATATGGATGAACTCACTCTGACATTGGACACATTTCCATACATATTATTGGTGTAGGGTAAGATAGTGTTAGAGTTATGATTTACATTTATATTTAGTAAGATGCATTAGTTAGTGGGGGCGATGTTAAGATTGTACAATATATGTGTAGGAATATATGTATAAATTAATTGATGTTTACCATTCAGTAAGTGCATGTGTTGTATTTGGGGATTGATGTTTGAGATATGTTGTGTTAGATATAGATACGTACATTTGACACATGCCCAGGCGGAAGTTACCCGGATGCAGCGCGTGCAGAATGCGGCGGCCAGGGCCCTGGTGGGTCTTCCTAGATTCTGTTCAGTGAAGGAAACTATCTGGAAACTCCATTGGCTGCCCATGGCTCAAAGGATTGAGTTTAAGACTCTATGTATTTCCTTCAAGATTCTTAAACTGTCTTCTCCCCAGATCCTAGAACACCTTCTCATTCCCTATGTCCCCTCTCGCTCCTTGAGGTCATTGGGTCAAAATTTGGCTACATTTCCACGGTTCAAACGCTGCAGAGTGGGAGCTTTCTAAGCTCTGGAACTCTCTACCAGCTCACATCCGTGCCCTAGATGACCTGCTTATGTTCAGGAGGGCTATTAAAACCTACCTTTTCCCTCCTGGACCTTAATGGACTACTCCACTGCTACTTCTCTTATCTTTGTTATGTATGCTATGTTCTTTCTGCCAGTCAAAGCGCCGGGACGCCCCTTAGCTGGGGCACCTGTGTGCTATACAAGTTATGATAACATAACATAACATAACATGTAGACTGTTATATATCTCAGTCTCAGGGTAATATGCTACAATGTGTGAATGTTAAAAGGGTACACATAGACTTACAATATAGACATGTTTAAATCTAAATTCTACTTCCGTTCTGCTGCCTCATTATATGATGTTCTTACTACATTTCCACATCAGTTTTCACAGTAAAACTGCTGGTTAATAGGTCTGCAAACTGGAGTATGAGGAGGGGCTTCCCTTTACTTTCAAACATCTCTCTCAAATGACAACTATGCATAGTAGGGCATGTGCAGAGACTCATCTCTTGCAAGCCCAGTGTATATAGCAGGGTGTGTCTTGGGGCTCCCCTTTACTTTCAGGACTCTCTCTTAGATGACAGGTGTTCATAATAGGATATGTGGAAAGAGTAAACTCTCCTTGAAACTTCTTTCATATGACTGGTGTGCATAGTAGTGAGTGGGGGGACTGCAATTTCCTCTCAGATCTCTTACTGAGGTGGCATATGTATGTAATAGTGAGAGGAGAGGGACAGCTCTCTACATCTAGACCTCTCTCTCAGATTAGAGGTATGTGTGGTACAGTATATGAAGAGAGACTGGCCTTTCTGTTGAGACCTCTCTCCCAGATGATAGGTATGCATACTAGGGTGTGTGAATGGACTTGCAATTCTTTACAGAGCTCTGTCTCAGATGACAGAAGTAAATGGTAGTGTGCAGAGAATAACGGTCTGCCCTTTCATACCACTCTCTCAGATGACAGGTGTGCATAGTAGTGCGTGGAAAGGGATTGGCCTCTCCTGTCAGACCTCTCACTCATATGACGGAAGTCCATTGTAGAGTGATTGAATGGCTTGGCTACTCTTTTCTGACCTCTCTCTCAGATGACAGGTGTGCATGGTAGGATGTGTGATGGACAGGCCATTCCTTTCAGACCCCTATCTCAAATGATGTGTGTGGGTAGAAGTGTGCAGACAATGACTAGGAAATCCTTCTAAACCTCTCTCAGTTGATGTTTGTACTATCAGACCTCTCTTGGGTGTGCATAGTAGGGTGCATTGCGAGAGACTGGCCTCGCTGCTGGCACCTCTCTCAGATCTCAGTGGAGAAGTGTGGCTCACCGGTTAGAGGTGGCAGACCCAGAAGCAGAGGTCGGCCCGGGACCAGGGTTCAATTCCTGACGTGGCAGGGTACGGAACCAATGTCAGCGGGCTCGATAAATCTCACCTCGGTGTCTCTCTAACCATGGGTCCCACGCTGCAACTCTGGGCAATAGCTTGCTTAATCTCCACAACGGCCCCCTCGCTGCTGGGGACGCCTGGCTTCACCTTGGGGATGCCCAATAGGGAACATCTCACGGGAAAGCAAGGACGGGTTCCCCAGCAGTACATAGCGCCAAGAAACCCTGCGGTGAACGTGCGCTCTACAAATTCATACTAACTAACTAACTAACATGACAGGTGTGTGAAGTAGTAGGTAGAGAGAGACTGTTCAGGTTGCTAACACCCCACTCTCGGATAAAAGGTGTGCATAGTAAAGTGGGGGAAGAGATTGTACTTTACTCACAACTTTTACCAAGCCAATGGGTATAAATGGTGGATACTGATTAACATCATATCCAGTAAGACTCCTTCCTAGTGTAATAACTGTATATACCAGAGTGTATTCAAACATCAGCCTATTCCTTCATGCTTTTCAACCTACCACAGGTGTCTTGCAAGATTGTAACTCCTTTTTCTCATCATCACAGTACTTATCTCTTACTCACTTACTCTCAAAACAAGGACCACAAAAAGCATTCCTAATAATAGAGTGTATTGAGAACTCATGTACTCATTTTTACCATTCACAATCCTGTACGAGTCCTGTGAGATTGTAAACATTAAATATATACATTTATTTGTTTTCAAATAGTTATCCATTAGACACCTCTTCTGTAAATCTATGGGGGAGGGAGCATAACATTCTGCTGGGTTGTTCTATAGCTTTTTTACTTAATTTTCTCAACAACTCTACTGTTTCACTTTTTCAATCTTTTTTTAAAGTAACAAAATATTTAATTCCCAAATGTTAATACAACATTTGGCCTCCGGGATTGTGCGGTGGGGCATTGGCCACAGGGACTGCCTATGACCATGCCATGCAGCCAACAACCGCATCTAGCCAATGCCATGCTGTTCATGGCCTTTGGCTGTGTGAAGTGGCTCTGTGGCCATCCCACTAAAGGAAGCAATGCACATTCGCCCTTGCCAGGCTGCTTTTGGTCACAAGGATCTCAACCCTTAGGTCCGAGCAACATATGGAAAAGGGAGCGAGCACTTAGCCCTTTGCCCTGGAAGATTTTAGCCCCAGCTACGCCACTCCCCAGAGCCCGGCTTCCGATGTGAAAGGAAGCAGGGCACACAGTGTATTCAATGCAACTCAATTGGTTTTGGACACATTCTCACATTTACCAACAGTGTTACACCTGGCAATGCACCAAAAGATACGCTTCCGCAGGGGAGACGTATCAGGAGAAATATATGTATTTATCCTCGTTACTTCCCATTTCTATGTGTGTATCAATTTGAGGAATAAGCCTCCCAGGATTGTTTTTGTGCATGAAGGTACCCTTTCCTGCATAGAAGCAATCCTGCTTGCATCACAGGCACCCTGGTGTAACGGTGACTGCAAAGGCACTAGGTAGCCAAAATGCCACCAATATGCCATTGTTTTGCCATTTCCCTATTACGTAGCCCTAAGTGGCAAAGGGGCACTTGCTCACTGTGCCCCTGGAATCAACCTACACCCAAATGACAAGACCCAATCTGGCAGAACCCCTTCATGGGATGTTCATGTTCCATTGCAAGGAGGGCCTGTCTTGACAATTTGACAATTTGACAATTTAGCACCCCTGTTATTTATTATCTACATAAATGGCCTGAGTAATTCCCTGAAGAGGGCCACCACAGATGTTCCCAAAATTAAAGGAGGTTTAATACCCTGTCTTTTGTATGCGGATGATGCTGTGCTCATGGGATTAACACCTAATGCCCTACGCGCACTAGTCAGGGATTTTTCTTATTATATGGGGCACTTGGATCTTAAGGTAAATTTTAACAAATCATTTATTATGTCCTGTGGGTCGGGCGCCAGACAACTAAATTCCATCACGGTAGGAGCTGATAAGTTGCTTCCAACTAAGACTTTTCCATATTTAGGTATGGTCTTTGCTGCGAACGGCCTGTGGAGTGGCCATAAATTCAATTCTCTCCCTTCCCAGACCGAGGAGAATTGGAGCAACTAAAGCAATCCTACAGATATACAGACTACAGTGCACTCCTGTGGCAACCTACGGCGCTGAAATCTGGGGGTTAGTAAAAACCCCTACACTACAAAGAGAAGAGAATCGGCTCTGTAGGGAACTGCTGGGGGCCCCCATTTCATCATCGGGGTACATTTGTCACTCAGAGTTGAATATACCGTATATCAGTGATTTGATTGCTGCAAGGCCTGCACTATTCTGGCTGGCCATTTGGGCTAATGATTATGCTAGTTTAACACAGGATATCCTGAGGGAGTGCCTAGCCTGCGATAAATGGAATAGGATCCCATGGCTTTGTGCTATACAGGAAAGTTTGTCTAGCATAGGCAGAGGCAATCTCTTTGATAACCCATCTCATATCAAGAGTACTGATAAAAAGGAAGTCCAAATTGAACTATATGCCACCTATAATGAAAAGAGACTGTCAGATGAGATGCGGAAACAAACTGTTGTGTCCTATACTAACAATGGCTTATTTATACAACAACTCCCATTGTATCTGATACTGCCAATGTGTAATTGGGAAAGATCCTTACTTTTTCGAATGAGAGACGGAACTATTAAGTTTTCACTCTGTTTCCCTTTGGGACATAGCACATTTGGAAATACTCTGTGTCCTTGCAATGGAGTTAGTAAACAAAATGACTTACACCTCTTTTTTAATTGCAAGTTTTATATGAAATATATCAAATGGTTTTTAGCCCCATATTTTAAAAAACATAGACCGCGCTCCTTGAATCAGTCCTATTTAATGCTCCTAAAATTAGAGGATGATGAACTTATATTCCACACAAGCACTTTCTAAAAGTTATTTTTAATGTACGTAAAACTATGGAATGCCCCTGATTTATCTGCACTTTCTATGACTGCTGACCTCTCTTGCACTTTATATATAATGAGAAATATGATACTTTGTAATTGTATTGATATGCGCTTTAATTACATCTATTGTAATTTCAAAAATGTTGAATTGTATTTTAATTGTGCTTTTATGGATTTGTTAAAATCCGAATAAAGATTTTGAATCGAATCGAATCAAGAATAATTTGCATATAGCTGGGAATGGACTGATCTGAGGTGGCATGGGAAGCAAAAGAGCAAAGGCGCAGAATATTACCCTGAGTGATTGCCAGTGGGTCGACTGATTGCAAAAACTCCTCTCATTGTCTTTTGTGTGCCTGCTGTGTCATTGTGGTGGAAGCAACCTTTTGGGAGAACTTGGTCCATTGCTCAGTCCCCACAGGTCCCATGCATGCCAGAATCTGCAGAGCATCACACACAGTGGTGTCCCGGAGCATAACAAAAACAAATACTTATCCCTGTATCCAGGGAGTGTTTCTACTATGGTGTGAGGTCAATATGTGTACCCACACCAGGTTTTACCTGGATGTGGGAAACAGAATAGGGACTCAGACAGTGTCCTCTAAGTTGGGTGGACTGTGTAAGGTGGTATCTGAAACAGCTACTATTACATTAGGTGATCAGAGGTTGCTTTCCATCAATATAGGGCTCGGTCAACAGAAAGCTGGTGGTCCTCCCAACACTGAATAGGGTAGGCAGGCAATCATTAGTCAAATATATTCAAATAAATTAGCATTATTTTTCTGAAGTATACAAGACAAAAAAATCCCTCACACAGAATAAATATTGTATTTATTATTATGTATTACTACTTATAAGTGATGTATAGACATAATTTAAATTAATTCAATTATATTTCAGTAAAACCTAATGTCACCTTAATAATCAAATGATAAAATGCTGTTAAAATGATTTATCATAAATGATATGTTTTTTAGATAATTTTTAACCATTAAACAAGATTATTTAAATGTAACTTTTATTTTAAGTAAATACATTTTGTTTAAAGTCACAACTATCATTATTGTTTATGGGACGCTATTCCGTTTCAGTGGTGGGCCATGTATGGTGCTGTACTTACTACTGTTCCTTTCTGGAAGTAGTAACTTTTCACTTATAAATGTGTCTATTCCCCTGTTTCAAGGGTTATGGTAAAGTAAGACTACATTTTTGAATAATTTTACAGTACGATTTTGTTAATACCCGAAAACAATAAATACACAACATTGTAGGAGTACGTTCTACTAGTAGTAAATTTACCTTTCTGAACAGTGCCAAAGTATCCCAATATGTCGGCTGAAGAGGGGAGTGATTTGCTTATGGACTGTGGAGGCTGGAATCAGTACGTACAAAATCAAAATAGGAATGGTGCCTCCCAGAATATTAATCAAAATTCACTCTCGTAGAAGAAACCAAAAAGGTGTTCCTTCTATGGACTTTGATTTGACCCACTAATATTTAAATATTCAGCCCAAGTTATACACTCATATGTATCACACCTTTATATGTGACGTGTCCATTATTGACTTGTAATGATTCACTGAAGCTTCTCATGAATCTTAGCATTTTTTCTTTGCTTGATTTTGGTAGAAACAGACATTTGTAAGGAAAACATCATAACATTTACAGACTTAATAACAAGAGACCCAACTTATATGAATAACTGACATCACAGCATTTCTTGGATACATGTACAGGGTTAATTCAAAAGACAATTAATATGCAGGAAGAATATCTTAAATACAGTTCATGACTTGATGTACGAGCATGCAACAGAACATATACAGTTGCCTTCCTGGTGTCCTCATTAGTGTTTTCATGGGGACCTTTACCACTTGCGTCCCCTTGTGTGTAGTGATAAACGCTACTACTGGCCCTGATTATAGTTAGGGTCAGAGCATGAGTTTATACCAGGATGGCATCCCGGATTCCATCACTCATGGTGCACTACTATTGTCGACGCAATGCATCATTTTAGGTTTGCCCTTGGCCCCGTTTGTATTTGCGCCAACACGTTTCGACATTCAAAAAGGGGCCTGTGAAAATGATGTGGAATTTCTTCATCAGGGCAGATTGTTTTGGGGACACTGTGTGGGTGTTAAGAGAAACAGTTACTATTGTATATTGCTCCTTGTATGCCAAAAGTATTTGAAATGTGTGAGTGAATTCCTCTTGTTCTTAACGGTTGGTAGGAGAGGTACCGTTTTGCTAAATGCTTTGTCACCACCTTGTTTGTTGTGTCTTGTTAATTTCTTGTTCCCTGTGCAGGTCTGGTCATTGAGTCCTGCATGGTGATTGGACCTGAAACAAGAGTGGAATTTGTTCTAGAGGTTGAGGAAAAGCTTGATCTCTGATTTCATGTAGCTTGAATGGGGAGGGAATGATACCTTAAAGTTTTTGGTGTCTGGTCCCTTCATCTAAAAAGGTTTAGGAGCCTAATAGACAGTAAGGGGTTTCTTGTCAACAACTTGATCAGACAACTAGAAGGGTTATAAGATGATAGAGTCTTGGGTGTGCTTTTGGCTGCATCCACCATTATTCCTTCATACTGTACCTAGTGTGGGCAGTGACTAGTGAGATATATATTATAGCAAAACTTGCAGTGGTACCATTTTTTGCAGAAGCATGCATTATTCTTGGTCACATCGTAAAACCTGTCCAAGTGATACTCAGCAGTCCAGGTTCTATGCCCATGTGTATCACTGGGCCTCGTTGGTCTCTGGAATGAGGTTGGTGTGCAATGTTTTCATCGGGGGCAGGGAGATAACTAATCAGCATGGTTCCCCTATTGGTGTTGGTAACATGCAATGCTCTCTAACAACAAACTTACCATGCTATATGTGATTCCCCATCAAGGATGCTGATGACATCAGTATGCAATTCGTGTGTGCAAGTTCTCTTTACCTTAGTGTGGATCCGCAGTGCTCGACTCTGCCGGAGGGTTCCCACGGCAATAGATCTGGATCAGTGGTGCCACTTGGTTTGGCTCTGATGATATATCTCCTGACCGCCTCAGAAAATGGAAATCAACGGGGCGGGACAATGATTAAACAATGATTGCCTGGCCTTCTGCTTGAAGGTTGCTAAGCCTGACTTCCTTTGTGGGACAGTCTTCCTGTTTACAGTTATTTGACACAGATAACTTTATTGGTGCATGAGGTGGGTCTTTGCACGGGCACTGACAGTTTAAATATTAATGAGGGTGATTTCTATAGGCCCTCCTTCTGGAGCCCTGCATGTTTGTTGCCACACAATGTATGTTATGAGGTGTCATATCTAACTCATTCTGTGTGGTAATTTGATGGCACTGCTAACATTAGCTGAACATGTTTAACTTCCATTCAACTTAGAAGTGATTTAATGCAAAATCTAACAAACTATCCAAATATAACACAAAATGTATATATGTGACAATAGAAAATCACTGCCACCTCCAGAAATGTGGCAGGCTGATAGATATACTTTTGAATGCAGCCCTTGAACGTGCATTATTTATCCTCTGGGCAAGCTAAAGGTTATGGGGGTCTAGGTTGTATGTCCAATGTGATATTGAGTCTATTTACATGATCTAAGGTAAAATACCTCCAACTGTGCATATATACTCAGGTATAACTGTTTTATCATGAAATATTGAGATAAAAAAAATTCATTAAGGGAATATATTTGTTTATTGCATTTATGAATCAACAGAATTTTAATGTCACTAATATTCATTGGGATCAGATCTGTGATACAATTTGTCTCTTCTCAGTCTCAGGTGCATTCTATATACTGAGCTGCAGAAACAGCCTCCTGTGTTTTATTCCAATTCTCTATACTCAAAATCTACATTATTTGTGCAACATCAGAAAAAATAAGTGACTTTATTGTCGTGCATCTTGTTTTTTAATACGCAGTGTACAAGACGCTATGGATAAATGCTAATTATTGATATACTTTTCAATGTACTTTTCATTATCAATGTGTTTTTGCCCAAAGCACAATAATTTACATTTGATCAATCATGTCAATTGCCTATCCCTGCTTTTGATTTAACTAGCAACATAAAATAAATATACATTTATTATTAAAAACAGACCTGAGGAGAAGATTTTGTTGAAAGAAGGTAACATCCGTGTAATCGCATCATCAAGGAAGGCAGAATCCTTTGCCATGTATGCAGTCACTGGCGCAGTCGCATCCAAGTGCCGATCATGGAGCTCTTTCAGCTCAGAAAATGATGCCATGTTCAAGGATGAAAAGTTTCAAACTTTACTTCTTCTGTGTGTGCACCTATTCTTATATTAAATAATCTAAATTGCAAATTATTGATGAACAAAAGTCAGTTGTATGTGTGTGCGCTCCAAACCTTATTCCAAATTCAATTTTTCTTTGATGTCAGCAGAGTCAAGCTTATTCATATTTAGCATTCTGTTTACAAAGCATAATGCTATAAAGTGAGTCACTTGTTCCATCACCTAAATTGAAACAGATACAGCAATGCAATTTCTGCCACTACAGCGAAAATTATTTTTGTAAAATTCCTTTAAGACATGCACTTTTTTGTGCTTTTTATTATACAATGAAATTATTAGTATCACAAAAATACACAAAACATAGGCCCTAATTACGATGTCAGTCGGATGGAAGTGGGACCTCCGGACAAGGAGTCGGAAGTCCGGCTTCCACTATTATGATGCGGCTGCCTTCACGCTGGATGGAGAGTATATCATTTCTTTTGAGGTCTGTGCTGCAGGTTGCAGCACCAGCCTCAATAGAAAATATGCACATTTATACCATCCATGGACCATATGACAGACACCATGCAGTGCCTGCCATATGATGAAGGATGTATGGTGCCCCCCAGACCCCATAGCAGAGGGCCATGAAAGGGCAAGTGAAAAGTGACATTGTAATCCCAACGGCAAAGCCAAAGCTGGCTCCACTGTCCTTTTGGGTTTACTGTTCCGCCAGCCACCCCGACGGGCTCAGTGATCCCTTTAGACGCAGAGTGAAATTTCCCTGTAGACAAAAAGACTGCGAAAAGCTGTTGGATGGCTTTCTGCCCAACATAACTATCACCCCTTTAAAGTATAACCATGTGCGTGATATCAGATTCACACACAATCTGATAAATGTTCCAAGTAGGGAATCAACACATTGTGAATATTTCTTAAAAATATGATTACTAATGGGAAGGGGGTACTCATACCAACACAAAAAACCCTCTTTGGGGATATCAAAACAATTTCCTGATTGCATTTCCAATAAGCCCCTGGTAGCTAGAGCACAAGAAGCCGGCAGGCTTATATGAAATGTCTGCTATGTTCAAGCAGCGCCCACAATTTTAAAGCAAAAAACTAAACCAGTCACACTTTTTACCTTTTCACATTGTCCATTAGGCTCCTTCAAAGTTTTATGCAAATTCATCAAGATGTGCTGGATCATGTGATTTTGTCAGCAATTGTTCTCAGTGGAAGCAACCTGGATGTTGCCATCACTGGAGAGTGCTTCAACTGGCAGAAATATTTATTGCTTTTCACTTGTTCAAGGTTTAATCTTTGGACTTTTTTGGAAGCAGCAATTTTCTGGCGGAGCAAGACTGATCAGGGATCTGCAATGCTGCATACCTTTGACACAATTTTGCCCTGAATCCATATTGATTGGAGCAAAAAGTGCTGAGCAGTATGAACCTGGATTTCTTGCCAACCTTAAGTGCGGCCTCCATGGGTACACTTCAGCAACTTCCCAGATGTTACAGAAATGAAAACAATGAATAAGGGCTCTGGCTTAAAGCTTAGAGGACATGTTACCCCATCACAAATGTGACAGATGTTCCAGTCACCTTATTACAAGTATCACAGGATAAATGTAACTTGTAATAAGGTGAACATGATATTTCACTGTCTAAAAATAAAATGATTAAGTTCGGACATTTGAAAACTGGATGGTAATTGCTGGACAATCCTCTCTCCCAACCTCTGAATAATAATGTCTGAAATGGGTTAATTAATTTGAGATGACAACCCCTAACCAACTCATAAATTCACTCTGGTTAAATCAAAATAAAATGCAGAGTAAATTTCTGTTAAATCCCTGGTAGCTATGCCGCAAGCAGCATGCAATCCTCAGCAGAGAGTGTTTTAAGTTAAAGCAATATCAACAATTTTAAAGTAAAGTACAAACATACTAAAATTCCCAAACTAATTTAGAAAGTTAGAAAAAAATAATTTGTGAACCAAAAGGTATCAAGACCATCAAAATCCATTACACTTTTGAGTAACTTTACTATATTTCAGTACTCACAAGCTGCACTTTTGTAGTAAGTTCTGTACTGGGGTGGGTGATAAATGTAATGCAGAGTTATGGCCAAATTCCACCAAACACCGCATGGTGGAGTTTTTTCTTGCATATGGCTCCCCAACTTACAATTTGTGAGCAAAAACTGGTGTTTCCTGGGGTGATTTTCATGGGCGATTGAGACAATTCAAGGTGAGAAAGATGCCACTCGAGCAGAAAATCTACTTGGGTGACAATAAAGAAGCAACGCCCTTGGGCATGCCATGAGATGCTGTGCACTGATCTTGTACCCCACAACAAGCTCCTGGTGCTATAAATCAGAGCAAGCAGTGCAACAAGATGATATTCGCAGTTTTAATTTAACTACTCAGAATTCCATACATTGAAACTCCGCACGTGCCATCCCCCCCTATTCAACTCGACAAATGGCTAACCACTGATACTGCAGCTGTCTCTCATAACATTCTGGGGGTAGGGACTTAAAATAAAACCTCATAGGAAATATGGTTACATTAAGTAAAATTAAACTTCAGTTTACACTATTTGAAATAAGTATTTTCATTTATGGGAAATAATATATAAAAATGGTATGTATTTACTCATTTTAAAACTGCTCAAAACATAGCCTGTTTAATCCTTAAAGATCACAAACACCACAGGGAGAGAAAGGGTCATAGGGATATTTAAAGACCTGCCAGGTTAACATCCCCTATTGCTCAATTATAATAACAAGAACGAACTGGGGGTCTCAAGAGCCACTAGGGTAGCTCGCTGGCTGCGACTCCTCACTGAGTGAGTCAGGACACAAGTTACCTACAAGCCTACAAAAACAGGAAACCAAATAAAAGGAAAGAGCAAAATACAAGGAATTACCAGTGAGATCCTCATACAGCTAAATCGATTCCCATCAATTTGTCGCTATGATCAATCTTCTCATTTGGTCGTCCATATGTCGGGATGGTATCCTCCTGATCATCGAGACTTGTTACCATACCCATGATATTAGGCTGAATTGGATCAGACCCATAATCAATTTAGACCATAAATGATAGATCATATGAGAATTGAGTGCAGTGCAAAAACACAAAAGAGTGGTGAATAAAATAGGATGAGGAGGCACAAAACAAAGCTCTTCATTAGAATATCGGCTCAACCCCTAATTAAAAACAAAAACATTGCAAAAATGCAGTTTCAACAAATAACTGCAAACGGGCCAACATGTTTCAGCCAGTATGGAACCAAATCCCACGGCTTTCTTCAGGGCCTTTGCTCTCTAGCTTTGCTACTGCGAAAAAGGCCTCCCCCTTGACTCAGGTTCCGTCTGAGGCAACGACAGATAAAGCGGGGCCTCCAATTCCTGAGCTTGGTCCAGGTGAGGTGAGGTTCAGTCCCTGGTCAAGCTGGATGCTATCCACATTCCTTGACGAGGAAGATGAGTACAAGTAGGCTGTAACTGTTCTAACCTCTTAACGTTTTTTTGTATGTTCACTAATAATTCTTTTGTATGTAAGTTTTTACTTTTGCATACACCTTTTTCTACCCTCTTAGTATCTCGTCACCGCCCTTTTTAATATTGTCCAGTTGCTTCAAAATAAAATTCATAATTTCACTAAGTTAAACCAGGACAATTTTTAACACTTTTTTTGCACTTACACTCACAACCTGCTCCACTGTATTTCAGGTGTTGTAGCACACCCTGGTGACACTAGGCCACCAGGGTGGACCCCGATGATGAAGCATGTCACCACTAGGCTGGTGAGTGAGGGTTTTTTTACAAAAGGTTACATTTTTTCCTTTTGTTAGTCAAAACGCCCCATTAGGAAATCTTCTATTTTCCCTATGGTAGTACTCCTCTCTTTGTTTATTTAGTCATTGACCAGGGGAACAGGAGTACTCTCCGTTCACCTAGAGTGAACACGATCCCTTGCTCTCCCCTTTGTTATTTCAAATCACAAGACCCCAGATCTTTGGTCAGGTCTATGGCTGTGGAGTCTAGTGGGTTGTTAAAGTGAAGGTTCATGTCCCCCAGCACAGTGAAATTGGATTCTGTGCTAACCAGGTCCATTACTGCTTCGACTAGTCCCTCGTAGAATTGTCCTGGGGGTCCAGGTTGACGATATATCAGGAGTCCTGAGAAGGAGGTTTCTGGGGATAAAGTGATGGAGAAATGTACATTTTCACAATCCGGGATAGGGCTACCTAATAGACGACATACTAGATGATCTTTATAAAGGATGGCAATCCCTCCTCCGACCTTGGATACTCTGTCAATATGTTGGATCACGTATCCTGGTGGTAGGGCCTAGCCAATATCAGGGCCAGAGTTGGGTCCAAACCAAGTTTCGGTGATAAAGAGTATGTCGAGTGCCGGACTGTGCAGTAGGAGGGACATTTCAGTGGCAAGCTTAGGTAGTGATCGGCAGTTTAATAATGCCATATTTAGTTTCGCCTCCGGTTTCCCTCTGGTTTCATCGGGGCTCGTCACTTTGAAGGGGCAGTACTGGCATGAGAGCTGACGGTACGGAAAGTCTATAGAGTGGCTGCATGGGAATGGGGTTTCAACTTTTAGTTGAAGGAGTGTAGAACGAGAGTAAGTAAGTTGGGAATTAGTTGCCGGGGCAGAGGTCCTGGTCCCTGGGCCTGACTGTGCGTGAACGGGCGCAAACGGGCTTACATCTGGCGCACCTCCGGCGCGCCATCGGTGCGCCCGTTACGCGCCGTCGCTGCGCGCCAGTGTTTCCAGTTCTAGTTATCAAGGGTGAAAACCCGTCCCAACCACTAGAGCGCCTCCCCACCTATGGCGGTTCGTTTATGATGAACAATAGGAGCCTGCCTGTGAGGCTCTAGACGGACACAGGAAATAAGTACCCTCTTGCAGAGTGGACTGCATCACCGAGTTTTGCCTGAGTTTATTTTTTGGACACACTAGCATGTACCCCTTTGCCCGTTTCGTTCCCAAAGAGGAGCATCCTTTTGCACCACGTCATTATCCTGTAAATATGCCTGTTTTTTCTAGTTGGACACAACGTGTTAAAATTGCATTTGTGATCACTATAGCAACCTTGCTAATAATAATAATGAGTGTGTTTATACACTTAGAATTTCGCCAACCTATGCATAGTGTCTTAGGAACTACTTCCCCACCCCCCGAACATGTATTTTATACTTTAGCCCTGCATAAGGAAAGGCATCGTCAGACTTACACAAAAAATGTATTTGTTGAAATGCTTCATCAAGCGCACAGTGCTACTAATACTACAAAGTGTTGGGTTGGTGGGCTTTTACCCTAGTTATGCATAAGCACGATTTATTGATATCCCTGCCCCTTTCCAATTTAGGAAGCTGTGAAGCTTGGTTTAAGTTACTCTCTATGATGTATATGCATTATACGGTGAATGATTATGAGATGATTCTGGCATATATAGAAATACACCAAGGATTTGACCCAAAGGGAAATAATGGGGAAGGGATCCTTAGATCCAAGTACTTGTATGAATGTGTATACTGAACATGAAAACGTCACCTGGTTAAAAAAATGAAATCCTGGATTTTACAGAATTCAATTTCATCCAGTATTTCCAGCAATTTAAAGAAAGAAATTTTACTGATGATAGAGCTATTCCAGTGCCTATATTAAACAGTACTTTTGCCTTTTTTGTTCAGGGGGCATGGTCCATTTTGGTAGGGGAGAGTCGATGCCATTACACCTACCGCTTACGTACCTTTAGTAGCCCGCCCTTGTTGACTCCGTTCAATGTATATTTTGTTTGTGGAGAAAATGCATAAACTTGGCTTCCCTGAGGATGGTCCGAACACTGCTACTTGTCGTTCCTGTACCCTTCGGTTTATATAGCCCCTTCTAACTATCACCGGGATCATAGTTTGAATACGCGAAGCTTGTCGTCCTTCCGGAATAAGAGAGAGATTGATACCACTGATATAGACCAAACCGATACTCCTGAACAGTATTTCATTATTGTAAAGGGGGTATTTCCTATCTGGTGACCCATCATCACAAGTAAGGAAGTACTGCGTTTGTCCAGAGTAGTTGAGAAAGTGATCAACACTACTGCAGGTATGTTGACCAATATAGCTGTAGAGCTTCAAGCGATGAGACTCCTCTCGCTTCAGAATAGAATGGTTTTAGACGTCATCTTGACTGATCGAGGAGGAACATGTCGAGTGATCGGAAGTTCCTTTTCTGTAGATATTCCTGACTCTGCCCCCTCTGTTCATTTGGCCATTCAGAAGCTGTATCGGTTGCCGTCTGAAGTGCATGCAGAAACTGGTACCTGGTCGCTCTCTGGTTGGATCTGGGGTCTGTTACCCACCTGGGGATAGAAAATCCTGATGGTACTGGCAGGTATAGCCGGTATCATATTTACCTGCTGCCTTTGTATACAATGTGGGCCGACATGTTGCTCTTACTGTGCTGCTAAACTCACCTCTGTAACAGGTCCTTCATCAGCAGTGGTAAAAGCTCAATTGGTTCAACAAGAAATACAGGATATGATGCAGAAAGATGAAGGGATATTTGAAGATGATTTAATTTGAAGATTAAATAATTTTTTGTTAGCTACATCATGCTAAAAGGGCCGTTCTGAGGGATAAACGTTAGATTTCCCCTACAAAAGAAGGATCAGACACATATATATATATATATATTCTGTTAGCATGATGTATCTATAAACCTCGTGTTAATATATACACCACCGGCCTCACATGTCTTTTATGTGCTTTAGTCAGTAGTCATTCTTTCGATTGTATAAATGTTAATAGAGTAGGGCGAGAACCACACAGACGCCATCTTTTATTTTAGTGTCAGACCCGAACGGTAATCACGTGTTATTATTCAGTAGTTGTCAAGTCCCAGTTCCTTTGAGCTACAGAGAGCAGCTGAAAGCAAGCCGCTCTCCCTCTGTCCAGGGACTCAAGGTCGCATTTGGCTTTAGGTGCGAAAAGCGCATTCCAGGAGGCGCCATGCCTACACTCCCGGGCACCAGGACGAAAGTGGTGTTTTTCCATTTATGATGACTTCATGTGTTGATCTGAAAGTATATATGTTCTGTTTTGACTGTAAGCCAGCAGTCTTCTCCGCGCACCTGATGGGTGAGGGTTGGAGAGGCTCCTCTATAGAGTATTTTGTCTAATAAACGATTGAACTTTCTTCACTGCCATCTGACTGACTATTTGTAAATGGGATTGGGGCTGTTGGTATGTATAGCTCTTTCAGTTATTTTTATGGTACTTCAGTTGGCGACTCCGCCGGTACTACACGATAGGGTCGTCCTCCCGTAACCGGGTAGAAAGGACAAAGAAAGGGGAGCTCTGGTCGAGTGGGTGGACTGACCGAAAATTCTGTGGTGGTCCTATCTTTGAAAATGGCCTTGTCTGCGGGCTCACACCAAAGGTTTGCCTTCCTCCTCCCCTGATTCTGTCCTTGTTTCTGTTGGTGTTAGTACTCTGAGCGGTTTATCACTGCCTACAAGTATTAACTTGCATTTGCTCTCTCTCCTTAAAATATGGTAATATCGACTCATATCCAACTACCATATTTAATGTACTTATATGTTATTAGTAAAGAGCACTAACTGTGCCCAAGGTCTGTAAATGAAAGGCTACTAACGGGCCTGCAACACTGCTTGTAAAACCCACTTCAATAGCCCTAAAACCATATTACACTCACTGCAGAGCCTGTATTTGCAGTTTACACTGCCATTTTGACCTGGCACGATAAACCTCTTGTGAGGCCTAAACCCTACATTTTTATACATATTTCACCCCTAAGGTAAACTGTGGTTAACCCAGAGGGAAGCCTGCAATATATTTAAAAGGCAGGACACATACCTTTAAGTTTCACATATCCCAGTTGTGAAAAACTTGAAATCGTCCGTCACTACTGCAAGGCATATCTCTTCCTTAGGATAACTTTGGGAGTATCTTATTACATGTTTTAAATGTAATTCGTAATTGAGAAGAGATATACTTTCCATTTGAGTGTCTCGGGCCACATGATCTAAAATCACAACTGGTATAGTCAGATTTTAAATTGCAGGTCTGAAAATAACACTTATATATACTTTCTATGACGTCTCCCCCACTTGAAAGGCACAACTGGGTATAAGTAATAGACCTCTGACACCAGCATTTCAGTACCCTTCTGGTATTGTGAACTGTCTGCCAGGAAGAAGATCTGTGGTGCTGCTGAAGGAATTTCACTCTGCTGCCTTCTGTTCCTCTGTATGGGTGAGAAATACTGTATCAACATCACTTAATCCCAGAGTCGCTGCAAGTCTTGTTAGTTTTCATTCTGATTTTAAGTTTCAGGGGCAAAAAAGACTTCTATCCTGCCTGCTCCTACACCTAGGCTCTGTAATCTATGAGTCCACCCTGGCAAGGGGTTCCACCCCTGTCCTGGACCATAGTAAGTGGGTCTATGGTGCTTGCTCCATCAGAACTAACACATCCTGTGCTGCATGAGCAGAATTCAGACATTGCTTTTGTGGGAACATTGCTACGCCTTCGAAACAGCCACTTCAGAAGCAATGCCTCACAGTCACTGCATGGAGAAGATCGATGCATCACCTCTACTGCTTGGAGAAACTCAGCAACTCATAGTCTGAACTGTTGTACCTGTGATCCAGTGCATCGCTCTGGTTGCATAGAGAAAATCAGCACATCACCCCTAATGCGTGTGAACACCAATGCAACGCCCAGCTCCACCCTGCATTTTCGCTGGGACAGCCAAGTTCAAGGCACTTTTGTTGAGCAGGAATAACTAGGCCTCTGTAACTGGAACATGCTCCATCGCAGTCTGACTGAACCTTTGAATTTGTCCTGAGCTGGCGTGACCAGATAATTCAAGTAAACGCATATTGCTTCTATGTTCTATTTTACAGTTTATTCTTTAGAAAATTCATATCTAAAGTTCTACCTATTGGATTCTTGTCATTTTAGTTTTGTTTTATTTATTGAATTCAGTTCTAATGGTCTAACCTGTTGGAGACTCTTTTTGTGTGGCATCCCTACTGTTTTACCTTTTGAAGTGTAGCACAAATACTGTACATATTGCCTCTAAGGTAAGCATGACTGCTCAGTTCCAAGCTACCAGAGGTTGAGCATCAGGTTAAATTAGGGTTTGTCTAACACTTACCCTGACTGGGACTGTAGCTGCTGTTTGAGTCATATCTCAGTCACCCTACATCCCAATATCTAACATCTGGGTATGGGATGCTGTACACAAAGGACCTCATATCTGTTCAGCATTCTGTGTAGCGTGGACACATGGGTATAGATATGAAGTGATCACAGGTTTTGCACAGGATTTATTGTTGTTGCAAGATACATGAATGAAACTTCTTAAAATATGGTGGTAAACTCTACTAAATATTGAACTTTCATTTTTTTATTGAAAGTACAAAACACAAATACAAAGATGACAAAAAACGTTTTCGATCACAACCCACCCTCCTGACCGCCCTAAGCCCCCCGGCTCTAAAAACATCACAGTAGCAATTGGTTAATGAGTAACTTATTACAGTTATTCAGTGTCTAATATTTCGAAGAGCGAGAAGACAGTGGACCAGGAGTAACAACACAGAGAAAGAAAGAAGAGAAGAGGAAGAAAGAGGAAAGAGAATATATCTAAAAGAAGTAAAAGCAATTGTGCAAAATAGCCTACAACATTAAACTCTATTAATGACATCAGCAGTATGAATACAAGAATGTCTCAGCTAACATCAGACAAAATCAGATATTATTGTGATCAAACCAAATATACCTCAGAATATGCCACAGAGGAGTAAGAGCTATACCAAAACCCCTGTTAAGTATGTCTCTCTAAGCCAATAGGATAGCGGTTGCCAGATAGCAAGGCACATTTTTTGTCCCCTATTGCCCAATTTGGAGAATATAGTCTTTTCCATGTTATGAGTGGAAATCAGTCGAGCTAGCCAGTGAGAGAATAGTGGAGGGTTAGGGTCCTTCTATGATGACCTTATAGAGAGACGCAGGATTGTCATAGCTTTTCCATGACATACATCTACATCATCTGGAAATGTCTCTATTAGATGTGCATAAAACTGACCAATAGGCTTTTTATTTTTCATTCTTTCAATAAGCGGGATCCTACCAAGTTGTTGTTCAAATCCAGGTCCTTGCTTATTAAAATAACTACGGATTTTAAGAAATTTAAAGAATTCATGTTTAGCCAAACAAAATTTTACTTGTAATTCTGCAAATGTTACCAACTGTCCGTCATCACACAGATCTCCTAAACAGTGAATTCCTTTTAAGCTCCATCTATTGGAAACTTGATCACGAAAGATTATTGGGAGCAGCCGTGGAGCTGAGAATGGAGTGTATGAGTTCAGCTTAGAAACACTGAGTTTACGCTTGACCTGTTTCCAAACAGAATAGGCGGCCTTAAGTATTTTACATTTATTTTTCTTAAAGTAACTTGTTTCTATTATTTTAACAATAGAAGTAGTGCATACAAGCATATGAATGCATCCCTGTGTGAGGCACACCTCTTGGTTCATCGAAGATTGACTCCCAAACAAAGTTCATTGAGTTTTGTCAAAGTCTATATTTAATTGTTAATATCTTCAAATGGTTAGGCAACTTTTCATTAGTTGGAATGCCACTGCTAGTCAACACAGGTTCACTAACTTTATTTAATACACACCGGTACACACACTTAAGATGGCCGCCCCAATAGCCAGTCATCTATTTCCATTAACCCCACGTGACGAGCACAACTAATCACACAGATTTAACATGAACGCACTTCCGCGCGTTTCACAAAGTTCCCGTAGGACGCTCTATGGACTTGTAACACCAGCAAGCTACACGGACTAACCTCCTAAGTAAGTTTCTCCTGCACTACTTTATAGCTAGATGAGACAGGTCTTTCAACCGCGAACAGACTCTTACGCCATGTCGTTTACTTTTTACAGCCCTGCTGATACTATTCATCACATTTTGCAGTTGTAAGTTGTTTCGACATCCTGAGCTTCCCTTTTGATTCTCTAATCACTTCACAGCCGTTGTACCTCGTTTGACACTTAACTTTACACTGAGAACTCCAGTGTTTTTCTATCGTACATTTAGTCCTTTATTAACTCACATTGGCGACTTTTGTGGCAATACTATCTTGGACATCACACTGCATGATATATACTCCACTAAGCATGCTTTTCGCTTTTACCGACCTCCCATATTGGCGACCCATAAGATAGCACTTTGTCGGACATCTTACTGCATGACACGTATTGTTCACCTTACTCAGTAATACAGTGTTATTTACATTGATTGCTATATCTCCTTTTTTTAGAGCTCCTTGAAAAGGGGCTCACAAGCCCAAAATGCATTGGAGCTATGAAATGTGCATACATGATGAATAATGATGCAAGTCGTTTAAATGATATGTTAAAAACATTTGAAGATTTTAACAATTAAATATAGACTTTGGCAAAACTCAATGAACTTTGTTTTGGGCGTCAATCTTTGATGAACTGAGAGGTGTGCCTCCCACAGGGATGCATTCATATGCATGTATGCACTACTTCTACTGTATTTAGATAGTGTGACAGGACGGACACACTTCCTGCGAGAGCACCCCATCTAATTGAAATTCAATTGAACTTTATCAAAAAGATCAGGTACAAATCCTGAGCAGTGCACCTTCCCATCTACTGTTTTGCATATTATTTTAGCAAGACATTCCCTAGCCTCATCACCCAGCCAAAATTCATAAAGTGATGGTTTGTGGCAGGGCAAGATTTTGGCCCTGTCCCCAACTACCCGGGGACTGATAAATTGTAGGACCTCTGCCCAATATTACATCATAAAGTATGGCATACCCCAGCCACCATGATCTTTTGGCAACACCATCTTCTTATAGGCTGTTCTCTGCTGGCTATACCCCCACACAAATTTAGAACTCTAGCCTCTTAAAACATGACACTGGAAACTCAAGAGGGATTGTTCTATCTGGCAAAGTGATTATAATTCCTAAATATGTAACTTCTGAAACAGTGTTTATATTTTCAGGAGGATCCCCACCTATATAGAGCACCTGCGTTTTGGAAATATTTAATTTATACCCAGAGAAGCGCCCAAACTGAGACACTAATTGAACTATTGCTTAAAGTGCAGTGGCAATATCTCTTGTAACAACCACAATATCATCAGGATATGCCAGTGCTCTATAGTCCACATACCGCAGTTGATGGTTTTATATCTTTAGCCTGATTTAACTTGTTCAAAAAAACATCAATATATAATGCAAATAATAAAGGTGAACACTGGCATCCTTCCCGTGTACCTCAACCAATCGTAAACAGGCCTGCCTCTTGACCAGAAATGTGTATGCTGGCTTCCGGAGTCATATATAATGGCTTAAGTGCTTGCCTGAGCGTTGAGCGAAATCCCTTCAGTCTTAAAACCTCCCACATATATGGCCAGGAAACCCTGTTAAATGCCTTCTAGGCATCCAACAGGATTACCCCGATTGTGGAATTGGTTGCCCAATCCACAAAAGATATTATATGCCTCACGTGGTCTACTGTATCCCTGCCAGGGATAACCCCATGTTGGAAATTTGAAACCAGTGCAGAGATGACACCAGCTAGGCGCATCACTATAATCTTAGAATAAATGTTATTGTCGGAGTTGATTAATGAAATGGTTCTAAATGACAAAGGCAGTAGATCAGGTTTGTCCTTTTTCAAGAAAACAATAATGATATTCTTACGCCAAGACACTGGTGCAAATCTCAGTTTTGTGCTGCCTGAAATAAGGACATAAATTCTGCTTTCAAAACATGCCGAAAGGTCCTATAAAATTCAAGAGGGATACGGTCAGGTCCCTCCGCCTTACCAACAGCCAATGATGTTATTGCTGCCTCCACTACCTCCAAAGCAGTATCAACATCCAGTTCTTCCATTTGATCTTGTGTCAATTTTAGAATTTCGATATCAGCACAGAATTTCTCCAATTTACCTTCAACTCCAATAATATCATCCTCAGTATACAGTTGATGATAACATTTGCCAAATACCACCAGCACTTCACCTGGCTTATCCGGAATCTGCCCCAGATCATCCTGAATCTTATTTATCCTATTGGCAACCTCTTTCTGATTTAATCTTTTGGCCAATATTCGGCCAGAATTTTCACCAACCTCGTACACTTCAGACCTATATTTTGCAATTTTAGCAGCTAATTTTGTCGAAAACCTCTGATATAACCTCATTTTTTGGACAGCTATATCCCTTAAAATGTGTTTGATGTCTTGACCGTTAAAAACCGCCCCATGAGCTCATTTCTAAAAGCTATAATTTGTTCATCTCATCCAGCACTTCAAACCGCAGTTTTCGTTGTTTAATGATAGAATAACTTAGTGTTTCTCCGTGGACCCCCGCCTTGAATGCATCCAAAACCATAGGACCTGAAGCGGAGCCCCGATTATCGTAAAAAAATTAATTGATCCTTTTACTTATCTGTTCACAATATAAAGGATCAACCAATAGTTTACTTTCAAAGGTCCAAGCTCTTGAAGACGACCTGCAGCTGACATCTAGTTCTATCACAATAGGGTTATGATCTGATATTATCTTGGGATTATTATCAACCCCAGCCTTTCTTGCTTGCTATGCTGTTTAAAAAAATGCAGAAGCTTTTTGTGAGGTGCAGAATAAAAGGTATCCCCCAAAGGTCCCTTACCTTTTGCCCACCATACATCCACCAACCTAAATTCTTTAACGAGCCCTCTGGTGACTTCGAAAAGCATATTTTCTTCCTATCATAAGGTTGCTCGCTTGTTATATCAAAACCACCCGCCAAATTGAGTTTAAGGTCTCCACAGAGGATCAGTAGAGATGGCCATGCCACTAGCTCAATGTTCAAACCTTTTATCATGTCTGGATCATGCAGATTGGGACCATATATTGAGCAAATTGTCATTGGGACAGCCTCTATCCATAATTCAATGATCAGCCAACGCCCGCAAAGATCTTCCTTACTCTGTTTACACTCTCCCACCCAAATCTTTTCAGGATCGCTACCCCTCTCATCGTTGAGCCTTGCTGAGTACAACCCAAGAGCTCCATGCACAAATCCTTCAGCCACCTCCTGTTGTTCCATACAATATGAGTCTCTTGTACACAGAGCAGATCCACCTTCATTGAATTAGGAATCTGGGCCATGATCCCTTTTTCTATCGTTCAGGTCACAAACATTCCATGAACACACAGAAAATGTACCCATCATTATAAAAAATTTCTTTAAACATACCTTACTTGCTTTGCCCCAACTCTAGACTGTGTTCCAATAATAAAAAAATATTTTGAAAAGTGTATTCACCGTACCCTTACTGCTGCATCTATGCCATAGCCATTCTGTACTATTCCTTGCCCCACCACCCTCACCAGCCTTACCACCCCAAGAGTGCCCCCCTACCCCACCCCCATGCACAAGAGGAATAAGGACTGAATAGTGCCTATTGGTGACGGAGAGAAATGATTGTGTACACTCCACTGACCCCCCCTATACCCTAGCATGAAAAAAAAGCTTGAGAACTGACTATACCACAGCCTTCCCTCTATATTGTACCCAGAAATTCCCTTGCAGCAATCACAGAGATACAGAACAGCATTTTGTCTTTGTGAATAATTGTAAGTTTTGTTGGATTAAGTGGGTAGGCCTGTGCCCCTTTGGCTTGAAATAAAGGAATCAGTTGGCGCAAATGCCACCTCTGCTGAACTGTAGCCAGACAAAAATCTGGTCGCACAAAGACTTGCAACCCTTACCCCTTCTCTTATGATCTGGCCTTGCTAAATCATACAAAGACTCCCAGAGCAGAAAGTTATTCAAATCAGTATAGCCCTAGGTTTACTATATGCCCCCCTTGTGCCTCTCCGTACATGAAAAGGGAATCTATGTATTCTCTGCAGCTCAAATTCCCACTTCCAATGAGTCAATTCAGGGAAGGCTTCTGAAAATAAGTCAATGACAAATTGTCAAATATCTTTACCTTTTTTTCCCTCCGGAACACCAAGTACCCGTAAATTGTTCCTTCTAGAGCAGTTCTCTGTTGATGAGCTTCCAATTGATATCATCCCTCAAAGTATGTAGAGAATTCACATCTGCTTTCTGCTGCACAATCTCATCCTCGATTATAGAAATTCTTGCCTCTGCTTCCCCGATCCTAGCAGACATCTCTGTACAAGTCTTAACAACACAACGCACCGTATTTTGGAGTTTGCAGATTGCGCCCTGAGTGCGTAATCCTTCTGCTTTAGTCTCCTCACGATGTGACATTATGGCTTGATAGATAGTAGACAAGGTGTCCTCCTTCTCTGTCAAGACACCAGAACTATTGGTCGCTCCATGTGCTCCAATGCAGCCACCCAGACCACCGTTCACCTCCCCAAGTTGTGGTGAAGATGAATAATCCCACACTAGTGACCCAGCTTTATCGGGTCCTTCCTTAGACACTGATTTGGAGACTTCCCTTGCCTTCTTCACCGTTCCTTTATCACTAGAAGCTGCCAAGCTGATTTCATCATCATCCTGCAGGACTAAGCTAGTCATACTTCTAACGTATGCCCAGTCTTCCCCAACACTTTCATTCTATGAGGAGTTTGATGGCTCTGACAGTGAAAAACATTTTCCACCAAGTCAACATCTTCTGCCACATCTCTACCAAGATTTTTCATACTAGCACCAGTCTCTTGTTGTGCTTCTCCAGGATTCCCATCGGGCATCGTTGAGGGTGGAACCCCCTGAAGATTAAATACGACTCCCGGTGAGCCACCATTTCTGACTCATTATCTGTATCCTTATCCATATTGTGTTTCCCAGCTGGGGAACTTTCATTTTGGCAAGTTTCTAATCCAGCTTCTTCATTACTGCATCCTTTATCTGGCACACTGAAAGTCTCTGCATTCACTGTTAACCCCGTTGCCCCTTGCTGTATTGACAAAAGGGGTGAATTCTTATTTATATTGGCCACAGATATGTCTATTGATAATGTAGGTACATTTGCTACTTTGTCAGCAAATGGAGAGGTTACTACCCCTCCTGGAGAGACAGTATCAATGCTCTTACTTTTCATCCGCAGCTTTTTAAAGATCCTGGGGAACTTTTAAATTCACAGCGGCGCCATCTACAGTCCGGGTGGACCCCAAAGGAGAGGTAAACCTTTACCTTACTTGCTTAAAGCAGGAATAAGAAATGATGAGGCATGTAAGGAGTAGGTATTCCTAACCATTGCTAGAACGAGTCGGGCTTGAAACACGACTCCAGCAATGCACTGGTTGTATGCCAAAAGATGCATCACACATCTGTCTATCCTTGCACCCTGGTGGGCTGCATTGTAAGTGTGATGCATCCATGGTGGCGCAAGAGTTTTTTACCGGACACTAATGAACTGCCGCATCTCAGCTAAAATGCAGAGATGCACCTGTTCATGCCACTCAGTAAATTTTGACTGGAAACAAACCTGTTGACTTCCACATGTATCACCATGTTGATTACTTGCATTGCTTCTTCTCCTGTTAGCAATAGTGCTCTGAATGCACAACTGCATTCCCCGCAATAGGTAAATCCCCTATACCAGCACCAGGAGGCACCGGGACGCCCCCCTTTGCTGGGGCAGCTGTAGCGTTTTATGAGTCACAAAAAAACAACAACAAAAAACAATTGCCCCCCTTGTCCATCTTTGTGGAATACTTGAAAATCCCAAATGACACTGAAACAAAGCGTAAGCAGACAATTGGAACAAGGTTAGTTGCTCATTTGATTTGAAAGTACTACATAAATACACAAAACCTCTTTTTTCTGCTACCCCCTGTCGGCACCCACCACCTGAATGAAGACAGCAGTTATTGGTCTATCATTTTCTACTGGCACAGATTATATTGCACAACAAGATTACACATCTAGGCATAAAGAATGCTCAAACAGTATCTACACACTGCAACTTTTGGTCTACCTGCTCAGGCCTGGGAGACTATCTGCCCCAGAGAGATCATTGGACTGTTGTTAGGGTCTTAATATATCTTCTTGGGTCCTGTTTGTGTATAAAGACAGTCCTATACAGCCTCAGACTTCAACACTCTCTGCATAACAAAAAGCTAACTCTTTCCAGCTAACCTTCAAATATCAAAACTCATCTTAGAAAAATCCATCTAAATATGTTTGCCCAGTCACATCTTGCTGTGTTTGCTCATGTTTATGTTTGTGGTGAGTCTCTTGTGATGCTCCCTCAGTACATTGGCTCTGACTGTTAAAGCCATATGACTGAAAATTAATGTATAAAATACAGATCTCCACCATGCCAAGCAGGAAGTGACATCTGGCGTCAAAGTGCTCAGACAACTGACTGAGAGACTTGTGATTAAACAGAAACAATAATCAACTCTTGTGCACAGCCCTGCAATGCAGAAAACCTGACAGAAAAAAAGGCCACCTACAAATTCAGAGTATGGAGGTGCTTTACAAAACACTGGTCAACCAGCAGGTTTTTAGGAACTATCTTGCCTGGTAGGGAGCTGATCCCACCCGGGACTCGTAGCGGGGCACGCTGTGTCTGACTTGGCCGCAACTGCCGGGGCCGCTTCCCTGCAGGCATCGCCGTGGAGCCCGTTGCTTGGCCCAGTCTCCTCCCGTGACCAACTGGAGCAGAGGCATCCTGGCTAAGGGTCATGGTAAGATGGCTGGAGCGCCATGGGGAGAGAGCTGCCTGCTCCCAAAGCTCGATCGGCACCTGCGATGGGAACCACACATGGCTGAGGATTGAGGCCTACATATCGTAAGTAAGGCCTGAGTGCCAGCGTTGGCCCTTCTGCACACATACTTACCGGCACCCCCCCCTGGCATTTCATTGGCAGGCATCAGGGGAACGAGTAGCACAAGAGCGAAAACAGAGAGGGACATCATTTACGCCCCACTGAGCTATCTAATCTGCCTACTACACCCTGAGGTCCTCGGTACGAGGCATCAATATCAAAGCCCTGCAGAGTGTGCACCACTGCCACTGCACGCCTTGCAGACCCTGCCATAGTGGGCACGTGTTACTGCCCGAAGCGTATGACATCTTTTGAAATTGGGCACACACGATGCCGGTGGACTTGTGTGTCCACAGAAAACATCGACAGAGGCAGTGTGTCAGTCTTTGTGGATCAAAATGAATCCCAAACGACAGAGAGACGATCAGATCAGCAAATGACGTTGTCCCTTTGCTCCCCCATACTACAAACTCAGGGCAGCCACCATCACCTTTGCATCTCGGATTACAAATTCTCAAACATCGAATTAAAAACTTCACAGAAAGGAAGGTCGTTCGTACCTACCAGTCATACCAACTGTTTAGAATTAGAGATAAGCCTTTTCAAGCTAATGAGAATTTAGCCCTGAGAAATTGTTTAGGAAATGTAGCTACAGAATGTTATGACAGTGGAGAAGATCTTTTATAAGATTTAAAACAGTACATCACACCAGTCAGTGACAAAAGTTTCAACGTATTCAGTGAAACAGGACATACTGAAATTGAACTTTAAAAAGAGACAAACATTGAGAAACCTCACCCAAAAGGAATATGGAATTCTATTAAATCTAACAATAAAACCAGCTATCACATGTCAAAGTGCAGACAAGGGAGGTGCCCTTGTTGTGATGAACACAACATATTATGAATAACCCTGGGCGAAGAACTATGCTCCGTTCGCGGAGTTTGCAAAGTTTCGTCAACTCCGCGTTCCGCGGAGTACACGTAGCTGTCGATTACTCCGCGATCCGGTGCGTAGCGTAAATGTCGCGCGCTGAATAACATTATCGCATGCGCGGCAATGGCTTACCTTGGTTCTGCGTTCGCTTTTTCCCGGTCGCGTGTGCCACCATGTTTGTAAACCCTCCCGTGCGACTGTGCGAACGCGATGACGTCATTTGGATGCGCTATAGCGCCATAAGGACGCACGAGGATGCTTGTTGGTAAGATCGAGTTGCCGAACACGCAGAACCTGCAATCTTGCACAGAATAACTCGCGAGCATTAAACCATAATAATAAATTACCATTTTGGTTAGCAAAAAAGTGAGAAACCCCTTAAAGTTGTACCTTTGGCTGTATTTTTTGGGGGGAAGGAGTCCTCTTTCTGTTTCTACTCTATTTTTGAAGATTAAGGAGAAAGGGCTCTGGAGTTTACAACTTCCTGTTCCTGTCCACCAGGCTCCTCCCAGTGCTTTGTCCATGAGGTGCTCACTTTCATTTGGATTTTGAGCTGGCAGGATCACTTTCTGTGTGTGTTGGCTGCATTACTGCTTTTGTTTGGATTTTATTGAGGACTTTTGGATTTTGAATTCTCTTTTTCAAGTAAGTTTCAGTAATGTATGAGTGAGTATGATGTTGTAGACTTGTGTTTGTTTGATTTTAGATTTTTTAACTACAGTATTCATTCCTGGATTTAAATTATTTATGGGTGCCTGTACTTTTATGAGGTCCCAACTTGTATTTCTTTTTAAATTTCATCCAGGCTACATAGAGAGGTACCCATGGGTAAAATCATAATTCTGTGGCCTGTGTTTAAATTTTTATTCAAGTTTGTAAACAAACATCATGGCTGGCATTGGATTATGGTCATCATTATGCAATAGCAATGTCTGCTGTGGAATTTCTGTTTGTGTAATTTAAATGTTTTTTATTTTTTTTAAGCCAATAGCTGACCCTAGTACTCCATGTAGTTAGTGTGTAGGCATGTTTGAGTTCATTGTATTAACTTTCTGTGGTTGGCCAGGCCATGTGTTGGCGGCCATTTTATGTTTCCCAGCCACTTTGCTCTTGCCATAGGCCTCCAAACTTGTGGCCTACTCTGCCAGTAGGCCAGAGGTACTAGTCATAGTAGGCTCATGAAAGTTAATCAACTGTTTTTGTGGTGTACCCTTAATTAGAAAATCATGGATGGCTTGGTTAGATTTAGAAAATCTTATTTTTATGTGTGGGGTATGTCAGGTTTTGGGTGTGTTTAACTAATCTGTCAATTTCTGCCATTAGGTAACCCTAGGAATACAGCTTGGGTAGTTTTGGTAAGTTCGCACAGTGTGAGAACGTGACCTTACATTTTTTGTCTTGTTCGCGCGCTCAATGTACTGGCTCGGGAACGCGATAACGACGTTTCATTTGATTTGCGCTGCTGAACACGCCGATTTTGCAATCTCGCGAACAATATGTCCCGAGTTGCATAAAAGTTCCTCGAAAATGTTTAATGTGTTTCTTGTGCTACAAAAAGTCCTCATTTATGTGTCATTTGCTTGTAGTTTTGTCTTATTGGAGCATGGACCACTTCCAGTTTCTTTCTGTCCTCTATGTAATGATTTCTTGTTTATGGTTGGGGTGACCAATGTGGGCGGTGGTGTGTCCATTTTGTGGAGCTAAGCATTGTCCCTTTGCCATAGGCATTTATTGTCTGTCTTCTCTTTCTTTTCATGTTGTTGTGGGTGGCCAGGCCATGTGGTGGGGGCCATTTTGTGTGTACTTCCTTTGTGATGATTCTGCCATGTTGTTGTTGGTGGACAGACCATGTGGTGGCGGCCATTTTGTGTATGCTTCCTTTGTGACTGATTTTGCCATGTTGTTGGTGGCCATGCCATGTGGTGGAGGCCATTTTGGGTACATCCTTTTTCCATGTTGTTGTTGGTGGCCAGGCCCTATGGTGGTGGCCATGTTGTGTGTCCTTCCTTTGTGCTTTTGCCATAGGCATCCAAGGTTTTTGACTATTCTGGCAGTATGGCAGAGGTACTACTACTCACAGCCATAGGTGCATTCAAGTTAATCAACTCTTTTTGTGGTGTATCTTTAATTACATCGTGTATGGCTTTGGATTGCTTCACATTTTTTTTATGTTGGTACTTTCAGCTTTTGGTTGCTTGTGTGTAACTAATATGGCACTCCCTGCCAGTAGGTAACCTTAGGAATACTGCTCACGTACTTTTGGTAACGTCGCACAGTGTGGACACGCGACATTACATTTTTTGTCTTGTTCGCGCGCTCAATGTACTGGCTCGGGAACGCGATAACGACGTTTCATTCGATTCGCGCTGCCGAACACGCCGATTGTGCAATCTCGCGAACAATATGTCCAGAGTTGCATAAAAGTTCCTCGAAAATGTTTAATGTGTTTCTTGTGCTACAAAAAGTCCTCATTTATGTGTCATTTGGTTGTAGTTTTGTCCTATTGGAGCATGGACCACTTCCAGTTTCCTTCTGTCCTCTATGTAATGATTTCTTGTTTATGGTTGGGGTGACCAATGTGGGCGGTGGTGTGTCCATTTTGTGAAGCTAAGCATTGTCCCTTTGCCATAGGTTGTGGGTGGCCGGCCATGTGGTGGCGGCCATTTTGTAGGTACTTCCTTTGTGCATTTATCATTGGCCTCCCTGCTTTTGGTCTGATCTGATAGTAGGCCAGAGTCCCGGAGGTGGTAGTTACTAGTTAGCGGGGCTGCTTTATGTAGCTGTTTCTATTCGGTCAATTCAATTAACATCATTAGGGCATGTGTGTATGCCATTGCATTCCCAAATTTGTTGTCTGGGCAGGGGTGTAGGTAACTTTTTTGTGTGTGTAATAATTTTATGCCTTGTATGTGTTTTTGCGGTGTAGGTTTCCAACCTCTTAGCCATGGGGTATTTTCCTTGCATTAACCTGTCATGTGTAGCAGGCATCCTCCTTTTTCTGTCCATATTGGTATATAGGCCTGCTTGACTTTATTATTGGTTCTTTCTGGACTTCATGTGGCTGGGAGCTGTGGTGCTGGTAGTATTAGTCTTCTGTTTTGTGTTTTTATACATTGGCCTGTGTGTCTTTCAATTGTTCATGTTGGCTTACTGCTTGTTTGACTGATGTTGTTCTGTCTTCTTTGCTTGTAGGTGCACAAAAAAAGACTGAGGAGGTGATGGTTGTTTTCATCCATTGCCCGTTCTACTGCGAGACGGACGTCCTTCAGTTGTACGCCACGTGTGGTGTGTGACTCATCTGACCACACATCTCTGCAATTTGTGCTACTGAGTGCTGCTGTGTGCTGACATCAGAAGAAGATGGGCCCTAGGAAAGCAGGTACTAGGTCCTCCACCACCAAGAAAGTTGCTGAGAAGAAGGTACAGAAGAAGGAAGTGTCACTTAAGTCTGGTATGGACCCCAAAACCTTTTTTGGGCCCCCAAAAGGTACGCCTGCAGCAGCGGTGTCCGGGGTGCAAGCTGGGGCCAGCACATCCGCATTAGCGGGGGCAAGCCACCAACCCAGGGCCAAGCACATGAGGGTCAAAGAGGTAGCCAGCCTAGTGTTACAAAGCAGTGATACTGAGCCTGAACTAAACTTATCGCTGTCTCAAAGTAGTACACAATCCACGCAAGATGAAAGTGCTCAACAACCACCGCCAGCAGTAGATGTTCAACAACCACAACCACTTCCCGCAATAGTTGTTGAACAATCACAACCACCGCCCGCAATAGTTGTTCAACAACAACAACCAAATCCCACAATAGTAGTTGTTGAAGAACCACAGCCCGCTATAGTACTTCCTCAAGAACAACAACCACCATCTCCGCACGCAGTAGTAGTAGTTGTTCCTCCCGAAATCGGGGCAGTTCAGGAAGTAGAGCCTCATTCCGAGCAAGAAGAAGAGGAAGCCACTTCTGGAGGTGATCTATTGTCTTCCAATTTACCAAGGGAAAGGAGGGTTAGTGGCAGTGCATCGAGTTCTTCGCCAATTATCCCTTCAGATGACCATGATAAGGAACGGCATCCACCACGACTATCTGAGCATTCAAAGGAGAGACATCCCAAGACCAGGCTAGGAAAAAGGAAGGATCCACCAAGGCTTGAACTTATGGAGGTCGATGTAGGTGAGCAGGATACTGCTGGTGATAAAGACGGGTCTGACACTGTCATCATCACAAGCGTTATTCCTGGTGCAGACAATGTAGAGACCAACATTTTCACCCTATCCAGAAGGGCTGCCATTAGTGATGAGCAGGTAGCACGTATAACTCCTACACACTCAGCACCCAAAGTAACACCAGCTCCCATTTTTTCATCAGCGAAGGCCCGGCAGCGTCCGACATCCAGCACAAGCGCCACCTCAACAGAAGGAGGTAGTGGCAGTACTAGTACTGAGCTGTCACAAATACGAGATTCCAGCGCTTTGCAAATACTTTGTTTGTGCTCAGATCACGCTAGGAGCCTTTTAGAGCTACTGCGTGCAACGTGTTTGAATTTTTAAAAAACGCCGATTTTTATTCCTAAATTGTAGAATTTCCATACTGCTTGCACCCAGCACACCTGGCACTCAGTAGGCACTATTTTCGTCTTGTCCTGACGATCACAGCCGATTTTAGGGCTGGAGATCGAGGTGCAGTATTGACATATTGTACGGCGGCCATATTGAGTGAGGGGGCGAGAGCAGTGAGAGAGCTCCAGTGTCCTCTACTTAAGGAGCCCCTAGGAGGCAGGCGCGAGATTCCAGCACTTTGCAAATACTTTGTTTATGCTCAGATCACGCTAGGAGCCTTTTAGAGCTACTGCGTGCAATGTGTTTGAATTTTTAAAAAACGCCGATTTTTATTCCTAAATTGTAGAATTTCCATACTGCTTGCACCCAGCACACCTGGCACTCAGTAGGCACTATTTTCGCCTTGTCCTGACGATCACAGCCGATTTTAGGGCTGGAGATCGAGGTGCAGTATTGACATATTGTACGGCGGCCATATTGAGTGAGGGGGCGAGAGCAGTGAGAGAGCTCCAGTGTCCTCTATTTAAGGAAACGGTTGTTCTCCGCGCTAGCGGTCGCGTTTGTGGACGCGCCATCTCAGCGCCAGAGTCAGCCCGTCTGCGCCCGTCCGCGCCTCGGACGTGCTTCAGGGCGATGGCTTCATCATCTAGCTCGGACCCTGACTCAGCACAGGTATCTCCTTCAGCCAAAGTTGCGATAAACCCCTTAGAAGCGCCTCATATTAAATATACGTCAGCCCATTTGAAGGCACTACAACCAGCTACTAAATCTTCCTGCAGACTGTTACACTTAGAGGAGGGAAAGGATTCCTGTCTAACATGCCACCTACATATTGACCCAGTAGGGACCAAATCCACGCAGAATGATTCCTTCAAAACTCAGTTAAAATCACAAATATTTTCCTTTATTAGTCTCAACTGTCGCTCCTTACCAAAACATAAAACAGAAATTTTTAATTTGCTCTTAGATGAAACACCGGATGCACTGTTTGTTACAGAAACATGGCTCAAAGATAGCTCAGGACCTGATATAGTTATGGCACTTCCTGATTCCTATGCCATTACCAGACTGGACAGGGATAAGAAACCTGGTGGAGGAATTGCTGTAATTTTTAAAAAATTCTTTCACTGCGATTTTAAGCCGCTTTCTTGCGGTGGTTCTGAGGCGGCGATTTTTAAACTTACATTAGCCCCTAATTTCACCCTATCCGGTATCCTTATATATCGTCCTCCCGAGGAGGCAGCATCCAAATGGGTCGCAAATATGTCTGAACTCATCGGTCCACTGGCTATGAGAACTGCCAACTTTACTATTCTAGGTGATATAAACCTGCACTTAGAGGATGAGAATTGCTCCTTGGCCAAAGTTCTTATAAATGACTTAGCAGCTATTAATTTAACCTTAAAGAATTCCGGTCCTACACACCGTGCAGGGCATCTGTTGGATCCCATCTTTTCCAACCTCAACAACATTGAGACGCAGTCTGCCCAGCCTTTGCCTTGGTCCGATCACTTCCTGATTAAATTTAATCTTCAGGTTGACCTATCAAACAACGATAACATACCTTTACCCACTCAACTCATAAGGAAATGGAAAAAACTTGATATTGACAGTCTCAATGCCCTACTGGAAAAACATCGCCCTTGCACTAAGACTACTGTTCAACAGCTCTCCTCCACAGTACAAAACTGGCTTCTTTCAGCCATTGATTCCATTCTGCCTAAAACAAAGTTAAAACAAAACACCCATCGCTCTCCTGCACCTTGGTTCAATGATATTTTACAAAATGAAAAAACTAAATGTAAGAATCTCGAACGTCAATGGAGGAGGTTTTACTTACTTGCAGATAAGGAAAAATATAAAATCCAGTTATCAGCTTACCAAAAACAGTGTAACAAAGTCAAAGCAGAATTCATCTGCACAAAAATCACAAATGCTTTAGACCACTCTAAAACACTTTTCAAGTTAGTTAAAGAGCTGGCGGGATCCAATACGTCCCAACCTCCACCTGAGCTAAACAAAACGCAATGTGACATGTTAGCCAACTTTTTTATTCATAAAGTTGATAAAATCCACCAAGACATCAACTATGCTGCCAATGAACACGACTTCACTCCTGAAGCGACCCCCAATTGTTCATCACATACGCCAGGTAATACCATAAGTATCACTGATTGCCCTTCCTTGGATGATACATCTTTTGCCACACTAGATAGTTGGCCCCTGCTGAACCCTGACATGGTTCAAGGGCTACTAAAAACCATCAAATCGGGCTCTCCTAGAGACCCACTGCCATGTCCAATCTTAAAACAACTTAGCAGTAACGTTCTAACTACAATTACCGATCTCCTTAATACGTCGTTACTTGAACAAACTGTACCCAGTGAATGGAAGCATGCGATGATTCATCCACTCTTAAAGAAAGCTGGCGCAGACCCCAACCTGCCAGCTAACTTTCGCCCAATATCATTGCTACCCACCTTTGCTAAGTTATTAGAGAAGCATGTTCATCGTTGCCTTACAGATTTCATCACCACTCATGATCTGTCACCATCTCACCAGTCGGGATTTCGTGCAGGTTTTTCCACTGAGTCTACATTGCTAGGGGTGACCGAAAACATCCGTCGCATGGTAGATAAGGGCGAAACAGTAGCACTTGTGCTACTTGACCTCAGCGCGGCATTCGACACCGTGTCGCATGCGGTCCTCGCCCAGATTCTCTACTCCCTAGGCATTCGCAGGGCAGCTCTTAATTGGATCAGATCACTATTAGAAAATCGAACGTTTCAGGTATTTTCACAAACTGCCTGTTCTGATACAAGGACATTTAAACACGGAGTACCTCAGGGCTCCATTCTTAGCCCGTTGCTTTTTAATGTTTATATGAGTCCCCTGTCCAAGATTGTGGAAGACACTGGGCTTTTAATGTTTTCTTACGCTGATGACTCTCAGCTGCTTTTTTCGCTATCAGCAGCAGACGCTGACAATTCATCCTCCCTACAACTCGGACTTAGTAAAATCGCCGGTTGGATGCAGAAAAACTTTCTAAAACTTAACGGCGAGAAAACCGAGTTAATCGTGTTGGGTAAAAACAAAGATCTTTGGGGACCCCAACACTGGCCATCTGAAATGGGTACCCCCCCAACCCCTGTTGCGCATGCCCGCAACCTGGGAGTCATTATTGACGACTCACTCAGTCTACACCAGCAAGCAGTAAAAACTTCATCCACCTGCTTCGCCATATTGAAATGGCTTAAAAAGATCTGCTGGATGTTACCTGAAAACACCAAGAAAACAGTTGTCAACGCCCTGATCACATCCAGATTAGATTATGGCAATGCTCTGTACCTGGGGGCAAATAAAGCTACTGTCCGCAGGTTACAGTCAGTACAGAATGCAGCAGCCAGACTACTCTGGAAAATTCCCATCACTACTCCAACTACCAAATACATTAGGAAACTACACTGGTTAAAAATTGAAAATCGGGTCAAATTCAAATCCCTATGTTTCATGCACAGGATCTCCACCAATACCGCCCCAAAATACCTACAAAGCCTGATGCGCCCCTACCGTCCCTCTAGATCTCTTCGGTCCTCTACGGCAAATAATTTTGAAATCCCAAAGATCAAGTTGTCACGCATGGGTGTCAAGTCCTTTTCTTTTCTAGGACCCACACTTTGGAATTCAATGCCACACACATTGCGGTCTGAACCAAGCTACATCAAATTCAGGAAAGCCCTAAAAACATGGCTATTCAACATCTAATTCCTGTAACCGCATTGACACTGGGATCTGTCGCGCCGGGAAACCCTTTGTTGGGTAGCTGTGCGCCATATAAATGCAAACAAATAAATAAATAATCACATAGGGGAATTCAACAAAAATCCTCCAGTTCATCCGGCATTGGAAGTGGGTCCTCTTCCTATGGCAGGAGACAAAAGTTTAGCTCCCCGGTGTGGGATTTTTTTACGGTTCACCCACATCAGGAGAACATTGCTATATGCACCATTTGTCATACCAATGTTAGTCGTGGTAAGATTGGTACAAACTATGGTACTGGAGGCCAAACGACCCATTAGAAAAAAACACACTTAATTCAGTGGGAGAACCACCTTGCAAGCTTAAAAAATGTAAGCACTGGTGTTGGTGGGGATACAGTACTACAAGGTCCACTCATGGAAGAAGAGGGAGACGATGATGACCTTCTATCTGGGAGTGGTATACAAATGAGCCCTGTCGCCAGCACTGGAGTGGTGCAGTCCAAATCCTCTGCATCAGCAACTTCTCAGTGGCACCAGAGTCAGCCGGAGACACCAAGGAGTGCAAAGTCTGACTTGAAAGGTGGTCCGTCTAGCAGCAGAACAGAAAGAATTACCAAGCAGCTTTCCATTACTGGCATGTTTAGGCAGGAGGGAAAGTACGAGCGGAACCACCCAATAGCACGTTTGTACAATGCGAAACTTGCAAAAATGTTGGCACTCGACCTTCTCCCATTTTCATTTGTTGAGGCAGTGGGATTTCGGGAATTAGTGGCAACACTCTCCCCAAAATGGGACGTTCCCAGTCGCTACTATTTTGCAAGAGTTGCTATTCCAGCACTACACCAGGACGTGCTGGAATTGATTGGGAAAGCCTTACAACAGAGTGTTGTCCATTGTATCCACCTGACAACAGACATGTGGAGCAGTCGCGAAGCCACAGCAGATTACATGTGCATCACCGCACACTGGATCTCTTTTGCAGGTGTTAAAGACAAGTTAACTTCAGGCCTTCGTGACGTTGCTGGGATTTTTAATGATACTCGCAGACATGCAACTGTAGCCATGTTTGGCATGGAGAAAAATCATACTGCTGAAAACATTTTGTCTGAGTTTAACAGCAAGGTCTTTGAATGGCTGAAACCAAGAGGCCTTAAGATTGGTTTTGTTGCCACCGACAATGGCAGTAATGTAGTGAAGGCAATGAGAGAAGGACAGTATTTCAGGGTACCCTGTTTGGCACACTGCATTAACTTAGTCGTGCAAGACTTTCTGAAAACTGAAGCCAAAGTCAGCAACATACTGACCATCTGCAGAAGAATATGCACGCATTTTAACCATTCTTTTAAAGCACGGAAGCTGCTATGCGTCATTCAGCGGGAGCATAAATTGCAAGTCAAAGCACTGATCCAGGAGGTCCCAACACGTTGGAACTCTACTTATTTCATGCTTGAGCGTCTCTTTGAGCAGTACATACCACTGAATGCTTATGTCATGTCAAGAAGATTAGTGGATCCTACTGTTAATCTTAAAACCCTGACCGTTGAGATGTGGCAGTGGGACATCATTAAATGCTTGACAGAGATGCTACAACCTTTTGAGGTCTTCACACGTGCAGTTAGCAGGGAGGACTGTACTATGGGCCAAGCCATCCCATTGTTGTACATGCTCGAGCAACAGCTGAATGAGGTCTGTGAAACATACGATGGTGACGAAAAAAAAGTTGATGCATATACCTTGGCCAAGGCCTTAGCCAACCGCTTATCTGTAAATGCAAGGCTTCAAATGATTGTGTCAGATCAACATTACATAACTGCAACAATGTTGGATCCACGGTACAAATTGTTTGTCAGCAGTAGCGCAGTAATTCCTTTTTCAGATGGGGATGTTGCCAATTACAAAACTTCCATAGCTGTGGAAGCTAATGATTTAGAAACTGAACGGCTGTTACTTAAAGGCCTGTCAGTGCCAGCCCAGGACAGTCAAAGTACTCCAGGCCATCCTCCTGAGGCAAGTTCATCAGAGCATGAGAGCAGTGCGTCCGCTTCCCAGCAGGCACCAACAGTACCAAAGGCAGCACCTACACGATCTGATTCAGCAGACACAACCAAAAGCATAACTGCTTTTTTTCTACAAAAAGGGATGGGTAAGTCTGTTGCTGTTGCAAAGGGGAAAGAAGACCAGCAAAGCCGAGCACCAATGAACACTGAGCGGATGGTTCAGGCCTATCTGGATGACACAACAGAGGTGTTCATGGAGCAAAGCCCATTGGTCTATTGGTATGAAAGAAGGAGACAGTGGCCAGTGCTGAGCAGGCTGGCGCTAAAGTATCTGGCTTGTCCTGTAGCCAGTGTCCCTTCTGAGCGGGTTTTCAGTGCTGCTGGTGCCATTGTGACATCGAAAAGGACCAGTCTCTCCCCCAAAAGCGTGGAGAGGCTGACAATGATAACAATGAATCAACACTTCATACCACCAGACTATACTGTACGTGAATCAGAGCAGGATGAAGAAAGCGAGCCCGAAGATACCATCACTACTGTGTTACATGACCTACTTCTGTCCGAACCGCCAGAGTTTGAGGACGAGCTCCTCTTCCCTGACAAATAGGCTTTTAAATTGTTACTTTCTCCCTTCTTTTATTTGTGTTATTTATTTTCTTATTAAAAATGGCTTTCTGGTGCAAAACTGCTAATATTAAAAACCACAACGAAATCCATCCCCACCACTCTTTCTTTTTATGTACCTACTGGAGTTGCACGCCTGTGCATTTATTTTCACTGTATTTTTTTTATTTACCTCCTGGAGTTGCACGCCTGTGCATTTATGTTCCATGTTGACTGCACTCCTCAGAGTCTTGCTCCATCTTCTTGACTCCCACTCAAGTCAATACAATACCATCTTGCCAGCCATACATTGGATGTTGTAGATGGAGTATAGTACAATAACAATAATGTAGCCTCTAACAGTCCCTCCATAACAAGTGTACCGTACATGACTACAGCCATCCTCTATTTCATTTGAAATCTGCAACTCATCACTGTCTTACTGAGTCTTAAGGCTACCACCTCTGTCTGCAGGCATTCATAGACGACTCTTCAGTGTCAAAAGAAACTTGAGCAGGCATCCACAACTGAAGTCAACTTGTTGTGACTCGCATTACAAAGGCTCGGCAGCATCTGTGATCAATCATCTGACAGTGAAAGAGAAGAGCAAGACAGGTATATTAAATGAATGATGCCATGCATTGCATTGGATGTATTGTTTTGCTGACTCTGAGCAAATGTGCATGGAGTTGAAGTATACTAGTAACTTCAGACTCTCGTGATAGCCTATTTTTCCATGTTATTTAATAATATAAATTATTTACGCACTTGTGTTCCTTCCTACTACTACAGAGATGCAGTCAGGACTTAATTTATCGTAGTCACTCACTACAGACTGAGTTGCTGTTGCTGATAATGATGGTGACCACCATATCTTTGCTGTCAGGCAGTTGGATCTGAGATGATTGATGTACGATGTTTCTTGGAGTGGAATACAAGGTAATAAATACAAAGAGGAGGCACAGCACAGTAGACCCAGGCTACTACATGTGTGTGCACTGTGCAGTGGTAGAGTACAATAGTGGTATGATTGATGACTGAGAATGACGCATTGATTTTGTTGATTAATTTTGTAAATGCTAGGGTGCTTTTTCATTTACCTTTCTGTGGCTCTGTGAAATTTTTAGGGAAATGCAGTTTGTATTACGGGCGACCCTGTGTCGTCGTGGGCCTGTTCTGTGCTGGCTCCTGTCTTGTTTTGTACTTCTAGATTAATAATGATGTGCAACTAGTAGACTTATACATATTGTATCCAAGCCACCTCAGTCTGAAAGTCCTCTCATACGACTACTCCTCTTGTATTATTTTTTTATCTTTACTGTATTACAATTTGTCATTCACATTCTTTTGTATTTGCCTTTTCTTTTTCAGGCTGGACGTTTTTCACCCACTGCTATTATACTTGAGCATCAACTCACCCTTACCACTAATCCTCATCATCAAGCAATTGGATGGCGGGAAACCAAGAATGATATTCAGTGTGTCCTTTTCTTACGTTTATTCCTTACATTCATTGGCTAGTGGATCAACATCATAAATCATCGTCTTCATTGTTTTGCTTTTGTTGTCTCCATGCGTACTGTTTTTCTTTCTCAAACCTTTCCCAAAACCCCCGTACCCATCCATTCAACAAACCCTAACCCTCTTCCCCCGGGCTGCGTGGTTTCATTGAGGTGTGATGTTTCTTACATTAAATATACACCAACAATTTGATCACGCGCTTGCTGGGGCAGATGTGGTGAAAGCAACAATAGTGAAATGTCAACAAGGCATGGCCAGGATCTTCTTCGGCTTCCCAACTCAAGCTCTGTGTATAACGCCAAATAATTTACCATTAACATCAAACAATGAATGCATCTAATGAATTGGCGTAATTGTTTGGGTTTAAGTTTAAAGCATTATGATTTAGAAAAGTTTGACGTTGCCGTGAGTACTACAACTACAGTTGAACTTCTTATCTTCTCTTGCACTTAGTTTCCAGTCCCCAAAACGATTGTTTTGTTTCAGTTTAGCAGTTGCAATATTGGGTCAGTCGTGTAATGTAATGTACTTACTTATACTACCCCCACATTGTCTGTCACGCAAATGACTGCCTCTTTGTTTTTGTCTCAAAATGCTACTTGCAGGGTCTGTTTACTACTACTATCACAGAAGTTCAGAACCACAGATTTTTCTCCATTGTCTTGGGAAACAAATGCAGCCCTTGCAGTGCCACACTTCATCATAAATCATCATCAGCAATCATAGGTAAGATAAGTTTGCAGTGAGGTATAACGCAAGACAGACTGGTAGTTCTTCTAATAATACAAATATAACTCGGTGAGGGTTTACGGCATCTATCTGTCTGCATGTTAAAGATGTGGGCAATATATTTTTTTATTAGAAAGCACTGTCCGCCGACCTGCATGGCCAATTAAACCTTGCAATGTTGCACAACGTACATTATTTGGTGAAACAGTCCCCCCTCCAACCCCCCAAGAAACGCACATGAACTTCAAATGTTTTCTTTTTAACATAACTTTGTCTCGTTTATTTTTAACATAATATAAATAAAGATGATACAAAAATAAAATATATATAAATCTTACCCTACAGCTGTCCCTACCCGCCTCCCCTAACCCCAACAAAATTTCCACGTTCAATGTAATGTAAAAAACCCCAACACCCAATTCCCACACACCAACAAAAGGATTGAAAGAGGGGCAAACAAGTCAAACAGGGTCCATCTCAAAGCCGGCGGGATTTTAAGTGTTTATCAACCATGATCTTCACACGCTCCTCTATTTGAGTATTTGTCTGACTCTGAGCCTCCAGCCTGGCTACCCAGAGGAGAATCTTTCTTTGGAATTGCCGGCACCTACATTGGCATGCATGTTGTTGTGGGGGGGTGGCCGATGCTGGAAAAATCTGGCGGCGGGCGGCTGCCTGACCACGCCGACGTACTCCTGCAGGCTTGGGGGCCTGGGCATTGGAAGAGGCAGCAGCTGATGCCGCCGCCTCCTCCTCCTCCTCGGCCTGAGCCACCAGCCGGCGGTAGGCCTCAACGATGGCCTGCAGTTTCCGCTGACGGGCCCGGACTGCCAACTCCTTTCTCTTTGGTTTTGAAGGAGTAACTATAAAGAAAGAGACAAAATGTAATCCAAAATCCCAGCAAATCAAGAACACAAAATGTATTCAACACATAGTGGTACAGTACAGTAGCACTAGCATGCAAGCTGAGTACAAAAAATGGTGTTTTATCTATCTTGAACATTCTACAGCTTATATACTTAATTTGTTTGACTTTTTGGCACGGCATTATGCCTGCCCTAGTAGCATAGCATGGGTGTACTTCAACGGTCACACACATACGAACACCTGTTTTTTTCATATCTCGTTTTTTTATATCATCTGTGCTTCCGGGAACAGTGACAGTCTCAAACTAACATTAATTAACAGGGGCCAGCTAGTACTAGTAAATGTCTAGTAGAGAGACTATCATTCTTTATATCGCGCAACAAACCTTAGGTGGTTTGTGTTTCGCCAGCAACGACCCGGAATGCATCCAGTCGTCCCCTCCTTCCCTTGCCTTTGGGTTTAACCAAAACACCGCTGCTGACACTAGTATCCACTACCCACCGATATTGGATGTGTCTCCCACCCACGCAGGCAGCTGTGTTTTCCCCTTTCTATAATTCCACAACAACCCATGCATCCGACTGCTATCAGCCACCTGCATTCCTGATTCCAAAGTATCCTTCTATATTAGATGATTGGTGCTTTTTCCTTGCTCCTTTCATCATACTTAAAATCAATCTCCTTAGTGTAATCCATCGCGGTCATGTAATGTTGTGGATAAGACTTTTTTAGTCTGCCACCAACCTTTCACAGCTGAGTTGTAGTCACATAGAAGAGGCCTGTTATTTTATCAATTCTCGCCGATGGTAATGCTATTGCTAAGCTTGGTAATGAAAGGTGGCGTCATATATTGTCCAGTACAACTTCAAGTTCATTATAAATATCAGAGTACAGTGAGGAAGTTTTCCCCACCCACCAAGTAATGCGGATCAATATTGAATGTAACTTACCATCGCCCACCGTTGTTGGCTCCTCCCCCACTGCTGCCGGTGCCGGTGTAGGTGTCTCTGGTCCTCCATTCCCCTCCGGGATCGCCTCTGCTGATGCCGTCGGCACTGGTGGATGGTACTGGTTCTGCAAAATTAAAAATAAGTACACCTTTTTAGATGGATGCACAGCCCCCATTGTACTTGTTCACCAAGAATGGAGTTCTGCAAAACAGTTAAGTACAACGTAATCAGTAGTAGTCCACATTGCCTAGTACAGCAGAGTAACTAACTCACTACACATATTAGCATTCATTTGTTACGGTATGGTACCTAAGCTCATCTCATCTCTACTGCTACTCTAGTCCTTGGAAAGTTAGACTGAACCATGTAACCTAACCAGTTTGTACATCAATGTCTACAGTTTTGTGCATGCTACCTCGCAGCTTGTTGCGCAGTACGAGAAGACGCCTTTGAGGCCACATGATTGTTCAAAGCATACGCCTGAAGAGTTTGGAAAATAAAAAGGCCCGTATTTACTTTTTGAATGTGGATTGTGGAATCGAGTTTGCTTACACCCTCAGGTTACACCTTTTTAGCATGACTGCTAAAAACTTGCATAAATGTATTTAATTTTTTCATACTGTCTAACGTGCACCACTTTTGTCATTATTTTTCGGCAGATGAGAAGATTTCCTTCTACGAAGCAAAGATTTCCAGAGCTTACAAAAAAGAGGCATATGTAACCAGTATACGTTCAATTGTGAGGGGTCTCCGACATTTCCCACATTTCCCTATCGTGCACTGGTAGCTGCACAAATGTAGATTACTTTATTCAGCCTTTTTTAACTCTGGATTTTTTCTGGTGGCCCTTGACGTATTTCACGGAACAACTTAAAAACATTGATGTTACTTACTTAGTTACTTCTAACAAAATAAAGGTTTTGAAGTACCACATTGACTCGGAAGTATATTTTCTGTGTCTGTTGTCTTGTAGACTTACACGAGAGAGTGAGCAAAAGGGGATTACTTAGGTTATGGATTGTGTAATAAAAGCATTTGGCATCTTGGTATTGGGGTTCAGGAAAGGGGTAATTGAATAATTGACCAATGACTGAGCCCATATAGGTGGTCGTTCAGTGAATTGTGGGTTCCTCAGAGTTCTCTGACTGAGGTGTAAGACTGTAAGTAAGTAAGGTCCAACCTGCCTATCACCAACATCCAATTTTGTGGTGCATACATAGTTATGTATGTGACTGCATAGAAGAATACCCGCAAGAGTAGTAGTGGTATACTAACGCTTACAAAATACTAGACCAACATCTGGATGCATACTTGGTTGGTGTCAATTGGCAAAGAAGAGACATTACAGAGGAAAAAGCATAAGACAGGAGTGGACCCTGTGCCTTCCGCTATTCTATCACAAATTTTTTGAAAAGATTAATACCTTAACTAAAGAGTGGGCAACAGGGCAAGCTTACCTACAGACAGTCTAGTAGTAGCACAGAGAGTCATAGCAGAGGCTCTTTGAAGGAACAGAAAGGCAGGGACAGATAGTGATACCCAACATTTTGAAAACATAATCAAAATCAAAAAGCATTTGTCAAAATTTAGTTAAGTGAAATGTCATTAATCGGTTGGAAAAAAAGCTCTGTTAGAAAGTTAGGGAAATATCATTGTTCCAAATGAAAGCACTGTTGGACTTACTGGGGACAGCAGCAGGGTCCTCAGTAGAGAAGCTCTGTGGCTGTGGTTCTTCACGTTCACCCGCCGACTCCGTCCCAGCCTTCTGCTTGCCCCTGGGTTCTGTGGTTCATGTAAGAAATAATAAAGAAAGAGAAAAACATTGAGTGCTGTGAAACATAGACAGCATTTCAAAAACCACTGCTACAACATTAAAAGAAACAAACATTGATCTACCAAATGACTACTGCCTTGCATGATTCACTGACTAGTGTATATACTTGGAGAAAACAAATCAAATGTTCCATAAACATTCTGATTGCAGATTACTAAGTAACACAGAGGCAGTAACACCTGAACAACACCACCGATTCAAGAATGGGGTAATCAATTATCTGTAAGTAGGCATTTCTTTTTGATTTTTTGCCAGCAAAATGCATAGATCACAAGGAGGAGACATGCTTAACTTTGTGCATACTAACACGAAATTGTACATTCATTGCATCATATTTTGTTCTGCTACTGACTGAATGCTACTGCTGCCCTACCCACTCACTAAACAAACTACATCAGTTCTATGGAGGGCTGAGGCAGGGGCGGCTCTAGGCTCATGGTGGTCCTGGCCAGGGAGTGAGGTAAGGGGGCCCGGAAGAGGAGGTCGGGGCGGAGCACGGAGGCCAGTGAAGAGGGGGGAGTCAGGGTGTTTGGAAGTGGAACAGAGCCGGAGGCACCAAATCCCTGCCAGGGGCCGCCACGCAAATATGTATCCATCCTCTGAGGATTATTAAATTAAGGATATATATTGGTGTGGTGGCCCCTGGCGTTTGGTGGCCCTGTGCAGTTGCACAGCTTGCACATGCCTAAAGCCGGCCCTGGCTGAGGTAAGAAGAACAAAGTAACTTTAGCATTCATTGCCAGAGGAGGATTTATGCAGAAGAGAAGGCCGTGAAAAAAAAATGATACAATATGCAAACACGTACAATTATCCATCAACGGCTATTTCACTGATGGACAAAGGAAGGACAAGACTCTATTAATAGCATTAACTAACTTCAGTTCTCTACAATAAAGAAAATCTCACATCAATAAACAGCAAAAGCTAGCGCCAAATTGAACACGCAAGAGCCAGTGAAGATGAAGAAGCGCAGCACAGACCAGTGTCATATAATTACAGTAGATATAATAACGGAATACATCGGAAATGTAACTAGGAGCACCAGTCATCGCGTTACTTATTCAGCCAAGATTTACAAAGATACAATAGCAATACTTATACTACTATAGAGATATATATTATACACACACTTTTTTTGTTTAGGGTAGCCACTCACCAAGACCCACGACCTTGACGGCAAGCAGGTCCAACAGGTCCTGATCCCGGTCCAAAATGTCTGCCCAACGGTGGGTCAGCTGATGGTGGGAACGCCGGATACCGGAGCAGCGGAAGACTGCCCGGCGCACCTTCACCCACCGCCGGAGACGCTCTTCAATATGGTGGTAGCCGGAGCCGGGCCTGCCGCCTGCTGCCAACATCAAGGGGAGGTGGCGCTGGATACAAAACACCAGGGCAGCCACGTCCTCCTCGCCAAAAAGTTGGCGGGGCCTCACCCCTAGGGGGCGCATTCTGCCGCAAGGGAACCGGGTTTTTTGGGGCACAGGCGCCTTGCCCTTTGAGCCGCCGCTGCTGCTGGTGCCCTTGACCATGGTTCTGGGTGGAGGGGAGAAGAAAAGCTCAAGACAAAAAGGTAGGGGAAAGAAGAAGCAAGGTAAAAGAAGGAAGTAAAATAAAACAATAGAAAAGTTGTAAAAGTAGAAATAAAATGAAAAATATAAACCTAGGCACAGAGAGAGATAGGTAATAACTAAAGAAAGTTTAAAAAAGTGGTTAAAAAGACCAGGATTGAAGAGATTTCAGCAAGATGCAAAAGTAGGCCCAAAACCATAGCCAGAGTGTGTGATCCAAGATGGCTGCGCCCATCGCGACCGCGTGGGTAGGTTTGCGCGATATTTAGCGCGATCACGCACTTTTGTAGTGCGAACGAGAAGATGAGTTCCCGAACATGTCTTGCACAACGCGACCACGTTACTTGTGACCCGGAACAGGAAATAAGGGAACGCAAGCGGGTGGGACAAACCTCTTGGGTAACTTAGCGCGCTAGCCATTCCGAGCATGCAGGCAACGCCCCGAACACGCGCACCGCGCTCCCGAAGACGAAAAACGGCGCGAAAACGGGCCTAGCAAGCAACTACGCATGTCTGCAGAGCTACGCGTAGTTCGCGGAGTGCAACTACGTCTTCGCGTAGCTCCGCGGAGTCCGACTCCGCGAACTACGCATAGGGTTAATTATGAATCATAAGTGGAAGCTCATTTAGCAGAAGAACATACATATGCTAGACTGGACACCAATCCCACAGACCAATTCCTCAACATACTAAAGTCCATTACGAATAAAGCTGTAGACAACGGTGTGATTAATGAGAAAGTCCAAAGGTTTCTGATACATACACACCCAAGGAGTCCAGTAATATACATGCTCCTAAAAATACACAAGGATGCATCCAATCCACCTTTTTGTCCAAAAAGGTGGAAAATGAAAAGTAGCCTACATGAACCTATTGGGAAGTTCCTAGACCACTATCTACAACCAAGCGTGACTAAATGAGCACCTACATAAGAGATACAAAAGAGTTTTTGACTAAAATAAATCAAGTTAACATCATTGAAGAAGAATGAATCTTGTTATGTACAATCGATGTGAGTTCGCTATATACCTCGATTCCCGAACCAACTAGGTATGGAAGCTAAAGTCCACTTAGCCTTTCATCCATTTGAGGTCAATACAATGAGTACCATTGAGTTGGGTAACAATATTCATCTGTTATGTCAGCGCCAAGATACCCCGTTGCTGGGGTGAACGTGCGGTTTACAAATAAACCTGTCATGTTGGAACATACATTGTTGCAAAAAGATCTGGATCATGACCTTAAAATCTTCCTCATGGAACTTTTTCAATTCACATTGTATCAAAGATACTTCAGATGGAAGGATGAATGGTATGCGCTATTAACTGGGACTTCCTTGGGAGGCTGTGAAGCTCCAGCGTAAGCAAATATCTTTATGAGTAGATTCAAGGAAGAACATATCTTAAAAAACACCCACATGGAAACTCCAAACTAAATTATTTGCACATTACATCAAGGATATTTTCACCCTGTGGAACGGTACCCTCTCAGAACTATCTGATGCTTTGGTGATTCTCAAATCAAGTGGATGACAGGATTCAATTTACACATGAAATTCCGGAGCATTCCATTACATTTTTGGATGTTAAAATCACAAAAACTCAGGGAGGATTAAATACAGATATCTATGGAAAGAAAACTGATAGAAATAATTTGTTTCACTTCAGCAGTTTCCACCAACAATCTTTAAAGAAACACCTTCCATATTCGAAGTTAATAAGAGTAAGGAGGATTGTGTCCAAAACGGAAACATCCATTGAACGAACTGAAGAAATGCTATTATAGCCTTATAGTCCGCTGTAGAGGGCTATACCGGCTTTTAAAGGCCCGAGTCAGCGTTAAAGGCATGAGCCAAAGGCAAGGGCCTTTAACAAGGGAGAGGGACTTTATTAGCCAGTATAGCCCAGCTACGGAGGGTTATAAGGCTATTAGAACCTTCTGCCACTAGAGGGCAGAATGATCTAATAAAAAAGAACAAAACCTTATGGGAGCGTGGGGGGATTGGAATCCCCTCAGGCTCCTTGAAGTCTTTGTTCAAAGCCAGAGCTGTGAACAAAGAAACATTGGAATGCTGGAGCCCCGGGCTTATACCAGCCATTATAAGCCTGGAGCACTCCATTGTTTTCAATGGAGCTCCCAACATTCCAATGTTTTAATCAGATTTAAAGAACGTGGTTACCGATAACCCATACTTGAACGAGCAAGAATACAATGTCAACATAAGACACAAGAGGAAATACTAACCACTAAAGAGGTATCTTCTCATAGCCGCATGGCTGTAGTATCCACATTTTCAACTCTTAGAAGTTCGTTTAAAAGGATAATCAAACAACATTGGTCTATCTTGAGCTTAGAACCTGATTTCAATAATCTATTTACACAAGAACCAATCTTTTAATATAAGGGAAGTAAACACCTAGGTGAAATACTTAAATCTCCATTGACACATATTTATCAACAAGAATACAAAGGGACCACACCCTGCTGGAATTGAAGTAATTGTCATAATATAATATGGTCATTTCCCCCTTTGTTTTTGCCACTTCTTGTGTCTCGATTTTACCGAGACACAAGATGGCGGCCGCTCCGGACTGTTTGGAATGTTTACAGGCACCGGAGAGCCAATCAGCTTTCCGTGTTCAAGTCGCGTGGCGCGCCCGGTGCGCTCCCCGGTCCGCATACTGGGGAGCGCTTATAAATATATATATTTTTTAACCTAAATTACTCAAAATCCACTGGAGCACATATTTTGAGACATAGCAAAGGCACATCGGGCTACCAGTCCCTACAATTTTGCCAAGTTTGGTGGAAATCCATTGAGCCGTTCGGGCTAAAAGTGAGGCCAACCGCCCTAAGGAAATTAACATGGGGAAAACAAGTTTTGGGACCCCCCTTGATGAATCCCCCCCCACATTTTCAGGGAAGGAGCAGAGCGGAGCGGAGCAGGCCACAAACTTTGATAAATTCGCAAAGATTCGTCCACCGGCGCCAAAGTTATTCCCAATAGAATGTTGAGGATTTCCTATGGAAAGTAGATCCTAACTATAACTACCTACTGGCAACCGCCAGTAGGTAATATATATTACCTACTGGCGATAGCCAGTAGGTATATATAGTTAGGATTTTTTTCCTATGGGATTTTTGAAAATTCTATGTCGAATAACTTTGGCTTATGAGGACAGAATTGGCTGAAATTTTCAGGAAAATGGAACATTTTGTTTCTGAGCAGCCCCTGAAAATTTGGGGGGGTTTCGTCGAGGGGGGGCCGAGAAAAAAGGGGGGTCCCAAAACGTGTTTTTCCCATGCAATTTTCCATAGGGCGGTTGGCCTCACTTTTAGCCTGAACGGCTGAATGGATTTACACAAAACTTGGCAAAATTGTAGGGACTGGTAGCCCGATGTGCCTTTGCTATGTCTCAAGATATAGGCTCCAGTGGTTTTTACGAAAATTAACTTTGAAAAATATATATTGGGCTACATTGGGCTATATATATGTTGGAGCCCAAATGTAGCCCAATGTAGCCCAATGTAGCCCAATGTAGCCCAAAGATGGCCACCAGAGACAAAAAAAAACAAATGTAGCCCAAATATCAGCCAGATGTAGCCCAACTATAGCCCAATGACAGATTGTCCCAGAGTGTTCTAAAGAACAACTAGAGTGCTAACAGTCCTACTTATTACAAAGGTATGGCACACCTGAAGCCATCTTGATTGGAATAAAGTGGTAACTCTTAAAACATTTAATTTAAAAAGGAACAAAATGAGGGGGTTCATTTTGCCATAGAAAGTATGATTAGCGAATATATGACGAAATCCCGCATACCATCAGTCCGCAAAAAAAATCCCGCATGTACTATTAGGCCGCAAATTAAAATAACGAAAACTTTTAGAACGAATATGCCTTTAGCATACACTAAACAACTAAACTACCCTAAACCCTAAAACACTACCCCCAGCATGACCCTACACTACACAAACACTACAACACTACCCTAAACCCTAAAACACTACCCCCAGCATGACCCTACACTACACAAACACTACAACACTACCCTAAACCCTAAAACACTACCCCCAGCATGACCCTACACTACACAAACACTACAACACTACCCTAAACCCTAAAACACTACCCCCAGCATGACCCTACACTGCGCAAACACTACAACACTACCCTAAACCCTAAAACACTACCCCCAGCATGACCCTACACTACGCAAACACTACAACACTACCCAAAACCCTAAAACACTACACCCCAGCATGACCCTACACTACGCAAACACTACAACACTACCCTAAACCCTAAAACACTACCCCCAGCATGACCCTACACTACGCAAACACTACAACACAACCCTAAACCCTAAAACACTACCCCCAGCATGACCCTACACTACGCAAACACTACAACACAACCCTAAACCCTAAAACACTACCCCCAGCATGACCCTACACTACGCAAACACTACAACACTAACCTAAATCCTAAAACACTACCCCCAGCATGACCCTACACTACGCAAACACTACAACACTACCCAAAATCCTAAAACACTACCCCCAGCATGACCCTACACTACGCAAACACTACAACACTACCCTAAACCCTAAAACACTACCCCCAGCATGACCCTACACTACGCAAACACTACAACACTACCCAAAACCCTAAAACACTACACCCCAGCATGACCCTACACTACGCAAACACTACAACACTACCCTAAACCCTAAAACACTACCCCCAGCATGACCCTACACTACGCAAACACTACAACACTACCCTAAACCCTAAAACACTACCCCCAGCATGACCCTACACTACGCAAACACTACAACACTACCCTAAACCCTAAAACACTACCCCCAGCATGACCCTACACTACGCAAACACTACAACACTACCCTAAACCCTAAAACACTACCCCCAGCATGACCCTACACTACGCAAACACTACAACACTACCCAAAAACCTAAAACACTACACCCCAGCATGACCCTACACTACGCAAACACTACAACACTACCCTAAACCCTAAAACACTACCCCCAGCATGACCCTACACTACGCAAACACTACAACACTACCCTAAACCCTAAAACACTACCCCCAGCATGACCCTACACTACGCAAACACTACAACACTACCCTAAACCCTAAAACACTACCCCCAGCATGACCCTACACTACGCAAACACTACAACACTACCCTAAACCCTAAAACACTACCCTCAGCATGACCCTACACTACGCAAACACTACAACACTACCCAAAACCCTAAAACACTACCTCCAGCATGACCCTACACTACGCAAACACTACAACACTACCCAAAACCCTAAAACACTACCCCCCAGCATGACCCTACACTACGCAAACACTACAACACTACCCAAAACCCTAAAACACTACCCCCAGCATGACCCTACACTACGCAAACACTACAACACTACCCTAAACCCTAAAACACTACCCCCAGCATGACCCTACACTACGCAAACACTACAACACTACCCAAAACCCTAAAACACTACACCCCAGCATGACCCTACACTACGCAAACACTACAACACTACCCTAAACCCTAAAACACTACCCCCAGCATGACCCTACACTACGCAAACACTACAACACTACCCTAAACCCTAAAACACTACCCCCAGCATGACCCTACACTACGCAAACACTACAACACTACCCAAAACCCTAAAACACTACCCCCAGCATGACCCTACACTACGCAAACACTACAACACTACCCAAAACCCTAAAACACTACACCCCAGCATGACCCTACACTACACAAACACTACAACACTACCCAAAACCCTAAAACACTACCCCCAGCATGACCCTACACTACGCAAACACTACAACACTACCCAAAACTCTAAAACACTACCCCCAGCATGACCCTACACTACGCAAACACTACAACACTACCCTAAACCCTAAAACACTACACCCCAGCATGACCCTACACTACGCAAACACTACAACACTACCCAAAACCCTAAAACACTACCCCCAGCATGACCCTACACTACGCAAACACTACAACACTACCCTAAACCCTAAAACACTACGCCCAGCATGACCCTACACTACGCAAACACTACAACACAACCCTGAACCCTAAAACACTACCCCCAGCATGACCCTACACTACGCAAACACTACAACACTACCCTGAACCCTAAAACACTACCCCCAGCATGACCCTACACTACGCAAACACTACAACACAACCCTAAACCCTAAAACACTACCCCCAGCATGACCCTACACTAAACAACCACCACAACTCTACACTACACTAACACAACACTACACTACACAACACTACACTACACTACACAATCACTAACCCACGAAAAAATTAACACAAACCCACTTACCTCTCTCGTCATCGTGGTTTTCACAACGCAAATGCATTTACCATACATGCCTTTAAAACGTAATTCTTTGTAAAGGCATGCGCGATAAATGCACATGCGTTTTGAAAAAATGCGGGATAATGGTATGCGAGCTCAATGACCTTGCGGGATAATGGTATGCGGACTGAAAGTCTGCGGGATAAAAAATGCGGGAAAATGGCTGCAAACCATGATTAGCAGCAGACTTCCCTGGTGAGCACTAGCTTTACTACAGTGATCTAATGAGCAACTAGAGTGCTAACATTCAGAATTTATGGCAAATGTGTGACACATCTGAATGCCTTCTTGATAGAACCAAAGTAAACAAGCATTGAAAATGCAATAGATCTCGCCCTCGTTTAAGTTAAAGCCATTCTGTTTGTAATGAGGTGGCTTTTTAGCTTTGCTTTTATTAGTGTTTTTAAAACTTTCATGTAAATAACATGCATATGTATGCATATATGTATATGTATGCATGCATTTATATTTATATAGATATGCAGATTACATATGTTTATATATGTATATTACCTACTGGCGATAGCCAGTGGGTATATATAGTTAGGATTTTTTCTCTATGGGATTTCTGAAAATTCTATGTCTAATAACTTTGGCGTTTGTGGACGTAATTGACTGAAATTTTCAGGAAAATGGCACATTCTTTTTCTGAGCAGCCCCTGAAAATTTGGTGGGGTTTCGTCGAGGGAGGGCCGAGAACAAAGGGGGGTCCCAAAACGCGTTTTTCCCATTCATTTTTCCATAGGGCGGTTGGACTCACTTTTAGCTCGAACGGCTGAATAGATTTACATGAAACTTGGCAAAATTGTAGATATGGTTTGCCCGACGTGCCTTTGCTATGTCTCAATATATGTGCTCCAGTGGATTTTGAGAAATTAACGTTTAAAAAAATATATATATCTGTGACAGCGCTCCGGTTAGCGCCCCGGTTCGCGTACCTGACGCGTAACGGAACTTCGCGAAGCGAATCTGATTGGCTCTCCGGTGTCTGTCAACATTCTAAACAAACCGGAGCGGCCGCCATCTTGTCTCTCGGTACGATCGAGAGACAAGATGTGGTGAAAAACGAAGGGGGAAATGAAGGAAAGGGGGCAAGGTAGACCACTCCTGACCCCCTAGGATTGATGAGGGGGATATTAAAGTGCCCCGCGGGGCAAAACATTTTGCGATTTTACGCCGTAGAGGCGCGTCCCGGTACGCGAACCGGGCAGCTCACCGGGCAGCTAACCGGGCAGCTAACCGGCAGCGTAGCTGTCAACATTGTAAACAGTCCGGAGCGGCCGCCATCTTGTCTCTCTGTAGGTTCGAGAGACAAGATGTGGTGAAAAAAGAAGGGGGAAATGAAGGAAAGGGGGCAAGGTAAACCCCTCCTGACCCCCTAGGATTGATGAGGGGGATATTAAAGTCCCCCGCGATTTTTCGCGGTAGAGGCGCTTCCCGGTACGCGAACCGGGCAGCTAACCGGCAGCGTAACGGGAGTCCGCCATCTTGTGTTTTTGGAGCGTCCGGTTCGCGTACCGGGTAGCGTCCCGGTAAGCGTAACAAGGGGAAAACCAAGAGAAACAGTAAAAAAAAAATTAAGGGAATAGATTTCCAGCAAACTTGGCAAAATTGTAGGGACTGTTTGTTTGATGTGCCTTTGCAAGGCCTCAAGATATGTGCACGTGTGGATTTTGTCTAATTAAGGTTAAAAAATATATATATATCTGTAAGCGTGCTCCGGCACGCTTATGTTACGGGTTTTGTTTGCGCTGCAGAACCGATACGTCACGGTTATGCGACGCGTCATGAGGCGTCTCACGTGGCTACGTGATACGTCACGTAATAAAGAATATATTTTACAGCTATAGATATTAGCTTTTAAAAAACCAATGAAATTCACTGAAAAAACCATAGGTTATAGACCATATATAGTTAGGAATTTGCATTTACAAAACCTTGAAAATTCACTGAAAAAACCATAGGTTAGAGACCATATATAGTTAGCTGGACATTTTATTGACATAAAACCAATGAAATTCCATATATAGTTAGTTGCACTAACTATATATCGCGCACCCGCAATCCACTGCTGATGATGTCACATATTACATCATTCATGACATGGTCAGTGACATCACTGATGACATCTCAAATGACATCACTGATGACATCACTGATGAAATCTCAAATGACATCAGTGATGACATCATGACACACCAATACCAGTTACTACATACGCACTCACTGATTCCTACGTCTACACACACATTCACTCATTCACCCATACAATCACTCATACATACAGTCACTCATTATTACAACACTATCATATGCACTCATACACCTATGCAGACACTCACACACTGCCACTCATCCATGGAGTTACTCACACACCTAGTCAGTCCTGTAAAGAATCAATCACACTTCCATTTCCTCATCTATACAGTTAAACACAGAACACCATACTTCAGTGACATCACTGATGACATCACTGATGACATCTCAAATGACATCACTGATGACATCTCAAATGACATCACTGATGACATCATGACACACCAATACCAGTTACTACATACGCACTCACTGATTCCTACGTCTACACACACATTCACTCATTCACCCATACAATCACTCATACATACAGTCACTCATTATTACAACACTATCATATGCACTCATACACCTAGTCAGTCCTGTGAAGAATCAATCACACTTCGATTTCCTCATCTATACAGTTAAACACAGAACACCATACTTTTCACACATATACTAACACATACTTACTCTCTCATACAATCACTGATACAAGTACACATTGATATGCACAGAGTCACACACCTCCCAGCCAGCCACACACACACTCAGTCTTCCATACATCCACTCATTCTTCAATATGTAAAACATATTTAAACTTTACAAAAACACACAGACACTAGATGATGTCATCAGTGATGTCATTTGAGATGTCATCAGTGATGTCATCAGTGATGTCATTTGAGATGTCATCAGTGATGTCATCAGTGATGTCACTGACCATGTCATGAATGATGTAATATGTGACATCATCAGCAGTGGATTGCGGGTGCGCGATATATAGTTAGTGCAACTAACTATATATGGAATTTCATTGGTTTTATGTCAATAAAATGTCCAGCTAACTATATATGGTCTCTAACCTATGGTTTTTTCAGTGAATATGTATATATGTGTATACATGTATAAGTATTTTGTTTTTGGTGCAGTTAATGGATTAGTAAATGATGCTGAATGGGTCACTAGAGGAGTGCAAGGGTAATGACAGAGTGTTTGCTGGTAGTGTATGTATACCCACTGGGGAATTGAATGTGTGAAAGACAAGTGTGTAGGTAGTTACAGGACTGCATGCATAGTTGATGGGGGTTTGAAACAGTCCACGTGCTAAGGCATGGCTCACTGCATGAGTACTTGGGTACTGACTGAATGATTAGAGTACTGCAAGGAGAGTTCCTCGGTGAATTCATAAGTGGTTGAGTTTTGGCGCAGTCAATGGATTAGTACATAGTGCTGAAGGCTTCAGTGGAGGACTGCAAGGGGAGTGACAGGGTGTTTGCTGGAAGTGTATGGATACTGACTGAGGAATTGAAGGTATGAAATACAAGGCCGGGCTCCCTGCTTGAATACTTGGGTACTGACTGAATGATTAGAGTACTGCAAGGAGAGTGCCTGAGTGAATTTATAAGTGTTTGGGTGAATGAATTAGTACATGGTGATGAATGGGTCATCAGAGAAGCACAAAGAGGAGTGAGAGGGTGTTTGCTGGAAGTGTATGGATACTAATTGGGGAATTGACGGTGTGAAAAACAAGGTGTAGGTGGTTAGAGGACTGCATACATTGTGGATGGGTGTTTGAAGCAGTCCATGTGCTAAGGCCTGGCTCACTGCATATGTACTTGGGTACTGACTGAATGATTAGAGTACTGCAAGGAGAGTGCCTCAGTGAATTTATAAGTGTTTGGGTTTTGAGGCAGTGAATGGATTAGTAAATGGTGCTGAATGGGTCATTAGAGAAGCACAAAGAGGAGTGACAGAGTGTTTGCTGGAAGTGTATGGATATCGCTTGGGGAATTGAAGGTGTGAAAAACAAGTGTGTAGGTGGTTAGGGGACTGCATACATCGTGGATGGGAGTTTGAAGCAGTCCATGTGCTAAGGTCTGGCTCACTGCATGAGTACTTGGGTTAAGTTGGGTACTGACTAAATGATTGGAGTACCGCAAGGAGAGTTCCTGGGTGAATTTATAAATGTTTGGGTTTAAACGCAGTGAATGAGTTAATACATGGTGCTGATTGGGTCCATGACAAGACAGGTGTCTTGATACCCTCTGGGTACATAAATCAATACAACATAACATGACATATGTGACTCCCTAAAACTGCAGATGATCTCTTTTTTCTACAGGTTCCAGATCCTGTTTTGTTAATAACCTGGACATCTATAAGGGAAACCAGGGGGCATATTTACTAGGGAGTGGGGGAGCACAGCATTTGCCTCCTTGACTGAAACACTTCACTCCGCCACAACAGAAATGCAGGAATGCACTGTAATAACAAGGAAAAGGTGCAGCCCTGCAGTTCACCTTGGGCTGATGCTTATTATAGCTGCCTTGTACCAACTCCGACAAGGGTATCTGAATTTGAGGGGACGATCATTTAAACAATCTTTCAGTGGTGCTTTGTAACTTTCATGTGTGCACAACACAAAGAAGTTGCAAAACGTCATTTTTTTAAATAGATTGTTTATGTGCAAAAAGGGTTTGCGTGTTATGACCAGTTTTACGCTGCCTTGTATATATGGAGCACCAAAATCAATAGGTGTTGCTGTGGATCGCCCACCACAACACCCATTGCCTGCCCCTATCACTCTAAGAATAGCATGAAAGGGGGCCTTATTTACTAGGCAGAGTTAAGTCATATTAAGTTAATGCTGCCTTGGAAATAAGGCAGAGCCCATATTTCCACAGGAACGTCACTAAAACTGACATTCCTGGGATGATATGGACTTTTATAAATATGCTCAAAGAAGCTTTATCTCATCAAAGGAAAAGCAGATGTTTTATTTTATGAAGAAATGCAACGGATCTGCAAATCCTCATTCACTTTACCTTTTCAAAAGAAAGCACCTGAGTCATACATTTGGGCAGATGGATTAGCAGAAAGTCCACAACTACAAAAACAGCAAGGAACTCTTATAGCTCAAACAAAAGTGTTCATTGAAGAGTTTGCGAAAACTAAAATTGATGTGAAGGGCAGAAATCTGCTACATCTGGACACCCAGAGACTGAATAGCATGTCATTTCTGGTAGGCAAAAATCACAAATATACCCAAAATTGAACCAGTGGCGATATACCCAACAACCAAACTTCAACAATCTTTGTACAGATATCTATGGAATTTATAACCGATTTCCCTCCATCTGAGGGAAAGTAAGTACTTGTTTTAGACTGTGTTACCAAAGAGTAGATTGATCATTATTAGTCACTTGCAAGGCTGAATATTTAAGTGGACCTCTTTTTGAAGGGTATGCCCCTTCTCTTCTTCTCCACTCAACTCCTGAAGCTTGATGCAAAAGGTATGAGTTGAGAGGGTTGAAGGAACTGAAGTCGTCTTTATAAATGTTTGAGGTCTACTAATTTGGACTTGGGACTTTTGCTGCATGTCCTCTTCCTTGGCTATAGAAGTCTCATAGCCTGGGGTAATGTGATTGTAAACATGTTATTTGCTGACCTCATGAGGTTTTACCTGCCTATAGACAGTCATGTTGAAGCCTCGATACGCTTCAAATCTGTGAATTTATCATCTGACCCATGGGGCATTTGGTATTTCTAATGGAATTACATTTCTGTTTTTGCCTCAGCTGTCATGAAAATACTTTTTGAGTCACAGAAGAGTGAGTTCTGCCTTGCTGATTTAAAGCACATATAGTTTCCCCCTTGGGGATATCGCTTATTGCTAAAATAGTAGAGAGAGGTTTCTTTTTGTGCTTTTTCCTGGTTTTAGCTAACTTCCTTCTATAAAATGCACTTTACCAGTCTGATTTTCTTAATCTGCCTAGTGAGTTAATAAAATGATCCATATTGACAGTTTCAACTGCATCCCATGTGTAGTCCCAGATCATATCATCCGGTCCTCTAGGGGATTAATTAAGAAGTAGGAGTTCTACCTACTATTAAAATTCTTCTTTCAATACCTTGTCCCTCAGGCCTGCTGGGTGGAGGATACATCTACCCATGTTCATGGCCCTGCACTTCATAATATTATTAGCTTCACTGGGGCTTGATCAGACAGCATGATCAACTTGATCACATTCTTCTATGCTAAGGGCATATTGGCATTACTCAGCAGCATAACATTTTATTCAAAAGTATATCCTATATGTGAGGGAAAATAAAGTATAGTCCTGTTGTTCTGCATTGTGTCCAAAGTCCAAAATATTTCTCTGTGCTTTTCAGCTTTTTTAGAAATGCTCCAGAGAAAGCTAGAACATGACAGATTAAGTCCACACAACTATTAAGTGGGACGGACTCCGAAAGTGTGAAAAATAGTGATAAGTAGACTCTTGAACTAAGTTTGGAGCATAACCTTTGGCAATAGTAATCTGTTGGCCCATCTGAGATCCTGAGACGATAATAAATCAGCCCTCTTGATGTGCTCATAGGCCTTTCATTACCTAAGCGGTATTTTCTGAAGAGATATGAATCATATTTTCTCTCCCATATTTCCCACCTATGATTACCCCTCCTATTAGTGGAAAAGGAACTCTTTAGCATTTCAGGATATGAGTTTAAGTTCGCTAAGAGTGTCACCTGGGAGCGCATGCCAGCTAACCGCGCCAATCTGGTCACGGATATATAGACCCCACCGAATAGAGCTGCACATTTTTTCCATTTACCAGGATTGCGGTAGCCTCCCTTGTTGGACCTCTGGACTGAGCATTCTAGGATGCTGGTTTTAAATCTATCCAAGACAAAGCTAAATGTTTTTTTTATTCACACAATTCCTGTGTTATTGTACCCGCATTTAAAGGCTTCACTTCTATGCAGATTCATGACATATACCAGAGATCGTATACGCTGATTTATTGAAAATAGCTTTAGATTGAATTTACTGACACGGTTTCCACAGTTTAGAGTAAACTATTTGGTGTTGAGCAATAATACAGTTGTAGTGCAAGTAAAGTTGCCTTCCTCCTCTTGTTTACGACACTGTGAGAGCATACTGCACCAACCACAAGGTCACTCCGTGAACCTTATTCATGGCTTCCTGATGAAGGCTGTGAGCCAAAACGCGCATAGGAACTACAAGAGATCTCAGCCATGACACTATTTACTGTTGATTTGACATTATAAAATGTGGTTTTTGTCTTAATGAATTTAGAAGGCAATGTTGGGATCGTAAAAACTGTAAAAATTTGGAATGGAATTCAAACATAGCAATAACATTATCTATCATAATAAAAAATAACTTTTGATATTGTGCAAGTAAATTTACAAAGTAAAACTGTATGTTTTCTGAGTATCATATTGCCATTTTTACATTGTTATTCATTTTCTTGTATAACGCTGATTGTTTAGGTCCATTATCTTTAATTCTTCACTCCTAAATGTATTTCACACAATTGACTTAATTGCCCCGATTTAGGAATATTAGTTGGGGCAACCTCCTTTTCTTTACAAACGTTAATACTGCTCCATGGCCTTGAAGAATCCACATCTCTTAAAGGCATCCTGCATAACACATCATGCCTGATCTAAGCCCTAAAGAAACATGATCACATCACTCAAACCCTGATGGAAATACATTGTATCCCACTGAGTTGTCTATGACTGCTCACACTGTCTTCATCACATTAAGCATCTGTGCTCATCTTGAAGACAACCTCAACCTCTCCAGTTGTCCTTGGTACACTCACATCCAGGACAGCATCAGTCATAAGAAGAATACGAATTGTAAAAAGATGTTTTAAGGCAGCAGTCCATTACTATCTTTGCATCCAGCATCTGTAACAACAGCCCCATAACCATCAAGTCCCCCCTAACACAGAGGGGCCTGTAACGGGCCCCCCAATCCAGCCTCCCCCTGAATTTTCATGGTGGGATGACTGCAGCTAAAAGACAGGCGGAAAGGGACATTGTAATCCCTATGCAGTGTCTACTAGGCACCCCCGCAATGCTGCCCTCCATTTTGATTCCGCAAGGTGAGAGGGAAAGAACTGCCTTGCAGACCCGTGGCGGACAGAATTTCTGTCCATTGAGGACAGATTGGGAATCCATTCTAATTCGGGAATTTCCTGTGTGATGGCGGAAGAACCAGGCTTTGCGCCCAACGGGGGCAGTCCTTCTGCCATCCTAATGACCCCCTTAGTAACAATAGCAACAATATTTAAATTAATCCTACTATGGTACAACAACAATAAACCATTATTTGGAAGAATCATCAGTGTCACAAACAACCTGCAAAATCAATTAAGTAGAAACAGAAATGTTGCAATAATGGCAAATTAAAAAAAGGTTTTCTTACTATTCATACTATTGCATATATATACATGCAAATTACATTTTCTAAAACATGTATGACATATGTACAAATTGTATATTAATCACAAAACACTGGCTTAAAATGGCTAATAAAAATATATAATATTTAAAATAAGGAAAAACATAATTTGTTTTAGAATATTTTTAATGTATCAAAATATAAAAAAATACCAAAATAAAATCAATCTGTGGTAAAAAAAATTGTGAACAACGATGTGCATGGAAATATATATGAATATATCAACAAAAATGTTCATGCAAATACAAATAAATGTTGCTATGGCTAGAAGGTTTTACATTTTAGGTAACATTTGTTACATAAAAGTGCGCCCTTTGTTTTTCCAAAAATCAAAACAAAATAGTTCAGGCTTGTATTTTTACAAAATGAAATCTAAATAGTTTTTACATTAAACTAACCAACTCAACAAAAATGTTACATATTTTTTGTTTCATTAATTCAAATTGCTCTCTCATTCTCTATGCAGTCCATCTGTCCATCTGTCAGAAATTAGCTGATACTGGGGAGCAAATGTTTTTCTTTTTTTTGAATCATGTGGCTCGGCTACTAGCCCTAAGCACCACCAGGATGTTGCAGGTTTAACCACATCTATAAGGCCACGGAAAGCTACTCTGTGTAGCTTTTAATTTCCATGTAGATATGGAGTGAGGCAACGCAGTACAAGTCATTGCGTTGTCTCAAACTGTGATGGGGAGGCATGCCTTGGGTGTCAAAGTGGGTGTTACTATTTAGCACAACATTGTATTTGACACATTTCCAGATTTACAATACACTGTAAACCAGGATATGAATTGAAAGCCAATGCAGTCCCAGGGGTGGTGTCGGAGAGATGCAATGAGGAGAAATAACATTATCTGTCCTTGTTTTTCCTCTTTTCATGTGTGCTGCATTCTGCAGTGCATATAGAACAAGGAAATTACTCCTGTTCATTGTTTTTGTGCAGGTAGGTATCCCTTCCTGCACAAAATCAATCATCCCTGCAAAGCAGATACCCTTGCACCATGGTGACACATTGTTAGACATTGGCCTGGTATATGATGTCTTTTTGAATTATGCTGCTCAGAGGTTTAGTCTGAAGGCTCGGTTGAAAGTTTTCTTTTTGGTTTTCTGTGGTTTCATCAGTAAAATGCAGGAAATTCTTTAGGATTTGCAATCCCCACGCATATCTAATTTTGAGTGAGGTAAATTGGGGTGTTGAAGTGTAGGGTTTTATTTGTCATGCAGGCAATGTTGTTCTGTATCTGTGCTTCATATGGGAACCAATTTAGTGACGTGATATCAGGAGTGATGTGGTTGTTTCTATTATATCCAGTGACAAGCCTTGCTGCAGAACTTAGAGAAGCCCTTAGCGGAGCTATCTTAGATCTCGGTAGGCTGCCTTTGCATGGTCATGTATTTGTCAAGCATTATTCCTAGTGATATCATGGAATCTACAAAGTGTGGTAAGCAAATTAGAACTGTTAGTTGCTTCATCCAATCTTCGATAGTGGGTGACTGTTGGAGAATAGCAATTAGGAGGAATTTCATTGGGAGAGCATTTAATTTGAGGTAATGGTACATCAGCCTCTTTTGGTTTTTGTGAAGGGTTATGTTGAGAGACCTTATGTCCTCAGAGAAGAGAATATCAAGAAAGTTTGGGTGCCATCTGCCTAAAGATAGCCACGTTTTGGATATGCAGGCTGTAAGGTTAGCCCTGGTGGTGTTGTTCATATCAATGAATGAGAGGCTGAGCTGAGTGCCGTTGGCAAAGAGGACAGCGTTGATGCTGTGGGTTCCTGTGCTGCAGGTGAGTGGTGACATGTAACTATTGGGTTGTGGTAAGAGCCCTGCGGAACTCCACGGATCCAGTTCTTAAGTTCAGAGGTCAAATTGGGGAGTCTGACTCTTTGTGTCCTCTTAGATTGAAGGAGGTGATTTGACTCAGGGAAGGCCCTTGGATTCCTGAGTCCTGGAGTCTGATAATGAGGATGCCGTAAGAGATGGTGTTGAATGCCACAGAGAGACAAGCAGGATCAGTGCAGCTGGACGTCTTTCAAATGATGAATCCGATGCCAACTGTTGCTGTCAGGAAGGTGGTTTCCATGCTGTGGCTGCTGCATAAACATGACAAGGTGGAGTCCAGGAGGTATTTCTGTTCAAGATGAGCACAGAGCTGCTTCTTAATGTTATTCTCAAGGACTGCAGCTGAGAAGGGCCTGCAGTCCAGAGCTCTTTTTGGTTGGCTGAAAATGTATTCAGGGTCCTGTGACCTCTATATGTTTCCAGCTATCCGCAAAGATTTACTGAGGATGGATGAGTTAATGATTGGGATGATATTGGCTGTTCAGGTTGTACATGTGGTTAGAGCAGGGGTTTAAGGGTGACCATGAGTGAACAGCCTGCATGATTCTGGCAGTGTTAACTTTAGTGCATTAGAAGGTGGGTACACATTAAAGTGGTTGAGTTGTGTAATAATATACTTTACGGTTGGTCGGGGTGAGAAGTTAGTGTAAATATTGAGTACTGTGAAGGGATGATAGTGTTGGAGGCAGATGTTGGATTGGTGAATTCTTTGAAAATGTTGAAGAGTTCTTTGCTTGAGTTCGCACATGATTCACGGCTGAGTGTAAGGGCTGTTGTCCTGGCTATGTTTATCTGTGCATGATACTTTCTGAGTGTGGATGTGTATGTGTCTCTGGACGTATTGTCTGAGCTGGGTCTCTACCTTCTTTCTAGTTGGTTGCAATGAATCTTGGAGTCTCTTGAGATTTTAATGTACCAGCATGCTTGTGCATGAGTTCCTGTGAATCTGATATTCATGGTTGCCTGGATGTTGGTGTAGGCTAAGTACAACTGTTGGAAGTGGGTAGGCTGTTCTGTAGGCCTCCTGTGGAGGAAGGCTGGTTGAATTTGAGGGTAAGTGTCCAGTCTGATTCTATTATGCTGTTTCAGTTGTGGCTAAAGTCGATGGTTGGTTTTGGTTTGCTGTGTTGGCATGACTTGAAGTAAAAGTGTACAATGGAGTGCTCTATCCTTGTTAGTGGAGTAAGTGACTGAAGTAATCTTGTGTCTGGCGTGGATAGTGGGTCACGCTTGTGTGAAGGATTTTGTTGGATCTAATGGCGGTGGGAGTGATTAAGTAAATGAGGAGGTTGCTGAAGTCGGTATGGTGTTCTGGACGTTGATATGTGAGGGTATCTGAGATGGGCTTGGAGTGACTGACCTGATGTTGGAAATGCAAGCGTATCATGAGGGTCGTTGGTTTATCTGTAGAGGCAGTGCCGGGGTTGTGGTATTTGTAGAAGACTGTCAGGGCTCCAATAGGTGTGTATAGTCTGTTGGTGTGGATGATCTTGTTGCAGATGGGATGGCCACTGTGATTGTGAGGGTGAATGTCAGACTGAGCTGCGTTTTAGTGGGAAAGAGGGTGTCTGAGGAGGGTACATCAATAAGGTCACAGATATTGGTGACCGATCTGGTTTGGATGATTATACAGACAATGAGAGGTAATGAGTGTGCAGAGCGTGGCATGGGGATACTGAAAGAGAAGAGACCGTGAGAGTTTGAGAACGGTCCTGCCATGTGATGCTGAGTTAGGACAGTGGTCATGATGAGGTCTGGTGTTGTGTGCTAGCAAGTTTGTGAAACTGTAATGATGAGAGATGTACTTTCATGTGTTATACCTTCATATACTAGCAGCACGGTTAAGCAGCTGCTTCCATTCAATAGGACATAGAAGGAGAGGAGAGGGGAGATAGGGCTATGGAGGCCAGGGAAACTGCAGCAGGAGACGTTGCTTAGGAAGAGTAGGTAAGGAACGGGAAAGTAGGGCAGTGTGCAAATCACTGAAGGGTGGGGAGGGGGTCCCTGCAGGTGTGAAGCAAACAATAGAAACAGGAACCAAAAATGATACAAAAGTAAAATGGGCACAAAAAAGAAGCACCAAAGCAGAAAAAGTACAACAAGCATAGGAACACCTAAAATGCCAGAGCAACAGGCACAGAAGACACATGATCACATAAGAAAAATGGGCACCAAGCAGAAATTAATAGAGAGAACAAGAGCAATTGGGCACAAAAGACAAAACAGGTGCAGACTCTTAACACAAGAGAACACAGAAGGTAGAGTGCAAAGCAAGAGAGTGGAGGAGAGAGTCAGAGCAGAGAGAAAAGTGATAGTATGAGGATAGGAAGAAATACAGACCATAGAAAGGTGGATACTGGGGGTAGACAGCTTGGTACGAAAGGGATTTGGACTGGTAAAATTAGCAGACCAAGGTAAGTGGGAGCTAGGACTGGGTACCTGATATCTGGGGTTACCCAGATGAAGAGTCAACATAAAGAGGGAGCATCCTGTGACACTCTCCTCGAAGACAACACACCACACAAAAATCTTACTAACAAAATTGACTTAGTTTCATATTCTTATGATTATTTTAAAAATGTTTCTTTTTAGACAAGATGCAGAGAGCTATGTATACATTGCTCAGGGCCCAGTCTCTGCTTGTGATTTTAACCAAAGGCTGCATTTAAATTATGTCTGGCAGGCATATTTTGCAAAACAAATACATTATTGTATGTACCATATTCCTTTTATTTTGGTACATGAGAGTGCCTCATGCTGTGCACAGAAATGCCATCATTCAAACTATACTAAATAAAGATTTCAAAAAGATTTTGGAGAAAACAGGACCCAATTGGGCAGTTGGTTTTCTGACCCAAAGACCTTTATCCTCAAGGGAATAACAGCAGAAGTCCCAATAGAACATATTTTCATTTGGACCTCATTTGTGATGAAGATGTGAGTATGATGGAAAAAGAAAGTAAGTTGAGGGACAAAGTAAAACGCAGGGATGGGAGATTATCACACATCATCTTTCACCGAGGCTCAAATGGTGATTGGCCCTACACATGTTGCGTGACATACGCTATATCTATCACTCACTAATGCCACAAACATCACAGTAAAACCTCCATCCCCGTTACTATGGTCAGAGCATGACCTATTGAAGTTCACAATTCCAACTCTGACCATTGGAAAAGAGATTAGGAGTGAGACTATATCGAAAAGATCATGGCGGAAAGTCACTCCTACCTCCTTGTCAGCTCATTTCATCCTCCTTCCACAGTGTCAAGAGGAGAACATTGATCAGGCAGCTTCCCTCTTTGATGGAGAAATAACAACCACAGTAAATGAGATCACTCCTTTTACTAAGATTACAATAAAACCTCGAATTGCCCCTTGGTTCAAAGATCAATTAAAAACACTAAAGGCCTCCTGTAGGACCTCAAAACGTAAATGGAGGAAAAGTAAAGCCCAAATTGACCGTGAGAACTATAAAAATGTCCATCGTAGTTTTATGGAAAATATCAGGCAAAGTAAAAAAAATTCCTCCTAAGCTGAATCAAAAAAGCGGTAAATTCCAATAAAGAACTTAATAACATCTTAAAGGAATTTACAATACCCCCTGTTCAGTAAGGTGTTCCTGTCTCACAAGACATAAAAACATGTATGGTTGAGGTCCGGGCTAATGGAAAAAAAATCAGCTGGTACCACCCAAGCAGGCCCTTAAGCAGGCCCTTAAGATACTGTAACAAATCCCTCCTCACTCCGCGCAGAGTACGAACTGCCAGAAATGGGGGTCAGGCTTTTTCCTGTCTTGCCCCTACTCTGTGGAACAAACTGCCTTTTCACCTACGTATCATCACCTACCATAACTATTTCCGCCTGAATCTAAAAACATGGCCGTTCAACCATTAGCTCTGTCCCACTTATGCTGACAACGCAGGAGCCGTCCACCAGTACCATGAAACCTTTAGGTGATGTGTGCGCTAAATAAATGTTCCTGATTTGATTTGATTTGATCTAGTGACTTACAATTTTTCACTGAATAAATAACTGGCATTAGCAATTAATGGATTGAGAAGCTGGCTTGGTATATGGCGCACATTCATGTAAGTGGCCTGCACCAATGCACCAATCCTGGCAATTTTATGGTGCGTTTATTGGTCTTAGACAACCTTAGAAAGCTCTCCAAGTCGAAGCTGTAAAGCAGCAACCTTCAGGCTTAGTCCAGAGTGTAAAGTGGCAACTTTTTACTAAAGCCTAATGTTTTGCTTTTGGGAATCTTTGCATGCACACTTATTTCACACAGAGTTTTTCATTTTTGCATTTGTGGCCACTATAAATGATATCTGAAAAAATATTTAGGTTTATTTATACCTGGATATCTAGCTGTCGGAAGATTATATCCCCACTTCAGAATTTGCTTTGTAAGTGCTTCTCCGCAACACTGATGCTTTTCAGAATTGGGTGCTGTCATCAGTGTTACAGCACTGAAGCCATAGGAAATGAGAAATATCCAAGGCCTGATATATGATGTTCAATAATTAAAGGATGCACCTTGCGCCAGTCCAAGCAACCCTTATTGTGATTTAAGAGGTCAAAGACAACCTTAGAAAGCTATCCAAATGGTAGCTGTGGAGAGCAGCCTTCAGGCTTAGTCTAGAGGAAATGTTAATTAGCTTGACTTACCAGAATGCAGCCTTTTTGTATCGGTTAAAATAAAGGAGAACAAAATAGTAGTTATAAATGTATATATTTATTATCATAACATACTCTAAATACCTTACATTATCTGCTACATACAGATGAATACAAAACACACAATACTGTAGCACAGAAACAAATGTAAGTAGCAGAAACACACAGTGGTCTCCAGGAGGAGACCAAACCATACACTAAAATAGTGGTATGAGAACCATGACTCCAGCACAGATAGTGTCTTGAGGATGAAGAACTGCTGGGAACCCAAGGAACCATCCAAGGTGGTAAGGCGGGACCCCATGGAGGACTGGTGCATTGTGAGAACACAACTGAGTGAGTGCTACGTACAATTCGATGGGAGAGTCGCAGGTGCACTTTTAAAGTTTAAGGACCCTTCCCACTAGATTACGAGGAAGCCCTTTGGATCAAAGAAGGTTGAAGAACCACCCCACCCATGGATACCATAGTACCAGAGTTACCTATCCTATGTAAGCTGGGTGCATACAGCTGAAGTGGTATTAGAACTCACTGTCGATCTTAATGGAGGACCTCAAGGAAATGCCACTGAGGGAAAGAAAAAAAGTTGGACTTGTGTTGAAGAGTACCTGAAAGCAGAGGGGAAAAAGTTTGGGTCACTCAGGAGTGACCAGGGCCTCAGACGAATACCCACTGATATTGGGTACTACAGGTCAGTTGAAGAGGCGCTTAACTCTGCAGCCACCAAGAACTGGAGATGTTGAGGACAACCAGGAGCTGTATATGAGCTGTCCCATGAAGAATTGTGAGTGCTGAGGGGTCAGTGTCTGGCTGGAGCACCAACAAGTCTTGGCAGTGGCAAACTATGAAGATGGTCAAGAGGAGTTATGGATCAGACCAGCAAGACCCAGGAGACTCTTCAACACAGGGGAGATGAGGCAAGCCTGGTGCCACCAGGAAAGCCCAAGAAAAGCAGTGTTGACCCTCAGGAGGCCCCAAGGCTGGAGGCACAGGAGTTGCAAGGGGACCTCGATCAGAAATAGAAAGAAACCGCCCACGGAGCACTCAGTGCGAGGAGGCTACATTTATTTGAAAGAAATTATGCCAGAGGTCAGAGCTACCCTGAGTGCAGTGCACTTGGATTGGGAACAGCAACAAGCGTATTCACTTACAAAAGTACACAGTGCACAGGGGTACAGGTATGGCAACCTCCTCAAGGGATTTCGACCTCAAACTCTCTTAGAGGGCGGCTCGGACCTCAAGTGACAGAGAGCCCACCTCCTGTGTTGCTAGTGCCTTCAGAGTCTGCAGGAGTCTGGAGAAGTGTGGCCAATGGTTAGAGCATCAGACCCTGATGCAGAGGTCTAGCCCGGGACCAGGGTTCAATTCCCCACCTCGGCGGGTCTTGGGCTCAAAATTCCACGGACCTGATAATTCTCGCCTCAGTGCCTATTCTAATCATAGAGTCCCACTCTACAAGTCCTGACAATAGCTTGCTTAATATCCACAACGGCCCCCACAACACAAAGGATGCCTGGCCTTCACCCTGGGGGTTCCACAACAGCTTCGACAACCAACCTGGAGACCAACCCACCCAACCATATGCTGAACACTCTCCCCCCGTGAACACCCTTAACGACTGGAACCCAATCTCCACTGAGGACACTATCCGACTGATGAACTCCATCCACTCAGGATCCCCCACAGACCCTTGTCCTCACCACATCTTCAACAAAGCAGACTCCGTCATAGCACCGCACCTCCGAGACGTCATCAACTGCTCCTTCAACTCCGCAACCTTCCCGGAAAACTGGAAACACGTTGAACTCACCGCCCTTCTGAAAAAACCCACAGCGGACCCCACCGAACTCAAAAATTACCGCCCCATTTCGCTCCTTCCATTCCTGGCCAAAGTAATCGAGAAAGCTGTCAACAACCAGCTCACCGCTTTCCTCGAAGCCAACAAATCCCTCGACTCCTCACAATCTGGCTTCCGAGCAAAACACAGCACTGAGACCGCCCTCATCGCAGCAACAGACGACATTCGAACTCTACTGGACAATGGAGACACAGTCGCACTCATCCTCCTCGACCTCTCTGCAGCCTTCGACACAGTATGCCACAGCATCCTTTTACAACGCCTCAGAAACATCGGAATACAAGGAAAAGCACTTGAATGGATCACCTCGTTCCTCACCGGAAGAACCCAGAGAGTCCGCCTTCCACCATTCAAGTCCGAGGCCACTGAAGTCATCTGTGGCGTACCACAAGGATCCTCACTCAGCCCCACCCTCTTCAACGTATACATGAGCCCCCTCGCGGCCATCGCCCGCCAACACAACCTCAACATCATCTCTTACGCGGATGACACTCAACTAATCCTTTCTCTCACCAATGACCCCAGCACCGCCAAAACTAACCTACACGAAGGAATGAAAGAAGTTGCCGAATGGATGAAACACAGCCGTCTGAAACTGAACTCAGACAAAACAGAAGTCCTCAACTTAGGTACATCCCCCTCTGCATGGGACGACTCTTGGTGGCCGGAAGCCCTTGGAAAAGCACCCATCCCGACAGACCACGCACGGAACCTAGGCGTCATCCTGGATTCTTCACTCTCAATGAACAGACAAGTCAGCGCCGTATCCTCATCCTGTTTCAACATTCTTCGCATGCTCAAAAAAACATTTCACTGGATCCCCACCGAAACCAGGAAAACAGTCACCCATGCTCTGGTCACGAGCCGACTGGACTACGGAAACACCCTCTACGCAGGTACTACCGCTAAACTCCAGAAGAAACTCCAACGAATCCAAAACGCCTCAGCCAGGATCATATTAGACATCCCGCGCAACGAACACATCTCTGGTCACCTGAAAGACCTCCACTGGCTACCCGTCAATAAGAGAATCACTTTCCGACTGCTAACCCACGCACACAAATCACTCCACGAAATCGGACCAGAATGCCTCAACTCACGACTGTCCTTCTACACCCCCTCCCGCCAACTACGCTCTTACAGCCAAGCCCTCGCCTCTGTACCTCGCATCAACAAGACCACCATGGGAGGCAGATCCTTCTCATACCTGGCTGCTAGAACATGGAACTCACTCCCCACTTACCTTCGCCTTACCCAGAAGCACCTAGAAAGCAACTTAAAACGTGGATATTTGACAAGTAATCCTCCTCCCCTTCCTAAGCGCCTTGAGACCCTCTGGGTATGTAGTGCGCTATATAAATTCTCTGACTTGACTTGACTTGACTTGACGCATGACAGGGAAAAGCCAGGACGGGTTCCACAGCGGTATTCGTACAAGTGCCTTGAGACACTTGTGGGTGAGCAGTGCGCTATACAAGTATCATTATCATTTACATTTACATTTTACATTTTGCAGGCGCTCAGGATCCGCAGACTGGTCAGTTGTATTACAGTTCCTGTGGTTGCAGGGGTGTGACTCCTTCAGGTGTTTCCTTGTGAAGAGCTAAAATAATGAATGTGAAACATTTGATGGGTTCTATTTCTTTAATAGAGCATCTACTTTCCATCAGAAGAGCTAAAGCACCTGGATTATCATGCCCATTTTTAGATCAATAACTAACCCAGTAATGGACACTAGAGAAAAAAAGAGTTCTTCTGAAGTTTCTGTGATTCATAGATTTCATGGACTTCAAATATTCAGAGTTGTGATGATATTACAATGATGGGTTCTTGCTGCATTACATCTTCTAATATTCATTGAATTTTTCTCATCATAAACAGTATAATTTATCTCCACAGAGGAGATAATTTGAGAATAATGTACTAGTGGGTGGTTTATACTAGTTTCCACATTTGTCTTATAATAAAATAGCTGTGATAACAAAATAAATGTCCACTTCTAAAATAAAAGGTGGAGTGCAATAGATACAGCATCTTTTAACCACTGTAGGGCTGCTGTCTTTTCTACTGCCCAAAAAAACTGAATACCTAAAAAAGTCTCTTTTGCTTTGACAGTGCGAGTTGTTGGATAGTCCAGAACTGCTATCACCTTTCCCAATCCATATGTCCCTTAACTAGAAAACCATTTTCCACATTTCAAAAAATACAATTAACCAGTTTTGAAAAAAAACTGTACTCGTAGATGTGTTAGCACTTTCTGTCTTTTTTGGACTTGACAACCTCTGCAAAATTTATACCAAACTGTTGTCCTACTCCAACCCGGTTTTCTATGCAGGAAAGAGCAGTGAGGCAGGGTGGGGGATTCAACAGACTAGGAAAAATTAAATAATCGTACATTTTTCCCTCATCGTTGTCTGTTGAATACACCCCACCCCACACCGCCACTCTTACGTGCATGGGCCGTGCCTGTTCTGTTACCTACATTTACACTGTTACAACACTTCTATTAATTATGCACCATTTATGAAAACATTTACAAGAACATATCATTGACTGTTAAATTATGCCTACTACAATGTAGTTCAAAATTAGAAATGTGCACATTGAGGCGAGATTTCACATATTTTCACAAGCATTGTGCCAAATTAGGCAACAGTAAATGACGCAATTGTCATACTCCCATAGTCAAAAGAACTCTCAAAGGAACTTTATTTACATGGAAACAGACTTAACAAGTCCTCCTTCTGATGCCTTAGGACTCTTATTGGTGGGATAGGAGTGCTCTAGTAGATATAATGCAAAAAAAACAATTGATGGCAGAATGCAGAACAATGCATTTACTCCAGTACAGAGATCTGGTCCTAAATCCATAGTTTTTTTGCCATGCCATTCCAGTTTCAACACATTTATATGTAAATGTTAAAACTAGCGTGGCATGGTGATGTATGATGGATTTAACTCCGATCTCTTGAACAAGGATAAATGTTTTGATTTGTTCTGCATTCCGTCCATCAATTGTGTGTCTTTTGCTTTCTCACCCTAAGCATGTCAGGTATGCCCAGAGGTGGGTCCTGGGCTCATTGTGCCACTGGATTCGAGCTACACTAGCTGATGAGGGGTGAGACCCTGAAACCGATCCTGGGATGCTTGTTTCTACTACAGTGAGGACCTGGCTTGACAGTTCAGCATGTACTGTTCCCATGAGGCAGAGGCCAGGGTCAACACTGATTTGCATATGGCCAGGTCTAAAGCGGGGTGGCATGGTAAGCTGAACAATTGTGGATTTAGCGCAGATCACTTGAAATGGGGTGAATGTTTTGATTTGTTCTGCATTCCGTCCATCAAGTGAGTGTCTTTTGCGCTGGGTATGCCAAGACGTGGGTCCCAGGCTCACTGTGCCACTATATTCAAGCCATACTGGCTTATGAGGGGTGAAACCCTGCAACCAGTCCTAGGATGCTTGTTTCTGGTCCAGAGAGGAACTGTATTGGTAGTTCGGTCTGGACTATTTCCATGAGGCACAGGGTGAAGACTGATTTGAATATGGCCAGGTCTAAACCGGGGTGGCATGATGAGCAAAAGAATGGTGGATTTAACCCAGATCTATTGACTGGGGGTGAAAGCTTTTATTTGTTCTGCATTCTGCCCAACAATTGTGTGTCTTCTGGTTGATATAATGGTGTTGTAAAAGCATGCGTTCACTGTCTGCTCTTTATGCTAGTTTAATCAGTGAAGCAGAGGACATGGATGTGACACATACTTATCAATGACAAGAAGTGCTTTCAGTCATTGCCTGAAATGAAATAACACTGATCCTGTGTAGAAATAATTAGATTGGAAGCACCTGCCAAGCTGACAGCCATAATAAGATCTTTCTTATTGATGAGGAGCCAGTTAAGCTGATTAGAAATATTAGAAATGTTTGCTTACTAATAAGAGGGTTGTAGCTGGTGTAAAAGAGTGACTGGTGAGGTTAAGGAAATTTTCCTGCAGTGGACCAGTCTAGGATAGACCAGGGCATTATTAGCTGTCCTGTTGGAGGCAGAGCACAGGTTTGTTTGGAAAGTCAAGTTCGACCCCCGCTGAAGTCCTATCAGAACTCCCTATGATGCTTATCCTTCTAGATTTCAGCTTTTGAGGGGATAGCTCCTCTTGGTAGGACCCGTTATGAGCCTAGAACATTCCTAAGCCCGGTGTGGCACCTGCTGCCTCAAGCTGGCTACTCATGATAGGAGGCCCTGCCGCTCCCACCAATCTCTCACCACCTGCTCACATTGCAGGGAGGGAGAGTCACACAGCAGGCACAGTTACAAGCCTGCAGCCTCACCCAGCCTGAAAATCACTATTTTAGGCCCCATGTCTCCCGTGTCCTCTATTTATGGCCAAGGGGGCAACCAAGGTGTCCCTCAATATGGGAGCCACAGTGGCCATCAGCAGGGACCTGGTTCTTTAAAGGATGGGTGAAGATAAGAGCTGTGGTCTGACGGAGCCTCCTAAGCTGCAGCTGCCATGTTCTTTACCCAGCCCCCCTTTAAGCAGGTAATATAGAAATCCCATAATTCAGTGTTAAAACAAAAGATTCTTCAGTGACCCAACCCACTTAAACGTACAAACCGTGTGTCTTGAAAATTATTTATAAATGAGTTTAATGTTTGCTCAGTGTTAGAAAAGTAATCCATTTGAATATTTGCATTCTAAAAGCCATCAACTTGTTCAGGTGGTTCAGAAGCTAGTGATGATAGCTTGTTTTTAAATGTCAAACTATAGTTTTACTACCTGTCATGTTTTCTCTAACTAGGAATGTTTTTTGAATATTTAATTAAATAGACTGTTTTATTCACTAATATACTAATAATAATAATGCCGTTTTTAAAGTGCATAAGTACCTCAAGCAAGGAGACATAGCGCAGGAAGCAGGTTTCCACAATCTACATACCAGTTCAGCCATAGGCAATTCAAAATGAATTACTGTATTTTAAAATATTTATGTTTAGTTTTGTCTAGAATAACTGTTACAAATTGATTATAGGTCGGCGACTGATTGTCAGAGACAAATCCATATATTTTATTGGAATGTTAGCATTGTTAAACATTTTCAAGTACTTTGGAGCTCATTACGATGGCGGGCCAGCGGTGGTGATCGTTACGCCATCGTGAGGAGAATTATCAACTGCCATATTACTATGACGGTGGTTATTGCGGCAGAAGGAATGTCCTTCCGCTGCTTTTCTGCCAGCAGTCAATCGTTATAATTGCCTGCTGGGCAGAGCAGGGGCTTTAATATGCTGGCGGTGCCTATCAGGCACTGTTCGCTATATTAGGATGTCAATTTTTAAAGGCCTTTCCAACGCCGCAATCAAAAGGATGGTGGGTATTGGTATTGGGGGCCTGTTGTGGGTCCCCCTTGTGTCTGGGGGAGATGGGGTACACTTAGGTGATATCGATGGTACCCAGAACATTTTTATTGCATAAAGATCCAGGCACCATGAAGTGCCTGCCATGTGGTGCAGTAAAATGCCAGACATACAATTTTAACATCTCATCAAGTGCTGCACAATGTTAACATGTGGAATGCGACTGCCAGGGTGGCGGTTGCATTCTAATTCATGGTGCAAACCACCTCATGTCTGGTGACCGGTCCCATCACTGCAGGGATGGTGGGCGGACTCAAGTCCACTCACCATCCTAATAGGCCCCATAGTGTTTTAGGTGTTTGGGAGATGTTTTTAAATTCACCCAAACCTCACAGTTTTCCACTGTTGGTAGAGTTTTAAAATGTGCCCAAGTTTTTTTAGGGTAATTCTCATCACAGAAAAAAGGGCACATTTGAAAATGTCACTGTTAGTGAATACCATGCAAAGTACAAATATTATAATTTGTACAGGCGATGTATAGAACTAAAAAAACTAATAAAACTAACTAAAGTACAACTTAATGTTACCTTAATTTTAAAGTTCTGAAATGTTGTTGAAGTAATATATAGTACAATAAAACATGTTCTTTTAGATATTTTTCTGCATTAAATAGGATTATTTATATATGTATCAATTTAAAAAAAACTGTTTAAATATTCACTATGTGGTTTTATTCTAAGATAATATATTAATTATTTGCTATGGGAGGGTGTTCAATATAAGTTGTTGGCCATATATTGAGCTGGACTTACTACTGTTCCTACTAAGTTTCCATTTATACATTTGCCACTCCTCAGTACCAGTAGTGTGCATTGCTTCCGGTTCCGGGTGGTGTCGACGAGCAGAGAGAGGGAGATTGTGGTGACGGTGGAAGCGGCTAGCAGCGGTGAATAGTAGTCTGCCTTTTTCCCAACTTCTAAAGGAGAAAGTGGAACTAGTTCTTCCAGATGCTGATGTAACTTCTCATTATAACAATTACTTGAAAGATGCTCATTTGCAAGAAATCCCTTGATAGTTAATGCAATTTCAATTTTATTCAATCATTCTTAAGTTATATCATGAAAGTACAGGAACAACATCACAGTTAAAATAAGAAAAAATATTCTCATAAATAAAGTTGGTGACAATTTCATCTGGATTGTTGTCAAAAAACATTTTTTTTAATTCTTACAAAATTTCAGTTTATAAGTCCTAAAATCTACAATATCAAATATACGTTAAAATGCAGAGTATGTATAGTTAAATAGATTTCCCTAAAAAGTTTTATATTCCCCAAATCTTCAGCCATTTTTTACAAGCCTACTGAAATGAGGCTAGGGAGAAGCACCCACGATGGTCTGGTAATTAAGTTAAAAAGAATAGTGCAACCCTACATTGGACAAAGTTGCAGCTTTTTTTAGAATCTGTACAATATACGTTTTCCTTTCTTTATGATAGTGACAACAAAAGAACAGTATATGAAAATCTGTTTTGGCAGAGGACTTTTCACTAGGGCAAATACAAATTAAATCCAAATGGTTATAACTTTTCGATGGAAACGTCAACATTAGTGGGATCAAATTTAACTGAAATTGGAGTAATATATATTTGTGATGCAGTATTTTAACATCCTCTAGGTAGGGATATCCACCTCCCCAAATAGGTAAATGTGGTTGGCAAACCAAAATAGACTGCTTCCTGTGGTTATTCTCCCTACGGGTACACTGGGCTTTCAGCATTAAAGTGTCAACCAGGCTTTGCTTGGGGATTGTCCTGCAAGATATCGGGTCTGTAAACAATACTTTCATACCCAACTCAGTTAATTATTATTCAATATAATGAATCCATCTGATTCTCTTATGATTGTCAAGGCTCAGGCAATCTTTTATTATACTATGGTTAAAGGGAGATTTTTCCTTTGTCAAACTGAGAATGACAGGAGCAACGGAGCCAGTCTAATTGAATACGTAATGTGAGATACACTCAGCTCAGTATGCATTATAAAATTAGATGTTGATTAGGGAAGGGATTTAAAAAAATTATCTTCAATGAATTGGAGTTGTTCTGGTGCATAGCATTTTACGACCCTAGTGTAAATTTTCCGATTCATGCCCTTATATACGTATAAATCACCTTGTCAAAATGCGGCATGGCTACTTCCACTAGTTCCGAAAATCCACAACGATTTCTTAGAAAAACCGCCTTCAGCAGTCAGGGACTTCCCTTTGCTTGAATATTGATTTGTCCAAAAACTCATTGAGTTTTCAAAGAACTCTTTGATGACGTTATAATGTCCAACCTTACATCAAACTCGGCACCTGTAAGGTATAAATATGCCCACACTTGCCATAGCTACAACTCACTTACGTGTTCCCTTGTACTAGACTTAGGTTATGTACATTGGGGTAGGCATATTCTAGAAGCACCAGTTGAGTACTTTTTTAGTCATTGTATTTTTGCATGTATTCTATGGCTTAGAAACCATATCATGCTTTTACAGTATTATTTCATAAAACTCAAAATTAAGTTTAATATATTCGATAGAGACATAGTCGACCTAAGTCCTACGTCAATTCTATAGTATATATTATTCAAATGCGCAGAGCCTATTGGGAATATAGGAACTACACTACATGGCGCCCAACATTTGGTAAGGCACAAATTTAATGCTAGATACTAGAGTAACTCAGTTGTACTTTTGACAGAGACCGCGTTTTCCCTTAAAATACTCCAATAGACGTCGGGAGTGGGTAAAAGGATAATATCCGCCATAACTGAGTAGGACAAAAATCCTATGTATTAGTTTTTGGTTAGTTCAACATTGAACGATACAGTGTTCCAAAATATTGTGCACCTTATCTTTTTTTCCTTGAAACTTGCTTTGCAAACTTTCATTAAACAATGTCACTTAATGGCGACAACAACACAACCGGTGGAGCTGCAGCAGTAGACCAACCAGGATTAGACGTTACAGGTTTTAACAAAACCGACCCGGATGCCATAACCCTCCCGGTACATGTAAGGAAAACAATCACTCTAAAGCTTATAACAAATGGAGTATCATCGAGAGGTGGTGAGGTAATATTTGTCATAGAGGCACATGAATATTGGCAGACAGAGGTATTCTATTCATGGATTATCTCCCCACAAGAAAATGCAGTAACACATGAGTTCCACTACTACAAAGTAGAGGAACCTCTAGTGAAATACAGTCTGTTCGAGGACATTGAAATTCCACTAACTTATCAAGAGCATCATCTCTGGTTTAAAGGCGCCCTACAACATCAAAATCACATTAGCAGGCTCGGTCCACTAGGTAGACCAGGAGCAACATGGCCGATACTAGCCAGCTATACACCACATCCTGATATTGAGAGAATGTCAGATGCAGAATTATTAGTTCAGCTAAAACAGTTTATCAAAATCCATTGACAATTGGTTCAATATGTCATGCAGACTTTAACAGTCCAACCTGCTATAAGAATTCCACAGCACAGCCCCTATCAGGGGAACACAAACACAATTATACCACAGCCCATACAATCAGTCATTGGTAAATTACCTGCCAAAAGGGAACAAATTCCATTCTGGTTAGCTCAAAAAATTACTCAAATAGAGGCAGTATTTCCTGATAGTACACCTCATGAGAAACACAGGATTCTAACAATCTGTTTGCCAATGGGGATTGCACCACACATTGAGGACTGTGACACTTGTTGTATAGTCTTTGCTGCAATCTACACAAAAACACATGGTGTTCCGTCCATGGTGGTAATACCAGACGTCCTGAAACAAATTCAAAATGAATACGGGGCAGAGCCTGCTTTGAATTCATTTATATAATTACTAAAGGATTTCAAACAGGTCTCAGCTATATTATTAGCTAATATTAAAGGTGAAGCAGCATCCGTGGTGATCTGTCAAAAAATTCAAATAACTTGATGTAACTGAGCAACCGTATGAACTGGCCAGAATTATTGAAGAATCCTATGAAGAACTAGGCTGAGACACTTTGGGTGGTAAACCAGTAAAACCTGAACTGACTGAAATTTCTGAAAAAGTCGTTATTAAAAACACTCCTAAAAAGAAGTGGGAAAACACTAAACAGGCACTGTCTAAAGAGAAGCGTTCTCAGTCCAGAGGTAGGTCTCCTCAAAAGAAGCCCTTTGAAAAGAGTTATAACCTCAGGAATAGGGATAATTTGAGAAAACGTGACAGATATCAAGATCCTGATACACGTTCCTCTCGTGCCTTTCAGACTTCCTCACAGAAATCCGAAAGAAGAGATTCAGAACAAAAGGAAGAACGCGTGAAGTCCAAAGACGATCAACACATTCAGAAAAATAATAAAACTCAATTCACCAAAAATAAGGTAGTAGGTCTAAAAAACATGCTGAGGAGCTTGAGGACAAAACTCAAGAACTCTGGAGTGGGCTCAAATAATGCTAGACAGCGCTGCAGAAGTCACCATAGCTCGCAAGATCCTGAAGGATCATCTGGAGACAGTGGACTTGAATGAATGCATTCAGGTGGAAACTGCTGATACCAGAGTTAGTGTACCCCATAAGTTATATGAAGTAACAGTCCTCATGGAGGGTGACATACCAAGAAAAATACGAGCTCTCTATTGGGAGAAGCTCTCTAAGGGTTATGACATTCTTCTATCTAAAAAAGACTGGCCACCTGAATTTGTCATAGAGTGCCCACATGGCGAAGATGTCATTATGCCAGCCTTCTCAAATCACATTCCAATTCATAAAAAACATATTTATCCCAAAAAATGGGCAGTAGCCCAAGCTCCAGCATTATATAAAAATCATGTAGTATGGGATGAGGATTCTCCTCACCATATAATCCAGTTAAAAACTCAAACAACTTCTCAGAGGCAGTATCCAGTTAAGCAAGAAGCTAAAAAACAGGTCAGGGAGATCTTAGATCAACTTGAATACCAAGGGGTGATTGAAACATGCACCTCATAAATGAACAATCCTGTGTTTCCTGTCTCCAAACCAGACAATACGTATGGTCTAGTTTTGGACTACACACAGTGCAGCACTGATGAATAACATTGTGCACAAAAAATATAATACCACATTAGATATTTCTAATGGTTTCTTCTGTCAAAATTTGACCGCTTTCTCAATCAAGGGGACACAGCGTCATTTTGCACTCTCACCCAGGGATTCAACAATAGTCCAGGGTTATTTTCAGCCAGAGTAACAGAGTTACATCAAACATATGATGATGAGGCATTATTTTATGTTGATGACATCTATCTTACAGATGATGATTTGGACAGGCACTTGAACAAAGTGAACACCATTATATTTGGGTTCGCTCTGAAGGGTACAAATTCAATTTTAAGAAATCACAAATTGCCCACCTCAACGTCCTATACTTAGGATACAAACTTTCAAGTGAAGGTAAAAGCCTGGCGACAAACTTTTTAGAAAAGTGTGCACTGCTCCAACCTCCAAATACGCTGAAGAACTTACAGTCAATTCTAGGTTTCCTGAATTTTGGGAGAACTTACATTCTAAATTATGCAGAAAGGGTTAAACCTCTCTACAAACTATTCAAACCTGATTTCAAACCAACTAGTTGGTCTCAAAAACACAAAGAAATGTTGCGTTCAGTGCAAGCAGACATATTGGCAACAACACATTTACAGACACGCGTAAACATATGCAACCTTGGAATCCGAGTCATCCCAGCGAGATGCGGATTCACATACCTAACCTTTAATGAAGGTGAAAAGGTACCAATAGCTTATAAATCGCACTTGTACACACAAGCTGAAATTAAATTCACTTCAACAGAAAAAATTCTGACAGCCGATCAAACTGCAGTAGCAAAAGAGAGAGCCGTAGCACAAGGAAAATGCATAATGGTTGTTAAGCCTGTACCTGCCCTAGAAGCAGTAACAAAAGCGAGCATTCAAATGCAAAGGCTTTACATCCGAGATGGATACAATGGGTTAACTCTCTTGCTGCAACAGACGTTGAATACGTTTTTGACACATACATGAAAACACAAGAATTTCTACAATACGAACAAGAAGGTCCTCTGCCTATTGAGATTCTGCCTCTAGAACAATACGAATGTACGATTTATACAGATGGATCAGCACAGCCTGCAATGGGAGGTAAACAGGCGTATAGTGCTGCGTGCATGATTTTTAAAGGTCTCTGGCGCGAAGATAAATTCAAACCCATGGTCACAAAAACTCAATCTCAAGGAGATTGTACAGCTCAGAGAGCTGAACTACAGGCATTCAAGATGGAGCTTGAAAATACTGATCGCGAATTCCCCAAACTCATAGTGTGCGATTCGTATTACTGCGTCCAATCTTACAATGAATATCTGCAGAACTGGGTTCAAAACGGTTTCAAAGATGCAAAAGGTGGCACAATCAAGCATAAGTTGCTTTGGGAACAAGTCGTTCTATTATAGAAAGAACTACAAAAGACTCATGTGATCCATGCACTGATTCATCAGTGTGATTGCATTCACGTTGCAGGGAATTCATTGGCTGATGGCAAAAACAAAAATAGACAGCAAAATAATGCAAGCTGTCACTGCCTCAGTAAAAGAAAGTGGTAAAACACATCCAAAAGGCTTTCCACTCAAGTACTCATGTATAACTGATGCAAATAATGTTCATTTTGGTTGAATCCCTGGAGTGGGGGATAGGGTAATTCCAAACATGGAACATAGATTAGGGCTAATCTAAGCAGCACATGAAGGGCTCGCCTCTGCACACGCAGGTATTTCCGCCACAGTGTCATTATTAAAATAGTAATACTAGTGGCCGGGCATGAGGAAACAAACTAGAAACTATTTTTTAGAATGTGAAATCTGACAGAAAATGAAGGTTTCAACAGTGAAATGTCCGGCGCAAGCACACCTTTTATTTCAGATAAACCATTGGCATGCGTTTTCTTGGACCACTGTGGTCCCCTACAAAGGGATGGCAACTATAAATATATCATGGTCGCAGTAGACTCATGCTCAAGATTCATTTGTTTGTGGCCCCAGCACTTGGCTGATGCCAGAACTGTTATAACAAAGAATGGGTTGAAAATTTGTTCCGCTTGCGAAATTTGCGGATTTTTGGCAATTTAGCAATCCACAAATTGCACGAATTTGCCCAAAAATCCGCAATTCGCAAGTTCGTGAATTTTTTTTGCTTGTTTGCGTTTTAAAAAGTACAATCTCGCACGCACTGCGTTGACTTACCTTGATTCTGAGTTTGCCGAGTTGTTTTCCTCACGCGAACAAGATGGCCACGCCCAAAAATGACCACCTGGGTAAGTTTGTGGTAGCCGCGCTGAAAAGAAAACCTGCGAACACCCCAAAATAAAAAAATTTGCAAGTTCGCACACATTCGTGTATTTTGCTGAGCGCGGATTCGCTTCCGCGTGAATTCGCCGACCGCGCATTTGCAAATTTCACCAATACTTAGTTAGAACAAATTTGCGATTCTTTATCGGCACATACGCAATCGGCACACTACATTCTGACCAGGGTCCTGTGCTTAGCTCTCAAGCTTACAAAGAGGCCATGGCCAGTTTGGGCGTTGCATTGCAGTATTCTAGTCCCTTCCATCCTGAGGTTAATGTGGCTGTGGAAAGAAAAAAATGGGACATCGAGCAATCTATAACAGCTAGGGTATTAGGCTTGGGTGACATGGTGGGTCAAACAACTAAATAGTGTTCAACGTAGTTTAAACAATCTGCCAAGAAATTCTCTAGGTGGAATCACTCCATATGAAATCCTTTTGGTACTAGAATGCTTATCCAGGATCTTGATCGTCACACTTCAGTGGTAGAACAAATACCCTTTGATATCAAAGATGGTTTGGCTGTTTTGCAGGACTTTAATGAAACATGAAAAACTAAGCAACACAATACAGAAGCCATCGACCACTGAAGAAAAAAACACCTGTCACAGCAAGTCCTGTCTGGATTCCGAAGATTGTGGATCTAGTCGGAGAAAAGATTATGGACAAGAAGGAATTTGGGCCTTCTTACAGAAAACTAGTACCTGTCTTAGCAATCCACAGATCAAGAACAGTACTACTGCCACCCCTTGCTGTAAGAAAGGCGAACAGGGCTGTGTCAATTGACCTGGAAAAACCACATCATGCGGCCAATAATAAGTAGTAGGCCCAGTGGACTCCAAAGATGTAGCAGATGACCAAATCTTGCTACTATTCAAGAGGTTCAAACTGAGAGACTGATCACCTTTGAAGAATCTGCAGAGCGAAAAGAAGGACTATGCAATAAAGCCATGGAACTTGTGCATCTTGAGACCCAAATAACAATTTTTCAAGACTCTCCTGTCTACAATCATATAGCCTCGGACTATACAAATATGACAAGGGATCAAGAAGCTCCAGTGATTTCAAGTAATCCGGATGCAATACCAACAATTTACAGAAACTGCCTCTGGCTATTTCATCAACTTTGATATGTTTTCTGAGGATCCCAGTGAGCCCGAAACAACTCCAGCGAATAAGAATAAGAAAAAGTAACTCTTACATCAACTTGAAAATTACATATCTGGTTTCACCATGGGTTGAATTTTGGATTGTGTTAGGTGTATTTTTCCTCCTGCTTTGGTTGACTCTTGTACTAACTTTGGGGATGCTAATAAATGGAAAATATAGTAAAACGAACACAGCAAGTAAGAACATCAACTTGCTCCTTAAGCAACACAAATCTTCTCATCGTGATCACAGAGAATTATCATCAGTGAACATCACATCAGTTCCTATACCTAGTGGTATAGCATGTGACAGTACTGATTATGACATCTATGGTCCTGCAGAGCTGTTAAAGATTCCACATCAATTTAAGGTTTCTATGACTGACTTTCTTTCATCCAGCACATGTTCTGAGGATTGGGACATTGAGACTGTTATTAACATGATTGCAGACTTAGAAATGTCAGCAACATTTACAAAACATAAATACTTAGAAGGTACATCAGATTATAAACAAATGTTTTGTTTTAATCATTTTGCTGCAAATCTGCAAACCCTAGAAATGTTTATATTTATAATCAATGGAAACATTGTCCAACGCCACCAAAGGGTAGCTCAAAACATTCTATGAAAAATTTCCATACTTCTCATGTTTTTATTGTAACAAATCCAGAAACATTTTACGTTAAAATGTTAATAAGACAGAAATTAAAAGTATGTTGAACAATACTAAGCAAATTTATTCTGCGGCCTTTTATGCTCGGCTTTCTACATTAGGATTTGACTTTTGGAAAGACAACATTGAGACAAAAACTGTCTGGGGCACAAAAGACTGGCAGGTGCAAGTTTTAGAAGCCTTATTCAGAGCCTGCATCATCCCAGAACAAATAATGTTTTTAAATGACGCTGTTCAACAGACATCTTGTCTTGGGTTAGCTATGATAAAAGATTTAAACAAACCGTCCATACCTAAGCCCACACCTGATAGTAACAGCAATACATATGAGGAGGTAGATGTGAAACAGATTTTAGAACAAAACAGAACTAATCCTGATTGGAAAAAATGGTTAATCTGGCCCACATACACGAATAACTGTCAAGTAGATTTCCGAAAAACACACAAGGATTTACAATAACTAGGCCAGATCCAAAATTTGTCCAGAGACAATATCCAGGGATAATAAGAACCTACAGTGTAGGAAAACTATGCCTTGAGTGGCTACAGAAATCCACACTTCCAGATATAAAACAACATTTAACTTTACTTAAAGATGGCGCTGATTCGAGGGACTTCTTACAAGGGCCTAGTAAACCACGTCATAAGTGTTTCATATACGGCGGTATATACGCTCCTTATAATGAAGCATGGAAAGTCACGCAAATAGAAACTTCAGAACAAATACGAGAAATTGATTGTAATAATTTTGAGAAAGCACTCTCTTTAGTTGACAATGGGTTAACAACTATGTCATCCAGAATGTATTCTTTGGACAGTATTGTATCCTCTGCTATAGACATAATGGAACAGGACTTGCTCAATTCTATTTGGATTCCTTCTGCTCCGATATGGCAAGTCCAGTCACCGCCGATACCCAGATTACCATGGAAAACACGCTCCTGGCAATGCAGTATCGTGGCTGAATTACACAGATTCTTGACTTGGCTCGTTTAGGAGATCTGAATACCACTTGGTTCCAATCATTCAGACCAATCTGGCAAGATTGCATCTTACCTGTTCTACGATGCCTGCTTTGTGGAGAGAAATGCCTGTTGGATATCTGTCTAACACTTCCATCAGCACTGCCAACGGATGTTGACACTTTGATGGGTTCGGTAATGGCTCATGAATTGTGTTGTCCCCAAAGGCTACCAATCCTGATGACATTCAATGAGGTCTCGCCAGCAATTCCAGCTAACGGTGAGATACATGGACCAACAGGCACATAGGCACCACCTACTGCGAACATTGCTAATGTGGCTGACGGCGATGCTTCTCACCTGTGTACAATTGATCTACTTAATGAAGTGGTTCAACTTTCACATACTGTGGTGGACGATTTATTTGCCATCTTAGAAGATTTAATGTTTTCACCTGGCCACGAGAATAACTTTTGAATCTCTGAACTCTGAATTCGACCTTCACTTTTCAAAATCAAAACTTCTAACTTTGGAACTCAATTTTTTTTTCTACGATTTGACTATTTCCAAAATTGAATTTTTTTGGGGCACACAGTAATCTGCTTGAAGTAGAACTATTCTTAGAGAACAAGTATTATTTGAATTGCTTTTAAGAGAAAATATTTTACCTTGTCCTTAAACCAAAACAGTTTATATATTCTGCTATGAAATGGTCTTGACCTTTTCTTCTGTATTTAAGAGCCATTTTCATGAAATGTCATTTAATTATTCATTCAATAGCATTGACAATGTCAAACTATATGCTTTAAATGTGACCATTGCCTTTACAAATGTGTACAGTACAATTGCTCATTTTTCGTGTGCAACCATTTCAATTGCATTTTATGTATTTTGGGTGGGATTGTAAACACATGCTTCAGATAAGTTTTAAATGCTTATAATTTCGTAACGTTGAACATATTCAAGTGGAGTGGGTGTTGTATAACATTTTAGGACCCTAGTGTAACTTTCCAAATTCATGGCCTTATATAGGTATAAATCACCTTGTCCTTATATAGGCATATAAATCCTAACGACATTTAGACTTAGCCCATGCATTCCAAATACGGCATGGATACTTCCACTAGTTCTGAAAATCCACAATGATTTCTTGGAAAAACTCGCCTTCAGCAGTCAGGGACTTCCCCTTGCTTGAATATTGATTTGTCCAAGATCTCATGGAGTTTTCAAAGAACTGCGAGTCTTTGATGACGTTATTATGTTCAACCTTACGTCAAACTCGGCACCTTCTAGATATAAATATGTTCACACTTGCCATAGCAAAAACACTGTGGTTTGGAGCAGTTCGACTATCTACTTGCCCGACACAGCTCGCTGGAGCAAGTGCCGAAGGAAGTCGTCTCTCCAGCAGACGCACTGAGAGAGATGCTGTCTTTTCTCAAGCTGAGAAATCCAGCTCCCGTGGTTCCAAGCTCCCCTTGCAGGGTGTTTAGTTAATCGAGTATGAGAGAGAGAGAAACCAGACCTCCTTCATTCTAAACCAAGGTAGGGGGCTGATTAGACCCTAAGAGAAATCTTGGATAGATTCTTGGCAAAGAATACTAAAGTCTTGCTACTACTCACTTACTTCTTCCCTCGTACTAGACTTAGGTAAGGTACATTGGGGATGGCGTATTTTAGAAGCACCAATTGAGTACTTTTTTATTCATTGTTATTTATGTATGTATTCTATGGCTTAGAAACTATATCATGCTTTTACAGCATTATTTCATAATACTCTTCTTGCTGTACGCATTATACTTTACAGCCAGTATTACGATTGTAGCAGTTCATTTTTTACTGCATGAGAAAGAAGACTGTTCAATAAATACTTTTTATTGCAAACGTCTGTCTCTCTATTTTTCTGCACCTCTGGTGAAACGAAACACGGACAATTGACTGAGTGAAATATCTATCTATTGTTTCCACGACTCTGAAGATATGTTCTTATTCTTGTGAAAACAAAGTTGTCATGTTTTTGCGGTTGTCAGAAACGAATGCCTTCCTGTTCATTCTAGAACGTTTTGAGTGACCTCTGAGCTAACTGGCATTCACAATTAAGTTTAATATATTTGAAAGAGACCTAAGTCCTACTTCAATTCTATAGTATATATTATTCCAATGCGCAGAGCCTATTGGTAAAATAGGAACTACACTACAGTTCATGATGTGCCAAAACCCGGACACCCGCTCCATATGTGGCCGCAGATTTCGTTTTAGCTGCATAAATCTTGTTACAGTGGCCAAAGGTTTCATGCATGCCCATCCTGGAGGGAAATACTTTTAATGCCCTAAACTCTTTTCCATTTTCATGGCCCTTGCATCAATTAATCTAGACATTGCCGCTCACACACGCAGTATCTGGAGTCTCCCTGCCAAGGATCATTGTTTCTTAACGGAGATAATTGCCCTCTTCACAGCCGATCACCGTGAGGTCGCGCCGCTGGTGGGAGCTTGTCCGTGGTCGACGGATTGCTAAACTGCTCCCAGCGAGCGCTTGACCCCAACTTGCTGGCTGCCTGCACCGGGTGACTGCGAGGACCAGAAGCCTTAGCTTCTACCACCTGGTGCCTCTTCCCCCGGTGGCAACACCCCCTACCTGCCGCCTACTTACTGTTCGCGCCACCCGCTCCGCGGGTGCCGCTCACACACGCAGTATCTGGAGTCTCCCTGCCAAGGATCATTGTTTCTTAACGGAGATAATTGCCCTCTTCACAGCCGATCACCGTGAGGTCGCGCCGCTGGTGGGAGCTTGTCCGTGGTCGACGGATTGTTAAACTGCTCCCAGCGAGCGCTTGACCCCAACTTGCTGGCTGCCTGCACCGGGGGACTGCGAGGACCAGAAGCCTTAGCTTCTACCACCTGGTGCCTCTTCCCCCGGCGGCAACGCCCCCTACCTGCCGCCTACTTACTGTTCGCGCCACCCGCTCCGCGGGTGCCGCTCACACACGCAGTATCTGGAGTCTCCCTGCCAAGGATCATTGTTTCTTAACGGAGATAATTGCCCTCTTCACAGCCGATCACCGTGAGGTCGCGCCGCTGGTGGGAGCTTGTCCGTGGTCGACGGATTGCTAAACTGCTCCCAGCGAGCGCTTGACCCCAACTTGCTGGCTGCCTGCACCGGGGGACTGCGAGGACCAGAAGCCTTAGCTTCTACCACCTGGTGCCTCTTCCCCCGGCGGCAACGCCCCCTACCTGCCGTCTACTTACTGTTCGCGCCACCCGCTCCGCGGGTGCCGCTCACACACGCAGTATCTGGAGTCTCCCTGCCAAGGATCATTGTTTCTTAACGGAGATAATTGCCCTCTTCACAGCCGATCACCGTGAGGTCGCGCCGCTGGTGGGAGCTTGTCCGTGGTCGACGGATTGCTAAACTTCTCCCAGCGAGCGCTTGACCCCAACTTGCTGGCTGCCTGCACCGGGGGACTGCGAGGACCAGAAGCCTTAGCTTCTACCACCTGGTGCCTCTTCCCCCGGCGGCAACGCCCCCTACCTGCCGCCTACTTACTGTTCGCGCCACCCGCTCCGCGGGTGCCGCTCACACACGCAGTATCTGGAGTCTCCCTGCCAAGGATCATTGTTTCTTAACGGAGATAATTGCCCTCTTCACAGCCGATCACCGTGAGGTCGCGCCGCTGGTGGGAGCTTGTCCGTGGTCGACGGATTGCTAAACTGCTCCCAGCGAGCGCTTGACCCCAACTTGCTGGCTGCCTGCACCGGGGGACTGCGAGGACCAGAAGCCTTACCTTCTACCACCTGGTGCCTCTTCCCCCGGCGGCAACGCCCCCGTGCGTGAACTTCCCTATAAACTAAACACCCTCACACGCAACGCGGGACGCGCGGGGGGAGAAGCGCGAGGCAAAGCCCGGGCCAAGGGCGGGCCCGTTTCAGCCCGTTCCAGACTGTGCAGGACTGGACTGGGCCACGGTATTGACATTTTCTTTCTCATCTCGCTACCTTTAAATGTGACATTTGCTGGGCTGTTACCAATTATCTGTCTTGTTTCCATTAACAACTGTGACACACGTGGTGCAAAAATGAATAAGCGCACGAGAAGTAAAAAAACCTCTAGCTTAACTGACATTACTGGTCCCCTAGACTTATTTATCACCAAGACACATGAAGTAATAGACAAAAGCATTCATATTTTAGAACGGAGGGTCTCCCATGAACTGGAGGTTGCTAGAAGATCTTCTATGGGGCTCCTGGCCTCTGCACAAACCCCTACACAACAGGGTCCTATTATTCCATTGCTTAAGGAACCGGTCACTACAAACGTATTAATACAAACGGTTTCAAACACTGTAGACCTATCCGCCACCCAACTCTCACTGGGGTCTAACTCCAGTGAGGACCTGGAAAAAACACCAGATCTACTTTTTTCCTATGATCATGGGGATAACGTAGATCCCAACCCCATGGGCGAGCGGGAGGGTGCTATAGCAAAGAGGAAAAACATTGACCTGACCCCACACGAGGCATCTCTAGCTTCGCAAAACACGATAACCTCACTCAAGCCAACTACCGACCTAGTCCAGGTAGACCAATCGAACATCACCAATACTAACACCGACTGTATAGCAATCTCACAGGACGCTGCTCACCAAGAGCTGAGAGAGAATAAAGCCCTTGGGGGTGGCACACAGAAACCATGTACTGCATGTGTAACACTACATGACTTTATCACAAAAAGCATGGGTATGTTGCTAAAACGCCATCTGCAGCCCCTGGAAAAAAGCATCATGACCATTGAGAAGCAACTAGCCAAACTAAATGCCCCAGCCTTTAAGCAAAAATCATTAGGAACACCGGCCAAGGCCGTGGGGAATGGGAAAGACATAAACAACTTGGCTCAACCCCCGTCCTTACCAGCCACTCGACCCAAGCCCCCGCCGATCGAAAGAGTTATAAATACCGAAGCCCCAAAAAACAAACAAATTACTTCAAAATCTGCCCCAATTGAAGGGAGTGAAAAACAAAAAGGCCCCACGGATAACCCCCAAAAAACCCTGGCTCCTGTTGAGTCAATTACCCAAGTAGTGAAGCAGAAGGATACCCCACAGACCTCACAAAAAACACAACCACCCCAGCCACAGGCCAACGGAAGGAAAGGCCATAGGTATAGGCGTCCGATACATCTCCCACCTGAGGCGACCCCATACACTGTCATACTTACTGGGGTCACCGAGCTGGCAGATGGTACAGACGAACCCCCCTGGTCCTTGCGCAACAAGGTATTGCAGTGGCTGAGCCAAAACAGACCTCTTCATCCATCTAATCATAGCAGAATCATCTCAATGAGAAGAGTGTTCTGGATTGGCGACACCAAAAAAAGCCTGCAGGGCGATTGTATTGTACTTAACTGTGAGGACCCTGCCACAGCTGATTACATATCCTCATGGCCAGCCCTGGAGAAAAGGGGGGGGTGGACGTTCAGCGCCTCTCCTTCTTTTACCCACCATTAAATACTTTTAATTACGGTGACTCGAACAGTTGGGACGAAGTTCAGGATTGGCCCTGGACACAGGTGGGGCACTACAACAGAAACAGAAATGGGAACACTAGTAATCACTGGAACAGAGGGTGGGATAATCGTCCCTGGCCACCAAGAAGAGAAAACATAAATCTTGATTACTGGAGAGGGGCTCCCACAAGGAACAGGTTCGATTGCCTAGACATGGTCGATTGACCAATAAGGGTAATAAACCAGACAGGAAATAACGTAGGCATCACAGACGAGCCCAGTACAAAGGACCACCAGACTTTCAACACTAGTACTGGACCATCAAGGAACATATCAAATTCCCCAATGGGAGAAATACCGTTAACACCCCAGCATTCACCACACCAATTAAATGAGACCCAAAAAAGGGAAGGCCCCGCAGTTCAACTGAAATTCAATGGTGGGGTCACACGCACAAGCCCGCGGGATACCACACAAAACACAAGGGAGGTAGATCATAGTGCAGAGGGTACGGAGAGGCTAACTAAACAGTCATGGGCATTAGAAGCCAATCAACATAAACTTAGCCTAAAAATAACTTCTTGGAATATCACAGGGCTAAACAGTAAATCAAGGGACCAATCATTTTTATCCTTTATGGACAAACAGGATATAATATGCCTACAAGAATGCTGGGACCAGGAGGAGACACACATTGAGGGCTTTAGCACCTTCTATGTCCCATCAATACAGGGTAGCCGTGGTAGAGGGTCGGGGGGTCTGTGCATCTTTGCCTCTAATTTGTGCAATACAAAATTGACCCCATACATGGCAAGTGGACCTACAGTAGGGGTGACTAGATCCATGCAAGGACTCATGGTTAAAGCAAAGGGGTGGTCCATTTTTGTGATTAACTTGTACATCAATGTCCCAAAAGTAGATCCTAAAGCCTTAATAGCTGAGCTTGTTATAATGCTCACAAGAGGTGGGCAAGATGCAGACTGTACTTTAATAGTTGGCGATTACAATTGTCACCTGTGTCCCTACAGTGCCACAAAAAATTGTGGCATTTACAACTTAAGAGGGGACCCTACTACACACTTTGAACACTCGGCGTTGGGTAACATGCTAAACCAACTACTGCATGATTGGGACCTGGGGTTTGCCAATGAACTATGTGAGCCCTCTGTAGCTTTTCAGACAACCTTCTTTGGCCGAGGGTTGGGCACTGTAATTGACTACATCCTAATGTCCAATAGGAACCAGGGCTGTCTGGAGGACTTTAATACGGAAGACCTGGCAATAAGTGATCATTTCCCGATTAGCACCACCATTGCTATCAAGAAGCCCGAGAGTCCTGCAACAAGTATACCTAGTATTCTTCATGGTCACTCAGTTGCTCTGGCAAGAAAGAATGGATATGCCATAAAATGGGCAAAAATTGATTCCACAAAATTCGTGAAGGACTTAGTCCAGAAAGAATTGGAACAATTTTCAACCTGCCTAGAACTCAACTCTAACCCCCAGCTAATTGTAGAGGCTTATGGAAGAATACCTGACACAATAAATGATAAGCTAACCAAAAAACTAAAAATAGGGGTAGCAAAGAAACTACACGGCTGGTTTAACTCCGCCTGTTCTAAAGCCCATAAAGACCTATTACAGGCATTAAAGTCTGTCCCTAGAGACACCAGCTGGATTAAAGAGGCTAGGCGAGCCTACAAACAGACCTTACGCGAGAGACAGGATGAATTGAAAAGTCAGGCCTGGGAAGCCCTACTAAAGGCAAGCGCCCTGAGGGATAATATTTCTTTTTGGAAAGAAATTAACGCCCCCTTTTTCTCCAAGGACAGCAAGGCTGATTCGATGGAGATAGCCATAACGGAAGACGTCTGGGTTGATTATTTCACCTCCCTATACAAAAAGGATAAAACAATTATGTCCTCACAAGATGATTTTACTAATAGCCAGGTGGAACAGGCAGTAACGCAAGAGACCTTCCCTTTAAATATAGTCTTTACCCCTGCAGAGCTCGAGCTAGCAATTTCACAGAGTGCTAATTTAAAGGCCCCTGGCCCAGATGGTGTTCCCATCAACATATTTAAAAAAAATGTAGATCTCTGGGCTCCTCTATTAGCTAATGTATTAAACGCGTATAGTAAGAGGGGCTTTCCTGATGCATGGCATGAAGCCATAGTAATTCCAATATTTAAAAAAGGGGATAGACAGGACCCAAAATGCTACCGCCCTATCTCCTTGCTAGACACCCTGATGAAAGTAGCAGGCAGAGTATTGTTAACCAAACTGCAAACCTGGTCAAAGAGCAAAGGGATATTATCAAAATTTCAGTATGGTTTCAAAACTGGTCTAGGTACCGTAGAGCAGGGTTTAAACCTGGCCTTAATAATTAGTAAATACATTGGAAGGGAAAAGGGGAATTTGTTTTTAACATTCGTCGACCTAACCTCGGCTTTTGATTGTTTGGATCATAGCACGTTATGGAAAACCTTGGTCAAACTGGGGATAGATAAAAACATCCTACTCTTTATACAGGAACTCTATAGAGACGCTGGCGCCACAGTCAGGTATGGAAAAAATGGTGAGCGAACCAGGAAATTCCCTATAGCAAAGGGGGTCCGACAGGGTTGCATCCTTGCACCATTTCTTTTTAATTTATACATCAATGAGATAGCAGATTTTTTAAAAGACTTTGAAGTAGATTACCCCAAAATAAACGGCATGTCAGTACCACTACTACTATATGCTGACGATGCCGTGATTATGGCTCGCACACAGGTGGGCCTACAGAAAGCCCTAACAGGATTCTCAACCTTCATGACCACGAGAGGATTAAAAATAAACGAGGGAAAAACATTCACAATGTCATGCACAAATAGGAAAATCATTCCAGAGTGTAAAACCTTCGTTAATAATACTAAGATTGCTATGACCAAAACCTTTTCCTATTTAGGTATCATATTTAACAATAGGGGCACATGGTCAACAGCAATAACCTCTCGAAATATGGCTTTTTCTCGCACGATAGGTGCCCTCAAACAATTTGCAAAAAGACTGGGTAGGAAACCTGTGGACATACTACTCAAGATTTATGCTGCGAAATGTGTCTCCACGGCTGTTTATGGGGCGGGTATCTGGGGCCTGGCAGACTGTGCACAAATCCAAACAGTGGAAAATGCTTTCCTGAGATATTTATTATCAGTTCCCCGTTCCACGTCCACCACAATTTGCCACAACGAACTGAATAGAGTCCATATCACCGACCTGATAAAAATAGCGCCAGTAATGCTGTGGTTCAAGATCTGGACATGTGATGATACTAGTTTCAACAAGGAAGTAATCCAAGACTGTTTGAATCATCTCGCTTCTAGTAAGCAGCCATGGTTGGCCTATGTGAAAAAGTTTTTGTTTTCCATTGGCAAACCAGATCTCTACCTGAATCCCATATCATGCACACAAATAGGAAAAAAAGCCCTAAAAGTGGCATGTCTTGACCTACTGGAGGAACGGAGATGGTACCTAGACGGGCATAAGTCTACAATAGTTGCCCATCGCAATATCTTAGATGGTACAGGCCTGCATGCTTACCTATCCCCAACCTATTCGTGCTATCATAGAATGCTCCTGACTCGAATGAGGACGGAGTCTTTCTATAGGTTAATATCATTTCCTGCCCCGAACGATTGGTCTGCTAACTTGGCAAAATGTCCATGTGATGACCAGTCTAAGCAGTCAAACATACACTGCATTTTCTTCTGCAAATTTTATCAATAGGGGAGAAAAAGATACCTGTTACCATTGTTAAAAACATGGGGATTGAGAACCTGTAAACCCGCACTGGTCAGATTGTACATGTTGCAAGATGAAATCACCATAGCGACAGCAATAAAATTCTTGACCTTCATTGTAAAGTGCAGAGGGACCATGGGTAATGACTAGGACTGTTTGGATAATAACTGTATGCATTGTATTACTTTGTACTTTATTACATCAAATAATACGCAATACATGTCACTGTATGAACTCCATGAGTCCTTAACGAATTTTAGAATTTTGTACGTATTTTTAATGATTCTCACTTGTTTATTACTCATGACATATATCTTATAAGAAGTTTTCCAATGAGGAAAGTTATTTGGTCTGCTAATGTTTTTACTTTTGCATTCTGTATGCTTTTATGGTTTTTTGTCAAATACCGAATAAAGCTAATTTTGAATTGAATTGAATCTAGACATTGTTTGATTCTTGTCAAAGAGTACCCCAAGATAGGGAAAAGACTCAACCACCTCGATTTTCCCTGATTCTGTGTGGAGTCAACACTTGTCCCCCTTTTTACAGATAGGAACAATTATAATTGTCTACAATGAAGGGGGGGCGACTGCTCTATGTTGTTAAAAACATTGGTCAGTAAAGGAACCCAAAGGTCATAGTTGTCCTGGAAGCGGTCTATTGGGACCCTGTCCTAACCTAGATCTCTTCCTGTACAGCATGACGATAGGGCCATCCTAACCTCAGTGAGTGAGAATGACAAGAATACCTTCCTATTGTTTAAAGGGACAGATGTGAAATAGGCAGGGGGTGGCGCTGAGTGATGCTGTGGTGGTGCTGAGTGGTGCTGTGGTGGAGCTGAGTGGTGCTATGGTGGTGCTGAGTGGTGCTGGAGTAGCGCTGAGTGATGATGTGGTGATGCTGACTGGTGCTGTGGTGGTGCTTAGTGATGCTGGGGTGGTGCAATATCCAGTGCCAATTTTTAAATCACTTTGAGCTACACTGTACTTGGCTGCAAATTAAATGGGAAATAGTTTGTTCTTTTCCTTTCCTACTCAAAAGGCAGTTTATTCCGAAAATGCTAAATTTTGGAATTTTGGAATAAAAAGCATAGATCCGAAGTCCAGACAACTCAAAATGAGAGCCTTGTAAGAGAGGTAGTACAGAGGCAAAGGGATGTTTTTATTGTAACTAAAGTTGAAAACCTGAAGAGCACACTTAATAAATGCAATAAAAGCACATTCATTCCTAAAATGAACTACTGTGCAGCATATTTAGAACAATGTGAACGAGTGATAAGAAAAAACACAAACAGGTAGGGATACAAGCAGTAGCCTTACCAGAAGTATGTCTCAGAAAGACAGCACAAAAACTCTTTTGTACATACGCTGATTTTACTTTCTTAATTAGTTATAATGATGAGCATTCGCCTAAAGCACAATTCGTTGGCCCTGGGACAAGATCTATTTTGTTTTTGCAGAGAAATAAACATTTAAAGGGCTTGAACATTGGCCTAGATTCTCGCAACTATTGCTGAATATCACACTCACTGGGCTACTTAACGAGCCCCCGCCTAAGGAAAAAAAAACACGTTCACACCGGCCCATTGTATCTCAGGTGTAAATATAGCATACACCCAAATTGAGGCAAATTATACAATAACAGAGTTACTTGATGACTAAAAGTCGCACACCTTTTATTGCACAGTAAATCAAATATGGACTTGTAAATCACAAATCAGTTCAGCAGGATCGGGAAGTGGGTGACCCGGATCACACAAGGCGCGTGCAAATCGGAGCCAAGAAAGGGAAGTCTTTTTTAGTTCTTATATTTTTGGCAATGCTACCCCTTTAAATAGACGTTGTAAATACCTCTACCATCTCTTGATTCACGACCTGCCATACCAAAGGCTCCGGAATGCTGTCTTTTTAGAATTAAACAGCAATATTGATGGTGCAAAGCTAGTTTGTGGTTTGTAAACTACAGACAAGCTTCCCCCAGACACAAGCCACTGGTATGCACAAGCTGCATTCATGTGCAAATGGCTTCACAGGAACATGTTGTACTAGCACTGAGCGTGTATGTGAGGGGCGGGGCTGTGGGGGGTGGATGCATGTTTGCATTATCCTAGAATGAGAAATTGGGGTTCTGGAGTGGAGTCCGGAGTGGTGTGAAACACTGCTATAGTGACTAAATGTGTGTGAATGGGAGCCTGCAGTGGGACAATAAAGCCAATCTCGCCTCCTTATAAAGATCGTTATCACAGGTAGCAGATGCTAATGTGGCTTCCATTCAAATGCACATATGATTTCTTTGAAACTCACAAATCTGAAAGTTTTTCCAGGAGGTAGAAAGGCTTGATAAACTTTTTTGTTGTTTGCTAAGCACTGGTGCCCTATGAGGTCTAAAATGAACTGAGGACATTGTGAAAACCATGTCAAAAGTAGAAAGCACCCTTGAAATAGGCTTCAGTGTGGAGCCTGCATATCGTAGTCCTGGTGGCTTCAAAAAGCAAGCAATGTTTTTAAAAAATAAGATTGTGAGCAGTAGGGAGGCAGGAGGTCATTTGTGAGCGGGGCTGGGTCAGTTAGGTAGGTGGACGTCGTGGAGTAAAGTAAGTATTATCCTGGGGCCTGGCCCATGCGATTGTGAGCAGGAGGGAGGCAGAATGGGAGCAAAGGGATGCGGGAGGGGAGACGGAGACAGGGGAGGTGTGTGCATCTGTAAATGGCCTCCAGGCTGGGACAGGGTCAGTTAGGTAGGTGGTTTTAAATGCCTGCAGAGAGCACAGCACATATAACACCTGTACCGGTAAACAGCACACGGAGCTAGGGCAGCGTCAGTTGCTTTCGATTTGGGGTGGCTTCTGCTGTGCATCTATACTCTCTTCCTATTATCGCTTGCGCGATTAATAGGACAAGACCTAAAAAGCACTCTCCTAGCTGTGATCAGTGGTTTATCTGCCAATACAAATTGGTGGATTTTCAAGAGAAGTGTTAATATTGCCTATCCCACCCTAGGGGTGGGGATGGCTGAGTGTGGACCCTACTCCTCATCAAACTAATTTTCCCACATGTCGTCCCACCAAATGTGGAGCAGGATAGGGGGTTGGCATTCCCCTACCATCTGGAGGAGTCTGGGCTGCAGGTGGTGTGAAGCACCTCCACCAGATCAGCTTTGTTTCTGGCCTCTGAGAGTGAAAGCTCACACCCCATGAAATCAGAAACATGCCTGGTGGTGGCAGATTGGCCATGACTAGTCAGAGACCACGCCAGTGCTTGGTAGGTTTTCAGGGGTCCCTCTACAGGGTCTCCTGGGTGCATTTATTAATAAATCCAACACATGTTTATCAGTGACGATTTATTAAGGCACGATGTTTGATACCAAACACCTTAGGGTACAGTGAAGCCTTCATGGAGCTTGGAAACTCGTACTGACACATATCCTGCCCAAATATGCTTTATCGCTTCCCTGTGCACTCAAAATATCCAAGAATGACTCATATGTTGCAGGGCCATATATGCTCATGCCAATATGTCCACACTTAAGATATGGTGAAACCTGCCTTAGGGCTGTAAGCCCTGCAGTAAGGGTGGCTTACCTTTATCTCATGCAATGTGAGAGGGCATGGCACACAGGGCTGATGCCATGTCCATTCTTTATTTTTCTCTGCACCAAGACACAATCCCTGCAGTGGCAGTTTGCATGGTCTTGGTGGGGGTTTAGGCGGTGACAACATTCATGCTGCAGCCCCAGTGAGCCCTCTTCAGTACCCATGCCCTAGGTTCAAATGGAATAATTTACTAGGTACTTACAGGGCTGGTGGATATTGTTTACAGTTATGTGAAAGAGATCTGATAATGGAAACCTTGTAACTAGGGACATATTGCACGTATAGTTCAAAATCACACCAGGCATAAAGGAAAAAGTGGATGCTAAAATATGCCATGATCTAGGAATGCATAGCAATGTAATTATATGTACGCATAATGTTGAGAATGTCAGTAAAAATGATATTAATTACTGCCACATTATTTGTAGAAGTTCCAAAACTCATATTGTGTTGTCAGATTTATCCAAGGTGACTTCCCCGTCAAAGACATATAGTCAAACTGGTCATCTGATCCCTTCCCACCCATATTGAGTGACAGGTAGCTAGTTTCACCACAAACAGGTCTGTGGAAATTGGCCCCAATAAAACATTGATGGCCAAAGGATTGTTCCCTAAAAATACCACAAATCTAGATGGCACATGAAGATAGAAACAATATACACACCACAAAAAGTGATCACATGATCCCCACATCAGACTTCTGGACACAGACATGCTGGCACATATTAGCTCTTCCCAATGTCAAGAGCCATCTGTTTCCTTCTCGGATGTACAAAGTTATTTATTTACGACTGAGATGCCTTTTCAAGAATGCAGAATTGCTTTATTGTACCTCACAAGCTCTCCCAGCTGCTGCATTTAATTAAAACAATATGTACCTGTTTTGCCAAATGCCTCTTGTCTTTTCATTTTGTTAAGGTACATTCCTATCTGAGCAACATGGCCATTCACACAGCCACTCACTTATCCATACAGTCATTGACATACCCATGAACTTAGTCACTCGCCTATATACTACTCATTTTTTTTTGTGTCCTCATTACGCAACAGTTTAAAGTAAGGAGTTTTCAGGGACCCTTCTCATATTCGTGGCATGTCTGAGAAAGGAGACCCCTTACATCCGTATACTTATAAGGAGGAGGATTCTTGTTTCGTAGTGGGGTGAGCTAGCCATTTTTGCTACTCTTACAATCCTTCCTCAGCATTGTTGCGATAGCGTAATCAACGGACATTACAGAGGAATGTAATGGGAAATCCAGCTATATTACCACCATGTTATATATACGTTATATGTACAAAACACCATTTAATTCACCTCTTATGGAATTCTTCCCACAAATCCCAGAATTTATATTTTTTAGAGCCATACTTCTTATTTTTATCTAGGTTAAACACTTTCAAAACTGAACCCAGCCATTCGTTATGAGTGGGATGGACAGGATTTATCCATTTTACACAAATCTCCCTCCTTGCCAAAAGAATCAGTATGAAAATTAAGTTCTCTTGAGCATTAGTAAAGGGTCTTCCTACATTCATACTTGTGACCCCAAATAAAACTAAGTCCATACTTACAGAAAGTTGTCTTCCAAACACCCCTTCTAAGGTAGTACCCACATCTTTCCAGAAACCGTCAAGGCTGGAACATCGCCAGAACATATGTAAGTCATCAGCCATCTGTAAACCACATTTTGGGCAACTCTTCACTGTGGCCCCGTTCAGTTTGGATAATCTTTTCGGTGTCCAGTAGGCTCTGTGTATAGTGAGCAAATGATTTCTTTTGAGAGCAGCAGACATTACAATTGACACTTGCCATGCATTGCTTGTATCCAGCGTCAGCAGGGCTTTTCCCCAGATACTCTCTGGTATTCGGATGTCGTCCTCCCCAGCCGAGATTAGAGCCCAGTACCAGAAAGATATTTCTTTCAAAAATGGTATAGTCGTCTGCATCTTTATTTCCAGGGAGGTATTACCTTTCCTACTTTCTTTGAGGGACTTACTCCAACTCAGTAGTTGGTAATATTTAAATTTCGAAAGAGTAGAGTTCGTACATTGAAATAATATTTTCCATTCAAGAAGTTTATTTTGATAAAGGAGCTGTCCCCATTCCGTTATTCCAGCTGATTTTAGTGGTATCGCTAAACTGTCCTTAAGGCAGTCTGATGTGGTCTGAGAATCCCAGATCGGGGCCTTATCGCTATAGAAGGGGATATCCACTGTAGATCTAATACAGTACCACAGTCTCGCTGCTGATTTCAGGACCTTCAATTTAATTTTTTTAAAGAACTTCAGATGACCAAATTTATATAAGAAGTGGCTGGTGTTTGTTAATTTTTGTAGGAATAGTGGGTAGTTTTCATAAGGGCCCAACAACACTCTACTATGTTTAAATTGGAAGGCCCTGCAGTATTCTAGAAGGTCTGGATTAGCTATACCTCCCTGCTCTTTAGTTCTCCTTAATTTTCGCCATGTGATTCTTGGTTTTTTAGAAGACCATATAAAGCTGGATAAGTCTCCCTGTATCTTTTTTATCTTTTCTCTGTTAAACTCAAGCGGGATAGCGTTAAAAATTTTTATGATGTTAGATTTACCCAGGAATGTTAATGGCAGAGCTCTCCAAACTTTCAATAGCTTTTTTACCTCATTCTCTACCCTATGGAAGTTTATTTGGGTTATTCTAATAATATACTTTACCAGATCGATACCCAGGTATCTTATTTTTTCTTTACAGAAGGGGAATACAACATTTTCATTCCAGCTTATAATTTCAGTTTTAGTTTGATTTATCTGATAACCAGATATCCTCCCAAAGGTTATTAAGGTCTCTTCTGTTGTTTTAAGAGCCTCTTCCAGGTCTGAAGTAAAGATCATGAGATCGTCTGCATATAGAGCTACTTTCTTATGCCATTCTTGATAACAAAATGAGGAGATTGAAGGGATATTCCTAAGACATTCTGCAATCGGCTCAATATAGAAATTAAAAAGCAGGGGGGAGAGGGGACAACCCTGGCGTGTTCCTCTGCCTATCAGGATATTATTAGTTAGGTTGCCATTAATAAGTATTTTGGCTCTGGGAGAGTTGTAAATATTTTCTACAGCTTTTACGATGTTATCCCCCAGCTTGAACTTCTTTAATACCTCACTTAAGTAGCACCAGTTTACTCTATCAAACGCTTTGGCAGCGTCAATCGTAATTATTGATAGTGGGATTTTCTCTGCAATAGAGATGTCAATTGTCCCAATCAACTCATGTGTGAGGTCCTGAAGGTGCCTTCCTGCCACGAAGCCCTTCTGATTAGAGTTTATTAGTGACCCCGCTATTTTCCCTAGTCTTTTTGCCAGGATTTGGGTGAAGATCTTGTAGTCGCAATTTAGGATGGATATTGGGTGATAAGATTCACACCTTTTTGGGTTTTTACCTGGTTTCAAAATAATGGGAATGGTTGCATCGTTCCATGACTCCGGGATTTTAACATTATGACCACTCACACAGCCACTCACTTATCCATACAGTCATTTACATACCCGCTCATTCACACATACATCTACCAACCCAGACACACAGTCACCCATACAGCCACTCATATATGCAGTCACTCACCCATGTAGCCTCCCATGAACTAAGTCACTCGCCTATATACTACTCATTCACTAAATCACGCATGCAATCCTATTGTACATGCATTAACTCACTGACCCATACACACACTCATGCACTCAATAATGTACCCATACAGCAATCATATACTCAATCCCCCATACATACACTCATGCACTCACTCGATCACCCACAGATGACTCATGCATTCAATCACCCACACACCACTGATTCACTCATTCACTCACCCATGCATAAGTCATACACTTACTATCTCACCTCCACACACACTCAATCATTCAGCCATATGCAAACTCATGTACTCGCTCTCTCACAGATATACATACTAAAGTTCTCTCTTACTCACACATACACCACTCTTGCATTCACTCACTCACCGATACCTATACACCACTCATGTACTCAGTCAATCACCCATATACCACTGATGTACTCACTCATTCACAGATACATGCACTCATGCTCTAACTCACTGACCCATACATGCCTTCATGCTCTCTCTCACTCACTGTTATTAACGTGCTTTTGTGAATACCAACAAGTAGTAAACGTCGACTTAAGTGTAAATTCTACACTCCTTGGTATTCAGGAATGTACATTACTACTAGTAGCTTTATTCCAATTAAATTTACTATTAACACAGTAACTAGTATTAAAGTTACTACTAGTAGAATAAATAATAGTAAATTTACCACTAATAAACTTTCTATTAGTAAGTACTTGTGGATACCAAAAAGCAGTATACATACACATACATAATATTTGATTATTTTTTCAATAAATAATTGTTTGGAAATGTTACCTAAATATAGGGAAGTACAGAATCCATTTTGCACAGACAAATTTATATACATTTATAACCAAGTATATGTGTTGTCTTATAGTATTGGTAATGGTTACATGACCTTATGTTGTTTTTCAAAAATCATTCTTTACTTCAATCTTCCAATATCAACTCAGGATAAATCAATAAGTAAACTATGAATTGTATTAAACAATAGATTCTTTTGTTCAAAAAGATAAACTTAAATGTTATTACTAACTATACAGACAATGTTAAAACATTATGTGACAAATATATTTTCAGACACTGAATTAACATGTATGATGGATTTAAATTATCAGGGTAAAGACAGTAGTTTAGAGTCCATGTTTGCAATAGATCTTTTCACCCAGAGGCAATTGTGTAGAATACATTTGCCCCAAGAGTAAATGCTAGTGCCTCACTGAAGAAAAGTTGGTCTTGCTCTTCTTGGTGCTGGCTTTGTTGGAATCATCTTTCACTGATCCAGGTCTTCTGAGTGAGACTGTTGAATCCACAGTTTCAAAGTTTGAGGTGATACCAGGTGTCTCCAGGGGTTTAAAGGGCCTCCCTTTCTGTGTAGGAGCATCGCGGAGTGATAGCTCATGTTGAAGGTCTATCGAAAGTGGCATATGAATCTCTAAAGCCATACTGATACCCTCAAACCATCCTGCACCAGCCAATAAAGGAAGCACAGACTGACATCTACCTCACTATAAGGTCATTGCACTCCCTATACAACTAGTGGTTTTGCTCCCCAAAAAACTGTTTGTTTGTTTTGAGGATCCCTATTACCTTGTCCACCTGGACTTCATGTCTGCAGACTGGTCCATGATATTGTGTCCCACAGTTTCATGAAAGCAGTCGGCACCAGTGGCCTTCCTCAGCTGTCTCAATATTAGCCTAACCCCGGCTCACAATACCCTGTGGCCTATGAATAGTGTGTACCGTAACAGTGGGTCCTGATTCAAGATGTTTCACCATAAGGAGCAGAGACAGTTATAATATCTGGAGAAGAAGCAGGTTGTAGGAGTTAAAGGGTAAGTGAGGCTCAACCTATCAACCTGCCCGGACACGCCTGACAGACCAGACTGTTCCTCATAATGATCCAGACCAGCAGGAGTTGTGTCTCCACTGAAGGCTTATACAGAAGATTCGGATATTTTGAGCAGATTTTTGAACTTCAATTATGGCTGATTCGTACAATGTAAAGAAGAAGAAGAAGATGTACTATCACATATTGAATATTGATTGATTCAAGAACATTTATCAATCTGACCCTTAGTTTTGAATGCTTTCGTATCTATATCTATATTACAAACTCATGTATGTGTTCCTAATGAATAAAGAAATTAAAAAACATATTTTCCACCTAAGATAAATACTACTTTAGTGTGACTGAGATGAGGTTCTACAACACAAACATTATATACATACAAAGAAGTAAGAAGAAAAGAATAGATATATCTTCAAACTAGTAAATCATGAAACAACGCATTTAAAAGTATTCAATGTGAGTGCATTGCTTCATTGTTTTACCTATGTGTCTTCACTAATATCCAACACAAAGTCAGATGTATTGTTTGAGTGACACATTACTCCTTCTTTTAAATCAATATGTTGGACACCTAGATGTTGCTGTTGTTTTCAAATAAAGTGGTGTATATTAAACATTATTGTAAAATGGCAGATGCATGTGGACCATACTGCACACAACAATTTCCATTGCAAAATGTATCCTCAGTATTATTACTTACTTGTACAAAATAACTGATCTGACTAAATTGTGAATTGTGACTGCAAGTAACCTAAGAGTGATTGCATTCTTATAAGGTCACGGAGACAGTTACTAATATGTTAACAACGGTGCTATGCTTCAGGCTGATAAGAGTGATTAAACATGTATCTTTCCCATTACAATATTACTCCATATTGTCTTAATATTTGTATGACATCACACATTATCTTGAAAGGCTAGAGAAAACCTGAGAATTCATCGGTAAGTGGATTAACCTATAAACACAATGGAGCACTGATTATGTATAAATAAAATTGAGAGTCAGGGACAACAGGCTAAATTAACATATTGTTCAGTATAGTTTTATAGATAAGCACAGTACATGTATGGAGCTGGGGTTAGTGGAACATTTAGCGTAATGCGGTTTAAAATACCATACAAGCACTTTAACTAGCATGGTGCATTATGGGAGAAGTTCTCAATTACCACTAATGCTGTTAAAGTAGTCAATTACTTGCCAAGGCATTTAATTCCTCTTGGGGCTTTTTCAGGGCTTATTCAAGTTCTGTTTCTGATGTTGATGGTAAGTATGGCTCCAAGCCAATCTTAACAGCAACGTTGGTAAAACGGTGTATTGGTATTGGTCTTAACGTTGTTGATAATATATAAATATTGATTTCTAGACACCAGAAAGTCGATCTTTTATTAAAATGATTATGAAGGTAATCATTATTTGTAATTGTGTGACCACTTATGATTTAGTTTCGATAATCCGGGGTAAAAGATCAGACGTATCTCATATACTCCCTATTATAAAAATGATGAAAATGTCCACATTATCCGTATTACATCCGCGTGTTTAGTGGCTTTTTTAAAACAACCGTATTATCATGTGGCCGGGTACTTAAAGTAACCTCAAAGTATTATTAATGCAGTGTTGCATCCTCTGCACAGCCACGATCAACTGGTATTTCTGAACTATGATTATTGAAACAAAATCATAAGTGGTCGCATAATTACATATATATATATATAATGTAGTAGAAACACAAGTTGAACAAGCCCAGAAGAAGTCCCAAGAGGAATGAAACGCATTGGCAAGCAATTGTGTGGTGAGTTTAAAAAGGACAAGTGATTTACAATAAAAGATTTACTATAATTACAATCAAGATACACTTGAATGAGTTGTATTAGGATATTTCTAAAAATTATATTTACTCTTCTCGGGTGCAGTGTCATTTTGAAGCTGTGGGTGACGGGGGTTTCTAACCGCCTATTTGGGATGCATGTGGGTCACATTCAGACCTGTTGCACTAAGGTTTAGCTCTATTCTAAGAGGCATATTAAGTAGTGACATCTGGTGCTGCACCGTTCAAAGCTCTAACCCTGTCTCTTTTGGTAATATACTTAAATATTATAAACTACACATTCAGAATTCATAGATAGTGAAAATAGGGCTATATCCTATTCTCCAAGGAAAAATAGCCATTATATATCTCAAACATCTATTTATGGGCATTAATGGACACACAAACACACATAAGAGGTAGAGCATTGCAGAACAAAACACACACGATTTAAATTATTTGAGAAATGGACCATAATTTTATTGTAAGATTTAAAAATTAGTTACATCTGCAAATGGAAACAATGCATGATCAAATCATCACTCCTCCCAGCAGTTATTGACTAAGCAACCATCCATTTCATTTTTCAGTAAATTACAAGAGGATAATAATTAAATCAGAAACTGGCAGAGCCAAGGGAAATTGGTCTCAGCAAAAGCAAAGGCCTGTGGTCAATAAGTAAGGAGAGACAGAGAGCAGAGCATCACTTGTGTCAGCAGCAATAGGTCCAACAAAGGAGGAAACAGAAGGGATTTGATTCAGGACAGAAACACCATATTCCTTTCCTCTCTGTGGATAATATGTCAATCAATTAGGATTTATAAGTACATGAAACAGGTATTTGTTTTTGAGCATGAACAAGTATTAAACCGCTGTAATCTATCACATCATGCAATTGATAAATTGTCCTAGGAAACACCTGCAGCTCCTTGATAACATAGTTAGCATCCCCAAGTGCTTTCCGTATAAAACTCTCATCCATACATAAATGGGGAAACTTAAAGCCCCCAACAGTGTAATAAGTGGTATCGAGGCACACTATCAGGATTAAATGCCCTTCATCTTTTACCAGTGATGAAACATTTTTTAAAGCACTGCAGAACCCATCTTTATTTGTCACGTGGGTCTCCAAACAATGAGGCAAATTCAGACAGTCAGCCTGAGGCAGGATGACGGGAGACAAGGGGTTACTTTTGTTGGCATCATATTTCAGAACATAATTGATTTTTCTTTGTAACATATTTTGCTTCTCAGGCCATGCGTCACTAAAAAATAAAATACAAAGTTTTTTTATTTAAATGTAATAGTGATACATTTAAAACATGTATTTTCGCACAAGTTATGGCATATTTTTCAAAGGGACTATATCTATATAAATAAAAATGTAACTGTTTGTTTGTTCAAAATCTCAAATCCCCAAAAGTTCTTCACGTATTGCTTTGAAATTTTGACACAACGTTGCATTCTAATACATGCATATATTATATATACACAATGTTGGATTCGAATACATGCGTGTTGAATATGAGCATGTTTTTTATCGAAAGCACAAACAGACACATAAAAATGTCAATGTGAGTTAGCTAAAAATCTTAAATCTACGAAAGTTCTTTAACGATTGATTTGAAATGTTGACACAACGTTGAATTCGAATAAGCGCGTGTTTATATATACACAACATTGGATTTGAAAACGAGTGTGTAAAATACTCGCGTAATTTTCATCTAAAGGACAAACAAACCCTATCCATTGGGTTGCTGGGCAACAACTACAATAGACGCATAGAGACAATAGTCTATATATATTAGGATGTAGAGTTGGTGTCAGGATGGCAGACCGGGAAATGGGTGGAGGGAGGGGGGAGGAGTTGGTTCACTTGGCAACATTAAGAAAGGACTCATAGAGACAATATACTACAAATATTAGGATGTACAGTTGGTGTCGGGATGGCAGACCGGGAAGTGGGTGGAGGGAGTGGGGAGGAGTTGGTTCACTTTGCAACATTAGCACATGTTTATATATATACAACGTTGGATCTGAATACGCACATATCCAATACGTGGGTGTTTTTAATCGAAAGGCCGAACAGAGCCTTTTGATTTGGTTGCTGCGCAACAAATACAAGGGACGCATATAGACAATACTCTACATATATTAGGATGGACAGTTGGTGTCAGGATGGCAGACCGGGAAGTGGGTGGAGGCAGGGGGGAGGAGTTGGTTCACTTTGCAACATTAGCAAATGTTTATATATACAGAACGTTGGATCTGAATACGCGCATATCCAATACGTGGGTGTTTTTAATCGAAAGGCCGAACAGACCCTATTGATTTAGTTGCTACACAAAAAATACAAGGGGCGCATATTGACTATAGACTACATATATTAGGATGGACAGTTGGTGTCAGGATGGCAGAACGGGAAGTGGGTGGAGGGAGGGGAAGGAGTTGATTCACTTTGCAACATTAAGAAAGGACGCATAGAGACAATAGTCTGAAAAGATTAGGATGGACAGTTGGTCTCAGGATGGCAGATCGGGAAGTGGGTGGAGGGAGGAGGGAGGAGTTAGATAAAAACATATTCTAAACCCAAAAGCATTGTGGAATTAAACATATTAGAAATGTGCGCTTACTCTTTTCTTGCTCTTCCATTTAACCAGACTGAGCCACAGCAAAGCTTGGTCGGGTACAGCTAGTATATATGTATATCTATAGCTTTTGAAAAAACAATATTTTAAATATTGTAAAATAGAAAAGACTGCAAGAGGTTCTGTCCCTATAGTGAACTTCACTCTAACCAATATGGGATTTGTATGATATAGACATTAAAGAACATTGTGACTGGTCCAGTCTTTATAGCATGTGCTCCAAAAAGGCAGACACAAACACATGCATGAAATACATGTGTACACACCCAAACATATTCTGAATGGTGTTTGTGTTTTACTGACACATTATTTTCTAGGCTTAGAAAAATACCAGTTTATAATTGCATTACTGCCCTTCTGCACCTCTTTTTCTAGATTGTAGTTTTACCCCGGGACACAATATCTGCTTGTTATGCTCACCTCCCTTTTAAATGATTGGATATCTTCAACAGATCAACAGTCACACCTCAGGAACTACCACTTCTCTCTCTTGATCATAATAATCAATATATAATTTTTGAGTGATCAATATATTTTCCAAACCCTTCTCTCTTGGAGTAACCAGGACTCAACCAGCCTGTGTGCTGCCCAGAAGGTCAGAGTAAAGAATCTCCCTAATAGAGAATTGCTACAATGAGGTAATAACATCTTCCACATTTATGTATGTATTATATACCGTTAGGGTTTCCAGAGGCAGGAATTCCTCAGATATGTGTCTGATATTAACGTTCTTCTAATTTGATGAATCTCTACAAAACTTAGAATACTTATAGCTTTTACTACAGTGGCAGAGGATACAAAGTGTTGTGGTGATTAGTCAACGAGGTGCAAACAAGAAAGAGGGGGCCCAAAACGTGTTTTTACTTTATTGAACTTTACATAGAAATGTGTACTGCAGGTAGTGTTACAAAAACTGCTGAGAATATTATATATTATGGTGTGCAGATGATACTTTTGGGTAGTAGAGGTAAGGAGTATTTTAAACTCATAAGGCATTTGAACTTGGAGATATCTGTGCCCACAGTGATCTTTTTGTCTGTTTTATGAGTTAGAGGCATAGATATAAGGTACTTTATTAAAGTGGTAATAGGAAGGCAAAAATGATACAAAGTTTCTATATATTTTTTTTCTATAAAATTCACGGACTACTACGTCTGAAGTACCAAAAAATTAAATATGCAGAAACATTTTTCTACATATTCAAGTTGTTCAAAAATATTTTGTACATAGTACTGTGGAATCTGCATCCCATCCTAATATACTTACTTCACTTTATGGTGTGTATGACACTTTGACCAACTCTGGGCCACTCTAAACACTCTGCTTCATGCTGCCCCACTCTAAAACATGCTACTCTACTCAACTCCACACTGCAACACTCTACTACAACCCACTGTACTCTACTATTCCACTGTATGCCACTCCACTAAATCCAGTATTTGTAGAGCGCACAGCTGCCAGCAGGCATCCCAGCTCTGGGGGCTGTCGGGAAGATTAAGCAAGCTATTGCCCAGAGTCACATAGTGCTGGGCTGACCTTGGCTGACCTGCCGCCGGTGCCAGGGATTGAACCGTGAGCCCCAGTGTCCGTTGTCAGACACCCTGGCCGCAGCGCCACACCTCTTCCCTCACAGTGTATGCCATCTATGCCAATCATCTCTACAACTTTATATAACACTCTATTCTACCACACTCTATAATACTTTTCTGTACACTACTCCATTCTACAACACTGTTCTGTATGCCACTCCACTCTCTGACACTTTCCAAAACTCTATAACCTGCCATTCCACTCTTGGGTACTCCACATCATGGTTTTCCACTCTATAACACTCAACTATACACCACTTAACTCTATACTACTCTACTCTATGCTACTCTGTTCTATGCCATTCCACTCTACCCGACTCCACCCCACACCACTCCCCTCCACTCCACTCTTTTGCACTCTACTCCACTTAAAAACACTCAACACTCAAAGCCATTTCACTATACCACCCATTACTCCTCGTTATACTACTCCACTTTCTTACCTTTGCAATAAGAACTCTTTAGCACTCCACTTTGTAACATTTGCAATAAGGACTCCAGTCTATAGGACCCGCCTTTCTTTTATTTGCAATACACAATGGGGACACAGAAGTAAATGGGTGATGTCTGCTTTTCGTTGACATGGTTGTACTCAGGCAAGCAAAGGTTTGTTAGAAAGGCAAACACTGGGCATTCACCACAGATCAGATCACCAGATCTGTGAAGTATGATGGGCAAGTTTGTGTAAGGAAAGTATGAAAAGGCAGGAATGAAATATAAAAAAAAAGATCAGTAGTGTATGGAGACAGTAGCCTACAAAGAATACAATAGTAAAACATGAACGTGAAATTCAAGTGCAGCACCCAGAGAACGGGACAACAATACTAAGCTATACTGTACTTTAACCACTTTTATAAACCCACTATCCCACACCCTACAACATCTCTCAGATATGTAAAATGACTAGAATAAGTGTACAGCAATCAGCCAGAAAATAAGAGACTTCTCATTTAGCAATACACTGGAAGCTGAGGATCATATAATAAGATTGAAGAATATGAAACAGTCAAAACAACATAAGACTCTGACCAGTAAGAAACATAATTGGTGCAAAAGGCTAAGGATGTGTCAAGATGATGGAGTATTTTAAATAGTGCAGCTATGTTTAGTTAACTCCGCTTGTCATAGGTTGGTTAGCTCCCGTTAAAAATAGGATAGCTACAACCCATTTGTTCAAAGGGCATCTCAAATGTACAGACCTTTAAATATACTCTGGAGCAGATACTCAGCCAATGAAAAGGTCTTAATGGTAGTGAAATTATATATACATACACATATTCATATATATACAAATACATACAAACATATATATAAACATGGATATGTATACACATATATATTTATATCTATATAGAGATAGATTTTTTCTAATGTTTTCTAGGGTGTCCCGAACCCCGATTTACGTATATGTAGAGACATGGTTCCAACGCAGTGGATCCATGGAACCACGCTCCAACATAAATGCCTTGATTGGCTGGCTGCAATCTGAGAGGAAAGTTGCAGCCGCAATTTTGTGAATCAGGACACAGTTCTCTGGGAGGGGGAAGTAAAGGAAATGATAGGATACAGTTGGTCAGGAAACAGGTTTCTGACCCCATGGAAATGAAGGAGGGGTCTGTGAAGGTTCTCTCGTGGGCAAGAAAATATTGTCATTTTTTTTGCATGCACAAGATAAACTCACACACCTAAACAGTAACTCACACATTCATTCACAGAGCCAGAGAACCACCCATAAACCCACACAGGCACTCACACCGCTATGTACATACCTATACAGCTACTTACACACACACACCCACAGGCCAACACAGCCACTTATACAAACACTAACACATGCATATATCTCAAACCCACTGAAACACCCACTCACATACACCCAGAGTCCCACACAGCCACTTACAGACCCACTCATAAACCCACCCATCACACACTAATATGCCTACTTACACATCCACACAACCACTCACACACCAACTCAGACACGAATACAGCCACTGACACACCCACTTAGAGACCCATAAAATCATGCACGCACCAACTCACTTCCTGGCTGAAGTTTCGGCAGCAGATACTCAGCCAATGAAGAGGTCTTAATAGTAGTGAAATGATATATACATACACACATATATGTATATATATATAAAAACAAATACATACACACACGTACATATGAATAAACATATGTATATATAGATATGTATACACATATATATTTATATCTATATACATATAGATTTTTTTAAATGTTTTCTAGGGTGTCCCGAACCCAGATAGACGTACATGTAGGGACATGGTTCCACCACAGTGGATCCTTGGAACCACGCTCTAACACAAATGCTGTGATTGTCTGGCTGCAATCTGGGAGGAAAGTTGCAGCCACAATTTTGTGAATCAGGACACATTTCTCTGGGAGGAGAAAGTAAAGGAAATTATAGGATACAAGTGGTCAGGAAAGAAGTTTTATGACCCCATGGAAATGATGGAGGGGGTCTGTGAAGAATCTCTCGTGGGCAAGAAAATATTGTCATTTTTTTTGCATGCACAAGATAAACTCACACACCTAAACAGTAACTCACACATTCACTCACAGACCCAGAGAACCACCAATAAACCCACAGAGGCACTCACACCACCAGGTACATACCTATACAGCTACTTACACACATTCCCACGCAGCCACTTATACAAGCACCAACACATGTATATATCACAAACCCACTGACACACCCACTCACATACACTCAGAGTCCCACACAGCAACTTACACACCCACTCATACACCCACCCATCACGCACTGATATGCCTACTTACACTTCCACACAACCACTCACACACCAACTCAGACACAGATACAGCCACTGACACACCCACTTAGAGACCCAGAAAATCATGCATGCACCAACTCACTTCCTGGCTGAAGGGTTGGCAGCCAATCAAATGTCAGTAGTATTTCTATATGATTTTGGGCTATATGATAGATATCTATATATTTGAAACCTACTGAACAGATCTACACCAAATCAAAAACAGCACACTTTCCAAATCATCATTTGGCTTTCTGACAAATTTGATATAATTCCGTGGAGCGGTTCGGGCTGTAGTCATGTTCAAAAACTGAAAACTTTGAATAGATATAACCTGGGAAAAACACGCTTTGGGACCCCCCCATTTTTCTCAGCCCTTGATTGCCAAAGTACCCCAAAACTTTCAACACAGCAGCTGAACCACAAGATTGAAGTTTTGTGAAATGTTCAGAATATTCGTCCACTGGTGCCAATTTTATTTGCAAAATTAAAAAAAAATGCATCTTCTATTGAATCTTTGGTCCTCTTTATAACTATCTACTTTCACCTGTGAATTGTGGCACATTCTTAGACTTACCATGGGTGGTAGACTGGAAAATGCGCCACAATGCTTCGCTTCACCAGATAAGGCATTGCAGGAGAAATGTCTTTGTTTCTCCTTGTATTTTCTCTTTCTATGTGTGCTGTATTCTACATCACACATAGAAAGATAAAATGCCTCTGAAGATTGTGTTTGTGCAGGAAGGTGTGTCTTTCTGCACAAAAATAAATCTGCCTACAGCGCAGGCACCCGTGATGGAAAGGTGCCTTATTTCTCATTAGGCAGCCAAAATTGCAACAGCGCTAGGAAAGGACAAGAATGTGCTGAGTGAAAAAGTTAAATATGCCCACATGCATATTTGACCTGTCTAGACGTATAGTATGCATCTACTCAGAGCACCAAGCAAAAATGTTGTCACTCTGCCTTGCTCTCTCACCTCGGTGGAAGTCCACACATTTTCTCTTGAAAGTCCAAAAACGACTGAGATGGGGTTTTACTCACTCCTTTTTCATGCGGGGCTTGATCTGTTTATACCACGTCCACTACAGTAAGGCTTATGCAAAACCTGGACATTTAAGTTTATTCTAATGCCTCACTTGACTCACTAGAAGAACAGGGGCATCATTTAAATTGCATGAAACAGAGAAGGCTGGCTTGTACCCTTGGTATATCTTTTATTTTAGTTTAGGCTGAATTATGCAAGTGACGCTAATATGGTCAATCTCTGTCATCACTTCTCTTCTGCCTATCTGCTCCAGAGTTTGTTTGAAAGCCTGTCAATTTGTCCATCAGTGCGTTTACTGACATGAACATCAAAACCCAATGCTCCAAATAGGTCCTTGTGCTCAGTCAACCAGTTGTTGCTTACTTGCCTTAAGCCTAAACAGAGCTGTGTAATTCTCTCCTATTGACCCTCGGTGCAACTTAGCTATCTTTAGGAAAGTAATTTATACTTTGACCTTATTTAGATTACAATGAACAGCCAATTTTTGCACTAGGATGATGAAATAAATTAGTATATCGCTCTGGTGGTGGTACCACACTAACGATTCATAATTTCCCACCGACAGATAGTCATTCATAAAGCATTGGCAGGAACCATGGTCCTAGCAGTTTCCGTCAAAGTCTTTCGATGTTAAGTGCAGAGTGTTCCAGTAGCATGACCAAAGAGTATTTTTCTTTATTTAAAAAAAATCAATTGCAATTAAACAAACAATGCCTCCCCCTCCATGGGAGTCATTTTCAATGCTGTGGGGAGATGTTCTTTTACCCTCACCACCAGGGTGTGCCTGCACTGACAGTCAGTGAAAAAAAATATACCCACCAATCCTAATTGGGTAGATGGACATATTGCCGCTTCTCCATTAACACTTACTTCTTTGGGCAATTGGAGACATTCGGTCATGGCAGTCATGGTATAATCAGTGACTCAATGTCCACCTGCCTCTAAATTGAGTGGGGTAGACCACAATGTTGGTGGGGTGGGAACTCTGTCACCTTTACAACAGAGATCCTGCCCCACCAACATATTAATCAGGCTCTTTAAGTTATAATCAGTAATTCTTCTTTTTCTAGCACCTACCTATAATATATCTTACTCATCTTTTTTAATGTGTTAGTGAAATCTAAATAAAATAGCCTAACTTGACACTTTATCACGATATATTGACACTGTATCAAGCCCTAGTTACCCACAATCCTGCATTTGACATTTGGAATAAAATACTACTGATGTTTACATGTATTCAAAAATGGGCCTAAGGAAGTATGCTTACAAGATTGTGCACCAATTATTAAACAACTGAAGAAATTGAGGTCCTCCGTGTATTCTTTTGTCTAGCATATTGTTTTTAGAAGAAATGTGAGTGTCTAAAAATATAAGATTGCTTTTTGTATTTGCAAATCTAACATCTCTGCCATTCTATTCTTGACTGTATCTCTCTTCTAGCATTTAGCTTGGTTAATAAGAAATTAGCTTGACATTAAGTACGCAGGGCCTGATTAGAATTGGTTAGATGGAATATTCTGTCTGCCGTATTACAAGGATATATTATACTGTGATAACGGGGACAGGATACTCTGTCATATTTGTGAAAGAACATTTATCTGCCAAAGTCTAAATCAGACTCCGAGTCATAGAATTATTCACAAGAACTGATTGAGCCTGGCAGCCCTTTCTTTGAAACTGTGGAATTCCGAACCCCAATAGCCGACTTAGATTTTAGACTCATTGTTGCTTAGTAAATGCTCTCAAGTGTATCTTTTCACAAAGGGTCTATTCACAAAGGTTAAGTTACATGTGAGTAAATCTGCATAGGAAAGCTTACTCATACTTTATTGAGTAACTGATACTTTTGGATATCACCATTCACTTAATAATTATTAAAAATGATGTATAGAATTAATTAAAACAATTAATTAGAAATAATTTGATTATAATTTTACAAAACGTAATATTGTTACATTCATTTCTCATTAAAAAAACATATGATAACATTTTAAAATGTGATAAAAATATATTTAATTTTAGATACATTTTTAAAAATTAAAATAAATGTGTTCCTATTTTCAAATAATTTAAATATTTAGTTCCATTTCATTTTATTTTCCATGGGGTTTATTTGAAGTTATTAGCGGGATTATTTTCCATGGGAGGGTGTGACATTATCAGTTGTTAGCCATGTGTGGTGCTGGACTTACACTACCTCTGATGAGGAGTACATATCCAATAATAACTTTAGAATTGCAGTTTGTGAAAGGTAATGTTGTTAGTCTTTCGTAGATGGGTGAATATCCCTACCTAAACCCTATCCAATCCTTTATACTCCTTCATTAACCCCTCCCCTTCAGCAGTTAATATTTCCCTTTGCAACAACTCCTCCCTGTCTCTCCCATATTTGCAACACAAATGCATTCTGGAGACTCCACAGCAGGGGTGGAGACTCTGCACAAACAAAAGATTTGGGAGGCATGGGCGGAACCATCGCATGAAGGTTTGTGAATTGCATGTTGTAGTATGTTAGTAGTACTATTGAAGTAGAACTAAACATCCTACAAAAGCATTTTGTCAATAGGAAGCTGAATATTTACTTAGATTTGGTATATTAAAAAGTTGCTCTTGATTTGATATGGCTGAAATTATACAATGATGAAATAGGTTAGAAATGTCCTAAGTGTTTCCATTTTTAAGGTTCACTTACTATTTTGAAGGGAAAATGTTAACATTTCATCTACTAAGCTTAGGGCGTGGTGTAGAAACAGCTCGGGGTTGGGAGTTGATCACCACGCTCTTTTGAACTATCGGCAATACAATCTATATGTTGATATAGTTGCATTGCGAGATTTCAAGTTATGTCAAGTTTCATAAAAGCTGAGCTAAGGCATATTAAATAGGTAGGACACTTTATGTGACTCCCATCGACTGGCTCCAAACACAAGGATGAAACAGGGAACAGCATATCATAATCCCTGTATTTGAATTCCGAAATGTGATATTTTTCAAAGGAACCTGCACTACTGTTCTAAACAGAATCCCATTTGAGAACTTTATTTACAGAAGCAGGCACCCAACAAACTCCCTGGAGAGGAAACTGACCAATGGAACAGCATCCCTCTTTGAATGTTTTATCAACTCCTTTGATAATTAAGAAACTTGTTTAACTTTTATGAGCACAATTGCAGTAACAAACCAGTGACACACCTCAATGCTAATCCTAAAACCAATAGAGATGCCCAATGCATGACTTCTCCTATTTATGATTCAGAATGAGTTGATACAAAACAAATTACCAAATCACAATTACCACATTGCACTTCAAGAAATTTTGGGCCTGATTCACAGAACTAATTTAAGATAAAATCCTAAACTTACAACTTTTGGTATTTACAGAAGTTAGGATTTTGTCTTAAGTCTGTCTTAAGTCTGTCTTAAGTCTGTCTTAAGTTTGTCTTAAGACAACCTTAAGACAAAATCCTAACTTCTGTGAATACCAAAAGTAGTAAGTTTAGGATTTTGTCTTAAGTTAGTTTTGTGAATCGGGCCCGGTGAGAGGTATGTCATGCTGGCTCACTTACAGGTTCAAAGATGGAAAGCAGTTTGATGAACGCCCTACAAATCTCTAGTTTCAAAAATGGAAAAGTGACATTAACCTGCTGCTCACCTCTGGAAACAATGAAATTAATTTCATGAAAGTGAAACTGTTTCCCTCTGCGTTAGGATTGCTGGCAAGGTCAAAAAAGGTAGGCATTTGTAATACCTCATCAGGTGCAGAATATATACCTGTTGCCCTGGTGCTCACAAAGTGCCTTTGCTACATGACTCCAGTCCAGAGCTCCAGGTTCATTTCTCCACCACTTCTTAATCTCTGCAACACACTGATCAGTGGAGCCGCCAAGAACGATGTCTGAAAAATAGTCACAGGCTGGAAAGGTCCAATGTAAGAACGGAGCATAGGACAGCTCGATCAGGAGCTCCCCTTTCACAGCACCTGATAAGAAAAATGTACAGAAATGGATTATTGATTACGATTTTTGAAGTCAATACATTATATTAACCTCTGCTCCCCTGGTAACTTGGCACAGATCAATCAGGTTTATTTTTAGAGGCAGCGTGTAAATTAGTTGTGCAGCACCTCAAACAGTAAAACAGTGAAAACACAGCACAAAAAGATACCACACCTGTTTAGACAAATATAGTTTAATGTCATGAACAAAATTAGACAACAGCTACACTAATCCAACAAAAAGAACTTGAGTCATACATTTTTAAAGAATAAACTGAAATGTAGTGCTTAAAAGCATAAAAGCATAATTCGCCAACCAGGGCTATCTGGTCATGCTTCACTGGAACAAATACAACCAATCAGGCCAACCACGATGGAGCCTAGTCCAGATGGATCAGGATTGACCTGAAGCAAAGTTTCTTAAGTGCATCGTTGATGGGGCAAAGATGCGAGAAGCAACAGGGTGATTTGTCATTGTTAATCTCTAGGATGATGGTGATGCATCAGCTCTGAGCCGCGCAAAGTCGAAGATGCATCGGAAATGTCGTCACTGAGCTGCAGAGTCAGTGATACATCACAGTCAATCCTAAGAAAGGTGGTGATGCATCTGCTGTTGCAGTGGTGCACTGGTTCTTAGATGCTGTGTCTATGGCAGTGCATAGAGCCTGCTGGAGCAGCACCACAGGCCCATTTCAAGGATCCAGGACTGGGCTGGCACCACTTGGCAGGGCCGACTCTCAGAGGGCAGATTACAGGTGCTGCTGCAGGCTGGTTGGGAGTCTTTGATGTCCCTGAGACTTCAGAACAGGATGTGAGCCAGCAAGCCCTTGGAGTCTATTTGGTTCTAAGTTCAAGGGATGTGGGTCCAGTGCTTCTCACCCAGGTAAGGAAGACAACAGGCAGCAAATTAACACAGGAGAAAAGCAGTTCTTCCAGCGCAGCAGTCCAGCAGAGTGATTGTCCTTGAGGGGAAAAAACCTTTACAATATAACCATTACATTGCACTACACTTACAACACAGGCATTACATCGCAACATCCTTTAAAACGCATGACACTACAACGCAGGCATTATATTGCATACCATTACAACACATGACACTACAACACATATTACTACAACACAGGCATTACAACACATACGATTGCAACGCATTCCATTGGAGTTAGAATATTCATTTTGAACCCCTAAATTATCCAACAATTACCCTACTGCTGCACCCCCTGGAGCTGGAATATTTTTTTCCCCTACACCATCCAGCACTTACCCCACTGTTGCACCACCTGGAGATAGAATAGTATTTTTTACCCCTATACTATCCAATACTTACCTTAAATGCACTGTAATGGTATGTGTTGTAATGCTATGCATTGTAAAGGTAGTATACAATGTAATGTAATGGGATGCGTTGTAAAGATACTTTTTTTAAATGCGATGTAGTGGCATGGTATGTAATAGAATGCGTTGTAGTGGATGTTGCAATGTAGAAACTGAGTTGTAAGTGCATGCGTTGTAAATGTAAGTGTTGTAACGTCATACATTCACCTTTGAGCAGCACATCAGTCCTTATTCCTCCCAGACTATCCACATGTGAAGAAATATACTGAGTTGGTGATGTCAGAAGTCCAGTTCTTATACCCAGTGGTGTCTTTGAAGAAGTCAAGTGTTGCCTTCCTCCTATATCTTTTCTGACCTGTTCTTGGCTGTTTTATGGCTCTGGGCACCTTACCACTTCTGATCAGTGCTAAAGTGCATATGCTCTCTATTATAAATTGATGCATGGATTAGTGACTCCATGTTTGGTGTATTTAGTTTACTTGTCAGACCCCAGTACAGTGTACTGCATGTGCGCAGGGCTTGTAAATCAAATGCTGTTGGTGGGATTGCAACACTGGTTGTGCCACCCACAGAAGCAGCCTGTAAAAGTGTGTCTAAGGTCTGCCATTGCAGAACCTGTGTGCAGTCTGGCACTGCCATGTTGACTTGGCAAGTGCACCAACTTGCCAGTCCCAACACCTTCCCTTTTCTATATATTAGTCACCCCTAATGTAGGGCAGGGTGCATTGTTTGTAAAAAGTAGGACATGCCCTAATGTGTGTGGCATGTCCTGAAAGTGAGTTACATTGAATTTCGTTTTTCAATATTGCAAGGCCACCTATTCCCCTTAGGCCAGAATGGGCAGTTTGATTATAACATTTTATAATCCTAACTGACTCAGGGAACTAGTTAGAAATTTGAGGTTAGTATGTCTTAACTCAGAATGATAACATACATCTTTGAGTGCAGTTTGTTTAAACATTCTGTGTTTGAAAATACCACTTTTAGAAAGTAGGTATTTTCTTTCCTAACTATCCAAGTCCGCCTCTGCTAGGTTTTGTGTTCCTTGTCTGGAATTTGAGTGACAGGGGCTGGGTGATTCCAGGAGACGCAGTGAGTCGGCCAAGGGCTGAATAGACCCATCTGCATGTAGAGTGAGGGGAGGGAGCACCTGGTTCCTGAATAGGGCTGTTCCTCCCTTTCACAATGCTGGCTCCACCTCCTGTGGGGCGTGTGATGTCCCTGGTCCACACTGTCAAAGGAAAGAACGAGTATTGTCAACAAAGTGGTCCAGGACTGACCAGAACTGGTTTGGACTAAGTACAGACACTCTGTGCCTTCAGAGAACAAAGAAAATAGGTATGAAAAGGGTGACCCTGACCCCTGAAACTAAGTTCACTTCTGGGCAACAAGAAGAACCTTTGCTGAGGAGAGGAACCATGGAGAAACTGAAGGAGGAGACTATCCCTAAGTTGAGTGCTGTTCAGGGGATTGGCCTGCAGTGGTTGCCTGACTGCTAAAGAAAGGAGAAAGGAACTTTGTGCTACTTTCATCATCTTGTAGAAGATCTCCAAGGGCTTGAAAATTGAGCTTGCCTCCTTCTGATTTCTCAGGGATAACAGACTTCACCAACCAGCTCCCCTGAATTACCTTGCTGGGAATTTGAAGTGCCTGCTGTTGTGCTGGGCCTTCTGAGAGACTGCGTGTCTCTGGCAGCTGGAAGGGCGACTCAAGGAGAAGAAGCATGACACCGCTGCAGCCGCTGTTGTCGCATCACTGATTAAGGGTGCCACCGGTGCCGTTGATGCCATCGCATCACCAAAGCGCCTCACATCACCAGAGAAGTGGGTCGCCGCTGCAGCCGCTGTCGTCGCATCACTGAGTAAGGGGGCCGCCTCTGTTGCTGTCACATCACCAAAGCTCCTTGCATCACTGGAGAAGAGAGTTGCCGTTGCAGCAGATGCCATCGCATCACCAGAGAAGCATGTCACAGGGCCTGTCATGGCTCAGAAGATTCAATGAGTAGCAGCATGCACTCATAGTTGTTGAATCAAGAAGAAGACGGCATTTCATTGCACCAGATCATCATTGCACCGCAGCGCTGTTGGTTGCATCACTACAGAAGCGCAGTAAGAAGCCAATGCACCACCTCCCCACGTGGAAAAGAAACGACGCATCACCTCCCCTCCAGTAAGGAACCGGTGCATCAGCATCCCCTAAACAGCAGTAGGGAACTTATGCATCACCTTCCCCAGAGTAAGGAACCGACGCATCACCTCCCCATGTGGAAAAGAACCGACTCCTCACCTTCTTTGCAGTAAGGAAACGATGCATCACTGTCCCCTATGCAGCAGTAGGGAACTGATGCATCACCTTCCCCGGAGTAACGAACCAGCACATCCCCGTTCTTGCATATAAGGAACCCACGCATCACCTTCCCTGCAACTCTTTTGTTTGTATTGCGTTACGCATCCAATGCTACATTGAACGTAAAGTGTTGCATTTACCACCAAAAGACATCTAAGCTATTTCTACCATTTGAATGTACAGTATTGTGGATTTTTGTCATTTGTGGTCTTGTGTTAAGACTATATAAAATACTTATTAATATAAAACAACCTGTGTGGTGTCCATCTGTAGTATTATCACTGTATTACTGTATGAGTTCACAAATGCTTTACACACTACCTCTGAGATAATGATGCACTTTGAACACCTAAAACCCAACCGCTGGCAAACAGCTTCATCCATACACTGATACAGCACCGATCAAACACATAAAATTGGGACCAATAATCCAAGTGAGATACAATACTTGGAAACAGGACATATGCATAACCAGCCCACAGAAAACTTGGTTAGAAATTTCTGCCTCGTTATTTAATGCACTGACCACTGGAAGACAATCGGCACATAAAAGAAAATTTAGCAGAAACGGGCCAGCCAACCTAAATGACATTAAAGAATTCAAAGAGTGCAAAAATAGGTGTCATCTGGCAGAGCAAAAGTATAGGAGAGAATAATGCTCAGGATCAGTTTTGAAAACTGCCAGAAGATTGCACAAAAACTGTGTGGCAATTTAAACAAACCATCACAGATGATCAATGGAAACGCATTTATTCACTGCTTAATCCCATCAAGAGCAGTGAATTTTGGAGTCATGTCAATGGTCTCAATGGTGGAAGCTATATACACAATGTCGTCCCACCAACGAATGGGCAGCCCATGCAACAAGGCTATATGTCGATCAAGACAAATCCAGGGCAAAAACCATCGAGGCTGAAGGCTATCACCCAGATGAGCATTATGTTGAAGATCTTGTCACCACATAAAAAGAAACATTGAACGTATTAAAGGGAAAAAGGAAGGACGGGGCTTTAGGGCCTAATGGGTCTTCAGACAGGATCGAGATTTCTAGGCTCCCCACATGCGTAGCCTATTCAATCACTGTCACAGCACCTCAGGAGTACCAGACTCATGGAAAGGCTCGATCCTGCAACATATCTACAATAAAGGAGATGCTTCATAGCTGGAGAACTACAGACTATTTGCATTGCTAGGCGATGACGGGAAGGCATACGCAAAAGTGCTCCTAATAGAGCTAGATGCATGGATAATGGCTCATTAAATCATACCGCAATACCAGACAGGATTTCGTCTGAACTCATCAACAATGGACAATTCTATTGCAATATCATATCTTGCAGCTACGGCCACAGGGTGCACTACCCCCCTATATGCCTGTTTGGTCGACTACAGAGCTGCTTTTGATAGTATTGATTTCAAAACTTGCTAAGTGGGGCATACAGAGGAAACTCCTGGCGGCCATCATGTCTCTTCACAGCAGCGCTTGGGTCTGCAATAAGCAAACACAGGCATATGCAACAGCCACGATCTACACAAATAAAGGGCTAACACAGGGCTGTGTGATTGCAGCAATATTGTTCAACTTATGTACTGCAGACTTGCAAGATGCTCTTTTAAAAACAAATATCTTCCCACCCAAATTAGGTCATTTTTAACTACCAATTCTGCACTACGCGGATGACATCGTGATAGTGGACAATACCAGAATAGGCATGAAAAGGGCACTGGAGACACTACATCTTTATAATACGGAAAACAAACTCCAAACCAATGCAGCTAAAACTAAGGTACTGGTCTTTGGTCATAAACCCAAAAAAAGACTTATTGGGCTGGTATCTTGGATCATTAATAATCGTCACCGCAAACAAGTATACCTACCTGGGAGTACAATTCTCAAATACCGGCAGAACATCACTACAGGCCAAACCACTGGAGGCAAACGTTTACCTGCTTACCTGCATCACCAGCATCACCTGTATTACTAATTATTATTAGACTGTCTGAGCAGAAGGCGGGACAGACTAGGGCCAGTCTAGAGGAATCTTATTAGCCCCGTAAGTTATTGGAAATTTGAACAAGGAAGCTTGAGATCATCATACAGCAGACTCGGACAGACATTGAGTTTTTCATTTTAACCACATTTTTTTCTGCCCTTTCAAAGTGTCTGGTATGGATTCTTGACTCCCTGTATGGATTTTCAGGTACGTATAGTTTAATTCTAACATTGAGTATTGTAGGATCCAAAATGCGGAAGAAAAACTCAGTAAAAAGGTAATGTCCAACACCCTAATTTTCTATTTTACCTCTAGAGATCACACGCTCGAAAGGGCAATAGGGGTCATTAGGACTGAGATAATAGGATCAGAGAGAAGGGTTGTCACTAAGTTCAAGATCCCCTCCTCATATCCCTTCCTCAAACACCTAGAAGTCAATTTGGACCCTGATGCAGAAGTTGTTTCATCCCAGGGTTTGTGCTTAGCTCTAGCCCAGAAATACTAACGCAGCCACAGAGAACAGACCAGAAGTGCAGAGATGAATAACAACTCTGGGATTCACTACCACCCACTCCAAAAGGCTTACTTATCCAAATCAGACCACTAGGAGTGGGAAATGTCTTGTCCCTGAGTCTCCCAAACAACGAACTCCACAACTGGATATATCTTCACAGTGTAGTGATCTGTTTTCCAAGTCACAGCCCCGAGTGGCAAACAAGGTTTCTCAATAGCTGCCATCACAGGCTTATGTCTAAACTACTGGTAGATAGATTCAGGGATATTATATTGGCAGAGCTAGCCCCCTTAGTGGCTCACCTTGGTGTGCTGGATGCCAAAATAGAGGCCTTAAAACCTCACTTTCCCCAGCTTTAGGCAATAGACCTATTCTCGCTACCGAGTCTATACACCAAACCGTAATACAGCGGCTAGATAGGTCGGTTATGGCTCAAAAAAATTCCAGCTTGGCTGAAACCAAAACAGACCAGGGTCCCGAGGGTAAACTAGGGGGACACGCTCAAGGTGTCATCAGGGTGCAGCATAAATGTCTTAGGGAAAGGCTCAATACACCTACTTTCTTAAGTAGAGCTTTGCTAAAATACCCAAAATCACCACCAGAATGCCCACCTTACTTGATAGCCCTTAGGAATGTTTAAGAAATATCCGAATGCAAATAGAGATTACCAGGCACTGAAAAATAAAACTGTTTACTGGTTAAAAATGAATGGTCGAAGGATGTAACTCAGGAGGCTACATCTGCAAGTAGAGCTCCCTGGTTAGTATTGCACCCGTAAGATTGTCCTGGAGATTGCATGTTAGCAAATGTCAAGACCCCATCACTAGTGGAACTGCCACTACCATAAACGTGATGACTCTTTCCTCAACTAGCATTACAGCATTGCGACTAGGGTACTTTTATAGTCCACTGTAGTGTAGTTTCTATATTCCCAATAGGCTCTGCGCATTGGAATAATATACCCTATAGATATGACATAGGACTTAGGTCGGTATGACTCTATCGAATATACTGAACTTAATTGTGAGTGCCAGCTAGCTCAGAGCTCACTAGAAACGTTCTCAAATACACAAGAAGGATTTAGATTATGACAACCGCATAAACATAACAACTTTGTTTCCCTATGACTGGAACAAATAACATCAGAGTTGTTGGAACAATAGATAACTATTTTACTCAGTCAATCGTACATGCTTTGTTTCTACAGAGTTGCAGAGAAAATAGAGAGATGGGCATTTCAATAAAAGGGTTTATTGAACTGTCTTCTTTCTCATGCAAGAGAGGTGAACTGCTACCATCATTAGATAGAATGCAGAGTATAATGCGTACACTGTAAACAGTAGTATAAAATTAAACTGTAATAGCATTGTCTTGTGCTATGACATATGGAAATACATACATACATAACACAGGCTAAACTATTTAACTGGTGCTTCTAAAATATGCCTACCCCAATGTGCCTAACCTAGGTCTAGTATGAGGGAAAAAGTAAATGTTGTCTTTAGCATAGGTTTAGTTTTGCCAAGAATTGACAAAGGTTTCTAATCAGCTCCATACCTTAAAATGAAGGCGGTTAGTATCTCTGTCTCAGACTCAATTTCCCAACACCCCGCAAGTGGAGTCAGAAACTCTGCAGCTGGATTCTCGGCAGGAGGATGACAGCTTCTGATCAGTGCGTCAGCTGGAGAGATGGCTTCCTTCGGCACTTGCTGTAGTGACCTGCATTGTGCAAGTAGATAGTCGAACTGCAACGAACCACACGTGCTTTGCCTTAGAAGGTGAAGGTATATTTATACCTAGAAGGTCTTTTAGGAATGCCAGCTTTGACGAAAAGTTGGGCATCTGAATGTCATGAATGAACCCCTAAGTACAAATGATCATTATAAAATAACTGAGTTCTTGGAAAAATCAATATTCTTTCTTTCTTTTCTTTTCGCGATTTCTAGAGCGCCTGGTGACCCGTAGGCATCCCCGCGCTATTAAACCTGTCGATATCCAGAGGGGGGGGGGAGTGTTTAATTGGGAAACAGGAAGGTTTTAAGATTCCTACGGAACACTATGTGGGAGGGTTCCAGACGTAGGCTGAGGGGGAGTAGGTTCCAGGCTGTGGAGGCTTTGACCGAGAAGCGGCGTCCGCCGGAGCGAGCCTTCTTGAATTTGGGCACCGTAGCAAGATGTTCGGCGTCGGAGCGAAGAGGTCTTGAGGCTTTGTATGGGGTAACCATATGTTTAAGCGCGTCAGGGCCAGCTCCATTCATGAGCTTGTGGGTGGTACATAGGGCCTTGAACTCTACTCTCTGGCGAACCGGGAGCCAGTGTAGGGCTTTGAGGGCGGGTTTAGCCGACATTCTAGGGGGAAGGTTCATGATAAGCCGGGCCGCCGCATTCTGGGTACGTTGGAGTTTGGCCAAGGTGTACTCAGGGGCCCCCAGATAAATGGCATTGCAGTAATCGAGCCGTGCCAAGACAAGGCCCTGGACAAGTAGTTTCCTGGAGGGGAGGGGGAGAAGAGGCAGGATCTTGCGAACAAGCAAGGGGAAGTCTCTAATGGCTTAAGAGTCTGGTTTTCCAAGAAATCGTTGTGACGTAGATGAATGGATGGATGTAGCCATTTCTGTATTGGGGCTGCATGGGCTATGCATAAGTAAGGACTGGATTTTTATGCATATATTAGGGCAATGCGAATTGTACCTATGTAAGGGCATGAATCGGAAAATTCAATCGGAATCTAAAATCGGAAACAACACCACGTCCTACCCCTTCTTCCAATAGGGATGCACCATGATTGGAAAACTTTACCAACAAATCTGGCCAAACAGTAGTCAATATAGCAACCCAAAACTTTTTAAACACCTTTCACTTTTGGATGCCTAGGACTGAAGGTGTTAGAACCCGGTACTCGGGGTCTTACACCTGTGCACAAACAGAGATGTCAAGACAATGATCCTAGTAATATAGTAACAGCTACCTTTACCTTGGAGGCAACAATGGGGTCAAGGGAAGGTTCCCTAACTTTGTTTCCTCCAACTAATGTATTTCAAACCCATGTTGTGGAACCATTTCCCTACTGGACAAATACACATCGGTTGATGCAATTACGATACGTTCATGGATCAATTAAAGAAGCTGCACCGCACTGGATGAAATATATAGACCAATTCAACATATGCCTCTTCCAAGAGTCCTAGGGAATATGACCTTTGTATAAACCTGGATATGTCACCTATTTCGTTAAAGCTTTGCTATCTGTTTGTGATAGGGCATCAGGGGTGTTATAATTTGGGGCAAAATAGACTTAAACCTACATATTGAAACTTTAAGCATTGACTCCCAGGAAATTGAAGGTTTAAACTTTGAATGGTGGAGGGGAATTGGATGTATTAGTTCAATGTCTATTGTAGATCCAGAAGTAGTGAATTGAAATCAACCACTCTGACCATCTTGTAAAATGTTGTTCATTTGATTATTTGAAATGACTTCGTCATTATTTGTGGTTGTTTGAAACCTATATACAGCAATGATTTGATGGTGAGGAGGAGGATGAAAGCTGGGGCACCAACATTTAGGAAGGGCCCGATAATATCCAAAATTAATTACAACTTGATCTCCAACTCTGACATTCACTCAATTTGGTAGCACTACTAGAAGAAGTCTTGACCCACCAATCAAAAGGAAACCTCCTATTAACATGCATAGTGCAGATAGTAATCTCTGGTACACAATGGATTCTAGAATGGCAAAAAGGATCCTGATAAATGCAATAAAAAGTGAAAAGTCTCCCAAGGTTTATACAGCAAGAGACCTGCATAAATAGACACTAAAAAGGGAACTGGCAACTGTGCGAAGCCAGCTGCTGTGACCCCATAGTAGCTTAAAGGTCCAGTGAAAAAATGTCATTTTGATAAAGAATTTCCCATGTGAACAGGTGTACTAACTTGATTATAGCAAACGCAAGGAGATGATGGATGGAGCGCCATGTCGTGGAACCCTATACCAACAAATCTATCTCTCCTCCTCCCTTCTTGAATTCCACAAGAAGCTGAAGACGTGGCAATATAATTAGTCAGGACCATAATGACAGTCTGTATTCAGGCCCAGCATTACCGCACAACAGCACTCACCTCAGTACCTGGATACCCTCACGGATGACAAGCAGCACAGTACAAATCTACCTTACATGTTTAGCGTATTATCAATAATCTTTAACACTTTGACTGCTAAGGCAATTCCCGCTGGGTGCTAACCTACTATGAATACCATTGTTCATGACGAGCTCAGCTCGTCATAAGCACACGACCAGTGTACTGCATGACGAGCTGAGCTCGTCATGAGCATGGAAGGGGTTAAAGTAGTCCACCTGGTAATGGCATTGTAGAATAAACGGAGTTCAAGCAGACTTAGGCATTGCTATGAGAAATATCTGAGCAATATCTTCATTGCTTCTCATGATGTCCTCTTTCTACATGTCATTCATTAAACAGCTTGTGTAGGAAGTGGTAAATGCCTGTAGAGTTAAAATGTGTGCATGGTGGTATACATTCATTATTCTAAAGCAACCCAGACCCATAGCACAAACACCCTAATAATATGAAGCAAGGGTGCATGCAATTAAAGTCCCGCTGTCTTGTTAAAGTCCCTCGCCTTTGGCTCGGGCCTGTAACGATTCAGCGGGCTTTTAATAGCCGGTATAGCGCGCTACGGCGGGCTATAAGGCTATATTAGTGATGTATGGACATAATTTAAATTAATTCAATTATATTTTAATAATACCTAATGTCACCTTAAAAATCAAATGATAAAATGCTGTTAAAATAATTTATCATAAATGATATGTTTTTTTAGATAATTTTTAACCATTAAACAAGAATATTTAAATGTTACTCTTATTTTAAGTAAATAGGTTTTTTTTAAAGTTACAACTATCATTATTTTTTATGGGAAGGTATTCAGTTTCAGTTGTGGGCCATGTATGGTGCTGTACTTACTACTGCTCCTTTCTGGCAGTAGTAACTTTTCACTGTGTCTATTTCCCCTGTTTCAAGGGTTATGGAAAAGTAAGACTACATTTTTGAATAATTTTACAGTCCGATTTTGTTAATACCCGAAAACAATAAATACACAAAATTGTAGGAGTACGTTCTACTAGTAGTAAATTTACCTTTCTGAACAGTGCCAGAATATCTCAATATATCGGCTGAAGAGGGGAGTGATTTGCTTATGGACTGTGGAGGCTGAAATCAGTACGTAAAAATTCAAAATAGGAATGGTGCCTCCCAGAATATTAATCAAAATTCACTCTCGTAGAAGAAACTAAAAAGGTGTTCCTTCTATGGACTTTGATTTGACCCACTATTATTTACATTTTCAGCCCAAGTTATACACTCATATGTATCACACCTTTATATGTGACGTGTCCATTATTGACTTGTAATGATTCACTGAAGCTTTTCATGAATCTTAGCATTTTTTCTTTGCTTGATTTTGGTAGAAACAGACATTTGTAAGGAAAACATAATAACATTTATAGACTTAATAACAAGAGACCCAACTTATATGAATAACTGACATCACAGCATTTCTTGGATACATGTACAGGGTTAATTCAAAAGACAATTAATATGCAGCAAGAATATCTTAAATACAGTTCATGACTTGATGTACGAGCATGCAACAGAACATATACAGTTGCATTCCTGGTGTCCTCATTAGTGTTTTCATGGGGACCTTTCCCACCTGCGTACCCTTGTGTGTAGTGATAAACGCTACTACTGGCCCTGATTATAGTTAGGGTCAGAGCATGAGTTTATACCAGGATGGCATCCCGGATTCCATCACTCATGGCGCACTACTATTGTCGACGCAATGCATCATTTTAGGTTTGCTCTTGGCCAAATTTGTATTTGTGCCAACGGGTTTCAACCTTTAAAGATGGGCCTGTGGAAAATGTTGTTGAATCTCTTGATCAGGGCAGATTGTTTGGGGGACACTGTGTACACTGTAAGAGAAACAGTTACTATTGTATATTGCTCCTTGTATGCCAAAAGTATTTGAAATATGTGAGTGAATTCCTCTTGATCTTAACGGTTGGTAGGGGACGTACCATTTTGCTAAATGCTTTTACACCACCTTGTTGTTGTGTCTTGTTAATTTCTTGTTCCCTGTGCAGGTCTGTTCATTGAGTCATGCATGGTGATTGGACCTGAAACAAGAGTGGAGTTTGTTCTAGAGATTGAGGAAAAGCTTGATCTCTGATTCCATGTAGCTTGAATGGGGAGGGAATGATACTTTAACGTTTTTGGTGTCTGGTCCCTTCATCTCTAAAGGTTTTGTAGCCTAAAAGACAGTAAAGGGTTTCTTGTCAACAACTTGATAAGACCACTAGGAGGGTTATAAGATGATAGAGTCCAGGGTGTGCTTTTGGGTGGGTCCATCATCATTCCTTCATGCTGGCTCTAGTGTGGGCTGTGACTAGTGAGATATATTTAGTAGCAACACTTGCAGTGGTACTGTTTTGTGCAGAATCATGATTATTTTTGGTGACATTGGAAAACCTCTTGATTAGTGCTGTCCAGGTTATCCTCAGCAGGCCAGGTTCTATGCCCATGTGTATCACTGGGCCTCGTTGGTCTTTGGAATGAGGCCTCTGTGCAATGGTTTTGTTGGAGGCAGGTAGATACCTAATCAGCATGGTTCCCCTATTAGTGTTAACATGCAATGCTCACTAACAACAAACTTACCATGCTATATGTGATTCCCCATCATGCATGCTGATGGCATCAGTGGGCAATGTGTGTGTGCAGTTCTCTTTACATTAGTGTGGATCTGCGGTGCTAGATTATGGCTGGAAGGTTCCCACGGCAATGGGTCAGGATCAGAGGTACCTCTTGCTTTGTCTTTGCTGATATATCTCCTGACCGCCTCGGAAAATGGAAGTCAACGGGGCGGGACAATGATTAAACAATGATTGCCTGGCCCTCCTGCTTGAAGGTTGCTAAGCTTCACTTTCTTCATGGGACGGGCTTCCTGTTTCCAGGTATTTGACACGGATAGCTTTATTGGTGCATGAGGTGGGTCTTTGACCTTGCACTGAAAGTTAAAATGTTATTGAGGGTGATTTCTACAGGGCCTCATTCTGGAGCTCTGCATGTTTGTTGTGACACAATGTATGTTATAAGGTGTTATCTCAAACTCATTTTGTGTGGTAATGTGATGGTACTGCTTACATTCGCTCACATGTTTAACTTCCATTCAACTTAGAAGTAATTTAATGCGGACTCTAACACACTATCCCAATATAACACACCATTTAAATATGTGTCATTAGAAACCACTGCCACCTCCAGAAATGTGGCAGACTGATAGATATACCTTTGAATGCAGCCCTTGAACGTGCACTATTTATGCCCTGGGCAAGATTAAGGTTATGGGGGTCTAGGTTTTATGTCCAATGTGATGTTGAGTCTAGTTTACATAATCTAAGGATAACATACCTCCAACTGTGCATATATACTCAGGTATAACTGCGTTATCATGAAATATTGAGATAAAGAAGATTCATTAAAAGAATTAGGGGAATATTTTTGTTTATTGCATTTATGAATCAACAGAATTTTAATGCCACTAATATTTCATGGGATCAGATCTGGGATACAATATGTCTCTTCCCAGTCTCTGGTGCATTCTATATACTGAGCTGCAGAAACAGCCTCCTGTGTTTTATTCCAATTCTCTATACTCAAAATCTACATTATTTGTGCAACATCAGGGAAAATAAGTGACTTTATTGTCGTGCATCTTGCTTTTTAATACTCAGTGTACAAGACGCTACAGATGAATGCTAATTATTGATATACTTTTCAATGTACTTTTCATTATCAATGTGTTTTTGACCAAAGCACAATAATTTAGAACATTCCGGATACCCATATTGAAAAGGGGCAAGACTGTTCAACCTGTCAATGTTAAAAAATGGATCCGAGACACTAGAGACACTAATATTGAACTACTAGTACAAAGCTGTGAGAGTGACTTAAAGCCACCCAGCAACTTACAGAATGCAAACGAGTTGACAGAGCATTATATAACCTTAATCGGGAACATCGTCAACAACACCATGCCATTAAAACTAAAAAGAATAACGGAAAAGACGAAGAATCCATGGTTTGACGGATCATTGAACGAAGATAGGTGCAAACTAAGAATGGCCGAAAGGAAATGGAGACAAAACCCTTCATCCCCTGAGCTGAAATCCCTCAGAAAAATTAGAAACCAATATAACAAAAAGATCATCAACTCCAAAAAGGAATTCATAAGATCGGAACTGGATAAGGCCAAAAACAGACCACGGAAACTGTTTGAAATCCTGAAACAACAATCAAACAAACTAACCAAAACAGCGCATGAAAACGTAAAAACATCCATAAGTAGCGAGGAATTTTCTAAATTTTTCACGGAAAAAGCCAAAGCGCTTGAAACAGAGCTCTTAAGCGCAGCAAATAACCTCCCCATTCAACCACTGACTACGAACGATCCCAATTCGACTACAGTGTGTAGCACAACAAAAAACAATGCAAACTGGGACACATTCGAATTATACAATCAGAACACGATCGCCAAGATGCTCGTGAAAATCAAACCCAACAACCACTACCAAGATCCCCTACCTGCGAAATGCTTAAGAGAAATCAGCCACATTGTGGTGCCAATCTGGACCAAAATAATAAATGCATCACTGTCACAAGGGACCCTCTCAGACTGTCTAAAAACTGGTCAAGTTGTTCCATTGATCAAAAAACCTACTGCAGATGCTACAGACCCGAATAACTTTCGACCAGTAACCAACATCCCTCTATTGGTCAAACTAATTGAGAAATGCGTGCAGGGCCAGCTGAGCCAACACATCAACAAGTTTTCCCTACTAGATGACTGCCAATCAGGATTCAGATCAGGGCATAGCACGGAAACAGCGATCCTCCATATTGTTGATGACGCGCTACTGGCTCTTGATCGAAATCAAGCATGCTTGCTAATTCTCCTGGACCTTTCATCGGCATTTGACACAGTAAATCACGAAGCTTTACTGGCCAGGCTACAAGACAGGATGGGAGTGTCTGGAAATGTGTTGAAATGGTTTGAATCTTTCCTACGGAACAGAACACAACGTTTCCTGGTCAATCATTCAATTTCACCATCCTGCCCTAACTCAATCGGAGTCCCACAAGGATCGACATTATCCCCTGATCTGTTTAACCTGTATGTTGAACCTCTTACAACAATTCTCAGTAACTCACAGGTATCTTACCATATGTATGCGGATGATACACAAATATATATAAAGATCACCTCCCTTGAAGACATTGAGCAAATGAATGAAATATTAAAAAGGGCATTGCAATGGCTAACTACCAATCATCTGAAGCTAAATGCTCAAAAAACAGAATTCTTACTAATCTCTCCACCAAAGTGCGTTACGGAAATAAAGGAATGGACCAAGTTGGTGACTGCGCTCAACTGCACCCCAACTCTAGTCAACTCAGCTAAGTCGCTAGGAATCACTTTAGACGAGAGTCTTGACATGAAAACTCATATTAATTCAATGGCAAAAAACGCCCGCTTCCACCTGAACTTACTAAGAAAATTGAAACCATTCATCTCTGAAGCAGATTTGAAACTGGCAATCCAATCTTTAGTCATCTCTAGGATTGAATATGGTTGCACCACCTTAGCAGGTCTACCAAAAACATCCACAGCACCACTAAAAGCCTGCCTCAATGCTGCGGCGAGACTCATCACCGGATCTAGGAAGTTTGACCACATCTCCCCTCACCTGAAAGCGTTGAATTGGCTACCCTATGAGGCCAGAATTCAACTAAAGATAGCATGTATCACCCACAGAGCACTCCACTACAATACTCCTAGATACCTATCCAAGAAAATTGAGCTATCAGGAGGCAACAGACCGGCCAGGAGTGCCAAAGAGCTGGTGCTGCGCCCAGCCATATTCAGAAAGAAAAAAACTTATGACATAGCGTTCTCAGGAGCTGCCCCCAGGATTTGGAATTCATTGCCTCCAAGCATTAGGAAGATTCCTAATACCTCAAAATTTAAGCGAGAAGTGAAGAGCTTCTTAATGAGTAAATACCTTATATAGACAAGGTTATGTCTCACTATGAGATCGAATGCTAGCAGAAAGGGAAGGACTGCCGTGAATTAGATGAAAGATAATGATGGTCTGATACTGTCAACTTTCCTTTTGTAACTAAACTGTATACCAATTGCTACCTCTTGTCAAAACTAATTCATACAACTATCTCACATCCTGAAACTATATAACCGCTACCTCATAGGTATGACAAAAAGGACAAATGACATAACCTCATGTTGTAAAGTGAATTCGTATTATAATCGACGAACCTGAGTGGAATGTAGTTACTTAAGCACTCACTATAGCCATATAACTATCTACCTCATATCTATTTGTTTGTTTAATGGTTATCTTCTTGTTAATACTACTTTTATGTGAAGCGCTCTGATACCCACGGGTCTTGTTCGCGCTATATAAAACTTTAAATAAATAAATAAATAGATCAATCATGTCAATTGCCTATCCCTGCTATTGATTTTATAGCAACATAAAATAAAAATACATTTATTATTAAAAACAGACCTGAGGAGAAGATTTTGTTGAAAGAAGGTAACATCCGTGTAATCGCATCATCAAGGAAGACAGAATCCTTTGCCAGGTATACAGCCACTGGCGCAGTCGCATCCAAGTGCCGATCATGGAGCTCTTGCAGCTCAGAAAATGATGCCATGTTCAATAATGAAAATGTTCAACCTTTACGTCTATTGTGTGTGCACCTATTCTTATATTAAATAATCTAAATTGCTAATTATTGATGAACAAAAGTCAGTTTAAGTGTGTGTGCGCTCCAAACCCTATTCCAAATTCTATTCCTCTTTGATGTCAGCAGAGTAAAGCTTATACATATTTAGCATTCTGTTTACAAAGCATAATGCTATAAAGTCACTTGTTCCATCACCTAAATTGAAACAGATACAGCAATGCAATTTCTGCCACTACTGTTAAAATGATTTTGGAAAAGTACTTTAAAACATGCATTTTTTAGTGTTTTTTATTGTACAATGAAATTATTAGTATCACAAAAATACACAAAACATAGGCCCTAATTACGATGTCAGTCGGACCAAAACAGGACTGCCGGACAAGAAGTCAGAAGTCCTGCTTCCACTATTATGATGCGGCCGCCTTCACGCTGGACGGAGAGTATATCATTTCTTTTGAGGTCTCTGCTGCAAGTTGCAGCACCAGCCTCAATAGAAAATATGCACATTTATACCATCCATGGACCATATGACAGACGCCATGCAGTGCCTGCCATATGCTGAAGGAAGTATGGTGCCCCCCAGACCCCATAGCAGAGGGCCTTGAAAGGGCGGGTGAAAAGTGACATTGTAATCCCAACGGCAGGGCCAAAGCTGGCTCCACTGTCCTTTTGGCCATCCCAACGGGCTCAGTGAGCCCTTTAGACGCAGAGTCAAATTTCCCTGTGGACAAAAAGACTGCGACAAGCTGTTGGATGGCTTTCGGCCCAACATAACTATCACCCATTTTAAGTATAACCATGTGCGTGATATCAGATTCACACACAATCTGATAAATGTTCCAAGTAGGGAATCAACACATTGTGAATATTTCTTTAAAAATAGGATTACTAATCGGAAGGGGGCACTCATACCAGTACAAAAATCCCTATTTGGGTATATCAAAACAATGTTCTGAGATAATTTCCAATAAGCCCCTGGTAGCTATTTTTTTTTTTTTTTTTTTTTTTTTTTTTTAGCTGTTTTATATCGCGCTCATATACTACCAGAGTGTCCTGGCGCGTAAAAAAGAAACAAGCATGTGGCCGGAGAGAAAGAAGAGATCAGAATTTTCTTTTACTATGAGAAATTTAATAAGCCATTCTGAAAAGATAAGTTTTAAGTGCCTTCTTGATGTCACAAAATTTTCAGTTAATCTCAGGGAAATGGGAAGGGTATTCCAAGTCCTGGCCGCGGTGACAGCAAGTGATTGGCCTCCCAAGCGAACTCGCTGAAATCGGGGTACTCTTAGAAAATTACAATCAGCTGAACGCAGAGCCCGAGTAGGGACATAGCGGGAAAATCTGTCCCTCAAATAAGAGGGGCCAAGGTCATGAACTGCTTTAAAGGCTATAGTAAGAATTTTAAAGGTTATCCTCTGCGCTACTGGCAGCCAGTGTAGTTCCTTCATGTGAGTCCGAGTACTTTCTCTATATGGCACATTGCACAGTAGGCGAACAGTCGCATTTTGTATGATCTGAAGCTTTGAGACCAAAAAAGCCGGAGAACCACACAGCAGAGAGTTGGCATAATCGAGTCGTGATAAAATAAGGGCTCTTGCGACCGACTCTCTTGCTGAAGACGGCAGATAAGGAAAAATCTTCCTCATGGCTTTTAGGGACCCGAAGCACACCCCAGTGAGTTTTTTTATGTGTGCCTCGAATCGCAAATCCTCCCCAAACCAGACTCCCAAGTTTTTAGCAGGGATATTGACGGAGCCTGGCTGGGGAAAATCGGAAGGCCACAGAGTTTCTCTGAAATTGGGCGGAAACTGGCCATATAGCAAGATTTCTGTTTTATCTTCATTGCACTTCAGCTGTGCTGCTGCTAACCAGTTGAACACAGCGGAAAGGCAAGAACGCACAACCTCAGTGTCAGTGTTCGCATCTGGCCACGTAAACAGGAGTTGCGTGTCATCCGCATATGCTATTATTTTTGCTCCCATTTGTTCAGCTAAAAAAATAAGAGGTGTGAGATATACATTAAAAAGGAGGGGGCTCAAAGTAGAGCCCTGGGGTACTCCTGTAGTAAGGGATTTAATCGAGGATGAGTAAGGAGGAATCCAGACCTGCTGAGATCTATCTGTAAGAAAGGATTTCACCCATTCCAGAGCGGAACTCACTATGCCGATATCGGCCAGCCGTGCCAAGAGAAGTGTGTGTGGAACAGTGTCAAACGCAGCAGAGAGGTCCAATAAAATTAGGACCGCTCTGCCGCCACTGTCCAAGCACCCTCTAATCGCCTCTGTAACCTCTACCAGCGCTGTCTCTGTGCTATAGGCTGCACGAAAGCCAGATTGGGCAGGATGTAACGCCCCTGAAGTTTCCACAAAGGCATTGAGCTGGGAAAATGCAAGCTTCTCACCTATTTTAGCCATAGCTGGCAGAAGAGAAATAGGTCTATAGTTGTTCGGCACAGCTGGATCCGCGCCTGTTTTCTTTAGCAATGGCAAAAGCTTAGCCTGTTTCCATATTTTCAGGACAGTTGCAGTAGAAAATGATAGTCCTATTATTTGGGAGACTTCAGAAGCCACTACTTCGGCTGCTTCGGCCAGCACCCGGGCCGGGCAGACATCCCCGGGAGCACCAGATTTTAATGATTTAATTGCTGCCAGGGTATCCTCGACCGAAGGAGGGATAAGTCTCTCCATGATGATGGTGGGAGGAACCTTAGTTTCGTTGTTATCTGTCATCTCATAGCCTCCTCCAACTGTTCTCAAACTGTGTTGAATGTTAGCAATTTTCGTTAGGAAGAAGGAGGAGAGCTTTTCACACCATTCGGTAGAAGGACTCATAGATACCTGCTCAGCACAGGGAGAGAGAAAGCTCTTCACTATCGAGAAAATTTCCCGACTGTTGTTATTAGCTCTCTCAATTCTTTTAGAAAAAAACTCCGTTTTTGCATGTTTAATGCTAGTATAGTAATCTCGCTGGGCTGAGCGAAACACTGCTTTAGCCTGTGGGCAGTAAGCTAATCTCCATGCTCGCTCCAGTTTCTTGCAAGCAAGTTTCAGAGTACGGAGGTGGGGCGAATACCATGGTTGAGAAGGAGTCATCCTATTTCTGCCTGAATCAGCCTTCTTCGAAGAAGAGGTCACCACCGCATTCAACCATCTGTCATAAACCTGTAGCGCAGAATCCATATCTGCCCCTAAGATGGGTCTGTTCAAATCAAGGTAGGTCATCAAATTACCCACGTTGATTTTTGGGGGGCCCATTGTTTTAGCAGACTTAGGAGGATCTCTCAAGGCGGACCAAGAGAATCTAATCAGCTGATGGTCGGACCAAGTAACTGCTTGTGGGGCCTCGACCATCAGTGGGAAGTTAGTGCATACAATGTCTAAGATATGGCCACCAGAGTGGGTAGGGGAGGAAACCCATTGGGTAAGGGAGGCCAGATCAAAGTAGTCATAAAGCAACTTTCTTTCTCGGCAGTCCTGGACATCAACGTGGATATTAAAATCACCCAGCATTAAAAAGCGAGAGAACCTTAATGCACGGGGAACAAGAGTCTCAGAGAGAGCTTTAAGAAAGGGGCCAGAAGGACCTGGAGGCCTGTAAATAAGGGAACCGCCCAGTGTGAAATGAGGGGATAGACCTAAGGCTATAGCACAAACACCTAGCAGGCTTATATGACATGTGTGCTATGTTGAAGCAGCACCAACAATTTTAAAGCAAAAAACAAAACCAGTCAAACTTTTTACCTTTTCACATTGTCCATTCCGCTCCTTCAAAGTTTTATGAGAATTCTTCAAGATGTGCTGGATCGTGTGATTTTGTCAGCAACTACTCTCAGTGGAAGCTACCTGGATGTTGCCATCGCTGGAGAGTGCTTCAACTGGCAGAAATATTTATTGCCTTTCACTTGTTCAAGGTTTTATCTTTGGACTTTTTTGGAAGCAACAATTATCTGGCAGAGCAAGACTGAGCAGGGATCTTTAATGCTGCATACCTTTGACACAATTTTGCCCTGAATTCATATTGATTGGAGCAAAAAGTGCTGAGCAGTATGAACCTGGATTTCTTGCCAACCTTAAGTGCGGCCTCCATGGGTACACTTCAGCAACTTCCCAGATGTTACAGAAATGAAAACAATGAATAAGAGCTCTGGCTTAAATCTTAGAGGACATTTAACCCCATCACAAATGTGACAGATATTCCAGTTACCTTACTACAAGTATCACAGGGTAAATGTAACTTGTAATAAGGTGAACATGATATTTCACTATCTAAAAATCAAAATGCTTAAGTTTGGACATCTGCCACAGATGTTGCTCATTTTTCTTGCCTCTGCCCCCTGATTGTGCTCGCTTTTCTTGCCTCTCCCTCTTGATTGTGCTCATTTTTCTTGGCTCTGCCCCCCTGATTGTGCTAGTTTTTCTTGCCTCTGTCCCCTGATTGTGCTTGTTTATTCTTGCCTCTGCCCCACTGATTGTGCTAGTGTCTTCTTGCCTCTGTTCACTGATTGAGATTGTTTTTTTTGCCTCTGCCCCTGATTGTGATTGTTTTTCTTGCCTCTGCCCCCTTATTGTGATCGTTTTTCTTGCCTCTGCCCCCCTGATCGCGCTTCTTTTCTTGCCTTCTGCCCCGCTGATTGTGCTAGTTTTCTTGCCTTCTGTTCCACCTCGCTGCCCCTCAATGTGCCCGGCTGCCTTAGTGCCCTCGCCGCTCCCGTTCCCGCTGCTGTATCTTCTGCGGCCCGCCCCCTTACTGCCCATTCCCTGCCCCCCTCACTGCCCATTCGCTGCCCCGCCTTGGAGAACCTGACCTTATGGGCCAGGCGGTGCAGGGCACACCTGAGATCTCTGAGTACACCTGCTTTGGCAGACAGAGACATGTGACACTCTGTTAGGCGTAAAAAAGCAGATTTAGTAGCTGCAGCTAAGCACAGTGGTCGTGTAAGTACACCTACTGGTAGGTTATCGGGAGTCTGCCACTTCATTCCGTGGCGCACAGTCTACTATACTACACAAGTTTACAATGCCAACTCCCAAAACATACAAAACTGACAAATAGGAATAGTTTGAAAACAAACTATCAAATGTCTAAAACACACCCTCCTTTCAGACCCTGTGTGCTCTCCTCCACTCAAGTAAATTAACACTAGTGCCTGTAATTCAATTTGCAGGTGGTAGAACATGTTTGAACACTTCAAAGGACAGTCTATGTAACAGGAGAACACACGGAGAGAATAGCGAAGGTCAGTTAAACAAGATAGAGATGAGAAGAATGGTGGGACCCAAACAGTGGAGTAAGACATGGATTAATCAGTCCAGACATGGATTTACAAAACTCGGGAGACCCTGACATCGGTTTCATTACCATAGACAGGAGTTACTCTTTAACGGGAGAGACACATAGCAGCTGAAAATTCAAAAACATTGCGTTCACCACGTCCGCCATGTTGCCTGAGTGAGGCAACCCAAACTGGTGGTTAAACACAAAATGGCAGGTAGATATGAAGCGAAGTCGAAAACCACGTCACCTCAGACCCTCCTTTTGCCATACTCAGGCAAAGCACAAAAAAACTCATGTTAGTCTGAGTCGATATCGATGGACATGAGGTCATTGAGGTGTTGCTGCAACATCATTCTAATATGCTCTGTTTCCTGTGTTACGGGCTTAGAAAGACACACAGTGGCACAACGTCCGCAAATAGCTGGACCACAGTGTAAACAAAGACAACAAGAAAAGATGATTGCTAGAACCGCTCCAAGGAAAATAACTCTTTCCATCCCCAGGTGGACAGTAGTCTCTAAAACCATTCCATCAGAGACCAGTCTCCAGTGTCCTGATGAATGGACTCGGAGATGACATGTAGCTTAGAAATGGCTTGGTATACTGTAGGGACATTATCCGGAATGTAAACGCAGCAACTGGACCCAATCAGTTTACAGACTCCTCCTCTATCCGCCAGGACAATGTCTAGAACCATTTGGTTCTGCAAAGTCATAAGGCGATCCGCCTGAAGTTCAGCTGTCAAATTATTCAATGCTCCAGAAGTTACATTTATGGTAGCATCAACCACAAAAACTAGATGTTTCGACTATTAAACCCCAAAAAGGAACAAACCCCTTCAGAAAATCTCCTCCCTTTTGTCCGGCTTTGTCTACCGCATCAATAACTCCTCTACCAAATCTCTTTCTATGGTATTCTGCAGGAGCAGTATACTCCAGAGGAAGAAGAAAAGCTATATAACATGTTCCTGAGAAATTTGTGGGAAGCCATATATAAGCTTTGTCGTGGCAGATAAAGTATGTACCTTGGGAGGGCTTTAACATTGAAGGAGTCAAGGGTGTATAGACATATATGAGAGAACAATTACTCCTTTCTTGCTTAATTTTGGTATTCTGGCCATTTATTTGTAAACACAAATTACCTCTCTGGGGTAAAACCCAAATTGGTGCAAATCTCTTCTGTTTAACCTTGTCAGTGAGACTAGTGACATACCGAGTCACGTTCCATCCATCATATGCTCTCTTCTCATCCTTGGGAATTTGAATAATATTAGCAATTTTTGCCATGGTCACTATTCCCTTTATCAAAGAGCTGTGACTGAAATCCACTCCACCATTATAGGGCCCACCAGGAGGATATCGGAGTAGGTTCTGCTATGCATTAGAAAACATAGCCAGATAAGTCCAAGCAGAACCTTCATACGTAAATGGAATGACTAAATATGGCATCCCTCTCTCTGTGTTATGTGGTATGAGCCCACAAACCCAACAATCAGTAGTATTAACAACCAATTGATGCTGATGTAACAATTGGATAAATGAATTGTTGAAATATTCCATTCTTCTCATCTGCTCATGGTCTGGGAGTGCGTAAAATTTATGCGGAGAAATAGTAGTAGAGGAAATCAAAGAAGAAGAAGTAGGAACAGGTGTCGGCTGCATACTGTGTACGATCCATCCTACACATGCTAATAAACTGCATAAACATACTGAAATACATAATGCTACGCCACAACGACTGAATAATAATTTCTTATAATGATTTCTCTTCATTATCTTAACATCATTCTCTTGTCCTGCGCTATCCATTACTCTAAAGGCGTTGCTCACGATAATCTTCCTTAATCACTTGGCTGTGATTGTTAGCCGTCCTATGACATTGCAAGTCCTGTTGACCTAGTCACTATTCAGGTCACAGCCTAAGACTCCTACTGTGACCCTGCAACTTGATGGATAATGGAAAAGGAATGTTTCTCTTTTTAACAAAGACAAAATTATAAAGCACAGAGTTTAATTGTCTTTAGACAACCTTTCTCTCAGGTTGTACCGTGTCTTGCCAGGTATCGTCTGGTCCCTGAACAAAGTTTCTGGATCCGACGTGTTTAAGCGTAGGTGTGGAGGTACAGCTTTCTGCAAAATGTCGTCGTCCTCTTTCTCAGAAATAGTCCAATCCAGGCGTGCACTGCTGAACGGTTTAAATCTGGGTACCTTTTCACATTCACTATCACCAACGCCTTCTAGGACCGACTGCTCATAAGGCAAAGGCAATGGTACTCTTTTGCAGTGCACGCCATGAATCCAGTTTCTTTTACCGACGACTTTCACTGCTGTACGGGTCGTCAGTAGAACTTGTCTCGGCGGCCCCTAACGAGGTTCCAGATTCTTTTTCCTCTGGAAATTCTTCAGACACACCCAGTCTCTGGGTTGGATGGAGTGTCCTGGATCTGAGGAGGCCTCCGGCAAAGTGCTTTGGACCTGTTGACGAATAACACACAATTTAGTGTTGAGGTCGTGCAAGTAATCAACCAACATTGGATACGGAATGTCTGAATACTTTTTGGGGCGAGGGACTCCCTAGATATTGGTGGGTATCCAAAAAAAATCTCATATGGGCTAAGCCCCAAACGAGAATGGACAGTCATTCTTGTTGAGAGAAGTGCTAAAGGCAAGGCATCAGGCCAGGAAAGGCCTGTACTGGTCTGAATCTTTGCTAACTTAAGTTTGAGAGTGCCATTATAACACTCTACCAACCCCGCTGACTGAGGGTGGTTTGCAGCATGAAATTTCTGTCTAATTCCAACACCCACACACACTTTCTGCATAATCTGACCTACAAATTCACTCCCATTGTCACTCCAGACAATGCACGGCAAACCAAATCTGGAGAAGACTTCCTTCAGAAAGACTTTGGCTATAGACAAAGCAGTATTGTCCTTTAGGGGGTAAGCCTCTATCCATCTGGAAAAGGCGCAAACCACCACCAGGACATATTTAAGATTATTGAAACGTTCCATATGGATGTAATATATTTGCAGTACCTCAAAAGGATACGTAGGGGGAGCAAAGTGGTGTGCTGGAGTTGGAGTTCCCTTTCCTGGATTATGCATCAAACAAACAATACAATGCTTCACTACATTTTCTGCACATTTAGGAATACTTTCATTCTGCCATACTGGAGCTAGGAGTTTACATATACCCCTTGCATTAATATGGGCTGGCCATGAGCCATAGTAACCACAGGTAATACATACGCATCTGGTAACAACCATCGCTGATGCTCTTACAATTCTGTCTAACATCCCATCGTATCCAACATTCCCATGCTCCCTTTCCACTTACTCAATTCTTTCTCAGTTGCCTCCTTCTGAATCATTTTCACGCTTTCTACTGTGTCTTCATACATACCAGCATCTGGGACCCAACTTGCTGGTCCTGAAACATACATACGACTTTCAACATTTTGTGCCGGTTCCCTCGCTATTTCCTCCACAAATGCATTTCCTCGACCCACGTAATCAGTAATCTTTTTATGCGAACTACACTTCACAATCGCTATTTGAGTAGGCAAAGCAAGTGATTCAAGAAGGTCAGTCACCAACTGACCATGCTGTATTTTAGTGCCGTGGGAGGTAAAGAATCCTCTTTCTCTCCACAAACGGCCGAAGCTGTGGGCAACGCCAAACGTGTACTGACTATCTGTGTAAACAGTCACTCTCTTTCGTTTCACCAACACACATGCTCTCATCAACGCAATCAACTCTGCAGCTTGCGCCGAATGCTGTGAAATGCATGCAGTTTCTACTATCGTATGTAGAGTTGTAACAGCATAAGCTGCTGTCATCTCGCCATTAGGAAGCTTGAAACAAGACCCATCTACCCACACGATCCCATCCGGATCCATAAGTGGTGGTGTATCTTTCAAATCAATTCGACCTTTAGTTTCCTCTTCCGTACGAAGAAAACAATCATGCTGATCTTGTACATTTTTCTCATCTAAAATAGGCAACAATGTTGCTGGATTAAGAACATTACATCTCCTGATATGTATGTGACTTGCTAAAAGTGTCAACTCATATCCAGACAAACGGGCACTTGTTAAGTGCTGAGTTTTTGTCCTGTTCAAGAGATTATCGACTGCATGTGGTACCATAACATTACGAGTATGATCCAACACCAATCCAGCAGATTGACAAATGGAAATTGCTGTTGCTGCTGTTGCTCTAAGACAACTGGGTAATGCTTTAGCAACTGGATCTAATGTAGCTAAAAAATAGGTACATGGCCTTTGTTTACCTCCAAATTGTTGTGTCAAGACTGATAGTGCACAACCTTCTCTTTCATGAACATAGAGTGTAAAAGGTTTACTATAATCTGGAGTACCCAACACAGGAGCCGAACACAAAGCAGTATGTAAATCAGAAACACTCTTTTGACATTCATCAGTCCAAGGAAAAGGTTGGGGCGTATCTTTCAGAGTGAGTGCCAACAAGGGTTTAGCTAGTAAGGAAAAGTTAGGAATCTACTGTCTACAATAAGAGGTAATGCCTAAAAAAGCACGCACCTCTCTTTGTGTGGATGGTACAGACATTTGCGCAATTGCTTGGATACGTTCTGGGGTCAATCGCCTTCCCTCCTTCGACAAGAGATGACCTAAATAGGTAACCTCTTGGCGGCAATATTGTAACTTAGAAAGTGATACTTTGTGATGAAATTCAGACAAATGTCGCAGAAGTGAAACAGTTGCATTCTTCCAGACATCTTCCGAAACGGCAGCCACTACCAAATCATCCACATATTGGATAAGGGTAGCACCTGATGGCAAAGAAAAAGTGTCAAGCTGGATGGAGGGACTCTCACAATAGCCTTGAGGTGCACGCTTAAATCGGAAACTTCGGCCTCCAAGAGAGAAACCAAAGAGATCCCTACTCTCCTCAGCAATGGGAATGCTAAAGAAAGCCTTTTTGAGATCAATAACCGAAAACCAAACTGTCGAAGCAGGAATCATAGTAAGCAAAGCAGTAATATCAGGAACAACAGGAAACTGAGGGACAACAATTTTGTTGACCTCTCGGAGGTCTATCACGAAACGATACACAGGTGGCTGAGAAGGATCAGTAGGCTTTAAAACAGGCAGAACAGGGCTGTTACAAACATTTCCTCGGTCTCCTCGACCACACCCTTCTGAATCAAGTCATGAACAATAGCCAGCCGAGCTCTCACACCATCGTTAGAGATTTTGTATTTTGGAATGCGTGGTAACTTAACATCATGCTTCACAGTAAGCACATAAGGCGGAATTTGAAGAAAACAAACATCATTCGGACCCGTAGCCCAAAGCGTAGCAGGAAGCGAACGCAGTTCAAATGGCAGTGGGTCTTTAGAAAAGTACATCGGAGAAGTCAACTTAGCACCTAAAGTAAGATGTACACCAGAGGGTGAACAATGAAATGTGGCATGCACACGTTTCAATAAGTCAAAACCCAACAAAATATCTCCGCAACCCGTTGTCAAAAGAAGTGGAGCTTCTAAATCAGACGGACCAATGGAAATAGGCAAAGGAAAAGAAACAGGGTTGCAAATGGGGCGCCAAAGAATCCTACAGAAACATTTGTTAAGCCAGACAAAGGTGCCCCAGGGAGTTTGGAATGCATAATAGAACTTCTCATTGCATCAGTATCCAAAAGAAATAGTTCTGTAACACCCAATGCTACAACATTAACTTAAGGTCCATCCTGATACACTGGAACTGATACGACTCCCTTACTCTGTCTATGGCTATCCTAGCAAGTGAGGAAGTCAGCATTCTCACCATCTGTGCAATAATCATCATTGTAATATTTTGCAGACTGAAAATTCCGCTGGTCAAAATAGTTTGCAGAGTCCTGAGGGGGAGAGGGACGTCGTTCCGGAGATGACGCACCACGCCCTCTACCTCTGGACACTGACCGAGAATCTCCACGACCCCGTGGCAGTGATCCGCCATAACTCTGCAACAAAATTGGACAGCTAATCTTAAAGTGACCTTCCTCTTTACAATAGGCACATTGATTAGGATCCAACGGAAATCGCAGAGCTGAAGACTCAGTTTTTTGCAACAGCTTCTGGAACTGTGGGGGCTGTTGAAATTGCGACTGAGTAGAACGAGGAGGGAAAGCTTGTTGCAGAAGAACCTTCGTTTTTAATTCTTTAGTTTTCTTCTCCGCTTTCTCCTTATATTCCTTATCCCTATTCTCATAATATTGAGCAGTAGCTAATATCTGGGCAGTTGAAGAAACAGCCCATGCACTCTCAGATTGTTTCAATGTATGCGATAATTCTGGAAGTAAAATAAAAACAAATGTATCTAAAAATAATCGCTGTCCACCTACAGTACTCATTTCTTGAACACTATGGTTGATGAAAGTCTCTTCGGAATGAGTAAAGAAATCGGAGATGCTTTCATCAATCTTTTTTTTGCACGCTGCTAACTTATCCCAGTTAACGCGTAAAGCAGGCATCATCGTTTTCATGAGATCTATTATTCTACCGGGCAACTCCGTGATCAGATCATCAGGTTTGGCCCCACCTACTTGTCCTGCATCTGCGGCCGCAATAGCAGCCAAAGTACCACCTAAAGCTTGATCATGTTCTTGTCTACGAATTTTAGCCCATAAAGCTTGTAGGACTACATTTCCCATATGTAAATCAATATCTGCCAAATTCATAATTAATGCATTAACAGTCTGAGACAATTCTTTATAATACCCAGCAGGATTCTTACGAGGGTCCGGTATGGACTGCTTAAGTGCCAACACTTCTGATCTTTTCCATGGATCATGTACCCATATATGCTGAAAATGAGCGGGGACACCTGGAACATTACCTGCCTGTGGAACCGCATCCCTCCATATTAGAGGAACTTCTCGCATAGGATATTGTGCCATTTTACGACGAACCGGAGGATGAGGCTCAAGAGAAGTTTGAGAGAAGAAGGAAGATCGGAAAATAACAAGCTTCTGAACAGCAGATTCTACATCAAGACCCACAATAAGTCCCTTATCAAATTGATCCTGTATTTCGAATAAATCCTGAGGAGGTGAATCCAAATCCATATCTTCCCACCCTTTGATAAGACTGTTGCACATAGTATTAAAGACATACCTCGGCGTAGGCGCGTTCCATTGCAGAAAGGTGTCTAAAATATCAGGCACACTATACTGTAAACTACTCGTGATCCAATTACGAGCAAGAAAATCTAACTTAGTCCATTTTTCCAAATCTGGAATCTGGCTACGAGATTGTTTACGAGATGAAGCAGGAGAAAAGAAAAGAGATACAAGACCACCACCAACTGATCCGGAACGCCAAGAAAGCCGCTTTCAAGGACCGACTAGATAACAACACCCACAACAGCAAGGAATTATTCAACATCGTCAAGGAATTTACCAACCCCTCAGCCAACTCCAACGACATCAACCCCTCTCAAGCCCTCTGCAACTCCCTAGCCTCATTCTTCCACAACAAGATCGCAGACATCCACAACAGCTTCGACAACCGACCCGAAGACCAACCCACCCAACCCTCTGCAGGACCCCCACACCCCTTGAACATCCTCAATGACTGAAACCCAATCTCCACTGAGGACACCATCCCCCTGATGAACTCTATCCACTCAGGATCCCCCACAGACCCATGCCCTCACCACATCTTCAACAAAGCAGACTCCATTATCGCACCGCACCTCCGAGACGTTATCAACTGCTCCCTCAACTCCGCCACCTTCCCGGAAAGCTGGAAACATGCCAAACTCAGCGCCCTTCTGAAGAAACCCACAGCTGACCCCACTGAAATTAAGAACTACCGCCCCATTTCGCTCCTCCCATTCCCGGCCAAAGTCATTGAGAAAGCCGTCAACAGTCAACTCGCCGCCTTCCTCGAATCCAACAAATCCCTTGACCCTTCACAGTCCGGCTTCCGAGCCAAACACAGCACCAAGACTGCCCTCATCTCAGCAACAGACGTAATTCGAACTCTAGCGGACAACGGAGAAACAGCCGCCCTCATCCTACTTGACCTCTCCGCAGCCTTCGACACAGTCTGCCATAGCATCCTTATACAATGCCTCAGCAATGTCGGAATTCAAGGAAAAGCATTGGACTGGATCATCTCTTTCCTCGCCGGAATAACCTAGAGAGTACGCCTCCCCCCTTTTAGATCTGAGGCCACTGAAGTCATCTGCGGCGTACCACAAGGATCTTCACTCAGTCCCACCCTCTTCAACATTTACATGAGCCCCCTCGCATCCATCGTGCGCCAAAACAACCTTCACCTTATCTCCTACGCAGACGACACCCGGGTTATCCTCTCCCTCACTAAAGACCCAAACACCGCCAAAACCAACCTACACAAAGGGATGAAAGAAGCATCCGAGTGGATGAAGAACAGCCGTTTAAAACTGAACTCAGACAAAAAATGGAAGCCCTCATCTTAGGATCATCCCCCTCTGCCCGGGACGACTCATGGTGGCCACCGGCCCTGGGAACCGCACCCATACTAAAGGACCACGCATGTAACCTGGGCTTCATCCTGGACTCCTCCTTCTCGATAACCAGACAAGTCAACACCGTCTCATCATCATGCTTCAACATCCTACGTATGGTCAAAAAAATATTCCGTTGGATCCCCACCGAAACAAGAAAGTTGGTCACCCATGCATTGGTCACAAGCAGACTGGACTACGGAAACACCCTTTACGCAGGAACCACAGCCAAACTACAGAAAAAACTCCAACAAATACAAAACGCCTCAGCCAGACTCATCCTAGGCATCCCCCGCCAAGCTCACATTTCCGGTCACCTGAAAGACCTCCACTGGCTCCCAGTCAACAAGAGTATAATGTTCCGTCTCCTCACCCACGCACACAAAGCCCTATATGACCTAGGACCCGAATACCTCAACACGCGCCTGTCCTTTTACACCCACACCCGCCAACTACGATCGTCCAATCAAGCCCTCGCCGCAATTCCATGCATCCAAAGATCCACCATGAGAGGAAGATCCTTCTCCTACTTAGCGGCCAAGACCTGGAATTCTCTCCCCACCCACCTCCGCCTTACACAGAACCACCTCTCCTTCAGAAAACAACTAAAAACTTGGATATTCGATAAGTAAAGTTCCCCCCCTCCTTCAAGCGCCTTGAGACCCTCTGGGTGATTAGTGCGCTATACAAATTTAAACTTGACTTGACTTGAAAAGACACTCCACAAGACTGGCCCAGCCTACCTCTACAGACAACTTTCCTCCTACATCCCTAACCACCATCTCCATTCCGCCGACGTCACACTTGCCACCGTCCCGTGCATCCAAAGAACAACCACCGGTGGGAGATCCTTCTCCCGCCTTACTGCCAAGACCTGGAACACCCTCCCACTAAGCCTTTGACAAACTCAAGACCTGCTGACCTTCGAGCGACTTCTCAAGACCTGGCTGTTCGCTCTATAGAGGCCTCCCCCTCCCCTCCCCAGCACTTTGAGACCCTCACGGGTATGTAGTGCGCTCTACAAATGGTTGATTGATAGAAGTAATGATGAGCCAGCACACATGTACATGTCATGTGATTACTTGAGTAACATAGGTAACATTACAAATAAAAACCTTAGGAAGATGGCATGCAAATTGCAGAGCCCAGGCTCAGAGTAGCAACATGTGTAGTTGAAGCTTAAGACATACAATTTCAAGGGCTTGAAATAATGAGCATAGAGTGACAAGGCTTGGATGCTTGGGCATCTGGATAATTAGTGAAATGATTAGGTGAGACTTACAGAGTGTAGAGGGTATCTTAGTTGTCCATGGATGTTCAGCCTGACAGGCTTCAGCCACATGATGGACATTCTGGACATTCTGCATGTCCATTAGCATACAGGCAGCAGAACCTCTGCTCTTTGGCATCAAATTTAGAGAGTATGGGCGGTTGATGCTCAGAGTCATGCAAGATTGACAGCTTGATGAACAGTTATAAATAACCAATATCTTGAGGATAATGATCAATCAAAATGTGGGACATAACCAGGTGGAAGTAGAGGTGCAGGTGTCTTTGTGATTATTTTATAAACTATCAGAACATGGGTGAAGAGTGAGAGGAACTTTGCTACATGTAAATGCCCCATTAAGAGCATTGAAAGACAGACATAAAGGAGTGTAGCTATGTTCCACTGCAGGATGTCCTAAATAAATAAGAAGAATCCAAGATCTTTCCTGTACCAGGATTTGGGGCTAATATACAAATAATATGAGACTCTTTAGGGACTATATTAAATGTATGGGGCAGCCTGAATCACATGGAATGGCAGCAAGGAATCTGAAACCATTTTGGTTTTCAGTAGGTGGGTTTCAAGTTTCAAATGTAAGTTTGGGTTTCATTTTGAATTAGTGAACAAATAGTAGTCCTAGGTGCCATGGCAGACACTACAGTAGTAATCTCACAAGTGTTCTTTTAAACTGGCAATGAAGCTGTACTCTTTCAGGTAATGTTTCACAATGTATTTACCAAGAAAAAGAGAGAAGGGGGGCCAAGGAATTATTTAAGGCCCAGTGTCCGTGCCCCTTATACTCATAATTAAAACAACAGGATGACAAAGTTCCTATGTAACGGTACAAAAAATCACCCATGCATGAAAGTGCAAAAAGTCACCCATGTAGTGCACAAAAAAGGGAGAAATAAAAAATAACAATAGAAAAAAGGGATCCTAGGTGTATATGGCTGAGATACCCGCCACCCCCTCTCAACACGATCCCGAAAGTAGGGAAACCGGAAACAGTTCTTTAAAGTTTTTGGATGTGGGAGGGAGTGACCCTCCCGCGGCCGTATTTATTAAAACAAAAAATTAAACATTTAAACGTTTCATGTTATGTACAATTTCATTATCACATTGCGATGTTTGGCATTCTCTAATACAGAGGTTCTCCTAGCCGAACTAGCATCCTACAAAAACATTCTCTATAAACACTGAAATTGTACATCCTAACGTTTAAGGGCCAACGGCAAGGTCATAACCGGTGTCAAGATCCCTAACCAGACTTACCCCTCCCACTTGGGAAGGGCGACAGCACAGAGGCTTACCTCAAGTGCAACTACTAACAATTTCCCTTGACTTGACGGGGGCACTTAAGACTCGACGCCATTTAAAGGTCGTTCGAACACTTGTGTGTGGTATCTAGAAGGTATCGTGGACCTCCCCCCACCCCACACAACTTACCGTCTCTGCCGTCGCAGATGACACTGGCCCCGGGAAATTCCCCAGGAGGGGGCTGTAACCCCTCCTACACAGGAAGGGGCCTTGACCGCCTTTCCTTAACTTCCGGCGACCCGCCCTTAGACGGGACCGCCTCCCCATTGAGGGGCCAATGGCCACCTCTCCCGAGCGCTCCCATCCGTGTTGGGTGACGCCCACTCATAGGGATCTACCAATTAGTGCTCACCGATCATGACCTTACCGCCTACCAAAAATAAATACGACAATTCTTATTCGAACCTATGAAAACACTGGTCGCTACGACCGAAAGATCATGTTTAATGCAACAATACATCAAGTCATCTTAATCGTAACAACCTAAACGGTATTCACTAAACTTTATTATGATCAACAACAAAACTGCTACTTTCACAACCTGTAAATGAAAACAGCAAAACATACTTAAAAACTTCACTTTATTGCACAACAACTTGCTGTCCTCAGGGGCTGGTGGGTGGGTCAAAATTGGCTCTTCGTTCTGTCCCGAGCTCACGTGTAGCGAGGAGGTGCAGCTTCGGAGCACAAGAACAAGAGGACGTCTTCTGGTCTCGCGTCTCTTTTTATCCGTCTTCAGGGCGGGCGTAAACCCGCCCCTGCCCGTCCCGGGGGCGGGGCTGGCTACGTCAGTGTCTAGGCCAGCCCACTCTAGGGCGGGAACAAGCGCGCCCCGGCTACGCCGCTTTGGGCATACCAGCCGAGACGCGCCTCCCGCCAAAAAATGGCTTCCCGGGGGGATCGAGGCACTCCGCCATACGTTCGGGGGGACCGAGTGGTCGCCCCTTTCCATATGGCTGAGATACCCGCCACCCCCTCTCAACACGATCCCGAAAGTAGGGAAACCGGAAACAGTTCTTTAAAGTTTTTGGATGTGGGAGGGAGTGACCCTCCCGCGGCCGTATTTATTAAAACAAAAAATTAAACATTTAAACGTTTCATGTTATGTACAATTTCATTATCACATTGCGATGTTTGGCATTCTCTAATACAGAGGTTCTCCTAGCCGAACTAGCATCCTACAAAAACATTCTCTATAAACACTGAAATTGTACATCCTAACGTTTAAGGGCCAACGGCAAGGTCATAACCGGTGTCAAGATCCCTAACCAGACTTACCCCTCCCACTTGGGAAGGGCGACAGCACAGAGGCTTACCTCAAGTGCAACTACTAACAATTTCCCTTGACTTGACGGGGGCACTTAAGACTCGACGCCATTTAAAGGTCGTTCGAACACTTGTGTGTGGTATCTAGAAGGTATCGTGGACCTCCCCCCACCCCACACAACTTACCGTCTCTGCCGTCGCAGATGACACTGGCCCCGGGAAATTCCCCAGGAGGGGGCTGTAACCCCTCCTACACAGGAAGGGGCCTTGACCGCCTTTCCTTAACTTCCGGCGACCCGCCCTTAGACGGGACCGCCTCCCCATTGAGGGGCCAATGGCCACCTCTCCCGAGCGCTCCCATCCGTGTTGGGTGACGCCCACTCATAGGGATCTACCAATTAGTGCTCACCGATCATGACCTTACCGCCACAGGTCCGGATAGTTGACCGGCTATCCGGACCCCCCACAAAACTCCTACCTAAAGGTCATGTTTTAACGATTTTAACCAAGCTAGGAAGTCTCCTATGAGTAACTCATTGCCCACCCTCGACAAATGCACACCATCCCCTAAATACATACTGTCATCATTCATACAACTATGCGAGATCGAATGCAATGTCTTGGAACGGAACAACCTACTCACTTTGTTATTCAATTTCTTAACGGAATGATTCAAAGCAGGGATCGAGATAGCCCCCCGCCACACTTTTCGTGGGATCATATGAGACCACGCAATTATACACCCCGGAACTCTCCTTGCTAACCAACTTACCGTGGAAAGCATAGCCTCCAGGAGAAGTCGTCTACCGGTGGTGACTAAGTCATTGCCCCCCAAATGTACTATGACTATGGACGGCGGTGACCTCATCCGCTCTAACAAACCCTCAAAGAATGCCTGAAACTGGTCAATACAGAGACCGCCCCTTCCGTAGAAGGACACTCTGTACCCGTATTCCCCAGGTACGTGAATCATATCACCTGCTTTGAATACGTCTGCGGCCCGTCTCACGTATGAGTGGCCTACGACCCACACCTCCTTTCTCTCAGCCGGTGATGTGTGACCGCTGGCCTGGTGTTGGGTCAACTGCACAGTCCGCCCTGCCGCGTAGGCTTGCGCAACTGAAAACAAACAAAGACAAGAAGCGTGAGTACATGATTACAGCTTCACAACATGTGCAATCGCACGTACCTCTTATAACAGTTGGAGGACCAACGCCCCACACGTTTCACTTGTTCTACATTAAGACCCCTGGCTGTCGCTTCAGTGGCAGCCCCTATACGAAAGGAATGGGTCCCAAATTCACCCGGGTCCAAGCCCGCTGCGGCAATGGCCATTGCAAGCACCCGCTGAAACTGAAACCTCGTCAGCGGGGTGGCGTCTATATGCCTCAACAATGTCCCCCCCCATGATGCCACCCTTCGTGCTAGGTAATCTTCTAAGCACTGTACCGGACACATGGAGGACTCGGGGATCCTGCGAATGATCGTGCAGTCCCCCCTCCCATCTTGGTCAGTCTTGGACCTGAGAAAGGAGACAACCATCGCATCACCCCTGATCTGAACATGTTCCCTGCACAAGCCCCCCGACACATCCTGTTTGTTTCTTGCAACTAGCTCACTAACTCTCATAGCCCCGTGAAATGCCAGCGTAAATGCAGTCCGGAACAAACAGGTCTCGAAAGGGGACGAGCATGTGCTAGGGAGTGTGGCCAGTAACTGGGACAATCTATCGAAACCTATCGGTCGTCTTATGTCCACTCTGCGACCCTCTAGACGTTGCCACCCACGCAGCGCTTTCTGTACTGTAAAAGACGCTGTTGGGTCCAGGATGCCATGGGCCCTGGCAACAAAGGAAATGGCGGCACGATGCCTTTGAGCCGTAGCCACCGATTTCCCAGCCCTACGTAAGGACATCAGAAAAAGTACTACCCACTCTTCCTGACCCCAAAGTCCCCCTCTCTCTGCCCCTAAAAAGGCTAAATAGGCCTGAAACGCCCCTTCATATGCCTTCCTTGTCCTGGGTGCTAGACTCTCTCCCACGAGGTGACGAAGTTCGGGGCACCGAGAGACCAGAGAGCTTCGGGGAAGGGTGCCGGCTCTGGGTCCGCTGAAGGAAGGAAACCCGAGAAAGCCTGCATGTGAAAACGAGACAGTGCATCAGCAGCCTGATTCAACACCCCTGGGACATGTTTTGCTCTGAATATCACGTTCAGTTGCATACACAGTAGGACAATTTCTTTAAGCAGCCTCAAAATCAATTTACAACGGGCTGCCTGACTATTGATGCATTCTACCACGGTCATGTTGTCGGACCAGAACACCACAGAATGATCTCTGAACCCTTCTGGCCAGGTTCTCAGGGCCACCAGAATGGGAAATAGTTCCAGGAAGGCAATATTACTCGTCAGCCCTTTTTCGTGCCACCATAGGGGCCACCTTTGTGCCGACCATTTTGTGCCGAAGATGGCGCCAAAGCCTATGCTCCCTGCTGAATCTGTCCATAGCCCAAGCTCTTCGGAGGACACGGCTGGCTTGTTCCAGACGACTCGGCCATTGAAGTCCGCCAGAAATGCTAACCAAATCCGCATGTCCTGGCGGACCTCGGCCGATAACCTCGTGCGATGATGACCCTCTTTTAGGCCAACCATCGCTTGGGCAATTGAGCGGGAAAAGGGGCGAGCCATTGGGATCACCCTCAGGGCAAAGTTCAACTTTCCCACTAATTGTTGCAACTGCTGTAGTGTAACCTTGGATACATGTAAACATACTTGGAGGGCTGCCCTGAATTTCAAGATTTTGCTAGCTGGTAAACGGAAACACCCCTCCCTTGAGTCCAACTCGATCCCCAAAAACTCGAGGCGAGTCGTGGGACCCATAGTTTTACCCGGTGCCAATGGTACGCCAAAATGACCCATCAACACACGGAATTCAGCTAAGGCCTGTGCACATGCGGGATTTCCGGCGGGGCCAAGGAACAAAAAGTCGTCAAGGTAATGCATTACATTTCGGAAACCCGTTTTCTTAGTGAACACCCATTGCAAAAAGGTACTGAATTGCTCAAAGTAAGCACATGATATAGAGCAACCCATTGGCATACACCTATCCATGTAGAATGACCCCTGGAACCCGAATCCCAGCAGACGCTGATCGTCTGGGTGTACCGGGAGCAACCGGAACGCTGACTCGATGTCTGATTTTGCCATCAGCGTCCCGGGCCCCAGGCGATTCAAGATGGCTACTGCCTCATCAAATGATGCGTATCGCACCGAACAAACTTCTGGATCAATTGCGTCGTTCACCGAAAGACCATGGGGAGCAGACAGATTATGGATCAAACGAAACTCACCCGGGTCCTTCTTGGGGACCACCCCTAACGGAGAACAAACGAAATCTGGTACCGGGGGTACACTAAACGGGCCGGCGACCCGACCCCGGCTAACCTCTTTCTGGATTTTTTCTTGCACTACAGATGTATGTTGTAAAACGGAAAGCTGATTTTTGCACATCCCTACACCCTGAAAGTCCCCTACCGGGATGCGGAAACCATGTGTAAAACCGTTCCGCAGCACCCCGGCAGAAGTCCGATCCGGGTAGTTGCTGAGCCAGGGAATCATTGCCAGGGTATCAATCGGGGTTGGTAAAGGCGCCCCTCGGCCTAGCTTAGACCTGTTTGGCGCCTCCCTTACCCCCATTCTCACTCGTTCTGGCTCTGCACGATGACTCAGGATGGGATGATCCACACGTACTACATTCGTGTTTGAATTTACACGACCCCGGTGGCCTAGTACACTTCCCCTTGTTGAAATTAAAACAGAAACCCTTTCTCCCTGTATTGCCCGCGGGCCTCGACTGGTCGTCGGTGCTCGTACTTGGTCGAAAGGGCGTCCCCACATTTTGGCGGGAGTAATCAACAACATTGCTCCCGACCAATGGCATTCTTAACATTCCCGATTCCTTCATTTTATCCCATGTCAGAGAATCGTAACAATCCCAAGTCAAACTCTTGTTATGTTCCTTTTCCTTCCTGAACAGATTGTCGTAACAAAACCAATGGTTACCTTGATACGTTGTCGAGTAACCCATAATCCGTGATTGATAAACGGGAAACTCAGGGAGCAACTCGGGCCTACGTTCCCCCAAAATCGATGTAAAAATACCCCATGCATTGCCCCAATTGCCAATGTTCTCATTTACCTTAAAGGCGGCCATTTTTGCGCGCCAAACACTCGGATGCATTAAGTCCTTCTGACTTTTCACATGCTCCACATCATAATGATCAACAAGCAAGGAAAAAATATTCACGTATTCCCCTGCCCAGATCTTTTCCTTTATGGCTAAAGGCACATGTTGTCCCAATCTCTCTCTACGAGAGGGTGCTGACTCGTCCCTTGCAATCGGCAATGGCCGCTTACCTGAACTGGACGCAGCTTCTGCCGCTTGCGGCTTGTCTATCCCCGCCAATGGCGCAGCCACTCTCGCTGCCTCTCTCTTCTCCCGAAGCCCTTTTATCAGCGCCTGTGCCTCGGCAGCCGTGGCGCCATCACTACTATCCCCTATTGGAACTGGGGTCGGCGCCTCGAGCGGTGCAGGGGGAACCGGGATGTCTCCACCGGCTGGAACCTTTTTCGGCCTCTTCGGTCTCCCTCCAGCCGGCGCAGGGCCCGAACCCTCCTCCCCGTCTCGCTCTGCCAACCGTTTCTTTATGTCTGCCATATCTTTGAAAAGGGCCCGCACCATCTGGTCGGTCGACATTTTCTTTGCGACTTTCTTTGGCATCTCACCGACGAAGTATCTAGAAGACAAAGAAAAAGATCAAAACGCTCAAAATTGGCTCTTCGTTCTGTCCCGAGCTCACGTGTAGCGAGGAGGTGCAGCTTCGGAGCACAAGAACAAGAGGACGTCTTCTGGTCTCGCGTCTCTTTTTATCCGTCTTCAGGGCGGGCGTAAACCCGCCCCTGCCCGTCCCGGGGGCGGGGCTGGCTACGTCAGTGTCTAGGCCAGCCCACTCTAGGGCGGGAACAAGCGCGCCCCGGCTACGCCGTTTTGGGCATACCAGCCGAGACGCGCCTCCCGCCAAAAAATGGCTTCCCGGGGGGATCGAGGCACTCCGCCATACGTTCGGGGGGACCGAGTGGTCGCCCCTTTCCAGAAGACCTAAACAATGGAGGGAAAATCATTCTAAATCCTCTACTGCCCTCACACACCCAGAGGGATGTCATGCTACTTCATCAGGCGTTTGCTCCTCGTAGGGCCGGTGCTGCAATTACCTACGGGTCCCCCGAATGGTCACTTTATCGGAGATCTTTTACTGGATTGCCAGATGGTGCATTAGGGTATGTGGGTTGTTGGTCAGAAAAGGGAGAGAAGAGGGTAAAAAAGAGTGTGTGCAAGTGTAATGATAAAGGGTATGAATGATGTAATATGTGACATCATCAGCAGTGGATTGCGGGTGCGCGATATATAGTTATTGCAACTAACTATATGTGGAATTTCATTGGGTTTTATGTCAATAAAATGTCCAGCTAACTATATAGGAGGAATTTCAATGGTTTTTTATATGTTAATTCCTAACTATATAAGGCCTAAAACCTATGGTTTTTTTAGTGAATTTCATTGGTTTTTTAAAGGCTAATTCCTAACTATATATAGTGTATAACCTATGGTTTTTTCAGTGAATTTCATTGGTTTTTTAAATGCTAATATATAGATATGTAAGGGCAGAAACCTATGGTTTTTTCAGTGAATTTGCAAGGTTTTGAAAATGCTAATTCTATTAGCGGATAACGTTTAAATATGTTACTATCCTTGTGGGACCACCTGAGCAGCCCTAGGGATCCGATTTTTGATGCATGAACGATGGTTGGATGCATGATGGATGAATGATTGTTGGGTGGATGCATGGATGGATGCATGCATGATAGATGGGTGAATGGATGCATGAATGATGGATGGATGCAGGATGGATGGATGGGTGGGTGGATGGATGTGGTGCATGAATGGTGGGTGGGAGGGTGGGTGGTTGTTGGATGGATGCATGCAAGAGCTCATAAACATGAGACTCGCCTGCAACATCATTCACACTACAAAAGTTGTGGAGATGCAGCAATATCAACACAAAAATAAGACGCATCAGCCAACATGCATGGAGTATCAAACGACAACATACACCACTCATTGCCAAATCATAGCACGAATCATCTACAACGGGTCAGAATGGTACTAAAATGTGTCATCATATGAATTAAAAATTTGCAATGCAGATGTTTGAATGTAAAAATGTAGTACAGCCGATTCCATATGCAGCTGTAATTATAGTTAACTTTTACGATCGGCTCAATAAACTGATCGTTGAGGACTGAATATACATCACAACTTGCCATGGGGTAAATATGCTTCCAACCCCTCGCTGTGAGGTATGAAGAACGAAACTGCAGACACTGAGAAATGCAGTAAGCAATATAGAAAGATACATGGAAATGGTTCATGTATTGCACAATCTACAAAGGCACCAACTGAAGTTATGACTAGTGACATGAAGTATATCATTCATAAACAAGAAAAGGGCTAGATATGTTAAACGTAAACAATCTCCAAAGTGAAGTAGACTTCTCAATAGTTTAATCAAAGCTGTGGTCAGATTAGGAGACAGAGGCACAGTGGGCGCATGATTCACCCAAGATCGCATACTTTGGTAAAGTAGGAAACCCGAAATAGCAATGATGCACTTGCATGTTCCAAAGGCTATAACTTTGCCCTCATAATACACTGCCAGGAATAAGCTGGAAAACTGGGCTCTGCTGAAAGGTACCAGCTCACAAAAAAATATAATAAATACAATAACGAGATGGATAGAATTCTTTAATCTCAACCACTAGTAATTACTCTGGTTGCATTCCAGTCCATCATTTTTGGCTCAATGCGAGACTACCAACAGTAGCCAACTAAATGCAAATCCACCCAAGTCAACTCCAACAGAAAGTCTAGTCGGACCGCTAAACCTCCTATTCTGGAGATTAAAGCTTACAGGCACCATTCAGTTTGAAAGAACTCCAAGTTAAAGCTATTAATCCAGGTGAGGGGCTTGGGTGCGGAAAGAATGGTCACCACAGGTGAGCGACACTTGTCTGGCATATCCTGGCTGGGGGGGAGGGTACTTAGTAGCCGAGAGGCAGAAGACTCATCGAATGAGAGACAGTGAAGAAGAAATCGTGGGTAAGTGATGGTACGTAAACAAACCACACGTGCTTCGCAAGTGCTGAGGAGCAAGGTGAATGGGAGGGTACCCATTGATGCGTAGGGAGGGCACCATGAACCAGTGAAGATACGATAATCTAGGCGAGTGACAAGAAGCCACCGCGGGTGAAAAGCTGTTGATGTGGAAGACGCCACAAGTAGAGAAGCGGAGACCAACAAAAGATTGGCAGGCGACGGCTCGGAGGCCAGTTCCGATTGGCTATCAGGTGCTTGAGGGGCACAACATCGATATGGGTGAGGGTTCAACCTTGGCTAGGAACAACTGCTCCGTCACTTTTCGTCCTGCTGTAACAGTTTGTGCTGCCCTATGCTATGCATGGAGACGAGTGGCGCATCTCTAAGTACACACCGCAGACTGAGAAAGCAGCTACAGAGGGAGACATATAGATTGTACATGCGGTCTGGTTGAGACAGCGTGGGGAGTAGAGGGAGGCTGAAGGGGGGCTATTTTCCCGCGCAGCCGGGTTAGGTGCTGTCAGATGGAGAGAGCTCTGCAGCGCCTTCTTGTTCCATGCCCTCCAAGCCAGCCCTACAGCTGCAAACACCGCTATCTGAAAGCGACCAGTCTTTTAAAGGATCAAGGTTGCCGCGAGAACGGTCCCTTCTGTCTCCCACAACAGGAACTTACCCGTCATTTGAACACCTTGGTAGCAACTAAACCAGAGCCAGCAGGAAGAGCGAATCAGCCGCGTGCACTCCGTTTCCGGACGCCACCTGACGTACTTCCGGCGGTGTTGGGATAAACAAACGCCTCCTAAAGCTCAGCATCAGAATGAGAGTGCAGGAAAGAGGCGAGAGAGCCGAGCCTGCTAGGCACGATTGCACGTTTTGGAAAGAACATTTGACTTTTGCGCGCTTTGGCATAGATCGTTTACAAAGGAGTTAACCTCCGAACGATGGGCCAATCCCAGCGCGGCCCTGAGGTGAGCCCCCTGATGACGTCAGAGCTCCTTGACCAATCGGAGCGCGGCTCCTTCGCCGGCCCCGCCCACAACCAGGCGGCGGCCATCTTAAGGCAGCTCGGGCGGCGGCGGTGATCTCGGGAGCCAAAACGAGGGGTGGGCACCCTCGAAATTAAAATAAAAACATTAAAATGAAAGAGAGAAACCCCCCAAGCCCCCCCCCAAAAAAATCGCGAAAAATCGCAGGGTGCGCGCACGTGTTCGCGCTTATAGATATATAATTGATTTCTCTTCTAATTTTCTCAGGAACCACTGGAGGGATTTACACAATTTTACCAAAAGCGTGATCTGCATACCAGACACTACCATTTTGACAAGTTTGGTGTAATTCCCTTCAGCGGTTCAAGTTGTAGCTGAGTCTAAAGGTCCTATGGAAATTAACATGGGGAAAACACGTTTTGGGACCCCCCTTTTTTCTCAGCCCCCACTTGACGAATCCCCCCCAAACTTTTAGGGAAGGAGCGAAGCGGAGCGAGCCATCTTCTTTGAGAAATTTGCGAAGATTCATCAACCAGGTCCAAAGTTATTCCCAATAGAATGTTGGGGATTTCCTATGGGAAACCGTCCTAACTATATATACCTACTGGCTATCGCCAGTAGGTAATATAAATATATATATATATATATATATATATATATATATGAAAAAAACCACCACTCCGGTTACAGAAGGTGAGAGGCCACAGCAGGGGTCAGCAGGGAAAGCTTTAATTGAAAACAGCATGGGCACGATGCATTTCGGCATTGTAGCCTTCGTCAGATGCGCTGTGTGTCTGATAGTGTCTCCACCCACGCCTTAAAGTATCCTATGCTTGCAGTGGTTGAAGGTACAAAGTTCAGCCCCCTAGTCACGTGTCCGCACTGCCACTGCTCCCGAGTTGGACTCCAGTTCCCAGAATGCAGTATATTGAGGGCTGTGGGTGCAGTGAACAGAGTTTTGTAGGGAAAGGCGCGTTATGTGGAAATCACAAATGTCAGACAGCAGTGAAGATGTTCAGCCTCCCTGGGTCCCCTAGCTCCCAACCTGCGTCACCAATGGTACAGCCGGGCCATGAGTCGCAATGCCGGTGTGCAAAACGGCTCCTCGTGAAGTCGCGAGCTGCTGCTAGCAGGGTCCCTGGCGTTATCGGCAGCGTAGGCGGGCAGGAGATGGTCCAATTCCTTGGATAATTAAGTGAAGCTGGAACAGCTGGTGCCAGAGTCTCCTGCCACAATGAGGGAGCCGGGCCTCTGTCACGCCACTGGCAGGCGCGTGAAACATGAAAAAAACCACCACTCCGGTTACAGAAGGTGAGAGGCCACAGCAGGGGTCAGCAGGGAAAGCTTTAATTGAAAACAGCATGGGCACGATGCATTTCGGCGTTGTAGCCTTCGTCAGATGCCGCTGTGTGTCTGATAGTGTCTCCACCCACGCCTTAAAGTATCCTATGCTTGCAGTGGTTGGAGGTTCAAAGTTCAGCCCCCTAGTCATGTGTCCGCACTGCCACTGCTCCCAAGTTGGACTCCAGTTCCCAGAATGCAGTATATTGAGGGCTGTGGGTGCAGTGAACAGAGTTTTGTAGGGAAAGGCGCGTTATGTGGAAATCACAAATGTCAGACAGCAGTGAAGATGTTCAGCCTCCCTGGGTCCCCTAGCTCCCAGCCTGCGTCACCAATGGTACAGCCGGGCCATGAGTCGGAAAGCCGGTGTGCAAAACGGCTCCTCGTGAAGTCGCGAGCTGCTGCTAGCAGGGTCCCTGGCGTTATCGGCAGCGTAGGCGGGCAGGAGATGGTCCAATTCCTTGGATAATTAAGTGAAGCTGGAACAGCTGGTGCCAGAGTCTCCTGCCACAATGAGGGAGCCGGGCCTCTGTCACGCCACTGGCAGGCGCGTGAAACATGAAAAAAACCACCAATCCGGTTACAGAAGGTGAGAGGCCACAGCAGGGGTCAGCAGGGAAAGCTTTAATTGAAAACAGCATGGGCACGATGCATTTCGGCGTTGTAGCCTTCGTCAGATGCCGCTGTGTGTCTGATAGTGTCTCCATATATATATTCAATGAAAAAACCATAGGTTATAGAGAATATATAGTTAGGAATTAGCATTTACAAAACCTTGAAAATTCACTGAAAAAACCATAGGTTATAGACCATATATAGTTAGGGATTAGCATTTACAAAACCTTATTTTATTTGCACAAAACCATTGAAATTCCATATATAGTTAGTTGCACTAACTATATATCGCGCACCCGCAATCCACTGCTGATGATGTCACATATTACATCATTCATGACATGGTCAGTGACATCACTGATGACATCACTGATGACATCTCAAATGACATCACTGATGACATCTCAAATGACATCACTGATGACATCACTGATGACATCTCATTTGACATTACTGATCACATCACTGATGATATCATTCATGTGATAATACGATGAACCTCTTCAGACTCTAATATAACCTTAGATACAATCAGTGTAAACAGACACTCACAGACTGTCACTCATCCATGGAGTTACTCACACACCTAGTCAGTCATGCAAAGAATCAATCACACCTCCATTTCCTCAACTATACAGTTATACAAACTTTACTTATTCAAACATATACTAACACATATTTACTCTCTTATACAATCCCTGATACAAGTTCACAATGATCCATACAGCCACTCACACATTCACTGGCTCTTATGCACAGTTATTTATATATGTCAACTCTCACATGTACTGTGTTTTACATATGTACTTACTTTGACATGTAGCACTGAGATATCCATTCACTCACCAATACACTCATGCACACAGTCAACCGCCCATACAGCTGTTTCCACATGCACTTTTGAAACCATACATCTAGTGAATCAACTGCTCACACATCTATGCACAGAGTCATACACCTCCCAGCCACCCACACACACACTCAGTCTCCCATACAAATACTTGGGCAACCAATCAATAACCCATATAGTTACTCATATAGCTACTTATCAACACATGCAACAGTTTACAGAACAACAGACATAATGATGCACAAATTAAGACAGTTTAGTCACTAACCCATGCACTCAGTGAGACACATTTAATCACTCACTCATACAGTCAGTCATGCACCTACTAAATCCTTCATCCAGACACTTATACATCCACTCATTCTTCAATATGTAAGACATATTTAAACTTTACAGAAACATACAGTCACTGGATGTTGTCATCAGTGATGTCATCAGTGATGTCATTTGAGATGTCATCAGTGATGTCATCAGTGATGTCACTGACCATGTCATGAATGATGTAATATGTGACATCATCAGCAGTGGATTGCAGGTGCGAGATATATAGTTAGTGCAACTAAATATATATGGAATTTCAATGGTTTTGTGCAAATAAAATAAGGTTTTGTAAATGCGAATTCCTAACTATATATGGTCTATAACCTATGGTTTTTTCAGTGAATTTTCAAGGTTTTGTAAATGCTAATTCCTAACTATATATTCTCTATAACCTATGGTTTTTTCAGTGAATATATATATATATATATTACCTACTGGCGTTCGCCAGTAGGTATATATAGTTAGGATTTTTTCCCTATGGGATTTCTGAAAATTCTATGTCTAATAACTTTGGCGTTTGTGAACGGAATCGGCTGAAATTTTCAGGAAAATGGCACATTTTGTTTCTGAGCAGCCCCTGAAAATTTGGGGGGTGTTCGGCAAGGGGGGGCCGAGAAAAAAGGGGGGTCCCAAAACGTGTTTTTCCCATGTTAATTTCCATAGGGCGGTTGGCCTCACTTTTAGCCCGAACGGCTGAATAGATTTGCACGAAACTTGGCAAAATTGTAGGGACTGTTAGCCCGATGTGCCTTTGCTAGGTCTCAATATATGTGCTCCAGTGGATTTTGAGAAATTAACGTTTAAAATAAGATATATATCTGGTATATATGTACCATTGAAATTCCATATATAGTTCGTTGCACTAACTATATATCGCGCACCCGCAATCCACTGCTGATGATGTCACATATTACATCATTCATGACATGGTCAGTGACATCACTGATGACATCACTGATGACATCTCAAATGACATCACTGATGACATCACTGATGACAACATCCAGTGACTGTATGTTTCTGTAAAGTTAAAATATGTCTTACATATTGAAGAATGAGTGGATGTATAAGTGTCTGGATGAAGGATTTAGTAGGTGCATGACTGACTGTATGAGTGAGTGATTAAATGTGTCTCACTGAGTGCATGGGTTAGTGACTAAACTGTCTTAATTTGTGCATCATTATGTCTGTTGTTCTGTAAACTGTTGCATGTGTTGATAAGTAGCTATATGAGTAACTATATGGGTTATTGATTGGTTGCCCAAGTATTTGTATGGGAGACTGAGTGTGTGTGTGGGTGGCTGGGAGGTGTATGACTCTGTGCATAGATGTGTGAGCAGTTGATTCACTAGATGTATGGTTTCAAAAGTGCATGTGGAAACAGCTGTATGGGCGGTTGACTGTGTGCATGAGTGTATTGGTGAGTGAATGGATATCTCAGTGCTACATGTCAAAGTAAGTACATATGTAAAACACAGTACATGTGAGAGTTGACATATATAAATAACTGTGCATAAGAGCCAGTGAATGTGTGAGTGGCTGTATGGATCATTGTGAACTTGTATCAGGGATTGTATAACAGAGTAAATATGTGTTAGTATATGTTTGAATAAGTAAAGTTTGTATAACTGTATAGTTGAGGAAATGGAGGTGTGATTGATTCTTTGCATGACTGACTAGGTGTGTGAGTAACTCCATGGATAAGTGACAGTCTGTGAGTGTCTGTTTACACTGATTGTATCTAAGGTTAAATTATAGTCAGAAGAGGTTCATCGTATTATCACATGAATGATATCATCAGTGATGTCACCAGTGATGTCATTTGAGATGTCATCAGTGATGTCATCAGTGATGTCATTTGAGATGTCATCAGTGATGTCATTTGAGATGTCATCAGTGATGTCATCAGTGATGTCACTGACCATGTCATGAATGATGTAATATGTGACATCATCAGCAGTGGATTGCAGGTGCGCGATACATAGTTAGTGCAACTAACTATATATGGAATTTCAATGGTTTTGTGTGAGTAAAATAAGGTTTTGTAAATGCTAATTCCTAACTATATATGGTCTATAACCTATGGTTTTTTCAGTGAATTTTCAAGGTTTTGTAAATGCTAATTCCTAACTATATATGGTCTATAACCTATGGTTTTTTCAGTGAATTTCAATGGTTTTTTAATAGCAAATATCTGTAGCTGTAAAATGTATTCTTCTTTAAATCTTAAAATATATTTTACATGTTTTTTATACAATTTAAAAAAAAAAATTTTGTTTCGCTCCCAGTCCGCGAACCGGTCAGCTTCCCGTTAGCTCAATTTAAAGCCGCGACTCGGTCCGCGAACCGGTAAACGTTCCTTTAGCGTAACTGTTACGTTAGCATGACGTTTTGCGTTGTCGCGTAATACGTCATTTGACGCGCCAAGTTAGCGGACACGGAAGCGGACCTGAAAGCGGAGCAAAGCGCGAAACGTAAACACAGCAGGTCATGTGACTCGGTAATAACACTTTTCATTGGTTCATTTCACTTTTGGTTTCCTAATGATGTAATACTAGGTCATGTGATCTAAAATTAACACTTTTCATTGGTTTAGAACTTTTACTTTTCCCAAATGATACAAACCCCTCCTTCTTTCCTCACTCTGACTTTCATCTTGGTGAGAGAAAGACCCTTTATTAACATTGAGATATGGCTTCATTATTAGCTTCAGCTGGTTCTAACCCACCACCTCCACCAGATCCAAGGAAGAGAGGACCACCTGCTGAAGTAATTATACAACAAGAAGAGGAAGAACAGGAAGAGGAGGAAGAGAAGGAAGAGTTTTTGCCAGAGGAGCCCAGGAGGTATAATCGAAAAGAGAACTACATTTGGCAATTTTTTTAATTTCCTGAGGGGCAAAAAAAAGTGAATGCACGCTACGTGTTTTGCCATATATGCGATGATAGACTGTCAAGGGGGACTGATAAAAAATACAGTTACGGCAATTACACTATGCATCGGCATATGTGTAGGTGGCATCCAAACAACTATAGTGCTGCCCAGCTACGTGATGAGCAACAAAATCCCCCTGCGATGGCAAGAAGATCGGTTGTTCAAGAAGTGTCGGGACCAGAGGCGAGGGAGATGGTCCCAAACATTCAAATGAAGTTTGGGGAAGTGAAGCAAGTGTGCGTGCGCTGTAATCAACTCATTTGCTACAGAGAAAGTAGCATTACTCTAATAATGAAAGCTATTGAAAATCATGTTTGCCCGAAACGCCCGAAACTATAAATTCTTCTTTTTTTCGTTGCTCCTGTTGAGCCCTTTTCAATGAATTGTTTTTGTTTCCCCCCTCCCCCAAAAAAAACAAAAAAATATCAAAATGTTCAGAAAATACAAAAAAAATAAAAAAAAATTTCTGAAAAATAATAAAAAAAATTTAAAAAAACAAAAACAAAAAAAAAAGTTCTTTTCAGAACTACCTCCCCATTATAAAAAAATTGGTAGAATTTTTGAAACTCTGCCAACCTCTATTTCTTTTAGTTCGCTTCCTGGTCCGCACTCCGGTACGCGAACCGGGAGCAACCCAAAATTTTTTTTTTAAAAAAGAACAGTAAGTATAAGGGAAGGAAACAGACAGTTATGTTAAAAGAAAGACAGCTATAGGGAGTAAACAAAAGATACTGTTACCCGCAATCCACTGATGATCATGTCACATATTACATCATTCTTGACATGGTCAATGACATCATCAGCAGTGGATTGCGAGTAACATTATCTTTTGTTTACTTCCTATAGCTGTCTTTCTTGTAACATAACTGTCTGTTTCCTTCCCTTATACTTACTGTTCTTGTTTTAAAAAATTTTTGTGATCAATCAGAAACAATGACATTAATAGAGACAGAATGAGTGAATAAAAATGAAGAAGTATGAGAAGAGAGGGACTGAGAAAAATAGTGGAAGGAGTAGAATAATTAAGTAATAGAGAAAGGAATGAGGGAAGTAGCAAACGCAGGAAAGTAAGGATTAAAGAAATGAAGCAGTAGAACTAATAGATGTTAAATGTGATAGATTAAATGATTGATTCAGGATGACAATAAGGTGTGGCCTCTCCAAAAGTTTGTTTAAGGTGAGGCCTACTCAGGATTGCATTTCAAAAAGTATGCTTGTTGAAGAATACAGAGGAGATAATACATGTGAAGGCCTACCATTGAAGTAAAACATGTCCACTTCACTCTTAAACAACAGCCAGACCTCTTCTGTGTCCATAGACAGACCTAAACTTCATCTGCACAATGTCATTCGTAAACTTAGAAAACAGAAGTAATGTAATTGAAAAACATGGAGTTTCTTCTGCTCATTTCACAATCACATCACCTGTGTTGCCTTTGCTTAGGTATCTCATAGTGCAGATGTAGTCCAGCATATGAAACAGTACCCAGAAGTGCAGCAGTGTATGCATTAACTTTGATATTTACAGAAGCCTCAGTTTCTCCATGTCTACCTCACATTTCTAAATGTATATCATAAGTACAAAAAGTAGAACATTAATTATACATGTTAAATGGTTTATTTTTGCTGTTCTCAGAATGTATCAAATTTCACTTAAATCAGTGACTTGAAGGTATTCATCATGTAACAGCGGGGAAAAAAAACACAATCAAAATGATTGTGTTTAAAAAACCCATACAACATAAGAAATCTGAATTCAAAACTCCTTAAAATTAACTTACTTTCCATAACGTCGAAGGATGTCCTATGAACAGCATACACTCTGTTGTGCTATTAATATTTTCAGCCCGCCACTTTCTGAAAGAAAACCTCCATCGTTTTGAAAAATATGTTACAAACGATAAAAGACTTCTCACATTCTACCACATGTTTCCACTTGGCCAAATCATGTTGCAGCGATTTACAACTCTTGTAATTCTTGTAATCAAATCCCGTCATTTTCTATTTTCGCAACTTTCAAAAAGAAAACATTTAAGATTACTTTCACAATCCTGGACTACTGATATCTTACCCTTCTTGCTCACTCATGTTCTACTTTTCCTATGACACTGATTCTGCTTACTATGAGGAAGACTTACTTGCATCAGGTTTATATAGTTGGATTTTTAAAATGACATTATAATTAAAAGTTTTGGACCAATAATCTAGACAGCATTGCAGACTTACATTCCCTCTACTTCATGAACCTTTTGCAATTCCTCAGAGGAAATCCCGAGATTATTTCCTTAAAATTTTGGTTTTAAAAACACCAGGTAAGAATTTTTAAGGTCAAACGGCAATTTTTTTTGAAAGTTACAACAGAATCGTTGCAGAATGACCAGCCGTTTCTAGACTTTAAATAAGCTGTGTAATGTCCTGATGTTGTTGAAGGACCATCGTGATAGATAATTGCTGCAGTTACAAAAGTCCTTCCTGATATTGACAGCTGCGAAGCAACAACATTTTTTATTAAAGTTGTCAATTTTGATCCATCAGGCCTACATCGTTGGATCATTAAAATGACATACTGGCCATATCTTCATATAAATAATGTTGACATCATTTCAGATTTACATTGGCTATACTCCATGTTGTGATCAGCTGCATTTACTAGCTTATTAAAGGAGACTGATTTACTGTCTGGCAAAGTTAAATATATAAATCTTTCTGAGTCTACACTAGTAGTACTTGATAATGTACAGTTCTCGCAGTCATGCTGCCATTGATAAGAAAGCCCAAACAGGTGATCTACATCTACACCCTCATCTTGCAATACATCAAGCATATACATTAAAAACTCCTGACAATCCTGCTGATTATTTTCAGAGAAGTCTGTTTGACCTGAACATTCATCTAACAGATAACGAACTTCAGACACACTTTCTACTTTTGTTCGATCAGTGCTACATTTCTCTAACACAGAATTCAACAAACAGCATAAACTTTGTTCCGAATTGAACACAATCTGTTCTTTTAAAGTTTCTAGTGAAAAGAGAACGTTAACCACTACATTTGCATAGCAGTTGACACCAGAACTGTTTTCAAATTGAAAACCGACAACATCTTCAACAGAATCCGTTTTCTTTCTGCTAACAATTTTCGGTTCATCGACTTTTTGGCTTTTTGCTTCAACCTCCCTACTATTACTGATATTTCTTCGTTTACGGCCTACCACACGTTTCTCAAAGAAAGGATATTGAGGCAAATGTGGCGCATACTCTCTTCTTAACCTATTGTATTCCTTAACACAATCTAGATCCGCACAAATGTTTGTGACATCACAATCAATCAAGTACAATCCCGATAAAGTTCTAACTCGTGACAATGCCACATATGCCATACCCTCCTTGAACACAGAACTGCCAATATTCACCAATGCACTATCTACACTTAAACCTTGCGATTTATGGATTGTCACCGCATATGCCAAGCAAACAGGAAACTGTTTACGGCAAACATATAAGTCTTTAACAAGCAAAAACCTAGCAGAACAACGACCAATTAGCTGTACTTCCTCAATGCCATCAAATTTAATTTTTAGAAATTCAATACCATCTCTACTTCTGTATTTCTCAAAATCAACTACATTACCCATTGATCCATTTACCAGACCTCTTTCAACATGTAAATTCCTTCTCAAAATGATTCGGCAATTTAAACACACATTCAAAGTCTTTTCAAAACCCGCTGTTTTAGATATAGTCTTCTCTAATGAATCCAATTTTGATTTCAAATTCTCAGACAAAATAATTGTTGATCCCATATGCTCTATTCTGTCAATAGCTTCAAGTTTCACAATCTCTTGCTTTTCTAAATTCAACATTTTGTTGTTGAAGATGGCACTTTCTGCAAGAGTTGGCATCAAACATATTCCGGATTTCTTCTCAGTAATTTTCTGAAAAATATTCTCAGGCACAACGTCTTGTTCTGGATATAAATTTGACAGTAATCGTGCATTTAAAGCTTCTTTCCCATGCTCGGTCACTTTTCCAATTCTAATATCTTGTAGAATATTCTTGTAATCTTCATCCTTTGCCTGACGCATATTTTCATGCAGTTCAGCATAATTGAAGTTTAACCATATATTGACGTTGCCAATGCTCCCTAGGCACTTCCTGGTATCTTCATGCGTGAGTATTTTGAACACAGGTTGCCCTTTTACTGGTGTCAGCTGCAGAAGATCTCCGAAAACAATGATGTGTTTGCCACCAAAAAACACATCATACTCAGTTTTAAGAACTTCTTGCATTCTCAAATGCACAAAGGCAAGCATGACATTGGAAACCATGCTTACTTCGTCAATGATAAGAAGTTTCATTTTCCTCAAGACTCTTGAAACTTCACAACAAGCATCCCCAGATAACTTGTGGTATTGTAATTTGTTGTCATGCTCCACTGGCAGCATCAGTAGACGATGCAAAGTAATACCTTTAATGTTATGTGCTGCCAGTCCAGTAGGAGCGGTAACAACACAAGAAAGTGATGACTCAGTCCTTTCCTGCAAATAACAAGAAATTGCTTTAATAAGGAAACTTTTTCCAGTTCCCGCTTCTCCACTCACGTACAGTCGGACAGGCTTCAACGACGTACATGAGCACTCTTTCTTCTCATGACTTAATCCATGATCAATTTGCTTGGTAACTTCGTCATATATTTTCCTCTGCTCAACGTTGAGTTGTTTTTCCAAGTCTTCTAAGTTAACCGCATCCTCCTGAGCATGTGCCATGGCTCTTTCCACTTCATTCATAGCAGTGGCAGCTTCATTTTCGATAATAGGTCCTCCTAGTGGATCCTGACTCAATGAAACAGAACTCTGACTGTCCTGAGAACTGTCTCTGGCAATCTCGGCTGCAATTGTTGCTTCCTGCTCAATTTCCAAAGTCAACATTTCTTGATATTTGGGAAAAGCAGGACATTCTATGGTCTCCTTAGCGGCAGTGAAAGAGTCTTCCTAACAGAGGAAATCTCCAAGCAGTTCCTCTTCTGCACGCCAAGGCTTGAAAAGTTGCAAAAGTGCTAAATAGAAAAACTCCTTTTTTTCTGGAGATTCGCAACTCAATTTTCGATGGTTTACTAATTGGCATTTTCTTTGCTTGACCAGACATCCCTCACTTCCAATTACAGCATACACTCCTTTCTCAATATCTTCTTTGATGTTCCTCTTGAATATGTAATTTTGTAGAACCTCATATAGACAAACATTCTCAAGGTGACTGCTTCGATTTGGATAATATGTATCCAACATGTTGGTCTTCAAAATGTCGGTACTGTTTGGCTCCTTTTACGCCAAATACTCAATTTCCCGGACAGGTTTTAGAACTCGATTTCGCGTTGCAGCAAGACCAAGACTCGCCCAAACGATACTCCTGGATTTGGCATAGAGACTTGCTGAAGACAACCGGTCAGAACATTCGTAAGCTCCGATTTCTCGATGCGACAACATCTTCAGACTGAAACTGTACAACTTCTTGCTGAGGCTCTTTTCATGGGAAATGTCCTCCCACATATCCTTCAATTCTGTCTTTTCTTTTTTGGTGATGTAAGATGTCACATACCGAGCCACAGCCATACAGTTGTCAGCCACAAACTGTATATCCATGTTAGCATTCCACATGGACAAAATCACTGGGTTGTAGTCGTTGATGTACTTGGACTCTTCGTTCCTTTTCAAATTGTATGTATTTTTGGGTGATTTTCTCGTCACATTATGTTGCAGCGAAGACATCAAACTGTTCACTCTTCCTTTAGAAATCACCGGTCGTGGAAAGTTGTCCTTGTTTCTGAATTTACGACGACAGTACTTTCCACAACGATGGCTTTGGAAACGTAGAACTTGTTCTCTTAGGCTTTTCTTCTCCGTTGCATTTGGAACAGCACACGTAGAATACTGTTCTATGAAATTCATCACTAAGTCATCCGGATCTGTTCCAAATTTAGGTGCATCCTTGATCCACAGCAACATATGTATATGAGGAGCACCTCTTGCTTGGTAATCCTTTCTCCAGAAGAAATCCAACACCTCTCCAAGAGGTGGATTCTTCTTATTTGTGATGAAAGACATCATAGCTTCAAATCTATGATTGAAGTACCTGCATACATTCACTGGATCCAAGGAACACAGTTCTCCAGGTGTCTTGAATTCAATGTTTTCAATATTTCCATTTGCCTCTCGTGGAAATTCAAGTAAGTCTTCGCAGCCATACTCGGCACAGCTCAGAGTGAGGAACCATGTTGGAGTTCCTAAGTTCCTCAGCATACATTTTAAATCACCATGACGACGGTACCAGTACTCATTAGTACCACGCTGACACGCCATGAGATTAATTAGGTGAGAATCCAAAATACTGTATTGGACATTGACTTTATGCATAAAGTCACTTGCCGAGATGTTTCGCATCTGTATACCACTTTTTAAGATGTGGTTCACTGCATATGACAGCCCAGACAGATCGCTTTCAAACAGGAGATGAAACAAATAGGGAATGCATTGACGAAACCTAGGATCTTCTGCATACAATTGTAAAGTCCGGTATTCAGACGCAGGAATTTGATGAGGTCGCTCATCATATCTTCCTCCTTGACCTGTTGGAAATAGCTGTGGGAAACACCGAGCTTCCAAACTTTCCTCCCAAACACTAATGGGACTCCCTTTGGCTTGTTTCATTTGAAACAACTCAATTGCATTCCCCATGACTTCCTTGGAATGCAAAGGATGAACACTATAATGTTCATATATTTCTTCACTTTTAGAGGCCTCTACTTTCTCAATTTGGCCAGCACACAAATCGCTATCCTCTTCATCACTTACTTCCTCTTCTGCAACATACACATTCTTATAGTACTTATTATTTTTCTTCAAATACAATGTTGCCTTTTTGACTTTCGTAACATCCACTAAATCTTGCCATATTTTCTTATTCTTTGTCGGAACCCCATTAACCAAGATAACCAGAGGTTCCTCTTCCACTTTTTCTACTCCAATTGTGTTAATGTTTTTGTTCAAATCTAGAGGCAAATAAACAACTCTTCCCTTTAATCCTCTCTGTAAATCTGATGGAGGCAACTTCCCTGTCTTTGCCTCGATTCTTACAATAGCCTGAAAGGGATGGATACTTTGAATCAAAATAGATTCATAAGTATTTAAATCCTTCAATTCAGAAGGAACCTCAACCAATTCCAGATTATTATGAACCGCCCTAGCAGGCATCTGGTTTTGGTTTAATTTGTTACAACAATAAGTACACACACGTTGATCCGATCCCAAATCAAAATAATTTTCTACTATCAAGTATGTGGCAAAATCCTTCCATTCACTATTATTTTCCCTTTCACTTTTTGCATATAAATGCACTAACTTAGTCTGATTCTTATAATAAGTGCGTCGACAACACACACAAGTGAAATTAGGCCTCTCACTTGATTTCATCTGAAACGTGGCAATTTCCTTCTGAAATTTATCTGTACTAGAAACCTGTACATTATCTTCAACATTACCCTCTACTTCTGGGTCAATTTGAACATTCTTCACAAATATTCTTGACATCTATTTCAGAACCATGCAAAAGAGCAGCACATAATTGTTTAAGCATAATTGCTGGACTCTTAGCATGATACAACATTCTCACTAATTTTCTCACTTTATTATGATGCACTGCTAGCATCCTGAAATGATGAAAAACACTCTGGCATACTCTCCTGGAAAGACAAGCCAGTGAATGACCACGCAAACATGTCATTTGTCTCACTCTGCAAGGATCTAATTCTTGCAACAACTTCATTTTCTGCTTCAAACTTTTCTTATTAAATGTCCGTACAAAATCACAAAGCAAATTGATGGAATCCTGTCGCACACTGCAAATAGAACTACACTTCCAAATGTACACAGGACCCTTAGGACATCTTCCTAAAACCTCATTACCTAACACCTCATCTGTCTCTGTTGTCACAAGTTTTTCTTTTTCAACTGGACAACCATCCTTCACTTCATAAGCTCGACCACTGGTGTTAACTGCAACCACCAAATCATTATCCTGAAAATAACTCTCCTCATTAAAAAATGCCTTACAACTTGAACTATGCATCCATTCTCCGGAAAAAACTTCACAAAAGTTACTACGATTTACTACTCTCTTCCATCTACTATTTGATTTGAAATCAGAAATTACCTTGTTTAGTTTCCTAATTCTATTGATTACCAAAATAAATAACTTTCGCTTAATTTCGAAAGCATGATCAATAATTTTCTCTACATTTTTCTTCTTCTTATAAAATGCCACATTCTGTTGGCCTTTCTTAATATTTTTTAATAAATTAACTATTATCCTGTTGCGTAACATTCGTTTTCGAATGTCCCTAAACTGTTGTTTCCTTCTACTATCATGCACAGAGTTATCTCTTGCTCTAGCAGTAACATTTTTGATTGGTCTTTCCTTTCCATTTAAATTGCTTTTCTTTTTCTGGACTGAAACATTTTTTGTTGAAATACTTTTTTTTACTACAAATATTTCTTATGAATGATTTCGTGCTCTTACCCGGAGCTTTCTTGGTGATTTCACAAGTTTTTTGGGGAGAGGACTGCTGCAATAATAGATGATCTTGCTGTCTTTGACGTTTTCTAGCCTTTCTAATTCGATACTTAGTTGGCATTTTTCAAATTTTGAAATGATCTGCAGTTGAATCTGTGGAAAAATATAATAAAAAATGTTATTAACCACTATAACCAAACAGTAAATGAATAACAGTCATCAAAAACTTAACACCCTACTTATTATTTAACATAGCAAATCTTTTGCACCACCACTGCGTCACAAAAGTGACACACAGTGGTACAAAACAGGCATACACCTATCATAAATCTCTCCCTAACATTTTAAATGATTGATTCAGGATGACGATAAGGTGTGGCCTATCTAGAGGTTTGTTTAGGCCCAGATCTTTGGACTGGGGTGAATGTGTGTCATTGATCCACATTCGGTCCATCACCTGTTTTGTTTGTTTGAGGTGAGGCCAACACACGGTTGCAGATGAGATTTTCGCTTGTTGAAGAAAACAAAGGAGATAATACATGTGAAGGCCTACCAATGAAGTAAGTCATGTCCACTTCACTCTTGAACAAAGGGCAGACCTCTTTTGAATCTGTGGTCACAACTAAACTTCATCTGCACAATGTCATTCATAAACTTAGGAAACGAAACACTAGTGAGGTAATTGAAAAATGTGGAGTTTCTTTTCCTCATTTCAGAATTACATCACCTGTGTTTCCTCATTGACTTAAAATGTCCTTAATACACATGAAAGCGTTTTTTTGATTGCCCTTGCACCATTTTTGGGTCATTTTTAACATGGCTATGTTACTCCCATAATCAAAATCTAAATTTGCCAAGCACAGGTGGGAGCGTATTTACAAGAAACTTGCCCCATGAAGAACACTTTCCATTTAAAAAGGGAAAAATAACATCATAGACACTCAAATGCCTTATAAATATGGCCCAAACAACCTATGAAGCTCTAGCAGTACATATCCAGAAATGTAATTGATTTCAAAAATCGTTTTTAAACACAACATATAAATCAATTGTATACCTACATTCAGTTGGAAATTACTGTAAATGTCCTTGAGACACATGAAAGCGTTTTTTTGAATGCCCTTGCACCATTTTTGGGACATTTTTAACATGGCTATGTAACTCCCATAATCAAAATCTAAATTTGCCAAGCACAGGTGGGAGCGTATTTACAAGAAACTTGCCCCATGAAGAACGCTTTCCATTTAAAAAGGGAAAAATAACATCATAGACACTCAAATGCCTTATAAATATGACCCAAACAACCTATGAAGCTCTAGCAGTACATATCCAGAAATGTAATTGATTTCAAAAAATCGTTTTTAAACACAGCATATAAATCAATTGTATACCTACATTCAAGAGGAAATGACTGAAAATGTCCTTGAGACACATGAAAGCGTTTTTTTGAATGCCCTTGCACCATTTTTGGGACATTTTTAACATGGGTATGTAACTCCCATAATCAAAATCTAAATTTGCCAAGCACAGGTGGGAGCGTATTTACAAGAAACTTGCCCCATGAAGAACACTTTCCATTTAAAAAGGGAAAAATAACATCATAGACACTCAAATGCCTTATAAATATGACCCAAACAACCTATGAAGCTCTAGCAGTACATATCCAGAAATGTAATTGATTTCAAAAAATTGTTTTTAAACACAGCATATAAATCAATTGTATACCTACATTCAAGAGGAAATGACTGAAAATGTCCTTGAGACACATGAAAGCTTTTTTTGAATGCCCTTGCACCATTTTTGGGACATTTTTAACATGGCTATGTAACTCCCATAATCAAAATCTAAATTTGCCAAGCACAGGTGGGAGCTAATTTACAAGAAACTTGCCCCATGAAGAACGCTTTCCATTTAAAAAGGGAAAAATAACATCATAGACACTCAAATGCCTTATAAATATGACCCAAACAACCTATGAAGCTCTAACAGTACATATCCAGAAATGTAATTGTTTTCAAAAATCGTTTTTAAACACAACATATCTGTTTCAGCTTACATGAGAGTCCATGGAATGGGCTCCATGTACAACAACAACTTGTGTTACTACATGCCAGAATGCTACACCGAATATGCAATTACAATTTCTCAAAGAAACAAAATCTATTTGTATATCACTTGACACAAAGCCACATTTTAAAAACACAGCTTTCTTCATCATTTTCTCCTTAAATCATACTATTCTCTATCTAAATTAAATAAATCTTTTCTCACCTTAGCAAATACTTTTTGAGTTTCAAAACAGTCTCAGAAATACTCCAAATTGTCTTCAGCAGAACAAAGAGGCTGCAGCTATAGAAAGCACAGAAATGCTGATATTCATTACACATATCTCTCATATTAGCCAATCATAACTCTTCCCTCATTTTTTCAAATCAAAACCCTTCCCCCCTCTGCCCTCTTTGCCTTTTTTGCTTAGCAACCACCTCCTGAAAGACCTCTCATGTTTGCAACTTCACACAACAATGTTTCAATTAAACTCTGAACTCTCAGTGCACCTGCGTATCCAGTGCAATCTTTCATTAAATGTTTTTTCCTTGACCATTCAAATTACATCTTTCAAAGAACACATCCATGCACCCTAACTTTCTGTTTTCAGAAATGGAAATGCACCAATCACTGCTAATGAATCATTAGCACTGGAAATCCACAGTTTTTTTTCTTTACAAACTCCTACTGTTTCAACTGCCCTTTCATTACCACACTTCATCTGACTGCAGCCCAACCTTCTCTCACCATGTTTTATGTCTGGATTGTTGGACATAGTTACATCTACTGGGCTCAAAGGTATGCTGAGAACAGAAATTTACCTAACCTCAATTTACAAGATGTGGAAATTAAGTGGTTGGGCCAAAGAGGATTAAAATGTCACCAATTGATACCATTGGTGAAAACCTTTATGCATTTGCCAAAACCTGACCTGTTAATTGTGCACTGTGGAGGTAATGATTTGGGCACTTTGACTGGGGTAGGTCTGGAAATGCTTTTAAAGGACACCTTTGAGCAATTAATGGCACTTTTTCCTCAAACTGCCTTGGTATATTCAAATATATGCCAAAGACAGAAATGGAGGTGGTCCAACCAATTTTGTCCACAAATTGAGAAGTCGAGGAAGCATGTAAACAAATCTGTTTCAGCTTACATGAGAGACCATGGAATGGGCTCCTTGTACAACAATAACTTGCGTTACTACATGCAAGATATCTACAGAGGAGATGGAGTTCACTTCTCAGATGAGGGCAACAGAATTTTCAATTTGAATTTAAGACTGTGCATTGGTACCTACTTATAAGTACCAAAATGTACCATAAACCCAAAAGCTCTTCTCAGAGCTACCCTACATCTGATCACTCACAATTATTATTTTTCTCTAACTTTTTTCTCTAATTTTCAACAAACTACGCTCCCCGGAGCGCTACCCGGTACGCGAACTGGAAGCTAACCGCGCAAAATTTAAAAAAAAAAAATTTTTCCCGCACATATGGTCCTCCTCAGCCACCCTCAGAAAACCTAGGGGGTCAAGATACATCTACCGTGCCCCCTTCTACCCATTCTGAACATTATTTGCCCTCCATCTTGTATCTTAATTCGATCGAAACACAAAATGGTGGACTCCCGTTACGCTGCTGGTTCGCGGACCGGGACGCATACCGGGAAGCGGTCCAATAAAAAAGGTGGGAAAGTCATTTACAGAAAAACGACTGGAGACACTCTCACCAAATATACATTAGCTCATACTACATAACAATCCCTTTCATTTTCACAAATTTGATTGAAATTCCATTTAGCCATTAAGCCTGTAGACCTCTCTAAATACCGTGAGGTAAATTACTTCACAAAACACATCTGAAGTGTTGGAATTGACAACCAATGAAAATGTTACTTTCATTTTCTACTTTTATTACCTGACATTTGATTGGTTATATACCTGAATATATATGAAGGAAGAGAAGAAAACACAGCCATTTTGACTGCTACTTCTTGTTGTACATTACATTTGAATAGTTACTAAACACTTCAACTTGTTTGTGAAGGTAAGTTGTTATTTTTAAAACTGAAGTATATTGTGCACTATAACTTAATATGGTAGACTTTTTCTGATAGTTATATACTATCCCTCTGTAGTAGTTATAGATTTAGATAGACTTCTCTGTTATAGTTATGGATGGAGTTAGGCTTCTCTTGGTTAAATCACATACACTTTTTTATAGTCCTACTTCCACTCTGATACTATACACTACCAAAAGAAGAATTCACAGATAAAAACTGCCTATCTAAAATTAATCCCAACAGTGCCCTATCTCTACTAATATATATTTTTTTAATCCAAATTTCAGGCAAAATGGAAGGCGAGCAGCAGTTTCAATTTAAAATTGTACTGCAAGAGAGCAGCCAAGGAAACATTGATGAAAATCAAAATGAATTTATGGATGAAAGTAGATACCAGGAACTACTACAATGTGTGGAAGCAGTGGATAACCTGCTTAAAAATGAGGACATTTTACACCCTCATAGACTACAAAATATATTCAATGACAATTTTGAAATTTCTGACAATGAAATGTTAGAAAGTTTAATGAATTATGAAACACAATCAAAATAAAAAAAAATGCTTAAAAAATAAAGAAAACAAAAAAAAATCAACAAAAACAACAAACAATTAACATACAGTATTTGAAAAGTCTATCATTATTTTATCCTTATAGTACACTGCCCAGAACGCTTTCCGGTTCGCGGACTAGGCGCTCACCATTTTTTTTTTTGCCCTGCTGGGCCCTTTTAAAACCTCCACATAAAACCTAGGGGGTCAACGAGGATCTACTATGCCCCCTTATGGTAATTTCCCCCTTTGTTTTGGCCTCCTCTTGTCTCTCGATCCTACCGAGAGACAAGATGGCGGCCGCTCCGGACTGTTTAGAATGTTGACAGACACCAGAGAGCCAATCAGCTTCGCATCGCAAAGTTCCGTTACGCGAAAAGTACGCGAACCGGAGCGCTACCCGGAGCGCTGTTACAGATATATATATTTTTTTGAACGTTAATTTCTCAAAATCCACTGGAGCACATATATTGAGACCTAGCAAAGGCACATCGGGCTAACAGTCCCTACAATTTTGACAAGTTTCGTGCAAATCCATTCAGCCGTTCGGGCTAAAAGTGAGGCCAACCGCCCTATGGAAATTAACATGGGAAAAACGTGTTTTGGGACCCCCCTTTTTTCTCGGCCCCCCCTTGCCGAACCCCCCCCCCAAATTTTCAGGGGCTGCTCAGAAACAAAATTTGCCATTTTCCTGAAAATTTCAGCCAATTCCATCCACAAACGCCAAAGTTATTAGACATAGAATTTTCAGAAATCCCATAGGGAAAAAATCCTAACTATATATACCTACTGGCGACCGCCAGTAGGTAATATATATATATATATATATATATATATATATATATATATATATATATATATATATATATATATATATATATATATATTACCTACTGGCGGTCGCCAGTAGGTATATATAGTTAGGATTTTTTCTCTATGGGATTTTTGAAAATTCTATGTCTAATAACTTTGGCGTTTGTGGACGGAATTGGCTGAAATGTTCAGGAAAATGGAACATTTTGTTTCTGAGCAGCCCCTGACAATTTGGGGGGGTTTCATCAAGGGGGGGCCGAGAAAAAAGGGGGGTCCCAAAACGCGTTTTTCCCATGTTAATTTCCATAGGGCGGTTGGCCTCACTTTTAGCTCGAACGGCTGAATGGATTTGCACGAAACTTGGCAAAATTGTAGGGACTGTTAGCCCGATGTGCCTTTGCTAGGTCTCAATATATGTGCTCCAGTGGATTTTGAGTAATTTAGGTTCAAAAAAAGATATATATCTGGGCGGAGCCTAACCACACATCTGATCTGATTGGCTGTCAGCACTTCATCCAAGAAGTGTTGGCAGCCATCTTGGGACCAATATACATGATAGCACCTCATTAAAAAGCATTGTAGTTAATAGAGGGTTTTAGGACTTTAGTTACATTATAAATCATTTGTTGATGGTACCATACTCGTTTTAGGAATTGTGGTGGGTTCTAAGGTGATTTTACCATGTGAAAAAACCTTCTGCTGTGATATCATGAATATTGTTTGAAAGAAAACTAATATCTCATGATTTTCCCACAGTGGTTTGGAAGGGGATCTATAAGCTAAACTGAAAGCATATTTTCTGTAAATTCACATTATCTTTCTCAGTCATGTGAAAATGAAGTCTGACATTCTCAGTAAAACATAAACATCCAACAAGGACAGAGACTGTCAGTTGATTCCTTTGTGTTCTACTGCAGCCTCCTAGAGTGTTCTAAAGAACAACTAGAGCGCTAACAGTCCTACTTATTACAAAGGTATGGCACACCTGAAGCCATCTTGATTGGAATAAAGTGGTAACTCTTAAAACATTTAATTTAAAAAGAAACAACATGAGGGGGTATATTTTGCCATAGAAAGTATGATTAGTGCTGCAGAATGAAAAATTAGGGCACATTTTGAGTGACTTCTGAAATCCTTTTCTATTTCATTAAAACATTCTGACATGCAGTCTCCCAAAATGGCCACCAGAGACAAAAGAGCCCAAATGTAGCCCAAATATCACCCAGATGTAGCCCAAGTATAGCCCAATGACAGAATGTCCCAGAGTGTTCTAAAGAACAACTAGAGCGCTAACAGTCCTACTTATTACAAAGGTATGGCACACCTGAAGCCATCTTGATTGGAATAAAGTAGTAACTCTTAAAACATTTAATTTAAAAAGAAACAACATGAGGGGGTATATTTTGCCATAGAAAGTATGATTAGTGCTGCAGAATGAAAAATTAGGGCACATTTTGAGTGACTTCTCAAATCCTTTTCTATTTCATTAAAACATTCTGACATGCAGTCTCCCAAAATGGCCACCAGAGACAAAAGAGCCCAAATGTAGCCCAAATATCACCCAGATGTAGCCCAAGTATAGCCCAATGACAGAATGTCCCAGAGTGTTCTAAAGAACAACTAGAGCGCTAACAGTCCTACTTGTTACAAAGGTATGGCACACCTGAAGCCATCTTGATTGGAATAAAGTGGTAACTCTTAAAACATTTAATTTAAAAAGAAACAACATGAGGGGGTATATTTTGCCATAGAAAGTATGATTAGTGCTGCAGAATGAAAAATTAGGGCACATTTTGAGTGACTTCTCATATCCTTTTCTATTTCATTAAAACATTCTGACATGCAGTCTCCCGAAAATGGCCACCAGAGACAAAAGAGCCCAAATGTAGCCCAAATATCACCCAGATGTAGCCCAAGTATAGCCCAATGACAGAATGTCCCAGAGTGTTCTAAAGAACAACTAGAGCGCTAACAGTCCTACTTATTACAAAGGTATAGCACACCTGGAGCCATCGTGATGGGAATAAAGTGGTAACTCTTAAAACATTTAATTTAAAAAGGAACAAAATGAGGGGGTATATTATGCAATAGAAGGTATTATTAGTGCTGCAGAAAGAAAAATTAGGGCACGTTTTGAGTGACTTTTCAAATCCTCTTCTATTTCATTAAAAAATTCTGACATGCAGTCTCCCAAAATGGCCCCCAGAGACAAAAGAGCCCAAATGTAGCCCAAATATCACCCAGATGTAGCCCAAGTATAGCCCAATGACAGAATGTCCCAGAGTGTTCTAAAGAACAACTAGAGCGCTAACAGTCCTACTTATTACAAAGGTATGGCACACCTGAAGCCATCTTGATTGGAATAAAGTGGTAACTCTTAAAACATTTAATTTAAAAAGGAACAAAATGAGGGGGTATATTTTGCCATATGAATTATGATTAGTGCTGCAGAAAGAAAAATTAGGGCACATTTTGAGTGACTTCTCAAACCCTCTTCAATTTCATTAAAAAATTCTGACATACAGTCTCCCAAGATGGCCACCAGAGACAAAAGAGCCTAAATGTAGCACAATTATCACCCAGATGTACCCCAAGTATAGCCCAATGACAGAATGTCCCAGAGTGTTCTAAAGAACAACTAGAGCGCTAACAGTCTTACTTATGACAAAAGTATGGCACACCAGAAGCCATCTTGATTGGAATGAAGTGGTAAGTCTGAAAACACTCAATTTAAAAAGGAACAACATGAGGGGGTTAATTTTGCCATAGAAAGTATGATTAGTGCTTCAGAAAGAAAAATTAGGGATCATTTTGAGTGACTTCTCAAATCCTCTTCTATTTCATTAAAAAAATTCTGACATGCAGACTGAAACATGCACTTTGAATACCAGCAGCAGACGTCCCTGGTGAGCAGTAGCTTTACTACAGTGATCTAATGTGCAACTAGAGTGCTAACATTCAGAATTTATGGCAAATGTGTGACACATCTGAATGCCTTCTTGATGGAACCAAAGTAAACAAGCATTGAAAATGCAATAGATCTCGCCCTCGTTTAAGTTAAAGCCATTCTGTTTGTAATGAGGTGGCTTTTTAGCTTTGCTTTTATTAGTGTTTTTTCAACTTTCATGTAAATAACATGCATCTGTATGCATATAAGTATATGTATGCATGCATTTATGTTTGTATTTATATAGATATACAGATGATATATGTTTATATATGTATGTATATATATATATATATTCACTGAAAAAACCATAGGCTATAGACCATATATAGTTAGGAATTAGCATTTACAAAACCTTGAAAATTCACTGAAAAAACCATAGGTTATAGACCATATATAGTTAGGAATTAGCATTTACAAAACCTTGAAAATTCACTGAAAAAACCATAGGTTATAGACCATATATAGTTAGGAATTCGCATTTACAAAACCTTATTTTACTCACACAAAACCATTGAAATTCCATATATAGTTAGTTGCACTAACTATATATCGCGCACCCGCAATCCACTGCTGATGATGTCACATATTACATCATTCATGACATGGTCAGTGACATCACTGATGACATCACTGATGACATCTCAAATGACATCACTGATGACATCTCAAATGACATCACTGATGACATCACTGATGACATCTCATTTGACATTACTGATCACATCACTGATGATATCATTCATGTGATAATACGATGAACCTCTTCAGACTCTAATATAACCTTAGATACAATCAGTGTAAACAGACACTCACAGACTGTCACTCATCCATGGAGTTACTCACACACCTAGTCAGTCATGCAAAGAATCAATCACACCTCCATTTCCTCAACTATACAGTTATACAAACTTTACTTATTCAAACATATACTAACACATATTTACTCTCTTATACAATCCCTGATACAAGTTCACAATGATCCATACAGCCACTCACACATTCACTGGCTCTTATGCACAGTTATTTATATATGTCAACTCTCACATGTACTGTGTTTTACATATGTACTTACTTTGACATGTAGCACTGAGATATCCATTCACTCACCAATACACTCATGCACACAGTCAACCGCCCATACAGCTGTTTCCACATGCACTTTTGAAACCATACATCTAGTGAATCAACTGCTCACACATCTATGCACAGAGTCATACACCTCCCAGCCACCCCCACACACACTCAGTCTCCCATACAAATACTTGGGCAACCAATCAATAACCCATATAGTTACTCATATAGCTACTTATCAACACATGCAACAGTTTACAGAACAACAGACATAATGATGCACAAATTAAGACAGTTTAGTCACTAACCCATGCACTCAGTGAGACACATTTAATCACTCACTCATACAGTCAGTCATGCACCTACTAAATCCTTTATCCAGACACTTATACATCCACTCATTCTTCAATATGTAAGACATATTTTAACTTTACAGAAACATACAGTCACTGGATGTTGTCATCAGTGATGTCATCAGTGATGTCATTTGAGATGTCATCAGTGATGTCACTGACCGTGTCATGAATGATGTAATATGTGACATCATCAGCAGTGGATTGCGGGTGCGCGATATATAGTTAGTGCAACTAACTATATATGGAATTTCAATGGTTTTGTGTGAGTAAAATAAGGTTTTGTAAATGCGAATTCCTAACTATATATGGTCTATAACCTATGTTTTTTTCAGTGAATTTTCAAGGTTTTGTAAATGCTAATTCCTAACTATATATGGTCTATAACCTATGGTTTTTTCAGTGAATATATATATATATATATATTCACAGAAAAAAACATAGGTTATAGTCCATATATAGTTAGGAATTTGCATTTACAAAACCTTGAAAATTCACTGAAAAAACCATTGGTTATAGAACATATATAGTTACGAATTTGCATTTTCAAAACCTTATTTTACTCGCATAAAACCATTGAAATTCCATATATAGTTAGATGCGCTAACTATATATCGCGCACCCGCAATCCACTGCTGATGATGTCACATATTACATCATTCATGACATGGTCAGTGACATCACTGATGACATCACTGATGACATCTCAAATGACATCACTGATGACAACATCCAGTGACTGTATGTTTCTGTAAAGTTAAAATATGTTTTACATATTGAAGAATGAGTGGATGTATAAGTGTCTGGATGAAGGATTTAGTAGGTGCATGACTGACTGTATGAGAGAGTGATTAAATGTGTCTCACTGAGTGCATGGGTTAGTGACTAAACTGTCTTAATTTGTGCATCATTATATGTGTTGTTCTACAAACTGCTGCATATGTTGATAAGTAGCTATATGAGTAACTATATGGGTTATTGATTGGTTGCCCAAGTATTTGTATGGGAGACTGAGTGTGTGTGTGGGTGGCTGGGAGGTGTATGACTCTGTGCATAGGTGTGTGAGCAGTTGATTCACTAGATGTATGGGTTCAAAAGTGCATGTGGAAACAGCTGTATGGGCGGTTGACTGTGTGCATGAGTGTATTGGTGAGTGAATGGATATCTCAGTGCTACATGTCAAAGTAAATACAGATGTAAAACACAGTACATGTGAGAGTTGACATATATAAATAACTGTGCATAAGAGCCAGTGAATGTGTGAGTGGCTGTATGGATCATTGTGAACTTGTATCAGGGATTGTATAAGAGAGTAAATATGTGTTAGTATATGTTTGAATAAGTAAAGTTTGTATAACTGTATAGTTGAGGAAATGGAGATGTGATCGATTCTTTGCATGACTGACTAGATGTGTGAGTAACTCCATGGATAAGTGACAGTCTGTGAGTGTCTGTTTACACTAATTGTATCCAAGGTTATATTAGAGTCTGAAGATGTTCATTGTATTATCACATAAATGATATCATCACTGATGTGATCAGTAATGTCAAATAAGATGTCATCAGTGATGTCATCATTGATATCATTTGAGATGTCATCAGTGATGTCATTTGAGATGTCATCAGTGATGTCATCAGTGATGTCACTGACCATGTCATGAACGATGTAATATGTGACATCATCAGCAGTGGATTGCGGGTGCGCGATATATAGTTAGCGCATCTAACTATATATGGAATTTCAATGGTTTTATGCGAGTAAAATAAGGTTTTGAAAATGCAAATTCCTAACTATATATGTTCTATAACCAATGGTTTTTTCAGTGAATTTTCAAGGTTTTGTAAATGCAAATTCCTAACTATATATGGACAATAACCTATGGTTTTTCCTGTGAATTTCAATGGTTTTTTAATAGCAAATATCAAAAGCTGTCAAATGTCAAGTACGTGATAGGTAAAAACGTTTTCGTGTTTATGCACGCTAATGTGCTTTGAACGCTGCCCCCCCCCTCCCCTCTTTTCTCTTAGTAGTACTCTCTCTTTGCAGATAGTGAACGGTAGTTAACGCAGACCTTTACCCCCGTTGAAATCCGTCGTACCTGCTTGTCTCTCCATTTGATTGATTGTTATCCAAGCATTTACTGTTTTAGAATTGGTTCTCTTTGGATCATTCTCTATTTACAAACAAGCACAAAGTCGCAATACTCTGTTTAGTCTTTGCAGATAGTGAAAAATCGTGTAAAAAAATCAAAGTAATCGAGCAAAATCAGTAGACCACTAATTCGATCTCTTTTTGACCTCGGTAAAATACAAACATTAGGAACAACCCTTCATGAGAAATACGAAAATAGTGAGATGAACTGAGCTCCACACCATGAGGGCTGCAAGACAGCTCGACTCCGCCACCCACCCCGCCCAAAATAACGACAAACCCTATGCAAATATTATAAATATAGACAACACACCAGCAAAGAAACAGGGTAAAACATTTTATTAAATAACTATTTACATAACTATTTTATACTTTTTCTTGCCCGATCCGGCTAGCTCAATCGATCGAGCATGAAACTCATGCACTGATAGCAAGCGTTGAGAGTTTGTAGAACGATGGCTTCCGATTTTCTACATACGGTGTAGTGGCGCGAAATGGGAGGGGGCATTTGGATCCTGCCCCTTCCCCAAATAAGATTTTCATACGTGAGTGTTCGTTCATGCTTTTGGTCCCTGAGTTGCTTCGATGTCACTGCCTTACACAAATGGCATAAGTCCTGGATGTTGAGTGCCATACTTCAGAGTTCTAAGCAGCGGTTGTTGCACTGTTTAAACCTTATTTGCACCTGCTGCAGCTTCACTATTCAAAGTAAGTGGGGTCCGTTTGTGGACCTGACTGCATTGGAAAACAATGTGATACGGTGCCTCCCTAAACCGCTTGACGGAGGCCCCCGAGGGACAGTGAGATGGCGCGGACTGAGAGGGGGCGCTTGGCTCCTGCCCCCTCCCCAAGTCGTGTTGCCCTGGTGTGGCCTGAGATCGCCCCCGACATAGGCGGCCGGCTCCCGGGGTCCGGCGGAATTTTTTGCCTTTTGATGACTCTTCCATTCTGGACCTTGTCCCACAATCCGTTTGACCTGAAGACACGCTGTAGTGGGGCGCCCCTTTACCGTTTTAGTTGCCATTCCGCCCGCTTTTGGTACTCTGTGCCTCTTCCGCCATTCAGCTGTTTACCGCCCGCTCTTGCGACTACAGCGTCTCGCTCACCATGTAGTTGAGTTGCTCCCGCTCTTAAGATTTAACCGAACTTTTTGGACTGATGAAAGCGTTTGTATTCCGACCGCTGGTTGGTGGAGACATTTTGACTATATTCTGGACCTGCGATGTCGCGTAATGCGTCATATGACGCGCCGCGTTAGCGCACCCGGAAGTGCTCCGGTGCGCAAGGCGCAGCTTCCCGGAAACGCTCCAGAGCGCGCCGCGCAGCGCGTAACGTAAGCATAACAGGTCATGTGACTTGTTAATAAAACTTTTCATTGGTTCATTTTACTTTTGTTTTCCTAATGATGTAAGACTAGGTCATGTGACCTAAAAATAACACTTTTCATTGGATTAAAACATTTTTTTTCCCAAACGATGAAAGCCCCACCTTGTTTCTGGATGTTTCAGACTGAAGCTGGCGTCACCATGAGAGCACCACCATCTCGTAGCTCCGTCGTGGCCATTCCGCAAGCAATCATGGCAGCCGCTCCCCACCGGAAGCCTGCGGGAGTCGAGGTCCCCCAAGACTTTTGTAGAATCTTCAAGGCTGAGGGGACGCTTTCGAGAATGGGACCCAAGCCCTGGCAGACAAGCGTCCGAGTTCCAAAGTGTCCCAGGGCCATTTTACTGGACCAGGCCCAAATCCGAAGAGCCGGCCGCCATTTTGAGAGTCCTGTGGCAGCCGCCTATCGCTGCACAGCAAAAGTGGGAGCAACTCAACTACATGGTGAGCGAGACGCTGTAGCCGCAAGAGCGGGCGGTAAACAGCTGAATGGCGGAAAAGGCACAGTGTAGCAAAAGCGGGCAGAATGGCAACTGAAACGATAAAGGGGCGCCCCACTACAGCAGACGAGCCTCCGCCATGTGCTTCACAACTGCATACGTATCTCGTGATATCAAGGTTGGGCAACCAGTACACAACAAGCAGTTACGAGTCCCATTTACACCGGAGCCATTTTGGGCGCGGCCGGGCAGGTCCAGGATCTAGTCAAACATAACAAATGAGGCTGACGTCTCTGAAGCAGTTGACGCACAGCAGAACATAGCAAATAAACATGAAGTCTCTAAAGCTGTTAACTCACTGCAGGACAAAACAAGTGAACCTGAAACCTCTGGAATAATTGTCGCTCAAAAGAACAACACACAAAACTCTGTAGAACCTGAAGAAAGAAAAACAGAATGGCACTGTAGTTTCAGACACACTTAACACTAATGACTAAACAAAGATATCGTCTGTTTATGAAGCAGTTATCATATAAACAGAATTGACAAAGAAGTGTGCAGACACCAATGCTATTAAGAAAGACAAGAAAATCCCTAACGCATCAGCATTCTCGGAAGAAGTTGACACAGATAACATCTTAAGGAACAAAGAAAGACAAAATAAGGATGAGGAAGTTATCACTTTAGTTTTTTCATCAGCTAGCGACAGCAAGAAACACATTGTAATGGAGATTAGAGAGGCTACGGATGGATAAATAAATTATCAAAAGAAATGGCTACTCCCCCCTTTAGCAGATTAGCTAAATCTTTGCGTAATTTGGACATTAAAGTTATATTATTGTTGTTGTTATGGTTATAGTTCTGGTTAATTTCAGCAAGAAACACATTGTAATGGAGAATAGAGAGGCTACGGATGGGTGAATAAATTATCAAAAGAAATGGCGACTCCCCCCTTTAGCAGATTAGCTAAATGTTTGCGTAATTTAAGCATAAAAGTTATATTATTGTTGTTGTTGTTGTTATCGTTATAGTTCTGGTTAATTTCCATTCAGAGTGTCCTACAAAGCACCACTCTAGGTAAACACTACTTTATGTAAAACCTGCACTTAGTTGGTCACCATGGGGTTTAAAGAAGGGATGGTTCTTCACCTGGGTGCCGTCCACAACTCAGCACGTTGTGCTGCCTTGGGACTATTCGCACAAAAGACAGCTTCGGACCATTGTTGTTTTTTTTTGTCAAAAAATGTTTAAATATATTTACAGTTTTTGTTACGTTCGTTATATTTAAAAGTTAATAAAGTTTTATAAACCTACTTTTTTGAAGTACTATATATTATAAAAAAATCGGGAGAATGGGGCCTTGAATCGGGTTATTGTCATGTGTGGGCTTTGCAAGTGTACTGCTACAGGATCGGACATTTCAAACTCAAATGCACGTTCTTTTTCTTACCTTTCCGAAGCATGGAGCGCAATAGCAGGCAGAGAAAGGGTGATGCAAGTGTTGAACACTGCCTGGCCTGGCAAGTTGCTGGCAGTGCCCCCCCCCCCCCCGCCCGCTCCTGAAAGAGGGCACACACACACCGCCGCCCCAAGTACTTCACAGATCTTTAAAAGACCATGCGCTTGTTCATGAGGCTTAAATGGTTTATCACCCCTTCTAGAACCCCTGCATCGACCCTCTGACGTTTCCTGGAAGAATTAGCACGTAACACAATACCAAGCCCTGTCAGCTGAAACCCCCGAGGAATCGTGGGGCATATTATCAAGGGGGTTTAATTCCGCTTTTTTGGCTTTAAAAGCCAAGAAAGCGGAGATAAAATTATCTCCCTATTACCAAGCTGTCGCTAACACCAATTAGTGACAGCTAAAAGGAGATAGCGACCATCTTGGGCCCCGCTTTGCATGTCAGTGATATCTATCACTAATGACATGCAAAGTGGGCGTGCCAAGATGTTAGCGACTGGAAACAGTCCCTTACATCGCTATCTCCTATTACCAAATTTTGGAGATATTCGCGCTAAGCGCGAATATCTCCACAAGCTAACACCTGCCCTGAGCAGTTCTTAGCCATGTTATCCAATTGGAGGTGGATAACATGGCTAAGAGCATTTGCTGGATAATGCATGAATATCGCTGACTTTTCAGCGATATTCATGCATTGCGGCCGTTTTTTATCGCATTTGCGAGCAGTTCTTAGCCATGTTATCCAATGGGAGGTAGATAACATAGCTAAGAGCATTTGCTGGATAATGCATGAATCTCGCTGTCTTTTCAGCGATATTCATGCATTGCGGCCGTTTTTTATCGCATTTGCGAGCAGTTCTTAGCCATGTTATCCAATTGGAGGTGGATAACATGGCTAAGAACATTTCCTGGATAATGCATGAATATCGCTGACTTTTCAGCGATATTCATGCATTGCGGCCGTTTTTTATTGCATTTAAGATAAACCTTGCTAATAGCAAGGTTTATCTGCGATAAAAATCGCCGATGTGCGGCGATAATTTTTGTCTCTAAATAAGTTAGAGACAAAAATTATCGCTAGTTGTTGGTAATATGCCCCCGGGTTTTTGCTTGCAGGAATCGGGAGGCGGGAGACTAGCACTGAAATCAGTAGTCTCACGCCTGAATCGGGAGGGTTGGCATGTCTGGATTCTCTACAGCTGGGGCCATAAACTACATCCGCAGGGCTAGGTGATAGCCCGGGACCGGCCTGGCATCTAAAATGGCTGCTGTGCACGACAAAATTGTGGCATTGGAAAAAAGGCAAGATGGCGCAGACAATGTTTATCAATAAGGATTCATTTATAACAAAATATTTTATCGCACTGACAAATTGGCGGTCAACACTTCCTGATTTCCATCGAATCGAACGTTAACAGACGTCACGCAGCAAAAAAAAAAAAAAGCTCACGCACAGCCGCTGGAAGACATGTATCAACATATATGAGCCTCCTCGGCCACCCTCAGAAAACATAAGGGATTAGGATACGTCTCCCGCACCCCCTTATACCTAGTAATTTAATTAAAACGAAGCACAAAATGGTCTCCCGCACCCCCTTATACCTAGTAATTTAATTAAAACGAAGCACAAAATGGCGAATTCCCGTTTCGCTACCAGTTTGCGGCCCAGTTCGCAGCCCGGGAAGCGCTTCTACCGTGAAAAATATATATTTTTTTATTTTCCCCACGGGACCCTTTAATAACCCCAACAACATTCCTAGGGGGTCAAGAGGGGTATACCTTGCCCCCTTTCATTAAATTCCCCCTTCGTTTTTCACCTCTTCTTCTCTCTCGATCCTACCGAGAGATAAGATGGCGGCCGCTCCGGACTGTTTAGAATGTTGACAGACACCGGGGAGCCAATCAGCTTCGCATCGCAAAGTTCCGTTTCGCGAAAAGTAAGCGGACCGGAGCGCAGCCCGGAGCGCTGTTACAGATATATATCTTGTTTTGAACGTTAATTTCTCAAAATCCACTGGAGCACATATATTGAGACCTAGCAAAGGCACATCGGGCTAACAGTCCCTATAATTTTGCCAAGTTTCGTGCAAATCCATTCAGCCGTTCGAGCTAAAAGTGAGGCCAAAGGCCCTATGGAAATTAACATGGGAAAAACGCGTTTTGGACCCCCCTTTTTTCTCAGCCCCCCCTTGACGAAACCCCCCCAAATTTTTGGGGGCTGCTCAGAAACAAAATGTGCCATTTTCCTGAAAATTTCAGCCGATTCCGTCCACAAACGCCAAAGTTATTAGACATAGAATTTTCAAAAGTTCCATAGACAAATAATCCTAACTATATATACCTACTGGCTATTGCCAGTAGGTAATATATATATATATATATATTACCTACTGGCGGTCGCCAGTAGGTATATATAGTTAGGATTTTTTCTCTATTGGATTTTTGAAAATTCTATGTCTAATAACTTTGGCGTTTGTTGACGGAATCGGCTGAAATTTTCAGGAAAATGGCACATTTTGTTTCTGAGCAGCCCCTGAAAATTTGGGGGGTGTTCGGCAAGGGGGGGCCGAGAAAAAAGGGGGTCCCAAAACGCATTTTTCCCATGTTAATTTCCATAGGGCGGTTGGCCTCACTTTTAGCCCGAACGGCTGAATGGATTTGCACGAAACTTGGCAAAATTGTAGGGACTGTTAGCCCGATGTGCCTTTGCTAGGTCTCAATATATGTGCTCCAGTGGATTTTGAGAAATTAACGTTTAAAACAAGATTTATATCTGTAACAGCGGTCCGGGCAGCGATCCGGTTCGCGTACTTTTCGCGTAACGGAACTTTGCGCACGGAAAGCTGATTGGCTCTTCGGTGTCTGTCAACATTCTAAACAGTCCGGTGCGGCCGCCATCTTGTCTCTCGGTAGGATCGAGAGACAGAGGAGGCCAAAACAAAGGGGGAAATTTCCATAAGGGGGCATAGTAGATCCTCCCTGACCCCCTAGGTTTTATGTGGAGGTTGTAAAAGGTTCCAGCAGGGCAAAAAAAAAAATTTTTTTTTTGCGTGGTGAGCGCCTAGTACGCGAACCGGAAAGCGTTCTGGACAGCGTACTATAAGGATAATAGAATGATAGACTTTTTTAATACTGAATGTTAATTGTTTGTTGTTTTTATTTTTGTTTTTTTTTTGTTTTCTTTATTTTTAATTTTTTTTTATTATGATTGTGTTTCATACTTCATTAAACTTTCTAACATTTCAGTGTCAGAAATGTCAAAATTGAATATAGGGTGTAACTTTTTTTCATTTTGAAGCAGGTTATCCACTGCTTCAACACATTGTAGAAGTTCGTGGTCTCTACTTTGATCCATAAATTCATCAATTTTGTCTTGGCTGCTCTCCTTCAGTTCAATTGAAAATGTAACTTGTTGCTCACCTTCCATTTTGCCTGAAATTTTGAATAAAAAAAATATATATTAGTAGAGATAGGGCACTGTTGGGATTAATGTTAGATAGGCAGTTTTTATCTGTGAATTCTTCTTTTGGTAGTGTATAGTGTCAGAGTGGAAATAGGACTATAAAAAAGTGTATGTGATTTAACCAAGAGAAGCCTAACTCCATTCATAACTATAACAGAGAAGTCTTTCTAAATCCATAACTACTTCAGAGGGATAGTGTATATCTATCAGAAAAAGTCTACTATATTAAGTTATAGTGCACAATATATTTCATTTTTAAAAATTATAACTTACCTTCACAAAGAAGTTGAAGTTTTTGGAAGCTATTGAAATGTGATGTACAACAAGAAGTAGTAGTCAAAATGGCTGTGTTTTCTTCTCTTCCTTTATATATATTCAGGTATTTAACCAATCAAATGTCAGGTTATAAAAGTAGAAAATGAAAGTAACATTTTCATTGGTTGTCAGTTCCAACACTTCAGATGTGTTTTGTGAAGTAATTTACCTCACGGTATTTAGAGAGTTCTATAGACTTAATGGCTAAATGGAATTTCAATCAAATTTGTGAAAAAGAGAGGGATTGTTATGTAGTTTAAGCTAATCTATATTTGGTGAGAGTGTCTCCAGTCTTTTTTCTGTGAATTACTTTCCCACCTTTTTTTTGGACCGTTTCCTGGGAAGCGGTCCGATCCGCGAACTAGGAGCGTAACAGGAGTCCACCATTTTGTGTTTCGGTCGAATTAAGATATAAAATGGAGGGTAAAGAATGTTCAGAATGGGTAGAAGGGGACACGGTACAAGTATTTTGACCCCCTAGGTTTTCTGAGGGTGGCTGAGGAGGACCATATGTGCGGAGAAAAAACATTTTTTTAAAAATTTTGCGCGGTTAGCTTTCAGTTTGCGTACCGGGTAGCGCTCTTTGAGCGTAGTTTGTTGAAAATTACAGAAATAAGTTAGAGAAAAATATTAATTGTGAGTGATCAGATGAAGGGTAGCTCTGAGAAGAGCTTTTGGGTTTATGGTACATTTAGGTACTTATAAGTAGGTACCAATGCACAGTCTTAAATTCAGAATGAAAATTCTGTTGCCCTCATCTGAGAAGTGAACTCCATCTCCTCTGTAGATATCTTGCATGTAGTAACGCAAGTTATTGTTGTACAAGGAGCCCATTCCATGGTCTCTCATGTAAGCTGAAACAGATTTGTTTACATGCTTCCTCGCTTTCTCAATTTGTGGACAAAATTGGTTGGACCACCTAATTTTCTGTCTTTGGCATATATTGGAATATACCAAGGCAGTTTGAGGAAAACGTGCCATTAATTGCTCAAAGGTGTCCTTTAAAAGCATTTCCAGACCTACCCCAGTCAAAGTGCCTAAATCATTACCTCCACAGTGCACTATTAACAGGTCAGGTTTTGGCAAATGCATAAAGGTTTTCACCAATGGTATCAATTGGTGACATTTTAATCCTCTTTGGCCCAACCACTTAATTTCCACATCTTGTAAATTGAGGTTGTGTAAATTTCTGTTCTCAGCATACCTTTGAGCCTAGTGGATGTAACTATGTCCAACAATCCAGACCTTAAACATGGTGGGAGAAGGTTGGGCTGCAGTCAGATGAAGTGTGGTAATTAAAGGGCAGTTGAAACAGTAGGAGTTTGTAAAGAAAAAAAACTGTGGATTTCCAATGCTAATGATTCATTAGCAGTGATTGGTGCATTTCCATTTCTGAAAACAGAAAGTTAGGGTGCATGGATGTGTTCTTTGAAAGATGTAATTTGAATGGTTAAGGAAGATACATTTAATGAAAGATTGCACTGGATATGCAGGTGCACTGAGAGTTTAGAGTTCAATTGAAACATTGTTGTGTGAATTTGCAAACATGAGAGGTCTTCCATGAGGTGGTTGCTATGGAAAAAAGTCAGAGAGGGCAGAGGGGGGAAGGGTTTTGATTTGAAAAAAGTGAGGGAAGAGTTATGATTGGCTAATATGAGAGATATGTGAAATGAATATCTGTATTTCTGTGCTTTCAATAGCTGCAGCCTCTGGAGTGCATCCTTTTTCTTCTGCTGAAGACAATTTGGTGTATTTCTGAGACTGTTTTCAAAACTCAAAAAGTATTTGCTAAGGTGAGAAAAGATGTATTTATTTTAGATAGAGAATAGTATGATTTAAGGAGAAAATGATAAGGAAAGCTGTGTTTTTAAAATGTGGCTTTGTCTCTAGTGATATAGAAATAGATTTTGTTACTTTGAGAAATTGTAATTGCATATTCGGTGTAGCATTCTGGCATGCAGTAACACAAGTTATTGTTGTATATGAAGCCCATTCCATGGTCTCTTATGTAAGCTGAAACAGATATGTTGTTTTTAAAAAACATTTTTGAAATCAATTACATTTCTGGATATGTACTGCTAGAGCTTCATAGGTTGTTTTGCGTCATATTTATAAGGCATTTGAGTGTCTTTGATGTTATTTTTTCCTTTTTAAATGGAAAGCATTCCTCATGGGGCAAGTGTCTTGTAAATACGCTCCCACCTGCGCTTGGCAAATTTAGATTTTGATTATGGGAGTTACATAGCCATGTTAAATGGTGCTAGGGCATTCCAGAAAACGCTTTCATGTGTCTCAAGGACATTTTCAGTCATTTCCTCTTGAATGCAGGTATACAATTTATTTATATGCTGTGTTTCAAAACGATTCTTTTCTATGATGTTATTTTTTCCTTTTTAAATGGAAAGCGTTCCTCATGGGGCCCTGAGCAGTTCTTAGCCATGTTATCCAATGGGAGGTGGATAACATGGCTAAGAGCATTTGCTGGATAATGCATGAATATCGCTGACTTTTCAGCGATATTCATGCATTGCAGCCATTTTTTATCGCATTTGCGAGCAGTTCTTAGCCATGTTATCCAATGGGAGGTGGATAACATGGCTAAGAGCATTTGCTGGATATTACATGAATATCGCTGACTTTTCAGCGATATTCATGCATTGCGGCCGTTTTTTATCGCATTTGCGATAAACCTTGCTAATAGCAAGGTTTATCTGCGATAAAAATCGCCGATGTGCGGCGATAATTTTTGTCTCTAAACAAGTTATCGCTAGTTGTTGGTAATATGCCCCCGGGTTTTTGCTTGCAGGAATCGGGAGGCGGGAGAGTACCACTGAAATCAGTAGTCTGACGCCTGAATCGGGAGGGTTGGCATGTCTGGATTCTCTACAGCTGGGGCCATAAACTACATCCGCAGGGCTAGGTGATAGCCTGGGACCAGCCTGGCATGTAAAATGGCTGCCGTGCACGACAAAATTGTGGCATTGTAAAAAAGGCAAGATGGCGCAGACAATGTTTATCAATAAGGATTCATTTATAACAAAATACTTTATCGCACTGACAAATTGATGGTCAACACTTCCTGATTTCCTTCGAATCGAACGTTAACAGACGTCACGCAGCAAAAAAAAAAAAAAGCTCACGCACAGCCACTGGAAGACATGTATCAACATATATGAGCCTCCTCAGCCACCCTCAGAAAATATAAGTGATTAGGATACGTCTCCCGCACCCCCTTATACCTAGTAATTTAATTAAAACGAAGCAGAAAATGGTCTCCCGCACCCCCTTATACCTAGTAATTTAATTAAAACGAAGCACAAAATGGCGAATTCCCGTTTCGCTACCAGTTTGCGGCCCAGTTCGCGGTTCGGGAAGCGCTTCTACCGTGAAAAATATATATTTTTTTTATTTTCCCCACGGGACCCTTTAAAAATCCCAACAACATTCCTAGGGGGTCAAGAGGGGTATACCTTGCCCCCTTTCATTAAATTCCCCCTTCGTTTTTCACCTCTTCTTCTCTCTCGATCCTAACGAGAGATAAGATGGCGGCCGCTCCGGACTGTTTAGAATGTTGACAGACACCGGGGAGCCAATCAGCTTCGCATCGCAAAGTTCCGTTTCGCAGGTGGGAGCGTATTTACAAGAAACTTGCACCATGAAGAACGCTTTCCATTTAAAAAGGAAAAATAACATTATAGACACTCATATGCCTTATAAATATGACCCAAAACAACCTATGAAGCTCTAGCAGGACATATCCAGAAATGTAATTGATTTCAAATAATCGTTATAAAAACACAGCATATAAATCAATTGTATACCTGCATTCAAGAGGAAATGACTAAAAATGTCCTTGAGACACATGAAAGCGTTTTCTGGAATGCCCTAGCACCATTTTTTTGACATTATTAACATGGCTATGTAACTCCCATAATCAAAATCTAAATTTGCCAAACGCAAGTGGGAGCGTATTTACAAGAAACTTGCACCATAAGGAACGCTTTCCATTTAAAAAGGAAAAATAACATCATACACACTCATATGCCTTATAAATATGACCCAAAACAACGTATGAAGCTTTAGCAGTACATATCCAGAAATGTAATTGATTTCAAATAATGACTTACTTCATTGGTAGGCCTTCACATGTATTATCTCCGTTGTTTTCTTCAGTGAAAATCTTATCTGCAACCACGTGTTGGCCTCACCTCAAATAAACAAAACAGGCGATGGACTGAATGAGGATCAATGACATACATTCACCCCAGTCCAAAGATCTGGGCCTAACCAAACCTTTAGATAGGCCACACCTTATCGTCATCCTGAATTAATCATTTAAAATATTAGGGAGAGATTTATGATTGTTGTATGCCTGTTTTGTACCAGTGTGTGTCATTTTTGTGATGCAGTGCTGGTGCAAAAGATTTGCTATGTTAAATAATAAGTAGGGCATTACATTTTTGATGACTGTTATTCATTTACTGTTTGGTAATAGTGGTTAATAACATTTTTTATTATATTTTTCCACAGATTCAACTGCAGATCTTTTCATATTTTGAAAAATGCCTACGAAAAATAGAATTAGAAAGGCTAGAAAACGTCAAAGACAGCAGGATGATCTTTTATTGCAGCAGTCCTCTTCCCCAAATACTTATCAAAACACCAAGAAAGCTCCGGGTAAGAGCACAAAATCATTCTTAAGAAATATTTTTAGTAAAAAAAGTATTTATCGCAAAAATGTTTCAGTTCACAAAAAGAAGAGCAATTTAAATGGAAAGGAAAGACCCATCAAAAATGTTACTGGTAGAGGAAGAGATAACTCTGTGCATGATAGTAGAAGGAAACAACAGTTATAGGACATTCGAAAACGAATGTTCCGTAACAGGATAATAGTTAATTTATTAAAAAATATTAAGAAAGGCCAACAGAAAGTGGTATTTTATAAGAAGAAGAAAAATGTAGAGAAAATTATTGATCATGCTTTTGAAATTAAGCGAAAGTTGTTTATTTTGGTAATCAATAGAATTAGGAAACTAAGCAAGGTAATTTCTGATTTCAAAACAAACAGTAGATGGAAGAGAGTAGTAAATCGTAGTAACTTTTGTGAAGTTTTTTCCGGAGAATGGATGCATAGTTCAAGTTGTGAGGCATTTTTTAATGAGGAGAGTTATTTTCAGGATAATGATTTGGTGTTTGCAGTTGACACCAGTGGTCGAGCTTATGAAGTGAAGGATGGTTGTCCAGTTGAAAAAGAAAAACTTTTTGACAACAGAGACAGAAGAGGTCCTAAGTGATGAGGTTTTAGGAAGACGTCCTAAGGGTCCTGTGTACATTTGGAAGTGTAGTTCTATTTGCAGTGTGCAACAGGTTTCCATCAATTTGCTTTGTGATTTTATACGGACATTTAATAAGAAAAGTTTGAAGCAGAAAATGAAGTTGTTGCAAGATTTAGATCCTTGCAGAGTGAGACAAATGACAGGTTTGCGTGGTCATTCACTGGCTTGTCTTTCCAGGAGAGTATGCCAGAGTGTTTTTCATCATTTCAGGATGCTAGCAGTGCATCATAATAAAGTGAGAAAATTAGTGAGAATGTTGTATTATGCTAAGAGTCCAGCAATTATGCTTAAACAATTATGTGCTGCTCTTTTGCATGGTTCTGAAATAGATGTGAAGAATATTTGTGAAGAAATTGAGTTTTGTTACTTTAGTAGTAAAGATGAGAATGTTCAAATTGACCCTGAAGTAGAGGGTAATGTTGAAGATAATGTACAGGTTTCCAGTACAGATAATTTTCAGAAGGAAATTGCCACGTTTCAGATGAAATCAAGTGAGAGGCCTAATTTCACTTGTGTATGTTGTCGACGCACTTATTATAAGAATCAGACTAAGGTAGTGGATTTATATGCAAAAAGTGAAAGGGAAAATAATAGTGAATGGAAGGATTTTGCCACATACTTGATGGTAGAAAATTATTTTGATTTGGGATCGGATCAACGTGTGTGTACTTATTGTTGTAATAAATTAAACCAAAACCAGATGCCTGCTAGGGCAGTTCATAATAATCTGGAATTGGTTGAGATTCCTTCTGAATTGAAGGATTTAAATACTTATGAATCTATTTTGATTCAAAGTATCCATCCCTTTCAGGCTATTGTAAGAATGGAGCCAAAGACAGGGAAGTTGCCTCCAGCAGATTTACAGAGAGGATTAAAGGGAAGAGTTGTTTATTTGCCTCTAGATTTGAACAAAAACATTAACACAATTGGAATAGAAAAAGTGGAAGAGGAACCTCTGGTTATCTTGGTTAATGTTGTTCCGACAAAGAATAAGAAAATATGGCAAGATTTAGTGGATGTTAGGAAAGTCAAAAAGGCAACAGTGTATTTGAAGAAAAATAATAAGTACTATAAGAATGTATATGATGCAGAAGAGGAAGTAAGTGATGAAGAGGATAGCGATTTGTGTGCTGGCCAAATTGAGAAAGTAGAGGCCTCTAAAAGTGAAGAAATATATGAACATTATAGTGTTCATCCTTTGCATTCCAAGGAAGTCATGGGGAATGCTATTGAGTTGTTTCAAATGAAACAAGCCAAAGGGAGTCCCATTAGTGTTTGGGAGGAAAGTTTGGAAGCTCGGTGTTTCCCACAGCTATTTCCAACAGGTCAAGGAGGAAGATATGATGAGCGACCTCATCAAATTCCTGCGTCTGAATACCGGACTTTACAATTGTATGCAGAAGATCCTAGGTTTCGTCAATGCATTCCCTATTTGTTTCATCTCCTGTTTGAAAGCGATCTGTCTGGACTGTCATATGCAGTGAACCACATCTTAAAAAGTGGTATACAGATGCGAAACATCTCGGCAAGTGACTTTATGCATAAAGTCAATGTCCAATACAGTATTTTGGATTCTCACCTAATTATTCTCATGGCGTGTCAGCGTGGTACTAATGAGTACTGGTACCGTCGTCATGGTGATTTAAAATGTATGCTGAGGAACTTAGGAACTCCAACATGGTTCCTCACTCTGAGCTGTGCCGAGTATGGCTGGGAAGACTTACTTGAATTTCTACGAGAGGCAAATGGAAATATTGAAAACATTGAATTCAAGACACCTGGAGAACTGTGTTCTTTGGATCCAGTGAATGTATGCAGGTACTTCAATCATAGATTTGAAGCTATGATGTCTTTCATCACAAATAAGAAGAATCCACCTCTTGGAGAGGTGTTGGATTTCTTCTGGAGAAAGGAGTACCAAGCAAGAGGTGCTCCTCATATACATATGTTGTTGTGGATCAAGGATGCACCTAAATTTGGAACAGATCCGGATGACTTAGTGATGAATTTCATAGAACAGTATTCTACGTGTGCTGTTCCAAACGCAACGGAGAAGAAAAGCCTAAGAGAACAAGTTCTACGTTTCCAAAGCCATCGTTGTGGAAAGTACTGTCGTCGTAAATTCAGAAACAAGGACAAGTTCTACTCCAAATGTCGTTTCAACTTTCCACGACCGGTGATTTCTAAAGGAAGAGTGAACAGTTTGATGTCTTCACTGCGACATAATGTGATGAGGAAATCACCCAAAAATACATACAATTTGAAAAGGAACGAAGAGTCCAAGTACATCAACGACTACAACCCAGTGATTTTGTCCATGTGGAATGCTAACATGGATATACAGTTTGTGGGTGACAACTGTATGGCTGTGGCTCGGTATGTGACATCTTACATCACCAAAAAAGAAAAGACAGAACTGAAGGATATGTGGGAGGACATTTCCCATGAAAAGAGCCTCAGCAAGAAGTTGTACAGTTTCAGTCTGAAGATGTTGTCGCATCGAGAAATAGGAGCTTACGAATGTTCAGATCGATTGTCTTCAGCAAGTCTCTATGCCAAATCCAGGAGTATTGTTTGGGCGAGTCTTAGTCTTGCTGCAACGCGAAATTGAGTTCTAAAACCTGTCCGGGAAATTGAATATTTGGCAGAAAAGGAACCAAACAGTACCGACATTTTGAAGACCAACATGTTGGATACATACTATCCAAATCGAAGCAGTCACCTTGAGAATGTTTGTCTATATGAGGTTCTACAAAATTATATATTCAAGAGGAACATCAAAGAAGATATTGAGAAAGGAGTGTATGCTGTAATTGGAAGTGAGGGATGCCTGGTCAAGCAAAGAACATGCCAATTAGTAAACCATCGAAAATTGAGTGGCGAATCTCCAGAAAAAAAGGAGTTTTTCTATTTAGCACTTTTGCAACTTTTCAAGCCTTGGCGTGCAGAAGAGGAACTGCTTGGAGATTTCCTCTGTTACGAAGACTCTTTCACTGCTGCTAAGGAGACCATAGAATGTCCTGCTTTTCCCAAATATCAAGAAATGCTAACTTTGGAAATTGAGCAGGAAGCAATGATTGCAGCCGAGATTGCCAGAGACAGTTCTCAGGACAGTCAGAGTTCTGTTTCATTGAGTCAAGATCCACTTGGAGGACCTATTATCGAAAATGAAGCTGCCACTGCTATGAATGACGTGGAAAGAGCCATGGCACATGCTCAGGAGGATTGAGTTAACTTAGAAGACTTGGAAAAACAACTCAACGTTGAGCAGAGGAAAATATATGATGAAGTTACCAAGCAAATTGAGCATGGATTAAGTCATGAGAAGAAAGAGTGCTTATGTACATCGTTGAAGCCTATCCGACTGTATGTGAGTGGAGAAGCGGGAACTGGAAAAAGTTTCCTCATTAAAGCAATTTCATGTTATCTGCAGGAAAGGACTGAGTCATCGCTGTCTTGTGTTGTCACCGCTCCTACTGGACTTGCAGCACATAACATTAAAGGTATAACTTTGCATCGTCTACTGATGCTGCCGGTGGAGCATGACAACAAATTACAATACCACAAGTTATCTGGGGATGCTTGCTGTGAAGTTTCAAGAGTCTTGAGGAAAATGAAACTACTTATCATTGACGAAGTAAGCATGGTTTCCAATGTCATGCTTGCCTTTGTGCATTTGAGAATGCAAGAAGTACTTAAAACTGAATATGATGTGTTATTTGGTGGCAAACACATCATTGTTTTCGGAGATCTTCTGCAGCTGACACCAGTAAAAGGACAACCTGTGTTCAAAATACTCACGCATGAAGATACCAGGAAGTGCCTAGGGAGCATTGGCAACGTCAATATATGGTTAAACTTCAATTATGCTGAACTGCATGAAAATATGCGTCAGGCAAAAGATGAAGATTACAAGAATATTCTACAAGATATTAGAATTGGAAAAGTGACCGAGCATGGAAAAGAAGCTTTAAATGCACGATTACTTTCAAATTCATATCCCGAACAATAGATTGTGGCTGAGAATATTTTTCAGAAAATTACTGAGAAGAAATCCGGAATATGTTTGATGCCAACTCTTGCAGAATGTGCCATCTTCAACAACAAAATGTTGAATTTAGAAAAGCAAGAGGTTGTGAAACTTGAAGCTATTGACAAAATAAAGCATATGGGATCAACAATTATTTTGTCAGAGAATTTGAAATCAAAATTGGATTCATTAGAGAAGACTATACCTAAAACAGCGGGTTTTGAAAAGACTTTGAATGTGTGTTTAAATTGCCGAATTATTTTGAGAAGGAATTTACATGTTGAAAAAGGTCTGGTAAATGGATCAATGGGTAATGTTGTTGATTTTGAGAAATACAGAAATAGAGATGGAATAGAATTTTTAAAAATTAAATTTGATGGCATTGAGGAAGTACAGCTAATTGGTCGTTGTTCTGCTAGGTTTTTGCTTGTTAAAGACTTATATGTTCGCCGTAAACAGTTTCCTGTTTGCTTGGCATATGCGGTGACAATCCATAAATCTCAAGGTTTAAGTGTAGACAGTGCATTGGTGAATATTGGCAGTTCTGTGTTTAAGGAGGGTATGGCATATGTGGCATTGTCACGAGTTAGAACTTTATCGGGATTGTACTTGATTGACTGTGATGTCACAAACATTTGTGCGGATCTAGATTGTGTTAAGGAATACAATAGGTTAAGAAGAGAGTATGCGCCACATTTGCCTCAATATCCTTTGTTTGAGAAACGTGTGGTAGGCCGGAAACGTAGAAATATCAGTAATAGTAGGGAGGTTGTAGCAAAAAGACCAAAAGTCGATGAACCGAAAATTGTTAGCAGAAAGAAAGTGGATTCTGTTGAAGATGTTGTCGGTTTTCAATTTGAAAACAGTTCTGGTGTCAACTGCTATGCAAATGTAGTGGTTAATGTTCTCTTTTCACTAGAGAGTTTAAAAGAACAGATTCTGTTGAATTCAGAACACATTTTATGCTGTTTGTTGAATTCTGTTTTCGAAAAATGTAGCACTGATCGAACAAAAGTAGAAAGTGTGTCTGAAGTTCGTTATCTGTTAGATGAATGTTCAGGTCAAACAGACTTCTCTGAAAATAATCAGCACGATTGTCAGGAGTTTTTAATGTATATGCTTGATGTATTGCAAGATGAGGGTGTAGATGTAGATCACCTGTTTGGGCTTTCTTATCAATGGCAGCATGACTGCGAGAACTGTATGGTATCAAGTACTACTAGTGTAGACTCAGAAAGATTTATATATTTAACTTTGCCACACAGTAAATCAGTGTCCTTTAATAAGCTAGTAAATGCAGCGGATCACAACATGGAGTGTAGCCAATGTAAATCTGAAATGATGTCAACATTATTTATACGTAGATATGGCCAGTATGTCATTTTAATGATCCAATGATGTATGCCTGATGGATCAAAATTGTCAACTTTAATAAAAAAATTTGTGGCTTCTCAGCTGTCAATATCAGGAAGGACTTTTGTAACTGTAGCAATTATCTATCACGATGGTCCTTCAACAACATCAGGACATTATACAGCTTATTTAAATTCTCGAAACGGCTGGTCATTCTGCAATGATTCCGTTGTAACTTTCAAAAAAAAATTGCTGTTTGACCTTAAAAATTCTTACCTGGTGTTTTTAAAACCAAAATTTTAAAGAAAGAATTTTGGGATTTCCTGTGAGGAATTGCAAAAGGTTCATCAAGTAGAGGTAATGTAAGTCTGCAATGCTGTCTAGATTATTGGTCCAAAACTTTTAATTATAATGTCAATTTAAAAATCCAACTATATAAACCTGATGCAAGTAAGTCTGCTTCATAGTAAGCAGTATCAGTGTCATAGGAAAAGGAGAACATGAGTGACAAAGAAAAGTAAGATATTAGTAGTCCAGGATTGTGAAAATAATCTCAAATGTTTTCTTTTTGAAAGTTGCAAAAATAGAAAATGACGGGATTTGATTGGAAGAATTACAAGAGTTGCGAATCGCTGCAACATGATTTGGCCTAGTGCAAACATGTGATAGAATGTGAGAAGTCTTTTCTTGTATGTAACATATTTTTCAAAACGATGGAGGTTTTCTTTCAAAAAGTGGCGGACTGAAAATATTTATAGCACAACAGAGTGGACGCTGTTCATAGGTGATCCTTCGACGTCATTGAAAGTAAGTTAATTTTAAGGAGTTTTGAATTCAGATTTCTTAGGTTGTATGGGTTTTTTAAACACAATCATTTTGATTGTGTTTTTTTTTCCCCGCTGTTACATGATGAATACCTTCAAGTCACTGATTTAAGTGAAATTTGATACATTCTGAGAACAGCAAAAATAAACCATTTAACATGTATAATTAATGTTCTGCTTTTTGTACTTATGATATACATTTAGAAATGTGAGGTAGATATGGAGAAACTGAGTCTTCTGTAAGTGTCAATTTTAATGCTTACAGTGCTGTACTTCTGGGTACTGTTTTTTTAAAAAAAAAGAAATAGGCCTCACCTCAAAGAAAGCTCTTGAAAGCACACATCTTATTTGCATCCTGAAACAATCATTTAAAATGTTAGACACAATTTTATGATGGCTTTACATCTCTTTTGCGCTGCTATTGCATCACTATTGTGAGACATCACCAATGCAAAAAAAGCACCATGTTCCAAAATAGGCCTCATTTCATCAGAATGAAGATACTGTTGTTAATAAATATCTTTAGGATTGTGTAGGGGTCGTAGAGAAGCAGAGGCTTCTGTAAGTGTCAAAGTTGTTGAAAAACTGTTTCTTCTTGAACCTTTTCCCTTTTCTTTTCTAATTTTTAAATACATGTTTTAATATTTTTGGAAATGTTTGTTCTCTCTTTTACAGATTGAAAGTATGAAAAAATATTTTAAAAAGTTAACAAGAATTATAAGGTAAATGTTTTCTACTCTTTTTACCCGCAATGCACTGCTGATGATGTCACTGACCATGTCATGAATGATGTAATAAGAGGACATGACTTACTTCATTGGTAGGCCTTCACATGCATTATCTGCTCTGTATTCTTCAACAAGTGTAAAATTGATCTGTAACCCTGAGTAAGCCTCACCTTAAACAAACTTTTGGAGAGGACACACCTTATCGTCATCCTGAATCAATCATTTAATCTATCACATTTAACATCTATTAGTTCTACTGCTTCATTTCTTTAATCTTTACTTTCCTGTGTTTGCTTCTTCTCTCATTCCTTTCTCTATTACTTAATTATTCTACTCCTTCCAGTATTTTTCTCACTCCCTCTCTTCTCATACTTCTTCATTATTATTCACTCATTCTGTCTCAATTAATGTTACTGTTTCTGAATGATCTCAAAAATTTTTTAAAACAAGAACAGTAAGTATAAGGATAGGAAACAGACATTTATGTTACAAGAAAGACAGCTATAGGAAGTAAACAAAAGATACTGTTACTCGCAATCCACTGCTGATGATGTCACTGACCATGTCAAAAATGATGTAATATATGACATGATCAGAAGTGAATTGCGGGTAACAGTATCTTTTCTTTACTCCCTATAGCTGTCTTTCTTGTAACATAACTGTCTGTTTCCTTTCCTTATACTTACTGTTTTTTTTTTAAAAAAAAATTTGGGGTTCGCTCCTGGTTCGCGTACCGGAGTGCGAACTGGGAGCGAACTAAAAGAAATAGAGCTTGGCAGAGTTCCAAAAATTCTACCAATTTTTTTTATAATGGGGAGGTAGTTCTGAAAAGAACTTTTTTTTTGTTTTTTGTTGTTTTCATTTTTTTTATTATTTTTCTGAACATTTTTTATATTTTTTTGTTTTTTTCTGAACATTTTGTAATTTTTTTATTTTTTGGGGGGAGGGGGGAAACAAAAATGATTCATTGAAGAGGGCTCAACAGGAGCAACAAAAAAAAGAAGAATTGGTTTTTTGGGGCGTTTTGGACATACATGATTTTTGATTGCTCTTATTATAAGAGTAATGATACTTTCTCGGTAGCATAATATTTGATTGCACCACACGCACACTTGTTTCACTTCCCCCATGTCCATTTGAATATTCGGGATCAACTCCCTTGCCTCTGGTCCCGATACTTCCGGCACGACAGATCTTCTTGCTATTGCCGGGGGATTTTGTTGTTCGTTGCGAAGCTGAGCAGCACTATAATTATTTGGGTGCCACCTACTCATGTGCCTGTGCATTGTAAAATTTCCAAAACTATATTTTTTGTCCGTCCCCCTTGAAAGGCGTTCATCGCAAATACGGCAAAAGACATATCTTGCATTGACTTTCTTTTGCCCTGCTGGAAATTAAAAAAATTGCCAAATGAAATTTTCCTTTCTGTTGTACCTCCTGGGCTCCTCAGGCAAAAATTCAGGCTCTTCCTCCTCTTCCTGATCTTCCTCTTCTTCAAAGATTGGTTGAGTAGGTGGTCCTTTCTTCCCATGAGGAGGTGGAGGTGGTGGTGGGGGAACACTACCAGAAGCAACAACTGAAGCCATTTCTCTAGAATGTAAAAGGGTCTTTCTCTCACCAAGATGAAAGTCAGAGTGAGGAAAGAAGGAGGGGTTTTCATCATTTGGGAAAAGCAAAAGTTCTAAACCAATGAAAAGTGTTAATTTTAGATCACATGACCTAGTATTACATCATTAGGAAACCAAAAGTGAAATGAACCAATGAAAAGTCACATGACCTGCTGTCTTTACGTTTCGCGCTTTGCGCCGCTTTCCGGACCGCTTCCGGGTCCGCTAACTTGGCGCGTCGGATAACGTATTACGCGACAACGCAAAACATCATGATAACGTAACAGTTACGCTAAAGGAACGATTACCGGTTCGTGCACCAAGTCGCGGCTTTAAATTGAGCTAACGGGAAGCTGACCGGTTCGCGGACTAGGAGCGCAACAAAATTTAAAAAAAAAAAAAATGTATAAAAAACATGTAAAATATATTTTAAGATTTAAAGAAGAATACATTTTACAGATACAGATATTAGCTTTCAAAAAACCATTGAAATTCAATGAAAAAACCATAGGTTATAATCCATATATAGTTAGGAATTTGCATTTACAAAACCTTGAAAATTCTATGAAAAAACCATTGGTTATAGAACATATATAGTTAGGAATTTGCATTTACAAAACCTTATTTTACTCGCATAAAACCATTGATATTCCATATATAGTTAGATGCGCTAACTATATATTGTGCACCCGCAATCCACTGCTGATGATGTCACATATTACATCATTCATGACATGGTCAGTGACATCACTGATGACATCACTGATGACATCTCAAATGACATCACTGATGACATCTCAAATGACATCACTGATGACATCACTGATGACATCTCATTTGACATTACTGATCACATCAGTGATGATATCATTCATGTGATAATACGATGAACCTCTTTAGACTCTAATATAACCTTAGATACAATCAGTGTAAACAGACACTCACAGACTGTCACTCATCCATGGAGTTACTCACACACCTAGTCAGTCATGCAAAGAATCAATCACACCTCCATTTCCTCAACTATACAGTTATACAAACTTTACTTATTCAAACATATACTAACACATATTTACTCTCTTATACAATCCCTGATACAAGTTCACAATGATCCATACAGCCACTCACACATTCACTGGCTCTTATGCACAGTTATTTATATATGTCAACTCTCGCATGTACTGTGTTTTACATATGTACTTACTTTGACATGTAGCATTGAGATATCCAATCACTCACCAATACACTCACTTAGAGTCTGAAGAGGTTCATGGTATTATCACATGAATGATATCATCAGTGATGTGATCAGTCATGTCAAATGAGATGTTATCAGTGATTTTATCAGTGATGTCATTTGAGATGTCATCAGTGATGTCATTTGAGATGTCATCAGTGATGTCATTTGAGATGTCATCAGTGATGTCATCAGTGATGTCACTAACCATGTCATGAATGATGTAATATGTGACATCATCAGCAGTGGATTGCGGGTGCGCGATATATAGTTAGTGGAACTAACTATATATGAAATTTCAATGGTTTTGTGAGTAAAATAAGGTTTTGAAAAGGCTAATCCCTAACTACATATGGTCTATAACCAATGGTTCACTGAAAAAACCATAGGTTTCAGGCCTTATATAGTTAGGAATTAACATATAAAAAACCATTGAAATTCCTCCTATATAGTTAGCTGGACATTTCATTGATATAAAACCAATGAAATTCCACATATAGTTAGTTGCACTAACTATATATCTTGCGCATCCGCAATCCAATGCTGATGATGTCACATATTACATCATTCATGACATGGTCAGTGACATCACTGATGACATCTGATGACATCTCAAACCCATCACACCTATAGCATTGTTTACAGTGGTCGAAACAGATACGCACGTCCGTCAGGTAATGCAACAAGGATAAATACTGTCAAGTCATGTCATTTGAGATGACATGTCATGAGTAATGTAATATGTGATGTCATCAGCAGTGCATTACATGCGCAAGTTATAGTGAGTCCAACTAACTATAACGTGGGATTTTCATTGGTTTTATGTCAGTAAAATTTCCACCTAACTATAACTGGTGTGAAACCTATGGTTTTTTCAGGGAATTTAATAGGTTTTTTAAATGCTAATTCATAACTTTTTATATGGACTCATACCTATGTGTTTTTTAGTAAATTTCTAAGGTTATTTTTTCGCAAATATCTATAGCTTAGAAAGGTATGTTTTTCTAAAAATGAATCCTATATTGTATATTAATATAATATATATATATTTTTTTAAAGTATTATATATATTATATATTAAAAATTATATATTTTTTTTATTTTTCACTCAGGAGCGCTCCCCGTGAAATTTTTAATTTTAATTTTAATTTTTGTCCTATATGAGCATCCTAAGCCCCCCTCAGAAAACCTATGGGGTCAGGGGCTGTCTACCGTGCCCCCTTCTACCCATTCCCAACGTTGTTTGTCCTCCATCTTGTGTCTTGATTGTACCGAAACACAAAATGGTGGACTCCCATAACACTGCCGGTGCGCGTACCGGGGCGTGCACCGGTAAGCGCTCCCTTAAAAAAGGTGGGAAAGTAATTTACCAAAAAACTACTGGAGACACTTTCATAAAAAATAGAATAGGCCCTACTACATAGCAGTCCCTACCATTTACCCAAATTTGATGGAATTCCATTGAGACATTTATGCTGTAGGCCTGACTAAATGTCCTGAGGTAAATTACATGACAAAAACACATATGAAGTGTTAGAATTGACAACCAATTAAAATGTTACTTTCATTTTCTACTATTATTTCATGACATTTGATTGGTTATGACAGACATGGCTAAATGACGTAGTGAATGCCTGTCTGCCCCTATCCCGCTGCAAAGGGAAAGTACATTGTCCCCCCGCCCCCTGGTACACAGAGGCCCTCAAGAAAGAAAAATCTACCTGTAAGTACCTGGAGAGACAGTGGCGTAAGAACTATGAACTGCACCAAAAAGAGATCTACCGTAAGGCCAGAAACAGCTACCACTCGGCATGCATGAAAGCCAAAGCATTCTATGTTACTACTACCATAAACACGGCCGTTAACAAATCCCAGACTCTCTTTAACACTGTGAAAGAATTGGCTTGAGAAAACTCTAGAGCGGAGGCTACCCCTCTCAATACTCAGCAGTGTCAGGATCTGGCATCTTTTTTCACTGAAAAGATTGAGAAGATCGTCTCTAATATCAACAAAAATAGCATTACCACTCATAACCAAGAGAACACCTCCCAAATCTCTAAAGGAAATTGTCACCTCGAAGCTTGGCCTCCCATTACATTGGATCAACTGAAGAAACTTCTAAAATCTATCAAATCGGGTTCCCCCAGGGACCCCATTCCCATCAGTATCATTAGCCAACTGGAGGACTCTACCTTGACTCCCATAACAGAGATACTTAACGCCTCCATAGAACAGGCCTCAGTTCCTGCTTTATGGAAACATGCCATAGTCAGCCCTCTGCTAAAAAAGCTGGCCGATGATCCTACGATATTGGCCAATTATCGACCAATATCGTTACTCCCCGCTTTTTCCAAAATGTTGGAAAGGCACATTCATGAGGCTCTTTCAACATATGTGGAAAACAATGACCTTCTTCACCCGTCCCAGTCTGGCTTCAGGAGTGGATACTCCACCGAGACTGCCCTGCTCGGGATCACAGAAAAGATCAGAGAGCTCAGAGAAGATGGCCAAACGGTGGCACTGGTCTTGCTGGACCTAAGTGCGGCCTTTGACACCATCTCTCACTCCAGACTGCTTCTCAGGTTGGAGGAGAGTGGTGTCGAGGGCAGGGCGTTAGAATGGATTAGATCATACTTATCCCTACGCACCTTCCAGATCACCTCTTCTGAGGCATGTTCTGATGTTTTCTACTCTCCCCACGGTGTACCACAAGGATCTATCCTGAGTCCCCTACTGTTTAATTTGTACCTTCGACCACTAGCCAACCTTGCAGAAAATTTCGGTCTCGTCTTAATGACCTATGCAGACGATTCCCAAATTTTGTTTTCACTCTCCAAATCTGACCCGTCTGCTCCATCTGCACTAAAAATAGGCCTTCACAAAATATTTTGTTGGATGTCGGCTAACCAACTTAAATTGAATGGGGAGAAAACAGAGATCCTCCTCCTGGGGAACAGTAAAGATCTTTGGAGCGACCCCCACTGGCCGACGTCATTGGGCAAGCTCCCGCCACCAGCCACTCAGGTCAGAATCCTTGGGGTCATCATAGATGACAGTCTATCCATGACACAGCAATCCAACAAAGTGGCAGGCATATGCTTCACTATTCTCAGATGGCTACGTAAAATTGTCTAGATGTTGCCACCTACCACCCAGAAGACCGTAGTCAATGCCTTAGTGACATCTCGGCTTGACTACGGTAACTTCTTGTACCTGGGTGCAAACAAAGCAGTAATAAGACGCTTGCAACTTGTACAAAACGCTGCGGCCAGACTGCTTTGCAGAATCCCCAGATCCGCCAGGATCACTAAACATCTTAGGGACCTGCACTGGCTCAGGGTTGAAAACCGGATTCGCTTTAAAACCCTGAGCTATCTGTTTAAAATCAAAGCTGGGACTGCTCCCAAATATCTTCAAGACCTTGCCAAACCTTACCTTCCCAATCGCAATCTTCGTTCAGCTACATCAGCGAACTTTGCGGTACCTAGGTACAAACGGGCTAGAATGGGCGGGAGATCCTTTTCATACCTGGGTCCAACTCTTTGGAACACATTGCCCATTCATATACGCAAAGAAGAAAATTACGGGAGCTTCAGGAAGAGCGTAAAAACCTGATTGTTCGACAAATAATTGCCTTCTGATCTGTTCTCTCTCTAGTTGTGTCCTGTGTTTTGCTAATTCGGCGCCGGGAAACCCTTTGTGGGTAGCTGTGCGTCTTATAAATGCTATAAAATAAAATAAATAAATAAATAAATATGTACCTGAATATATATAAAGAAAGAGAGAGAAACACAGCCATTTTGACTACTACTTCCTGAAGTACATTTCAAGAGCATTGTCACTGACAACTTAAACTTCTTTTTGAAAGGCAAGATGGCGACCGTGTGAGACGGTCGGAAAGCAGCTCGCATGAGGGGAAGGGTGAAGTCGATCAATGACCCCGTGTTTCACCTAACAGAAGTTGCGTTTTGAATGTCGGATGGAAGCTGCAAGGATTGGTAACACCGTGGCGAAAGAAAAGCCCAAGAGAACGGCGTGAAGTTGGCAAGTAATCGCAGGCTGGGTGAAAACCGAGAAACTGACGCGCATGAAACTGACGTGTTGTCAGCCGCTGCAGCGGCTGCTACTGGAGGTTTCCCAGCTGACGCGGTGGTTCAGAGGTGGAGCCGCTTCCAGGCTGCTAGCGGAGGCGGCAGAGTTCGTGGAGATAGCTGACAGGGTTGAACCCCTGCGTAGCTGCTTCAAAAAACAGCAACCACAGCGGAGAAAGAAGCTTCGCGCTAAGAAGCTACTGAGCACGGATATTCGCCTTTCAAGAGGCAGTGAGGAGCAGAGAGCCTTCAATCTGGAGGGCATTGGAGGTGTGCAGCCTGAGAGTGACGAAAACGAGGATACTTTTGGCGGTAAGGAGACATTTGGGCCAGAAGAGAGGCGAAGGGCAATCATGGCTCCTAAAATGAGCGCTAGTGTTAAAGCAGCAGCCAGGAGGAAAGCAGCTGCGGCGCTCGCAGAGTCTATGGCAGATAATGGAGGTGGTAAAAGGAAGAGACAGGGCTCCCCTCAAATAAAAAAACTAGCTCAGCAGGGTGCCAGTAAGGGGAACTCGGATAATCTGGGCACTGTTCCTATATCAGACATCTTCCAGAAGTTGGATAAAAATAAAGACACTAGAGACATGAAAGATCACAAGGAGGATGAGACACAGGTTCCCCTGGATAATGGTAATGGTAGTGAAGAGGCACCTCCAAGCATTACAACTGAGGATCTTGCAGAACAGTTGGACTCTGTAGTATTGGTGGAAGAAGGTGTACTGCAAGGTGAAATTCCGGTAGAAGACCAGCTGGGTGACGTTAAACCTTTACACCATGGTATGGAGGGGATCTCGCAGGATGATACAGGGGGGAGCAGCTGTAGTAAAAAAGAAGCCCAAAGTGATGCATTCTTCTCGGTATCGGAGGGTGGCGAATGGTCTGAGGAAGGAGATGAGAGCTTGGAACAAGAAATCAGTGATATAGAGACGGGCAGTGACTCAGAACTCGAGGAAAGTACCCCTCCGAGTACAGCAGTTAAAATGGTGGTGAGAACAAAAATACCTAATCAGAATTTAGAGCCACTGTCTTCGAATGCTCCCCTAGAAAACCCCGAGGGGGCTTCGGCACAAATGTCGCTCCTGGAGATTATTCACCAGGAGATATTGGCTCATAGAGAGGAAGCAAGGCAAGATAGTCGGAAATCCCAGGCGGCTGTGAGGAAGATACAAGGGGAGGTGAGAAAGCTGACAAGGGCTTGTGTGAACCTCGGTGAGCGAGTGACAAATCTGGAGGATAGAGTAGTAGCCACAGAGGCGGATTCAGCAGCAGCAGTCAAGCAAGTCGACATGCAAGCAAAACAGTTTACTGATGTGCAGTGGAAACTGGAGTCGCTAGAAAATAGGTCGCGACAAAACAACCTCCGTATCCTTGGAATTCCCGAAGGGGCCGAGGGGTCAGATATGAAAGCATTCATCATCAAGCTCTTCGCGACCGCCTTTAAAGATTTGAAAGATTGGGATTTTGAGAGGGAGATCCAGAGAGCACATCGCACCCCATCAAACATTTATCAAAGGGCAAAAGAGGGAGTCAAGCCTAGGGCTATTTTGATCTTTCTGGGCAACTTTAATTTGAGACAGGCAATTTCTGAGAGGGCGAGACCTGATAAAAAAAAAACAGTTGATGAATATACCTTTTTCGTTCACCCTGATTTCTGCCATATTACAGTAGAAAGACGCTGGAGATTGCGGCAAACCTTTTCAAGACAAGGGTATGCAGGCTTACCTGATCAACCCCGCCCAGTTGAAAGTAATACGGGACGGAAAGACAATGTATTTCTCGTCAGAGATCAAAGCTAAAGAATTTCTGATGTCGTAACTGGTATACCAAAGGAATGATCAAATGTTGTCCCAAATGGTGAATGGGATTGGAAATGGGAGTACGGTATAATATTTTTGTGGGGAGCGATCTGAGCAGGGCGAACTCCCGTGCCTCACCAGTATCACTGAATGAAAAAAAAAAAAAAAAAAAAGGAAGGGGAGGGGAAAAAAAAAAAATGGCTGATCCTAACTGGTAGTTAATACATATGGTGGGGGGGTTGGTAAAAGGTGGGGGATTATAATGAGAGCATGTTTCTGCTAATTTAAAATCTGGTGGAGGGTAAAAATAATGGGGACAAAAGGTTACAGTAGTTGTCACTTCTCCTCACGCCAAGCTGTAACCATCACGTGCACAGACCAGTGGCCTGAGCACCTCAAGACAAGTGGGAGGGTTGAGGGGGGGCTCCATTTCGGAGCTCGACAGGGGGAGGGAGGAAGCGCAGTGGGAGGAGAGGGTGGGGGTGGAGGGGAGAGGGGGGTGGAAAATGTGAAAAAGCAAGAGATGGAAAGGAATAGTCTGCAGGATGACATCAGGTCTCTGGATAAGAATCACGGTAGGAAAGGCAAATATGTAAAACATGTCAGACATTAGAATTTGTAGCATTAATACAGGGGGTTTAAATGATTGGAAGAAGAGGCAGAGATTGACCCATTTAGTCAGAACAAATAATATAGATATAGTTTGCATTCAGGAAACCCATATTCCCTGGAATAAAAGGAAGATCTTGGAAATGTATGGGTATACTCTGATTGGTTGTTCTACCCAATCGTCAATGATAAGAGGAGTGGCCATACTAACCAAAAATCATCTAGGCGTAGCGAAACGTATCAAAACAGATGGCTCAGGCAGATGGTTATTGGTGGAAATGAATATGGGGTTCACATTATGTGTAATATATGGTCCAAATGAGGATGATCCTATGATGTTTGATAAGTTGGTAAAGGAATTGGCTAATTGGGATGCCCCGCTGATAGTATGTGGGGACATGAACATCTCTGCAGACTGGCGCCAGGGGAGCATATATACAGGCCGAAAACGAAAGGTTAAAGCTGCAATAAGCTCCATGATGCAGTCTCATGGCCTGGCAGACATCTGGGGAGATAAGATGCCAGGGGATAGTGGCTATACATATTTCTCCCATCCAGCACAAAAGTACTCTAAGCTAGATTATTTCTTCATCACAATGGGAGAGATTGGGAAAGTAAACATTCAGAAATTACCAAGAGTAATTTCAGATCATAATCCCCTGGTACTCACTTATAAAGTACCCAGCGTATTAAGGAAAACCTCTAGATGGACCTTTGACAGGAAATTATTAAATGACGAAAGGTTTTTAAATCATATGAAAATGTGGTCAAAAGAATTCTTTGATCTTAATAGGTATAGTGCATCCAGAAATGCTGTCTGGGAATCATACAAAGCTGCATTAAGAGGGGAGACGATCAGTTGCGCATCAAGAATTAGGAGAGAAGATAAGAGCAAGATAGATAATCTGATAGCAGCTCTGGCTGAAACAGAGAGACATCATATCGAGGAAATAATAACTGGTAAAGATAGTAGTGAGACTACCAGAAATATGGCCAGGATTAAGGGTGACCTTTTAAAAATAATCACTCAGAAAGAGATCTGTGCATATCAAATGCAAAGAGCAAGGCGCTATGAGACCGGGGAGCAGGCGGGCAGAGCATTAGCATTGCGTATAAGGCAAGATTTGAATAGAAATAACATCAGTAAGATAAGCTATAACGGGAGAGAATATAATGATCCGAACTCTATACTACAGGCATTTCATGAATTTTACCAAAAACTATATGATCAGGATCAGGATCCAGGGGCGGTATTTCCTATACAAGACCAATCTTTTATAACTCCTAGGGTGGAGGATGAAGATAGAGATCGATTGGAATTGGTTATAACAAAGGAGGAGATAGAAAACGCTCTGAGTGAACTAGCATTGGGTAAAGTGGCAGGCCCAGATGGGATCCCGATCGAGGTTTATAGGGCTCTGAGGGAAGAAATTCTGCCAATATTGGAGGATCTTTTTAATGGAGTCATATGTTCAGGTTTTATCCCGGACAGTTGGAAGCAGACCAACATTGTGGTTTTCCACAAAAAGGGAAAACCAGAGGAAAACCCGGGCTCATATAGGCCGATCTCTCTAATCAACACAGATGCGAAATTATATGCAAAAGTCTGGGCTAAAAGATTAGGAGGGATTATAGACAAACTGGTATCGCCCTGGCAACATGGGTTTGTTCCAGGGCGGGGTACTACCGAACATACTGCAAGGGCTATTTCATTATTTGATGCTGCAAATATGACAGGGAGTGATATGGCTATGATTTTATTGGATGCCGAGAAGGCCTTTGACCGTGTAGTATGGGATTTCATGTGGGATGTGTTGGAGAAAAGAGGTTTCGGAGAAAACTGTAGGAAAGGCATTAAGGCTATGTATGCGGATCCAGTTGCCAGAATCACTACTATGGGGCTCCAATCAGAGGAGGTAATAATCAAAAGAGGCACACGCCAGGGCTGTCCCTGCTCACCTATATTATTTGCGTTATATATAGATCCGTTGATTAGGAAAATCTTGGCTTCAGATAGAATATCCCCGGTTATTTCGCATGGTCATACCAGATATTAGCGTATGCGGACGATTTGGCAATTGTTACTAACAATCCGGATATAGCAATACAGGAATTAAATATTCTGGCTTATCAGTTCGGTGTATATTCAGGGTATAAACTCAACACGGAAAAAACTATAATAATCGGTACAAAGAATATCCAGAAAAGAGATCAAAGATATGTTGACTCTGCTATTTATTTAGGAGTCAAAATTAATGCAGATGTGGGAAAGATAATTCAGGAAAATTATTTGCCAGTATTGGCGGCGATAGAGAAAGAGTTAAGGAGAATCGATGTGTTACACCTATCTTTGATTGGACGAGTTAATGTACTCAAAATGACAATGTTGCCGAAACTGCTGTATCTATTTCGTGCTATCCCCTTACTAATTGAAGAAACTTTGATAAAAAGAATGGAATCAGTTTTCTCACAGTTTCTCTGGCAATATGGTAAAGTAAGAAGATCACTAGCTAAATTGTCATTACCTTTAGAGAGGGGAGGACTAGCGGCCCCTAATCTCAGACTATACCACTGGGTCTGTTTAGTGCTGCATATGAAACAGTTATTATGCTGTAATACCCTGGTAAGCCAGCCTGCCCTTTCAAGAATTCCCACAATCTACGAACTAATAATAGGGGAAAAAGCCAAGGGGATCTTGATACGGGAAGTAAATGCGCAATTCTATAAGAGGAGTAAAAGTAAATTGATGTTAGCTGCATGGGGAGTATGGAAGCAACTGTTAAAATTTCTTAAGATCCCGAAGATTAATGGTATGTTAGATCTCTGGGACTCAAACCCATTTAAGCATCTTGGACAGAATAGAAATAGTGCCCTTTGGAAAAGATTGGGTATCCGGTATCTGGGAGATGTAATGAGTGAGGAAGAGTTGGTGGGGTTCGAGACTTTGCAACAAAGATATGACATCTCAGCGAATCACTGGATGTTGTACAATCAATTAGAACAATCAGTGAAATCCATAAGACCCAGGGTTTCTATCCAGGAGATGAATCCAATTGTTAAATATATAATGAATGGTGGTCGTAAGATCAAAATAGGCTATGGTTTTCTGTTGCAGAGTCTGGAAGATGACGTGGGGCAAGTGGAAAACGCATGGGCTCTTAGAATTGGGGATCCAAATGTTGATGTGGACTATGCTTTAGCTTTGAACAAGAAAATATTAAGAGCAACCAATTTAAAAACACAACACTATAAAATGATTTTTAATCTATATTACACCCCCTCAAAGTTGTTCCAATGGGGGAAAAGGGATACAGATAAATGCCCAAGATGCGATCAAAGCCCTGCAGATTTAACTCATATGTTTTATTCCTGTCCAAACCTGAAACCTGTTTTAACTGAAATGGAGAAATTTTTATCGGGGCTGCTAGAGGGACAAATCTCTCTCTCCCCAACGACTGTATTATTTGGCAGGGATGAAAATCTGAAAATCTCACACGAAGCGGAAGCCTTGGTTTTTCTTTGTGTTGCAGTGTTAAGAATTTTAATAGCGGCGGCATGGAAAGACTCAGTTGCCCCCTCATTCCAGGTCTGGTTGACAAGATTGCTTGGAACTCATAATATCGAAGAATGCTTATATAAATTTAAGGGTCAGAAGAAGAAAATATTTGGTGAAAAAATCTGGGCACCCGTTAGTAAGTGGAGGGAAACAAGAGGATGAATTGATTGAATTCCTGCCTGCCTGTAAAAAAATTATTTTTAGATGGTGATTTGTATTATGTATTGAAGAACAGTTTTTTAAACTCTTTTGTATTTTTGTACCTACTGTCTTATCCAGCTGATATTTCATTATATGTATGAATGTATTTCTTTTTTTTCTTGTAGTGCTATCCTAATCCATCTCAATAAAAAAAAATAAAAAAATAAAAAAGGTAAGATGTTATTTTAACCCCTTCCAGGCTCATGACGAGCTGGGCTCGTCATGGTGTAGCCTCCTCGCACACTGATGACGAGCCCAGCTCGTCATATATGATGGACTTTTGAAAAATCCAGCACAGGAGGAAAATATCGCTAGCAGCGATGGAGTTAAAAACTGAAGTATGTTGTGCACTTTAAGTTAATATGGAAAACATTTTCTGATAGTTATATACTATCCCTCTGTAATAGTTATAGAATGAGATAGACTTCTCTGTTATAGTTATGGATGGAGTTAGGCTTATCTTGTATAATTATGAATTTGCTTAGGCTTCATCACATACACTTTTTTATATGTCTACTTCCAGTCTGATACCATACACTGCCCAAAGATAAAATCACTGTTAAAAAAAACAAAGTAGCTGTCTGAACTTAAACCCAGTGCCCTATCTCTACTGATATATTTTTTTCAAATGCAAATTACATGTCCATTATAATTGTTCTGGAGAGCAACAATGAAAAGGTTATTGAACCCAAAGACTCAGAATTCATGGATGAATCACAGGACTATGAACTACTTCAATGTGTACATTCAGTAGATTTCCTGATTCAAAATGAGGACATTTCCGACAATCAAATATTAGAAGTTCTGTTAAATTTGTAAAAGGAATCTGAAAAATAAATGTGTATTTAATAATTCAAAAATTGTTTGAGACATTATTCATTTTTATATGTATTTCTTAAACTAGTACCAAATTGATTATAATGTAAAGTCAGATTTAAAATATACTGTGCAACTTTTTTGTGTTACATAGTAAGTTTGCTCATAGTTACTTCCTTTCTCCCACTATATTATCTCCAATGTGTATTTAACATCTCTTTATCATCTCCTTCCTCCATATTGTTTCTGCTTTCCTGACAGACTATGGTATGAATTCCATATACCACAATAACTTCTGTAACAACATGCAAGATATCTACAAAGGAGACGGTGTATATTAAATTTTAGACTCTGCATTGGTACCTACATGTTGGTACTTAAATAAAAAAATAAAAAAAAAAAAACAACAAAAAGAACAATTAATAAACATACAATATTTGAAAAGTCTATCATTCTTTTTTCCCCATAGTACGCTCACCGGTCCGCTTCCCGGTGCGCGTACCGGGCGCTCCCCCCGCAATTTTTTTTTTAAAAAAATCACTTTTTTTGGGGCCCCGCGGGTCCCTTTTAAAGCCCCCACATCAAACCTAGGGGGTCAGGGAGGGTCTACTCTGCTCCCTTATGGTCATTTCCCCCTTTGTTTTGGCCACCTCTCATGTCTCGATCCTACCGAGACACAAAATGGCGGCCGCTCCGGACTGTTTAGAATGTTTACAGACACCCAAGAGCCAATCAGCTTTCCTGCGCAAGTCCCGTGGTGTGCCCGGTGTGCTCCCCGGTGCGCGTACCGGGGCGCGCTTATAGATATATATATTTTTTTGAACCTAAATTACTCAAAATCCACTGGAGCACATATCTTGAGACATAGCAAAGGCACATCGGGCTACCAGTCCCTACAATTTTGCCAAGTTTGGTGTAAATCCATTCAGCCGTTCGGGCTAAAAGTGAGGTCGACCGCCCTATGGAAATTAACATGGGAAAAATGCGTTTTTGGACCCCCCTTTTATCTCGGCCCCCACTTAACGCATCCCCCCCAAACGTACAGGGAAGGACTGGAGCTCCCCGAGGCCATTTTGAGGAAATTTTCAGGCAGATTCGTCAACCGGCGCCAAAGTTATTCCAAATAATAATTTGAGATTTAACATTGAAAAAAATCCTAACTATAACTACCTACTGGCGACCGCCAGTAGGTAATATATATATATATTATTACCTACTGGCGGTCGCCAGTAGGTAGTTATAGTTAGGACCTAGTTTCCATAGGAAATCCTCAACATTCTATTTGGAATAACTTTGGCCCTGGTGGATGAGTCTTTGCGAATTTCTCAAAGAAGATGGCTCGGTCCGCTGCGCTCCTTCCCTGAAAGTTTGGGGGGGATTGGTCAAGTGGGGGCTGAGATATAAGGGGGGTCCCAAAACGTGGTTTCTCCATGTTATTTTCCATAGGACCTTTATATTCGGCTACAGGTCGAACGGTTGAATGGATTTATAAGAAATTTGCCAAAACTGTAGAGTTCGGTTCGCAGATTACGCTTTTTTTGGAATGGTGTAAATCCGTTCAGTAGTTGTTGAGAAAATTGAAGTTAAAGTCAATTATATATCTATAGGTGCGCACGCGTGCGCGCACTCAAACGGCTGCGCGTGAGCGGAATTTTTTTTTGCTGCGTGACGTCTGTTAACGTTCGATTCAAAGGAAATCAGGAAGTTTTGTTCGCCATTTTGTCACTGCGAGTAAATATATTGTTCATTTCAAAGCGTTGAAACATGGAAAGGGGAGAAGGTAGAGATTGTTTTGCTGCGTAGCTTTTCTCGAGGTGTGTAGTAAGGCCCTTAAACGCAAAAAGATATAATTTTTCCCCGAAAAAAAACGGGGTGCACGCACCCGGTCGCGCACACCTATTTACAAGAGTGTGAAAATGGAGATAAATCAGAAGTTTGAGTGCTTATATATAAGGTGGCTCTGAAAAGAGCCATTGTGTTAATTGAGTGTTTTCTGCATTTATAAGTAAGTACCGATGCAGAGCCTGATGTTGCAGAGGAAGATTCTGTTTCCCTCATTCGTGAAATGAACACCGTCTCTCCTATAGACGTCTTGCATGTGGTATCGCAATTTGTTGTGGTAAATAGAACCCATGCTATAATCTCTGAGGAACGCAGAAACAGATTTATTTACATGTCTACTTGCTTTCTAAAATTGTGCACAATGTTGATTGGACCAATTCCATTTCTGTCTTTGGCATATATTGGAATATACCAAGGCAGACCGAGGAAAAAGTGTCATCAATTGTCGAAAGGTGTCTTTTAGAAGCATTTCCAGACCTACCCCAGTGATTGTGCCTAGATCGTTCCCACCACAGTGCACAATTATAAGGTCTGGTTCTGGGAGATGCATAAAAGTTTTCACCAATGGAATCAATTGGTGACATTTCAATCCTCTTTTGGCAATCCATGTTATGTGTACATTTGGTAAGACGAGGTTGCAAATTCGTCTGCTTACTGCATATTTTTCACTCCAGTGAATATAACTGTGTCCTCTTAGCCAGACCTTCATTTTCAAGGGATTTGTAGTCGTCCTCCGATCGGTTCTGGAAGTGGAATGGTAGTTAGAAGTTGAAATTCTAAATAAAGAAAAAGGAAGAGGCTGGGTGTGGTTTAAAAAATAAAAATGATTGGTTGATTGTAAGAAGTGGAGATTGAACAGTACGTTGCATGTTAATGTTTATGTTAAACGAAAAGTACTATTGGGTGTGAAAAAACAAGACATGTAACAGAGCTGTGTATTGGCAGGTGTTTCTGGAGGGAAAATAGTCTTCTTAGTTTGTTGTAGAACGTTGAGAAATGAACTTTTGACCTGTGTCTTCAGCAAGGTGCAGAATGAGGTGTAACCATGGAAACAGCCGGAGATGGCAGTTGGTGATGGGTTCACTCCTTGGTGCCTCTGCATCTGACTCTGTTCTGTGGTGGCAGGCGGAGAACTGTTTGTTATTGTGGGGATGAAAGGGTGATGAGGAGAGAAATATGACATAGCGTCTGGCCTGTAGAAGCGTGGGAGCAGTGATTAACTCTGAGTGAAGCGGAACTGTGTCGATGCTTAGTAACAGTAAAAAAAAAATGTTAACAGTGGTATAACTGTCTTTACGGTGCGCGACCTACTAAGAAAGAGTTCACGGGCCGTAATTGGGTTGCAGGTTCTAGTATCAGTAAGTGAGGTCGAGAAAAGAAAACATTCAGGACTTTATTTATGAAGGCCTTGCGCCACCGGTGCGTCACTTTTTCCCATTTTAAAAAATGAGGCACTGGCGGCGGAAGGTCCTTATAAATAAGGTCCTCAGTGTCTACAGTTAAGGTTATGTGGAACCCATGAATAGTTTTTCAATATGAAATCATTTCAGTTGAAATTATGGATTAAAAGAGAAACCGTGAATATTTGAAATGTTTATTTAGTAATGTACTGTTTTAAAGGCAAATCATTATGTAATATGAGTACAGAAATTGCAAAAAAACACAGTAATTGGTATTGTCAGTAGTACATGGAATACAAACGCTATAGTTGAAGAAAAATGAATATAGTTGGAAAAAAACATTGTACACTCTTATAAGGAAGTATATTATATTTTAATAAATGGAAGAAGGTCTCTGGCCTTTCAGTTTAGGAACGATATATGAAAATGCAAGTGGTTATACATCATTACTTTATGAATCAGCTGTCACACAACACGAAATCATAATGTCCGCTGTTAGTAAAGCCAATAGGTCTGTTCTTCAAAAGAAAATATGGAAAAGAACGTGAAGAATATAGGGAACCAAAAGGAAATGAGGACGTCAATGGCTTGTATAAGAGTTATTGAAGCATTGTTTAGGCAAAATAGGTAGCTTCTGCTTGTAACAGGAAATCAGTTTTATCATTTGAAAGTATATCAGCTATCCAATGGAAAAGAGTAAAGCAGTACTGATGATCTGTTATAATCGGAGCCTCTTTTACCATCAGAGGGCAGCTCGGTGGGTTTTCGATGTAGCTCGCTGTTAGGAAAGAGTTAACCATCCATTGTGTAGGCAAAGTATGCAGCAAGTGCTTCTAACATGAAATCACTGTTATCATCTGAAAACATGTCAGCCATCCAATTGAGAAGATGAAAGGAGCATTCATGATCTGTCATTATTGGAGCGTCTTTTACCATCATAGGGCAGCTCGGTGGGTTTTCGATGTAGCTCTCTGTTAGGAAATCTTGCGCCGCTGCGAATATATTCCGATGACCCAGAACTCCTTGTATCGCTGCAAAGGCCATAAACCCTCCGTTGTAACAAAGCTGTTCATGATCAAGTAACGGATTCATGAGGTGATTGTAATTCGGTTCAGGAGGTACCAAATTGCAGAGACATAAATCCAGGGCCCACGTGAAATCACAGCTCAGGCAATGAAATACAGGCGGCACACAGGTGAAATACGAATATCGAAATGATAATCGATATGAAGTATTCAAAGTTGAGAGTGGTAAGGTGCCGTAGTACAGAAGCATTCTCTGTCGAAATAGTTCTAAGTGGCCCGGCCCGTTTGCGAAGGCAGGAGGGACATCCATTTTGAATTTCCCAAGATGGTAAAGGAAACGGCGCAGCACTGCCGGTTGTATAGCAACTCCACAGAATTAGGTCGCCGGCTATGCAGTGGAGAGGAGCAGAATGACTTGATACATTTTCTAGGAGTCTAGTCACTTATATATTGCTTAGTAGTTATCAAAAAAAGTAGCTTTTCTTGAACTGGAGGATGCTTTAAAAAATAAGGGAGTGATTTGAGGGAGTTGTAAAGCAAGGTCAATTTTTTTTTACATCAATGCTGTTTTCTGTGAATGTTAGCTAAGTGAAAGATATGTGTGTGAGCAGATGCAATGTTCAGTTTTAAATGTGACATTGGCGCTCTTGTTCATGTCTCTCGATTCAAGGTCGGTATTCGCTGCCAAATGCAAAGATCAAGAAACGCTTGCGTGGGGTAGATAGTCTGCATTCTTAAAGGAAAGCAAATGAAGGGTTATTTTTACCGCGTTAGCATTGTCGTTTAAAAAGTTACAGTGAATTTCATTATATGTTAAGAAAGTGTCACTGATGAAGACTGAAAATAAATCCTTATAAATAACAGGGACTTGTGTATTTTAGAAAAGGTGTGTAACATTACATGAATTGTGAAAAAAAAATAATGTAATTGAAAGTGTGTGATTTGAAAATGAAAAGTAGAGGTTTATAGTTCACGTTTTGAAAGCAGTTCTAGAGGGTCAGATGCATGATAGAGTTATAAAAAATAGAACATGTTTTTAAATAGTATTATGGAAAAAATATGTGCCTTTATGTACTATTTACATTATCTGCCTGTTGCCTATTCTTTGAGTTTTAGTAATCCTGTGTCTTATAAGTTTTCCAGGGGAGGTTTGAGGTTCATGGTGCGTTTGGGCAGGGAGGGTAGGTTGGGGTTTTTTAATAGGGGGTCCGGGTGGGGTGGAGTGCGGAGTTTAGTGAAGAGTGAGGGAGGCAGGGAGTTAGGGGGTTTGGTAATGGAGCAGAGTCAGATGACGCCACATTTCTGTTATGGGGTGCCACGGAAATATGTATTTATTCTCAGAGGTTTATTATATTAAGGATATATATCAACATGGTGGCTCCTCGCTTCCGCCTTGAGTGATCGCTCCCCTCTCTGTGCTCTGCATCGTGGTATCGTATCATTGCATTGTGCATTGTGACTAAGCTTTGTAATTTCATAGCGCCAATATTGTACAGCGTTTACATTGCTTTGCTTGATTCAGCGCATTGTTGTGTGTGATAACCCCCGGCGCCCTGCTCTGCCCTCCCCTCCATTTTGATTCTGTTGTTGTTGTGCTCCGTTCCCTTGAGCCCGCCACGCCTCCCAGCTGAGCCGCCCTCCCACTAGCATTCAAGAGCGCCCCCCGACCTCGCAGCGCTGTGATTCACTCCTCGCTTCCGCCTTGAGTGATCGCTCCCCTCTCTGTGCTCTGCATCGTGGTATCGTATCATTGCATTGTGCATTGTGACTAAGCTTTGTAATTTCATAGCGCCAATATTGTACAGCGTTTACATTGCTTTGCTTGATTCAGCGCATTGTTGTGTGTGATAACCCCCGGCGCCCTGCTCTGCCCTCCCCTCCATTTTGATTCTGTTGTTGTTGTGCTCCGTTCCCTTGAGCCCGCCACGCCTCCCAGCTGAGCCGCCCTCCCACTAGCATTCAAGAGCGCCCCCCGACCTCGCAGCGCTGTGATTCACTCCTCGCTTCCGCCTTGAGTGATCGCTCCCCTCTCTGTGCTCTGCATCGTGGTATCGTATCATTGCATTGTGCATTGTGACTAAGCTTTGTAATTTCATAGCGCCAATATTGTACAGCGTTTACATTGCTTTGCTTGATTCAGCGCATTGTTGTGTGTGATAACCCCCGGCGCCCTGCTCTGCCCTCCCCTCCATTTTGATTCTTTTGTTGTTGTGCTATGTTCCCTTGAGCCCGCCACGCCTCCCAGCTGAGCCGCCCTCCCACTAGCATTCAAGAGCGCCCCCGACCTCGCAGCGCTGTGATTCACTCCTCGCTTCCGCCTTGAGTGATCGCTCCCCTCTCTGTGCTCTGCATCGTGGTATCGTATCATTGCATTGTGCATTGTGACTAAGCTTTGTAATTTCATAGCGCCAATATTGTACAGCGTTTACATTGCTTTGCTTGATTCAGCGCATTGTTGTGTGTGATAACCCCCGGCGCCCTGCTCTGCCCTCCCCTCCATTTTGATTCTGTTGTTGTTGTGCTCCGTTCCCTTGAGCCCGCCACGCCTCCCAGCTGAGCCGCCCTCCCACTAGCATTCAAGAGCGCCCCCCGACCTTGCAGCGCTGTGATTCACTCCTCGCTTCCGCCTTGAGTGATCGCTCACCTCTCTGTGCTCTGCATCGTGGTATCGTATCATTGCAATGTGCATTGTGACTAAGCTTTGTAATTTCATAGCGCCAATATTGTACAGCGTTTACATTGCTTTGCTTGATTCAGCGCATTGTTGTGTGTGATAACCCCCGGCGCCCTGCTCTGCCCTCCCCTCCATGTTGATTCTGTTGTTGTTGTGCTCCGTTCCCTTGAGCCCGCCACGCCTCCCAGCTGAGCCACCCTCGCCCCTCCCCCTCCACTCTCCATATATGACAGTAGTTCCCGCGCGCAGCGTTTACGCGCAGCGACCGCGCCCAATCCGCGCCGAAGGTGCGCCAAAGGTAAGCCCGTCTACGCCCGTCCGCGCCTGGACCGCGCCCAGCGCCAGACCCCCTGCCCCTCGCGCTGCCCAGCCCTCCCGCATTACCTACGATGCCGCCACCCTCCTAGCCCTTAACCCCAAGCGCCAAGAAACTAATCAGTGTTAGTGCGCTCAATAAATGATTTAATAACATAACATAACATAATAATAACATAACATAACCCCGGTCGCGCCCCCAACTGCGTCCAAGCCGCTCCTGGACACACCCATGGACCTTTCTCTTGCTACTCCTGCAAATTCATTGGCACCTACAACATCTCTGCTACGACCACACCACAGATTCCCGACCCCAATCACCTACAATGCATCCTTCTCAACACCCGATCGGTCCACAGGCACGCCATTGACCTATGGAATCTACTAGACACCATCTCTCCAGATGTCGCCTTCCTAACAGAAACATGGATGAACGCTTCCTCCGCCCCAGACATCACCATTGCCATCCCTGAAGATTATAAGATCACACGCAAGGACCGTACTGGCCACACAGGAGGAGGAATCGCTATCGTCCATAAAAAATCAATCCGCATCTCAACCAGCTCTGACGCCAACCTCGCCAACTCCGAACACCTTCACTTCCAGATCCACATCGACCCCAAGACCACACTCAGAGGCACCCTCCTCTACAGACCACCAGGACCCCGCGCAAAATTCAGTGAAGACATCACGGACTTCATCACTCCACACGCGCTCCCCTCCAAAGACTACATCCTTCTGGGAGACCTCAACTTTCACCTTGAAAAGATCAACGACCGCAACACCACCACCCTCTTGGACAACCTCGCCAACCTCGGACTTAAACAACTCGTCACTTCCCCCACCCACATCGCAGGTCACACACTCGACCCCATCTTCACCTCCAGCAATCATGTCTCCTTCAGCCACACTACGGATCTCCTCTGGACTGACCACAGCTGCGTTCACTTCACCTACAACAAGCCAAAACCCATCAACCACCTCCAACCAACTCTGCAAAGAAACTGGAACAAAATCACCATCGACCAGATCTCCTCATCGCTCCTCCTAAACACCCCAGCCCACTCTTCTAACCCAGACCAAGCCGCCGCCAACTTCGCCCTATGGTTATCCAACACCGCCGACACCTTAGCACCACTGAAAAAACGTCAAAGCAAACCTGGCAGCAAGAAGGCCTCATGGTTCAACGATGATCTTAAGAAGTCCAAGAAACTCTGCCGCTCCCTTGAAAAGGCCTGGAAAAAAGACCCAACCACTAGCACCAAGGACGCCTTCAAAAACGCCACCCGCACACACCACCAACTAATCCGAAAGGCCAAGAAAACAGCATTCAAGGATCGACTTGACAACAACGCCCACAACAGCAAGGAACTTTTCAACATCGTCAAGGAATTTACCAATCCCTCAGCCAACTCCAACGACATCACCCCCTCTCAAGCCCTCTGCGACTCCCTAGCCTCATTCTTCCACAACAAAATTGCAGACATCCACAACAGCTTCGACAACCAACCCGGAGACCAACCCTCCCAACCCCCTTCAGGACCCCCACCCCCCCTGAACATCCTCAACGACTGGAACCCAATCTCCACTGAGGACACCATCCGCCTGATGAACTCCATCCACTCAGGATCCCCCACAGACCCATGCCCCCACCACATCTTCAACAAAGCAGACTCCGTCATAGCACCGAACCTCCGAGATGTCATCAACTGCTCCTTCAACTCCGCCACCTTCCCGGAAAGCTGGAAACACGCTGAACTCACCGCCCTTCTGAAAAAACCCACAGCGGACCCCACCGAACTCAAAAATTACCGCCCCATTTCGCTCCTTCCATTCCCGGCCAAAGTAATCGAGAAAGCTGTCAACAACCAGCTCGCCGCTTTCCTCGAAGCCAACAAATCCCTCGACTCCTCACAATCTGGCTTCCGAGCAAAACACAGCACTGAGACCGCCCTCATCGCAGCAACAGACAACATTCGACAATGGAGACACAGTCGCCCTCATCCTCCTTGACCTCTCTGCAGCCTTCGACACAGTCTGCCACAGCACCCTTTTACAACGCCTCAGAAACATCGGAATACAAGGAAAAGCACTTGAATGGATCACCTCATTCCTCACCGGAAGAACCCAGAGAGTCCGCCTTCCACCATTCAAGTCCGAGGCCACTGAAGTCATCTGTGGCGTACCACAAGGATCCTCACTCAGTCCCACCCTCTTCAACGTATACATGAGCCCCCTCGCGGCCATCGCCCGCCAACACAACCTCAACATCATCTCTTACGCGGATGACACTTAACTGATCCTTTCTCTCACCAATGACCCTAGCACGCCAAAACTAACCTACACGAAGGAATGAAAGAAGTTGCCGAATGGAAGAAACACAGCCGTCTGAAACTGAACTCAGATAAAACAGAAGTCCTCATCTTAGGTACATCCCCCTCTGCATGGGACGACTCTTGGTGGCCGGAAGCCCTTGGAAAAGCACCCATCCCAACAGTCCACGCATGGAACCTAGGCGTTATCCTGGATTCTTCACTCTCAATGAACAGACAAGTCAGCGCCGTATCCTCATCCTGCTTCAACATTCTCCGCATGCTCAAAAAAACATTTAGCTGGATCCCCACCGAAACCAGAAAAACAGTCACCCATGCTCTGGTCACGAGCCGACTGGACTACGGAAACACCCTCTACGCAGGTACTACCGCTAAACTCCAGAAGAAACTCCAACGAATCCAAAACGCCTCAGCCAGGATCATATTAGACATCCCGCGCAACGAACACATCTCTGGCCACCTGAAAGACCTCCACTGGCTACCCGTCAATAAGAGGATCACTTTCCGACTGCTAACCCACGCACACAAATCACTCTACGACATCAGACTAGAATGCCTCAACTCACGACTGTCCTTCTACACCCCCTCCCGCCAACAACGTTCTTCCAGCCAAGCCCTCGCCACTGTACCTCGCATCAACAAAACCACCATGGGAGGCAGATCCTTCTCATACCTGGCTGCTAAAACATGGAACTCACTCCTCACTTACCTTCGCCTTACCCAGAACCACCTAGCATTCAGAAAGCAACTTAAAACCTGGATATTTGTCAAGTAATCCTCCTCCCCTCCCTAAGCGCCTTGAGACCCTCTGGGTATGTAGTGCGCTATATAAATTCTTTGACTTGACTTGACTCTTGTCATTTTGTGGTTCTGTGCATGTTTATAATGCTGGCCCTGTAGTTTTTGTTTATGGACCTTATTACGACACACAGGGGAGCCACGTTGCACAGTTGGAGATCAGAGACTTAGGAAATAAAACCTAATAATTGTAAGGGCTCTAAGCGATACACATCGCCCGTTCTCGGTGTAAAAAATATCACCGCTATTGGTAGTATTTTCTACGGTGTTAGTGCTCGAAGGAGAATAGTAACATATATGTGAAAGCAAATTCTGTAACAGGCTCAGCATTTCACATTATCGCGTGAAAACAAAAGTTGCTCTTACATAGCAATAAGTCTCTTATAATTAAGGGACGGAGTGTATATAGTGCTAGTTAGTACTCTGCTATGTGATTGATGTCGAATATTTCATAAGAGGAGGCTTTAAAAGTTTTCGATAAACTGGTTTTCTAGGGAAGTGGGTGGAGTGTTCCGTGTAAATTGCAGAATAGAAACTAGTAAGAACCAATTGGAAGTGTTGTTTTAAAGTCACATGACTGCACATGCGTGTCTCAAAGCCTGTACGCGATATGTGGGTGTGCACACCCGGTCGCGCACTAACTGAAAGCTGCGAAAAAACATCTCATAATATGCTCTTGGAGCTTGTTTTGGTAGAAAGAGTTAGTTCTGAAAAGAACTTTTTTTTTTTTTTTTTTGGAAATTTTATGATGCTTTTGATTTCTTAAAGTTGCTACGACATTTTTCAGTATGTCATACTATCCAAATAAAGTGAAGAAATTTAATTATAGTGAGAAATTCTTTTGTACGCAGCACTCCACCCACTTCCATCACTTTCTTTTCTACTCTCAAGAGAGAACAACGTCGAACATCTTCCCGAAGACTTCGCTGCAATGGCTACCGTTCCGCATTCATCTTCCGAATCTGAAGGAAATGAGCGACCACCTTTGACACGCTATTACCATCAGAAGTAATCAGCACATCTTCCGGTGGACGACCTGTATCTCCATCGAGTGCTGAAATGGACTTGAAACCATGTCTGGCGAACGTGCACATAAAATGCAACAACTGTGGAAAACTTCTTGTATACGGAGAGCAAAGCTTTACTCTAATTAAACACAAAATTGAGAGTCATAAATGCTCCAAGAAAAGTTAAATTTCTTCACTTTATTTGGATAGTATGACATACTGAAAAATATCGTAGCAACTTTAAGAAATCAAAAGCATCAAAACACTTGTTTCCAAAAAACAAAAACAAAAAAAAAAGTTCTTTTCAGAACTAACTCTTTCTACCAAAACGTGCTCCAAGAGCATATTATGAGATGTTTTTTCGCCGCTTTCTTATAGTGAGCGACCGGGTGCGCGCACCCACCTATCGCGTACATGCGTCGAGACACGCATGTGCAGTCATGTGACTTTAAAACAACACTTCCAATTGATTCTTACTAGTTTCTATTCTGCAATTTACACGGAACACTCCACCCACTTCCCTAGAAAACCAGTTTATCGAAAAACTTTTAAAGCCTCCTCTTATGAAATATTCGACATCAATCACATAGCAGAGTACTAAATAGCACTATATACACTCCGTCCCTTAATTATAAGAGACTTATTGCTATGTAGAGCCCCTGCATAAATGATCCATCGTTTACAACTGGTGCAGAATCAGGCGGCCCGCCTGATCCATGGCCTTCCCAGATATCATCGGGTCATCCCTTTACTCAAAACTCTGCATTGGCTCCCCATAAGAGAGCGTGCCCTGTTTAAACTCGGCTGTCTTACCTATCAAGCCAGAGCGGGCACTGCTCCCGAGTTCATCAGCTCCCTTATCAAACCATACTGCCCAGGCAGAGAACTCCGCTCGGCCCATTTGGCCCTCCTTACCATCCCCCGCTTTAAAAAGCAGAGGGCGGGCGGAGCGAGATTCGCTGTCCTGGCTCCAACGTTTTGGAACTCCCTCCCGATTGCTCTGCGCACTTCACTCTCTTACCCCCAGTTCCGGAAAAACTTTAAAACTTTTTTGTTCACCCAAGCCTACCCCTAAATCTCTCTGCTGCTGCCATCCACTGATCACCACTAGCGCCATGAAACCGCTGGGTATGCGAGCGCTGTACAAATGTTTTCAAATTCAAATTCAAATTCAAATAAATTCAAATGTAAAAGCAACTTTTGTTTTCACGCGATAATGTGAAATGCTGAGCCTATTACATAATTTTATTTCACATATATGTTATAAGCATGAGCGAATTTTGCGAATCTCGCGTTCGCGAATTTTGCGTATTTGCGAACTCGCAATCCGCAAAATCCACGAATTCTCGCGAATTTGCGGATTTTTTTTTTTTGTGTTTGCGCGGGTTTCTGCCAGTTCGCGAGGGTTTTGTACAATGTCGCAAATTGCGAACTTACCTGTCGGGTCGCAAGTTTCGCGAACTTGTTGTTTCTACGTGTCCAGCCTGTTTGGGACACTCTTCTTCATCACTGCCACTCTCTGTCACCACTGCCACTCTCTGACTACTCATGCCACCCTCTGGCCCACCCATGCCACCCTCTGTTTCATCACAGCACCCTCTGGTTGTCCAGTCAGTGTACATTATTGTGGCAACGCAAGCACACCTTCCCTGCCTCAAGTGACCTGAATTAATTTGGGGCTGATTAATGTGTCACAGAATATTTTTTTAGCTGGCACCTGCTTCCTTAGTGCTTCCTGATTAGTGATCTTTTGCACTTGCTAAGTGCTTTCATTGTTGCAAAATTAGTTACAACACCTGCCCAGCCCCAACTGACAATAATGAATTAGGGGCTGATTAATGGATTTGAACTGCCAGCCTGGCTCCTGCTTGTCTCCCTTAGCTGTAATTCAGGACCTTTGTGGCATATGTGTAACTATTCTGAGGTTCAGAGCAGGGTCACATAATAGTTGCAACTGGCAACTGAACTCTGGAGGGGCCCCTCAGCAAGCACTACAGGAAATGGCTACAAATGATGAGCCTGAACTTTTGAACCTGGTAAGTAGTTTCAGTTTTGCTAAGATCGTATTTCTGCAATTTTGCACTTATTCGCGGGGCGCGAAGTTGTACTGGGAAGCCGCGAACTCACGCGAACAGTGCGAGCAGTGCGAGCAAAATCCGCTGCTCGCGGATTTGCGGATTTTGCGGGAGATTCGCGAATCTCCCGGATTGCGAATTTACCGAAAATCCGCAAAATCCGCGAGCGAAACGGATTTTCCGCCCATGCTTAATATGTTACTATTCTCCTTCGAGCACTAACACCGTAGAAAATACCACCAATAGCGGTGATATTTTTTACACCGAGAACGGGCGATTTCTATCGCTTAGAGCCCTTACAATTATAAAGTTTTATTTCCTAAGTCTCTGATCTCCAACTGTGCAACGTAGCTCCCCTGTGTGTCGTAATAAGGTCTATAAACAAAAACTACAGGGCCAGCATTATAAACATGCACAGAACCACAAAATGACAAGAGCCACCATGTTGATATATATCCTTAATATAATAAACCTCTGAGAATAAATACATATTTCCGTGGCACCCCATAACTCAAATGTGGCGTCCTCTGACTCTGCTCCATTACCAAACACCGTAACTCCCCGCCCCCTCACTTTTCACTAAACTCCGCACTCCACCCCACCCGAACGCCCTATTACAAACCCCCAACCTACCCTCCCTGCCCAAACCCACCATGAACCTCAAACCGACCCTAGAAAACTTATAAGACACAGGATTACTAAAACTCAGAGAATACGCAACAGGCACAAAATGTAAATAGTACATAAAGGCACATATTTTTTCCAAAATACTATTTAAAAACATGTTCTATTTTTTATAAATCTATCATGCATCTGACCCTCTAGAACTGCTTTCAAAACGTGAACTATAAACCTCTACTTTTCATTTTCAAACCATACACTTTCAATTACATTATTTTTTTTTCCACAATTCATGTAATGTTACACACCTTTTCTAAAATACACTAGTGCCTATCATTTATAAGGATTTATTTTCAGTCTTCATCAGTGACACTTTCTTCACATATAATAGAAATCACTATAACTTTTTAAACGACAATGGTAACGCGGTAAAAATAACCCTTCATTTGCTTTCCTTTAAGAATGCACACTATGTACCCCACGCATGCGTTTCTTGATCTTTGTATTTGGCAGCGAATACCGACCTTGAATCGGAAGACATGAACAAGACCGCCATTGTCACATTTAAAACTGAACGTTGCATCTGCTCACACACATATCTTTCACTAAGCTAACATTCACAGAAAACAGCATTGATGTAAAAAAAAAATGACCTTGCTTTAAAACTCCCTCAAATCACTCCCTTATTTTTTAACGCATCCTCCAGTTCAAAAAAAGCTACTTTTTTGATAACCAATAAGCAATATATAAGTGACTAGACTCCTAGAAAATGTATCAAGTCATTCTGCTCCTCTCCACTGCATAGCCGGCGACCTAATTCTGTGGAGTTGCTATACAACCAGCGGTGCTGCGCCGTTTCCTTTACCATCTTGGTAAATTCAAAATGGATGTCCCTCCTGCCTTCGCAAACGAGCCGGGCCACTTAGAACTATTTCGACAGAGAATGCTTCTGTACTACGGCACCTTACCACTCTCAACTTTGAATACTTCATATCGATTATCATTTCGATATTCGTATTTCACCTGTGTGCAGCCTGTATTTCATTGCCTGAGCTGTGATTTCACGTGGGCCCTGGATTTATGTCTCTGCAATTTGGTACCTCCTGAACCGAATTACAATCACCTCATGAATCCGTTACTTGATCATGAACAGCTTTGTTACAATGGAGGGTTTATGGCCTTTGCAGCGATACAAGGAGTTCTGGGTCATCGGAATATATTCGCAGCGGCGCAAGATTTCCTAACAGAGAGCTACATCGAAAACCCACCGAGCTGCCCTATGATGGTAAAAGACGCTCCAATAATGACAGATCATGAATGCTCCTTTCATCTTCTCAATTGGATGGCTGACATGTTTTCAGATGATAACAGTGATTTCATGTTAGAAGCACTTGCTGCATACTTTGCCTACACAATGGACGGTTAACTCTTTCCTAACAGCGAGCTACATCGAAAACCCACCGAGCTGCCCTCTGATGGTAAAAGAGGCTCCGATTATAACAGATCATCAGTACTGCTTTACTCTTTTCCATTGGATAGCTGACATACTTTCAAATGATAAAACTGATTTCCTGTTACAAGCAGAAGCTACCTATTTTGCCTAAACAATGCTTCAATAACTCCTATACAAGCCATTGACGTCCTCATTTCCTTTTGGTTCCCTATATTCTTCACGTTCTTTTCCATATTTTCTTTTGAAGAACAGACCTATTGGCTTTACTAACAGTGGACATTATGATTTCGTGTTGTGTGACAGCTGATTCATAAAGTAATGATGTATAACCACTTGCATTTTCATATATCGTTCCTTAACTGAAAGGCCAGAGACCTTCTTCCATTTATTAAAATATAATATACTTCCTTATAAGAGTGTACAATGTTTTTTTCCAACTATATTCATTTTTCTTCAACTATAGCGTTTGTATTCCATGTACTACTGACAATACCAATTACTGTGTTTTTTTGCAATTTCTGTACTCATATTACATAATGATTTGCCTTTAAAACAGTACATTACTAAATAAACATTTCAAATATTCACGGTTTCTCTTTTAATCCATAATCTCAACTGAAATGATTTCATATTGAAAAACTATTCATGGGTTCCACATAAACTTAACTGTAGACACTGAGGACCTTATTTATAAGGACCTTCCGCCGCCAGTGCCTCATTTTTTAAAATGGGAAAAAGTGACGCACCGGTGGCGCAAGGCCTTCATAAATAAAGTCCTGGATGTTTTCTTTTCTCGACCTCACTTACTGATACTAGAACCTGCAAGCCAATTACGGCCCGTGAATTCTTTCTTAGTAGGTCGCGCACCGTAAAGACAGTTATACCACTGTTAACATTTTTTTTTTACTGTTACTAAGCACCGACACAGTTCCGCTTCACTCAGAGTTAATCACTGCTCCCACGCTTCTACAGGCCAGACGCTATGTCGTATTTCTCTCCTTATCACCCTTTCATCTCCACAATTACAAACCGTTGTCCGCCTGCCACCAGAGAACAGACTCAGATGCAGAGGCACCAAAGAGTGAACCCATCACCAACTGCCATCTCCGGCTGTTTCCATGGTTACACCTCATTCAGCACCTTGCTGAAGGCACAGGTCAAAAGTTCATGTCTCAACGTTCTACAACAAACTAAGAACACTATTTTCCCTCCAGAAACACCTGCCAATACACAGCTCTGTTACATATCTTGTTTTTACACCCAATAGTACTTTTCGTTTAACATAAACATTAACATGTTCAATCTCCACTTGTTACAATCAACCAATCATTTTTATTTTTTAAACCACACCCAGCCTCTTCCTTTTTCTTTATTTAGAATTTCAACTTCTAACTACCATTCCACTTCCAGAGCCGATCGGAGGACGACTACAAATCCCTTGAAAATGAAGGTCTGGCTAATAGGACACAGTTATATTCACTGGAGTGAAAAATATGCAGTAAGCAGACGAATTTGCAACCTCAGCTTACTAAATGTACACATAACATGGATTTCCAAAAAAAGATTGAAATGTCACCAATTGATTCCATTGGTGAAAACTTTTATGCATCTCCCAGAACCAGACCTTATAATTGTGCACTGTGGTGGGAACAATCTAGGCACAATCACTGGGGTAGGTCTGGAAATGCTTCTAAAAGACACCTTTCGACAATTGATGACACTTTTTCCTCGATCTGCCTTGGTATATTCTAATATATGCCAAAGACAGAAATGGAATTGGTCCAATCAACATTGTGCACAATTTGAGAAAGCAAGGAGACATGTAAATAAATCTGTTTCTGCGTTCCTCATAGATTATAGCATGGGTTCTATTTACCACAACAACTTGCGATACCACATGCAAGACGTCTATAGGAGAGACGGTGTTCATTTCAGGAATGAGGGAAACAGAATCTTCCTCTGCAACATCAGGCTCTGCATCGGTACTTACTTATAAATGCAGAAAACACTCAATTAACACAATGGCTCTTTTCAGAGCCACCTTATATCTAAGCACTCAAACTTCTGATTTATCTCCATTTTCACACTCTTGTAAATAGGTGTGTGCGACCTGGTGCGCGCACCCCGTATTTTTTTTCGGGGAAAAAATTATATCTTTTCGCGTTTAAGGGCATTACTGCACTCCCGAGAAAAGCTACGCAGCAAAACAATCTCTAACTTCTCCCCTTTCCATGTTTCAACGCTTTGAAATGAACAATATATTTACTCGCAGTGACAAAATGGCGGACAAAACTTCCTGATTTCCTTCGAATCGAACGTTAACAGACGTCACGCAGCCCAAAAAAATTCCCCTCATGCGCAGCCGCTTGGGTGCGCGCACGTGTGCGCGCCTATAGATATATAATTGACTTTAACTTTAATTTTCTCAACAACTACTGAACGGATTTACACCATTCCAAAAAAAGCGTAATCTGCGAACAAGACTCTACAGTTTTGGCAAATTTCTTATAAATCCATTCAGCCGTTCGACCTGTAGCCGAGTCTAAAGGTCCTATGGAAAATAACATGGAGAAAACACGTTTTGGGACCCCCCTTATATCTCAGCCCCCACTTGACCAATCCCCCCCAAACTTTTCGGGAAGGAGCGCAGCAGACCGAGCCATCTTCTTTGAGAAATTCGCAAAGACTCATCCACCAGGGCCAAAGTTATTCCAAATAGAATGTTGAGGATTTCCTATGGAAACTAGGTCCTAACTATAACTACCTACTGGCGACCGCCAGTAAGTAATATATATATGTATATCCAAACCACAAAGTTTTACCCTCAATGAAAGAGCCACATAAGGTAGGTGATTTTCAACTTTTAATCACGCAGGCTGCAGCAAGATGGACAAGAAACATTTCAATTGCCAGATGCGTTTTGGGTCCGTCATGACTCTTAATCATTGGCGTAGTCCGTAAATGAAGACAAGATTGTGAAGCTTTTATGTTTCAAACATACCACCCCATTGGGCGTAGTCACTCGCATGGCCTTGTGGTGCTTGTAGTTGCGAATAATCTCGCTCCAGTGAGCCTGTCCAATAATATGGCGGTCTCAATTCAAGTGTTACCACAGTGAGATGATGCGTAGTCTTATATATATATATATATATATATGAATTCCAACCGGAAAGTTTGTGCAACGCCTTCACACAAAACCCAGTGCGCAGACACAGGTGAATGAATCCACAGCCAGACTTACTTAGGATATTCTTCTTCCTTTATTGCATTAAAGTGCAGAGGTGCAACACACTGCCAAACAGACGCGTTTCGGGCGCGAACGCCCTTGCTCACTGTCAGCGGGTAAGCGGTTTACAATCCATTTAAATAATACATTACTTAATTGTTTCATCGCGCCAAAACCTCCTCATGAGGTCAAGTGACATAGACAGAGGACTACAATGTAAACTCAGTGCTGATGCACCTTGCAATTAGTTCAGCCATTTTGGAATGGTAGCCCAATATATATAACCAAAACATGTCGTTGCTGTTAAGCGCTTAATGTGATAACAATTCATAAGAATCAAAAGATGCTATTGAGGACAAGGGTATAATTAAAAGGAAATTTCTGATCTAAAGTGCAAATGCATAAATACTGTAACTGTGCAAATATTACATGTGGAAATACGCAAGGTTCTTTTTCCTGTGCAAATACGCAACATATTATCTGTACAAATACGATTGCAAACAATTATTGTAATTTCATTTATGTACACAATTTTAAAATCAATTCCTTGCAATATACTGCTAATACCCTTGTTGATAATTATCACGATTTTTAGAAAAAATAGAGATTCCATTGGTTATCACATTTTAGCAATGCTCGACATATTAAGACTTCTATTATTGCAATCCTTTCACTTGACCCGTGGGATTAAGATTGGAGATCAATACTACGGCTTAATAAATATTGGACATCTTAAGAATAATGTATTACCATACCGCTTTAAAAAGTTCAAAGAAAAATTATTTGAGGTGAGGGAGTGCTGAGATGTCCTACTTGAATAGACAGGAAGACATCGATGGGTATGGGAAACAAAAAATAATTAACTAACTAACTAATTAACTAACTAAACCGTTTCAGTTACATTAAAATAAGTTAACACATAAAGTTCCAATTGTACCCACATGTGAAAACAGGATGGTGCATACAAAATAGCGTTCAGCAAAGGTTATCTAAGGCTTAGTTGCCCTAACTATATATCGCACAGCCGCAATCCACTGCTGATGATGTCACATATTACATCATTCATGACATGGTCAGTGACATCACTGATGACATCAATAATGACAACTCAAATGACATCACTGATGACATCACTGATGACAACACCCAGTGACTGTATGTTCCTGTAGAGTTAAAATATGTCTTACATATTGAAGAATGAGTCGATGTATAATTGTCTGGATGAAGGATTTAGTAGGTGCATGACTGACTGTATGAGTGAGTGATTAGATGTGTCTCACTGAGTGCATGGGTTAGTGACTAAACTGTCTTAATTTGTGCATCAGTATGTCTGTTGTTCTGTAAGCTGCTGCATGTGTTGATCAGTAGCTATATGAGTAACTATATGGGTTATTGATTGGTTGCCCAAGTATTTGTATGGGAGACTGAGTGTGTGTGTGGGTGGCTGGGAGGTGTGTGACTCTGTGCATAGATGTGTGAGTAGTTGATTTACTATATGTATAGGTTCAAAAGTTCATGTGGAAACAGCTGTATGGGCGGTTGACTGTGTGCATGAGTGTATTGGTGAGTGAATGGATATCTCAGTGCTACATGTCAAAGTAAGTACATATGTAAAACACAGTACATGTGAGAGTAGACATATATAAATAACTGTGCAGAAGAGCCAGTGAATGTGTGAGTGGCTGCATGGATCATTGAAAACTTGTATCAGTGATTGTATAAGAGAGTAAAAATATGTTAGAATATGTTTGAATTAGTAAGGTGTGTATAACTGTATAGTTGAGGAAATGGAGGTGTGATTGATTCTTTGCATGACTGACTAGGTGTGTGAGTAACTCCATGGATGAGTGACAATCTGTGAGTGTCTGTTTACACTGAGTGTATCTAAGGGTATATTAGAGTCTGAAGAGTTACATCGTATTATCACATGAATGATATCATCAGTGATGTCATCAGTAATGTCAAATGAGATGTCATCAGTGATGTCATCAGTGATGTCATTTGAGATGTCATCAGTGATGTCATTTGAGTTGTCATTAGTGATGTCATCAGTGATGTCACTGACCATGTCATGAATGATGTAATATGTGACATCATCAGCAGTGGATTGCGGGTGCGCGATATATAGTTAGGGCAACTAACTATATATGGAATTTCAATGGTTTTGTGTGAGTAAAATTTGGTTTTGAAAATGCTAATTCCTAACTATATATGTCTATAACCTATGGTTTTTTCATTGAATTTCAATGGTTTTTTAAAAGCTAATATCTGTAGCTGTAAAATGTCTTTTTCTTTATATCCCAAATTATATTTTATATGTTTATGATTATTTTAAAAAAAAATATTTTTGGGGTTCGCTCCTTTTTCGCGTACCGGGAAGCTTTCCGTTAGCTCAATTTGATGCCGCGACCCGGTCCGCTAACCGGTAAACGTTCCGTTCACGCAACTACCGCATCAGAAATCAACATCGTGACGCATTGCGGAAACGCGACATATCACGTTGTCGCGTAATACGTCTTATGACGCGCCGCGTTAGCGCTCCCGGAAGTGCTCCGGAACGCGAACCGGAAGCGTTTCGAAGCGCGGCGCGCTCCGCGTAACGTGAGCGGAACAGGTCATGTGACTTGTTCATTAAAGTTTACATTGGTTCATTTCACTTTTGGTTTCCTAATGATACTTTATAATTGAGAAAATGGAGGTGTGATTGATTTTTTGCATAACTGACTAGGTGTGTGAGTAACTCCATGGATGAGTGACAGTCTGTGACTGTCTGTTTACACTGATTGTATCTAAGGTTATATTAGAGTCTGAAGAGGTTCATGGTATTATCACATGAATGATATCATCAGTGATGTGATCAGTCATGTCAAATGAGATGTTATCAGTGATTTTATCAGTGATGTCATTTGAGATGTCATCAGTGATGTCATTTGAGATGTCATCAGTGATGTCATTTGAGATGTCATCAGTGATGTCATCAGTGATGTCACTAACCATGTCATGAATGATGTAATATGTGACATCATCAGCAGTGGATTGCGGGTGCGGGATATATAGTTAGTGCAACTAACTATATATGAAATTTCAATGGTTTTGTGTGAGTAAAATAAGGTTTTGAAAAGGCTAATCCCTAACTATATATGGTCTATAACCAATGGTTTTTTCAGTGAATTTTCAAGGGTTTGTAAATGCAAATTCCTAACTATATATGGCCTAAAACCGATGGTTTTTTCTGTGAATATATATATATATATATATTCACTGAAAAAACCATAGGTTTTAGGCCATATATAGTTAGGGATTAGCATTTACAAAACCTTATTTTACTCGCACGAAACCATTGAAATTCGCATATATAGTTAGATGCGCTAACTATATATCGCGCACCCGCAATCCACTGCTGATGATGTCACATATTACATCATTCATGACATGGTCAGTGACATCACTATTGACATCACTGTCTGTTTCTGTAATCTCACTGGTTTTTGTATCCTATAATGCTGCTCCGAAAAACGGCGTGGGGCGCTCCGGGGGGGGGGGGGTTAGGCGGCGTGAACGGGCCTCCCCAGGTGGCGGCTCGTTTGCTGTAGTGGGGCGCCCCTTTACCGTTTCAGTTGCCATTCCGCCCGCTTTTGGTACACTGTGCCAAAATCCGCCATTCAGCTGAGTTGCGCCTACTCTTGCGGTTCAGCAATAGGCGGCTGCCACAGGACTCTCAAAATGGCGGCAGGCTCTTTCCTTTTTGGGCCTGGTCCACTAAAATGGCCCTGGGACACCTTGGAACTCGGACGCTTGTCTGCTAGGTCTTGGACCCCATTCTCGAAAGCGTCCCCTCAGCAGTGAAGATTCTACAAAAGTCTTGGGGGCCCTCGACTCCTGCAGGCTTCCGGTGGGGAGCGGCTGCCATGATTGCTCGCGGAATGACCACGACTGAGCCACGAGATGGTGGTGCTTTCATGCTGACGCCAGCTTCAGTCTGAAACATCCAGAAACAAGGTGGGGCTTTCATCGTTTGGGAAAAAAAAATGTTCTAAACCAATGAAAAGTGTTATTTTTAGGTCATATGACCAAGCCTTCCATCATTAGGAAACCAAAAGTAAAATGAACCAATGAAAAGTTTTATAAACAAGTCACATGACCTGTTATGCGGCATAGGGCTATAAAAAGCATAGAAAATCCGTTGGCACGTGAGGCGGCGTCAGTAGCGGACCGATGTGCGAATAGGCCGAAGGCAGCACAACGCGCCGAGATCCGGATGGCACCGAGGTGGTGTCCAGCAAGTTGCTGCACTGCTATGGCTATCCTACAATGCTGCGCCGAAAGTCGGCGTGGGGCGCCCGGTTGGCCTGTGAGGTCGCGTCAGTCATTGGGGGCTGTTTGAGGATCTGACTGCATTGGAAAGCAATGTGATGCTGTGCGTCGCCCCCAAGATGGAGGCTCCTCGGCTGCAGTGGGGCGCCCCTTGGTGTTTCACTCGCTATCCAGTTGAGTTGCATCCGCACTTGCGGCTACAGTAGGCCGAAGGCAGCACAACGCGCCGAGATCTGGATGGCACCGAGGTGGTGTTTAGCAAGTTGCTGCTCTGGTGTGGCCATCCTACAATGCTGCGCCGAAAGTCGGAGTGGGGTGCCCCGTTGGCCTGTGAATATATATATATTACCTACTGGCGGTCGCCAGTAGGTAGTTATAGTTAGGATTTTTTTCAATGTTAAATCTGAAAATTCTATTTGGAATAACTTTGGCGCCGGTTGACGAATCTGCCTGAAAATTTCCTCAAAATGGCCTCGCGGCGTTCCGGTCCTTCCCTGAAAGTTTGGGGGGGATTCGTCAAGCGGGGGCCGAGATAAAAGGGGGGTCCCAAAACACGTTTTCCCCATGTTAATTTCCATAGGGCGGTCGATTTCACTTTTAGCCCGAACGGCTGAATGGATTTCCACCAAACTTGGCAAAATTGTAGGGACTGGTAGCCCGATGTGCCTTTGCTATGTCTCAAGATATGTGCTCCAGTGGATTTTGAGTAATTAAGGTTCCAAAAAATATATATATCTATAGCCGCGCTCCGGTACGCGCACCGGTACGCGCACCGGGCGCTTACCGCGACTTGCGCGCAGAAAGCTGATAGGCTCTGGGGTGTCTGTAAACATTCTAAACAGTCCGGAGCGGGCGCCATCTTGTGTCTCGGTAGGATCGAGACACGAGAGGTGGCCAAAACAAAGAGGGAAATGACCATAAGGGGGCAGAGTAGACCCCCCTTGACCCCCTAGGTTTGATGTGGGGGCCATAAAAGGGCCCCGCGGAGCAAAAAAAAAATTAAAAAAAATTTGATTTTCGCGGGGTGAGCGCCCGGTACGCGCACCGGTACGCTCACCGGTAAGCGTACCGGGGAGCGTACCATGGGGAAAAAGAATGACAGTTTTAAAAGTAGCTGTTTAAAAAAAAATGTTTTGTTTTATACATACACATACATATATATATAAATGCATATGCATATATATATATGCATATATGTGTATATGTGTGCGTGTAGAGAGAGGTAGAGAGGTAGAGGTGTAGAGGTAGAGAGGTAGAGAGGTAGCGGTAGAGAGGTAGAGATTAGTAGAGAGAGAAGAAGAGAGAGGTAGAGAGGTAGAGAGTAGAGAGTGAGTAATAGAGAGTAGAGAGTGAGTAGTAGAGAGTAGTAGAGAGCAGTAGAGAGAGTAGCAGAGAGTGAGTAGTAGAGAGTAGTAGAGTGAATAGTAGAGTGAGTAGTAGAGAGTAGTAGAGAGTGAGTAGTAGAGAGTGAGTAGTAGACAGTAGTAGAGAGTAAGTAGTAGAGTGAGTAGTAGAGAGCAGTAGAAAGTGAGTAGTAGAGAGTAGTTGAGAGTGAGTAGTAGAGAGTGAGTAGTAGAGAGTAGTAGAGAATGAGTAGCAGAGAGAATAGTAGTGAGTAGTAGAGAGTGAGTAGTAGAGTGAGTAGTAGAGACTTGTAGAGAGAGAGTAGTAGAGAGTGAGTAGTAGACAGTAGTAGAGAGTGAGAAGTAGAGAGTGAGTAGTAGAGAGTAGTAGTGAGTAGTAAAGAGTGAGTAGTAGAGAGAGAGTAGTAGAGAGTGAGTAGTAGAGAGTAGTAGATAGTGAGTAGTAGGGAGTAGTGAGTAGCGAGTAGTAGGGAGTGAGTAGTAGAGAGAGAGTAGTAGAGAGTAGTAGAGTAGTAGAGAATGAGTAGTAGACAGTGAGTATTTGAGAGTAGTGGAGTAGGAGAGAGTAAGTAGTAGAGAGTAGTGGAGAATATTCCAAAGTTTGGCACAGCACCACTTTCACAATGAGTCCAATCAAATCATATCACTTAGAGTCCTTATTGAAGCGCTGAATCTTGGTGTATATTCAAATGCTTTTATTTTCCTTAAGTTTATGTACCACAGCCAGCCGAAAGGTTTCGTTCTGTACAACAGAACTTCTTCAGGACGTTCTTATTTCCTTCAAGTTATGTCGGTATCCAGTTGTCATATAACTAGATTTTTCTTCCAAATGTTAGACGAGACATAAGTATATTCTTATTCAAAGTGACTAGGTATCAATTTTACCCACACAATTCGGGCAGACTTGAGTAATTTATAGCATCCTCAAAGTCAGTCTTTCAAAAATTCCAAAGTATAGGACATGATAATCCAAATCCAAATGTTTCTCAAGAAAAGTAATTTACAATCGTTCGGAATATCGGTGTTTGGGCAGATATGATCCAGGGACCCCCAGTATGCAAGGGGAATTAGTCCCCCCTCTACAAACGCGCCAGTGGCGTGCATTGCAGAGAGGTGTAACAAGCGTGTGGCCTCATTACACTTCTCTGCAATGCAGCTCCCTCGCGCATACTGGAGGCTCCTGGTGGACCAGTTGACCCCAGGGACCCCCAGTATGCAAGGGGAATTAGTTCCCCCACTGCAAACGCGGCAGTGGGCTGCTTTGCAGAGAGGTGTAACAAGGGGCATAGTCTCATTACACCTCTGCAATGCAGCCCCTGGCGTATACTGGAGGTTCCAGGTGGGCTAATTGGCCCCCAGGGGCCCCCAGTATGCAAGGGGAATTAGTTCCCCCTCTTCAAACATGCACGGGGGCTGCGTTGCAGAGAGGTGTAAAAAGGGTTGTGGCTTCATTACACCTCTCTGCAATGCAGTCCCCTGGCGCATACTGGAGATTCCTGGTGGGCTTTCAGGTCTTATATAGTTAGGAATTAGCATTAAAAAAACCTTTGAAATTCACTGAAAAAACCATAGGTTTCACACCAGTTATAGTTAGGAATTAGCATTTAAAAAACATTTGAAATTCACTGAAAAAACCATAGGTTTCACACCAGTTATAGTTAGGAATTAGCATTTAAAAAACCTATTAAATTCACTGACAAAACCATAGATTTCACACCATTTATAGTTAGCTGGAAATTTTACTGACATAAAACCATTGAAATTCCCACGTTATAGTTAGTTGGACTCACTATAACTTGCGCGCCTGTAATGCACTGCTGATGACGTCACATATTACATCACTCATGACATGGTCAGTGACATCACTCATGACATCACTGATGACACCATCCTTGTGACAGAGTGACAGACCTAATTTCAGTGTAATGTAACGCTTGAAACACATATTCAAAAATAGAAACAAACATTTTCAAAAAAATGGAGATACCCAAACCAGTAACAACAACCAATTCAGTAATTCCACCATCTATATACACATCCACTCATTCACCAACAGTTCTATATAGTCACGCATATATATACTCACTCATCATATGTAGTGATACACCTATACATCCTGTTACACATCAGCAGTCATCCAAAAGTTACTCACACACATACTCACACATGCAAATAAACTATTGAACATCCATTTATTTGCATATACATTTATACACACACTACCACCTTACTTCTAAGGAAACTTACCTATACTTACTCTCTTAAACAATCACTTATAGAAACACATACTTATTTAAACAGGAACTCCTACAATCTCTCACTATATATACTATACTCACTTATATACATCAATACTCACATATACTAGATTAAAACATATGTCGTTACTAATGAAGACACTAGTGAGACAGTCATTCACTCACTAACACACACATATACACACTCATCCACCCATACAGTCCTGCACATATGCTGTCTTCAAAACACATACAAACAGTGAGTCAGTCACCAACCCCTGCAGCCACTTATACACAAAGAGAAACACTGATACAAACATTTAAATATTTAAACAATACTCGCTAATATATGTATTCACTAAGATACACGTAATAAGCCAGTTACCCAACCAATTTTTTTTTTAAAAAACATCCATTTACACACTTATTTAAACATTTATTCTTCCATCGACCTTTACAAATACATATATAAAACAAATTTATTTTTCAGAAAGACACACATTCACTGGATGGTGTCATCAGTGATGTCATGAGTGATGTCACTGACCATGTCATGAGTGATGTAATATGTGACGTCATCAGCAGTGCATTACAGGCGCGCAAGTTATAGTGAGTCCAACTAACTATAACGTGGGAATTTCAATGGTTTTATGTCAGTAAAATTTCCAGCTAACTATAAATGGTGTGAAATCTATGGTTTTGTCAGTGAATTTAATAGGTTTTTTAAATGCTAATTCCTAACTATAACTGGTGTGAAACCTATGGTTTTTTCAGTGAATATATATATATATATATATATTCACTGAAAAAACCATAGGTTTTAGGCCATATATAGTTAGGGATTAGCATTTACAAAACCTTATTTTACTCGCACGAAACCATTGAAATTCGCATATATAGTTAGATGCGCTAACTATATATCGCGCACCCGCAATCCACTGCTGATGATGTCACATATTACATCATTCATGACATGGTCAGTGACATCACTATTGACATCACTGTCTGTTTCTGTAATCTCACTGGTTTTTGTATCCTATAATGCTGCTCCGAAAAACGGCGTGGGGCACCCCGGGGGGGGGGAGGGGGTTTGGCGGCGTGAACGGGCCTCCCCAGGTGGCGGCTCGTTTGCTGTAGTGGGGCGCCCCTTTACCGTTTCAGTTGCCATTCCGCCAGCTTTTGGTACACTGTGCCAAAATCCGCCATTCAGCTGAGTTGCGCCTACTCTTGCGGTTCAGCAATAGGCGGCTGCCACAGGACTCTCAAAATGGCGGCAGGCTCTTTCCTTTTTGGGCCTGGTCCACTAAAATGGCCCTGGGACACCTTGGAACTCGGACGCTTGTCTGCTAGGTCTTGGACCCCATTCTCGAAAGCGTCCCCTCAGCCGTGAAGATTCTACAAAAGTCTTGGGGGCCCTCGACTCCTGCAGGCTTCCGGTGGGGAGTGGCTGCCATGATTGCTCGCGGAATGACCACGACTGAGCCACGAGATGGTGGTGCTTTCATGCTGACGCCAGCTTCAGTCTGAAACATCCAGAAACAAGGTGGGGCTTTCATCGTTTGGGAAAAAAAAATGTTCTAAACCAATGAAAAGTGTTATTTTTAGGTCATATGACCAAGCCTTCCATCATTAGGAAACCAAAAGTAAAATGAACCAATGAAAAGTTTTATAAACAAGTCACATGACCTGTTATGCGGCATAGGGCTATAAAAAGCATAGAAAATCCGTTGGCACGTGAGGCGGCGTCAGTAGCGGACCGATGTGCGAATAGGCCGAAGGCAGCACAACGCGCCGAGATCCGGATGGCACCGAGGTGGTGTCCAGCAAGTTGCTGCACTGCTATGGCTATCCTACAATGCTGCGCCGAAAGTCGGCGTGGGGCGCCCGGTTGGCCTGTGAGGTCGCGTCAGTCATTGGGGGCTGTTTGAGGATCTGACTGCATTGGAAAGCAATGTGATGCTGTGCGTCGCCCCCAAGATGGAGGCTCCTCGGCTGCAGTGGGGCGCCCCTTGGTGTTTCACTCGCTATCCAGTTGAGTTGCATCCGCACTTGCGGCTACAGTAGGCCGAAGGCAGCACAACGCGCCGAGATCTGGATGGCACCGAGGTGGTGTTTAGCAAGTTGCTGCTCTGGTGTGGCCATCCTCCAATGCTGCGCCGAAAGTCGGAGTGGGGTGCCCCGTTGGCCTGTGAATATATATATATTACCTACTGGCGGTCGCCAGTAGGTAGTTATAGTTAGGATTTTTTTCAATGTTAAATCTGAAAATTCTATTTGGAATAACTTTAGCGCCGGTTGACGAATCTGCCTGAAAATATCCTCAAAATGGCCTCGCGGCATTCCGGTCCTTCCCTGAAAGTTTGGGGGGGATTCGTCAAGCGGGGGCCGAGATAAAAGGGGGGTCCCAAAACACGTTTTCCCCATGTTAATTTCCATAGGGCGGTCGATTTCACTTTTAGCCCGAACGGCTGAATGGATTTCCACCAAACTTGGCAAAATTGTAGGGACTGGTAGCCCGATGTGCCTTTGCTATGTCTCAAGATATGTGCTCCAGTGGATTTTGAGTAATTAAGGTTCAAAAAAATATATATATCTATAGCCGCGCTCCGGTACGCGCACCGGTACGCGCACCGGGCGCTTACCGCGACTTGCGCGCAGAAAGCTGATTGGCTCTGGGGTGTCTGTAAACATTCTAAACAGTCCGGAGCGGCCGCCATCTTGTGTCTCGGTAGGATCGAGACACGAGAGGTGGCCAAAACAAAGAGGGAAATGACCATAAGGGGGCAGAGTAGACCCCCCTTGACCCCCTAGGTTTGATGTGGGGGCCATAAAAGGGCCCCGCGGAGCAAAAAAAAAATAAAAAAAAATTTGATTTTCGCGGGGTGAGCGCCCGGTACGCGCACCGGTACGCGCACCGGTAAGCGTACCGGGGAGCGTACCATGGGGAAAAAGAATGACAGTTTTAAAAGTAGCTGTTTAAAAAAAAAATGTTTTGTTTTATACATACACATACATATATATATAAATGCATATGCATATATATATATGCATATATGTGTATATGTGTGCGTGTAGAGAGAGGTAGAGAGGTAGAGGTGTAGAGGTAGAGAGGTAGAGAGGTAGCGGTAGAGAGGTAGAGATTAGTAGAGAGAGAAGAAGAGAGAGGTAGAGAGGTAGAGAGTAGAGAGTGAGTAATAGAGAGTAGAGAGTGAGTAGTAGAGAGTAGTAGAGAGCAGTAGAGAGAGTAGCAGAGAGTGAGTAGTAGAGAGTAGTAGAGTGAATAGTAGAGTGAGTAGTAGAGAGTAGTAGAGAGTGAGTAGTAGAGAGTGAGTAGTAGACAGTAGTAGAGAGTAAGTAGTAGAGTGAGTAGTAGAGAGCAGTAGAAAGTGAGTAGTAGAGAGTAGTTGAGAGTGAGTAGTAGAGAGTGAGTAGTAGAGAGTAGTAGAGAATGAGTAGCAGAGAGAATAGTAGTGAGTAGTAGAGAGTGAGTAGTAGAGTGAGTAGTAGAGACTTGTAGAGAGAGAGTAGTAGAGAGTGAGTAGTAGACAGTAGTAGAGAGTGATAAGTAGAGAGTGAGTAGTAGAGAGTAGTAGTGAGTAGTAAAGAGTGAGTAGTAGAGAGAGAGTAGTAGAGAGTGAGTAGTAGAGAGTAGTAGATAGTGAGTAGTAGGGAGTAGTGAGTAGCGAGTAGTAGGGAGTGAGTAGTAGAGAGAGAGTAGTAGAGAGTAGTAGAGTAGTAGAGAATGAGTAGTAGACAGTGAGGATTTGAGAGTAGTGGAGTAGGAGAGAGTAAGTAGTAGAGAGTAGTGGAGAATATTCCAAAGTTTGGCACAGCACCACTTTCACAATGAGTCCAATCAAATCATATCACTTAGAGTCCTTATTGAAGCGCTGAATCTTGGTGTATATTCAAATGCTTTTATTTTCCTTAAGTTTATGTACCACAGCCAGCCGAAAGGTTTCGTTCTGTACAACAGAACTTCTTCAGGGCGTTCTTATTTCCTTCAAGTTATGTCGGTATCCAGTTGTCATATAACTAGATTTTTCTTCCAAATGTTAGACGAGACATAAGTATATTCTTATTCAAAGTGACTAGGTATCAATTTTACCCACACAATTCGGGCAGACTTGAGTAATTTATAGCATCCTCAAAGTCAGTCTTTCAAAAATTCCAAAGTATAGGACATGATAATCCAAATCCAAATGTTTCTCAAGAAAAGTAATTTACAATCGTTCGGAATATTGGTGTTTGGGCAGATATGATCCAGGGACCCCCAGTATGCAAGGGGAATTAGTCCCCCCTCTACAAACGCGCCAGTGGCGTGCATTGCAGAGAGGTGTAACAAGGGTGTGGCCTCATTACACTTCTCTGCAATGCAGCTCCCTCGCGCATACTGGAGGCTCCTGGTGGACCAGTTGACCCCAGGGACCCCCAGTATGCAAGGGGAATTAGTTCCCCCTCTGCAAACGCGGCAGTGGGCTGCTTTGCAGAGAGGTGTAACAAGGGGCATAGTCTCATTACACCTCTGCAATGCAGCCCCTGGCGCATACTGGAGGTTCCAGGTGGGCTAATTGGCCCCCAGGGGCCCCCAGTATGCAAGGGGAATTAGTTCCCCCTCTTCAAACATGCACGGGGGCTGCATTGCAGAGAGGTGTAAAAAGGGTTGTGGCTTCATTACACCTCTCTGCAATGCAGTCCCCTGGCGCATACTGGAGATTCCTGGTGGGCTTTCAGGTCTTATATAGTTAGGAATTAGCATTAAAAAAACCTTTGAAATTCACTGAAAAAACCATAGGTTTCACACCAGTTATAGTTAGGAATTAGCATTTAAAAAACCTTTGAAATTCACTGAAAAAACCATAGGTTTCACACCAGTTATAGTTAGGAATTAGCATTTAAAAAACCTATTAAATTCACTGACAAAACCATAGATTTCACACCATTTATAGTTAGCTGGAAATTTTACTGACATAAAACCATTGAAATTCCCACGTTATAGTTAGTTGGACTCACTATAACTTGCGCGCCTGTAATGCACTGCTGATGACGTCACATATTACATCACTCATGACATGGTCAGTGACATCACTCATGACATCACTGATGACACCATCCTTGTGACAGAGTGACAGACCTAATTTCAGTGTAATGTAACGCTTGAAACACATATTCAAAAATAGAAACAAACATTTTCAAAAAAATGGAGATACCCAAACCAGTAACAACAACCAATTCAGTAATTCCACCATCTATATACACATCCACTCATTCACCAACAGTTCTATATAGTCACGCATATATATACTCACTCATCATATGTAGTGATACACCTATACATCCTGTTACACATCAGCAGTCATCCAAAAGTTACTCACACACATACTCACACATGCAAATAAACTATTGAACATCCATTTATTTGCATATACATTTATACACATACTACCACCTTACTTCTAAGGAAACTTACCCATACTTACTCTCTTAAACAATCACTTATAGAAACACATACTTATTTAAACAGGAACTCCTACAATCTCTCACTATATATACTATACTCACTTATATACATCAATACTCACATATACTAGATTAAAACATATGTCGTTACTAATGAAGACACTAGTGAGACAGTCATTCACTCACTAACACACACATATACACACTCATCCACCCATACAGTCCTGCACATATGCTGTCTTCAAAACACATACAAACAGTGAGTCAGTCACCAACCCCTGCAGCCACTTATACACAAAGAGAAACACTGATACAAACATTTAAATATTTAAACAATACTCGCTAATATATGTATTCACTAAGATACACGTAATAAGCCAGTTACCCAACCAATTTTTTTTAAAAAAAACATCCATTTACACACTTATTTAAACATTTATTCTTCCATCGACCTTTACAAATACATATATAAAACAAATGTATTTTTCAGAAAGACACACATTCACTGGATGGTGTCATCAGTGATGTCATGAGTGATGTCACTGACCATGTCATGAGTGATGTAATATGTGACGTCATCAGCAGTGCATTACAGGCGCGCAAGTTATAGTGAGTCCAACTAACTATAACGTGGGAATTTCAATGGTTTTATGTCAGTAAAATTTCCAGCTAACTATAAATGGTGTGAAATCTATGGTTTTGTCAGTGAATTTAATAGGTTTTTTAAATGCTAATTCCTAACTATAACTGGTGTGAAACCTATGGTTTTTTCAGTGAATATATATATATATATATAGATATTCACTGAAAAAACCATAGGTTTTAGGCCATATATAGTTAGGGATTAGCATTTACAAAACCTTATTTTACTCGCACGAAACCATTGAAATTCGCATATATAGTTAGATGCGCTAACTATATATCGCGCACCCGCAATCCACTGCTGATGATGTCACATATTACATCATTCATGACATGGTCAGTGACATCACTATTGACATCACTGTCTGTTTCTGTAATCTCACTGGTTTTTGTATCCTATAATGCTGCTCCGAAAAACGGCGTGGGGCACCCCGGGGGGGGGAGGGGGTTTGGCGGCGTGAACGGGCCTCCCCAGGTGGCGGCTCGTTTGCTGTAGTGGGGCGCCCCTTTACCGTTTCAGTTGCCATTCCGCCAGCTTTTGGTACACTGTGCCAAAATCCGCCATTCAGCTGAGTTGCGCCTACTCTTGCGGTTCAGCAATAGGCGGCTGCCACAGGACTCTCAAAATGGCGGCAGGCTCTTTCCTTTTTGGGCCTGGTCCACTAAAATGGCCCTGGGACACCTTGGAACTCGGACGCTTGTCTGCTAGGTCTTGGACCCCATTCTCGAAAGCGTCCCCTCAGCTGTGAAGATTCTACAAAAGTCTTGGGGGCCCTCGAATCCTGCAGGCTTCCGGTGGGGAGCGGCTGCCATGATTGCTCGCGGAATGACCACGACGGAGCCACGAGATGGTGGTGCTTTCATGCTGACGCCAGCTTCAGTCTGAAACATCCAGAAACAAGGTGGGGCTTTCATCGTTTGGGAAAAATAAATGTTCTAAACCAATGAAAAGTGTTATTTTTAGGTCATATGACCAAGCCTTCCATCATTAGGAAACCAAAAGTAAAATGAACCAATGAAAAGTTTTATAAACAAGTCACATGACCTGTTATGCGGCATAGGGCTATAAAAAGCATAGAAAATCCGTTGGCACGTGAGGCAGCGTCAGTAGCGGACCGATGTGCGAATAGGCCGAAGGCAGCACAACGCGCCGAGATCCGGATGGCACCGAGGTGGTGTCCAGCAAGTTGCTGCACTGCTATGGCTATCCTACAATGCTGCGCCGAAAGTCGGCGTGGGGCGCCCGGTTGGCCTGTGAGGTCGCGTCAGTCATTGGGGGCTGTTTGAGGATCTGACTGCATTGGAAAGCAATGTGATGCTGTGCGTCGCCCCCAAGATGGAGGCTCCTCGGCTGCAGTGGGGCGCCCCTTGGTGTTTCACTCGCTATCCAGTTGAGTTGCATCCGCACTTGCGGCTACAGTAGGCCGAAGGCAGCACAACTCGCCGAGATCTGGATGGCACCGAGGTGGTGTTTAGCAAGTTGCTGCTCTGGTGTGGCCATCCTACAATGCTGCGCCGAAAGTCGGCGTGGGGTGCCCCGTTGGCCTGTGAGGTAGTGTCAGTAGCGGACCGATGTGTGAATAGGCCAGAACCACCACAAGGCGCCAAGATCCGGATGGCACCGAGGTGGTGTCATAGTTGAGAGTTCTGAGCAGTGCTTGTAACACTGTCTGAAGCTTATTTGCACCTGCTGCAGCTTCACTATCGCCCTGGTGTGGCCAAAGATCGCCCATGACATAGGCGGCCGGCTCCCGGGGTCTGGCGGAACTTTTTTCCTTTTCCTTTCTGCATCTTGTCCCACAATCCGTTTGACCTGAAGACACGACCAGGTCCCTGAATGTGTGCAGGGGGACGCTATTGATTGAATCAAAATGGCGGCTTCACACAAAGCTGAGTCAAGCGTTGCTGTTGATGGTATACAGACAAAAATTGGTTTTCAGTTTGTACATTCTTCAGGATTTTTCCATCCAAGGCTGGTTGAGAGTTTGTAGAACAATGGCTTCAGATTTTCAACATACTACTCTTCAACATTCTTCCTAAATGTAACAATGTGAGACTCACTAGGAGAACGGCTGTTTATCTTTCCTTTCAAAATGCTGCCAACAATATTTTCTGAATGGAAGACACCATCTTGTAGCATAAAGGGCCGAAAGGGGTTCTTTTCCGGCCGCTGGTTGGTGGAGACATTTTTTTGACTATATCCTGGACCTGCCCGGCCTCGCCCAAAATGGCGCCGGTATAAATGGGACTCGTAACTCCTTGTTGTGTACTGGTTGAACAACCTTGATATCACGAGATACGAATGCAGTTTTGAAGCACATGGCGGGCGGGGACGAGAATTGATTGAATATTTCGACATCCCTATTGATATTAAGTTCTGATGTGTTATTGATTATTGTACTATTGAAAGTTCGAATTAACGTCACCCATGGTACTTGCCCGCAAATGTATATCTAGATAATTTTTTTGAAAGTGGCCCTGTTGTATTTTAATTACAAAATGTACGTCCACCGATTCCGCAACTGTTAGACACCTTAGTTCTTGCAACCTAATGGCCCGCTTGTTACGTTCCTCTACAATGTAAATGTCTCCTCATCATATACGATTCCAGTTTGCTCCGTGGCCGGCCCACGTGGTTATAGGCCCGTATTTGTATACTGACATTTTCACAAAAAAGGTTTTTAAAACAAAACATGGTAGAAGTATTTACATTGGTAAAGTTTTTAATTTTAGTCACTGTTTTTGAATCAGTAAAAGGCAAGTGAAATAAAGCAGTCCAATTACATGACGGATAAAAGGTATAATACGCAGGAACGCAGTAAAGATAAATGGTCAAGGGCAGTTGTGTTTTCCACTCCTGCAACATAAAGTGATCGATAAAAATCTGATAATCAGGCGTATTGGCGACTAAGACAGCAGGCCGAGCCTTTTTTACTCAACGGCTCCGTCATGGGACGAAGAAACGCCCTTTTTCTCGAAAAAGGAATATATTTTACTTGCAGGACAGTTGTAAATTTTCCGGGAAAGTACATTAGCTTGAAACATTATAACATATATGTTTAAGAAAAAATAATGTTTGAAACCAATAAAAAGCGTAATTTTTAGGTCATATGACCAAGCCTTTCATCATTAAAATAACAAAAGTAAAATGAACCAATGAAAAGTTTTATTAAAAAGTCACATGACCTGTTATGCTTACGTTACGCGCTGTGCGCCGCGCCCCGGATCGCTTCCGGGAAGCTGCGCTTCGCGCACCGGAGCACTTCCGGGTGCGCTAACACGGCGTGTTATTTAACGAATTACGCGACAACGTAGGTCCAGAATATAATCAAAATGTCTCCACCAACCAGCGTTCGGAACACAACCCCTTTCAGCAGTCTAAAAAGTTCTGTTAAATGACAACAGAAGGGACAGGCAACAAGAACCATCAGTCAAAGAGGGGAGGGCAAGTTCTTCTCTACCGGGTCACGTTGGGGCGCTACCGGAACTGATCGAATTGGTAGTCTACAGTGTTTCTGGATGTTTCAGACTGAAGCTGGCATCAGCATGGGAGCACCACCATCTCGTAGCTCAGTCGTGGCCATTCCATGAGCAATCATGGCAGCCGCTCCCCACCAGAAGCCTGCGGGAGTCGGGGACCCCCAAGACTTTTGTAGAATCTTCAAGGCTGAGGGGACGCTTTCGAGAATGGGACTCAAGCCCTAGCAGACAAGCGTCCGAGTTCCAAGGTGTCCCAGGGCCATTTTAGTGGACCACGCCCAAATCTGAAGAGCCGCCCGCCATTTTGAGAGTCCTGTGGCAGCCGCCTATCGTTGCATCGCAAGAGCGGGAGCAACTCAACTACATGGTGAGCGAGATGCTGTAGTCGCAGGAGCGGGCGGTAAACAGCTGAATGGCGGAAGAGGCACAGTGTAGCAAAAGCGGGCGGAATGGCAACTGAAACGGTAAAGGGGCGCCCCACTACAGCGTGTCTTCAGGTCAGACGGATTGTGGGACAAGGTCCAGAATGGAAGACTCATCAAAAGGCAAAAAGTTCCGCCGGACCCCGGTAGCCAGTCGCCTATGTCGGGGGCGATTTCAGGCCACACCAGGGCAACACGACTTGGGGAGGGGGCAGGAGCCAAGCGCCATCTCACCGCCCCTCGGGGGCCTCCGTCAAGCGGTTCAGGGAGGCACCGCATCACATTGTTTTCCAATGCAGTCAGGTCCACAAACGGCCCTCACTTACTTTGAGAATAGTGAAGCTGCAGCAGGTGCAAATAAGCTTCAGACAGTGTTACAAGCGCTGCTCAGAACTCTGAACTATGGCACCCAACATCCAGGACTTATGCCATTTGAGCATGGCAGTGACATCGAAGCAACTCAGGGACCAAAACCATGAACGTACACTCACGTATGAAAATCTTACTTGGGGAGGGGGCAGGAGCCAAGCGCCCCCTCCCAGTCCGTGCCACCACACCGTATGTTGAAAATCTGAAGCCATCGTTCTACAAACTCTCAACCAGCCTTAGATGGAAAAATCTTGAAGAATGAACACACTGAAAACCAGTTTTTGTCTGCATAGCATCAGCAGCAACGCTTGCTATCAGAGTGTATGAGTTTCATGTTCGATCGATTGAGCTAGCCGGATCGGGCAACAAAAAGTATAAAATAGTTATGTAAATAGTTATTTAATAAAATGTTTTACCCTGTTACTTTGCTGGTGTGTTATATATATTCATAATATTTGCATAGGGTTTGTCGTTATTTTGGGTGGGGTGGGGTGGGCGGCAGAGTCAAGCTGTCTTGCAGCCATCATGGTGTGGAGCTAAGTTCATCTTACTAGTTTCGTATTTCTCATGAGGGGTTGTTCTTAATGTTTCTATTTTAGCGAGGTCAAAAAAAGATCCCATTAGTGGCCTACTGATTTTGCTCGATTCCTTTTGTTTTTTTAAACTATTTTTCACTATCTGCAAAGACTAAACAGAGTATTGCGACTCTGTGCTTGTTTGTAAATACAGAATGAACCAAAGAGAACCAATTCTAAAACAGTAAATGCTTGGATAGCAATCAATCAAATAGAGAGAGAAGCAGGCACGACGGATTACAACGGGGGCAAAGGCCTGCGCTAACTACCCTTCACTATCTGCAAAGAGAGAGTACTGCTAAGAGAAAAGCGAGGGGTGAGGGGGCGGCAGCGTTCAAAGCACATCAGCGTGCATAAACACGAAAATGTTTTTACCTATCATGTACTTGACATTTGACAGCATTTGATATTTGGTATTAAAAAACTATTGAAATTCACTGAAAAAACCATAGGTTTTAGGCCATATATAGTTAGGGATTAGCATTTACAAAACCTTATATTATTTCACCAATAAAGCAACCGTTTATACACTTAAATACTAAATTTTTATTGAACCAACTTTCAGATCTACATATATAAAATATATGTAATTTTCAAAACTAACCCATTTAATAGATGATGTTATGAGTGATGTGATGTGTGACATCATCAGCAGTGCATAGCGGGCGCGCGAGTTATAGTTAGCTGAAGTAACTATAACGGGGGAATTTCATTGGTTTTATATGAGTGAAATGTCCAGCTAACTATAACATGTGTCAAACCTATGGTTTTTTCAGTGAATTTCATAGGTTTTTTTTAAATGCTACTTCCTAACTATAACGTGTGTAAAACCTATGGTTTTTTCAGTGAATTTCATAGGTTTTTAATATGCTAATTCAGAACTATATCGTGAATGCAACCTATAGTTTTGTCAATGAATTTCTGCAAATATTTTTTTCGGAAAGAAACCGTTTTCCTGACTGTCAGAGTTGTATAGAGACTCCTTGTAAAGCGGTGCTGGATTAGAAAGTCTCTACCTTGTCTTATTTTGAACGTATTGAAATTTGTCAGTAAATGGAGATCGCCTTTGTAAACTTTCGTGCGCGACCGGGTGCGCGCACCCTCCTATATATTTCGAGAAAACATTGCAATTCCAACTCATTGAGTTAATTCATAGACCCCTCAAAGAACTTATAGTACGTTAAAGAGACTGTACCTAGGCTTCTTTTTTATTGTTATGAAACTTTTCAGTAAATGGAGCCGAATGTCTTTTTAAACTTTCGTGCGTGACCGGATACACACACTCCGGTATTTTTTCAAAAACACAAAAGGTTTTATACTTTAACAATTGTATGCTTGAATCCCCCTCAAAAGATATACAAAATCAGGATGTGTTTAGGTTTACTCCTTTTCACGTTTTGAAACTTCACTGAATTAGACCGCTACTTCCAAATGACATACGTGACCAGATACTGTCACCGCGTACACGTCCTGAGACGCGCATGTGAAGTCAAGTGACTTGAAAACAACACTTGCAATTGGTTCTTAGTAGTTTCTATTCTGGAATTTTCACGGAGCACTCCACCCACTTCCCTCACTATCTTTTGTACTCTCAAGGGAGAACAACGTCTTACATCTTTTGGAAGACTTTGCTGAAATGGCTGCCGCTTCGAATTCATCTTCCGAATCTGAACAAAATGATCGACTACCTTTAAGAAGAAAGAAAGAATCTTTCATCTGGCAAATTTTCACTTATCTTCAGGATCAAAAGAAAGTGAATGCGCCAAAAGTAACTTGCACGATCTGTGACTCAGTTCTCTCAAGAGGAAATCCGTCCAAAAAGTATTCCTTTTCCATACATACCATGATCAGGCATGTGAAACAAGTGCACCCTGTGCAATTTGCAAAGGCATCGACAAGAGCCCTGGTCACACAACTACCATCAGAGGTGGCCAGCACATCTTCTGGTCGACGACCTGTATTTCCATCGAGTGCAGAGATGGACTTGAGACCATATTTTGCGAAGGTGCACATGAAATGCAATGACTGTGGAGAAATTCTTCTGTACGGATAGCAGAGAGAGAGAGAGAAATCTGTTTATTTAGACCATGGTCTCTAAACTTCGAGTTCATAAAAATTATAAAACATTGCAATCCCAACAATAACAATTGATGCGTAATGGTCTCTAAAATCCCACAGTTACTTTTCTGAGCTGCTCTACTTATACATTTATAGCAAGCCATAAGATACCATTGGCTCTTATTTTTCAGTATTTCCAATTTAAAAAGGATCAGTAAAAAAATGTTAAAAACATCTTAACTTAGTAAAATAATCATTACAATCTTTAAAAAGCCCTTTACATACATCATTATTATTTTACAAAAGTTAAAACCATTTAAACTAAACATACATCGGTCTTTCACATTATGTCCTGCAAAAGTAGGTAAAGAATGAATCACAATACTTTTTTGAGTTTTTCCCTGGCCAAACGGTTTACACCTCTCAGATAATTCCCTAGTGCAATTGCAGTATCCAATTTTTCCATTTTTATCAGTAGAATAGCAGCTTGCCCTCGTGAATTTATGCCATATTTTATAAATAATGGCCGTAAAAACTGCTTTCTCACTTCTAAACTTGTAAGGCAATCTAACAGTGTGTGCATGATATCACACTTCATCTCCAGTCCACACTTACATCGACCGTCAGGATATAGCATTTCTGCCTTTAATCTCCCCTCCAATAGCCAAGGGTTAATTCCAATTCGGATTTTTAAAATTTCCCACCTCAATCCGTAGTTCGGCAGGGTTTCTAAGTATGGATACCATGCATCATTTTCCCATGCTTCTAACATACATTGGACCGACTTTTTCTTTCTCAAATATTTTATGTCCTGGTTTCTTGATAGCTCCCTTCCTTGTGCTCTAAGTAGGCCCTTGGTGAATGCAATTTCTACAGGATTCTGGTTGACTCTCACATTTAAACTACCGGATACCTCCTTTATTTTCCTTTTTGCCTCCGCTGCCCATTTTAGGTTGCTATGCCGGATTTCATTACTGCACCAAAGGGACACCTTCTGGGTTTCCTCTAGTAATTGTCGTTTCCAGAACCTTGCCACTGCCATTTTGGCCTGAATGTTCCATGCTATTGTTCCGGTCTCTAATCTAATTGCCTGAATCATCGCTGACTTCGGCAAGGACAGAAGCATTTTCAACACCTTACCTTCGTCTCGATCCCAGCCCACTTTGCCGCTGAAGTGGAGAACTTCCACCCCATACAATACTTGGGGAGGGATCATTGCTTCATAAGCCTTTAACATGGGTTTATGCGACCGGTCCCCATAATCTCTATTAAATTTTTTCAACCCACAAATAGAGGATGATGCTTTTGCCATTTGGGCTTCAATATGTATATCCCATTTTAAGGAGCTTTCAAACCATAGGCCTAGGTATTTATATTCCTTTACAGTTTCCAATTTTGTTTTGCCTAGGTACCAGCTAAAACTTTTAGACCTTTTACCAAAACATAGAATTTTTGTTTTATCCATATTTACTACTAAAAGTTTAGCCTTGCAGTAGTCACTAAATACATTTAATTTTCTCTGTAGCCCTAGCTCTGTTTGGTCAATAATTACTAGGTCGTCCGCGTATAGCAGGCTTGCCACCTTCCTGCCACTCATTCTTGGACTAGCACTTCTTTCGACTTCCAGTGCTGCTGGCAGATCTGCTAAAAAGATAGAAAAGAGGAGTGGGGCCAGGACACAACCCTGTCTTAGCCCGTTTGCTATATCTATTTTCTTTGTCAGTCCCCCTTGAGTATCTTTAATTACTTGAGCCCAGTTCTCTCTGTGCAGTTCTTTTAGGATTGCTAGTAGACCCACTGGGATTTCATATTTAGTCAGGCACTCCCATAGCTTCCCACGGTCCACCAAGTCAAAGGCTGCCCGGAAGTCGACGAAACAACAGAACATGTTCCCCGTTTGTTCCGTCGACTTACGGGCAAGTGCCCACAGGGCATAACAGTGGTCCACCGTGGAGTGCCCTTCTTTGAATCCCCCCTGTTCTACCGGGACAATTGAGTTCCCTTCTACCCAAGTCTTTAGTTTGGCCAGCACTATCTTAGTAAATATCTTCTCCCCAATATCTAACAGGTTAATTAACCTGTAGTTTTTTTGGGTGTGCTTATCACCTTTTTTATGTATGGGCCTTATTATAGCCCCTTTCCAATTATCAGGGAACCTTCCAGTGTCTAAAATTACTCGGAACATATTAGCAAAAAATTGCGCCCACCAGTCTGTTTGGGTTTTAATTATCAGTGCCGGGAGGTTGTCGGGGCCTGCTGCCCTTGTTAATTTCAGGCCCTTTATCGTTTTTTTAACTATAGGGACCGTGAAGTCAAGTTTTATATCGGCTACCAGACCGCTCCAATCTGTGTGCCGATGCTCTTCCCGGTAACTCCCAGGTTTATATAAATCCTGTAGGTATTTCTCCCAGGCTGCTTCCTCCACAACGCAGTTCATTCCAGCCGGCTGATGATCTGCTGCTGAATGAACTAGTTTCCAGAACTGGCGTAAGTTCTTTGACTCGATGGCCTCTAATAACTTTTGCCAACAACTTTCTTTAAATTCCCTTTTTGTCTTCCTAATTAACATGTTATATTCTCTTTTTAGGGATAATAATGTATTTCCACTTCCCTGCCCACCTTTTAACAGTTTATGGCGTACCATTCTCCTCAATTCTCTTTTCTTTTCTCGACATTCCCTTGTAAACCAACCTCCTTGTTTCTCCACCTTTAAACTGTTTCCTTTAGGATTTTTTTTGCCGGATCTCAATCCTTCGCTGAGGATTTGGACTATCCCCTCAATTTTCCCTACGTACCAGTCCAGGCCCTGGCCGTTTACTGCATCCAGATCTAAGTTCTGTTGTAGTTGCACTAATTTGGCCATATATTCTTCCGTTAACCTGGTTGTACGTCGCTTAGGGTAATCCATCCTTTGTTCCATAACTTGGGTACAAGGTTCTAATTGTACATTTGGAAACTCCAGGACTACAATATTATGGTCACTTCCTTCTCTGTTCAGGATCATAAACCCTGTTATTAGTTGGAAACTCCAAGGGGACACAAATACATAATCAATTGGACAATTTTGAGTGCCCACTTTAAACGTTTTTTTTGCTGGACAGTCTAAGGGGAATCTTCCATTTAGACAGAAAAGATTTTTTGTTCCCAAAAAGTTTCCCAACTGGGTATCCTTAGCACTTGTTATACAATCTGGAAAAATAGCTTGAGGTATCTCGTAGGCCTCTAGTAATTCTTGAAACCAGCAGTCTACATTTTTGGGATGCATTTTATGATTAAAATCTCCTATTAACATGATCACATCCATACCATACTTTTCACAGATCGTATCTATATCTTCTTTAAATAACCCCATTTCCCCAGCATATTCCTCTACAGTATCCCATTGCATATAAACATTTATTAGCAATATCATATTCTTTTTCATACATCCTGATAACGTTATTCTACAGACCAGTAGCCATTTACATTTTACAGTAATTTCTGTTACCTTTCTCACAATTTTGGTTGACACCAAGGTCATTATTCCCCCAGCTGGACGGCCAAATCTCTGTTTCTTAGCCGATCGATTTAGCTGGACGAAGCCATTGATTGTCGGGATTCTGCCACATAGCCAGGTCTCCTGGATACATATAATCTCTGTGTTTTCACCTAATGCCTTTATATTTTTTTGTTTGACTTCATCTCCTAGGCCGTTTATGTTCCAGGAGGCCAGTCTTATGCTATGTGGCATATCCTCTACCTATTCCATATCTTCTAGCCATCCTTCCTCCCCCTGCCCTTCAAAAGCTCTGGATGAGGGACCCGCCTGGGCCGTAACCCTGCTCCAATTTCCCCACCAATTTTCTAAGTTTGAGTTATTTGCTACTATTTGTATATTACCCAGGGAGGTTTCATCATCTTCTTCTGGGTCCCTCATCCTTACCTGCCTCTTTCCCAACCCTGCGTGGCATCTTAGGAAGTTATTTCCTTGCCATCCAATTCCTTCTATTTCTCCCAGTACCTCCTCTTCGGTTAGTAGTCGAATTCCCTCATTCTGTAGGTCATTTGCTGCTTTCTTAATCATATTTTTTACCAGTTTTGAATACAGCATAATTTTAGTGACCTCTTTCCCTTCTTTTGTTTGGCTAAAGCTCACTTGTCTGAGGTCATTTGATCCTATAGCTTTCAGATTATGGCATTTGGCAAAGCCCTGCAGAAGTTGTGACCTATTAAGGGGCAATCTTTTTTCTAATTTCTTACCCCCTTTCCTTAAAGGTATTGGTTCTAGGTATAGCCTCATATCCTCACTCCCCTCTTTCATTATCCTGTTTGGAATCAGAGATTCTGTTCTATTTGCCTTGTATGTTTGAATATTAGGCCTGATGGCTCGCACCTCCCGGGTGACCCATGTCTGCAGATTCCCTCCTAACTGTCTCCCGGCCTCTTTGGTCTGTGTTGTAATTTTCTTATTAGCTTGTTTCATCTGAGGTGCTGGAATATTAGGAGGGCACACATTTTTTTCCTGTTTTTTTAGGGTTCTCTTCTTTATTGTACTCGTACCGGGTTTGGGTCCCTTTACTTTATTCCCCTTTTCACCAACTTCCTTTTCCACCCTTAACCGTTTCTCTGGAATTTCCCTCCCATTCCCTAGTGATCTCCTACCTGCCCCTCCTACTCCTGTTATTTTCCCACGTCTAGCCATCTCCCCTCTTCTTATTATCCTCATTGGCCACTTTGAGATATATACCTCGTGTCTTTCTTTAATTTGCTCAACAATTTCCACCTGCGCCTCTGCCCGCACTTCAGGCACAGGGTCCGGATCAGGGATCTGCCTTACCATATCTGGCATGTGGGATCTGATTCCCTGTAGCTCCCCCTCTATTTTAGCTAAATACATTTTTTGAGTTTTCAAGATTACATTATTAGACAGAGTCACTTCTAAAAGACCTTGGAGAGTTTTTTGTAGCATTAGCATTAGATCCAACATTGAGGTTGCAGACATAGCAGAGAGATCCCGATTTATCTCTGGAGTTAAATTCAGTTCCCCATATTGGTCTGTACTATCATCACGAAGATCGGGAGAGCTTTTATTTTCGCTTCTTCTTTGATGCAGCTTACCACTCATGGTCATTTCTTTTTCTCTTCCTAAATCCTCCTGAGTGTTCGGGCTAACTTGGATTCTTCTTTCCAAGTCACTACCGAAAAGATCTCGTGGAGATGATGACCGCCTTGGAGACGCTAAACCCCTATTGTCCGATAGTAGCTGTAACGACTGGTTGACCATATTTAGGGAATCGGATATATGTACTTCCAAGGGTAGGGAGGTATACCCGATCTCTTCTCTCTCAAAGTTCTCATTATAAGAGACTGACTCGATGGACATAATTTCTTTATCTTTGACAGGTGTGAATACTTTTTTAAAATGTTTCCCCACAAACTCCTTCATTGAATTTGATGTAGCGCAACCTAAGTTCTTTGTAGCCACTATATTCTTTTTCACACCTTTCCTTCTTGTTTTCACAGGTGTAGACTCTGGGCTCCCCTTGCTCCTCTCCGAGGAGCCCACTTTCTCTACATTTGCGGAGTTTGATCTTGTCCTCAGTTTGTGACCCTCAGTTGTTTTCGTTTTTTTGGGGGCCATCTCTGTATTTGCCGATATGACAAACTCCACCAACTCCTCCTCCTGTGGAAATTACTTGCTCTATTTAAGAAAAGAGGAGCCAGCAGCTGGACAATTGAACCAAGTCCCCAGCTACACACTCCACACTTCCAGTAGCTCAATATGCAGAATTCAGTTTTAATATTTTGAATGCGGGGATTGCAAGGTTGGAAAGTCGTAGTTACCACCGTTTGCTATACAGTCCAGGGGTCCTGAGCTCACGCCCGTTTGTTATACAGTCCCAGCGTACCTGAGCCCAACCAGCTTTTACACTCTCCTTACTTCTTACTTTAACTTCATTTACCTCTGTCTTGTGCCTAGCGTGCGAGGTCTCTGCCTCCGCGCCCTCGCCTCCGTGCCTTCTCCCTTCAATCGCTTCAAATCGCTTTAAATCACTTTCCAGTCGCTGTATGCTTTGTGTTTTTAACAGCACATTGCGTCTCCGCCGGCGCGGCTTGCAGTCCTCGCGTTTTTCGCGGTTTTTACCGCTTGTGCCGCTTCTGCTTCTGAACTCGTCGGTGTGGGTGCAAACGCCGATACAAACACCGGCGCGCCAGATACGCTACGAGAGGGAGGCTCTTTCCGACGCTTCTCCTTCTTCTCCCACAACGTCTGATTGACGATCCCACAGCACGCAAGACGAATGGGCGGACGGGCGTTCAGGCAGGCGGGGCGGGGCGCTCTCACGCAGTGACACTCGACAGAGAGGAGAGTGAATGAATGCTTTCCCAGTGAATAGCATAGCAGATAGCAGAGCCTCAATCTTATTAAAATAAAAATTGAGAGACATCAATGCTCTGACAAAAGATACATTTTTTCATTTCATTTTGATCCTGTGTCACAGTTGAAAATGTCGGTGCAAGTTTAAAAAATCAAAAACAACATAACACTTGTTTTTTTTAAAAAACAGTTCTTTTCAGAACTAACTCATTGTACCAAAAAGAGGTCTATTCACAAGCTGAAGTATCAACACTTTTTTTCAGGCCAATTATGCAAAAAAGCGACGATACTTTGGAATATTATGAAGGAGACGTAATACATTATCGTCAATTTCATCCACAGGACACTGCCGATAAAACGACGATAATAGCCCTCATATTATGATCTATGAATTGCAACCGAAACCTACGTTACTTGTCTTTACATCTAACATTAGATTCGATTGCAATTCATAGAGCATATTATCAACGCCATTATCGTCGCTATATCTGCAGTTTTCTGCCGATAAAAGCGGCGTTAATGTTTTACCTATCCTTGAAAATATTCTACTGCACCTTCTTGAAAACGGCATTAAATTGCCTGCCGTAAGACAACTTTGCATATATTGCGTACAGTAAGTTACTAACATGCAAACTGGGCGTACGTCAAAGCACATGCAAAATGTGGTTGGACGGCAAAACACCCTATCACAAAAAGAGGCGTTGCGAGAAAAAGAGGTGCAATAAACTAGTTTATCGCAGAACTGTTAAAGCCTGCTCTAATGAAACATTCAACATCATTATAAAAGAGTGTACAAAATAAAACTAAATCCACCCCGTCCCCTAATTACAAGACACACATTACTGTGTAAAACCAACGTTTGTTTTTACGCGATAATGTTAAGTACCGCGGCTGTTACAGCATTTACTATCACCTATGTGTTCTATTTGATATTAAAGCACTAACAACGTAAAAAATTCCGCCCATACCGTCGATATTTACAACGTCAAGCAGCGGCAATTTTTATCGCTTAGGGACTTTGCTATTATGAAGGTTTGTCTCCTAAGTCTCTGATTCTCAAACTGTGCAACGCGGCTCCCCTGTGTGCCGTAATGAGGTGCCAGGGGAGCCGCGCACACTCTAGAGTGACTAACCATCCGTAAATTCCATGGACATCCATACCCTGTTATCTGTAATTGTGGCCATCAAAAGCAACTGCTCTGCTCCCCTCTGAGAGGTCTCACTCCCACTGCTGCAGCGGCCTCGCAGTCCTCCAGGAGCACAGGAACAGCCCCTCCCGCCCATTAAAGTTCTGTGTCGGTCTCATTACCACTTAGTAAATGAAAATAGGCACTGAAGAATATTCAAGTATGTAGTACTCCTCCTGCTACAGCGTACAGAAGGGATTGTGTTAGGTATAAAAAAGTGAAACACCCACGCTACAATCATATAGAATACTTCCTTTAAAGAAGCCTGTGAATAAGTTTAAAAGATCAGGTTAACCCTCTTTTACTCTCTCATCATTCTTAAACATAAGTACTATATTGAACAATGCCATGGTTGCTGCTTTTTAATTTTGAGAATCTTGCAATCATTCGCAAAGCCAATAGTCATGGCTTCTTTTTCGTGACAAAAAACGTGCAATATTACATATCTACATAGAATAACAGAAAAAACATAACACTACAAAGGCCAACACTCTACTAAATGCAGATTTTTAACCTATGGGGCAGATTTATGTTAACTGGTTCATCCCCAGAGATGCACCAGTTAATGTGCACCACAGTATGCCACTGCTCCATCACCCATGGTGCGCCACATTTATAATGTGGTGCACCATGGTGCAAAAACAGCACAGATGCGTAACGCATCTGTGCCGGAAAGGTAATACATTGCTAGAGTTGCGTCGCAAGTGTGATGCAGCTCCAGTAAGGCTCAGCAGTGCCCTATATTCACAATGCTGCGTCAAGACCTACGCCTGCTTCAAGCACATGCAGAGTTTTGAAACAGCATGGGCCTGAAAGTGACTGAGTGAAATCTCATGGATTTCACTCAGCCACTTTCAAGATGCGTTCCTGCACAGGAACGCCCCCCCTTCAGAGGAACACTTCCTTATGGTGCAGGGCTTTAGAATGTGACGTATCTCCTAGATGCATAACGTTGTAAATATGGCGCAATATTTGCACCGTCATTGTATCAAATAAAATGACGAAATTGTGGCGCAAAGAGACGCAAGGTCATCATAAATCTTCCCCTATGTGTTTTAAAGTGCCCTCTAAATTACAACCAACACTCTCTTTGAAGAGACCCCCCAGTTTTTTTAACACCTCTTAACTCCACCCATGCTCATGACAGAGCCGCTCCATCACGAGCATCGCCTGAGCTGTCCTCATGACGGAGCGTTTTTGTCATGGCCTTGCCACTGCGCTTGCGCAGCACTGATTTTGCGCCTCCGCGGCGCGTTCTATTGACTGAGAAAACCAACAACATTACCCATTGCTCCATTTACCAATCCTCTTTCTACATGTATATTTCTCCGTAAAATTATCCGACAATTTAAACATACATACAGATTTTTCTCTAAGCCAGCAGTTTTAGATATAGTTTTCTGAAGAGAATCCAATTTTAACTTCAACTTTTCAGACAAAACAATAGTACTACCTTCATGCTCTATTCTATCTTTAGCTTTCAGTTTCTTAATTTCTTGATTTTCTAAATTCAACATTTTCTCATTAAAAACTGAACATTCTTTGAGAGTTGGCATCAAGCATGTCACTGACTTATCTGCTACCTCTTTACTATATATTTTCTTAGGTACATTATCTTCATTAGGAAACAGCTTGGAAAGAAATCGTGTTCGTAGAGTGTCTTTCGCATCTTCAGTTAGTTTTCCAATCCTTATATCTTGAAGAATATTTCCATATTTAGTATCCTTTGCCTGTTGCATATTTTGAATCAGTTCAGTATATTTGAAATGTGACCATATATTAACATTTCCAATACTGCCCAAGCACTTTCTAGTCTCTTCATGCGTAACAGTTTCAAATACAGGTTGTCCTTTCACAGGAGTTAGCTGCAGTAGATCTCCAACAACTATGACATGTTTACCACCAAATAACACATCATACTCTGTCTTAAGTATCTGTTGCATTCTTAAATGCACAAAAGCAAGCATTAAATTGGATACCATGCTTACCTCATCAATAATAAGAAGTTTCATTTTTTTAAGGCCTCTAGAAACTTCAAAACAAGCTTCTCCAGATAGCTTGTGATATTGTAATTTATTTTCATGTTCAACTGGCAGCATCAGTAAACGATGTAAAGTAACACCTTTAATATTATGTGCTGTCAAATCCAGTTGGAGCAGTAACAACACATGACAGTGTTGACTGAGTTGTTTGCTGTAAATATGTAGTAATTCCTTTAATTAAGAAACGTTTACCAGTCCCAGCTTCTCCACTTACATATAGTCGAATAGGTTCAAATGACATACATGAGCAATCTTTTTTCTCATGACGAAAGCCATGCTCAATGTGCTCTGTCACTTCATCATATATCTGTCTTTGCTCATGATTAAATTACTTCTTTAATTCTTCTAAGTTTATTACTTCCTCTTGACCTTGCTGCATTGCTCTTTCCACCTCATCCATGGCAGTGGCTGCTTCATTTTGGATAATTGGTTGTCCCAGTGGATCTTGACTTAATGAAGCTGAACTTTGACTACCTTGTGAACTATCTCTAGCAATCTCCGCTGCAATTGTCGCTTCTTGCTCTATTTCATCATTCAACATTTGGAGATAAGTACTAAAAACAGGACATTCGATACTACTTTTAGATGCGTTGAATGAATCTTTATAACTATCAAAGTCACCAAGTAGTTCCTCTTCTGTACGCCATGGTTTAAAGAGTTGCAAAAGAGCAAAATAGTAAAATTCTCTTTTGTCAGGTGTATCGCAACTCAGTTTTCGATGATTAATCAAGTGTCCTTTTCTTTGTTTTACCAGACATCCTTCATGTCCAAATACAGCGTGTACACCTTCATCATTATTCTCTGTAATATTCCTTTTAAAAGTGTAGTTTTGAAGTATTTCATACAGACAAATGTTTTCAAGTAGAGTACTTCTATTTGGATAGTATGTATCCAACATATTTGTTTTCAGAATGTCTGTACTGTTTGGTTCTTTCTGGGCTAAATATTCAATTTCTCGCACAGGTTTCAGAACACGGTTTCGTGATTCTGCAAGACCCAAACTCACCCAGAGAATAGTCCTTGATTTTGCATAAAGACTTGCTGATGATAACCGATCGCAACATTCATATGCTCCAATTTCTCGATGAGACAACATCTTCAAACTGTACGTATACAATTTCTTGCTTGGGCTCTTTTCATGAGAAATGTCTTCCCACATCTCCTTCAGTTCCGTCTTTTCAGATTTCGTGATGTAAGACGTTACATTTCGAGCTACAGCAATAGAGTTGTCTGCAACATATTCTATGTCCATGTTAGCATTCCACATGGACAAAATGACTGGGTTATAGTCATTTATATATTTGGATTCTTCACCTCTTCTTAAATTGTACGTATTTTTAGGTGACCTTCTTCTGATGTTATGTCGCAAAGATGACATCAAATTGTTGACTCTTCCTTTTGAAAGTACCGGTCGTGCAAATCCAAAACGACATTTGGTGTAGAATTTACTCTTTTATTTGAATTTTCGCCGACAATATTTTCCACAACGATGACTTTGAAAATGTAACACTTTTCCTCTTAAGTCCTTATCAGTTGTACTATTAGGTATGTCACAAGTGGCATACTGTTCAATAAAAGACAGTACAGTCTTGACATTCATCAGGGACTGGATGAACCACAACCACCTTAAGCTGAACCCGGATAAAACCGAGCTGGTTCTCACTGGTGGTTCGTCCAGTCCCTGGAACTCTCTCTTCTGGCCCCCCCCTCTTGGCTCTGCACCGACCCCCTCCACCACGGTCAAAACACTTGGTGTTAAAATAAACAGCCAACTCACCCTCCACTCACAAATCAGTTCCGTGGTGTCCTCCTGCTTCCTCTCTCTCCGCACTATCCGCACTGTCTCCCGCTTCTTTTCCCCCCAGGCACTTAAGATCATCATGGCCACACTTGTGATGTCGAAACTGGACTACGCAAACGCTCTTTACCACGGTATCCCCGCGTACAGTTTGCGTAGACTCCAGATTATCCAGAACCAAGCAGCCCGGCTGGTGTACGGCCTCCCCCGTTATCACCACTCCACCCCTCTTCTCAGGGAGCTTCACTGGCTCCCTATAAAGGATCGGGCCCTCTTCAAGATCGGCTGCATGGTCTTCCAGGCCCGCCAGGGCACTGCCCCCGCCTTCATCTCCTCATTAATCAAGTCTTATGTACCTGCGAGAGAACTCCGGTCTTCCTCCAAGTCCCTCCTCCAGATCCCTCGCTTCACTCGCAAAAAGTGGGGCGGGGCCAATTTCTCCACCCTGGCTCCAACCTTCTGGAACTCACTTCCTGACCACCTACGCTCTGCCACTCAGTGTCTCCCCTTTCGCAGAGATCTGAAAACGTTCCTCTTCAGCCAGGCCTTCCCCACTTAAACTCCCTCAATATCCCCTTCATCTCACCCTGGTCTTCTCCCCCTCAGTTGCTGATCCCCCCAGCGCCAAGAAACCGCAAGGTGTACGCTGCGCTCTAGAAATATTTTAAATTAGAATTAAATTAGTCTCATCCGAGTCTGTTCCAAATTTAGGAGCATCCTGGAAAGGGGCGACCAACTCGGTCCCCCCGAACGTATGGCCGAGTGCCTCGATCCCCCCGGGAAGCCATTTTTGGGCAGGAGGCGCGCCTCAGCTGGTATGCCCGAAGCGGCGTAGCTGGGGCGCGCTCGTTCCCGCCCTAGAGTGGGCTGGCCTAGACACCGACGCAGCCAGCCACGCCCTCGGGGCAGGCAGGGGCGGGTATACGCCCGCCCTGAAGACGGATAAAAAGGGACGCAAGACCAGAAGACATCCTCTTGTTCTTGTGCTCTGAAGCTGCACCTCCTCGCTGCACGTGAGCTCGGGACAGAACGAAGAGCCAATTTTGAGCGTTTTAATTCCTCTTTTTGTCTTCTAGATACTTCGTCTGAAAAGATGCCCAGGAAAGGCGTGAAGAGAATGTCGACTGACCAGTTGGTTCGGGCCCTCATGAAGGACATGTCCGAAATTAAGAAACGGTTGGCGGAGCGAGACGGTGAGGAGGGATCGGGGCGTCCACCGCCCGGAGGGAAGCCAAAGAGGCCGAGAAGGGGGCCGGTCGGGGGAGACGTCCCGGTTCCCTGTTCCCCGCTCGAGGCGCCAGCCCCGGTACCGGCCCCGGTACCGAAGGAGGGGAATCCGATCCCTGTAGTAGTCACCCCGACATCCACTGAAGATATGCCTCCCGAGTTGGCGGCACAGTTAGCGGCGTGGTTGGGGGACAGTAGCGAGGGCGCCACGGCTGCTGAAGCGCAAGCACTCATTAAACAGTTGCGCGAGAAACGTGATACAGCCAAGGTGCCCGCGTCGGATGCGGTGATAGACAAGCCACGAGTGGCGGAGGCAGCGTCCGGTGCAGGTAAGCGGCCATTGCCGATCGCAAGGGATGAGTCAACACCCTCTCGTAGAGAGAAGTTGGGGCAACATGTTCCTTTGGCAATAAAGGAAAAGATTTGGGCGGGGGAATACGTAAACATTTTCTCCTTGCTCGTTGATCATTATGAGGTGGAAACTGTTAAGGGCCAAAAGGATCTGATGCACCCAAGTGTTTGGCGCGCAAAAATGGCCGCCTTTAAAGTGAATGAGAATATTGGCAACTGGGGTAATGCTTGGGGAATTTTTACGTCAATTTTGGGGGAACGTAGACCTGAATTGCTCCCTGAATTCCCAGTATATCAGTCACGAATTATGGGGTACTCGACATCGCACCAAGGTAACCAATGGTTCTGTTATGACAACCTTTTCAGGAAAGCGATGGAGCATAACAAAAGTTTAACCTGGGACTGTTACGATTCTTTGACATGGAATAAAATGAAAGAGTCGGGGATGTTGAAAGTGCCGTTGGTGGGGTGTACTGTTGGTGAATCCTCCCGCCAAAATGGGGGGACGCCCTTTCGGTCGGGTACGGGTACAGACGATTACCCGAGACCCGCCGGCAATACAGGGAAGAGGGGTTTCTGTTTCAATTTCAACAGAAGTAAATGTACTAGGCCCCCGGGATCTTGTAAATTCAAACACGAATGTAGTGGTTGTGGGGCACCCCATCCTGAGTCCTCGTGCAGAGCCAAATCAGGTGAAAATGGGGGTAGAGGGGGCGCCAAACAGGTCTAATATAGTCCGAGGGGCGCCTTTACCAACCCCGATTGATACCCTGGCGATGATTCCTTGGCTCAGCGAATACCCAGATCGTGCTTCAGCTGGGGTGCTACGAAACGGTTTTTCATATGGTTTCCGCATCCCGGTGGGGAACTTTCAGGGTGTTGGGACGTGCAGAAACCAACTTTCCGTCTTGCAGCATACGACTGTAGTACAGGATAAGATCCGGAAAGAGGTTACCCGAGGTCGGGTTGCCGGCCCGTTTAGTGTTCCCCCGGTACAGAATTTTGTTTGTTCTCCTTTGGGGGTGGTTCCCAAGAAGGACCCAGGTGAGTTTCGATTGATTCACAATTTATCGGCGCCTCATGGCCTTTCTGTAAACGACGCAATTGATCCAGAGATATGTTCGGTGCGGTACGCATCATTCGATGAGGCCGTAGCCATTTTGAATCGCCTGGGGCCCGGGACGCTGATGGCGAAATCAGATATCGAGTCAGCGTTCCGTTTGCTCCCGGTATACCCGGAAGACCAACGTCTTTTGGGATTCATGTTTCAAGGTTCGTATTACATGGATAGGTGTATGCCGATGGGGTACTCTATATCTTGTGCATATTTCGAGAAATTCAGTAGTTTTCTACAATGGGTTTACACGAAGAAAACGGGTTTTCGGAATGTGATGCATTACCTCGATGACTTTCTGTTCCTTGGGGCCGCTGGGGATGATGAATGTGCCCGGGCCTTGACTGAATTTTGTGTTTTAATGAATCAATTTGGCGTGCCATTGGCACCAGGTAAAACGGTGGGTCCCACGACTTGCCTCGAGTTTCTCGGGATCGAGTTGGATTCTAGTGAGGGTTGTTTTCGTTTACCGGCTGCCAAAGTGTCGAAATTCAGGGCAGCCCTGCAATTGTGTATTACTGCATCTAAAGTTACGCTGCATCAATTGCAGCAATTGGTGGGGAAGTTGAATTTTGCCCTAAGGGTGATCCCGATGGCCCGCCCCTTCTCCCGTTCAATTGCCCAGGCGATGGTTGGCCTAAGAGAGGGTCATCATCGCACGAGATTATCGGCCGAGGTCCGCCAAGACATGCGTATTTGGTTAGCATTTTTGGCGGATTTCAATGGTCGAGTCGTCTGGAACAAACCGGCCTTGTCCTCTGAAGAGCTTGGTCTATGGACAGATTCAGCGGGAAGTACGGGTTTCGGCGCCATCTTCGGCACAAAATGGTCGGCGCAAAGGTGGCCAACATGGTGGCATGAAGAGGGGCTGACGAGCAATATTGCTTTCCTTGAACTGTTTCCCATTTTGGTGGCCCTCAGAACGTGGCCCGATGGATTCAAAAATCACTCTGTCATATTTTGGTCTGACAATATGACCGTTGTAGAATGCATCAATAGTCAGGCAGCACGTTGCAAAATGATTTTAAGGCTGCTTAAAGAAATTGTCTTACTGTGTATGCAACTGAACGTGGTATTCAGAGCAAAACATGTCCCAGGGGTGATGAATCAGGCTGCTGATGCACTGTCTCGTTTTCAAATGCAGGCTTTCTTGGGTTTCCTTCCCTCAGCGGACCCAGAGCCAGCACCCTTTCCCGAAGCTCTCTGGTCTCTCGGTGCCCCGAACTTCGTTACCTTGTGGGAGAGAGTCTAGCACCAAGGACGAGGAAGGCATACGAAGGGGCGTTTTGGGCTTATTTAGCCTTTTTGGGGACTGAGAGAGGGGGGCTTTGGGGGCATGAGGATTGGGTAGTACATTTTCTGATGTCCTTGCGTAAGGCTGGGAAGTCGGTGGCTACAGCCCAGAGGCATCGTGCTGCCATTTCCTTTGTTGCCAGGGCGCATAATATCCAGGACCCGACAGCGTCTTTTGTGGTACAGAAAGCGCTGCGTGGGTGGCAACGCCTTGAGGGTCGCAAAGTAGATGAAAGGCGCCCGATAGGTCTGGATAGGTTGTCCCAGTTGCTGGCCACACTCCCCGCCACATGCTCGTCTCAGTTCGAGGCCTGTTTGTTCCGAGCTGCTTTTACGCTTGCATTTCACGGGGCAATGAGGATAAGTGAGCTAGTAGCAAGGAACAAGCGGGATGTGGTGGGGGGTTTGTGCCGGGAACACGTTCAGATCAGGGGTGAGACGATGACTGTATCCTTTGTCAAGTCAAAAACCGATCAAGGTGGGGTGGGTGACTGCATAGTCATTCGCAGGATTTCAGGGTCTCCCATGTGTCCGGTGAAGTGTTTAGAAGATTACCTAGCACAAAGGGTGGCATCATGGGGGGGGACATTGTTGAGACACGCGGACGCCACCCCACTGACGAAGTTTCAGTTTCAGCGGGTGCTCGCGATGTCAATTACCGCAGCGGGCTTGGACCCGGGTGAGTTTGGGACCCATTCCTTTCGGATAGGGGCTGCCACTGAAGCTACAGCCAGGGGTCTTAATGTAGAACAAGTAAAACGAGTGGGGCGTTGGTCCTCCAATTGTTATAAGAGGTATGTGCGGTTGCACATGTTGTGAAGCTGTAATAATGTACTCACGCTTCTTGTCTTTTGTTTGGTTTTCAGTTACGCAAGCCTTCGAGGCGGGGCGGACTATGCAGTCGACCCAACACCAGGCCAGCGGTCAGACATCACCGGCTGTGAGAAAGGAGGTGTGGGTCGTGGGCCACTCATACGTGAGGCGTGCCGCTGACATATTCGAAGCAGGTGACATGATTCACGTAGCTGGGGAATACGGGTACAGAATGTCCTTCTACGGAAGGGGCGGTCTCTGTATTGACCAGTTTCAGGCATTTTTTGAGGGTTTGTTAGGGCGGACGAGGTCACCGCCGTCTATAGTCATAGTACATTTAGGGGGCAATGATTTGGTCACCACCGGTAGACGACTTCTCCTGGAGGCAATGCTTTCCACTGTAAGTTGGTTGGCGAGGAAAGTTCCGGGGTGCATAATTGCGTGGTCTCATATGATCCCACGAAAAGTGTGGCGGGGGGCTGTTTCGATCCCTGCTTTGAACCATTCTGTTAGAAAACTTAATAACAAAGTGAGTAGGTTGTTTCGTTCCGGGACATTGCATTCTATCTCGCACGGTTGTATTAATGATGACAGTATGTATCTAGGGGATGGTGTGCATTTGTCTCGGGTGGGAAATGAGTTACTCATAGGGGACTTCCTAGCATGGTTAAAAACGTTGGAACATGACCTTTAGCTAGGAGTTTTGTGGGGGGCCCGGATAGCCGGTCAACTATCCGGGCCTGTGGCGGTAAGGTCATGATCGGTGAGCACTAATTAGTAGATCCCTATGAGTGGGCGTCACCCAACACGGATGGGAGCGCTCGGGAGAGGTGGCCATTGGCCCCTCAATGGGGAGGCGGTCCCTTCTAAGGATGGGTCGCCGGAAGTAAAGGAAAGGCGGTCAAGGCCCCTTCCTTTGTAGGAGGGGTTACAGCCCCCTCCTGGGGAATTTCCCGGGGCCAGTGACATCTGCGACGGCAGATGCGGTAAGTAGTGTGGGGTTGGGATAAGGTCTACGGTACCTTCTAGATACCTCACACGAGTATTCGAACGACCTTTAACTGGCGTCGAGTCTTTAGGTGCCCCCGTCAAGTCAAGGGAAATTGGTAATAGTTGCACTTGAGGTACGCCTCCGTGCTGTCGCCCAGCCCAAGTGGGAGGGGTAAGTCTGGTTAGGGATCTTGACACCGGTTATGATCTTGCCGTTGGCCCTTAAACGTTAGGTGTACAATTTCAATATGTCAAGAAATGTTTTGTAGGATGCTAGTTCGGCTAGGAGAACCTCTGTATTAGAGAATCTGTTAAGGTTAGCCAAACATCGTAATATGGTAATGAAATTGTACATAACTTGAAACGTTTAATGTTTTAATTTTGTTTTAATAAATACGGCCGGGATGGTCACTCCATCCCACTTCCAAAAACTTCAAGAACTGTTTCCGGTTTCCCTCCTTTTGGGGATTGATTGTGTTGAGAGGGGGTGGCGGGTATCTCGGCCATATTGATCCATAACAGCATATGAATATGAGGAGCACCTCTTGCTTCATATTCTTTTCTCCAAAAGAAATCCAGTACTTCACCAAGAGGCGGATTTTTCTAGTTTGTAATAAAAGACATCATAGCTTCAAATCTATGATTAAAATATCTGCAAACATTAACCGGATCTAATGAACACAGTTCTCCAGGTGTCTTGTAGTTTATATTTTCTATGTTTGCATTCGCCTCCCGAAGAAATTCAAGTAAATCTTCCCAAGCATACTCTGCACAGCTTAGAGTTAAAAACCATGTTGGTGCTCCTAAGTTTCTAAGCATGCACTTCAAATCTCCATTACGATGGTACCAATGCTCATTAGTACCACGCTGACAAGCCATTAAATTAATTAGGTGTGAATCCAAAACACTATCTTTCTGTTGCACTTTATCCATCAATTCCTTTGCTGAAATATTTTGCAGATGAACTCCACTTTTCAAGATATGGTTTACTGCATAAGACAGACCAGATAAATCACTCTCAAACAGAAGATGAAACAAATATGGAATGCATTGCCGTAACCTCGGATCTTCTGCATATAATCTTGTTGTCCGTTACTCAGATGCAGGAATCTGCATAGGTCGATCATCATATCGTGTACCTTCACCTGTAGGAAATAACTGTGGGAAACAACGACCTTCCAAACTTTCTTCCCATACACTAATAGGATTTGAAATAATTCAATAGCATTCCCTATTGCTTCTTTGGAATGCAGTGGATGAACACTGTAATGCTCATAAATGTCTTCACTTCTAGATAAGTCAACTTTTTCAATTTGTCCAATAGACAAATCAGTGTCCTCTTCTTCACTTACATCTTCTTGTTCTACGTATACATCTTTATAGTACCTATTGTTTTGGACTAAATACAACATTGCCTTTTTGACTTTTCTAACATCCACTAAATCTTGCCAGATTTTCTTACTCTTTGTAGGTACACCATTAACTAGAATAACTAGAGGTTCCTCTTCTACATTTTCAACACCAATTGTTTCCATATGTTTTTTAAATCAAGTGGCAAATATACAACTCTACCCTTTAATCCTCTTTGTAAATCTGAAGGATTTAATTTGCCAGTCTTAGGCTCCATACGAACAATAGCCTGAAAAGGATGTACACATTGAATCAGAATAGTCTCATAAGTATTTAAATCCGTCAGTTCCGATGGAATATTTATCAACTCAAGATTATTATGGACAGCTCCAGCAGGCATTCTATTTTCATTTAATTCATTATAATAATGTTTACAAATACGTTGCTCAAAACCCAAATAGTTTTCCACCAACAAATACGTTGCAAAATCTTTCCATTGACTATGACTTTCATCTTCACTTTTTAAATATGAATCAACTAACCTAGTTTGACTTTTGTAATGAATGCGTCGACAACAGACACAAGAAAAATGTGGTTTCTCACCTGCAATAACCTTAAAATTTGTTATTTCCTGTTCAAAATTTTCAATATTAACATTTACAACATTTTCTAACACATTTTCTTCTATAATTATATCAGTTTCTGCATTATCTTCCTCTGGACCAAAATAACTTACCTCAATTTCTGCACAAATCTTCTTAACATCTAATTCACATCCATGCAAAAGAGCACTATTTAACTGTTTAAGTTTAAGTGCTGGACTTTTGCATAATACAACTTTCTCACTAATTTTCTCATTTTGGTATGATGCATTGCTAACATCCTGAAGTGATGAAACACACTCTGGCATATTTTTTTAGAAAGACAAGCCAGAGAATGACCTTGCAGACCTATTTTTTCTCGCACTCTGCAATGATCTAATTCTTGCAACATTCATTTTTTTTTTAAGACTTTCTTTAGTGTACTTACGTAAGAAATTGCGAAAGAAATCAATTGAATCCTGTCGTACACTACAAATGCTAATACAATTCCAACTGTAAACAGGAATATTAGGACGTCCCTCTAAAGCTTCTCCAGCCATCACCTCTTCTGCATTTCTAACCATATGGCTGAGATACCCGCCACCCCCTCTCAACACAATCCCCAAGAATGGGAATACGGAAACATTTCTGAACTTTTGGAAGGCTGGAGGGAGTTACCCTCCCGGCCGTATTTATTAAAATATGAAACAAAATTAAAACATTAAAATAACAGTTTCATATCATGTACAATTTCATTTCCACATTACGATGTTTTGGCTGACCTTAACACATTTCTAATACAAAGGTTCTCCTAGCCGATACTAACGTTAAGGGCCAATGGCAAGGTCGTAACCGGTGTCAGATCCCTAAACCAGAACTCCGGCCTCACTTGTGAGGGGCGGCCGCACAGAGGGCTGCACCTCATGTGCACATACCAATTTCCCTTTTCTTGACGGGGGCCCCAATTAACTCGACGCCATCTTATTGGTCGTCCGAGGACTCGTGTGAGGTGTCTAGAAGGTAGCGTAGACCCCCCTCCCCACCCCACACAACTTACCACATCTGCCATCGCAGATGTCCTGGCCCCGGGAAATTCCCAGGAGGGGCCCGTAGCCCCTCCTATCCAGGGAGGGGCCTTGACCGCCTTCCCTTTCCTTTCGGCGTCCCCTCCTTAGAAGGGACCGCCTCCCCATTGAGGGGCCAATGGCCACCTCCCCCCGGGCACTCCCATCCGTAATGGGTGACGCCCCCCCCATAGGGATCTTCCAATTACTGCTCACCGATCATGACCTTACCGCCACAGGCCGGATAGTTGACCGGCTATCCGGACCCCCCACAAAAACTCCTACCTAAAGGTCATGCTGTAAACTCATTAGCCATGCTACGAGGTCTCCTATGAGTAAAGAATTCCCCACCCGGGACAAATGTACCCCATCCTCTAGATACATACTGTCTCCCCTAATACAACCATGAGGAATCGAATGCAATGAACTTGAACGGAACAGTCTACCCAATTTGTTATTTACCTTCTTCACTGAATGATTTATAGCAGACACAGAATTCGCCCCCCGCCACACCTTTCGTGGAATCATATGGGACCATGCAATCGTGCACCCTGGAACTCTTCTCGCCAACCAACTTACTGTGGATAGTATCCCCTCAAGAAGTAGTCGTCTACCAGTGGTCACCAAGTCATTGCCCCCAAGATGCACTATGATTATAGACGGCGGTGACCTTGTCCGCCCTAACAAACCCTCGAAGAAAGGTTGAAACTGGTCAATACAGAGCCCGCCCCTTCCGTAGAAGGTCACCCTGTACCCGTATTCCCCAGCCATGTGAATCATGTCACCTGCTTTGAATATGTCCGCGGCATGCCTCACGTATGAGTGGCCCACGACCCACACCACTTTTTCCTCAGCCGGTGATCTTTGACCGCTGGTTCCCAGGTGTCGGGTCGACTGCACAGTCCGCCCCGCCTCGTAAGCTTGCGAAACTGTAAACCAAACAAAAACAAGAAGCGTGAGTACATGATTACAGCTTCACAACATGTGCAACCGCACATACCTCTTGTAACAATTCGAGGACCAACGCCCCAATTGTTTCACTTTTTCCACACTCAGACCCCTGGCTGTAGCCTCTGTAGCAGCCCCTATCTGGAAGGAGTGGGTCCCAAACTCGCCCGGGTTCAAGCCCGCGGCCGAGATTGTCATTGCAAGCACCCGCTGGAACTGAAACCTCATCAGTGGGGTGGCATCAGTGTGTCTCAACAAGGTCCCCCCCCATGATACCGCCCTCTGCGCCAAATATTCCTCAACGCACACCACGGGGCACACGGGAGATCCGGGAATCCGCTGGAGTACTACACTGTCCCCGATCGCACCCTGATCGGTCTTGGACCTGGCAAACGAGACAATCATCGTGTCCCCCTTAACTAGAACATGCTCTCGGCACAGTCCCCCCCCGTATCCTGCTTGTTTCTTGCCACCAGTTCACTTACCCGCATAGCCCCATGGAATGCTAATGCAAAAGCGGCCCGGAATAACACTGTTTCAGACTGGGATGAACATATCGCAGGGAGTACGGACACTAACAGGGCCAACCTTTCCAGACCTATCGGGTGCCTTTCATCTACTCTGCGACCCTCAAGGCATTGCCACCCACGCAGCGCTTTCTGTACTACGAAAGATGCTGTAGGGTCCTGGATACCATGAGCCCGTGCCATGAAGGAAATGGCGGCCCGATGCCTCTGGGCCGTGGCTACCGACTTGCCTGCCTGATGTAAAGACAGGAAAAATGTTACGACAGACTCTTCCTGGCCCCAAAGCTCCCCCCTAGCAGAACCCAAAAAGGACAAATAGGAACGGAACGCCCCTTCATATGCCTTCCTTGTCCTGGGTGCTAAACTCTCTCCCACAAGGTTTTGTAGTTCGGGGCACCGAGAGACCAGAGAGCTTCGGGAAATGGTGCCGCCACCGGGTCCGCTGTGGGCAGAAAACCCCAGAAGGCCTGCAAACGGAAACGAGAAAGCGCGTCAGCCGCCTGATTCAGCACCCCTGGGACATGTCTCGCCCTAAAGAGCACATTCAATTGCATACAGAGCAAGACAATTTCCTTGAGCAATCTCAGAATCCATTTGCATCGTGCAGCCTGACTATTGATACACTCACCCACGGTCATGTTATCAGACTAGAACACCACAGAGTGATCCCGAAACCCCTCAGGCCATGTTTTCAAGGCCACCAGAATAGGGAACAGTTCAAGAAAAGCAATGTTGCTTGTAAGCCCACACTCGTGCCACCATGACGGCCATGTTTGAGCCGACCAGTGATTACCAAATATGGCGCCAAAGCCTATACTCCCCGCCGAATCTGTCCACAGCCCCAACTCCTCGGAGGACACCGCCGGCTTGTTCCAGACAACCCGACCATTGAAATCCGCCAGAAATGCCAACCAAATGCGCATGTCCTGGCGAACCTCAGCCGAGAGCCTCGTGCGGTGGTGCCCCTCTTTAAGACCGACCATGGCTTGTGCAATCGAGCGGGAAAAAGGCCGGGCCATTGGCATTACTCTAAGGGCAAAATTCAACTGACCCACCGTCTGCTGCAATTGATGCAAATTCACCTTAGTCTCCCTCATACATGTTTCAAGCGAGGCCCTGAATTTGCTCACCTTTTCTTTGGGCAACCGGAAGCAACCCTCTTCGGAATCGAGCTCAATTCCAAGAAACTCGAGCGAAGTTGATGGCCCCACAGTCTTACCTGGCGCCAATGGCACACCAAACTGACTCATCAGACCACAAAATTCTTTCAAAGCCTGTGCACATTCCGTGTCCCCAGCTGCCCCCAAGAACAGAAAATCGTCAAGATAATGCATCACATGCTGAAACCCCGTCATTCTTGTGAATGCCCACTGCAAAAAACAACTGAATTTTTCAAAATAAGCACATGATATGGAGCAACCCATTGGCATACATTTATCCATGTAATAACGTCCCTGAAACGTAAAACTAAGGAGACGCTGATCGTCTGGGTGTACCGGGAGCAACCGGAACGCTGACTCGATGTCTGATTTGGCCATCAGCGCTCCGGGCCCCAGGCGATTCAACATGGCGACGGCATCATCGAAAGATGCGTACCGCACCGAACACACCTCCGGGTCTATCGCATCGTTCACTGAAAGACCTCTCGGGGCTGACAAGTTATGTATCAATCTAAACTCACCCGGGTCCTTCTTAGGAACCACTCCCAAGGGTGAACAGACAAAATTAGCAACTGGTGGCATGTCGAATGGTCCGGCAACCCGACCCCGGGTCACCTCCCTCCCAATCTTTGCTTGTACCACCGCCGTATTCTGTAGGACCGATAGTTGGTTCCTACATTGTGCTTTACCCTGGAAATTCCCCACTGGGATGCGGAAACCATACGAAAAACCGTCTCTCAACACCCCAGCGGAGACATGATCTGGGTATTCATTGAGCCAAGGAATCATTGCCATGGTATCAACCGGGGTAGGTAAAGGCGCCCCTCGGACTGTTTCAGACCTGTTTGGCGCTTCCCCTACCTCCGTTATCACCCGTTTTGGCTCTGCACATGGTCTCAGGATGCGAGGATTGCCCACACCCCCCACAGTCGTGCCTAAACTTGCATGACCCCTGGGGCCTCGTACACTTTCCTCTGTTAAAATTCCAGCAGATGCCTTTTTTCCCTGTATTGCCACTCGACCTCGAGTGCTGCTCATTACTTGAACCTGCCCGAAAGGGGGCCCCAGATGAATGGCGGGAAAACTCTCCCCCGCTTCCCCCCACCAAAGGTGCCTTTAACATGCCTGATTTTTCCATCTTTTGCCAAGAAATGGAGTCGTAAAAATCCCACGTCAGAGATGTGTCGAACTCCTTGGCCTTCCGAAAAACATTATCGTAACAAAACCACTGATTTCCATCGTAAGACTGAGAATACTCCATAATACGTGTCTGGTACACGGGAAACTCGGCCAACATTTCAGGCCTTCGTTCCCCCATAATTGAAGTGAAAATGCCAAATGCTCTGCCCCAATTGCCTATGTTCTCGTTGACCTTAAAAGCGGCCATCTTGGCGCGCCAAACACTCGGGTGCAAAAACTCTTTTTGACCCTTCACATGCTCGATCTCATAATGATCAGTTAGCAAAGAAAACATGTTCACATATTTCTCAGCCCATATCCTCTCCTTGACTTCAATCGGAATATGCTGAGCCACTTTCTCCCTTCTCGAGGGTACAGACCCCTCCCCCGCAATCGGCAGTCTCTGCTTACCTGAACTAGAGGCTGTAACCGTTGTCGCTGCCGAACTCGTGCCTGCCGCGGTTTCACCCACTGGAGCCTGCGGGGGAACAAAAGGACATGGTGCCTTTGCGGCCTCTCTTGACTGCCGCAACTGCCTCATTACAGCCCTGGCGTCGTCCGCCGTGGTGCCCTCGCTATCTTTCCCCAACCACGCTGCCAGCTGTGCAGCCAACTCGGGAGGCATATCCTCCCCGTTCACAGGGGTGACTACAACAGGGATTGGTTGCCCCTCCTTCGGGACCGGGATCGGGGCTTCAGTCGGTGTATCGGGGAGCGCCGGCGGCGCCTCGGGAACCGGGGTCTCTCCCCCAGTTGCCCCCCTCTTGGACCTTCTACCTCTCCCGCTAGGGACTACTCCCGGCAATGCTGGTCCGACGACTCGCTTTGGGCCTCCATTCATTGCCGCCATCTGCTTCTTCATCTCGGCCATGTCTTTCACGAGCATGCAGAGCATCTGATCGGTACCGACCCGCTTTCCGACCTTCTTGCCTGGCATTCTCGAACGATGATTCTCTGAAAGAACAAAGACAAAATTACAATGCTCAAAATTGGCTCTTCGTTCCGTCTCGAGCTCACGTGCAGCGGGGAGGTGCAGCTTCAGAGCACAGGAACAAGAGGATGCTTCCATGGCTCGACGCCCCTCTTATCCTTCTTCGGGCGGGCGTAAACCCGCCTCCGCCCGCCTCCGGGGGCGTGGCTGGCGGCTTCAGTGTCTAGGACAACCCACTCTTGGGCGGGAAAAAGCGCGCCCCGGCTACGCCGCTTTGGGCATACCAGCCGAGACTCGCCTTCCGCCCAAGATGGCTTCCCGGGGGGATCGGGGTACTCCACCATACGTTCGGGGGGACCGAGTGGTCGCCCCTTTCCACAATTTTCGGGGCACCGAGAGACCAGATAGCTTCGGGAAATGGTGCCGCCACCGGGTCCGCTGTGGGCAGAAAACCCCAGAAGGCCTGCAAACGGAAACGAGAAAGCGCGTCAGCCGCCTGATTCAGCACCCCTGGGACATGTCTCGCCCTAAAGAGCACATTCAATTGCATACAGAGCAAGACAATTTCTTTTAGCAATCTCAGAATCCATTTGCATCGTGCAGCCTGACTATTGATACACTCAACCACGGTCATGTTATCAGACCAGAACACCACAGAGTGATCCCGAAACCCCTCAGGCCATGTTTTCAAGGCCACCAGAATAGGGAACAGTTCAAGAAAAGCAATGTTGCTTGTAAGCCCACACTCGTGCCACCATGACGGCCATGTTTGAGCCGACCAGTGATTACCAAATATGGCGCCAAAGCCTATACTCCCCGCCGAATCTGTCCACAGCCCCAACTCCTCGGAGGACACCGCCGGCTTGTTCCAGACAACCCGACCATTGAAATCCGCCAGAAATGCCAACCAAATGCGCATGTCGTGGCGAACCTCAGCCGAGAGCCTCGTGCGGTGGTGCCCCTCTTTAAGACCGACCATGGCTTGTGCAATCGAGCGGGAAAAAGGCCGGGCCATTGGCATTACTCTAAGGGCAAAATTCAACTGACCCACCGTCTGCTGCAATTGATGCAAATTCACCTTAGTCTCCCTCATACATGTTTCAAGCGAGGCCCTGAATTTGCTCACCTTTTCTTTGGGCAACCGGAAGCAACCCTCTTCGGAATCGAGCTCAATTCCAAGAAACTCGAGCGAAGTTGATGGCTTCACAGTCTTACCTGGCGCCAATGGCACACCAAACTGACTCATCAGACCACAAAATTCTTTCAAAGCCTGTGCACATTCCGTGTCCCCAGCTGCCCCCAAGAACAGAAAATCGTCAAGATAATGCATCACATGCTGAAACTCCGTCATTCTTGTGAATGCCCACTGCAAAAAACAACTGAATTTTTCAAAATAAGCACATGATATGGAGCAACCCATTGGCATACATTTATCCATGTAATAACGTCCCTGAAACGTAAAACCAAGGAGACGCTGATCGTCTGGGTGTACCGGGAGCAACCGGAACGCTGACTCGATGTCTGATTTGGCCATCAGCGCTCCGGGCCCCAGGCGATTCAACATGGCGACGGCATCATCTAAAGATGCGTACCGCACCGAACACACCTCCGGGTCTATCGCATCGTTCACTGAAAGACCTCTCGGGGCTGACAAGTTATGTATCAATCTAAACTCACCCGGGTCCTTCTTAGGAACCACTCCCAAGGGTGAACAGACAAAATTAGCAACTGGTGGCATGTCGAATGGTCCGGCAACCCGACCCCGGGTCACCTCCCTCCCAATCTTTGCTTGTACCACCGCCGTATTCTGTAGGACCGATAGTTGGTTCCTACATTGTGCTTTACCCTGGAAATTCCCCACTGGGATGCGGAAACCATACGAAAAACCGTCTCTCAACACCCCAGCGGAGACATGATCTGGGTATTCATTGAGCCAAGGAATCATTGCCATGGTATCAACCGGGGTAGGTAAAGGCGCCCCTCGGACTGTTTCAGACCTGTTTGGCGCTTCCCCTACCTCCGTTATCACCCGTTTTGGCTCTGCACATGGTCTCAGGATGCGAGGATTGCCCACACCCCCCACAGTCGTGCCTAAATTTGCATGACCCCTGGGGCCTCGTACACTTTCCTCTGTTAAAATTCCAGCAGATGCCTTTTTTACCTGTATTGCCACTCGACCTCGAGTGCTGCTCATTACTTGAACCTGCCCGAAAGGGGGCCCCAGATGAATGGCGGGAAAACTCTCCCCCGCTTCCCCCCACCAAAGGTGCCTTTAACATGCCTGATTTTTCCATCTTTTGCCAAGAAATGGAGTCGTAACAATCCCACGTCAGAAATGTGTCGAGCCTTCCGAAAAACATTATCGTAACAAAACCACTGATTTCCCTCGTAAGACTGAGAATACTCCATAATACGTGTCTGGTACACGGGTAACTCGGCCAACATTTCAGGCCTTCGTTCCCCCATAATTGAAGTGAAAATGCCAAATGCTCTGCCCCAATTGCCTATGTTCTCGTTGACCTTAAAAGCGGCCATCTTGGCGCGCCAAACACTCGGGTGCAAAAACTCTTTTTGACCCTTCACATGCTCGATCTCATAATGATCAGTTAGCAAAGAAAACATGTTCACATATTTCTCAGCCCATATCCTCTCCTTGACTTCAATCGGAATATGCTGAGCCACTTTCTCCCTTCTCGAGGGTACAGACCCCTCCCCCGCAATCGGCAGTCTCTGCTTACCTGAACTAGTGGCTGTAACCGTTGTCGCTGCCGAACTCGTGCCTGCCGCGGTTTCACCCACTGGAGCCTGCGGGGGAACAAAAGGACATGGTGCCTTTGCAGCCTCTCTTGACTGCCGCAACTGCCTCATTACAGCCCTGGCGTCGTCCGCCGTGGTGCCCTCGCTATCTTTCCCCAACCACGCTGCCAGCTGTGCAGCCAACTCGGGAGGCATATCCTCCCCGTTCACAGGGGTGACTACAACAGGGATTGGTTGCCCCTCCTTCGGGACCGGGATCGGGGCTTCAGTCGGTGTATCGGGGAGCGCCGGCGGCGCCTCCGGAACCGGGGTCTCTCCCCCAGTTGCCCCCCTCTTGGACCTTCTACCTCTCCCGCTAGGGACTACTCCCGGCAATGCTGGTCCGACGACTCGCTTTGGGCCTCCATTCATTGCCGCCATCTGCTTCTTCATCTCGGCCATGTCTTTCACGAGCATGCAGAGCATCTGATCGGTACCGACCCGCTTTCCGACCTTCTTGCCCGGCATTCTCGAACGATGATTCTCTGAAAGAACAAAGACAAAATTACAACGCTCAAAATTGGCTCTTCGTTCCGTCTCGAGCTCACGTGCAGCGGGGAGGTGCAGCTTCAGAGCACAGGAACAAGAGGATGCTTCCATGGCTCGACGCTCCTCTTATCCTTCTTCGGGCGGGCGTAAACCCGCCTCCGCCCGCCTCCGGGGGCGTGGCTGGCGGCTTCAGTGTCTAGGACAACCCACTCTTGGGCGGGAAAAAGCGCGCCCCGGCTACGCCGCTTTGGGCATACCAGCCGAGACTCGCCTCCCGCCCAAGATGGCTTCCCGGGGGGATCGGGGTACTCCACCATACGTTCGGGGGGACCGAGTGGTCGCCCCTTTCCACAATTTTCTCTTTCTCAATTACACAACCATCCTTCACCTCATATGCTCGACCACTGGTGTCAACTGCATGCAATAAATCGTTACTTTGAAAGTAACTCTCTTCATTAAAAAATGGTTCAGAAGTTGAAGTATGCATCCACTTCCCAGAAAACACTTTACAAAAATTACTTCTATTTATGTGTCTCTTCCATTTACTTTTAGCTTTTAAAACTCGGATTGCCTTATTTAGTGTATTTATTCAATTAAGTACTAAAATAAATAATGTTCTTTTTGTCTCAAACGCGCGCTGAACAATACCCTCTATATGTTGTTTCTTCTTAAAAAAAGCAGATCTTCTTTTACAAACTTTCTCCTTTTTTAATAAATTCAAAACTACTCTGTTATAAAACATACACTTCCTGATTGGTGTAAACTGATTTGTCCGAGTTTTACTATAAAGATTTTCCTCTCTGCTGATTCCAGAAACATTATTATGTTTGGTTCCATTTCTCCTTCTCGATACTGATAACTCTTTTTCCTTTTGAACGTTAGCGCTAACAGTTTTACTTTCACATAATCTTCTCAAAAAACTTTTGGTTTTCTTACCAGGAGCACTCTTCTTTTTATCCGTCCTTTGTTCATTTTGATAATTCATGAATTTCTTTCTTCTTCAAATTGTAAGTCCGTTTATAGAGCTTTCTTTTTTCACTTCTGGTCGGCATATTAATTTACGATTTAATGAAAATGACAATCTGTAAAACACAAACATAACAAATATTATAGTTGGCTACTAGCATATAACGTACAAATTAAAACCACAGATTCATTTTCTAAGTAGAATAAAGACAAAGAAAAAGTCTCTGAACAGAGTAGGAAATCCTGTAGTGAATGTTGGTTCTAAATTTATGACAGTCCATAGCTGTGTTACTATTATAGACGTATTTTCTAATTCTAAATTTTTAAAGCATACAAACAGTACACTTTTTTCAAGAACTATCGGTCATCCTAGTGCTTTCATCTTTTTTACTACAATCTCTTTTACACTTCATGAGACCATGTCTTATCACTCTCATAAAGCAGATGAACGACGAATAGGACAAGAAAACTGTCTTTAAGAATGCTTCACAAGTAAAAATAATGTTATTCATTTAAAAGTTCATAATTTAATAGAACTTCCAGCATAACGTCATCAGGGACTTCTTCTAATTCATAGTCTCATCCCCTTCCACCATCTCTAAATAGGCAGAGTCCAAGGAAATGTCCATGAAATCATCATTCTCATTTTGTATTTCCTCCTGAAACACAGCTTCTAATATTTCGTCCATCAGTTCATTTATAATTTCGAAATACATTTCTTCTCTTGAGAACAATTCTCCATCTCTATATTCTGTTTGATCTTCTGTATTCTTTTAAAAAAAATATAGAGACTAAATTATATCTTTTTTCATAAATATATAACTTAAAAGTACCTTTACTAATTTTTAAACTCCATATATTCTTATAATTTCTAACTTATTAACTACATATATTAAGATAGCACCTTCCTCTTGTTTTGAAAACAAATTGGCAGAATAACCCTAAACATTAACACTGATCCTTTTTTGCATTAAATAATTACTGCTGTTAAAAGACATGTTAATGTAAAATTTGTTTTTAGATTTTCTAGATATCAGAAATATTGATAAACTTTAGAATTAATTTTTAGAGATCCATTTTCTGAGTTCACCACTACAAAGTGCTATTCAAACTATATACACTCTAAAGAGAAAGCTCACATTGTACAAACCATAACATTCACTTAACAGATTACTACTTCCCGCAGAGACAGTTTCTTTTATGTTTGAACAGCATACTCAGCATATGAATTTCATAGCATATACAAAATTTCATGCTAACCATGAAGAACCACATCATAATAAAGCTCTGCAAATGTATGTAAAACAGTGCAGACAGATAGTACAGTCACAGATATGCAGAAAAGATGCCAATCACACCAAGAACCATATCATAATACCCCTCTGTAAATGAAGAAAAAGGACTGCCAAACATAATACAGCATGATTTCAAAAATAATGAACACTTCGCAAGAATTATTTCATGCAAACCGGAAAGAATTAAACTCAAATGATACGTAAACCTCAACTCCATCAAAAAGAACAAATGCACCAGGCCCATAAAAAGATAATTTCAACTGTCAGTGGAAAAATATCTCAAAATACATATATAGTACAAGCAGATACAGACATGGGAAAAATAGAACATAAAATCATGGTCCAAACCGAAATTTTACAAATATTTAAAAAAATCTTCTTTATTTTTTTTAATGTGCACCCAAAAAAATTGCCTTTGCAAAAATACCAACTCACCTGAAAAAAAGAATATAAGTCCTGGAATTCTATGATATGGAAGGCAGGTTGTTGCTTTTCAGCACCAAACACTATAAAAAAGAAAATAATAAAATGTAATTAACATATTACAGACATATTTATTACACAACATAGAGCCATTGCAGCAAAGAACAAGCATAACAGATAAATCCCCAAGATTCTCTACCATTAGATATCCTAATGCCTAACTAAGTTCAATAATTGTTTATTTAACACATGACATAACTAAATATAAAATAAAATATCAAATATAGAGTAAAAAATATATACAGGACAGGAGAGATATAGACTACCGGAAAGAGAGAGACAGTAGCAGGAAGAGGAACATAAAGAGACAAACTAGCATTCAAACCACAAACAGATAGGCAGAAAAATAACACCACCACTAAAAAGTCAAGAAACAAAGGGAAGGTATAATAAAGAAAAAGATGACCATACAGACGGAGTCACAAAGTAGAAATAACAGACAAAGAACAAAGAAGACAAAAGACAGGAGGTACAGACACAGAGAGGACAGCAAACAAACACTACAATAGGATGAGAGAGAGCAGAAGGAACACAGAGATGGACAAACAAAGCAGAAGAGAGATAAAGATGGAGAGTAGAAGAGTGAATAAGAGGAAAAGAGATATACACCACCATACAGACAATCTAGGAGGAAGACTGAGAACAGGAGACAGAGAAGCATACAAAAAGAGCAAGAGTGCTTTCAGGCCAAAAATAAAACAATCTCAGAAATGAATAAATATAGTGAAAACCACAACCAACACAAAGAGACCAAGAGAAACAAAAAGAATAAGATACAAAACGTCTCATTTATGAAAGCCTTGCGCCACAGATACGTCACTTTTTCCCATGTTAACAGTGATGCACCAGCGGCACAAGGCTTTCATAATTAAAGACCCATGTGAGGGATAAAAACAACTGCATAGAGAGAAAATGTATAAGAGACAGCAACGGTAAAAATCAAAGAATAGGCAACATGCAAAAAAACTGCACAGTAAACAAAGAAACAGAGGGCGAGCCGGACACACTAAAATATATAAAGTAAACAGCACAAAACAGTATGTTGAGAAAACGAAAATAGCAACACAGATATATGTATACTGACTCCACTAACTTAGTGCAGAACGTATCTGTTACAAGAACTTCTGCAACATTTTAAATCACAACTCTTTTTTTCCCTTCCCCTCTAAACTTTCACCCACCATTGCAGCTCTCAACCACAAACCACACTGTAAATTTTGCCCTCTAATTTTTTACATATAGGTATGGTAACATCATACCTACAGCAACTAAGTACTAATACCTTTGACACAGATTAATAGCTGCACAACATAACTAAAAAGTCTGCCTACGCCAGACCTCAAAAGTACAGCCCAATACACAACAAGCCTACCTTTAAGAAACTGCCTGTGCTGAAACTCAAACAGATCCAGCCAGCTTAAAGCCCTGAAACTATCTTAATTTTCTCCTCTCTCTTTAAACCAGGAGTCTCCAAACCGGTTCTGAAGGGCCGGATCCATGCCATATTTTTTGGATAACCCCATTAAAAAACATGTAGTAATTTTTAAATTCTGGCATGCATCTGGCCCTCCAGGACCGCTTTGGAAACCCCTGCTTTAAACCTTTACATTTCATTTCCAAACCACGTTTGCTTTCCATTACACACGTTTTTTTTCAATGCTCCACATTGAACGCCTAAACACTTTTGCCTTTCTAGTATCCGAAGCCACAACTGCAAAATGGCTAATGCACAAATTAATTAGTCTACCCTTCCCGTTTTTTCACTCTTTAAATTCTATAAATTTCTTCACATAAATAGATACATAAATAGATACCAGTGGCTCAGTACCTCCTACAGTCATAAAACTAAGTCGCTCCCTTTCACTTACAAATGCCTTTGAGACGGCAAAAAAATGTCGGGCAGATTTACAATCCCCTTACGCCATTTTAGCATCACTTTTAACATGTGACATGTGAAGCAAAACTGTCGCACGGAGCATGTTAATCTGCCCCTAAATCTTTATAGAAAGTACTGTACTCAAACATGTAATTAGACGTCCACATGCAGGCACTTTCAATCACATAACTTATTGAACTAGAATCGATGTAATGTTCCATGTCTTTTCAAAGATACACCAGTGCCTGCTATAATGCCGACTTTTTCTTTATTCTTCAACAGTGGTAATTGTGGTAATTTTTTTTCATGTAATGAAAATTACTATGACTTTTTAAACGGCAACGCTTACGCGGTAATAATCACTCTGCATATGCTTCCCTTTAAGAAGTTGGTTTATCTACCCCCGCATGTGAACCTTGATGTTTCCATCTGGCAGCAAATTCCGGCCTTGAATCACAGACATGAACAACAGTCTTACTGTCACAAAAACAAGTTACCCTACCATCTGTGTACACACATATCTTTCACTTAGCTAATATTCACAGAGAAGTGCATTCCTTATAAAATAGTGACCTTCCTTTACAATTTGCTGAGGTGACTCCCTTAATTTTTAACGCATCCTCCACTTCAAGACAGGCTATTTTTTTATAACTACTAAGCAATGGTTTACTGACTGGTCTGCCAGAAATTATATCAAGTCATTCTGCTACTCTTCACTACATAGTCGGCGACCTATTTTTCTGGACTTCCTGTTGAACTACCAGTGCTGCGACTTTTGTGTTCCTATCTTGTTTATTTCAAAATGGATGTCCCTCCTGTCTTCGCAAACGAGCCGGAACACTTAGAACAATTTCGCCAGAGGATGCTTGACTACTACGGCATCTTACCACTCTCGACTTTGAATGCATCATATCGATTATCATTTCGATATTCCTATTTCACCTGTGTGCAGCCTGTATTTCATTGCCTGAGCTGTAATTTCATGTGGGACCTGGACTTATGTCTTCGAAACTTGGTACCTCCTGAAGTGAATTACAATCATCTAGCGCTGGGACGCTCACAGGCAGCCATGCGCTCTACAAATCAGTAAAATAAATAAATAAAATAAAATCTCATGAATCCATTAATTGATCATGAACAGCTTTGTTCCAACGGAGGGATTATGGCCTTTGCAGCGATACAAGGAGTTCTGGGTCATTGGAATATATTCGCAGTGGCACAAGATTTCCTGGCTCACAGCTACATTGAAAAAACACCGAGTTGCCCTCTGATGGTACTAGAAGCTCTGGTAATAGAAGACCATGAATGCTGTTTTCCTCTTTTCAATTGGATGGCTGACATGTTTTCGGATCATAACAGTGACTTCCTTTTAGAAGCAGTAGCTGCCTACTTCGCCTACACAATTGTAGGATGACTCTTATGCAAGCCATTGACGTCCACATTTCGTTTTGCCTCCCTATCTTTTTCACGTTTTCTTGGATATTTTTTTACATCAACAGACCTATTGGCTTTACTAACAGTGGACATTATAATTTCCTGCTGGTCACATTTTTGTGTTTTATGTGGACTAAATTTTTTTTCATCAGCTACTCGATTTCGAACTTAAGTTTTTATTAAACTCTAATCTCAACAATTCTGTTGCATATCTTATCTTATGTTATTTCAAACGTACACGGAGCTAAACTGGCCAATATATGCTACATGTGCCCAGATTAATGTGTAGAGATAGCATGATTTTTTATAACTGTAAACGGCATTTCTCCTTTGAACTGCTTATTTCCGCCTCAAACACCTCTGCTCCTTTAGTTTTCCATGAACTGAAATATTTTTTAATGCATAAGAGAAAAATATGTTCTTTCCATTGCTTTTCGTGCTGTATTTCAAATGCAATACTGAAACCTTCAAAAGATATCTCAATACAGTAGTTCTTCTCAACACTGATTTTCTAACGTTCCAACAGATTTCATACATGCACCTCCAGCCAACTTGTCGCTTTTGGTGCTTTTTTTTTTCCTTACACAACAACATAACACAAACATGATAGTGCTTTGCATGCAGAGAGCTGATTGTTAATGAGTTGATGTCTAACCACTAGCATTTTCATGTATCGTTCCTAAACTGAAAGGCAAGAGACCTTCTTAGATTTAATAAAATATAATGTACTTCCTCATAACAGTGTACAATTAATTTTGCTAAACCATATTCATTTTACATCAAGTATACCATTTGTATTCTATTTACTAGTGACTATACCGATTACTTTGTTTCTTGCAATTTCTGTACTCGTATTAACTTAGAGACTTGCCTTGAAAACAGTGCATTTCTGAATAAACATTTCAAATATACACGTTCTCTCTTTTAATCCATAATTGTATACTAAAAGAATATTCATGTGTACCACGTAACCTCAGCTGTACTAACTTCATGTTTTCTTTTGTCGACCTGACTTACTCATACTAGAACCCGCAGGCCTATGACGGCCCGTCAACCCTTTCTTAGTGGGTCGCGCACCATGCAAACAGTTGTACCTCTGTAAAAAAATAATTTATTATTGTTACCAAGCACCGCCGCAGTTCCGCTTGACTCAGTGTTAATCATTACTCCCCCGCTTCTACAGACCAGACGCTATGTCGTGTTTCACAACTTATCACGCTTTCATCTCCACAATAACAAACACTTCTCCGCCAGCCACCAGAGAACAGAGTGCAGATGCAGAGGCTCTAAGTAGTTAAATACGACATACCCTCTACTCTGTGGAGCCAACCGAGCAGTAATTGTGAAAGTAGACATTCACTAGCGCTTCAAAAAAGCATCTCAATTATTTAAATATTTTTTTGAAAACATTCCAAGTACTTTGATGCGACTATCTGTGTGTGCCTCCACAGCAAACTTCCTCAGCCTGGACTGAAGGCAGACACAGACAGACACACACACAGTAAGATAACACAGGGCAACAGAGACGGAAAGCAGAAGGGAGATTAAGATAGAGTCAAACGGCAGGAGGGAGAGAGATATTTGTATACTCGGTTTGCTACCTCAATGTATGAAGACATGTACTGCACAAACCTGTGTACAACCTCATGGCCAGAACTTTTCATTTTATTTTACTCGACCACCTCCCCTCTCACCCCACCCCTACCAGTGCAGGCCGAGGCCACAAACCACACTGTAATTTTGTCATCTGACAGAAAGTTTATGAATACCTTAATCATTACCACTTTTTGTCGATGATTTCACATTTCTACTACACGAACCTGTGTACAACCTCATGGTCACAACTTTTCATTTTATTTTACTCAACCACCTCCCCTCTCACCCCACCCCCACCAGTGCAGGCCACGGCCACAAACCACACTGTAATTTTGTCGTCTGACAGAAAGTTTAAGAATTCATTAAGCATTAGCAATTTTTGACGACGGTATCACATGTAATGTACCAACTTTTCATTTTATTTTACTCGACCACCTCCCCCCCTCACCCTACCCCCACCAGTGCAGGCCGTGGCCACAAACGCACTGCAATTTTGTCGTCTGACAGAAAGTTTATGAATACCTTAATCATTACCACTTTTTGTCGACGGTTTCACATTTGTACTACACGAACAGTGTACAACCTCATGGTCACAACTTTTCATTTTATTTTACTCGGCCACCTCCCCCTCTCACCCCACCCCCACCAGTGCAGCCCGCGGCCACAAACCACACTGTAATTTTATCGTCAGACAGAAAGTTTAGGAATCTATTAAGCATTAGCACTTTTTGACGACGGTATCACATGTAATGTACCATTTCTCTCTCTATCTGCATTATCTGTATCTCTGCTAATACCATTTTTTCACTTCAAAATCAACTTCAAAATCAACTTCTCTCATTATATGTAAACGCTTCAAAATCACACAAATAATTACTCTCTATATTAAACATATTTTATACTCCATTTTTTGCTGTTCACCAAAACTATATACAAAACTATAATTTACACTTGAAAGAATGTGAAGAAAAGGCGTGCAACCCCCATTAAATTCACAGGCCCCCACCCCCCTCCCATGTGCTGTAGCAGCCTAAGGTAACATATATATTCTAGCTACACACACCGCCGCACCTGAATGTTTCACATCTCTATAAACATCCATTTAAATGTTAAGTAGGCCTTGCAGTTATTTTACCCCTCCTAAAAGCCCCTGCACCTTTACTCTGCCAACTAATTAAACCTTCAAGTTCACCTAACAACATTTTTTTAATTACATGACAAAACAAACAGTTACAGACTTACCTTTACCAATGCTTTGTACGATGTAAAACAGTGACAGTCACAAAACAGATATTCGTTTGACGGAACTCTCAATAATGGTTCTATCACTGCAACCAAAATTCAATGGCACAGATATCCTGTCAATACAGACTCATATATGTCTCTTCAACCAATCATATTTCTTCCCGCAAAATTTTGAAATCAAATTTACATTTCAGTTGGTTGTCCCTCACAATATTTTTAATGTCACATAAAAGTCACCCATCACCCACTGCCATCTCTGGCTGTTTCCAGTGTAACACCTCATTCTGCACCTTGCTGAAGGCACAGGTCAAAAGTTCATATCTCAACATTCTACAGCAAACTAAGAAGACTGTTTTCCCTCCAGAAACACATGCCTATCTACAGCTCTGTTACATGTCATTTTTTTCACACCCAATAGTACTTTTCGTTTTACATAAACATTAACATGCAACGTAGTCTTCAATCTTGAGGTATTACAATCAACCAATCATTTTTATTTTTTCAACCACAACAAGCCTCATACATGTTTTTTAACCTGACTTTCAGCTTCTAACTACCATTCCACTTCCAGAACCCATCGGAGTACGAGTGCATCTGCCTTGAAAATGAAGGTTTGGCTTTTAGGACACAGTTATATTCACTGGAGTGGAAAATATGCAGCAAACAGACGAATTTCCAACCTTGATTTACCAAATGTGCAGGTAACGTGGATTGGCCAAAGAGGATTGAGATGTCACCAATTGATACCATTGGTGAAAATTTGTATGCATCTCCCAGAACCAGACCTTATAATTGTGCACTGTGACTAGGCACATTGACTGGGGTAGGTCTGGAAATGCTTCTAAAAGACACCTTTCGACAATTGATGACACTTTTTCCTCGAACTGCCTTGGTATATTCCAATATATGCCAAAGACAGGAATGGAATTGGTCCAATCAACATTGTGCACAAATTGAGAAAGCAAGGAAACATGTAAATAAATCTGTTTCTGCTTTCCTCAGAGATTATAGCATGGGTTCTATTTACCACAACAACTTGCATTACAACATGCAAGGCATCTATAGGAGAGATGGTGTTCATTTCACGGATGAGGGAAAAAGAATCTTCCTCTGTAACATGAGACTTACTTATAAATGCAGAAAAAACTCAATTAACACAAGGGCTCTTTTCAGAGCCACCTTATATCTAAGCACTCAAAGTTCTGATTTATATCCATTTTCACACTCTTGTAAATAGGTGTGCGCGACCCGGTGCACGCACCCCGCAACTTAAAAAAAAAAATATATATATATTTTCGCGTTTAAGGGCCTTACTGCACACCCTGAGAACACCTACGCGGCCAGACAATCTCTACCTTCTCCCCTTTCCATGTTCCAACGCTTTGAAATGAACAATATATTCACTCACAGTAACAAAATGGCGGTCAACACTTCCTGATTTCCTTCGAATCAAACGTTAACAGACGTCACACAGCAAAAAAAAATCCGCTCACGCGCAGCCGCACGAGTGCGCGCACCCGTGCTCGCGTATAGATATATAATTGACTTCAACTTTAATTTTCTCAGCAACTACTGAACGGATTTACACCATTCCAAAAAAAGCGTAATCTGCGAGCCGGACTCTACCGTTTTGCCAAATGTCTTATAAATCCATTCAGCCGTTCGAGCTGTAGCCATGTCTAAACGTCCTATGGAAAATAACATGGAGAAAATACGTTTTGGGACCCCCTTTTATCTCAGCCCCCACTAGACGAATCCCCCCCAAACTTTCAGGTAAGGAGCGCAGCGGACCGAGCCATCTTCTTTGAGAAATTCGCAAAGATTCATCCACCAGGGCCAAAGTTAATCCAAATAGAATGTTGAGGAGGAGGTAATATATATATATATATATATTCAATGAAAAAACCATAGGTTATAGAGAATATATAGTTAGGAATTAGCATTTACAAAACCTTAAAAAATCACTGAAAAAACCATAGGTTATAGACCATATATAGTTAGGGATTAGCATTTACAAAACCTTATTTTACTTGCATAAAACCATTGAAATTCCATATATAGTTAGTTGCACTAACTATATATCGCGCACCTGCAATCCACTGCTGATGATGTCACATATTACATCATTCATGACATGGTCAGTGACATCACTGATGACATCACTGATGACATCTCAAATGACATCACTGATGACATCACTGATGACAACATCCAGTGACTGTATGTTTCTGTAAAGTTAAAATATGTTTTACATATTGAAGAATGAGTGGATGTATAAGTGTCTGGATGAAGGATTTAGTAGGTGCATGACTGACTGTATGAGAGAGTGATTAAATGTGTCTCACTGAGTGCATGGGTTAGTGACTAAACTGTCTTAATTTGTGCATCATTATATCTGTTGTTCTACAAACTGCTGCATATGTTGATAAGTAGCTATATGAGTAACTATATGGGTTATTGATTGGTTGCCCAAGTATTTGTATGGGAGACTGAGTGTGTGTGTGGGTGGCTGGGAGGTGTATGACTCTGTGCATAGATGTGTGAGCAGTTGATTCACTAGATGTATGGGTTCAAAAGTGCATGTGGAAACAGCTGTATGGGCGGTTGACTGTGTGCATGAGTGTATTGGTGAGTGAATGGATATCTCAGTGCTACATGTCAAAGTAAATACATATGTAAAACACAGTACATGTGAGAGTTGACATATATAAATAACTGTGCATAAGAGCCAGTGAATGTGTGAGTGGCTGTATGGATCATTGTGAACTTGTATCAGGGATTGTATAAGAGAGTAAATATGTGTTAGTATATGTTTGAATAAGTAAAGTTTGTATAACTGTATAGTTGAGGAAATGGAGATGTGATTGATTTTTTGCATGACTGACTAGGTGTGTGAGTAACTCCACGGATGAGTGACAGTCTGTGAGTGTCTGTTTCCAATGATTGTATCTAAGGTTATATTAGAGTCTGAAGAGGTTCATCGTATTATCACATGAATGATATCATCAGTGATGTGATCAGTAATGTCAAATGAGATGTCATCAGTGATGTCATCAGTGATGTCATTTGAGATGTCATCAGTGATGTCATTTGAGATGTCTTCAGTGATGTCATCAGTGATGTCACTGACCATGTCATGAATGATGTAATATGTGACATCATCAGCAGTGGATTGCGGGTGCGCGATATGTAGTGAGTGCAACTAACTATATATGGAATTTCAATGGTTTTATGCGAGTAAAATAAGGTTTTGTAAATGCTAATCCCTAACTATATATGGTCTATAACCTATGGTTTTTTCAGTGATTTTTTAAGGTTTTGTAAATGCTAATTCCTAACTATATATTCTCTATAACCTATGGTTTTTTCATTGAATTTCAATGGTTTTTTGAAAGCTAATATCTGTAGCTGTAAAATGTATTCTTCTTTGAATCTTAAAATATATTTTACATGTTTTTAATACATTTTTTAAAAAAATATTTTTTTTTTCCGCTCCCAGTTCGCGAACCGGTCAGCTTTCCGTTAGCTCATTTTAAAGCCGCTCCTAGTCCGCGAACCGGTAAACGTTCTTTTAGCGTAACTGTTACGTTAGAATGACGTTTTGCGTTGTTGCGTAATACGTCATCGGACGCGCCAAGTTAGCGGACCCGGAAGCGGACCGGAAAGCGACGCAAAGCGCGAAACGTAAACACAGCAGGTCATGTGACTCGGTAATAATACTTTTCATTGGTTCATTTCACTTTTGGTTTCCTAATGATGTAATACTAGGTCATGTGATCTAAAATTAACACTTTTCATTGGTTTAGAACTTTTGCTTTTCCCAAATGATGAAAACCCCTCCTTCTTTCCTCACTCTGACTTTCATCTTGGTGAGAGAAAGACCCTTTTACATTCTAGAGAAATGGCTTCAGTTGTTGCTTCTGCTAGTGTTCCCCCACCACCACCTCCACCTCCTCATGGAAAGAAAGGACCACCTGCTCAACCAATCTTTGAAGAAGAGGAAGATCAGGAAGAGGAGGAAGAGCCTGAGTTTTTGCCTGAGGAGCCCAGGAGGTACAACAGAAAGGAAAATTTAATCTGGCAATTTTTTAAATTTCCAGCAGGGCAAAAGAAAGTCAATGCAAGATATGTCTTTTGCCGTATTTGCGATGAACGCCTTTTAAGGGGGACGGACAAAAAATATAGTTTTGGAAATTTTACAATGCACAGGCACATGAGTAGGTGGCACCCAAATAATTATAGTGCTGCTCAGCTTCGCGACGAACAACAAAATCCCCCGGCAATAGCGAGAAGATCTGTTGTGGCAGAAGTATCGGGACCAGAGGCGAGGGAGTTGATCCCGAATATTCAAATGGACATGGGGGAAGTAAAACAAGTGTGCGTGTGGTGCAATCAAATATTATGCTACCGAGAAAGTAGCATTACTCTTATAATAAGAGCAATCAAAAATCATGTATGCCCAAAACGCCCCAAAAAATAAATTCTTCTTTTTTTTGTTGCTCCTGTTGAGCCCTCTTCAATGAATCATTTTTGTTTCCCCCCTCCCCCCAAAAACCAAAAAAAATTACAAAATGTTCAGAAAAAAACAAAAAAATATAAAAAATGTTCAGAAAAATAATAAAAAAAATTTAAAACAACAAAAACCAAAAAAAAAGTTCTTTTCAGAACTACCTCCCCATTATAAAAAAAAATTGGTAGAATTTTTGGAACTCTGCCAAGCTCTATTTCTTTTAGTTTGCTCCCAGTTCGCACTCCGGTAAGCGAACCAGGAGCGAACCAAAACATTTTTTTTTTTTAAAAAAACAGTAAGTATAAGGAAAGGAAACAGACAGTTATGTTACAAGAAAGACAGCTATAGGGAGTAAAGAAAAGATACTGTTACCCGCAATTCACTTCTGATCATGTCATATATTACATCATTTTTGACATGGTCAGTGACATCATCAGCAGTGGATTGCGAGTAACAGTATCTTTTGTTTACTTCCTATAGCTGTCTTTCTTGTAACATAAATGTCTGTTTCCTATCCTTATACTTACTGTTCTTGTTTAAAAATTTTTTTGAGATCATTCAGAAACAGTAACATTAATTGAGACAGAATGAGTGAATAATAATGAAGAAGTATGAGAAGAGAGGGAGTGAGAAAAATACTGGAAGGAGTAGAATAATTAAGTAATAGAGAAAGGAATGAGAGAAGTAGCAAACACAGGAAAGTAAGGATTAAAGAAATGAAGCAGTAGAACTAATAGATGTTAAATGTGATAGAGTAAATGATTGATTGAGGGTGACGATAAGGTGTGTCCTCTCTAAAAGTTTGTTTAAGGTGAGGCGTACTCAGGGTTGCATATCAAATTTATGCTTGTTGAAGAATACAGAGGAGATAATACATGTGAAGACCTACCATTGTAGTAAAACATGCCCACTTATTACATCATTCATGACATAGTCAGTGACATCATCAGCAGTGGAATGCGGGTTAAAAAAGTAGAAAACATTTACCTTATAATTCTTGTTAACCTTTAAAGAAAATTTTTCATACTTTCAATCTGTAAAAGAGAGAACAAACATTTCCAAAAATATTAAAACATGTATTTAAAAATTAGAAAAAAGAAGGGAAAAGGTTCAAGAAGAAACAGTTTTTAAACAACTTTGACACTTACAGAAGCCTCTGCTTCTCTACGACCCCTACACAATCCTAAAGATATTTATTTTAAACAAACAGTATCTTCATGCTGATGAACTGAGGCCTATTTTGGAACATGGTGCTTCTTTTGCATTGCTGATGTCTCACAATAGTGATGCAATAGCAGCGCAAAAGAGATGTAAAGCCATCATAAAATTGTGTGTAACATTGTAAATGATTGTTTCAGGATGCAAATAAGATGTGTCCTTTCAAGAGGTTTCTTTAATGTGAGGTCTGTTCAGTTTTCAAAAAAAAAACAGTAACCAGAAGTACTGCTCTGTAAGCATTAAAATTGACACTTACAGAAGACTCAGTTTCTCCATATCTACCTCACATTTCTAAATGTATATCATAAGTACAAAAAGGAGAACATTAATTATATATGTTAAATGGTTTATTTTTGCTGTTCTCAGAATGTATCAAATTTCACTTAAATCAGTGACTTGAAGATATTCATCATGTAACAGCGGGGGAAAAAAACACAATCAATATGATTGTGTTTAAAAAACCCATACAACCTAAGAAATCTGAATTCAAAACTCCTTAAAATTAACTTACTTTCAATGACGTCGAAGGATGTCCTATGAACAGCGTCCACTCTGTTGTGCTATAAATATTTTCAGCCCGCCACTTTCTGAAAGAAAACCTCCATCGTTTTGAAAAATATGTTACATACAAGAAAAGACTTCTCACATTCTACCACATGTTTCCACTTGGCCAAATCATGTTGCAGCGATTCACAAGTCTTCTAATTCTTCCAATCAAATCCCGTCATTTTCTATTTTCGCAACTTTCAAAAAGAAAACATTTGAGATTATTTTCACAATCCTGGACTACTAATATCTTACCCTTCTTTGTCACTCATGTTCTCCTTTTCCTATGACACTGATACTGCTTACTATGAAGCAGACTTACTTGCATCAGGTTTATACAGTTGGATTTTTAAATTGACATTATAATTAAAAGTTTTGGACCAATAATCTAGACAGCATTGCAGACTTACATTCCCTCTACTTGATGAACCTTTTGCAATTCCTCACAGGAAATCCCGAGATTCTTTCTTTAAAATTTTGGTTTTAAAAACACCAGGTAAGAATTTTTAGGGTCAAACGGCAATTTTTTTGTGAAAGTTACAACGGAATCATTGCAGAATGACCAGCCGTTTCGAGACTTTAAATAAGCTGTATAATGTCCTGATGTTGTTGAAGGACCATCGTGATAGATAATTGCTACAGTTACAAAAGTCCTTCCTGATATTGACAGCTGAGAAGCCACAACATTTTTTATTAAAGTTGACAATTTTGATCCATCAGGCCTACATCGTTGGATCATTAAAATGACATACTGGCCATATCTTCGTATAAATAATGTTGACATCATTTCAGATTTACATTGGCTACACTCCATGTTGTGATCCGCTGCATTTACTAGCTTATTAAAGGAGACTGATTTACTGTCTGGCAAAGTTAAATATATAAATCTTTCTGAGTCTACACTAGTAGTAGTTGATACCATACACTTCTCGCAGTCATGCTGCCATTGATAAGAAAGCCCAAACAGGTGATCTACATCTACACCCTCATCTTGCAATACATCAAGCATATACATTAAAAACTCCTGACAATCTTGCTGATTATTTTCAGAGAAGTCTGTTTGACCTGAACATTCATCTAACAGATAACGAACTCCAGACACACTTTCTACTTTTGTTCGATCAGTGCTACATTTCTCGAAAACAGAATTCAACAAACAGCATAACATTTGTTCTGAATTCAACAGAGTCTGTTCTTTTAAACTCTCTAGTGAAAAGAGAACATTAACCACTACATTTGCATAGCAGTTGACACCAGAACTGTTTTCAAATTGAAAACCGACAACATCTTCAACATAATCCACTTTCTTTCTGCTAACAATTGTCGGTTCATTGACTTTTGGTCTTTTTGCTACAACCTCCCTACTATTACTGATGTTTCTACGTTTCCGGCCTACCACACGTTTCTCAAACAAAGGATATTGAGGCAAATGTGGTGCATACTCTCTTCTTAACCTATTGTATTCCTTAACACAATCTAGATCCGCACAAATGTTTGTGACATCACAGTCAATCAAGTACAATCCCGATAAAGTTCTAACTCGTGACAATGCCACATATGCCATACCCTCTTTGAACACAGAACTGCCAATATTCACCAATGCACTATCTACACTTAAACCTTGCGATTTATGGATTGTCACCGCATATGCCAAGCAAACAGGAAACTGCTTACGGCGAACATATAAGTCTTTAACAAGCAAAAACCTAGCAGAACAATGACCAATTAGCTGTACTTCCTCAATGCCATCAAATTTAATTTTTAAAAATTCTATTCCATCTCTATTTCTGTATTTCTCAAAATCAACAACATTACCCATTGATCCATTTACCAGACCTCTTTCAACATGTAAATTCCTTCTCAAAATGATTCGGCAATTTAAGCACACATTCAGAGTCTTTTCAAAACCCGCAGTTTTAGATATAGTCTTCTCTAATGAATCCAATTTTGATTTCAAATTCTCTGACAAAATAATTGTTGATCCCATATGCTCTATTTTGTCAATAGCTTCAAGTTTCACAATCTCTTGCTTTTCTAAATTCAACATTTTGTTGTTGAAGATGGCACATTCTGCAAGAGTTGGCATCAAACATATTCCGTATTTCTTCTCAGTAATTTTCTGAAAAATATTCTCAGGCACAATCTCTTGTTCGGGATATAAATTTGAAAGTAATCGTGCATTTAAAGCTTCTTTTCCATGCTCGGTCACTTTTCCAATTCTAATATCTTGTAGAATATTCTTGTAATCTTCATCCTTCGCCTGACGCATATTTTCATGCAGTTCAGCATAATTGAAGTTTAACCATATATTGACATTGCCAATGCTCCCTAGGCACTTCCTGGTATCTTCATGCGTGAGTATTTTGAACACAGGTTGACCTTTTACTGGTGTCAGCTGCAGAAGATCTCCGAAACCAATGATGTGTTTGCCACCAAATAACACATCATATTCAGTGTTAAGTACTTCTTGCATTCTCAAATGCACAAAGGCAAGCATGACATTGGAAACCATGCTTACTTCGTCAATGATAAGTAATTTCATTTTCCTCAAGACTCTTGAAACTTCACAGCAAGCATCCCCAGATAACTTGTGGTATTGTAATTTGTTGTCATGCTCCACTGGCAGCATCAGTAGACGATGCAAAGTAATACCTTTAATGTTATGTGCTGCCAGTCCAGTAGGAGCGGTGACAACACAAGACAGCGATGACTCAGTCCTTTCCTGCAAATAACAAGAAATTGCTTTAATGAGGAAACTTTTTCCAGTTCCCGCTTCTCCACTCACATACAGTCGGACAGGCTTCAACGATGTACATGAGCACTCTTTCTTCTCATGACTTAATCCATGCTCAATTTGCTTGGTAACTTCATCATATATTTTCCTCTGCTCAACGTTGAGTTGTTTTTCCAAGTCTTCTAAGTTAACTGAATCCTCCTGAGCATGTGCCATGGCTCTTTCCACTTCATTCATAGCAGTGGCAGCTTCATTTTCGATAACAGGTCCTCCAAGTGGATCTTGACTCAATGAAACAGAACTCTGACTGTCCTGAGAACTGTCTCTGGCAATCTCGGCTGCAATCGTTGCTTCCTGCTCAATTTCCAAAGTTAGCATTTCTTGATATTTGGGAAAAGCAGGACATTCTATGGTCTCCTTAACAGCAGTGAAAGAGTCTTCATAACAGAGGAAATCTCCAAGCAGTTCCTCTTCTGCACGCCAAGGCTTGAAAAGTTGCAAAAGTGCTAAATAGAAAAACTCCTTTTTTTCTGGAGATTCGCCACTCAATTTTCGATGGCTTACTAATTGGCATTTTCTTTGCTTGACCAGGCATCCCTCACTTCCAATTACAGCATACACTACTTTCTTAATATCTTCTTTGATGTTCCTCTTGAATATATAATTTTGTAGAACCTCATATAGACAAACATTCTCAAGGTGACTGCTACGATTTGGATAATATGTATCCAACATGTTGGTTTTCAAAATGTCGGTACTGTTTGGTTCCTTTTCTGCCAAATACTCAATTTCCCGGACAGGTTTTAGAACTCGATTTCGCGTTGCAGCAAGACCAAGACTCGCCCAAACGATACTCCTGGATTTGGCATAGAGACTTGCTGAAGACAATCGATCAGAACATTCGTAAGCTCCAATTTCTCGATGCGACAACATCTTCAGACTGAAACTGTACTGTACTTCTTGCTGAGGCTCTTTTCATGGGAAATGTCCTCCCACATATCCTTCAGTTCTGTCTTTTCTTTTTTGGTGATGTAAGATGTCACATACCGATCCACAGCCATACAGTTGTCAGCCACAAACTGTATATCCATGTTAGCATTCCACATGGACAAAATCACTGGATTGTAGTCATTGATGTACTTGGACTCTTCGTTCCTTTTCAAACTGTATGTATTTTTGGGTGATTTCCTCGTCACATTATGTCGCAGCGAAGACATCAAACTGTTCACTCTTCCTTTAGAAATCACCGGTCGTGGAAAGTTGAAACGACATTTGGTGTAGAATTTGTCCTTGTTTCTGAATTTACGACGACAGTACTTTCCACAACGATGGCTTTGGAAACGTAGAACTTGTTCTCTTAGGCTTTTCTTCTCCATTGCGTTTGGAACAGCACACGTAGAATACTGTTCTATGAAATTCATCACTAAGTCATCCGGATCTGTTCCAAATTTAGGTGCATCCTTGATCCACAACAACATATGTATATGAGGAGCACCTCTTGCTTGGTACTCCTTTCTCCAGAAGAAATCCAACACCTCTCCAAGAGGTGGATTCTTCTTATTTGTGATGAAAGACATCATAGCTTCAAATCTATGATTGAAGTACCTGCATACATTCACTGGATCCAAAGAACACAGTTCTCCAGGTGTCTTGAATTCAATGTTTTCAATATTTCCATTTGCCTCTCGTAGAAATTCAAGTAAGTCTTCCCAGCCATACTCGGCACAGCTCAGAGTGAGGAACCATGTCGGAGTTCCTAAGTTCCTCAGCATACATTTTAAATCACCATGACGATGGTACCAGTACTCATTAGTACCACGCTGACACTCCATGAGATTAATTAAGTGAGAATCCAAAATACTGTCTTGGACATTGACTTTATGCATAAAATCACTTGCCGAGATGTTTCGCATCTGTATACCACTTTTTAAGATGTGGTTCACTGCATATGACAGTCCAGACAGATCGCTTTCAAACAGGAGATGAAACAAATAGGGAATGCATTGACGAAACCTAGGATCTTCTGCATACAATCGTAAAGTCCGATATTCAGACGCAGGAATTTGATGAGGTCGCTCATCATATCTTCCTCCTCGACCTGTGGGAAATAGCTGTGGGAAACACCGAGCTTCCAAACTTTCCTCCCAAACACTAATGGGACTCCCTTTGGCTTGTTTCATTTGAAACAACTCAATAGCATTCCCCATGACTTCCTTGGAATGCAAAGGATGAACACTATAATGTTCATATATTTCTTCACTATTAGAGGCCTCTACTTTCTCAATTTAGCCAGCACACAAATCACTATCCTCTTCATCACTTACTTCCTCTTCTGCAACATATACATTCTTATAGTACTTATTATTTTTCTTCAAATACAAAGTTGCCTTTTTGACTTTCCTAACATCCACTAAATCTTGCCATATTTTTTTATTCTTTGTCGGAACCCCATTAACCAAGATAACCAGAGGTTACTCTTCCACTTTTTGTACTCCAATTGTGTTAATGTTTTTGTTCAAATCTAGAGGCAAATAAACAACTCTTCCCTTTAATCCTCTCTGTAAATCTGCTGGAGGCAACTTCCCTGTCTTTGGCTCCATTCTTACAATAGCCTGAAAGGGATGGATACTTTGAATCAAAATAGATTCATAAGTATTTAAATCCTTCAATTCAGAAGGAATCTCAACCAATTCCAGATTATTATGAACTGTTCTAGCAGGCATCTGGTTTTGGTTTAATTTATTACAACAATAAGTACACACACGTTGATCCGATCCCAAATCAAAATAATTTTCTACCATCAAGTATGTGGCAAAATCCTTCCATTCACTATTATTTTCCCTTTCACTTTTTGCATATAAATCCACTAACTTAGTCTGATTCTTATAATAAGTGCGTCGACAACATACACAAGTGAAATTAGGCCTCTCACTTGATTTCATCTGAAACGTGGCAATTTCCTTCTGAAAATTATCTGTACTGGAAACCTGTACATTATCTTCAACATTACCCTCTACTTCTGGGTCAATTTGAACATTCTCATCTCTACTATGGGATTTCTGAAAATTCTATGTCTAATAACTTTGGCGTTTGTGGACGGAATCGGCTGAAATTTTCAGGAAAATGGAACATTTTGTCTCTGAGCACCCCCTGAAAATTTGGGGGGTGTTCAGCAAGGGGGGGCCGAGAAAAAAGGGGGGTCCCAAAACGGGTTTTTCCCATGTTAATTTCCATAGGGCGGTTGGCCTCACTTTTAGCCCGAACGGCTGAATGGATTTGCACGAAACTTGGCAAAATTGTAGGGACTGTTAGCCCGATGTGCCTTTGCTAGGTCTCAATATATGTGCTCCAGTGGATTTTGAGAAATTAACGTTTAAAATAAGATATATATCTGTAACAGCGGTCCGGGCAGCGATCCGGTTCGCGTACTTTTCGCGTAACGGAACTTTGCGCACGGAAAGCTGATTGGCTCTTCGGTGTCTGTCAACATTCTAAACCGTCCGGTGCGGCCGCCATCTTGTCTCTCGGTAGGATCGAGAGACAAGAGGAGGCCAAAACAAAGGGGGAAATTTCCATAAGGGGCATAGTAGATCCTCCCTGACCCCCTAGGTTTTATGTGGAGGTTGTGAAAGGTCCCAGAAGGGCAAAAAAACTAATTTTTTGTTTTTGTTTTGCGTGGTGTGCGCCTAGTACGCGAACCGGAAAGCGCTCTGGGCAGCGTACTATAAGGATAATAGAATGATAGACTTTTTAAATACTGAATGTTAATTGTTTGTTGTTTTTGTTTTTTTTTTTGTTTTTTGTTTTCTTTATTTTTAATTTTTTTTTTTTATTTTGATTGTGTTTCATACTTCATTAAACTTTCTAACATTTCAGTGTCAGAAATGTCAAAATTGAATATAGGGTGTAACATTTTCTCATTTTGAAGCAGGTTATCCACTGCTTCAACACATTGTAGAAGTTCGTGGTCTCTACTTTCATCCATAAAATCATCAATTTTGTCTTGGCTGCTCTCCTTCAGTTCAATTGAAAATGTAACTTGTTGCTCGCTTTCCATTTTGCCTGAAATTTTGAATAAAAAAATATATATTAGTAGAGATAGGGCACTGTTGGGATTAATGTTAGATAGGCAGTTTTTATCTGTGAATTCTTCTTTTGGTAGTGTATAGTATCAGAGTGGAAATAGGACTATAAAAAAGTGTATGTGATTTAACCAAGAGAAGCCTAACTCCATTCATAACTATAACAGAGAAGTCTATCTAAATCCATAACTACTACAGAGGGATAGTGTATATCTATCAGAAAAAGTCTACTATATTAAGTTATAGTGCACAATATATTTCATTTTTAAAAATTATAACTTACCTTCACAAAGAAGTTGAAGTTTTTGGAAGGTATTGAAATGTGATGTACAACAAGAAGTAGTAGTCAAAATGGCTGTGTTTTCTTCTCTTCCTTTATATATATTCAGGTATTTAACCAATCAAATGTCAGGTAATAAAAGTAGAAAATGAAAGTAACATTTTCATTGGTTGTCAATTCCAACACTTCAGATGTGTTTTGTGAAGTAATTTACCTCACGGTATTTAGAGAGGTCTATAGACTTAATGGCTAAATGGAATTTCAATCAAATTTGTGAAAAAGAAAGGGATTGTTATGTAGTATAAGCTAATCTATATTTGGTGAGAGTGTCTCCAGTCTTTTTTCTGTAAATTACTTTCCCACCTTTTTCTTGGACCGCTTCCTGGAAAGCGGTCCGGTACGCGAACTAGGAGCGTAACGGGAGTCCACCATTTTGTGTTTCGGTCGAATTAAGATATAAAATGGAGGGTAAAGAATGTTCAGAATGGGTAGAAGGGGGCACGGTACAAGTATTTTGACCCCCTAGGTTTTCTGAGGGTGGCTGAGGAGGACCATATGTGCGAAGAAAAAACTTTTTTTTTTAAATTTTGCGCGGTTAGCTTCCAGTTCGCGTACCGGTTAGCGCTCTTTGAGCGTAGTTTGTTGAAAATTACAGAAAAAAGTTAGAAAAAAATAATAATTGTGAGTGATCAGATGAAGGGTAGCTCTGAGAAGAGCTTTTGGGTTTATGGTACATTTAGGTACTTATAAGTAGGTACCAATGCACAGTCTTAAATTCAGAATGAAAATTCTGTTGCCCTCATCTGAGAAGTGAACTCCATCTCCTCTGTAGATATCTTGCATGTAGTAACGCAAGTTATTGTTGTACAAGGAGCCCATTCCATGGTCTCTCATGTAAGCTGAAACAGATTTGTTTACATGCTTCCTCGCTTTCTCAATTTGTGGACAAAATTGGTTGGAACACCTCCATTTCTGTCTTTGGCATATATTGGAATATACCAAGGCAGTTTGAGGGAAAAGTGCAATTAATTGCTCAAAGGTGTCCTTTAAAAGCATTTCCAGACCTACCCCAGTCAAAGTGCCCAAATCATTACCTCCACAGTGCACAATTAACAGGTCAGGTTTTGGCAAATGCATAAAGGTTTTCACCAATGGTATCAATTGGTGACATTTTAATCCTCTTTGGCCCAACCACTTAATTTCCACATCTTGTAAATTGAGGTTAGGTAAATTTCTGTTCTCAGCATACCTTTGAGCCCAGTGGATGTAACTATGTCCAACAATCCAGACCTGAAACATGGTGGGAGAAGGTTGTGCTGCAGTCAGATGAAGTGATGTAATGAAAGGGCAGTTGAAACAGTAGGAGTTTGTAAAGAAAAAAAACTGTGGATTTCCAATGCTAATGATTCATTAGCAGTGATTGGTGCATTTCCATTTCTGAAAACAGAAAGTTAGGGTGCATGGATGTGTTCTTTGAAAGATGTAATTTGAATGGTCAACGAAGAAACATTTCATGAAAGATTGCACTAGATACGCAGGTGCACTGAGAGTTCAGAGTTCAATTGAAACATTGTTGTATGAATTTGCAAACATGAGAGGTCTTCCAGGAGGTGGTTGCTATGGAAAAAAGGCAGAGAGGGCAGAGGGGGGAAGGGTTTTGATTTGAAAAAAGTGAGGGAAGAGTTATGATTGGCTAATATGAGAGATATGTGAAATGAATATCTGTATTTCTGTGCTTTCAATAGCTGCAGCCTCTGGAGTGCATCCTTTTTCTTCTGCTGAAGACAATTTGGTGTATTTCTGAGACTGTTTTCAAAACTCAAAAAGTATTTGCTAAGGTGAGAAAAGATTTATTTAATTTAGATAGAGAATAGTATGATTTAAGGAGAAAATGATGAAGAAAGCTGTGTTTTTAAAATGTGGCTTTGTCTCTAGTGATATACATATGGATTTTGTTTCTTTGAGAAATTGTAATTGCATATTCGGTGTAGCATTCTGGCATGCAGTAACACAAGTTATTGTTGTACATGGAGCCCATTCCATGGTCTCTTATGTAAGCTGAAACTGATATGTTGTTTTTAAAAACGATTTTTGAAATGAATTACATTTCTGGATATGTACTGCTAGAGCTTTATAGGTTGTTTTGGGTCATATTTATAAGGCATTTGAGTGTCTTTGATGATATTTTTTCCTCGTAGTAGAAGGAAACAACAGTTTAGGGACATTCGAAATCGAATGTTCCGTAACAGGATAATAGTTAATTTATTAAAAAATATTAAGAAAGGCCAACAGAAAGCGGCATTTTATAAGAAGAAGAAAAATGTAGAGAAAATTATTGATCATGCTTTTGAAATTAAGCGAAAGTTGTTTATTTTGGTAATCAATAGAATTAGGAAACTAAGCAAGGTAATTTCTGATTTCAAAACAAAAAGTAGATGGAAGAGAGTAGTAAATCGTACTAACTTTTGTGAAGTTTTTTCCGGAGAATGGATGCATAGTTCAAGTTGTGAGGCATTTTTTAATGAGGAGAGTTATTTTCAGGATAATGATTTGGTGTTTGCAGTTGACACCAGTGGTCGAGCTTATGAAGTGAAGGATGGTTGTCCAGTTGAAAAAGAAAAACTTGTGACAACAGAGACAGAAGAGGCGCTAAGTGATGAGGTTTTAGGAAGACGTCCTAAGGGTCCTGTGTACATTTGGAAGTGTAGTTCTATTTGCAGTGTGCGACAGGTTTCCATCAATTTGCTTTGTGATTTTATACGGACATTTAATAAGAAAAGTTTGAAGCAGAAAATGAAGTTGTTGCAAGATTTAGATCCTTGCAGAGTGAGACAAATGGCAGGTTTGCGTGGTCATTCACTGGCTTGTCTTTCCAGGAGAGTATGCCAGAGTGTTTTTCATCATTTCAGGATGCTAGCAGTGCATCATAATAAAGTGAGAACATTAGTGAGAATGTTGTATTATGCTAAGAGTCCAGCAATTATGCTTAAACAATTATGTGCTGTTCTTTTGCATGGTTCTGAAATAGATGTGAAGAATATTTGTGAAGAAATTGAGTTTTGTTACTTTGGTAGTAGAGATGAGAATGTTCAAATTGACCCAGAAGTAGTGGGTAATGTTGAAGATAATGTACAGGTTTCCAGTACAGATAATTTTCAGAAGGAAATTGCCACGTTTCAGATGAAATCAAGTGAGAGGCCTAATTTCACTTGTGTATGTTGTCGACGCACTTATTATAAGAATCAGACTAAGTTAGTGGATTTATATGCAAAAAGTGAAAGGGAAAATAATAGTGAATGGAAGGATTTTGCCACATACTTGATGGTAGAAAATTATTTTGATTTGGGATTGGATCAACGTGTGTGTACTTATTGTTGTAATAAATTAAACCAAAACCAGATGCCTGCTAGAACAGTTCATAATAATCTGGAATTGGTTGAGATTCCTTCTGAATTGAAGGATTTAAATACTTATGAATCTATTTTGATTCAAAGTATCCATCCCTTTCAGGCTATTGTAAGAATGGAGCCAAAGACAGGGAAGTTGCCTCCAGCAGATTTAAAGAGAGGATTAAAGGGAAGAGTTGTTTATTTGCCTCTAGATTTGAACAAAAACATTAACACAATTGGAGTACAAAAAGTGGAAGAGGAACCTCTGGTTATCTTGGTTAATGGGGTTCCGACAAAGAATAAGAAAATATGGCAAGATTTAGTGGATGTTAGGAAAGTCAAAAAGGCAACTTTGTATTTGACGAAAAATAATAAGTACTATAAGAATGTATATGTTGCAGAAGAGGAAGTAAGTGATGAAGAGGATAGTGATTTGTGTGCTGGCCAAATTGAGAAAGTAGAGGCCTCTAATAGTGAAGAAATATATGAACATTATAGTGTTCATCCTTTGCATTCCAATGAAGTCATGGGGAATGCTATTGAGTTGTTTCAAATGAAACAAGCCAAAGGGAGTCCCATTAGTGTTTGGGAGGAAAGTTTGGAAGCTCGGTGTTTCCCACAGCTATTTCCCACAGGTCGAGGAGGAAGATATGATGAGCGACCTTATCAAATTCCTGCGTCTGAATACCGGACTTTACGATTGTATGCAGAAGATCCTAGGTTTCGTCAATGCATTCCCTATTTGTTTCATCTCCTGTTTGAAAGCGATCTGTCTGGACTGTCATATGCAGTGAACCACATCTTAAAAAGTGGTATACAGATGCGGCAAGTGATTTTATGCATAAAGTCAATGTCCAAGACAGTATTTTGGATTCTCACTTAATTAATCTCATGGCGTGTCAGCGTGGTACTAATGAGTACTGGTACCGTCGTCATGGTGATTTAAAATGTATGCTGAGGAACTTAGGAACTCCGACATGGTTCCTCACTCTGAGCTGTGCCGAGTATGGCTGGGAAGACTTACTTGAATTTCTACGAGAGGCAAATGGAAATATTGAAAACATTGAATTCAAGACACCTGGAGAGCTGTGTTCTTTGGATCCAGTGAATGTATGCAGGTACTTCAATCATAGATTTGAAGCTATGATGTCTTTCATCACAAATAAGAAGAATCCACCTCTTGGAGAGGTGTTGGATTTCTTCTGGAGAAAGGAGTACCAAGCAAGAGGTGCTCCTCATATACATATGTTGTTGTGGATCAAGGATGCACCTAAATTTGGAACAGATCCGGATGACTTAGTGATGAATTTCATAGAACAGTATTGTACGTGTGCTGTTCCAAACGCAACGGAGAAGAAAAGCCTAAGAGAACAAGTTCTACGTTTCCAAAGCCATCGTTGTGGAAAGTACTGTCGTCGTAAATTCAGAAACAAGGACAAATTTTACACCAAATGTCGTTTCAACTTTCCACGACCGGTGATTTCTAAAGGAAGAGTGAACAGTTTGATGTCTTCGCTGCGACATAATGTGACGAGGAAATCACCCAAAAATACATACAGTTTGAAAAGGAACGAAGAGTCCAAGTACATCAACGACTACAATCCAGTGATTTTGTCCATGTGGAATGCTAACATGGATATACAGTTTGTGGCTGACAACTGTATGGCTGTGGCTCGGTATGTGACATCTTACATCACCAAAAAAGAAAAGACAGAACTGGGGGATATGTGGGAGGACATTTCCCATGAAAAGAGCTCCAGCAAGAAGTTGTACAGTTTCAGTCTGAAGATGTTGTCGCATCGAGAAATTGGAGCTTACGAATGTTCTGATCGATTGTCTTCAGCAAGTCTCTATGCCAAATCCAGGAGTATCGTTTGGGCGAGTCTTGGTCTTGCTGCAACGCGAAATCGAGTTCTAAAACCTGTCCGGGAAATTGAGTATTTGGCAGAAAAGGAACCAAACAGTACCGACATTTTGAAGACCAACATGTTGGATACATATTATCCAAATCGTAGCAGTCACCTTGAGAATGTTTGTCTATATGAGGTTCTACAAAATTATATATTCAAGAGGAACATCAAAGAAGATATTGAGAAAGGAGTGTATGCTGTAATTGGAAGTGAGCGATGCCTGGTCAAGCAAAGAAAATGCCAATTAGTAAACCATCGAAAATTGAGTGGCGAATCTCCAGAAAAAAAGGAGTTTTTCTATTTAGCACTTTTGCAACTTTTCAAGCCTTGGCGTGCAGAAGAGGAACTGCTTGGAGATTTCCTCTGTTACGAAGACTCTTTCACTGCTGCTAAGGAGACCATAGAATGTCCTGCTTTTCCCAAATATCAAGAAATGCTAACTTTGGAAATTGAGCAGGAAGCAACGATTGCAGCCGAGATTGCCAGAGACAGTTCTCAGGACAGTCAGAGTTCTGTTTCATTGAGTCAAGATCCACTTGGAGGACCTATTATCGAAAATGAAGCTGCCACTGCTATGAATGAAGTGGAAAGAGCCATGGCACATGCTCAGGAGGATTCAGTTAACTTAGAAGACTTGGAAAAACAACTCAACGTTGAGCAGAGGAAAATATATGATGAAGTTACCAAGCAAATTGAGCATGGATTAAGTCATGAGAAGAAAGAGTGCTCATGTACATCGTTGAAGCCTGTCCGACTGTATGTGAGTGGAGAAGCGGGAACTGGAAAAAGTTTTCTCATTAAAGCAATTTCTTGTTATTTGCAGGAAAGGACTGAGTCATCGCTGTCTTTTGTTGTCACCGCTCCTACTGGACTGGCAGCACATAACATTAAAGGTATTACTTTGCATCGTCTACTGATGCTGCCAGTGGAGCATGACAACAAATTACAATACCACAAGTTATCTGGGGATGCTTGCTGTGAAGTTTCAAGAGTCTTGAGGAAAATGAAATTACTTATCATTGACGAAGTAAGCATGGTTTCCAATGTCATGCTTGCCTTTGTGCATTTGAGAATGCAAGAAGTACTTAAAACTGAATATGATGTGTTATTTGGTGGCAAACACATCATTGTTTTCGGAGATCTTCTGCAGCTGACACCAGTAAAAGGTCAACCTGTGTTCAACATACTCACGCATGAAGATACCAGGAAGTTCCTAGGGAGCATTGGCAACGTCAATATATGGTTAAACTTCAATTATGCTGAACTGCATGAAAATATGCGTCAGGCGAAGGATGAAGATTACAAGAATATTCTACAAGATATTAGAATTGGAAAAGTGACCGAGCATGGAAAAGAAGCTTTAAATGCACGATTACTTTCAAATTTATATCCCGAACAAGAGATTGTGCCTGAGAATATTTTCTGAAAATTACTGAGAAGAAATCCGGAATATGTTTGATGCCAACTCTTGCAGAATGTGCCATCTTCAACAACAAAATGTTGAATTTAGAAAAGCAAGAGATTGTGAAACTTGAAGCTATTGACAAAATAGAGCATATGGGATCAACAATTATTTTGTCAGAGAATTTGAAATCAAAATTGGATTCATTACAGAAGACTATATCTAAAACTGCGGGTTTTGAAAAGACTTTCAATGTGTGCTTAAATTGCCGAATCATTTTGAGAAGGAATTTACATGTTGAAAGAGGTCTGGTAAATGGATCAATGGGTAATGTTGTTGATTTTGAGAAATACAGAAATAGAGATGGAATAGAATTTTTTAAAATTAAATTTGATGGCATTGAGGAAGTACAGCTAATTGGTCGTTGTTCTGCTAGGTTTTTGCTTGTTAAAGACTTATATGTTCGCCGTAAGCAGTTTCCTGTTTGCTTGGCATATGCGGTGACAATCCATAAATCGCAAGGTTTAAGTGTAGATAGTGCATTGGTGAATATTGGCAGTTCTGTGTTCAAAGAGTGTATGGCATATGTGGCATTGTCACGAGTTAGAACTTTATCGGGATTGTACTTGATTGACTGTGATGTCACAAACATTTGTGCGGATCTAGATTGTGTTAAGGAATACAATAGGTTAAGAAGAGAGTATGCGCCACATTTGCCTCAATATCCTTTGTTTGAGAAACGTGTGGTAGGCCAAAAACGTAGAAATATCAGTAATAGTAGGGAGGTTGTAGCAAAAAGACCAAAAGTCAATGAACCGACAATTGTTAGCAGAAAGAAAGTGGATTCTGTTGAAGATGTTGTCGGTTTTCAATTTGAAAACAGTTCTGGTGTCAACTGCTATGCAAATGTAGTGGTTAATGTTCTCTTTTCACTAGAGAGTTTAAAAGAACAGATTCTGTTGAATTCAGAACAAATTTTATGCTGTTTGTTGAATTATGTTTTCGAGAAATGTAGCACTGATCGAACAAAAGTAGAAAGTGTGTCTGAAGTTCGTTATCTGTTAGATGAATGTTCAGGTCAAACAGACTTCTCTGAAAATAATCAGCAAGATTGTCAGGAGTTTTTAATGTATATGCTTGATGTATTGCAAGATGAGGGTGTAGATGTAGATCACCTGTTTGGGCTTTCTTATCAATGGCAGCATGACTGCGAGAAGTGTATGGTATCAACTACTACTAGTGTAGACTCAGAAAGATTTATATATTTAACTTTGCCAGACAGTAAATCAGTCTCCTTTAATAAGCTAGTAAATGCAGCAGATCACAACATGGAGTGTAGCCAATGTAAATCTGAAATGATGTCAACATTATTTATACGAAGATATGGCCAGTATGTCATTTTAATGATCCAACGATGTAGGCCTGATGGATCAAAATTGTAAACTTTAATAAAAAATGTTGTGGCTTCTCAGCTGTCAATATCAGGAAGGACTTTTGTAACTGTAGCAATTATCTATCACGATGGTCCTTCAACAACATCAGGACATTATACAGCTTATTTAAAGTCTCGAAACGGCTGGTCATTCTGCAATGATTCCGTTGTAACTTTCAAAAAAAAATTGCCGTTTGACCTTAAAAATTCTTACCTGGTGTTTTTAAAACCAAAATTTTAAAGAAAGAATCTCGGGATTTCCTGTGAGGAATTGCAAAAGGTTCATCAAGTAGAGGGAATGTAAGTCTGCAATGCTGTCTAGATTATTGGTCCAAAACTTTTAATTATAATGTCAATTTAAAAATCCAACTATATAAACCTGATGCAAGTAAGTCTGCTTCATAGTAAGCAGTATCAGTGTCATAGGAAAAGGAGAACATGAGTGACAAAGAAGGGTAAGATATTAGTAGTCCAGGATTGTGAAAATAATCTCAAATGTTTTCTTTTTGAAAGTTGCGAAAATAGAAAATGACGGGATTTGATTGCAAGAATTAGAAGACTTGTGAATCGCTGCAACATGATTTGGCCAAGTGGAAACATGTGGTAGAATGTGAGAAGTCTTTTCTTGTATGTAACATATTTTTCAAAACGATGGAGGTTTTCTTTCAGAAAGTGGCGGGCTGAAAATATTTATAGCACAACAGAGTGGACGCTGTTCATAGGACATCCTTCGACGTCATTGAAAGTAAGTTAATTTTAAGGAGTTTTGAATTCAGATTTCTTAGGTTGTATGGGTTTTTTAAACACAATCATTTTGATTGTGTTTTTTTTTCCCCGCTGTTACATGATGAATATCTTCAAGTCACTGATTTAAGTGAAATTTGATACATTCTGAGAACAGCAAAAATAAACCATTTAACATATATAATTAATGTTCTCCTTTTTGTACTTATGATATACATTTAGAAATGTGAGGTAGATATGGAGAAACTGAGTCTTCTGTAAGTGTCAATTTTAATGCTTACAGTGCAGTACTTCTGGTTACTGTTTTTTTTTTTAAAACTGAACAGACCTCACATTAAAGAAACCTCTTGAAAGGACACATCTTATTTGCATCCTGAAACAATCATTTACAATGTTACACACAATTTTATGATGGCTTTACATCTCTTTTGCGCTGCTATTGCATCACTATTGTGAGACATCAGCAATGCAAAAGAAGCACCATGTTCCAAAATAGGCCTCAGTTCATCAGCATGAAGATACTGTTTGTTTAAAATAAATATCTTTAGGATTGTGTAGGGGTCGTAGAGAAGCAGAGGCTTCTGTAAGTGTCAAAGTTGTTTAAAAACTGTTTCTTCTTGAACCTTTTCCCTTCTTTTTTCTAATTTTTAAATACATGTTTTAATATTTTTGGAAATGTTTGTTCTCTCTTTTACAGATTGAAAGTATGAAAAATTTTCTTTAAAAGTTAACAAGAATTATAAGGTAAATGTTTTCTACTTTTTTAACCCGCATTCCACTGCTGATGATGTCACTGACTATGTCATGAATGATGTAATAAGTGGGCATGTTTTACTACAATGGTAGGTCTTCACATGTATTATCTCCTCTGTATTCTTCAACAGCATAAATTTGATATGCAACCCTGAGTACGCCTCACCTTAAACAAACTTTTAGAGAGGACACACCTTATCGTCACCCTCAATCAATCATTTACTCTATCACATTTAACATCTATTAGTTCTACTGCTTCATTTCTTTAATCCTTACTTTCCTGTGTTTGCTACTTCTCTCATTCCTTTCTCTATTACTTAATTATTCTACTCCTTCCAGTATTTTTCTCACTCCCTCTCTTCTCATACTTCTTCATTATTATTCACTGATTCTGTCTCAATTAATGTTACTGTTTCTGAATGATCTCAAAAATTTTTTAAAACTAGAACAGTAAGTATAAGGATAGGAAACAGACATTTATGTTACAAGAAAGACAGCTATAGGAAGTAAACAAAAGATACTGTTACTCGCAATCCACTGCTGATGATGTCACTGACCATGTCAAAAATGATGTAATATATGACATGATCAGAAGTGAATTGCGGGTAACAGTATCTTTTCTTTACTCCCTATAGCTGTCTTTCTTGTAACATAACTGTCTGTTTCCTTTCCTTATACTTACTGTTTTTTAAAAAAAAAACAATTTTTTGGTTCGCTCCTGGTTCGCGTACCGGAGTGCGAACTGGGAGCGAACTAAAAGAAATAGAGCTTGGCAGAGTTCCAAAAATTCTACCAATTTTTTTTTATAATGGGGAGGTAGTTCTGAAAAGAACTTTTTTTTTGGTTTTTGTTGTTTTACATTTTTTTATTATTTTTCTGAACATTTTTTATATTTTTTTGTTTTTTTCTGAACATTTTGTAATTGTTTTGTTTTTTGGGGGGAGGGGGGAAATGTATTTATTTGTGTAATTTATATAGCGCGCAGCTACCCCAACGGGGTGTCCCGGCGCTTCTGAGTGAAAGCAGAGTGATAGTCCTGGGGGAATTAACAAAAGAGAAAAGTTTTTAGTGCCTTACGAAAGGGTAATTCTTCCTGGATCATCCTAATTGCGATCGGGAGTTTGTTCCAGAGAGTTGTGGCACAGACCTGGAAGGTTTTACCTCCAGAACGTGCTTTCCTGAATCTTGGTATGGAAAGCAGATGTTGGGAGTTGGAACGGAGGTTCCGAGAGTTACAATAAGGACGGATACTAACAGAGAGGTAAGCCGATCCCCTACCCCTAGTTGCTCGATGGGCTAAGGTCATGGCTTTGAATGCAGCTCTTTGATGGATTGGAAGCCAATGTAATGCTCTGCGATGTGGCGAAATATGGGTGCGTAGGGAAACCCCGCAGACCAGCCGAACAGCTGCATTCTGGACTGTCTGGAGCCGATGTAGGAGGCCCGCGGGCAACCCTAAATACAGGCCGTTCGCATAGTCCAGGTGAGATGTAATCAATGCCTGGACTATGGTTTTCCTGGTATCACTAGGGAGATAGGTGATGAATTTCCTAATCATCCTGATCTTGGAAAAACAAGCGGCTGAAACGGTCTGTATTTGGTTGCTAAAAGAAAGATTAGAGTCCCACTTGACCCCTAGATTTTTTACAGAGTCCTTAGGGACAGGGGGAAGGCTGAGTTCCTGTGGCCACCAGAGAGTTGAATCAAGAGGGGAGGGTTGATGGAAAAAGAGAACCTCCGTTTTCGCCGCATTCATCCGGAGGCAGTTATGGTCCATCCATTTTGAAATGTCCCGCAGACTGATGTAAATAATTAATTTACTCTCTTAATTTCTATGCAGGTAAGTACTTAATCAATAATAACTCAATCGGAAAGAAGGAAAACAGAGTCCGTGGTGTAAGAGTTTCTAAGGGGTTTATTCCTCATAAAGGAATCAGGATATCATGTTCTGACCACCACACAGGGTGTCAGAAGGGATAGATGAGCGCGCCGTCGTTTATTGACAATACATAGCTTATATACTTGATTTACATCATAATGTTCAATGTAAGAGGCGTAACAGCTGAGAGAAGACAAGATAACAGTATACACGTGGTGCTAGTACATCATCAAGAGGCGTAAACTAGGCGTGAACTAGGGCGTGTGCTAGAAAACGTCACTGATAGGTGACGCAAGTGGGTGGCACCAAGGGGTGGTGCTAACAGAATGTTGCAATGTCAGCAGAAATCGGAAGCTTGGATGCGCGCGCAGCTGCATGACGTGTGATAGACGGGGTGCAGGGGACTTGACATTTACACTGACGGAAAGAGACAGAAGTCTGGCATGTCAGATCAACTTGTGCTTTTATCATATCTGATATCTGATGTTTTAGGAACTAAGCTATCTGGGCAGAAAGGTCTCTAGAGCAGAAGCTATTCTATACTTGCTGTGAGTGCGTGTATAAGCGCCTGAGTGTCTGTATGAGAAGCGTGGGGGCATGGGGCCTTCCATGGAAGCATGGCAACAGAGGCTATGAATTACTTGCATAAAGACAGGTCGGCCCTTTAGCCCTGTAGCTGAGGAAGGATGTTTACTGAAGCTAGCAGGCTGGAATGTATCTTCGGGGAGGAAAACAGATAACTCGAAGGTTATAGTCAATCTTGGCAGGCAGCAGGCTGAGCTGAGCACGGAGGGCCGCGCTAGAAGTAAGTCAGAGTTCACGGGTACGGGGGCTGCTTGAGCAAGGGCCCTCGCAGCCAGAAGTCAGAGAAGAGGCTCGGTGGCAGAGATTCAGGGCCTACTTTCAGCCAGGCTGAAAAACGTAGGAGTACACTTCAAAAAGACGTTGGCATAGCATACTTAGGAACGGACCATCAAACCCATTCATGGTGAGTCTGAAAGAGGACAAGTTAACGTTGGACGCAAATGTATTTGCGTCTTCATAGCTGGTACAGGAGGGAAGTTTCATGCACTTTAACTCGTACATGGAGTCGGTGGGGTACTCGCTAGGGAACACAACATGACCATAAAATTTATATTACCTCATTCCCTCCTTGTTCCCTACGGACCCTTCATGATATATCGATCCTCATAAATCGATCGGTTTGTTCTTGTAACATTATATGTTCGTCTTTCTTTCTTTGACTGTTTGAGAGGCAACTGGAATGCTCAATGCAGGATGTGGTACACAGTCCACATATCGCTGGCCCACACTGCAGGCACAGGCAACAACTGAATACTATAACAAGGCCAATGCCTAGGAAGGATAAGATCTTCCATCCCCAAGCTGTTAACGTAGTCCAGAACCAACCGGACCAAGTCCAGGTGCCTGGATTCTGATGTATCTGATTTGCAATTTTATGTAAACGGGTGATAGCTTGATAGACAGATGGTGCGTTTTGTGGAATGAAAACACAGCAGCTTGACCCGATGACCTTACAAGCTCCACCTCTATCTGCCAAGATGACGTCAATCACAAGACGATTTTGAAGGACAACAGTCCGTATAGCAGACTGCTCCTCTGTTAAGTTACCTAGAGCGGAGGCAGTTTCGTTCACTACTGCTTCGAGTGTTCTCGTTAATCTGCGTATTAATTTACTGTTTTGGACAGGCCCTAGGAAGAAAAAGAATCCTTTATTGAAATCAGTGTACTGTTCCCATGCCGTTTCTGTGTAGTCGACAAGGGGAACATCTCTTTTGGGTCTATTCGGTGCTAGATTCGTGTTTCTATGGTAATCAGGGGGAGCTAGAAAAACAGGTGGCAGAAGGAAGGCAATGTAACAGGTACCATCCCAATCTGGAGGCAAACGTATGTATGCGGTATGACCACAAACAAAGTAGGAATGACTGGTAGCTTTAAAGGACGATTTACCATGGTCACTGAACTCGACCACAGTAGTGCATTTACTATGACCTACGTGTACTGAACCTTTCTTGCTAACACATAATTCACCCGTGACTGGTAGTACTAACATATGGGGCAGAACTGGAGCAGTTTCAGATTCAACAGTGAGGATCATAAGGCTGATTGTGTAATTACCTAATCCATATACTTCATTTTCTAGATCAGTTCCTATTCGAGTGGGAAGTCCCTCTTTATCAGGATAACAGACGTTGAGCAGGACTAAGTTCAAGTTTCCCCAAACCCAGCCCCCATCGAAAACAGCAATATCAGGATCTAAAGAATTAATTATTTTAAACCATGCTCCACAGGAGCCATTGTGAGTGAATGGGTACGGAAAGAGAGGCAGAGCTCCCTTGTAATTCTGGTAGGGAGGGAGTCGGCCACATATCCAACAGTCTGTAGCATTATTTGTCTGATGGGAATGGTGTAACATACTAATGAATGTATTGTTGCGCAGCGCAAGTCTGTAAGATAGTTCATGTGCGGGAAGTTCACTAAAAGTGTGTTCAGCAGAGACATTGTAAGCAGATTGTTCACGCCTGAAAATAGGCCAGTACATAGGAAGCAGAATGCTGGCAATAATAATTAGAATACTCAGAATAAACATGATTATTAGTGTCACTATGCAGTGACTACGAAGTGATTTGCAATATGTTCTTCTCTTTTCCTCTCTCTCTCTAACTCGATCTAGGGGATACATGTCAGAAACTATTTAACCGATTCACCTAGGGGAGGACTTAAACAATTAAACTGTCTGACTTGCTAGATCGAAGCTTCATACGGTAAAGTTCTTGAGGAGTCTTTTCTCTTTTAGGCACAGTAACGTCTTGTGCTTCAACACAGTCTTTGGTGGGGGTGGACGAGTCAGAGTCCTGGTTCAGTCCGTTTTTTAGTTCATTGCATAATTTGATGTGACTCGTGTGGACCCACCCCTTTCTCCCCTCGATTTTCACGGCGGTCCTGGTGGTAAGCAGAACGGTCTTCGGAGACTTCCAGCGGGGCTCCAGCGGACTTTTCCGGTCGAAATTCCGGACGACTACCAGGTCCCCTGGACGGACCTCATGCGCCTTTACATCGGTGTTGTCAGGGAAGGCTGCGGCAACCTGTGAACGACATGATTGGAGTGCAGACATCAAGGAGGCAAGGTAATCTGTCAACATGTTACAATCAATATCAGTGATCTTTTTCGGAACGGGCGTCCCCCACATATTCGGCGGTCTTCCAAAGACCACTTCGTACGGAGATAGCCCTGATCTCGAGTGGGCAACCATTCTCATGTAGAATAGTGCCACGGGCAGGGCGACTATCCAGTCGACCCCTTTTTCCTGACAGATCTTGGCAAGACGGATTTTTAGTGTCTGATTATGCCTTTCTACAAGGCCAGCTGCTTCGGGATGTCGGACACAGTGGAACCTCCACTGATATCCTAGCAAGAGGGAAACTTGTTTCATCAGCTCGGACGAGAACGGCTGTCCGTTATCTGAATATACGACACGGGGCAAACCGTACCGTGGGAAGAATTCACGAACCAACTGTCTGGCAGTGGTCGGAGCAGTGTAGTCTGGGACTGGGTATGCTTCGGTCCAGCGGGACAGAGCACAAACAATTACAAGGACATACTTAAATCCTCTACAGCTATTCATCTGGATATAATCCATCTGGAGGACTTCAAAAGGGTGATCGGGAGGATGGAATCCACCTTGCTCAACAGGGACACTTTTACCTGGATTGAACTGACAACAGATCATGCAAGTACGCACTTTCTGTTTTGCTGCTGCTCGTAAGTGTTTGTTGTACCAGAGATTCTGTAAACTGTCTAACATGGCTTTCTCTCCAAGATGGGCAGGACTATGTGCTGTATTTATCATGACTTGAACCATTGAGTCGGGGAGAAACCATATAGATTTTCCCTTCGTCACCCAACCTTGATCTGTCTGAATCCCTCCTAGTTCAGTCCATTTCTTTATCTCCTCTGGAGTAGCATGTGTCTGGATATCAATTACATCTAGGGCGGGATCTCTAACTGCCATACACTGGGTCTGGACTATTGTCTTTGTCACATCAGTAGTCTGGGTGTGAGTCAGTGCTGTATGCTTTGCTGTCTGGTCTGCCAGGTCGTTACCCTGGGAAACAGAATCTGTGACTTTAGTATGTGCCTTACACTTCATGACTGATATGCCCGAGGGCAAATGTATTGCTTCTAACAGTGCTTGAATGAGGGGGCCATGTTGGATCTTGGCCCCATGGGAAGTCAGAAAACCTCGTTCTTGCCAGAGGACTCCGAAGTCGTGCACAACTCCGAAGGCATAGCGGGAATCTGTGTATATGTTAACATTTCTGTTCTTGGCTAGAATACAGGCTCGAGTCAGAGCGATGAGCTCTGCTGCTTGAGCAGACAGTGTGTCAATACGATGTGTTTCTTTAATTTCAGTTTCAGTGGTCACGGCGTACGCGGCCACTAATTCTCCTGTACTTGTTCTCATGCATGAACCATCCACATAAAGTGTCAGGTCTGGATTTGTCAATGGGACATCTGTTAAGTCTCGTCTAGGCTTAGTTACTGCATTAATTATTTCTATACAATCATGCGGAGCTGGATCTGTCATAACTGTAGGTAACAGTGTTGCTGGGTTCAGGATGCTGCAACGTCTGATTTCTATGTGTGGCTGGAATAGTGTTAATTCATAACCTGTCAGTCGTGCTATAGTTAAGTGTTGAGTCTGGGTTCTGTTTAACAAAACCTCTACAGAATGTGGTACTTGAACTGTTAACTGATGACCTAAAACAATTGAATCACTTTGTCTTATTGCTAACGCTGTTGCTGCTACTGACTTTAAGCACGCAGGGAGTGCTTGAGCTACTGAATCCAATGTACTAGAAAAATAAGCACAAGGCTTATGTGAACCTGCTTGGTCTTGAGTGAGGACAGACAACGCTGTGCCATCACGTTCTGTAACAAAAAGTGTAAACGGTTTGCTGTAACATGGTGTCGCTAAAACTGGTGCTTGACATAAAACTTTCTTTAATTCTTCAAAAGCTTGTGTGTGTTCCTGAGTCCAAGGGAGGACAGTCGAAGTCGCTGCCTCCTGTGTCGTTAACTGGATGAGTGGTTTAGCTAGAAATGCATACTGGGGAATCCATTGTCTGCAGTACGAGGTGAGGCCTATGAAGGCCCGCACTTCCTTTTGTGTCTTGGGTTGCGGCATGTTCACAATTAACTGAATGCGATCGGGAGTGAGCTGTCTCCCCACTTTGGACAGCAAGTGACCCAAGTACACAACTTGCTGAACACAGAATTGTAGCTTCGAAGGAGACACCTTGTGTCCCTTGTCGGCCAGGAAATGTAAAACTGTCAGCGATGCTTTTTCACATTCGGGCTCACTTCGTGCGGTGATCAGCAGATCATCGACGTATTGTAATAAAGCGGTGTCAACTGGCATTTGAATACAATCTAGTTGTCTTTTCAGTGCTTGACTATAGATGCTGGGGCTTTCTGTGAATCCTTGAGGTGCGCGCGAAAATTTGAAACTGCGTCCATTTAAACAGAATCCGAAGAGATATTGGCTCTCGGGATCAATAGGCACGCTGAAGAAGGCGTTCTTGAGATCAATTACAGTAAAGAACGTTGCTTCTGAATCAATAGCAGTCAATAGAGATGATATATCGGGGACCACAGGATACTGTGGGATAATGCATTTATTCAATTCTCGAAGATCAATCACCAGCCGATATACTGGCGGTGCATTGGGATCAGTACGTTTAAGAATCGGAATGATGGGTGAATTACAGATATTGGAGTCGGTTTCGACGACCACTCCTTGGGCAATGAGCTCTTCAATGATTTTCAGTAAAGCCGCTACAGCATCGGGTGGTAACTTGTATTGTTTGATTCTGGGTAATACAACACCTGCCTTGAGGGTAACGCGGTATGGTGTAATGTGCATACATCCTACATCAGTTGGGCCTTTTGCCCACAAGTAATCAGGTACATTTTTCAATCTGACGTCAAACTCACGAAGGACGTAATGACCCTTGAAATCCCGCAGAAAGAGTCTAACCCCCTCCGGGGAGCAGCATATTATAGCTCCTAGAGCCTTCAGTGTTTTAATTCCTAACAGATTTTCCGGACATGATTTTGTTAGTAACAGGTCTGTAACACGTGATAATGGACCCACAGCCAGGGGAACTGGTTCTGATACTTCATTTACAATAGGTTGTCCTGAAAAACCAAGGGAAACATTTTGTGAGCCTGAGAGGGGTGCCCCTGGAACTTCGTCATGACTTATTGTAGTGCGACTTGCCCCTGTGTCAATTAAAAACTTTCTATCTTTCCCCAATACTTGACTGTGTACATAAGGACCTTCTTGATCTACAGGAATCTCGATAAGAGGCAAGCCACCTTCCCTCTCTAGGCTGTTTCATGTATATCGGGAATATTCGGGGTAAGCAGACTGGGCATACTGGTACATCTGTTGTGAGACTTGCTGAGTTGCAGCAATGGGCTGTGGCTGCGGTACTGCTACGGTCTGTGCTGTCTGTGCAGATGCATGCATGGGCTGTGTATTCTGTGTAGACTGATGCTGGTTATGGTCTTGTCTAGGCGGATGCGGTCTTTCTTTAGTTTTACCTGTCGCTATGTTATGTTTCAGAACTGCACATTCGTGTACGTAGTGACCTGGCTGCTTGCAATAATTGCATGTCCCTTTAACAGGAGCTGCAGCGTGACTTGTCTGGGTCGTACCTTTCCTGTGACTGTCGGATGGAACCGTCTGGGCTACTAACATTTTCATTTTCGTGTCTTTCATGCGCTTCTGTTCCTGATCTTGTTCTTCCCTAATTCTATTCTGGTGATATTGTAACATTTGTAACATCTGGGATGGCGTATTTGCTTGCCATGTACTCTCGACTTTATACACTCTATTTTTAACTAACGGTAGGGAATTCTCGACTAACTTTGATACAAAAAGATGTGGGTACGACTCGCTACTTGGCTGGAGGCCACTATTGATAATAAAACATTTCTCGAATCTTGAATAAAAGTCGCTAGTATCTTCATCATGTTTCTGTTTACAGGACGAGATTGCATCCCAATCCTCCTTTCTAGTTGTCAATAATCTGGGCAGGACCTGTACTATCAAACCTGGTAATGCTTTAGTTTTGTCCCCAAGGCCTAACCCTGGAACCCGTTTTTTCTCTTCGTCTTCTATTTCTGCCCAGGCAATCTTTGTGTCTCCCACCTCCCATTCCTTTTCCTTTAATTTCTCGAATATACCCGTAGGCAATAATACTTTCAACATTTTCATGATATCATCATATGTGTAGTCCCCCATTAATAACATGTCTTTAAGCTCTCTATGGAAACCTGCAGGGTCTTTATCATGGCATGGTACTAATTTCTTCATTTCTAACAGTTCTAATTTAGTCAGAGGCGTGTGTACATACACGCGTTTCAAGGTTTTATCCTCACCCATAACAGGGTGCACTTCTCGTAAGGGGTTCTGGCTTTCAATACCACTCCCGCACTGCATATGGTACATTTTCCTTTCTGGAGGTGGGGCGGGGACATATTCAGAGCTTACAAAGGTATCATATCTGCGTCGTTGTTCTAGAATTATTTGAACTAATTTAGTGCTTAGGCCTCTCCATCTATCCATCAGTAGTGCTTCTAGTGTCTCATGTAAGGGACCTGGATCGGAATAGTGTTTTCTGTACTTAATGAGAAGGTGCTGAATCATATATACCCCTGCTAATTTCTGTTCGTCGGGGGAGAGGTTCAGAAATGTCTGTGCTACGGTGTCATCATTATATATGTCTGCATTTTCGGCCCATGATACCGCTGATCGGGCTAATTCTTGTTCATCCATAGAATTGAGTACATGGTACCCCACTCGATCTCGAAGCCGTTTATCAGTTTCCTGGAACTGATGCTCAGCAGAATTCGGATTCGTTAAGGCAGAGAAGAAAACTCTCTTGCTTTCCGGACGGACACCTTTCCTAAGGTAGTTTCCCCTACCTACATATGCTATAGTACTTGTAGTTGGTTCTGGTTCTTCAGATTCTTCTTCCTCCTCGGAGGGAGCCTTTTCTTTCTCTTTCTCGTGTACTGCTATCACCGCTTTCTTAATCTTTTTATACATGGCCTCTATGCAATTTTGTCTGTCATGTTTCCCATCAGCTATATTTTGACCCCACTTGCTCAATGCATCTAATTCACTCTGATCTGTTCCGGGCCTGTCTCGTTCTCTTATTAGACAATTTATGAAAAATCGTAGTATCAGTGCTTGCATGTTAACTTTCTGTTTCTCCAGGGCATCCTTAATACTGTCGGGGTCCTTTCCTGTTTGAACGAACTCATAAATTCTATCTAGGCGTTCCTTCATTCCTGCATAACATAACAAACTATCAGTAGCAGATCTTAACCGTAAAGACGCTAATACCATTAAGTCGTCCTGTCCAGGTTCTGGATCATATCTACAAACTGACATATTTTCTTTTAGTGCATCAAGACGGGATGAATTAGAAGAACGGGGGGATCTGTGCGTAAGAGGACTCTGCAGACCTCTGAGGTTTAATCTGTGAGTCGGTGGCGGGGTCTGGAGACCCGCGGTCGCACCTCCTGAAGCGGAAGCTTGGGCATTATCTCTGTGTGTAGTCAGTATCTGAATTTGTCTTTTAGTAGGATCTGATTGAAGTGGTTTCGGTAAATCAGTTTTAGGTGAGGGAAGTGGCGGAGCTGGCGGAACGGAACTAGTCTTTTTCGGTGTCGGCTGAGAGTGATCTTGGGGGGCAGTACCACCCCCGGCCCCGTCAGTAGGCAGGGCACGAACAGGCAGATTGGTGTAAGCTGGCGCTACATCTTCGAGGTATGAATTTAGGAATATGTCTTTAGTAGTCTTATGCATTACTTTAGTTGGAACTAAGGGTGACGGCAAATTTTTCGGTATTTCTGAAATGGCGTCAGGGGTACCATCGGCCAAAAGATACATGTTGTTCACTTTGCCATTTTGGATACGATCTATTTGTTCTACTTTTACTCGAATTCCCTCAGTAACTAATTCGTTTTCTTGGGCCTTTTCTGATTCTTTAAGCCTGTCTTCTCTACGGAGTGCTCTATCAGCACGTTTACGTGATTCCTTACGCCAAAATTCTATGGCGTCTTTCTGAGATTGTCTAGCTTTCTTTTTCCGTAATATTTCTTCTACCTTTATGATGCACTCGGCATCCCATGTTCCGTTAACTGGCCATCGGTATCTTTCTTCTAGGTGCTTGGTATAATCGGTCCATAACTCGAGATACAGGATGGCGTCTATGCCATGTTTATTATACATGAAATTACCTGGAGTGTCCCTAGGGGGGATCGGAATCTCTTCCTCTAACATCCCTTTCCTAGTTCCTATCTGCTTTAATTTGTTGAAAAACGGCATTGTGCCTACTTGATACTGCAATTCTTGATCCTTGATACTTAATGTCAACTGTAACTATTTATACAAAAAGACACAATAATGCACAAAAAACAATCACATTCATACCACAACATTAATCACATGAAACATTTAAAGACATAGCTAACTTCCCCCTACTCTGAATGTACCGCTCAACGATACAGATACACTGCTGTAACAGTGCAGAAATTCGGAATACTTTATATACTGCTAAACAGTACATATACACTGCCTAAAAACAGTGCAGACCGGACTTGCGTACCCAAACCCGTCTAGATACGACCCAGCAATGGTACTCACCGGGAAGCACGGAAAACAGAAGGCCTCGGAAAACTCGACTGGACTCGACTCGGAACTTCGGAAAACTTCGGAAGACTTCGGAAAACTTCGGAAAACTGGTGGGCCTCTTCACACCTCGGACCTTGCTTCCTTCGGCTGGGCTCTGGTCGGGATCCTCCGCACTCCTCACCGCCTCGTCTGGGCACTGATCGCAGTCTTCGTCACCTCCGTGTGTCAGAGGGGGATGCAGGAAATCCTGCCAGTACACGTGTTGTCCGTCTAACTGATGGCAGGGGACACGGATTGCAACGCACCTTCCGGCGCGTGAGGTGGGGGAGGGGTCCCTGTTCGGGCGCCAAAATGATGTAAATAATTAATTTACTCTCTTAATTTCTATGCAGGTAAGTACTTAATCAATAATAACTCAATCGGAAAGAAGGAAAACAGAGTCCGTGGTGTAAGAGTTTCTAAGGGGTTTATTCCTCATAAAGGAATCAGGATATCATGTTCTGACCACCACACAGGGTGTCAGAAGGGATAGATGAGCGCGCCGTCGTTTATTGACAATACATAGCTTATATACTTGATTTACATCATAATGTTCAATGTAAGAGGCGTAACAGCTGAGAGAAGACAAGATAACAGTATACACGTGGTGCTAGTACATCATCAAGAGGCGTAAACTAGGCGTGAACTAGGGCGTGTGCTAGAAAACGTCACTGATAGGTGACGCAAGTGGGTGGCACCAAGGGGTGGTGCTAACAGAATGTTGCAATGTCAGCAGAAATCGGAAGCTTGGATGCGCGCGCAGCTGCATGACGTGTGATAGACGGGGTGCAGGGGACTTGACATTTACACTGACGGAAAGAGACAGAAGTCTGGCATGTCAGATCAACTTGTGCTTTTATCATATCTGATATCTGATGTTTTAGGAACTAAGCTATCTGGGCAGAAAGGTCTCTAGAGCAGAAGCTATTCTATACTTGCTGTGAGTGCGTGTATAAGCGCCTGAGTGTCTGTATGAGAAGCGTGGGGGCATGGGGCCTTCCATGGAAGCATGGCAACAGAGGCTATGAATTACTTGCATAAAGACAGGTCGGCCCTTTAGCCCTGTAGCTGAGGAAGGATGTTTACTGAAGCTAGCAGGCTGGAATGTATCTTCGGGGAGGAAAACAGATAACTCGAAGGTTATAGTCAATCTTGGCAGGCAGCAGGCTGAGCTGAGCACGGAGGGCCGCGCTAGAAGTAAGTCAGAGTTCACGGGTACGGGGGCTGCTTGAGCAAGGGCCCTCGCAGCCAGAAGTCAGAGAAGAGGCTCGGTGGCAGAGATTCAGGGCCTACTTTCAGCCAGGCTGAAAAACGTAGGAGTACACTTCAAAAAGACGTTGGCATAGCATACTTAGGAACGGACCATCAAACCCATTCATGGTGAGTCTGAAAGAGGACAAGTTAACGTTGGACGCAAATGTATTTGCGTCTTCATAGCTGGTACAGGAGGGAAGTTTCATGCACTTTAACTCGTACATGGAGTCGGTGGGGTACTCGCTAGGGAACACAACATGACCATAAAATTTATATTACCTCAAGACAATCCTTCAAAGGATCAAAAGTAGTTTGCGTGGCACCCTCATAGGAGAAAAGCAGCTGAATGTCATCTGCATAGGAAGTAGCTATGATGCCCGACCTTGCAATGAGTTCAGCCAGAGGAGAAAAATAAACATTGAACAATAGTGGGCTCAAAGCCGAGCCTTGAGGGACACCCCATTTCAGGGTACGGCTAACAGAGGTAAAAGGGTAAGTATAGACTGCCTGGGTGCGATTAGACAAAAAAGAGGTCAGCCACTCCAGGGCCTTCCCCTGAATACCCTTCGACCGAAGACGGTCAATCAAGATGGGGTGAGAGACAGTGTCGAATGCTGCCGACAAGTCGAGCAGCACCAGCACCGCTCTGGAACCCCCATCCAGTTTCCACCGCACAGAGTCGGCCATTTCTATAAGGGCAGACTCAGTGCTGTGGCACTTTCTAAAACCATGTTGGGATTTATGAAGTAGGCCGTGGGTTTCAAGAAAACCTGCCAGTTGTTGCTGCACTAGCTTTTCAAGGACCTTGGCAGGGGCTGGAAGCAGAGAAATGGGTCGATAGTTCACCGGCTCATTAGGATCTGTATTAGCTTTCTTTAAAATCGGGACCAGTAGGGCATGTTTCCAAGACTCCGGGAAAATTCCGGTTTTGAGCGAGTCATTCCAGATGTAGTTGAGGAAGGGATTAAGAAAAGAGGCCAATGATTTATATTGCTTGGCTGGCCAAGGGTCAAGTGGTGAGCCGGAGCGGCATCTAGACAGTTCCATCAGTGAGTGTTCCAGTGAGATTGCCTCAAAGTCTGAAAAGATGGAAGAAGGCTCGATGCAGTCAGGTAAAGGCGTATCACTCCCAAGATCATTATTCTTGGGGAAGGTGTCATAGATCTTCGCGATCTTGTCTTCAAAGAAGTCAGAGAGGCGGGAGCAAAGGGCCTGAGAGACTGGAAGACACTGTTTAAGAGCCAAGGGATCTGTGAAAGTCTTCACTGTGTTAAAAATTTCCCTGGCTGAGCCATGCGCTCTATTAATTTTCTCCTCCAGGTAACATTTTTTATGCTCAATTATTTTCCTACGGTATTCTTTGAGGGCCAGTTTATATTTAAGTTTTGTGTCAATAGAATAGGATGACCTCCACCGGCGCTCCAACAGCTTACAAGAAGATTTATATTTCCGAAGCTCGTCGGAGTACCATGGGGCGGAGGGAGCTGCTCGAAAGGTTTTAATCGGTCGCATAGGAGCGAGCGAGTCAATAGCAGAGGTGACCCAGCAGTTGAGGTTAGTCAGGCGTGAATCTAAATCAGGGGCGTCTTTGGGAGTGGTATTTACAAGATGTAGGGCAACACTGTCAGGGGAGATCTTACTCCAGTTACGTCCTACCGCCTTAGGGGGAAACAAAAATGATTCATTGAAGAGGGCTCAACAGGAGCAACAAAAAAAAGAAGAATTTATTTTTTGGGGCGTTTTGGGCATACATGATTTTTGATTGCTCTTATTATAAGAGTAATGCTACTTTCTGGGTAGCATAATATTTGATTGCACCACACGCACACTTGTTTTACTTCCCCCATGTCCATTTGAATATTCGGGATCAACTCCCTCGCCTCTGGTCCCGATACTTCTGGCACGACAGATCTTCTTGCTATTGCCGGGGGATTTTGTTGTTCGTCGCGAAGCTGAGCAGCACTATAATTATTTGGGTGCCACCTACTCATGTGCCTGTGCATTGTAAAATTTCCAAAACTATATTTTTTGTCCGTCCCCCTTGAAAGGCGTTCATCGCAAATACGGCAAAAGACATATCTTGCATTGACTTTCTTTTGCCCTGCTGGAAATTTAAAAAATTGCCAGATGAAATTTTCCTTTCTGTTGTACCTCCTGGGCTCCTCAGGCAAAAACTCAGGCTCTTCCTCCTCTTCCTGATCGTCCTCTTCTTCAAAGATTGGTTGAGCAGGTGGTCCTTTCTTTCCATGAGGAGGTGGAGGTGGTGGTGGGGGAACACTAGCAGAAGCAACAACTGAAGCCATTTCTCTAGAATGTAAAAGGGTCTTTCTCTCACCAAGATGAAAGTCAGAGTGAGGAAAGAAGGAGGGGTTTTCATCATTTGGCAAAAGCAAAAGTTCTAAACCAATGAAAAGTGTTAATTTTAGATCACATGACCTAGTATTACATCATTAGGAAACCAAAAGTGAAATGAACCAATGAAAAGTGTTATTACCGAGTCACATGACCTGCTGTGTTTACGTTTCGCGCTTTGCGTCGCTTTCCGGTCCGCTTCCGGGTCCGCTAACTTGGCGCGTCGATGACGTATTACGCGACAACGCAAAACGTCATTCTAACGTAACAGTTACGCTAAAAGAACGTTTACCGGTTCGCGGACTAGGAGCGGCTTTAAAATGAGCTAACGGGAAGCTGACCGGTTCGCGGACTGGGAGCGAAACAAAAGCGGACCCGGAAGCGGACCGGAAAGCGGCGCAAAGCGCGAAACGTAAACACAGCAGGTCATGTGACTCGGTAATAACACTTTTCATTGGTTCATTTCACTTTTGGTTTCCTAATAATGTAATACTAGGTCATGTGATCTAAAATTAACACTTTTCATTGGTTTAGAACTTTTGCTTTTCCCAAATGATGAAAACCCCTCCTTCTTTCCTCACTCTGACTTTCATCTTGGTGAGAGAAAGACCCTTTTTCATTGTTAAGCAATGGCTTCAATAGTTGCTTCAGCTAGTATTCCCCCACCACCATCTCCACCTCCTCATGGGAAGAGAGGACCACCTGCTCAAGCAATCATAGAAGAAGAGGAAGATCAAGAAGAGGAGGAAGAACAGGAAGAGCCTGAGTTTTTGCCAGAGGAGCCCAGGAGGTACAATAGAAAAGAAAACTACATCTGGCAATTTTTTAAATTTCCAGAAGGGCAAAAAAAAGTCAATGCCAGATATGTGTTTTGCCGTATTTGTGACGATCGACTTTCAAGGGGGACTGACAAAAAATATAGCTTCGGAAATTACACGATGCACAGGCATATGAGTAGGTGGCACCCAAACAATTATAGTGCTGCCCAGCTTCGTGATGAACAGCAAAATCCCCCGGCAATGGCGAGAAGATCTGTCGTCCAAGAAGTATCGGGACCAGAGGCGAGGGAGGTGGTCCCGAACATTCAAATGGACATGGGGGAAGTAAAGCAAGTGTGCGTGCGGTGCAACCAATTAATATGCTACCGAGAAAGTAGCATTACTCTTATAGTGAAAGCTATCAATAATCATGTTTGCCCGAAACGCCCCAAAAAATAAATTCTTCTTTTTTTCGTTGCTCCTGTTGAGCCCTTTTCAATGAATCATTTTTGTTTCCCCCCTCCCCCCCAAAAAACAAAAAAATTACAAAATGTTCAGAAAAAACAAAAAAAATATAAAAAATGTTCAGAAAAATAATAAAAAAAATTTAAAACAACAAAAACCCAAAAAAAAGTTATTTTCAGAACTACCTCCCCATTATAAAAAAATTGGTAGAATTTTTGAAACTCTGCCAACCTCTATTTCTTTTAGTTCGCTCCCAGTTCGCACTCCGGTACGCGAACCAGGAGCGAACCAAAAATTTTTTTTTTAAAAAGAACAGTAAGTATAAGGGAAGGAAACAGACAGTTATGTTACAAGAAAGACAGCTATAGGGAGTAAAGAAAAGATACTGTTACCCGCAATCCACTTCTGATCATGTCACATATTACATCATTCTTGACATGGTCAGTGACATCATCAGCAGTGGATTGCGAGTAACAGTATCTTTTGTTTACTTCCTATAGCTGTCTTTCTTGTAACATAACTGTCTTTTTCCTACCCTTATACTTACTGTTCTTGTTTTAAAAAATTTTTTGAGATCATTCAGAAACAGTAACATTAATAGAGACAGAATGAGTGAATAAGAATGAAGAAGTATGAGAAGAGAGGGACTGAGAAAAATACTGGAAGGAGTAGAATAATTAAGTAATAGAGAAAGGAATGAAGGAAGTAGCAAATGCAGGAAAGTAAGGATTAAAGAAATGAAGCAGTGGAACTAATAGATGTTAAATGTGATAGATTAAATGATTGATTCAGGATGACGATAAGGTATGTCCTCTCCAAAAGTTTGTTTAAGGTGAGGCCTACTCAGGGTTGCATATCAAATTTATGCTTGTTGAAGAATACAGAGGAGATAATACATGTGAAGGCCTACCATTGAAGTAAAACATGTCCACTTCACTCTTGAACAACGGCCAGACCTCTTCTGTGTCCATAGACAGACCTAAACTTCATCTGCACAATGTCATTCGTAAACTTAGAAAACACAAGTAATGTAATTGAAAAACGTGGAGTTTCTTTTGCTCATTTCACAATCACATCACCTGTGTTGCCTTTGCTTAGGTATCTCATAGTGCAGATGTAGTCCAGCATATGAAACAGTATGCAGAAGTGCAGCAGTGTATGCATTAATACATGTGAAGGCCTACCAATGAAGTAAGTCATGTCCACTTATTACATCATTCATGACATAGTCAGTGACATCATCAGCAGTGGATTGCGGGTAAAAAGAGTAGAAAACATTTACCTTATAATTCTTGTTAACTTTTTCAAATATTTTTTCATACTTTCAATCTGTAAAAGAGAGAACAAACATTTCAAAAATATTAAAACATGTATTTAAAAATTTGAAAAGACAAGGGAAAAGGTTCAAGAAGAAACAGTTTTTCAACAACTTTGACATTTACAGAAGCCTCTGCTGCTCTACGTCCCCTACACAATCCTAAAGATATATATTTTAAACAAACAGTATCTTGATGCTGATGAAGTGAGGCCTATTCTGGAACATGGTGCATCTTTTGCACTGCTGATGTCTCACAATAGTGATGCAATAGCAGCGCAAAAAAGATGTAAAGCCATCATAAAATTGTGTCTAACATTTTAAATGATTGTTTCAGGATGCAAATAAGATGTGTCCTTTCAAGAGGTTTCTTTAAGGTGAGGCCTATTCAGTTTTCAAAAAAAAACAGTACCCAGAAGTGCAGCACTGTAAGCATTAACTTTGACACTTACAGAAGCCTCAGTTTCTCCATATCTACCTCACATTTCTAAATGTATATCATAAGTACAAAAAGTAGAACATTAATTATACATGTTAAATGGTTTATTTTTGCTGTTCTCAGAATGTATCAAATTTCACTTAAATCAGTGACTTGAAGGTATTCATCATGTAACAGCGGGGAAAAAAAAACACAATCAAAATGATTGTGTTTAAAAAACCCATACAACCTAAGAAATCTGAATTCAAAACTCCTTAAAATTAACTTACTTTCCATAACGTCGAAGGATGTCCTATGAACAGCGTACACTCTGTTGTGCTATAAATATTTTCAGCCCGCCACTTTCTGAAAGAAAACCTCCATCGTTTTGAAAAATATGTTACATACAATAAAAGACTTCGAACATTCTACCACATGTTTCCACTTGGCCAAATCATGTTGCAGCGTTTTTCAACTCTTGTAATTCTTATAATGAAATCCCGTCATTTTCTATTTTCGCAACTTTCAAAAAGAAAACATTTAAGATTACTTTCACAATCCTGGACTACTAATATCTTACCCTTCTTTCTCACTCATGTTCTCCTTTTCCTATGACACTGATACTGCTTACTATGAAGCAGACTTACTTGCATCAGGTTTATATATTTGGATTTTTAAATTGACATTATAATTAAAAGTTTTGGACCAATAATCTAGACAGCATTGCAGACTTACATTCCCTCTACTTCATGAACCTTTTGCAATTCCTCAGAGGAAATCCCGAGATTCTTTCCTTAAAATTTTGGTTTTAAAAACACCAGGTAAGAATTTTTAAGGTCAAACGGCAATTTTTTTTTGAAAGTTACAACAGAATCGTTGCAGAATGACCAGCCGTTTCAAGACTTTAAATAAGCTGTGTAATGTCCTGATGTTGTTGAAGGACCATCGTGATAGATAATTGCTACAGTTACAAAAGTCCTTCCTGATATTGACAGCTGAGAAGCAACAACATTTTTTATTAAAGTTGACAATTTTGATCCATCAGGCCTACATCGTTGGATCATTTAAATGACATACTGGCCATATCTTCGTATAAATAATGTTGACATCATTTCAGATTTACATTGGCTACACTCCATGTTGTGATCAGCTGCATTTACTAGCTTATTAAAGGAGACTGATTTACTGTCTGGCAAAGTTAAATATATAAATCTTTCTGAGTCTACACTAGTAGTACTTGATACCATACAGTTCTCGCAGTCATGCTGCCATTGATAAGAAAGCCCAAACAGGTGATCTACATCTACACCCTCATCTTGCAATACATCAAGCATATACATTAAAAACTCCTGACAATCCTGCTGATTATTTTCAGAGAAATCTGTTTGACCTGAACATTCATCTAACAGATAACGAACTTCAGACACACTTTCTACTTTTGTTCGATCAGTGGTACATTTCTCTAACACAGAATTCAACAAACAGCATAAACTTTTTTCCGAATTGAACACAATCTGTTCTTTTAAAGTCTCTAGTGAAAATAGAACATTAACCACTACATTTGCATAGCAGTTGACACCAGAACTGTTTTCAAATTGAAAACCGACAACATCTTCAACAGAATCGACTTTCTTTCAGCTTACAATTTTCGGTTCATCGACTTTTGGGCTTTTTGCTACAACCTCCCTACTATTACTGATATTTCTTCGTTTCCGGCCTACCACACGTTTCTCAAACAAAGGATATTGAGGCAAATGTGGCGCATACTCTTTTCTTAACCTATTGTATTCCTTAACACAATCTAGATCCGTACAAATGTTTGTGACATCACAGTCAATCAAGTACAATCCCGATAAAGTTCTAACTCATGACAATGCCACATATGCCATACCCTCCTTGAACACAGAACTGCCAATATTCACCAATGCACTATCTACACTTAAACCTTGCGATTTATGGATTGTCACCGCATATGCCAAGCAAACAGGAAACTGTTTACGGCGAACATATAAGTCTTTAACAAGCTAAAACCTAGCAGAACAACGACCAATTAGCTGTACTTCCTCAATGCCATCAAATTTAATTTTTAAAAATTCAATTCCATCTCTATTTCTGTATTTCTCAAAATCAACAACATTACCCATTGACCCATTTACCAGACCTCTTTCAACATGTAAATTTCTTCTCAAAATGATTCGGCAATTTAAACACACATTCAAAGTCTTTTCAAAACCCGCTGTTTTAGATATAGTCTTCTCTAATGAATCCAATTTTGATTTCAAATTCTCAGACAAAATAATTGTTGATCCCATATGCTCTATTCTGTCAATAGCTTCAAGTTTCACAATCTCTTGCTTTTCTAAATTCAACATTTTGTTGTTGAAGATGGCACATTCTGCAAGAGTTGGCATCAAACATATTCCGGATTTCTTCTCAGTAATTTTCTGAAAAATATTCTCAGGCACAATGTCTTGTTCGGGATATAAATTTGACAGTAATCGTGCATTTAAAGCTTCTTTCCCATGCCTGGTCACTTTTCCAATTCTAATATCTTGTAGAATATTCTTGTAATCTTCATCCTTCGCCTGACGCATATTTTCATGCAGTTCAGCATCATTGAAATTTAACCATATATTGAGGTTGCCAATGCTCCCTAGGCACTTCCTGCTATCTTCATGCATGAGTATTTTGAACACAGGTTGTCCTTTTACTGGTGTCAGCTGCAGAAGATCTCCGAAAACAATGATGTGTTTGCCACCAAATAACACATCATACTCAGTTTTAAGAACTTCTTGCATTCTCAAATGCACAAAGGCAAGCATGACATTGGAAACCATGCTTACTTCGTCAATGATAAGAAGTTTCATTTTCCTCAAGACTCTTGAAACCTCACAACAAGCATCCCCAGATAACTTGTGGTATTGTAATTTGTTGTCATGCTCAACTGGCAGCATCAGTAGACGATGCAAAGTAATACCTTTAATGTTATGTTCTGCCAGTCCAGTAGGAGCGGTAACAACACAAGACAACGATGTCTCAGTCCTTTCCTGCAAATAACATGAAATTGCTTTAATGAGGAAACTTTTTCCAGTTTCCGCTTCTCCACTCACGTACAGTCGGACAGGCTTCAACGATGTACATGAGCACTCTTTCTTCTCATGACTTAATCCATGCTCAATTTGCTTGGTAACTTCATCATATATTTTCCTCTGCTCAACGTTGAGTTGTTTTTCCAAGTCTTCTAAGTTAACTGCATCCTCCTGAGCATGTGCCATGGCTCTTTCCACTTCATTCATAGCAGTGGCAGCTTCATTTTCGATAATAGGTCCTCCTAGTGGATCCTGACTCAATGAAACAGAACTCTGACTGTCCTGAGAACTGTCTCTGGCAATCTCGGCTGCAATCGTTGCTTCCTGCTCAATTTCCAGAGTCAACATTTCTTGATATTTGGGAAAAGCAGGACATTCTATGGTCTCCTTAGCAGCAGTGAAAGAGTCTTCGTAACAGAGGAAATCTCCAAGCAGTTCCTCTTCTTCACGCCAAGGCTTGAAAAGTTGCAAAAGTGCTAAATAGAAAAACTCCTTTTTTTCTGGAGATTCGCCACTCAATTTTCGATGGTTTACTAATTGGCATTTTCTTTGCTTGACCAGACATCCCTCACTTCCAATTACAGCATACACTCCTTTCTCAATATCTTCTTTGATGTTCCTCTTGAATATATAATTTTGTAGAACCTCATATAGACAAACATTCTCAAGGTGACTACTTCGATTTGAATAATATGTATCCAACATGTTGGTCTTCAAAATGTCGGTACTGTTTGGTTCCTTTTCCGCCAAATACTCAATTTCCCGGACAGGTTTTAGAACTCGATTTCGCGTTGCAGCAAGACCAAGACTCGCCCAAACGATACTCCTCGATTTGGCATAGAGACTTGCTGAAGACAACCGGTCAGAACATTCGTAAGCTCCGATTTCTCGATGCGACAACATCTTCAGACTGAAACTGTACAACTTCTTGCTGAGGCTCTTTTCATGGGAAATGTCATCCCACACATCCTTCAATTCTGTCTTTTCTTTTTTGGTGATGTAAGATGTCACATACCGAGCCACAGCCATACAGTTGTCAGCCACAAACTGTATATCCATGTTAGCATTCCACATGGACAAAATCACTGGGTTGTAGTCGTTGATGTACTTGGACTCTTCGTTCCTTTTCAAATTGTATGTATTTTTGGGTGATTTCCTCGTCACATTATGTCGCAGCGAAGACATCAAACTGTTCACTCTTCCTTTAGAAATCACCGGTCATGGAAAGTTGAAACGACATTTGGTGTAGAACTTGTCCTTGTTTCTAAATTTACGACAACAGTACTTTCCACAACGATGGCTTTGGAAACGTAGAACTTGTTCTCTTAGGCTTTTCTTCTCCGTTGCGTTTGGAACAGCACACGTAGAATACTGTTCTATGAAATTCATCACTAAGTCATCCGGATCTGTTACAAATTTAGGTGCATCTTTGATCCACAGCAACATATGTATATGAGGAGCACCTCTTGCTTGGTACTCCTTTCTCCAGAAGAAATCCAACACCTCTCCAAGAGGTGGATTCTTCTTATTTGTGATGAAAGACATCATAGCTTCAAATCTATGATTGAAGTACCTGCATACATTCACTGGATCCAAAGAACACAGTTCTCCTGGTGTCTTGAATTCAATGTTTTCAATATTTCCATTTGCCTCTCGTAGAAATTCAAGTAAGTCTTCCCAGCCATACTCGGCACAGCTCAGAGTAAGGAACCATGTTGGAGTTCCTAAGTTCCTCAGCATACATTTTAAATCACCATGACGACGGTACCAGTACTCATTAGTACCACGCTGACACGCCATGAGATTAATTAGGTGAGAATCCAAAACACTGTCTTGGACATTGACTTTATGCATAAAGTCACTTGCCGAGATGTTTCGCATCTGTATACCACTTTTTAACATTGCTTTCTCAAACAGCCCCCACTGACTGACGCGACCTCACAGGCCAACGGGGCGCCCCACGCCGTCTTTTGGCGCAGCATTGTAGGATGGCCACACCAGTGCAGCAACTTGCTGGACACTAACTCGGTGCCATCCGGATCTCGGCGCGTTGTGCTGCCTTCGGCCTATTCGCACATCGGTCCGCTACTGACGCCGCCTCACGTAGCCCTATGCCGCACAACAGGTCATGTGACTTGTTTATAAAACTTTTCATTGGTTCATTTTACTTTTGGTTTCCTAAAGATGGAAGGCTTGATCATATGACCTAAAAATAACACTTTTCATTGGTTTAGAACATTTTTTTTTCCCAAACGATGAAAGCCCCACCTTGTTTCTGGATGATTCAGACTGAAGCTGGCGTCAGCATGAGAGCACCACCATCTCGTGGCTCCGTCGTGGTCATTCCGCGAGCAATCATGGCAGCCGCTCCCCACCGGAAGCCTGTGGGAGTCGAGGGCCCCCAAGACTTTTGTAGATTCTTCACGGCTGAGGGGACGCTTTCGAGAATGGAGCCCAAGCCCTAGCAGGCAAGCGTCCGAGTTCCAAGGTGTCCCAGGGCCATTTTAGTGGACCAGGCCCAAAACCGAAGAGCCGTCCGCCATTTTAAGAGTCCTGTGGCAGCCGCCTATCGCTGCACTGCAAGAGTGGGCGGAAGTCAACTACATGGTGAGCTAGACGCTGTAGCCGCAAGAGCGGGCGCAACTCAGCTGGATGGCCGCCACCTGGGGAGGCCCGTTCACGCCGCCTCCCCCACACCCCCCCCCCCCGGGCCGCACCATGCCAATTTTCGGAGCAGCATTGTAGGATACCAAAACCAGTGCGGCAGTTTACTGGACATCACCTGGGTGCCATCCACATCTCAGCGCGTTCTGCTGCCTTGGGACTATTTGCACAACAGACCGCTACTGACGAGGCCTCCCCCCACACCACCCGGGACGCCCCACGCTGTTTTTCTTTGCTGCATTGTAGGAAACGAAAAACCAGTGCGGCACCCAGGTGACATCACCTGGGTGCCGTCCAGAACTCAGCACGTTGTGCTGCCTTGGGACTATTCGCACAAAAGACAGCTTCTGACCATTGTTGCTTTTTTTTGTCAAAAAATGTTTAAATGTATTTACAGTTTTTGTTGCGTTCGTTATATTTAAAAGTTAATAAAGTTTTATAATCCTACTTTGTTGGAGTGCTATATATTTTTTAAAAATCGGGTGAATGGGGCCTTGAATCGGGTTATTGTCATGTGTGGGCTTTGCAAGTGTACTGCTACAGGATTGGACATTTCAAACTCAAATGCACGTTCTTTTTCTTACCTTTCCGAAGCATGGAGCGCAATAGCAGGCAGAGAAAGGGTGATGCAAGTGTTGAACACTGCCTGGCCTGGCAAGTTGCTGGCAGTGCCCCCCCCCGCCCGCTCCTGAAAGAGGACACACACACACCGCCGCCCCGAGTACTTCACAGATCTTTAAAAGACCATGCGCTTGTTCATGAGGCTTAAATGGTTTATCACCCCTTCTAGAACCCCTGCATCGACCCTCTGACGTTTCCTGGAAGAATTACCACGTAACACAATACCAAGCCCTGTCACCTGAAACCCCCGAGGAATCGTGGGGCATATTATCAAGGGGGTTTATCTCTGCTTTTTTGGTTTTAAAAGCCAAGAAAGCGGAAATAAAATTATCTCCCTATTACCAAGCTGTCGCTAACACCAGTTAGTGACAGCTAAAAGGAGATAGCGACCATCTTGGGCCCCGCTTTGCATGTCAGTGATATTTATCACTAATGACATGCAAAGTGGGCGTGCCAAGATGTTAGCGACTGGAAACAGTCCCTAACATCGCTATCTCCTATTACCAACTTTTGGAGATATTCGCGCTAAGCGCGAATATCTCCAAAAGCTAACACCTGCCCTGAGCAGTTCTTAGCCATGTTATCAAATGGGAGGTGGATAACATGGCTAAGGGCATTTGCTCGATAATGCATGAATATTTCTGACTTTTCAGCGATATTCATGCATTGCGGCCGTTTTTATCGCATTTGCGATAAACCTTGCTAATAGCAAGGTTTATCTGCGATAAAAATCGCCGATGTGCGGCGATAATTTTTGTCTCTAAACAAGTTAGAGACAAAAATTATCGCTAGTTGTTGGTAATATGCCCCCGGGTTTTTGCTTGCAGAAATCGGGAGGCAGGAGACTAGCACTGAAATCAGTAGTCTCACGCCTGAATCGGGAGGGTTGGCATGTCTGGATTCTCTACAGCTGGGGCCATAAACTACATCCACAGGGCTAGGTGATAGCCTGGGACCGGCCTGGCATCTAAAATGGCTGCCGTGCACGACAAAATTGTGGCATTGGAAAAAAGGCAAGATGGCGCAGACAATGTTTATCAATAAGGATTCATTTATAACAAAATATTTTATCGCACTGACAAATTGGCGGTCAACACTTCCTGATTTCCATCGAAACGAACGTTAACAGACGTCACGCAGCAAAAAAAAAAAAAAGCTCACGCACAGCCGCTGGAAGAAATTTATCAACATATATGAGCCTCCTCAGCCACCCTCAGGAAACATAAGGGATCAGGATACGTCTCCCGCACCCCCTTATACCTAGTAATTTAATTAAAACAAAACACAAAATGGCGAATTCCCGTTTCGCTACCAGTTTGCGGCCCAGTTCGCGGCCCGAGAAGCGCTTCTACCGTGAAAAATCATTTTTTTTTTATTTTCCCCACGGGACCCTTTAATAACCCTGACATCATTCCTAGGGGGTCAAGATGAGTCTACCTTGCCCCCTTTCATTAAATTCCCCCTTCGTTTTTGGCCTCCTCTTGTCTTTCGATCCTACCGAGAGATAAGATGGCGGCCGCTCCGGACTGTTTAGAATGTTGACAGACACCGGGGAGCCAATCAGCTTCGCATCGCAAAGTTCCGTTTCGCGAAAAGTAAGCGGACCGGAGCGCAGCCCGGAGCGCTGTTACAGATATATATCTTGTTTCGAACATTAATATCTCAAAATCCACTGGAGCACATATATTGAGACCTAGCAAACGCACATCGGGCTAACAGTCCCTACAATTTTGCCAAGTTTCGTGCAAATCCATTCAGCCATTCGAGCTAAAAGTGAGGCCAACCGCCCTATGGAAATTAACATGGGGAAAACGCGTTTTGGGACCCCCCTTTTTTCTCGGCCCCCCTTGAGGAAACCCCCCCAAATTTTTAGGGGCTGCTCAAAAACAAAATGTGCCATTTTCCTGAAAATTTCAGCCGATTCCGTCCACAAACGCCAAAGTTATTAGACATAGAATTTTCAAAAATCCCATAGGGAAAAAATCCTAACTATATATACCTACTGGCGACACGCCAGTAGGTAATATATATATATATATATATATATATATAACTACCTACTGGCGGTCGCCAGTAGGTATATATAGTTAGGATTTTTACTCTATGGAACTTTTGAAAATTCTATATCCAATAACTTTGGCGTTTGTGGACGGAATTTTCAGGAAAATGGCACATTTTGTTTCTGATCAGCCCCTGAAAATTTGGGGGGGTATCGTCAAGGGGGGCCCAGAAAAAAGGGGGGTCCCAAAACGCGTTTTTCCCATTCATTTTTCCAGAGGGCGTTTGGCCTCACTTTTAGCTCGAACGGCTGAATGGATTTACACAAAACTTGGCAAAATTGTAGGGACTGTTAGCCCGATGTGCCTTTGCTGGGTCTCAATATATGTGCTCCAGTGGATTTTGAGAAATTAACGTTTGAAAAAACAGATATATCTGTGACAGCGTCCCGGATAGCGAACCAGTTCGCGTACTTTTCGCGTAACAGAGCTTTGCGAAGCGAAGCTGATTGGCTCTCCGGTGTCTGTCAACATTCTAAACAGTCCATAGCGGCCGCCATCTTCTCTCTCGGCAGGATTCGAGAGACAAGAGGAGGCCAAAACGAAGGGGCAAATGACTATAAGGGGGCATAGTAGATCCTCCCTGACCCCCTAGGTTTGATGTGGAGGCTTTAAAAGGGCCCCGCGGGGTTTTTAAAAAAAAACGTTTTTTTTTACGTGGGGTGCGCCCGGTACGCGCACTCAAAAGCGGTCCAGGGAGCGTACTATAGGGAAACAAGAATGAAAGACTTTTTAAATATTGTATGTTTATTGATTGTTCGTTTTTTATTTTTTTTTTATTTTTATTACGTAGCAACATGTAGGTACCAATGCAGAGTGTAAAAATAAATAAACGCCGTCTCCTTTGTAGATATCTTGCAAGTTGTTTTAGAAGTTATTGTGGTATGTGGAATTCATACCATAGTCTGTCTGGAAAGCCGAAACAATATGGAGGCAGGAGATGATAAAGAGATGTTAAATACACATTGGAGATAATATAGTTGGAGAAAGGAAGTACCTATGAGGAAATTTACTACGTAACATAAACAAGTTTTACAGTATACTATAAGTCTGACTTTACATTATAATCAATTTGGTACTAGTTTATGAATTACATATAAAAAAGATTAAAGACTCAAACAATTTTTGATTATTAAATTCTTTTTCAATATTTAATAGACTGTCTAATATTTGACTGTCCGAAATGTCCTCTTGTTGAGTGAACATAACTTCCCACATTTTATCGTCCTCATAATGAAGTAACAAATCCACAGATTCTACACATTGTAGAAGTTCTTGGTCTCGTGATTCGTCCATGAATTTCAAGTCAATGCGTTCAATGATTTTCTCATTGTTCATCTCTAGGGCAATTTTCAAAGGAAACGTTCTGTTCTCCTTCCTTTTTTGTGCTGAAATTTGCATAAAAAATGAATATATCAGTAGAGATAAGGAAAATAATTATGCATTTCCGTAAAAGTTTGTTGACGTCACTTCGGCACGCAACGTAAGCGCCCTCGGAAGCGCCTACGTTCGCGCCGCGTTTGTGCGTTTGCGCCCCGGAAGCGCCTACGTTCGCGCCGCGTAAACGCACCCGGAATCGCTCCTGAGTGCGCAGCATAAGCGTGTCGGGTCATGTGACCTTAAAATAACACTTTTCATTGGTTGCTAACAGTTTTTTTCAAAAAGAATGAAATCCCCACCCATTTTCTTCACTTCTTCTTTCACTTTTGTGACTGAAAGACCTGCCTTTTTGCTCCAGGATATTTCTTGGTTTTTCAATGGCTGCCAGACAATCCAGCAGTGAGGATGACTCCAATGAATTCATCAATGAACAGCCTCCTCAACGAAAAGTTAAGGAGCATTTCATTTGGAAATATTTTATAATCCCACCTGGACTAAAAAAGGTTAATGCTCCGAAAGTACAGTGCAGGATCTGCAAAGAAGAGCTGTCTCTAGGTAATCCTTTGAAAAAGTACTCCTTTGGGAACTTTACAATGATCCAGCATGTGGAGAGGAAGCACCCCCAGAATTTTGCCAGGGAAAGTGTCAGGGCTCTGGCACAAGAGGTTCCCAAAGATGGGGTCTCTACATCAACCGGAGGAGCAACTTCTTCTGGGAGGGAGCAATCACAGGAGCAGGTGCCAAACATTCAACCTGCATTTAACCATGGGGTCGTCAGATGCAGATACTGCAATCAACTCCTCACCTATGGGGAGAAAAGTGTCCAGCTCATGGTTCGAGCATTGGAGAACCATCACTGCCCTTCCCACCCCTAATTGTTTTGTTTTTTTTTGCTCCTGTTGAGTAGTTTCCATTCCTTGTTTTTGTTCGAGTTTTGAAAAAGAAGAAAACCAAAAGTTCTTTTCAGAACTACCTCCAATTCTCATCAAAGAGCTATTTTCTTAAAAAAATGAAAAAGAGTAAGTGAAATAGAGTGCATTGATAATTGAAAGGAGAATGAGTAAGAAAGAACAGAAAGGTATGAGAGGAGAAAGTAACTCCTTGCGACATGATTCATCATACATTAAATATGACACATCTGGAATGTCGTAAGGAGTGCGCACAGAAAAGTGATGCATCACACCAGCGGTGTAAAAAAGATGCACCTTGTTGCGCTATATTTAAAAAGTGACGCATCTAGATAGATGGGTCACTTTTTAAAACCCTGCGCCACATTATACCTGCGTCAGGTATAATGTATGCAAGGGGGGCGAAAAAGAAGAATACATTTTACAGTTTTTGATATTTGCTATTAAAAAACCATTAAAATTCACTGAAAAAACCATAGGTTATAGACCGTATATAGTTAGGGATTAGCATTTACAAAACCTTAATTTACTCGCACAAAACCATAGAAATTCGCATATATAGTTATTTGCAATAACTATATATTGCGCACCCGCAATCCACTGCTGATGATGTCACATATTACATCATTCAAGACATGGTCAGTGACATCACTGATGTCATCACTGATGACAACATCCAGTGACTGTATGTTTCTGTAAAGTTAAAATATGTCTTACATATTGAAGAATGAGTGGATGTATAAGTGTCTGGATGAAGGATTTAGTAGGTGCATGACTGACTGTATGAGAGAACGATTAAATGTGTCTCACTGAGTGCATGGGTTAGTGACTAAACTGTCTTAATTTGTGCATCATTATATCTGTTGTTCTGTAAACTGCTGCATGTGTTGATCAGTAGCTATATGAGTAACTATATGGGTTATTGATTGGTTGCCCAAGTATTTGTATGGGAGAGTGAGTGTGTGTGTGGGGGTGGTTGGGAGGTGTGTGACTCTGTACATAGATGTGTGAGCAGTAGATTCACTAGATGTATGGGTTCAAAAGTGCATGTGGAAACAGCTGTATGGGCGGTTGACTGTGTGCATGAGTGTATTGGTGAGTGAATGGGTATCTCAGTGCTATATGTCAAAGTAAGTACATATGTAAAACACAGTACATGTGAGAGTTGACATATATAAATAACTGTGCATAAGAGCCAGTGAATGTGTGTGGCTGTATGGATCATTGTAAAGTTGTATCAGTGATTGTATAAGACAGTAAATATGTGTTATAATATGTTTGAATAAGTAAGGTGTGTATAACTGTATAGTTGAGGAAATGGAGGTGTGATTGATTCTTTGCATGACTGACTAGGTGTGTGAGTAACTCCATGGATGAGTGACAATCTGTGAATGTCTGTTTACTATGAGTGTATCTAAGGTTATATTAGAGTCTGAAGAGGTTAATCGTATTATCACATGATTGATGTCATCAGTGATGTTGTCTGTGATGTCATTTGAGATATCACTGATGACATTTGAGATGTCAGTGATGTCATCAGTGATGTCATCAGTGATGTCATCAGTGATGTCATTTGAGATGTCATCAGTGATGTCATTTGAGTTGTCATCAGTGATGTCATCAGTGATGTCACTGACCATGTCATGAATGATGTAATATGCGCGATATATAGTTATTGCAAATAACTATATATGCGAATTTCTATGGTTTTGTGCGAGTAAATTAAGGTTTTGTAAATGCTAATCCCTAACTCTATATGGTCTATAACCTATGGTTTTTTCAGTGAATATATATATATATATATATATTCAATGAAAAAACCATTGGTTATAGAACATATATAGTTAGGAATTTGCATTTACAAAACCTTATTTTACTCGCATAAAACCATTGAAATTCCATATATAGTTAGATGCGCTAACTATATATCGCGCACCCGCAATCCACTGCTGATGATGTCACATATTACATCATTCATGACATGGTCAGTGACATCACTGATGACATCACTGATGACATCTCAAATTACATCACTGATGACATCACTGATGACAACACCCAGTGACTATATGTTTCTGTAAAGTTAAAATATGTCTTACATATTGAAGAATGAGTGGATATATAAGTGTCTGGATGAAGGATTTAGTAGGTGCATGACTGACTGTATGAGAGAATGATTAAATGTGTCTCACTGAGTGCATGGGTTAGTGACTAAAGTGTCTTAATTTGGCAATCATTATATATGTTATTCTGTAAACTGCTGCATGTTCAAATCAGTAGCTATATCAGTAACTATATGGGTTATTGAATGGTTGCCCAAGTATTTGTATTGGAGACTGAGTATGTGTGTGGGTGGCTGGGAGGTGTATGACTCTGTCCATAGATGTGTGAGCAGTTGATTCACTAGATGTATGGGTTCAAAAGTGCATGTGGAAACAGCTGTATGGGCGGTTGACTGTGTGCATGAGTGTATTGGTGAGTGAACGGATATCTCAGTGCTACATGTCAAAGTAAGTACATATGTAAAACACAGTACATGTGAGAGTTGACATATATAAATAACTGTACATAAGAGCCAGTGAATGTGTGAGTGGCTGTATGGATCATTGTGAATAAGTATCAGGGAGTGTATAAGAGAGTAAATATGTGTTATTATATGTTTGAATTAGTAAGGTGTGTATAACTGTATAGTTGAGAAAATGGAGGTGTGATTGATTTTTTGCATAACTGACTAGGTGTGTGAGTAACTCCATGGATGAGTAACAGTCTGTGACTGTCTGTTTACACTGATTGTATCTAAGGTTATATTAGAGTCTGAAGAGGTTCGTGGTATTATCACATGAATGATATCATCAGAGATATGATCAGTCATGTCAAACGAGATGAGTGATGTCATCAGTGATGTCACTGACCATGTCATGAATGATGTAATATGTGACATCATCAGCAGTGGATTGCGGGTGCGCGATATATAGTTAGCGCATCTAACTATATATGGAATTTCAATGGTTTTATGCGAGTAAAATAAGGTTTTGTAAATGCAAATTCCTAACTATATATGTTCTATAACCAATCGTTTTTTCATTGAATTTTCAAGGTTTTGTAAATGCAAATTCCTAACTATATATGGACTATAACCTATGGTTTTTTCTGTGAATTTCATTGGTTTTTTAAAAGCTAACATCTGTAGCTGTAAAATGTATTCTACTTTAAAACCCAAAATATATTTTAGATGTTTATTGATAATTTTTATTGAAATATTTTTTTTCTTCGCTTCCGGTAAGCGAACCGGGAAGCTTTCCGTTAGCTCATCTTGATGCCGCGATCTAGTACCCGAACCGGTAAACGTTACGTTAGCGGAACTGTGACGCGTCGCGGAAGCGCAACGTATCATTGTCGCGTAATGCGTCTTATGACGTGCCGCTTTAGCGCTCCCGAAAGTGCTCGGGACCGCGAACCGGAAACGATGCGGGACGCGGCGCGCACCGCGTAACGTGAGCGGAACAAGTCATGTGACTTGTTTATCAAAGTTTTCATTGGTTCATTTCACTTTTGGTTTCCAAATGATGTATGACTAGGTCATGTGACCTAAAAATAACACTTTTCATTGGTTCAGAACTTTTGCTTTTCCAAAATCACGTTAACCCCTTCTTCTTTCCTCACTCTGACTTTCATCTTGGTGAGAGAAAGACCATTTTCCATTTTGATTGCAATGGCTTCTATCTTTGCTTCAGCTGGTGGACCCCCACCACCACCTCAACCTCCTCATGACAAGAGAGGACCACCATCTCAATTCATCTCAAACAGAGAGGAGGAAGAAGACGACTTAGAAGAAGAGGACACTGATGAACCTGAATTTATTCAGGAGTTGCCCCGTGTTTCCGGAAGGAAAACAAGTTTCATTTGGCAATTTTTCTCAATTCCTCGAGGGGAGAACAAGGTTAATGCCAAATATGCCACCTGCCTAATTTGCAAAAAAAGATTATCTCGAGGCACAGAGAAAAAGTATAGTATGGGCAACTATACTATGCATCGCCATATGGTCAGGTGGCATCCATTAAATTACAGCCGGGCAGAGTTAAGGGATCTGCAAGATAATCCCCCGACAACTCCTGTGGCCAAATCAACTTCTAATATATCTTTGACTGTAAGAGAGGCACAGGAAACTGTGCCAAACATACAGCCAAACTTCAAGCACATGAAGTTAACGTGCATACATTGTGGTGCTATGCTCTCATGTGGCAACATGAGCGTAAACTTAATCAACTTGGTGTTTGATAACCATAACTGCCCTAACCCACCCAAGCAGTAATTTTTTCTTTGCTCCTGTTGAGCCCTTTTCAATGCCTGTTTTTTTGTTGTTTCCCCTCCATGAAAAACACAAAAAAACATAAAACTGTTCTAAAAATACAAAAAAAACAAAAAATGTTCTGAAAAAATAAAAATAAAAAAATAAAACAAAAAACACATTAAAAAAAAGTTCTTTTCAGAACTACCTCCCCTTTCAAATAAAATTGCTAGAATGTTTAGCACTCTAGCAAGCTCTATTTCTTTTGGTTCGCTTCAAGTTCGCTGCCCGGTTCGCGAACTTGAAGCAAACCAAAACATTTTTTTTTTAAAAAAAAGAAGAGTTAGTTTAAGGGAAGTAAACAGAGAGTAATGTAAAAAGAAAGACAGCTATAGAGAGTAAATCAGAGATAGTGTTTAATAGATCTATTTATTAATTCAGGATGACGATAAGGTGTGATGTCTCGTGAGGTTTGTTTAAGGTGAGACCTACTCAGGGTTACAGATCAATTTTACACTTGTTGAAGAATACAGAGCAGATAAAGCATGTGAAGGCCTACCAATGAAGTAAATCATATCCTCTTATTACATCATTCATGACATGGTCAGTGACATCATCAGCAGTGCATTGCGGGTAAAAAGAGTAGAAAACATTTACCTTATAATTCTTGTTACCTTTTTTAAATATTTTTTCATACTTTCAATCTGTAAAAGAGAGAACAAACATTTCCAAAAAAATTACTACATGTATTTAAAAATTACAAAAGAAAAGGGAAAAGGTTCAAGAAGAAACACTTTTTCAACAATTTTGACATTTACAGAAGCCTCTGCTTCTCTACGTCCCCTACACAATCCTAAAGATATATATTTTAAATAAACAGTATCTTCATGCTGATGAACTGAGACCTATTTTGGAACATGGTACTTCTTTTGCACTGCTGATGTCTCACAATAGTGATGCAATAGCAGCGCAAAAAAGATGTAAAGGCATCATAAAATTGTGTCTAATATTTTAAATGATAGTTTCAGGATGCAAATAAGATGTGTGCTTTGAAGAGCTTTCTTTGAGGTGAGGCCTATTCCTTTTTTTAAAAAAAAACAGTACCCGGAAATACAGCACTATAAGCATTAAAATTGACACTTACAGAAGACTCAGTTTCTCCATATCTACCTCACATTTCTAAATGTATATCATAAGTACAAACAGAAGAACATTAATTATACATGTTATATGGTTTATTTTTGCTGTTCTCAGAATGTATCAAATTTCACTTAAATCAGTGACTTGAAGGTATTCATCATGTAACAGCGGGGAAAAAAAAACACAATCAAAATGACTGTGTTTAAAAAACCCATACAACCTAAGAAATCTGATTTCAAAACTCCTTAAAATTAACTTACTTTCAATGACGTCGATGGATCTCCTATGAACAGCATTCACTCTGTTGTGCTATAAATATTTTCAGCCCGCCACTTTCTGAAAGAAAACCTCCATCGATACGAAAAATATGTTACATAGAAGAAAAGACTTCTCTCATTCTATCACATGTTTCCACTAGGCCAAATCATGTTGCCGCGATTCCCTACTCTTGTAATTCTTCCAATCAAATCCCGACATTTTCTATTTTCGCAACTTTCAAAAAGAATACATTTAAGATTATTTTCACAATCCTGGACTACTAATATCTTACCCTTCTTTGTCACTCATGTTCTCCTTTTCCTATGACACTGATACTGCTTACTATGAAGCAGACTTACTTACATCAGGTTTATATAGTTGGATTTTTAAATTGACATTATAATTAAAAGTTTTGGACCAATAATCTAGACAGCATTGCAGACTTACATTCCCTCTACTTCATGAACCTTTTGCAATTCTTCACAGGAAATCCCGAGATTCTTTCATTAAAATTTTGGTTTTAAAAGCACCAGGTAAGAATTTTTAAGGTCAAAAGGCAATTTTTTTTTGAAAGTTACAACGGAATCATTGCAGAATGACCAGCCGTTTCGAGACTTTAAATAAGCTGTATAATGTCCTGATGTTGTTGAAGGACCATCGTGATAGATAATTGCTACAGTTACAAAAGTCCTTCCTGATATTGAAAGCTGAGAAGCCACAAATTTTTTTATTAAAGTTGACAATTTTGATCCATCAGGCCTACATCGTTGAATCATTAAAATGACATACTGTCCATATCTACGTATAAATAATGTTGACATCATTTCAGATTTACATTGGCTACACTCCATGTTGTGATCCGCTGCATTTACTAGCTTATTAAAGGAGACTGATTTACTGTCTGGCAAAGTTAAATATATAAATCTTTCAGAGTCTACACTAGTAGTACTTGATACCCTACAATTCTCGCAGTCATGCTGCCATTGATAAGAAAGCCCAAACAGGTGATCTACATCTACACCCTCATCTTGCAATACATCAAGCATATACATTAAAAACTCCTGACAATCTTGCTGATTATTTTCAGAGAAGTCTGTTTGCCCTGAACATTCATCTAACAGATAACGAACTTCAGACACACTTTCTACTTTTGTTCGATCAGTGCTACATTTCTCGAAAACAGAATTCAATAAACAGCATAAAATTTGTTCTGAATTCAACAGAATCTGTTCTTTTAAACTCTCTAGTGAAAAGAGAACATTAACCACTACATTGGCATAGCAGTTGACACCAGAACTGTTTTCAAATTGAAAACCGACAACATCTTCAACAGAATCCACTTTCTTTCTGCTAACAATTTTCGGTTCATTGACTTTTAGTCTTTTTGCAACAACCTCCCTACTATTACTGATATTTCTACGTTTGCGGCCTACCACACGTTTCTCAAACAAAGGATATTGAGGCAAATGTGGCACATACTCTCTTCTTAACCTATTGTATTCCTTAACACAATCTAGATCCGCACAAATGTTTGTGACATCACAGTCAATCAAATACAATCCTGATAAAGTTCTAACTCGTGACAATGCCACATATGCCATACCCTCCTTGAACACAGAACTGCCAATATTCACCAATGCACTGTCTACACTTAAACCTTGCGATTTATGAATTGTTACCGCATATGCCAAGCAAACAGGAAACTGTTTACGGCGAACATATAAGTCTTTAACAAGCAAAAACCTAGCAGAACAACGACCAATTAGCTGTACTTCCTCAATGCCATCAAATTTAATTTTTAAAAATTCTATTCCATCTCTATTTCTGTACTTCTCAAAATCAACAACATTACCCATTGATCCATTTACCAGACCTCTTTCAACATGTAAATTTCTTCTCAAAATGATTCGGCAATTTAAACACACATTCAAAGTCTTTTCAAAACCCGCTGTTTTAGATATAGTCTTCTCTAATGAATCCAATTTTGATTTCAAATTTTCTGACAAAATAATTGTTGATCCCATGTGCTCTATTTTGTCAATAGCTTCAAGTTTCACAATCTCTTGCTTTTCTAAATTCAACATTTTGTTGTTGAAGATGGCACATTCTGCAAGAGTTGGCATCAAACATATTCCGGATTTCTTCTCAGTAATTTTCTGAAAAATATTCTCAGCCACAATCTCTTGTTCGGGATATAAATTTGAAAGTAATCGTGCATTTAAAGCTTCTTTTCCATGCTCGGTCACTTTTCCAATTCTAATATCTTGTAGAATATTCTTGTAATCTTCATCTTTTGCCTGACGCATATTTTCATGCAGTTCAGCATAATTGAAGTTTAACCATATATTGACGTTGCCAATGCTCCCTAGGCACTTCCTGGTATCTTCATGCGTGAGTATTTTGAACACAGGTTCTCCTTTTACTGGTGTCAGCTGCAGAAGATCTCCGAAAACAATGATGTGTTTGCCACCAAATAACACATCATATTCAGTTTTAAGTACTTCTTGCATTCTCAAATGCACAAAGGCAAGCATGACATTGGAAACCATGCTTACTTCGTCAATGATAAGTAGTTTCATTTTCCTCAAGACTCTTGAAACTTCACAGCAAGCATCCCCAGATAACTTGTGATATTGTAATTTGTTGTCATGCTCCACCGGCAGCATCAGTAGACGATGCAAAGTAATACCTTTAATGTTATGTGCTGCAAGTCCAGTAGGAGCGGTGACAACACAAGACAGCAATGACTCAGTCCTTTCCTGCAGATAGCATGAAATTGCTTTAACGAGGAAACTTTTTCCAGTTCCCGCTTCTCCACTCACATACAGTAGGACAGGCTTCAACGATGTACATGAGCACTCTTTCTTCTCATGACTTAATCCATGCTCAATTTGCTTGGTAACTTCATCATATATTTTCCTCTGCTCAACGTTGAGTTGTTTTTCCAAGTCTTCTAAGTTAACTGAATCCTCCTGAGCATGTGCCATGGCTCTTTCCACTTCATTCATAGCAGTGGCAGCTTCATTTTCGATAATAGGTCCTCCAAGTGGATCTTGACTCAATGAAACAGAACTCTGACTGTCCTGAGAACTGTCTCTGGCAATCTCGGCTGCAATCGTTGCTTCCTGCTCAATTTCCAAAGTTAGCATTTCTTGATATTTGGGAAAAGCAGGACATTCTATGCTATCCTTAGCAGCAGTGAAAGAGTCTTCATAACAGAGGAAATCTCCAAGCAGTTCCTCTTCTGCACGCCAAGGCTTGAAAAGTTGCAAAAGTGCTAAATAGAAAAACTCCTTTTTTTCTGAAGATTCGCCACTCAATTTTCGATGGTTTACTAATTGGCATTTTCTTTGCTTGACCAGGCATCCCTCACTTCCAATTACAGCATACACTCCTTTCTCAATATCTTCTTTGATGTTCCTCTTGAATATATAATTTTGTAGAACCTCATATAGACAAACATTCTCAAGGTGACTGCTTCGATTTGGATAATATGTATCCAACATGTTGGTCTTCAAAATGTCGGTACTGTTTGGTTCCTTTTCTGCCAAATATTCAATTTCCCGGACAGGTTTTAGAACCCGATTTCGCGTTGCAGCAAGACCAAGACTCGCCCAAACAATACTCCTGGATTTGGCATAGAGACTTGCTGAAGACAATCGATCTGAACATTCGTAAGCTCCGATTTCTCGATGCGACAACATCTTCAGACTGAAACTGTACAACTTCTTGCTGAGGCTCTTTTCATGGGAAATGTCCTCCCACATATCCTTCAGTTCTGTCTTTTCTTTTTTGGTGATGTAAGATGTCACATACCGAGCCACAGCCATACAGTTGTCACCCACAAACTGTATATCCATGTTAGCATTCCACATGGACAAAATCACTGGGTTGTAGTCGTTGATGTACTTGGACTCTTCATTCCTTTTCAAATTGTATGTATTTTTCGGTGATTTCCTCGTCACATTATGTCGCAGTGAAGACATCAAACTGTTCACTTTTCCTTTAGAAATCACCGGTCGTGGAAAGTTGAAACGACATTTGTTGTAGAACTTGTCCTTGTTTCTGAATTTACGACGACAGTACTTTCCACAACGATGGCTTTGGAAACGTAGAACTTGTTCTCTTAGGCTTTTCTTCTCCGTTGCATTTGGAACAGCACACGTAGAATACTGTTCTATGAAATTCATCACTAAGTCATCCGGATCTGTTCCAAATTTAGGTGCATCCTTGATCCACAACAACATATGTATATGAGGAGCACCTCTTGCTTGGTACTCCTTTCTCCAGAAGAAATCCAACACCTCTCCAAGAGGTGGATTCTTCTTATTTGTGATGAAAGACATCATAGCTTCAAATCTATGATTGAAGTACCTGCATACATTCACAGGATCCAAAGAACACAGTTCTCCAGGTGTCTTGAATTCAATGTTTTCAATATTTCCATTTGCCTCTCGTAGAAATTCAAGTAAGACTTCCCAGCCATACTCGGCACAGCTCAGAGTGAGGAACCATGTTGGAGTTCCTAAGTTCCTCAGCATACATTTTAAATCACCATGACGACGGTACCAGTACTCATTAGTACCACGCTGACACGCCATGAGATTAATTAAGTGAGAATCCAAAATACTGTCTTGGACATTGACTTTATGCATAAAGTCCCTTGCCGAGATATTTCGCATCTGTATACCACTTTTTAAGATGTGGTTCACTGCATATGACAGTCCAGACAGATCGCTTTCAAACAGGAGATGAAACAAATAGGGAATGCATTGACGAAACCTAGGATCTTCTGCATACAATCGTAAAGTCCGATATTCAGACGCAGGAATTTGATGAGGTCGCTCATCATATCTTCCTCCTCGACCTGTGGGAAATAGCTGTGGGAAACACCGAGCTTCCAAACTTTCCTCCCAAACACTAATGGGACTCCCTTTAGCTTGTTTCATTTGAAACAATTCAATAGCATTCCCCATGACTTCCTTGGAATGCAAAGGATGAACACTATAATGTTCATATATTTCTTCACTTTTAGAGGCCTCTACTTTCTCAATTTGGCCAGCACACAAATCGCTATCCTCTTCATCACTTACTTCCTCTTCTGCAACATATACATTCTTATAGTACTTATTATTTGTCTTCAAATACACTGTTGCCTTTTTGACTTTCCTAACATCCACTAAATCTTGCCATATTTTCTTATTCTTTGTCGGAACCCCATTAACTAAGATAACCAGAGGTTCCTCTTCCACTTTTTCTATTCCAATTGTGTTAATGTTTTTGTTCAAATCTAGAGGCAAATAAACAACTCTTCCCTTTAATCCTCTCTGTAAATCTGCTGGAAGCAACTTCCCTGTCTTTGGCTCCATTCTTACAATAGCCTGAAAGGGATGGATACTTTGAATCAAAATACATTCATAAGTATTTAAATCCTTCAATTCAGAAGGAATCTCAACCAATTCCAGATTATTATGAACTGCCCTAGCAGGCATCTGGTTTTGGTTTAATTTATTACAACAATAAGTACACACACGTTGATCCGATCCTAAATCAAAATAATTTTCTACCATCAAGTATGTGGCAAAATCCTTCCATTCACTATTATTTTCCCTTTCACTTTTTGCATATAAATCCACTACCTTAGTCTGATTCTTATAATAAGTGCGTCGACAACATACACAAGTGAAATTAGGCCTCTCACTTGATTTCATCTGAAAAGTGTCAATTTCCTTCTGAAAATTATCTGTACTGGAAACCTGTACATTATCTTCAACATTACCCTCTACTTCAGGGTCAATTTGAACATTCTCATCTTTACTACTAAAGTAACAAAACTCAATTTCTTCACAAATATTCTTCACATCTATTTCAGAACCATGCAAAAGAGCAGCACATAATTGTTTAAGCATAATTGCTGGACTCTTAGCATAATACAACATTCTCACTAATTTTCTCACTTTATTATGATGCACTGCTAGCATCCTGAAATGATGAAAAACACTCTGGCATACTCTCCTGGAAAGACAAGCCAGTGAATGACCACGCAAACCTGTCATTTGTCTCACTCTGCAAGGATCTAAATCTTGCAACAACTTCATTTTCTGCTTCAAACTTTTCTTATTAAATGTCCGTATAAAATCACAAAGCAAATTGATGGAAACCTGTCGCACACTGCAAATAGAACTACACTTCCAAATGTACACAGGACCCTTAGGACGTCTTCCTAAAACCTCATCACTTAGCACCTCTTCTGTCTCTGTTGTCACAAGTTTTTCTTTTTCAACTGGACAACCATCCTTCACTTCATAAGCTCGACCACTGGTGTCAACTGCAAACATCAAATCATTATCCTGAAAATAACTCTCCTCATTAAAAAATGCCTCAGAACTTGAACTATGCATCCATTCTCCAGAAAAAACTTCACAAAAGTTACTACGATTTACTACTCTCTTCCATCTACTGTTTGTTTTGAAATCAGAAATTACCTTGCTTAGTTTCCTAATTCTATTGATTACCAAAATAAACAACTTTCGCTTAATTTCAAAAGCATGATCAATAATTTTCTCTACATTTTTCTTCTTCTTATAAAATGCCACTTTCTGTTGGCCTTTTTTAATATTTCTTAATAAATTAACTATTATCCTGTTACGGAACATTCGTTTTCGAATGTCCCTAAACTGTTGTTTCCTTCTACTATCATGCACAGAGTTATCTCTTCCTCTACCAGTAACATTTTTGATGGGTCTTTCCTTTCCATTTAAATTACTCTTCTTTTTCTGAACTGAAACATTTTGGCGAAAAATACTTTTTTTACTAAAAATATTTTTTAAGAATGATTTTGTGCTCTTACCCGGAGCTTTCTTGGTGTTTTGATAAGTATTTGGGGAAGAGGACTGCTGCAATAAAACATCATCCTGCTGTCTTTGACGTTTTCTAGCCTTTCTAATTCTATTTTTCGTAGGCATTTTTCAAATTTAAAAAAGATCTGCAGTTGAATCTGTGGAAAAATATAATAAAAAATGTTATTAACCACTATTACCAAACAGTAAATGAATAACAGTCATCAAAAACTTAACGCCCTACTTATTATTTAACATAGAAAATCTTTTGCACCAGCACTGCATCACAAGGACATTTTCAGTCATTTCCTCTTGTATGCAGGTATACAATTGATTTATGTGCTGTGTTTAAAAACGATTTTTTGAAATCAATTACATTTCTGGATATGTACTGCTAGAGCTTTATAGGTTGCTTTGGGTCATATTTATAAGGCATATGAGTGTCTATAATGTTATTTTTCCTTTTTAAATGGAAAGCGTTCTTCATGGTGCAAGTTTCTAATAAATACGCTCCCACCTGCGAAACGGAACTTTGCGATGCGAAGCTGATTGCCTCCCCGGTGTCTGTCAACATTCTAAACAGACCGGAGCGGCCGCCATCTTATCTCTCGGTAGGATCGAGAGAGAAGAAGAGGTGAAAAACGAAGGGGGAATTTAATGAAAGGGGGCAAGGTATACCCCTCTTGACACCCTAGGAATGTTGTTGGGGTTTTTAAAGGGTCCCGTGGGGAAAATAAAAAATATATATTTTTCACGGTAGAAGCGCTTTCCGAACACCGAACTGGGCCGCAAACTGCTGGCGAAACGGGAATAGGTATAAGGGGGTGCGGGAGACCATTTTGTGCTTCGTTTTAATTAAATTACTAAGTATAAGGGGGTGCGGGAGACGTATCCTAATCCCTTATATTTTCTGAGGGTGGCTGAGAAGGCTCATTTATGTTGATACATGTGTTCCAGCGGCTGTGCGTGAGCTTTTTTTTTTTTCTTTGCTGCGTCACGTCTGTTAACGTTCGATTCGAAGGAAATCAGGAAGTGTTGACCACCAATTTGTCAGTGCGATAAAATATTTCGTTATAAATGAATCCTTATTGATAAACATTGTCTGCGCCATCTTGTCTTTTTTACAATGCCACAATTTTGTCGTGCACAGCACCCATTTTAGATGCCAGGCCGGTCCCAGGCTATCACCTAGCCCCAGCTGTAGAGAATCCACACATGCCAACCCTCCCGATTCAGGCGTCAGACTACTGATTTCAGTGCTACTCTCCCGCCTCCCGATTCCTGCAACCAAAAACGCGGGGGTATATTACCAACCACTAGCGATAACTTCTTTAGAGACAAAAATTATCGCCGCACATCGGCGATTTTTATCGCAGATAAACCTTGCTATTAGCAAGGTTTATCGCAAATGCGATAAAAAACGGCCGCAATGCATGAATATCGCTGAAAAGTCAGCAATATTCATGCATTATCCAGCAAATGCTCTTAGCCATGTTATCCACCTCTCATTGGATAACATGGCTAAGAACTGCTCGCAAATGCGATAAGAAGCGGCCGCAATGCATCAATATTGCTGAAAAGTCAGCGATATTCATGCATTATCCAGCATATGCTTTTAGCCATGTTATCCACCTCCCATTGGATAACATGACTAAGAACTGCTCATGGCCCCATGAGGAACGCTTTCCATTTAAAAAGGAAAAAATAACATTATAGAAAAGAATCATTTTTAAACACAACATATAAATCAATTGTATACCTGCATTCAAGAGGAAATGACTGAAAATATCCTTGAGACACATGAAAGCGTTTTCTGGAATGCCCTAGCACCATTTTTTGGACATTATTAACATGGCTATGTAACTCCCATAATCAAAATCTAAATTTGCCAAGCGCAGGTGGGAACGTATTTACAAGACACTTGCCCCATGAGGAATGCTTTCCATTTAAAAAGGAAAAAAATAACATCAATTACACTCAAATGCCTTATAAATATGACCCAAAACAACCTATGAAGCTCTAGCAGTACATATCCAGAAATGTAATTGATTTCAAAAATGGTTTTTAAAAACAACATATCTGTTTCAGCTTACATAAGAGACCATGGAATGGGCTTCATATACAACAATAACTTGTGTTACTGCATGCCAGAATGCTACACCGAATATGCAATTACAATTTCTCAAAGTAACAAAATCTATTTCTATATCACTACAGACAAAGCCACAGTTTAAAAACACAGCTTTCTTCATCATTTTCTCCTTAGCAAGGTTTATCGCAAATGCGAAAAAAAACGGCCGCAATGCATAAATATCGCTGAAAAGTGAACGATATTCATGCATTATCCAGCAAATGCTCTTAGCCATGTTATCCACCTCCCATTGGATAACATGGCGAAGAACTGCTCGCAAATGCGAAAAAAAACGGTCGCAATGCATGAATATCGCTGAAAAGTCAGCGATATTCATGCATTATCCAGCAAATGCTCTTAGCCATGTTATCCACTTCCCATTAAATAACATGGCTAAGAACTGCTCAGGGCCCCATGAGGAACGCTTTCCATTTAAAAAGGAAAAAATAACATCATAGAAAAGAATCGTTTTTAAACACAACATAAAAATCAATTGTATACCTGCATTCAAGAGGAAATGACTGAAAATGTCCTTGAGACACATGAAAGCGTTTTCTGGAATGCCCTAGCACCATTTTTTGGACATTATTAACATGGCTATGTAACTCCCATAATCAAAATCTAAATTTGCCAAGCGCAGGTGGGAGCGTATTTACAAGACACTTGCCCCATGAGGAATGCTTTCCATTTAAAAAGGAAAAATAACATCAAAGACACTCAAATGCCTTATAAATATGGCCCAAAACAACCTATGAAGCTCTAGCAGTACATATGCAGAAATGTAATTGATTTCAAAAATTATTTTTATAAACAACATATCTGTTTCAGCTTACATAAGAGACCATGGAATGGGCTTCATATACAACAATAACTTGTATAACTACATTCCAGAATGCTACACCGAATATGCAATTACAATTTCTCAAAGTAACAAAATCTATTTCTATATCACTACAGACAAAGCCACAGTTTAAAAACACAGCTTTCTTCATCATTTTCTCCTTAATTCATATTATTCTCTATCTAAAATAAATAAATCTTTTCTCACTTTAGCAAATACTTTTTGAGTTTTGTAAACAGTCTCAGAAATACACCAAATTGTCTTCAGCAGAAGAAAAAGGATGCACTCCAGAGTCTGCAGCTATTGAAAGCACAGAAATACAGATATTCATTTCACATATCTCTCATATTAGCCAATCATAACTCTTCCCTCACTTTTTTCAAATCAAAACCCTTCCCCCCTCTGCCCTCTCTGCCTTTTTTTCCATAGCAACGACCTCCTGGAAGACCTCTCATGTTTGCAAATTCACACAACAATGTTTCAATTGAACTCTGAACTCTCAGTGCACCTGCGTATCCAGTGCAATCTTTCATTAAAAGTTTCTTCCTTGACCATTCAAATTACATCTTTCAAAGAACACATCCATGCACCCTAACTTTCTGTTTTCAGAAATGGAAATACACCAATCACTGCTAATGAATCATTAGCATTGGAAATCCACAGTTTTTTTTCTTTACAAACTCCTACTGTTTCAACTGCCCTTTCATTACCACACTTCATCTGACTGCAGCCCAACCTTCTCCCACCATGTTTAACGTCTGGATTGTTGGACATAGTTACATCCACTGGGCTCAAAGGTATGCTGAGAGCAGAAATTTACCCAACCTCAATTTACAAGATGTGGAAATTAAGTGGTTGGGCCAAAGAGGATTAAAATGTCACCAATTGATACCATTGGTGAAAACCTTTATGCATTTGCCAAAACCTGACCTGTTAATAGTGCACTGTGGAGGTAATGATTTGGGCACTTTGACAGGGGTAGGTCTGGAAATGCTTTTAAAGGACACCTTTGAGCAATTAATGGCACTTTTTCCTCAAACTGCCTTGGTATATTCCAATATATGCCAAAGACAGAAATGGAGGTGGTCCAACCAATTTTGTCCACAAATTGAGAAGTCGAGGAAGCATGTAAACAAATCTGTTTCAGCTTTCATGAGAGACCATGGAATGGGCTCCCTGTACAACAATAACTTGCGTTACTACATGCAAGATATCTACAGAGGAGATGGAGTTCACTTCTCAGATGAGGGCAACAGAATTTTCATTCTGAATTTAAGAATGTGCATTGGTACCTACTTATAAGTACCTAAATGTACCATAAACCCAAAAGCTCTTCTCAGAGCTACCCTTCATCTAATCACTCACAATTATTATTTTTTTCTAACTTTTTTCACTAATTTTCCACAAAATACGCTCCCCCGGTTCGCTAACCGAAAGCTAACCTCGCGGAATTTTTTTAAAAAATGTTTTTTTTCCGCACATATAAGCCTCCTCAGCCACCCTCAGAAAACCTAGGGGGTCAAGATAAGTCTACCGTGCCCCCTTCTACACATTCTGAACATTATTTGCCCTCCATCTTGTATCTTAATGCGACCGAAACACAAAATGGTGGACTCCCGTGACGCTTAAGGTTCGCTAACCGGGCCGCTTTCCAGAAAGCGGTCCTAAAAAAAGGTGGGAAAGTAATTAACAGAAAAACGACTAGAGACACTCTCACCAAATATAGATTAGCTCATACTACATAACAATCCCTTTCATTCTCACAAATTTGATTGAAATTTCATTTAGCCATTTAGCCTGTAGACCTATCTAAATACCCTGAGGTAAATTACTTCACAAAACACATCTAAAATATTGGAATTGACAACCAATGAAAACTTTACTTTCATTTACAATTTTTATTACCTGACATTTGATTGGTTTTATACCTGAATATATATAAAGGAAGAGAAGGAAACACAGCCATTTTCACTGCTACTTCCTGAACTACATTTCAAGAGCCTTTTCACCTCCCTGTAAAGTTATTTGATAATTTGTAAGTGGCACTTTAAATTAATTTGTAAAAACGTTTATTGATAATTATTTACTGTCCCCCTGCTATAGTTATAGATACAGATAACCTCCTCTGTTACATTTATTGATTGACTTACACTTCTCTGCTATAATTATGAATTTACTTACTTTAACTTCACTGTTAAAAAAACAGAACTACATGTCTGAACTTAAACCCAACAGTGCCCTAACTCTTCTAATATAATTATTTTTTTATGCAATTTACAGCAAAAAAATGGAAGGGGAGCAAGAAAAAACTAATGTTTCCTTCGACATTACATCCGAAGACATTTTAACTGAAGAAAATGTGGATGAAGATTTTATGGATGAATCTTTTGATGAACAATTTATTCAAAGCTTACAAGAGACAGAAACATCCATGTTTGACGAGATACCAGATGATATAATGCTGGAAGTTTTAATGAACTATGAAAATAATAAAAAAAAAAATTTTAAATCAAAATAAATAAATAAATTAAAAAAAAACACGAACAAAAACAACAAATAATTAACATACAGTATTAGAAAAGTCTATCATTCTTTTATCCTTAAAGTACGCTGCCCAGAACGCTCTCCGGTTCGCGAACTTGGCGCTTACCACGCAAAAAAAAAAAAAAATATTTTTTTTTTGGACCCTCCTAGGCCTTTTTAAAACCTCCACATAAAACCTAGGGGGTCAACGAGGATCTACTATGCCCCCTTATGGTAATTTCCCCCTTTGTTTTGGCCTCCTCTTGTCTCTCGATCCTACCGAGAGACAAGATGGCGGCCGCTCCGGACTGTTTAGAATGTTGACAGACACCGGAGGGCCAATCAGCTTCGCATCGCAAAGTTCCGAAACGCGAAAAGTTCGCTAACCGGATCGCTGCCCGGAGCGCTGTTACAGATATATATCTTGATTTAAACGTTAATTTCTCAAAATCCACTGAAGCACATATATTGAGACCTAGCAAAGGCACATCGGGCTAACAGTCCCTACAATTTTGCCAAGTTTCGTGAAAATCCATTAAGCCGTTCGGGCTAAAAGTGAGTCCAACCGCCCTATGGAAATTAACATGGGAAAAACGCGTTTTGGGACCCCCCTTTTTTCTCGGCCCCCCCTTGATGACCCCCCACCAAATTTTTGGGAGCTGCTCAGAAACAAAATGTGCCATTTTCCTGAAAATTTCAGCCAATTCCGTCCTTAAACGCCAAAGTTATTAGGCATAGAATTTTCAGAAATCCCATAGGGAAAAAATCCTAACTATATTAAGCATGGGCGAATTTTGCGGATCTCGCGTTCGCGAATTTTGCGGATTTGCGGATTCGCAATCCGCAAAATCCGCGAATTCCCGCGAATTTTTTTTTTTTGTGTTCGCCCGTGTTTCTGCCAGTTCGCGAGGGTTTTTACAATTTCGCAATTTGCGAACTTACCTGTCGGGTCGCAAGTTTTGCGAACTTGTTGTTTCTACATGTCCAGCCTGTTTGGGACACTCTTCTTCATCACTGCCACTCTCTGTCACCACTGCCACTCTCTAACTACTCATGCCACCCTCTGGCCCACCCATGCCACCCTCTGTTTCATCACCACACCCTCTGGTTGTCCAGTGTACCTTATTTTCGGCAAAGCAAAGCACACCTTCCCTGCCTCAAGTGACCTGAATTAATTTGGGGCTGATTAATGTGTCACAGAATATTTTTTTAGCTGGCACCTGCTTCCTTAGTGCGCCCTGATTAGTGATCTTTTGCACTTGCTAAGTGCTTTCATTGTTGCAAAATTAGTTACAACACCTGCCCTGCCCCAACTGACAATAATGAATTAGGGGCTAATTAATGTGTCACTGAAAGAATTTAAAGTTCCAGCCTGGCACCTGCTTGTCTGCTCCTTTAGCTGTAAATCAGGACCTTTGTGGCATACAGTTAAGGTCAGAGCAGGGTCACACAAAATAGTTGCAAGCAGGCAACCGAATTCTGGAGGGCCCCCTCAGGAAGCACTACAAAGAATCGTTACAAATCATGAGGTTGACCTTTTGCACCTGCTCATTGCTTTTGCTGAAATCGTTTTTCGTTTTTTTTCGCGCTATTCGCGGGGCGCGGCGTCGTGCGAAACCGACCGCGGAAGCCGCCAATTCGTGCGAATGAGCATTTTATTTTTTTTGCGGCTTGTTGTTTCGCGAGTTTTTTTGCAGTATTCGCGAGCCGCTTGCAGCGCAACACGCGAATTTACCCCAAGGTCGAGTACGGGCGCGGCCATTTTGTTTCCGTGACGTATTTCCGTTTCCGCCCGCTATGTATAATCTCGCGCACTAAGCGCATTGCGAGTAGAGGTTCGCACGAGATCGCGCGGGAAATCTACAGGTTCGCACGAGATCGCGAGGAAAATCTCGCGCGAACTTTCTTTCGCGCTCGTGAACGGGCGCCGGCCATCTTGTTTTTCATTCATTTCCTGTGTCTGGGCATGGTGTTTAATCCTCTTGGTATCTTTGCCATCCTTTGCTTGTTTTCAGTTTTTTTTTTACGATTTTGCTTCTTATCTATCCCTCTCTTTTCCTAGCTGTATATTTTTGTCTTTTCTGCTATTTTTCTTTACTTTTAAACTACTTTTTTAAACTCTTTTCTTTTCTTCTTCCCTATCCTATTCTTTCTTAATTTTCTACTTCTTCCTACCTTACCTGCCCAGACCATGGTCAAGCCAGGCGCCGTGAAGCTGCCCAGGCACTTGAGGGCCGCAGCGGCGGCGGGGAGTAGTGCTGGACCCAGTGGCAGGACAGCATGCGGGAGATTGAGGGGGGAGCAGGTGACGCGACGGGAGATCTTCAGCCCGGAGGAAGTGGGCGCGCTGGTCTACTTCGTCCAGCGCCGCCTGCCCAGGACCATCGCGGGAGGCGGCAGGATCGCGGCCGGCGGGTACAACATGCGGGAGCGCCGGAAGCGGTGGGAGAAGGTGTGCTGGGCCATATCCCACCTCTACGGGGTCCAGCGCACCTACAGCCAGGTCACCCATCGCTGGACGGACCTCCTGGACCGCGAGCGCGACCTGCTGGACCAGCTCGGCTTGGAGATCCCCGGGCTTGGTGAGTAGTAGTAGCCATTTAATCACTCACTACTATGATGTTTTCTCCTGCTCTGTGTTGTTGTATTGCAAATATTTGTTTTTTACATGGAGCAAGCCAATAATGCCGCTGATGACGATTACATTGTAGTTAAATTATATTTCAAAATCTTCTGTGCATTTCAGGAGCACTGCTCTCCTTCTCAGTGGCGTTGCTACTATGCTTATTTGTTTTCTATTTCGTGGTCTCATTGGCCTGAGTAACTATTATGTATGAGTGTACTTTACAGAACTGCGTAATGCTAGACACTAGGGGGCAGATTACATTTACAAGCCCCTTGCGCCACGTTTACGTTGCCTTGCGTGACGCAACAGCGGCGTAAACGTGCCGCATCCCTGCGAGTCATTTACAGCATGACGCATCTAGGGAGATGCGTCATGTTATAAAGCCATGGGCCTGCACCACAATGGGTGCGTTCCTAGTACGCAGGGTGGGCGCCGCGGTCCAGCGGCTGTGGCCTCGCAAAATTGCCTGCGTGAAATGTACAAGATTTAACGCAGGCACTTCTGCGACGCTGCTACGTCAATTCAATTCCTTATGTCTGCTCGAAGCAGGCGAAAGGACTGACACAGCATGTTAAGTATTGGGTGGCCCTGAGCATTACTGGAGTTGCATTGCGTTGGCGACGTGACTCCAGCGATGCGCCGCTCTTACGTGACGAGATGCCTCACGCAAGTGCCTACCCTTGCGCCAGGGCGCGCCGCATTGTAAATGAGGCACATCTGCCGTGTCGCAAGGGTAGTTTTGCGTGACGCATTTGATCTGGCGCATCTCTGGAGATGCGCCAGAACGCGTAAGTAAGTATGCCCCTAAGGGGCAGAATTGCAATTACCGTCGCATCCCTGCAAAGTAGCAGGGATGCGCCATTAATTGTGCGGCCCGCTACCACCACCAAACATGGTGCGCCGTATTTGCAATGCGGCGCACCATGGGCCCAAAACGTCACCGAAGCTTTACTGCTGGAGTTGCGTCGCAACGATGGCGCAGCTCCATCAATGCTCTGGGGTACCCTATCTCCCCAATGCTGGGTCAAGCCGTACGTCTGCTTCAAGCAGGTGCAGGGTTTGTGTGACGCATCATTGTCCTAAAGGTGACTGATTGATATTTTGTAGATTTCCCTCAGCCACTATTAGGATGTGTTCCAGCGCAGGAATGCCCTCCCTTGCGCCGGAACGCCCCCTGATGGCGCAGGGCTTTATAACGGGATGCATCTCCCAAATGCGTCACGTTGTTATAATATTATACGCCGCACCATGGCGCCCTTTTTTGTTTAGCTGCTGCGTCACTAAAGTCACGCAAGAACGGCGCAAAAGAGCCGCAAGGGCTTAAATCTGCCCCTTCCTTTGTAACCCTGACAATAAGAAAAATAGTGGCGGTGGATTGATAGTTTGACTATTTAAATGACTGGTAATGTAGCAGGCAACTGTTAGTGTTGTCACTGATCTGACTGAAATCACAATGGAGTTTGTCTGTCACTTTGCGTCTTGCCTGCGGACTGCTGCCTGCCAGTCCTAGGTGAACGTTTCAGTACTTTGTTTAGTGAGTTACGTGACTTTCGAAGTCACAGGTCCGCAAATAAATGAAAAGTAACCATAATCAATATAATTTCGCAGAAATATTTTGTTATTGTTCTTTTGAAATGTTTGATTTGGTTGACATTGACAAGCAACAATCATCCATGTTTTCTGTTCTTTCTTTCATGTTGTACGTCAGCTCCCCCCAGGGGCGAGAGGAGGACACAGGAGCAGCAGGCGGCGGATGCTGTTCATCAACAGGGCCAGGATCGGGCAGGCGAGGGCTCCTCTGCTGGCCCCAGTAAGTTTTCATTTTAGACTAGTACCCATTTTTCCTAGCGTTCCTCATTTGACTTTTTTCAAAATTGTCTTTGCTCTTCTTGTAGACTGTATCTAAATTCTTATCCTGCCTCTACTATGACTCCCTGTGGTATTACTAGATTATTCTTATTAGTCTGTCTGTGTAGCTAACTAAGATTGCACGGTTGGCGAAACTCCCATGATTCTAGTCAGCAATAGCTCTATCAACTTAGTGCAGTCCTCTGGGATTGTCCATAATGTCTTTTGAACTGTTCTATCTGGACTCATGCTTGCAAAAATTGCAAAACCTTTCGCTCAGTCACTCTAGTCTGGACCAAAAAACACAGATTGTATTTAAGTTTAAAAGCTTTATTAAAAGTAAACACATTTATTAAATGAAGTCATAATAAAACTAAACGTTTAACTGATAATGGAAAAGTGGTTAGTGCTGACGATTAATTGAAGACATTTCTTGTGGTCGAGCCGAGCTCTCACCTGGTTTCAACTTGATCTTGTTGTTAGAAGTCCATCTTCTGTCTGTGTGGAGAAAAATGGTGCGTGTTAAAAAAACAGCCTTCATCAGTTGTGCCTAAAAGTGCAGCAAGACAACCTTCCCTGGAAAAAGGGACATTTTTTTTAAGTTTAACGTAGACAGTCACAAATTACATTGTTTTCACATGTCTTCATTCCTAGACCAAATACTAGTGACTAGTGAGTGCTTCATTCTAACATTCCTAAATGTACTTTGTAGGTGGAACATCTGGTGGCGGGGCCAGTGTGGAGGTGGTGGTGCTCGACACGGAGGCGGAGGGCGATTCTTCAGGGGAGGAGGCGGCGGCGGCAGCTGTGAGAGTTGAGACGGTGGTGGTGGCGGCCAGAGGTAAGCTCTTATATATTCCTTACTTATTGAGATTGAAGACTAGCTGGGAAGGCAAGAATATGAGATGCATGGCTGGGTGAATGATGAAGCAATGATGGGTGGAAGGACAACAGCCTGGGTGGGTGACACAGAAACTGTATGTGTCCATATACCTGGATCATGCTACTATCTGACTCTTAGATAGCATATGTGTATCTAGAGCAGGGGTACTCCTAGTACGGCCCGCGGGCCGGTGGTGGCCCGGCAAGCCTTCGTTGGCGGTGCGCAGACCTTGCAGACAATCACTGCTCCCCCGGCCCCCACAGAGCAGAGGCTTTTTTGTATTTCACCTGTTAGCGCCCCTGCATCTCCACTCTGACAATCACTGCTCCCCCGGCCCCCACAGAGCAGAGTGGAGATGCAAGGCCACAAAGAGGTGAAATAGAACAAAGCCTCTGCTCTGTGGGGCCGGGCAAGCAGTGATTGTCAGGGTGGAGAAGCAGGGGCGCTAAAACAAACAAAGCCTCAATAATATGTTAATGGTCTTTTAAAGACCTGTTAAGTACTTTGGTGTTGTTGTCTGTGTGTGCGCGTTGAGGAAGCGGTCTCAACCCGGGCTGAAGGCTGACACAGATAGACACACACACAGTGAGATGACAGAGGGGGAGGGAGAGGGAGGGCAGGAGGGAGAGAGAGATGGAGGGAGGGCAGGAGGGAGAGCAGGAGGGAGAGAGATGTATGTAAATGCTGGGTCTGGTGGCTCAGTGGATGAGGGCATCTGCTGCAGGGACCTGTGTGCAACCTCATGGTCACAAGTTTTGCTTTAGCCCCGCCCCCTCTGACTCCGCCCCCACCAGTGCGGCCCTAGGCCCCAAACTACACTGTAAATGTAGCCCCTGAGAGAAAGTTTGTGAGTACCCATGATCTAGAGAGAGTAGATGGTCAGTGGATGAACTAAGTGTAACTTTGAAGAGCATGTAACACTGCACCCGCACGTCCGTTCCAGTGTAGGAAAGGCAAGGAAAAGAACTTTTAATTTTGTCCAAATACTACCATAAATAGTAGCAGTAGTTTGTATTGCAAGCACTGCATAGATCCGGTTATTATGGTGGCCACTCCCTACCTCTCTTAATAAGTTTAGTAGTACTCAGTCATTCATGTGTGGATGTATCACTGGTCACTCAATAAAAAGCAAAGCACCTAAAGTCATCCCATATATAAGCAAAAACATCCCATGTGAAGTGATAGATAATCAGATTATTTATCTTCTTCAATTTTCCATTTCTAGTACTCATTTCCACTGTAGGGTGAAAGTTAAATTAATTAAGCAGTAGCCCTTGAGTTGTAACAGAGTATTCTCAGTGCCACCCGTAATAGAAAAGTAAGAGATTCACCACCTGCATGTACTGGACGGGTACAGTAACGCAACGGCAACGCAAGTCTAGGTCACTCCTCATGGCGTGCGTCTCTTTTTCTCGGGTGCAAGTTTACCGCGCTGGCATTATGCCGGCTTGCAGAAAATAACGTACCAATTTTCCAAAACAAGAGATAAGAAGAAGAATAAGACTGGTGTACTTTCATAGTCGACTCCAATGGAAGTCCACAGTGCTCATAGAATTTGTTCCTTAAACTCCCACTAATGTTAGAGCAAGGATGAAGAAGTGTGAGGTTAGATAGATACTGGCCTCAATAGTTATGTAATGCGCTTGCAAGTTGCTAGTTGTACTGCAGCACAAATTTCTGCTGAATGATTGAGTTAATCTTAAAGAGCATTGGTTACAGACTATGTCTTTCTTTCTTCATATAGGTTCTCCTTCCAAACGAACAAGGAGGAAGGAGCTGGCTAGAGCGGCCCGGCAACGGAGGATCGAGGCCACTGTTGCGGAATATCGGCGGCTGGTGGCCCTGGAGGACGTGGAAAGTGTGCGGTCGACAACTACGACAACGTCGTCTGCATCGGCCTCCGTGGCCCCACGGGCTGCCACCCAGCACAGTGGTCCACCGAGACTGAGCCGGGCTGCCAAAGGCAAACGCCACCGCCGAGCAGCAAGGCCAACAGCTGCCTCTCACAGGCCTTGCACCTGCAAGGCAGTGAAGGCACGCCTGCGCCGCACTACCCTGATGGTGTCCCGCCTTCAGCAGGAGCTCGCCTTGCTCCGCGAGGAGCATGATGCCCTGGCCCAAAAAGTTAACAGCATCCACCCATAGTGTCCCTTGCCCCTTTTTTAGAGACTTTTGTGGGGTGGGAATTGGGAGTTGGGTTTTTGGGGACTTTTGAAGGACAATCGTTGGGGTTAGGGAGGGTCTTGCGGGAGATTATTTTGTTAGGGATATAAATATACTTTTTCAAACTTTATCTGAGCATACCTGTTTTTTACTGCTTGCCTGGTGGGTGGGGGTTTAACGTTGACTGTTTTCCTGAAAGTTTAGTTCCATTTTCTTCCTTTAAGTGTAAATGCCCAAATGTTTTCAACACTAAGTGCCTCTCACAGACTAAGTGAAGTGAATCCAAGAGTCCTAGGACTTTAGTAGTACTACCTTCAGTCTCTCGTCTCTCGTACTAATACTCCATTATACCCCCAAACCACCAAACGCTTATCTTACCTGTAATTTGTGTTTGAAAGTAGGGCTAGGCCCAGGGCTGGCTCCACGGGCAACACCGAATAACGTTGGCAATCTTGGTCGGATAAAATTTCCTCATAGCGGTGGTACTAGTGGTGTGACACAGTGGCAGTTGCATGCCTATGAAAAAAAAGAAAATGAAATCTGGTTTGTCCTCCTGAGCAATTCAACGGTACAACTGAGAATATAGCAGGTGACAGAAGTACAGTAGAGCAGTGCCACATTGTAGCCTAACAAATGTTAAAGTATAACTACTAATTCGGTTGAAGTTCTTTCACATTAGCAATGGTTCTTTGTCAAGCAGAGTAAGAATATATCATCGACAACTGTGGAAAGAAAGAATGCGACAGTACAGGGCCTGTGTGGAATTATTGATAACGATATTCAACATAAGGTCTCTGTAGCCAGATACCCGAGAGCCTTGCTGGTCACTATAAATCCATTCACAACAACACTCAATGGGGTTGGTCTGGAAGGTGTCAGGTTTACTCCCCGTGATCCAGTCGATGCAAATATGGTTCCACCTCCAAATGTCACCAACACCCAGAAGTGTAAACACAGGGTGTTCGAGGCATTAGGCGAGGGAGAAAAATAACAAACTAAAATAAAAAATGTGGGATGGGTAAAGGTAGGGTCAGCAGGGAAAGGAGACCTGTAACAGAAGACAAGACAGGCATCAGTGAAGTGCTGTCCTAACATACAAGGGTACTCTCATATAGTCTCACTAAATAGTCTGCAAGTCTCCCGCCTACTCATGGGAAATGTAGTTTCATAGTACGGTAGGCGCTTAGGGGCTGCGTAACCTGACAGAAGGTATAGTAGATAGAAAAGGAGAAATTGCTTTTTTTCTAGGTGTCCCCTCACTCACCAGGGTTGCCCCTTGGTGACATGCTTCATCATTGGGGCCATCCCAGTCCTCTACGGCCTGGGGCGTGCTGCGACTTGCGAATTACGTAGGAGCACTTACAAATGACTATGTGTGGTGCAGATAGTGGAGTGGACTAAGTGATGTGTTAAGGGATCAATGTAGAAGCCGAGAGAGAGGCAAGAAATGCAGTCACAGTCAGAGAAAAAGGCAAGGGATACTGTATCTATGTGGTTGTAGTGGTCCTGTTGGAAGTGGTAAGTAAGTTGCCCGCAGAAAAAAAATCCTCCTATTAGCGGCACTCCTCCATTGCAGCCGACGCTTCGTCCACCGATGTTGGTCACCAGAAGACACCCTGTCCACTGCCTGCCTGATGCTGAATTGTGGCTCGCTACTGTGAAGCCTGACTCCATCCTTTTTTCCCCATTGCAGAGACTGAAACCCAGCCTGTAATTATTCAATGAAAAACAGGAAGTGATATAATATTACAACACCACTGATAAATAAATATAAGGTATGTAGGCTGTGGAGTGCAAAAAGTCACAATTTGTTTTTCCTAGTAGACAGTACAATGTTTTTGAAAGTGCGTACTCTGAGTCACCTTTTGAAGGATAAATAAGTATGGGCAAATTAATGTAGCGGATCTTGCCCCTCAAGCTAGGTGTACTGTAAACTGTGTTTTAGAACAAAATTAGATCTTCCTAGCAGTGCTCCCACCCAGACCCTTACTAAAGCCAGTCGCAAAAATGTAGAAGACCCCCAATCAAATCTCAAAAAACGAGGCCTAGCAGAAAACTGGTGACAAAACTTACTTTGAAAGTAAAAGTAGGCCGAAGTACCCTAATTACCCATTACCCACCGTGGATTGCATTCAAACCACTTGCAAGCAACCAAGCAAAAGTAGCCATAGCCAGCATCGCTCCAAGACTCGAAATCCCCCCCACTCAAACACATGCAATAGAAATACTGCTAACCCTAACGAACCCTAAGTTAAGAATAGTGGCAAAGGCTTTCTTTAACTATGCCAAATCCCCCCTTTCCCACCATGGATTTTCTTCAAATGACTTGCAACCAAAATTACACATTCTCACGAGTGCTCTAAGACCCCAGAACTCAGTTTGAAAAATCTAGAACACCCCGAAACACATGCAATCCTGCTGCTAGGGCTAACCCTAACGAACCCTAAGTTACAAAAAGTGCCAAAACTAAAGGCTTTTCCGCGCGGATTTTGTCCCAACTACTTCTACCCGGTATTAGACCTTCCCAGGAATGCCCCAAGACCCGGCAACCCACCCGCCAAGAAGCGTAACACCCCCAAACAGGCCAAAAGCAAAATCTCATACTTGCAATATTTCTGGGCCTTCGGTCCAAACGCGCTGCGTAGCTAGGCCATAAGTCGGGGTTGGCACGACGGATTTCCTGAAAAGCAAATGCAATCAAGATTAGAGTGTCCCAGCAGTGCTCCCAGACCACGAAACTCACCCGCAAACAGACGGAACCCCCCCTAAGAGCACCTCAAAGGCAAGCAAGTCATCAAAAACACACAAAAAATTCCGCCTGGGATTTGTTCCAAAACACTTTTATCCGGTATTAGAGCTTCCCAGCAATGGCCCCAGAGCCGTCAACCCAGGAGAAGACGAGTAGAAGACCCCCAAACAGCCAAAAAGCAAAAGTACAAAAATGGGGACTTAGTCAATTTTTCACAAATTTCCCAAATCACTCCGCGCGCGCTCTGCAGCTAGGCCCTAAGTCCCCTCTGCCACCATGGATTTGCTTCAAACCTCTTGCAAAGTAAAGTATATATAGCCAGCAGTGCTCCCAGACCACGAAACTCACCCACAAACACCAGGAAGCCCCCCAATTGGCCCCCGAAAACGCTACATAGAGCAAAATGTCAGAAATAGCCAAAAAAAAAATCGGCCTGGATTTTGTCCCAACCACTTCTACCCGGTATTAGACCTTCCCAGGAATGCCCCAAGACCCGGCAACCCACCCGCCAAGAAGCATAACACCCCCAAACAGGCCAAAAGCAAAATCTCATACTTGGAATATTTCTGGGCCTTCGGTCCAAACGCGCTGCGTAGCTAGGCCATAAGTCGGTGTTGGCACAACGGATTTCCTGAAAAGCAAATGCAATCAAGATTAGAGTGTCCCAGCAGTGCTCCCAGACCACGAAACTCACCCGCAAACACCAGGAAGCCCCCCAATTGGCCCCCGAAAACGCTACATACAGCAAAATGTCAGAAATAGCCAAAAAAAAAATCGGCCTGGATTTTGTCCCAACCACTTCTACCCGGTATTAGACCTTCCCAGGAATGCCCCAAGACCCGGCAACCCACCCGCCAAGAAGCGTAACACCCCCAAACAGGCCAAAAGCAAAATCTCATACTTGCAATATTTCTGGGCCTTCGGTCCAAACGCGCTGCGTAGCTAGGCCATAAGTCGGGGTTGGCACGACGGATTTCCTGAAAAGCAAATGCAATCAAGATTAGAGTGTCCCAGCAGTGCTCCCAGACCACGAAACTCACCCGCAAACACCAGGAAGCCCCCCAAACAGGCCCCCGAAAACGCTACATAGAGCAAAATGTCAGAAATAGCCAAAAAAAAAATCGGCCTGGATTTTGTCCCAACCACTTCTACCCGGTATTAGACCTTCCCAGGAATGCCCCAAGACCCGGCAACCCACCCGCCACGAAGCGTAACACCCCCAAACAGGCCAAAAGCAAAATCTCATACTTGCAATATTTCTGGGCCTTCGGTCCAAACGCGCTGCGTAGCTAGGCCATAAGTCGGGGTTGGCACGACGGATTTCCTGAAAAGCAAATGCAATCAAGATTAGAGTGTCCCAGCAGTGCTCCCAGACCACGAAACTCACCCGCAAACACCAGGAAGCCCCCCAAACAGGCCCCCGAAAACGCTACATAGAGCAAAATGTCAGAAATAGCCAAAAAAAAAATCGGCCTGGATTTTGTCCCAACCACTTCTACCCGGTATTAGACCTTCCCAGGAATGCCCCAAGACCCGGCAACCCACCCGCCAAGAAGCGTAACACCCCCAAACAGGCCAAAAGCAAAATCTCATACTTGCAATATTTCTGGGCCTTCGGTCCAAACGCGCTGCGTAGCTAGGCCATAAGTCGGGGTTGGCACGACGGATTTCCTGAAAAGCAAATGCAATCAAGATTAGAGTGTCCCAGCAGTGCTCCCAGACCACGAAACTCACCCGCAAATACCAGGAAGCCCCCCAAACAGGCCCCCGAAAACGCTACATAGAGCAAAATGTCAGAAATAGCCAAAAAAAAAAATCGGCCTGGATTTTGTCCCAACCACTTCTACCCGGTATTAGACCTTCCCAGGAATGCCCCAAGACCCGGCATACCACCCGCCAAGAAGCATAACACCCCCAAACAGGTCAAAAGCAAAATCTCATACTTGCAATATTTCTGGGCCTTCGGTCCAAACGCGCTGCGTAGCTAGGCCATAAGTCGGGGTTGGCACGACGGATTTCCTGAAAAGCAAATGCAATCAAGATTAGAGTGTCCCAGCAATGCTCTCAGACCACGAAACTCACCCACAAACAGACGGAACCCCCCCTAAGAGCACCTCAAAGGCAAGCAAGTCATCAAAAACACAAAAAATTTTCCGCCTCGGATTTGGTCCAAACCACTTTTAGTGCTTCCCAGCAATGGCCCCAGACCCGTCAACTCACCTGCAAAGAGGTAGAACAACACCCCCACAAGTGCTGAGTCTTTCTTCATTGGGCGTAAACCAGCCCTCTGCTTTGAGGGAAATAGGAGTCTGGAGGATAGAGGAGCATGTTCTTCTGAACTTGTGAACCTGAGGAATGCAGACTGCGGCACCTTCAAATAAATTAGCAAACAAGTGAAGACAGTTCTGCTGATGGGCTTGTTTTTGTGATTATCTGATTAAAGTTTGAATTATATTAACTGTGCACAACAAAGAAAGACAGACACACAGGAATAAAAGTGAATAAGGATGAAAAAGAAAGTTATTGATTCGTTGTCTCATTTTCAGGGCTCGAAGTCGGTATCACGGTCCAGGAATAAGAATAAGGCTTCGTCATCATACTCTGCGAATTCAGCCAGGGTGAGGTCAGTGCCACCTGACAGAGTAGAAATTCCCTCATCTATGGTGCTGGCCACCTCCTCTTCATCCGGCACGCTCTCTCGTACTCTTATATCTGGTGGTATGAGGTGCTGATTCATCTTGATCATTGTTAACCTCTCCACATTTTTGGGCGAGAGGCGGCTCCGTTTGGGAGTTACAATCCCACCAGCCGCACTGAAAACCCGTTCAGAAGACACACTTGCGAGTGGGCAAGACAAGTAGTTTATAGCCAGGTTGGTGAGCTGTGGCCACAATTCTTTTTTCCCATGCCAATACGCCAATGGGTCAGAATTAACATAGACCTCTGTGGAGTCATTCAGATAGTCCTTCACCATCGACTCAAGGTCCTCCTCCAAGGTTCCTCCACTTTGCGTAGCTCTTGCTGTGCCTCTGACCTTTTGAGAACCAAACCCACGCAGAGCTAGCCAATCCTCTTCAGCCTCCAATGTTTCTGTTGTCTTTCGTGCAGATGATCCGGTTGCCGGTGTCTTTAACGGCTGAGAGGTCACTTGTGCCACAGCCACAGGTGCAGAAGTGGATTGTTTTGACTGGGGATGGCCTGCTGATGTACTGCCATTTCCTTCAATTTCCAGCCGTTCTGTTTCAAACTTCTTGGCTGACAAGGCTAGCCAACGTTTGTACTTTGTAACATCTTCATCACCAAAAGGAAAGAATGCTCTGCCTGCCAGCGCCTTTTTGTAGCGTGGATCCAGAATAGTAGCACAAATGTAATGCTGTTCTGAGTGGATCTTTTGAAGACGTTCATCACCTTGTAGGAGCTCTAATAATTGCTCAGCCAGAAGCAAAGAGTCTTTCTTTTTGTCATCTTTTCGAAACACAGAACACACCTCCTTCAGTTGGTCCTCCAGCATGTACAACAATGGGATAGCTTTTCCCAAATTAGAGTCCTCCTTGCTGACTGCACGCGTGAAGACCTCAAAAGGACGAAGCATGCGTGTTAGGCTTTCAACTATGTTCCATTGCGGCCCACCCATCCTCAGCTCCTCTATACCCTCTTTCAAGAAATATTGATCGAGTTGCGTATACTGCTCATACAGACGCTCAAGCATGTAGAAGGTTGAGTTCCAACGTGTTACCACCTCATGGATGAGTGCTTTCACTGGCATTTGACATTGATATAGCATGCTCCTCAGCTGCTTCCGGGCCTTAAAAGAATGCCTGAAATGCTTGCAAATTTTTCGGCAGTTCTCCAATACACTGTACGCTGCACTGCGTTTATTACCCAAGAATTTTTGGACAACCAGGTTTATACAGTGCGCCAAACACGGCACTCTGAAATAGTAACCGTCCCTCATGGCCTTAACTATATTGGAGCCATTGTCCGTGGAAACATAACCAACCTTGCGTTTTAGTGGGGACAGACAGTTAAGGACCTTTGTGTTAAAGACATCCAAAATGTTTTCTGCTGTGTGACGTTTCTCCAAACCAAACATGGCTAGTGTTGCATGTTTCCGAGCACCTTTAAAAACAATGTTAGTGTCAACACCTGAGTTTAGCTTTGCTTTAGCCCCTGAAAAAGAGACCCAGTGTGCAGTGATGCACATGTAATCAGCGCCTGCGCCACTGGTCCACATGTCTGTTGTCAGATGTATAGTGTGAACAGCACTCTTCTGCAAAGCTGCCCCAATCACCTTCAGAACATCTTCATGTAGTGCTGGAACCGCAACTCGGGCAAAATAGAACCGGCTAGGAACCTTCCATTTAGGGCAGAGCACTGCCACTAATTCTAGAAAACCAACCCCTTCTACAAAAGAAAAAGGGAGAAGGTCCAGAGCTAGCATTTTAGCCAGCTTAGTGTTATACAGACGGGTCATTGGGTGGTTGCGTTCATATTGCGCTTCTGTAAACAACATCTTTTTAATGTTGCCCTGGACCAATGATTTACGGGATGATGATGATCTCTTCGACCCAGTTACGCTCGCTGATGAACTTTTCCGCATTGATGTCTCACTCTCTCCCACACTCTTAGTGTGGCTCCCATGGGGTGTCCTGCTGACATGGGAACTGGGTGTAAGTGAAGTGTTTGAATCGTCTTCTTGTACCTCCTCGTCATCAGCAGATGACAAATCAACGTTTTCATTACGTGCAATTCCGGCTTTCTTGACCGCCTCTAGGTGCGGAAACCATTGGACAGGGTGCGCTCTCTCAAGATGACCTCTCTGGCCTCCGGTACCATAGTTAGAACCAAGCTTACCACGACTAACTAGAAGCTTACAAAGGCTACAAATGGCTACGTTTTCCTTTTTTGGGCAAACACTAAAGAAGTCCCAAACTGGAGACTTGAAATGTCTTCGGGGGCCGGAGGAGGCAGCGATACTGGTGGTGGTGGTCCTGCTGCTAATGACAGATGAAGTGGAGGATGTGGATTGCCGAACTTCAGTACGTTTTGTACTTTCACCACCACGAATTGAGGTCGAGGACGAGGTGGGTACCTTCTTGCGAAGAAATATGGAAGCGGTAGGTTTTGGTGTACTACTTAACTCCAAATCTAATGATTCCATTTCCATTGCCCCCTCGCCGACATCATCATCACGCTCAGCAGCTTCTCGGGATAGGGTCAAAATGTCTCTTTGCTGCATGCCCGGTGGGGCTGCAGTGACCTTTGTGATGACTGGCTCGTCATCATCGTGAGAGGCTTCATCACCAGCAGTATCTGTCACTTCTTGTTGAGCCTCATCACACTCCATAGGTTTGAGTTTTTGGACGACCTTCCTTTTACGCTTAGGTGCCGGTGTCAGATCATGGTGTGCCTCTGCCTCACTGTCAGACCGCAGTTGTGGTGGTTCCCAAGACAGATCACTTGCACCAGAACGAGGTGGGCTTGAAGAAGATGTAGACACCCCCCTTGATCTTTTCCTTGCTAGGGATGTGGAAGACAATGAATGATCATCAGGAGGAGTGGCTTCCAATGATACCTCAGCTTCAATGTCGATTTCCAAATGTGCCCCTACTTCGGGAGGAACAACTATTGTGGGCACTTGTGAACCTCCATGCACCTTTGCTTGCGCATCTCCTTTTGCTGCCTCTCCTTCCACATGTACTTGGGCGTGTACTTGCACATGGTGTTGTTGTTGCGGCTGTGGTTGTTCAACACTTGTCAGATGAGTTACAACAACCTGTGTTGATTCAGGGACATTGCTGCTACTTTCTTGCGATGAGCCAACATCACTGGTCGATGGTGATTGGAGAAGTACACTGACTGCCTCTGAAGCACTCAAGGGCTTTGACTTAAGTTGGCGTGGTGGTGGAGGCACTGAACCCAATGGAGCAGGGGTGCTGCTCTCAGCTTGGTCCCCAGCAGATCCTGCTGCTGCAGGCGTACTTTTTTTTTTGCTCCCAAAAAAAGTGGCGGGTGGCACACCAGCCTCCTTGGTAACTTGCTTCTTCTGCTCCTTACTAGCAACTTTCTTGCTAGAGGAGCTACGGAGAACTTTCTTTGGGGCCATCTTCTTCAGAGCAGGTCAGACAGCAGGCCGCAGTTGCACAAATTATAGAGTTGTCTGAGGCCAGACGTGACGTCGCGTGACGTTATGCTGCACACACACACCGCTGCAGGACTTCTTCCTGGCACTGGTGGTTCTCTTGAGTCTTGTGCACCTAAAAAAAATGGAAGACAGAGGAACATCAGTTCAGTTATAGAGCACAAAAAAATCGAAAAACACTGCAAAATCAGCACAATCCCAATCCATCCATGCCCTCCATAATGTTTAAATTCAAGACAACCCACAGAAAGACTAGGCCCATGCACCACTCACTACCCCTGGTCAAGGCCCCAACAACAGGTCAAAAATCGAAAAACACAAAATTTAAAAAAAAAAAAATTCGAAAAACAAAGAAAAATCAGTACAATCCCATTCCATCCATGGCCTCCATGATGTTTAAATTCAAGACAGCCCACAGAAAGACTAGGCCCATGCTAGACTCAAATACCCCTGGTGAAAAGGCCACAAGTACAGGCCCAAAAATCGAAAAACACTGCAAAATCAGCACAATCCCATTCAATCCATGGCCTCCATGATGTTTAAATTCAAGACAACCCACAGAAAGACTAGGCCCATGCAAGACTCACTACCCCTGGGCATAAATAAAGGTTGAAAAGTAGGCAAAATGGTTGGAGGCCTAACAACAAAGCCTGCATTCAAAATGGCCACTTGCCTGCCAGCACATGGCCAGTGCCTGTAGCTGCACTCAAAATGGCCACCAGCCACATGGCATGTCCCTCCCCATGAACACCCCCAAAAATCGAAAAACACTGCAAAATCAGCACAATCCCATTCCATCCATGGCCTCCATGATGTTTAAATTCAAGACAGCCCACAGAAAGACTAGGCCCATGCTAGACTCAAATACCCCTGGTGAAAAGGCCACAAGTACAGGCCCAAAAATCGAAAAACACTGCAAAATCAGCACGATGCCATTCCATCCATGGCCTCCATGATGTTTAAATTCAAGACAGCCCACAGAAAGACTAGGCCCATGCACCACTCACTACCCCTGGTCAAGGCCCCAACAACAGGTCAAAAATCGAAAAACACAAAATTTTACAACAAAAAAAAATCGAAAAACACAGAAAAATCAGTACAATCCCATTCCATCCATGGCCTCCATGATGTTTAAATTCAAGACAGCCCACAGAAAGACTAGGCCCATGCTAGACTCAAATACCCCTGGTGAAAAGGCCACAAGTACAGGCCCAAAAATCGAAAAACACTGCAAAATCAGCACAATCCCATTCAATCCATGGCCTCCATGATGTTTAAATTCAAGACAACCCACAGAAATACTAGGCCCATGCAAGACTCACTACCCCTGGGCATAAATAAAGGTTGAAAAGTAGGCAAAATGGTTGGAGGCCTAACAACAAAGCCTGCATTCAAAATGGCCACTTGCCTGCCAGCACATGGCCAGTGCCTGTAGCTGCACTCAAAATGGCCACCAGCCACATGGCATGTCCCTCCCCATGAACACCCCCAAAAATCGAAAAACACTGCAAAATCAGCACAATCCCATTCCATCCATGGCCTCCATGATGTTTAAATTCAAGACAGCCCACAGAAAGACTAGGCCCATGCTAGACTCAAATACCCCTGGTGAAAAGGCCACAAGTACAGGCCCAAAAATCGAAAAACACTGCAAAATCAGCACAATCCCATTCCATCCATGGCCTCCATGATGTTTAAATTCAAGACAGCCCACAGAAAGACTAGGCCCATGCACCACTCACTACCCCTGGTCAAGGCCCCAACAACAGGTCAAAAATCGAAAAACACAAAATTTTACAAAAAAAAAAATCGAAAAACACAGAAAAATCAGCAGAATCCCAATTCATCTATGGCCTCCGTGATGTTTAAGTTCAAGACAACCCACAGAAAGAATCAGTCCACCCACCACTGAGTACCCCTGGGGAAAAGGCCCCAAAACAGCCCAAAAATCGAAAATCCCAAAATTTTAGTTGCAGCAACTGTAATGCCCCAAACAAACTTACTTGTAAAATTTCTAATCCAACAGTGATCCAAAGAAAGTCAAAAAGGCCTCAAATCCAAAGATCCAGCAGCATCCACAAAAAGTAATCCTTCCAGGTCCACATCCGAATGAAAAGTGACCAGGAGATGGACAAAGCACTGGGAGGAGCCTGCTGAACAGGAACAGGAAGTTGAAGACTATGGGGCACTTCCTTCCTCCCACCCCTCTGCCCCCCTCCCCAAAATGGACTCCTCGCTAAAAAAGTGCAGGCAAATGTCAAACTAAGGAGTTATTCACATAAAAATCATCATTTCTAGAAGGTTTATGCTGCTTGCTGGTGGATTTCTTGTGCAGAATTGCAAATTTATATTTTCGCTCGCCGCATCTCAAATCTCGCAATTGCGAAGTACCGCGAGACGTGATCTCGTCGTACTCGCGTTGACAAACTATCGCTGGCAAGCCGCGATGACGTAATCGCGCTCGCCAATTCCCGCGGGATCACACAGCAAGATCCAAAATGGCGCAGCACTCGCAAACTATCGAAAAAAACAACTCGGCAAACGATGATAAACGCCGCGCGCCGCAAAAATTGTATCACCAACGCCACGCGCCGCCAAAAAAATCCGCTGCGTGCGAATTTGCGGATTTTGCGGGAAATCCGCAAATCTCGCGGATTGCGGATTTCCCGAAAATCCGCAAAATCCGCGAGCGGAACGGATTTTCCGCCCACGCTTAAACTATATATACCTACTGGCGACCGCCAGTGGGTAATATATATATATATATATATTACCCACTGGCGGTCGCCAGTAGGTATATATAGTTAGGATTTTTTCTCTATGGGACTTTTGAAAATTCTATGTCTAATAACTTTAGCGTTTGTGGACGGAATCGGCTGAAATTTTCAGGAAAATGGCATATTTTTTTCCTGAGCAGCCCCTGAAAATTCGGGGGTGTTTCATCAAGGGGGGGCCTAGAAAAAAGGGGGGTCCCAAAACGCGTTTTTCCAATTCATTTTTCCATAGGGCGTTTGGCCTCACTTTTAGCTCGAACGGCTGAATGGATTTGCACGAAACTTGGCAAAATTGTAGGGACTGTTAGCCCGATGTGCCTTTGCTAGGTCCAGTGGATTTTGAGAAATTAACGTTTTAAAAAACAGATATATCTGTGACAGCATCCCGGGTAGCGCTCCTGTTCGCGTACTTTTCGCTTAACGGAACTTTGCGAAGCGAAGCTGATTGGCTCTCCGGTGTCTGCCAACATTCTAAACAGTCCGGAACAGCCGCCATCTTGTCTCTCGGTAGGATCGAGAGACAAGAGGAGGAGAAAAACGAAGGGGGAATTTAATGAAAGGGGGCAAGGTAGACCCCTCTTGACCCCCTAGGAATGATGTTGGGGTTATTAAAGGGTCCCGTGGGGCAAATTAAAAAAAATGGATTTTTCGCGGTAGAAGCGCTTCCCGGTTCGCGAACCGGGTCACGAACCGGTAGCGAAACGGGAATTCACCATTTTGTGTTTCGTTTCAATTAAATTACAAGATGGAGGAAAAACAATGTGGGAAATGGGTATAAGGGGGTACGGGAGACGTATCCTAACCCCCTATGTTTTCTGAGGGTGGCTGAGGATGCTCATATATGGAGATACATGTCTTCCAGCGGCTGCGCGTGAGCGGAATTTTTTTTGTTGCTGCGTGACATCTGTTAACGTTTGATTCGAAGGAAATCAGGAAGTGTTGACCGCCATTTTGTCACTGCGAGTAAATATATTGTTAAAAATATTTGTTATAAATTAATCCGTATTGATAAACATTGTCTGCACCATCTTGCCTTTTTTCCAATGCCACACTTTTGTCGTGCACGGCAGCCATTTTAGATGCCTTGACCAGACCGACTCTCTGCATGCCGCCGATCCTTAGCATGGCTCCCCACCCTCGCAAGCATCTCTCCCACGCACTGGTCACCCATGCTCTCTCTCTCATGCATGGGCCATAAACCTCCCCCCATCTGCGCTGCTCTTCCCTGAGAATCACACCCTGTGCCCGCCCAACACCTCCCTTTCACCCTATTCACTACCGCACCCTCTGACACTCCTCTTCCTCTGTGTCCGATTGTCCAGGCCGGTCCCAGGCTATCACCTAGCCCTGCGGATGTAGTTTATGGCCCCAACTGTAAAGAATCACCCCTCTTCAAAGGAGTTACAGTAGATCAAGGCCACCACCCCATGAGATCCGTCACACCACATGCGTTCCTACTATCTGATAACGATCCTGTATTGTGATTGGGGAGGGGATTCTCACTGTAAGGGTGTGTGGGACCGAGCCTGAAGCGGAAGATTCCAGGGATACCTTTTTGTACATCAAAGTCTTCACAATTATGTGTCACATTAACACTCCAACAAAGTAGTAGGATTATAACACTTTAATAACTTATAAATATATACAACGCTCCAACAAAGTAAACACGTTAAAAAAACACATTTTAAACAACTATTTACATGGCAGCCTGGTGCAACATCCATCTTAAAGCAATAATGGGCTGCTTTGGTCTGTCTTTTAGTCGGCAAAATCCGTCGGCCTGTGAGGTGGCGTCAGTAGCGGACCGTTGTGCGAATAGGCCGAAGAAAGCACAACGCGCCGAGATCAGGACGGCACCGATGTGGTGTCCAGCAAGTTGCCGCACTTGTCTGGCCATCCTACAATGCTGTGCCGAAAAACGGCGTGGGGCGCCCCGGGGAGGGAGGCAGCGCGAACAGGCCTCCCCTGCCTCCCCAGGTGGAGGCTCCTCAGCTGCAGTGGGGCGCCCCTTGGCATCCAACTGAGTTGCGCCCGCTCTTGCGACACTGTGCCTCGCTCGGCCAGCTGAATTGCGCCTGCTCTTGCTATTACAGCGCCTCACCCGCCATCCAGCTGAGTTGCACCCACTCTTGCGGTGTAGCAATAGGCGGCTGCCACAGGACACTCAAAATGGCGGCCGGCTCTTCGGATTTGGGCCTGGTCCACTAAAATGGCCCTGGGACACATTTGAACTCGGACATTTGCCTGCTAGGGCATGAGCCCCATTCCCGAAAGCGTCCCCTCAGCCTTGAAGATTCTACAAAAGTCACCGGGGCCCCCGACTTCCGCAGGCTTCCGGTGGGGAGCGGCTGTCATGATTGCTTGTGGAATGGCCACGACGGAGCCACGAGATGGTGGTGCTCTCATGCTGAAGCCAGCTTCAGTCTGAAACATCCAGAAACACTGTAGACTACCAATTCGATGACTTCCGGTGGAGCCCCAAGGTGACCCGGTAGGGAAGAACTTGCCCTCCCCTCTTTTGACTGATGGTTCTTGTTGCCTGTCCCTCTGTTGTCATCTAACGGAACCTTTTTGGACTGCCGAGTGAGAAAAAAAAGGTGGGGCTTTCATCATTTGGGAAAAAAAAAATTCCAATCCAATGAAAAGTGTTATTTTTAGGTCATATGATCAAGCCTTCCATCATTAGGAAACCAATAGTAAAATGAACCAATGAAAAGTTTTATAAACAAGTCACATGACCTGTTATGCGGCTTTGGGCTATAAAAAGCATACAAAATCCGTTGGCCTGTGAGGCGGCGTCAGTAGCGGATAGGCTGAAGGCAGCACAACGCGCCGAGATCCGGATGGCACCGAGGTGGTGTCCAGCAAGTTGCACTGGTGTGGCCATCCTACAATGCTGCGCCGAAAGACGGCGTGGGGTGCCCCGGGGGGGGGAGGCGGCGTGAACGGGCCTCTCCCACCTCCCCAGGTGGAGGCCCCTCAGCTGCAGTGGGGTGCCCCTTGGCGTTTCACTCGCTATCCAGCTGAGTTGCGCCCGCACTTGTGGCTACAGTACCTCACCCGCCATCCAGCTGAGTTTCGCCCGCTCTTGCGGCACAGTGCCTCACCCGCCATCCAGCTGAGTTCCACCTGCTCTTGCGGCACAGTGCCTCACCCTCCATCCAGCTGAGTTCCGCCCGCTCTTGCGGCACAGTGCCTCACCCTCTATCCAGCTGAGTTCCGCCCGCTCTTGCAGCACAGTGCCTCACCCGCCATCCAGCTGAATTGCGCCCGCTCTTGCGGCACAGTGCCTCACCCTCCATCCAGCTGAGTTCCGCCCGCTCTTGCGGCTACAGCGTCTCGCCCACCATCCAGCTCAATTGCGCCCACTCTTGCGGTGCAGCGATAGGCGGCTGCAACAGGACTCTTAAAATGGCGGCCGGCTCTTTGGATTTGGGCCTGGTCCACTAAAATGGCCCTGGGACTCCTTGGAACTTGGACGCTTGCCTGCTAGGGCATGGGCCCCATTCCCGAAAGCGTCCCCTCTTTTGACTGATTGTTCTTGTTGCCTATCTCTTCTGTTGTCATTTAACGGAACATTTTTTGACTGCCGAAAGGGGTTCTGGTCCGACCGCTGGTTGGTGGAGACATTTTGACTATATCCTGGACCTGCCCGGCCTCGCCCAAAATGGCGCCGGTATAAATGGGACTCGTAACTCCTTGTTGTGTACTGGTTGCCCAGCCTTGATATCACGAGATACTTATGCAGTTTTGAAGCACATGGCGGGCGGGGACGAGTACTGATTGAACATTTGGACATCCCTATTGAGATTAAGTTCTGATGTGTTATTGATTACTGTATTATTGAAAGTTCCAATTAACGTCACCCATGGTACTTGCCCGCAAATGTATATCTAAATAATTTTATTGTAACTGGCCCTGTCGTACTTTAACTATAAAATGTACGTCCACCGATTCTGCAACTGTTAGACACCTTAGTTCTTGCAACCTAATGGCCCGCCCGTTACGTTCTTCTACAGTGTAAATGTCCCCTCATCATATACGATTACAGTTTGCTCCGTGGCCGGCCCACGTGGTTATAGGCCCGTATTTGTATACTGACATTTTCACAATAAAGGTTTTTAAAACACAACATGGTAGTAGTACCTAGATTGGTAAAGTTTTGAATAATAGCCACTGTTTTCGAATCAGTAAAAGGCAAGTGAAATAAAGCAGCCCGATTACATGACGGTTAAAAGGTATAATACGCAGGAAAGCAGTAAAGATAAATGGTCAAGGGCTGTTGTGTTTTCCACTCCTGCAACATAAAGTGATCGATAAGAATCCGAGATTCATGCCTATCAGCGACTAAGACAGCAGGTCGAGCATCTTTTGTTCAACGGCTACCTCATGGGACGAAGAAACGCCCTTTTTCTCGAAATAGGAATATTTTACTTGCAGGACAGTTGTAAATTTCCCGGGAAAATACATTAGCCTGGAACATTGTTAGTGATAAACTGTAAATGCATTTGGGTCCTTTTCTTTACAAGTCAGAGTGAGAAAAAAAACGGTGGGGCTTTCATCATTTGGGAAAAAAAAATGTTCTAAACCAATGAAAAGTGTTATTTTTAGGTCATATGACCAAGCCTTCCATCATTAGAAAAACAAAAGTAAAATGAACCAATGAAAAGTTTTATTAACAAGTCACATGACCTGTTATGCTTACGTTACGCGCTGCGCGCCACGCCCTGGTTCGCTTCCGGGAAGCTGCGCCTCGCGTACCGGAGCACTTCCGGGTTCGCTAACGCGGCGCGTCATATGACGCATTACGCGACAACGCAGGTCCAGAATATAGTCAAAATGTCTCCACCAACCAGCGGTGGGAACACAACCCCTTTCAGCAGTCCAAAAAGTTCTGTTAAATGACAACCAAAGGGACAGGCAACAAAAACCATCAGTCAAAGAGGGGAGGGCAAGTTCTTCTCTACCGGGTCACGTTGGGGCTCCACCGGAACTGATCGAATTGGTAGTCTACAGTGTTTCTGGATGTTTCAGACTGAAGCTGGTGTCAACATGAGAGCACCCCGTAGCTACCTCGTGGCCATTCTGCGAGCAATCATGGCAGTCGCTCCCCACCGGAAGTCTGCGGGAGTCGGGGTCCCGGTACTGTTGTAGAATCTTCAAGGCTGAGGCCCATGCCCTAGCAGTGAAGCTTTCGAGTTCCACGGTTGCCCAGAGCCATCTTTGCAGGCCAGGCCCAAGTCTGTGGAGCCGACCGCCATTTCGTGAGCTCCGTAGCAGCCGTCTGTAGCTATACCGCAAGATTGGGTGCAATTCCGTTGGATGGCGGGTGATACGTTGTAATAGCAAGAGCAGGCGCAATTCAGCTGGCCGAGCGAGGCACTGTGTCGCAAGAGCGGGCGCAAGTCAGCTGGTCGAGTGAAGCGCTGGGGTGTAGCTGAGAAACCTCCACCTGGGGAGATGGGGGAGGCTCGTTTGCGCCGCCTCTCCCTTCTAGTGCACCCCACGCCGTCTCCTGGCGCAGGTATATGTGATGGTTGGACCAGGGCACCGCAGGACATGTCTTCAGGTCAAACGGATTGTGGGACAAGGTCCAGAATGGAAGAGTCACTAAAAGGAAAAAGTTCCGCCTGACCCCGGGAGCCGGCCGCCTATGTCGGGGGCGATCTTAGGCCACACCAGGGCAACAAGACTTGGGGAGGGGGCAAGAGCCAAGCGTCCCCTCTGAGTCCGCGCCATCACAACGCCCCTCGGGGGCCTCCGTCAAGCGGTTCAGGGAGGCACCGCATCACATTGTTTTCCAATGCAGTCAGGTCCACAAACAGCCCCCACTTACTTTGAGAATAGTGAAGCTGCAGCAGGTGCAAATAAGCTTCAGACAGTGTTACAAGCGCTGCTCGGAACCCTCAACTATGGCACCCAACATCCAGGACTTATGCCATTTGTGCAAGGCAGTGACATCGAAGCATCTCAGGGACCAAGCAACATACCATATCCAGAGTCCTTTCCACAGCCTCTGCCTTCCTTCTTACCTAGTTATTGTTCTTTCACTCCCACTCCAGGCTTTTAGTTTGTGGATGGAAAACGATGAACCTACACTCACCTATGAAAATCTTACTATTGATGGTTGATTTTGAGCCCCAAAAACAAAGGCTTGTTTGGATCGATGTTGCAGCAGGCTGCCATGTAAATAGTTATTTAATAAAACGTTTTACCCTGTTACTTGTTGATTTTAAGACCCAAATACAAAGGCTTGTTTGGATCGATGTTGCAGCAGGCTGCCATGTAAATAGTTATTTAATAAAATGTTTTACCCTGTTACTTTGCTGGTGTGTTGTATATATTTATAATATTTGCATAGGGTTTGTCGTTGTTTTTGGCGGGGTGGACGGCGGAGCCGAGCTGTCTTGCAGCCATCATGGCGTCGAGCTCAGTTCCTCTCACTAGTTTCATATTTCTCATGAGGGGTTGTTCCTAATGTTTCTATTTTCACGAGGTCAGTGGCCTACTGATTTTGCTTGATTCCTTTTGTTGTTTCTAACGATTTTTCACTATCTGCAAAGACTAAACAGAGTATTGCGACTCTGTGCTTGTTTGTAAATAGAGAATGAACCAAAGAGAACCAATTCCAAAACAATAAATGCTTGGATAACAATCAATCAAATGGAGAGGGAAGCAGGAACGACGGATTACAACGGGGGCAAAGGGCTGCGTTACCTACCCTTCACTATCTGCAAAGAGAGAATACTCCTAAAAGAAAAGAGGGGGGGAGGGGGCAGCGTTCAAAGCACATCAGCGTGCATAGACATGAAAATGTTTTACCTACCACGTACTTGACATTTTAAAGCTATTTGCTATTAAAAAACCATTGAAATTCACTGAAAAAAACATAGGTTATAGACCATATATAGTTAGGAATTAGCATTTACAAAACCTTATTTTACTCACACAAAACCATTGAAATTCGCATATATAGTTAGTTGCACTAACTATATATCGCGCACCCGCAATCCACTGCTGATGATGTCACATATTACATCATTCATGACATGGTCAGTGACATCACTGATGACAACTCAAATGACATCACTGACAACATCACTGATAATATCATTCATGTGATAATACGATGAACCTCTTCAGACTCTAATATAACCTTAGATACAATCAGTGTAAACATACACTCGAAGATTGTCACTCATCCATGGAGTTACTCATACATCTAGTCAGTCATGCAAAGAATCAATCACACCTCCATTTCCTCAACTATACAGTTATACACACCTCACTAATTCAAACATATTCTAACACATATTTACTCTCCTATACGATCCCTGATACAAGTTCACAATGATCCATACAGCCACTCACACATTCATTGGCTCTTATGCACGGTTATATATGTCAACTCTCACATGTACTGTGTTTTACATATGTACTTACTTTGACATGTTGCACTGAGATATCCATTCACTCACCAATACACTCATGCACACAGTCAACCGCCCATGCAGCTGTTTCCTCATGCACTTTTGAACCCATACATCTAGTGAATCAACTGCTCACACATCTATGCACAGAGTCATACACCTCCCAGCCACTCACACACATACTCAGTCTCCCATGCAAATACTTGGGCAACCAATGAATATCTCATATAGTTACTCATATAGCTACTGATTAACACATTCAGCAGTTTACAGAACAACAGACATAATGATGCACAAATTAAGACAGTTTAGTCACTAACCCATGCACTCAGTGAGACACATTTAATCACTCTCTCATACAGTCAGTCATGCACCTACTAAATTCTTCATCCAGACACTTATACATCCACTCATTCTTCAATATGTAAGACATATTTTAACTTTACAGAAACATAGAGTCATTGGATAATGTCATCAGTGATGTCATTTGAGTTGTCATCAGTGATGTCATCAGTGATGTCACTGACCATGTCATGAATGATGTAATATGCGACATCATCAGCAGTGGATTGCGGGTGCGCGATATATAGTTAGTGCAACTAACTATATATGCGAATTTCAATGGTTTTGTGTGAGTAAAATAAGGTTTTGTAAATGCTAATTCCTAACTATATATGGTCTATAACCCATGGTTTTTTCAGTGAATTTTCAAGGTTTTGTAAATGCTAATTCCTAACTATATATGGTCTATAACCTATGGTTTTTTCAGTGAATATATACATATATATATCTATTACCTACTGGCGGTCGCCAGTAGGCATTTATAGTTAGGACCTAGCTACCATAGGAAATCTGCAACATTATATTTGGAATAACTTTGGCACCGGTTGACGAATATTCCCTAAATTCTAAAAGAAGATGGGGTGCTCCGCTCCTTCCCTAAAAGTTCTGGGGTGATTTGTGAAGCGGGGATGATAATAAAGGGGGGTCCCAAAATGTGTTTTCCCCATTCAAATTTCCCTAGGGACCTTTAAGTGAGGCTACAGCCCGTACTGCTGAACGGAATTACAACACATTTGGCAAAAATGTAGAGTATTGTTGGCAGACTACACTTTTTGTTAAATGCTGTAAATCCATTCAGTAGTTCCTGAGAAAATCAAAAGTAAAATCATAGATATGTCTACAGACGATGTACCGAAACACCAAACACCAATCACTCTGTCACTGCTGTTTCAGTAGTGTAGTGAGCCATTCTGCACTATCTGCTTCTGCATTCTCTCACCTAAAATATAAGCACTTATAAATTCAGTCAGGCACTCTCCTTACAGAACTGTAATCATTGAGTCAGTACCCAAGTATTCATGTGGCAAAGTAGGCATTAGGGCATGGACTTCTTGAAATTTCTAGGCACTATGCATGGAGTTTTCTATTCACCTGCAAAACGTGTCTTTTATACCTTCAATTCCCCAGTCTGTACCCCTACACTTTCACCAAACACTTTGTCACTGCTGTTTCACTATTGTAGTGAGCCATTCAGCAATATGTGCTTATCAATTCACTGAGCTAAAACTGCAGCACTTATAAATGCAGTCAGGCACTCTACTTGCAGAACTGTAATCATTGAGTCAATACCCAAGTACTCATGCAGCAAAGTAGGCCTTAGGGCATGGGCTGTTTGAAATCCCTATGCACTATGCATGCAGTCTTATATTCACCAGCAAACTTGTCTTTTATACCTTCAATTCCCCAGTCTATATCCTTACACTTCCATCAAACACTCTGTCACTGCTGTTTCAGCACTGTAGTGAGCCATTCAGCACTGTCTGGTTATGTATTCACTGTCATAAAACTAAAGCACTTATACATTCTGTCAGGCACTCTCCTTACAGAACTGTAATCATTGAGTCAGTACCCAAGTACTCATGCAGCAAAGTAGGCCTTCCGACATGGGCTGTTTGAAATCCCTATGCACTATGCATGCAGTCTTATATTCACCTGCAAACTTGTCTTTTATACCTTCAATTCCCCAGTCTATATCCTTACACTTCCATCAAACACTCTGTCACTGCTGTTTCAGCACTGTAGTGAGCCATTCAGCACTATCTGGTTATGTATTCACTGTCATAAAACTGAAGCACTTATACATTCAGTCAGGCACTCTCCTTACAGAACTGTAATCATTGAGTCAGTACCCAAGAATTCATGCAGCAAAGTAGGCCTTAGGGCATGGACTGCTTGAAATCCCGATGCACTATGCATGCAGTTTTCCATTCACCTGCAAGCTTGTCTTTTATACCTTCAATCACCCAGTCTGTATCCTTACATTTCCACCAAACACACTGTTACTGCTGTTTCAATTCAATTCAAAAATCTTTATTTCGACGATGAGTCATACAGACAGCAATAAAATACAAAATTTCAGCTGATTAAAATTCATCTACATAATCAAAAGTAAAAAGTCATTCATTACAAAATCCAGTAGGGTTAAAGACATCCCAGGGCTTGGTGGCAGATCAACTATCCGAATCACAGATTAAAAAAAAAAATTACATCCAGTTAGTTATAAGGTATTGTACATTAACAATTCTGTTATACACATTTGCTAAAGTTAAGATCATTTAAAAAAGAGACCACAATTAAAATATATATACAGAACAGAAACTAAAAAAGTCATCTCAGACAAGATTTATTTAAACGAATTCTCCATGACCAATGTAAGAATTTAGCCACTGCTATAACCACAGGCTGAGTAGTATCTGTTTTAAGAATTCCTAGAGCTTCACAGCCAGTTTGAATGCTAAGCTGGAGACATATGGATCTCAGCCACACCCGTCTTGGAACTTTATACACAGGGCAACAAAATAAAATATGACACATGGTCTCCTTTATGGTGGAGCAGAAAGGGCAGGTGGGAACAAGTCCTTCTCTCCATTTACAAGTAAAATAATGTGTTGGTATAGTTCCCACCCTAAATTGATGGTATCTCTTTCTAGCCTCCGGGACAGTAATATAGTCCCAGTACCCCTCTAACACAGGTAGATGTTTTAGTTCCAGAGACTCCGTCGTCAATGACTGACCAATAGTCGAGCCAAATCTCTTCAATGTACCCAAGCTCCAGTAAAGGTCTCTTAGGACCTTCTTAGTGGAGAAGATGTTTGTTATGGGGTCCTCCCATAGGCTGACCAAGCCCATAGCAGAATAAATAGACTTTACCTCACACAGCAACCGGATTTTGTGGGCCTTATCAGCATTTCTTACATCTATAAAAGCCCTTGCGTACTGGGAGAGTTCTGGGGTAACCCACAATCTCCTCCAGTATGCCACTGGTCTATAGTGGGCCTTATCTTCCAGTCGCTGAATGCCTAGATCATAGATGAGAGGGGTGAACGGGGTTGATGCTGGAAGACCCGTGACCCGACGAAAAAACTTGTTTTGAGACCCAGTCAGATGAGATAATTTACTATATCCCCACAGTTCCGCCCCATATAGAACTGCTGAGGCTATTTTGGCATCATAAATTTGCAGTAGAGGTGTTATTGACCTAGTGTGGGAAAGAAAAAATTCCTTAATTAGGGTTCCTGATAGCTGAGCATGCTTAATAGTCAGGTGTGTAACGTGTGGGTCCAATCTAATTTGGAAGCAAGGTTAATGCCCAGATACGAAAAAACCTGAGTCTGCTCTAGTCTGACCCCGTTCAGTGCCACGTTGCCTCTAACATGTTTAGATATGTGCAATACCATGAAATTGGTCTTATTAGCGTTTACGACAGGTCCATGATCCTGGCAGAAGACCACAAACACATCAATGGCTCGTTGAAGTCCCTGTTGCGTTTTGGAAATTAAAAGAGTGTCGTCTGCAAACATCAACAGGGGGATCGGCATACCATCCAGCTTTGGAGCTTCGGTTGGACAATGCATAAAGTAGCCGATCACCCTGTTGATGTATAAAGAGAAGAGAGTTGGGGCTAGAACGCAGCCTTGGCGTACACCCCTCTGTATAGGGAATGAATCTGTCACACTACCCTGTTGGTTCCACCTGATTTGGGCAACATTGTCCTCATGTAGTCTTTTGAGAAGGGACAAGATATTTAATGGCATGCCCTGATCTGAAAAAACTGCCCACATTTTTTCTCGAGGGCTTAGGTCAAACGCCGATTTGAGATCGACAAATGCCGCAAATAACATACCCCACCCAAGAATAACCACCCACCAATAAATTAAAATAAATCTAAAAACTTGGTCAATAGTGCTTGTATCACTGCGGAAACCTGCCTGGAGGGGTGACAGTACTTCTTCTTCCTCAATCCAAGCTAGGATTCTCTGCAGAACAAGCCGTGCAACAGCCTTCTGTATAAATCTAGCAAAGTAATGGGCCTGTAATTGCCTGGATCGCAGCGTTCACCCTTTTTGTGGATTGGTATGATCACTGCGCCTTTCCAGGTAGTTGGTATGGGCGAGCCATTAACGATGCCATATGCTAGGTTTTGAATGTAGGGTTCCCAAAGCTCTTTTTCATGCATGAAGAGGTCGGCTGGAATAGAATCCAGACCGGGTGCTCTGCCCTTTGGGATGCGATTAAGTACCTTTCTCACCTCTATCCTCTCGAAGTGCAGGGGAACTACTGCCATATTATTAAGCACTGCTGTTTCACTATTGTAGTGAGCCATTCAACAATATGTTCTTTTCCATTCACTGAGGTAAAACGGAAGCACTTATGAATTCAGTCGGGTACTCTCCTTGCAGAACTCTAATCATTGAGTCAGCACCCAACTACTCATGTAGAAAAGTAGGCCTTAGGGCATGGACGGCTTGTAATCCATATGCACTACGCATGCAGTTTTCTACTCACCTGCAAACTTGTCTTTTATACCTTAATTTCCCCAGTCCGTATATTTACAATTCCACCAAACACTCTGTCACTGCTGTTTCAGTATTGTAGTGAGCCATTCAGCACTATCTGCTTATGTATTCACTGTGCTAAAACTGAAGCACTAACAAATTCAGTCAGGCAATCTCCTTACAGAACTGTAATCATTAAGTCATTACCCAAGTATTCATGTGGAAAAGTAGGCCTTAGGGTATGGACTGCTTGAAATCCCTTTGCACTATGCATGCAGTTTTCTATTCACCTGCAAACTTGTCTATTATACCTTCAATTACCCAGTCTGTATCCTTACATGTCCACCAAACACTCTGTCACTGCTGATTCACTATTGTTGTGAGCCATTCAACAATAGGTGCTTTTCCATTCACTGATGTAAAACTGAAGCACTTATGAATTCAGTCACGTACTCTCCTTGCAGAACTCTAATCATTGAGTCAGTACTCAAGTACTCATGCCCTGTAGCATTTAGTGAGTCCTTAGGGCAAATTTTCTTAATGCTTACCCACAATTATGCATAATTACAAGTAATTAAACTAGAGAGAATTAAACCAGTTATACTAACTCCCACTGGCAATTAGTTGCTCATTTTGGGGCAGCAGCACAGACTTTGTTACGGATCTCTGACTGTTATTTTGGGTACACATGCTTTCTAAAATGTAGATATGATTTCTTCTTCTGGCAACCTCCCTTGGAAATAGGTCCAGGTAAAGAAGGATGGTTGAAGTAGTTAATTGAATTATAACAACAATAATCTGAAACTTGTGATCTTTTTTCTTGCCTCTTCCCCCTGAAGATGCTTATTTTCTTGCCTTCTGCCCCGCTGATTGTGTTAGTTCCCCTATGCTCTTAACCCTGGACGGACCCACACTGGCTTCAAGGCTGCCCTGAAACGCACGCATGGCACCTTCACTTGCAGGAACTGTAGATACACCAGCCTCAGAGCAGCCAAACAACCCGCCAAGAAAGACCTCAACCACCTCCGATGCATCCCATTGAACACCCACTCCGCACGCAAACACGCCGTCAAGCTCTGGGACCTGCTTGACAAATCATCCCCAGACGTCGCATTCCTGACAGAGACCCGGATGAACGACTCCTCCGCACCCGACATCACCATAGCCATGCCAGATGACTACAAGGTCACCCGCACAGACCGCACCAACGGAATCGGATGAGAAATCACTATCGTCCACAAGAACAGCATCAGGTCTCGACCAGCACCAAGGACACTCTCAGCACCGCCAAACATATGCATTTCCAGATCAACACAGATCCCAACTCCAGCCTCAGAGGCACCTTCGTCTACAGACACCCCGGACCCCAGGTCAGCGACTCCATTGCAGACTTCGTCAGCACGCACGCCCTGACCTCCACTGACTACATCCTCTGCGAAGACCTGAACTTTCACATTGAGAAAAACAACAACAGCAACTCGACAACCCTGAACGATAACCTCGCCAACCTCGGAGTGAAGCAACTTGTCACAACACCCACCCACTCCGCTGTCCACACGCTTCACCCCATCTTCTCTACCAGCCCCCAAGTCTCCTGCAGCCACACCACCAAACTCCTCTGGACCGACCACTGCTGCATCCACTTCTCCTTCCAGAAACCCACCACACACCACCACACCCAACAGATCCCTCGCCACAACTGGAGAAAAATCTCCGAAGACCAACTATAAGCAAACCTCACTCTCAGCCCACCCACTGAACCCTCCAACACTGACGATGCTGCCCACAGCCGCACACGCTGGATCAACGACTGTGCCAACACCCTGGCCCGCTGAAGAAACTCCTCCACAGAGACACCAGCAAGAGGTCCAGCTGGTTCACCCCAGAACTCCTAGCCTCCAAGCGAGCCTGCCAATAACTAGAGAAGAAATGGCACAGCGAGCAGACTCCAGACAGCCACGCAGCCCTCAAGAATGCCACCCGCAACCACCATCACCTCATCAGGACTACCAAGAGGACATCCTTCAAAGACCGCCTCAAAAAGCAACACACACAACGGCAAGAAGTTCTTCAACATCGTGAATGAACTCTCCAACCCAAGCTCCAACACCAATGACATCCCGCCTTTGCAAGCTCTGTGCGACTCCCTCGCCATTTTTTCCACCGCAAGATAGCAGACATTCACAACAGCTTCATCATCCAGACAGCCCCAACAGATAGCAAGACAACTGACCCTCCGTACACCATCGACCACGACCCCCTGCTAGACTGGACCAGCGTGAGCATCGATGACACCATCAAGACCATGAGCACAGTCCACTCCGGCTCCACTTCAGACCCATTCCCGCACCAAATCTTCAACAAAGCCAGCAGCTTCATCGCATCCCACTCGCACATCATCATAAATCTCTCCCTTGAGACAGCGACCTTCCCAGAAAGATAGAAACACACTGAGATCAATGCCCTTCTCAAAAAACCTAAGGCAGACCCTAGAGACGTCAAGAACTTCCGGCCCATCTCTCTGTTTCCTTTCCCAGCCAAGTTCATCGAGAAGATCGTCAACTGACAGCTAACTTGATTCCTCGAAAAACCAAGAATCCTGGATCCTTCCCAGTCAGGGTTCTGCAACAACCACAGCACCGAAACCGCCCTCATCGCCACCACTGACGATATCAGGACCATGCTGGACAATGGTGAGACTGCAGCCCTCATCCTCCTGGACCTCTCTGCCGCCTTCGACACCATCTACCACTGTACACTACGCACACGCCTCAACGCCATAGGGATCCAAGACAAAGCCCTGGAATGGATCACCTCCTTCCTCTCCAGCAGAACCCAGAGCATCCGCCTCCCCCCTTTCCGTTCCAAAGCCTCCAAGATCATCTGAGGCGTACCCCAGGGATCCTCCCTCAGCACGACACTGTTCAACATTTACATGGCCCCACTCACACACTTCACCCGACAGCACAACCTCAACAAAATCTCCTACGCCGAAGATACTCAACTGATCTTCTCCATTCACCAAGTACCCCATCACCGCCTAAACCAACCTCCATGAAGGAATGAAAACCGCCGTCGACTAGATGAAGATCAGCCGACTGAAGCTGAAGTCAGACAAAACGGAGGTCCCCATCCTCGGCTCCAACCCATCCGCCTGGGACGATTCCAGGTGGCCGACAGCACTGGGGGCAGCCCCGACTAAGGGTGGGCGTAAAATCCGTTTCGCGGGCGAATTTGCGGATTTTCCGCGATTTCGCGATCCGCGAATCTCACGAAATCGCGGTAAAATCCGCGAATCAGCGGGGACGAATTTTCAGCCAAGCAAGGGTTACAGCATCAGGTGCAAAAGTTGAACCTAATTTCTTTGTAACCTTTTACAAAAGGGTTACAAACAAATTAACTTCAACTTGGACACCTGCTGCTAATTGCTTCCTGGCGCCTCGTTGCCTACTTGCAACTATTCTATGACCCTGCTCTGACTCTTGAAGCAGGGTCAGAGAATAGTTACAAGTAGGCAAAGAGGCACCTGTCCAAGGAATTAAACCTCATCAGGAAGCACTTACAGATTTAAAAAACAATAAGAAGGGAGAGGATGGCAAATACACCCATTTTGAGTTGTCAGGAGGGGTTAAACTAAAAGAGACCTTTACAGCACAATTTTCATATGCATTTTGCTAAAAATAAAAAGCTGTATGTTCTGTAGGGGCAACTCAGGAATCTGGCCCTTCAGAGATCTGGCCTCTCTTTCTTTCTCTCGTTCTCTCTTTCCCTCTCTCTTACCCTCTCTTTCTCTATCTATCTATCTATCTATCTATCTATCTATCTATCTATCTATCTATCTATCTATCTATCTATCTATCTCTCTCTCCCTCTCCCATAAACGACTGCATGGGTAACTTCGCTATGCAAGCGGCTCGCGAAGACGCAAAAATCCCCGCGAACACGCAAAAAACCCCGCGAACACGCAAAAAACCCTGCGAACACGCAAAAAAAAAAGAATTCGCACAAATTTGCGAATTTTGCGGATTGCGAATTCGCAAATCCGCAAATTCGCGGATCGCGAATTTGCAAAATTCGCCCATACTTAGCCACGACACCCATCGACCACGCATGCAACCTGAGAATCATCCTCAACTCAATGCTATCCATGACCAAGCAAGTCAACGCCCTCCCCTCCTCCTGCTTCAACACCCTCCGCATGCTCCGGATCCTGACAGATACAAGAAGAACAGTCACCCAGGCCCTTGTCAGCAGCAAACTCGACTACAGGAACCCCGACCAAGCTCATCAAACGACTGCAACGCATCCAAAATGTCTCGGCACGACTGATCCTCGATGTTCCATGCCACAGTCACATCACCCCCCCACCTGAGAAACCTGCACTGGCTGTCCGTCAACAAGAGGATATCCTTCAAGCCCTCATCCACGCACACTAGGCATTCCACGAGACCCTCCCAGCCTACCTCAACAGACAACTTTCCTTCTACATCCCTAACCGCCAGCTCCGCTCCTTCAACCTTGCACTCGCCACCATCCAGCGCATCCGAAGAACAACCCCCGGTGGTAGATCCTTCTCCCACCTCGCCGCAAAGACCTGGAACACCCTCCCACTGAGCCTACGACAGACCCAAGACCTGCTGACCTTCAGGAGACTTCTCAAGACCTGGCTGTTTGATCAGTAGAGGCCTCCCCCTCCCCTCCCCAGCACCTTAAGACCCTCATGGGTATTTAGCGCCCTCTACAAATGGTTGATTGATTGATTGAAACTTAACCTACTAAATGATTCAATTGATGAAATTCAAAGCTGATTGTAATAGTAAGAATTATGAGGATTATGGGGTGTAAAACGGAATTCTTGGCATTGCATACTGACATTATTATCCCAAGAAATCGAATATATGTTTTCTATTGATTCAAAGCATGAAATGGGAAGCAGGCAGCAATCATAGAGGTACTTTGGATACGTTTAAATAGTGATTTTCACTTTGCAGTTTGTTTATGTACAGCGCCCTCAGAACCTGGACTGGGTAGTTGCAGGAAAAGGCTGCTATTAGCTTATTATGCCCATGTGGATAAATCAGAAGGTCAGCCTTGTGCGTGTGTCTCTTGGGGCTCATGTGATTGTCCTAGGCTCTTCTTAGGTCTCATACAGGAAACTGTATCTTCTTATCCTCTTCTGATCTTACACAAGCCCATGAGGGTTTTGAAGTGGAGATTCCACAGTTGCCTATTGATAAAGTCACCTGTGAATATGTAACTATCCATTCCTTTAGTGTACCTTCTACAACATGTACTAAGGCCTTATCAGGAAGTTACATAATCCAATCTTGGATAATCAATCTCTACATGTTGTATGGCTCAAACTGCATATATTGGGTACTGGACAGCAGTACCACAGTGTAAAGAGTTTTAAAAACAGCAATATTATTTGGCAAAAATTGGTTGACCAATCAAAAAGGAATATTTTTAACAACTCTCATCAAGGAATCCACTACATACCATGGTGCCACCCCTCCATCATTCATTACTGCTGTTGCTCCCTCAACTAGGTTCTGAATGTTGGCATATTGATGTTTGCCAACCCCATCTTCAGCACTGTCTCAAAGCTTCTGTCCTCTCTAGTTAGTGCTGTTTATTTTGCCACATGACTCATCAATCACTTTGTGAAAGGTTTTTGAGATCAGGAACTATGTGTCATTCTATCCAGTGTAGTCAGTATTCCATAAACTTACATCTGCCACTTCATGTTTCGACCTGATCCATCTCCTGGGACCTTTTATGGTTCGCTCAACACAGGAGGTACAGTGGTTAGACGGATGCCTTTGTGTCTCTTCCCTAAGCTCAAAATGGAGCTTTTTCGAGTGGATTATCTTTCTACCACATTAAATTCAGTGCAAATAAACTACAATCTTTATGGACACAAGGTAAGCATTGTGTCACCTAATATATGGTTGTTGTAGAATTTCACATAAAGCTTTGGACTGACGATAATAAACTCAGGTGTCTCACTTTGATTAAAAGCAGCTGCACCCTCCAGAGCATAGTATGAGACAAATTGAGTGGAAGTTGATAGCAGCAGAGAGTTGTTTACATGGAAGAATGTTGCCTCAGCGAGTTCCTTACGTTACACGGGTTATCCGAGGTCATCATTACAGACAGAGGGGCCTATCTTATTGCTCATTTTTGGTAGGAATTAATTCCACTGTTTTATTTTTGTGATAGACAATCCTACTGAGAAATTAAATCAGACATTAGCACAATACTAAATGTATTATCCCATGCAACATTGAACAGAGTGGGTACAGTGCTTATCTTTAGCTGGGTTTGGATACCATAACTTATTACAAAGCTTCTTGGGTTGATTCAATTTCACTCAGATAATATCCATCCAAAGACAAATTGACATAAACATGTGCTGTATTTTATTGGGTGTTTTGCAGAAAAGAGGTTAAAAGATGCACATAAAACTACACATATTATAAAACATCATTATTGCAATCTTCCTTTGATTGGAGAATCTATGAGGTACCTTCCTTGACCAAGAGTTCTTAGCAATTCAAGACAGTGAAGACATATTTTGGAAACAATCCAACATTATTTTACTGATCACACACTACCTGGAATAGTTCAAGACCCTGACAAGACAAGCAGCTGGCTATATAAATCAATAGAACATAACATGACATATGTGACTCCGTAACTCTCCAGATGATCTCTTTTTTCTACAGGTTCCAGATCCTGTTTCATCAATAACCTGGAAATTCCAGGTTTTTTCTACAGGTTCCAGATCCTGTTTCATTAATAACCTGGAAATTCTATATAGGAAACCAGGGGGCATATGTAATAGGAAATGGGGAGCACAGTGTTAGACTCATTGGCTTAACACAGCACTCCGCCACTACACAAATACAGGGCTGCTCTATAATAAAAGGATACTGTGCGGCCCTGCATTTCCCCTTGTGCTGACGCTAATTGTAGATGCCTTGCACCAACTCAGACAAGGGTGTCTGAATTGTAGGGGAAGATCATTTAAACAATCTTTTAGTGGTGTCATTTTTTTAAATTGTTGTTTATGTACAAGAAGGGACTCGCTATGCCTGCTTAAGACCAGGTTTTTGCTGGTCTAAATGTTTGTGCTGCCTCATATACGCCGCCCTTGTAAATATGGGCAGCATCAAATTCAATAGGTGTTGCTGTGGAATGCCCACCACAACACCCATTGCCAGCCCCCTTTCACGCTAAGTATAGCATGAAAGGGGATCTTATTTACTAGGCAGCGTTAAGTCACATTAAGTTAATGCTGCCTTGGAAATCAGGCAAAGCACATATTGCCACAGGAACGTCACTAAAACGAATGTTACTAGAATGATATCGACTCTCATCGAAGGAAAAGTGACTGTTTTATTTCCTCAAGAAATGCAACTGGTCAGAAAATCCTCATTAACTTGAGCTTTTCAAAAGGAAGCACCCGAGTCATACAGAAATTGTTAAAGAGCTTCTCAGTCGATAATCCGTCAGATGGATTAGCAGAAATTACACAACTACAAAAACAACAAGGAACTCTTATAGCTCACCAAAAAGTGTTCATTGAAGAGTTTGCATAAACTAAAATTGATGGGAAGGACATGACTCGCCTACATCTGGACACCCAGCAATGAGAAATCTAGAGACATGATGGCATGTCATTTCTGAATCACAAATATGCCCAAAATCGAACCAGTGGCGATAAACCTAATAACCAAACTTCAAAAGTCTTTGTACAGATATCTGTGGAATTTATAACAGATTTCCTTCCATCTGACGGAAAGTAAGTACTTGTTCTAGACTGAGTTACTAAAGAGTAAATTGATCATTATTAGTCACTTGAAACACAGCATCCACAGTCTTTAAAAATACGTTTTGTACTGGAAAACAAATTATCTTTTGCGAGTTTCATTCACTTTACATGGTTTTACCCAGGCTCAAACATTTGTATATTTGGCACAGAGAGTGCATACTTTTTTGACTCAATAAAATTCAAGCACCTCCTTATCTGCAATAGTCTTTTTAGAGGAAATACGTTTGGTTAATAGGGTGCAATAAGATATTGACAGAAGATATTCATTCATTGCCAAATTTTGGAGTGTCATGTTGCAAAAGCTAGGAGTCATGCACTCCTAGTTATCACAAATAAACGGATGGACAGAGAGAGATTCAATCCCAATTTGGAACAATATTTTTGGTGATTTCTTGCAAATCATTCTAATCAGTGGGCACAGAGGATTATCTAAAGCAGAGTCCTAACAAAATGCTATCTTATTGTGCAAGGGACTGGCGGAAAATAAATCGAGGAGGTCTCACTCAGGTATCAATGATGGCTTCTTTATTTATAGTACAGGGCTAGAGAGTAAATCAACATAAAGGATGAATATCCTGTAGGATCTCTGGATGGTGAGGGGTCCTCTTCCTCTTTTTCTCTTCCAGGTGAGTAATGGTGACGTCCCCGGGTGCCAAGAGGAAAAAAGAAAATAGAGGGCAGTAAATGTACTGTCCAGTACTTGCTGAGGGGTACAGGGAGGAAAAGACTATCACCAACCCGAAAACTAGGTGAAGAAAAAAAAAGAAACTGGGAGTGTTCTTGGCAGAATACGGAGCGGGTGGAAAAATTGAGACAACAAGAATTTCTGGAAAATAGTAAAAAAAAAAACTATCCTTTGTGATAACGGCCCCTTGGCTTCATGTGGCAGGCATGGCAAGTATATGAGGGATAGGTAAAGTACTACTTGAAGTGGAGAAGGGGCGTATGTCTTCCTCCCACCAAGACTTATCACAAAAAACACAAATGGATTGGAGAAGCCGGGTGCCCACACATACCAAGTGCGAACCCTTCCCCTCCTGCCTTTGCTTCCTTTTCCCCGGACCAGGTACTGCACAGGCTGTAACTCTCCAGAGTTAGGCGGCGAGGAGGGGTCCTACAGGGGGGTCCACCAGTCCTATGTCTAGGTCTCGACCTCTGCCGTTCCCTCCTGGATGTCTGCTACAAGGTTGGCGCCAACCCTGGTGTAGTTGTCTCCGCCTCCTGGTGAGCTGCAAACTGCCTCTGCTTCGGTCTCTGTTCCTGCTATGTCCTCACCGTTAGGATTTCTCTCGCTCTCCTCTGTATTTTCCAGGATCCCCTTTTGAGCATAAAGCCCTGACTCCTGGCTTCCTGCGATCATGGGTCATCGGTTCTCTCTTTCCTCTGGGCGTTCCTTACTCTGGAAGGGAGAGGAGTCCGCATTAATTAACCCTTTCCTCCCTGAATAGTGATCCACGTCAGGCGATATACAGGTTGGTATGTCGTCTCTAGGGGTCATGATGGGGGTAAAAGAAGGCTCCTCCTCACATTCCCCTTCCCTTACTTTCTTGCCAGCAAGAATAAAGTCAAGTGGGTATCTGTACAAGTAATCAGCATTAGTTTGTTCTTTCCATTCTCGGCGAAGGGGTTGGAAACCGGTAAGGATGGAGGGTGAGAAACCACCTCAGAATCCTATTGTTGTGCCCTTTATTTTTGGAGAGACTTTCTAGAGGAGGATGATCAGTATACAAAGTGAATTCTCGCCCTTCTAGGTAATGTCCATGAGATTCAATCGCCCACTTGATGGTGAGGGTTTCCTTTTCCATAACGGCATATCTCTTTTCCCGTGGGAACAACTTCCTGCTGATGTAGAGTATGGGTTTCTCTTTTTTAGTGCAGTCAGTCTGTGACAATAATGCACCTCGGCCTCCCTCAAACACATCCATTTGTTGGATAAAAGGCTGGGAGTAGCCAGAACTGAGTAGGACTGGCCTCGAAGAGACGGTGGGCTTTAATTGGTGGAAAGCACGTTGAAGGAATGGTCAGATATGCTTCAACTCTTGTTCGGTTTTCCTATTCTTTTGAAGGAGATTGGTTAATGGAGTGATCATTTGTGAGAAGTTGGGTATGAACCTTCTCTAGTACCCCAGAACCATAAGGAAGGCTCTCAGCTCTTTTTTTTTGTTTTGGGAAAAGGGATGGACGTAACTGCAGCTATCTTTTCTTCCTGAGGCTAGATTAATCCCTCCCCAAAGAAATAATCCAGATACTTTACACAACGGGCACGTAGTCTGCTTTTTGTGGGGTTTATAGTCAGACCGCTGTCTTTTAAGGCCTGAATGACTTTGGTCAGGTGTGTCAGGTGTTCTTCCTATGATGTACTATGTATAATGATGTTATCGATATACGCAGCTGTAAAGGTGGCACAAGGCTTCAGCACCATATTCATTAGCCTTTGAAAAGTGGCAGGAGCTCCATGTAGACTGAAAGGAAGCACAGTAAAGTGATACAGGCCACTAGGTGTTGAAAAGGCTGTTTTCTTCTGGTTTTGAAGCCTCAGGGGTATCTGCCAATAAACTTTACACAGGTCTAGTGTGCTGATGTAACAGACTGAGCCTAGCCGTTCCACCATTTCATCGACTCTCTGGAGGGGATAGGAATCAAATTGGGAGATCTTGTTGACTTCCCAAAAGTCAATGCAAAACCTGATGGACCCGTCCGGTTTGAGTACCAGAATTATTGGCAAATTCCATTTGCTATTAGAGGGTTCGATTATACCCTACTCAGCATTTTCAAGACTTCTTGCTCCATGGCTTGTATAACGATTCAGGGATTCGATAAGGCTACAGTTTTACTCGTTTGTCTGGGGGTGTTGTAGTAGCATGTTCTATCAGGGTAGTTTTCCCGGGTTCTTGGGAAAACACCTCTTGTAGTAGTTGTAATTGAGTCTCAAGGTCTCGTCTTTGTGTTTTGGGTAAATCAATGTCAATGCTTTGTTGATATAACTGGGTAGTGTCATTTTGGTGCCAATTAATACCGGTACAGCCCCCTCCCATTTCTTTAGCAGGTTTATATGATATACTTGGTTGTTCGTTTTTTGCTTGGGGTTTAATTCTAGTCGGTAGGTCACAAGAGTGACCTGTTCTATTACACAGAATGGACCCTCCCACTGTCCTAATAGTTTATGGTCAGAGGTGGGCATCATCAAAAGAACACAGTCATCCACCTCTACCCTATGATATTTTGCTTATTTATCATATTGGGCTTTTAGAGCAGCTTGCGCCTGCTCCATGTGTGTGGTAACAATGCTAACAATCTGTCCCAAATGCGTCTTTAGGTTGAGGACATACTCTGGTATGGGGTTTTACTCTTTCCACTCTCCCTTCAACATGTCGAGTAGAGTGCGGGGTTGTCTACCATGTAGTAACTCGAAAGGAGTATCCCGTACTCTTCTTTCTTTTACAACGTATGGCAAAAAGGGCAAGGGGTAGTATTTCCTCCCATTTGCGGGTTTCTAGATCTAACATTTTTTTAAAGGTGGTTTTTAGGGTGGCATAGTACCTTTTCACCAACCCATCTGTTTGGGGGTGGTACGCCGCCGTGCATATCTGTTTGATGTTCAATAGTTGACAAACCTGCTTCATAAGGCATGACATAAAATGGGTTAACTGATCCATGATGATCTCTCGTGGAAAGCCCACCCTAAAAAATATGCTAAACCGTGCTTTGGCTATTTGTACAGCATTTGGCATTCGTAATTTCACAGCCTCCGGGAAATGGGTGGCATAATCCTCCAGTAGTAGAAGGAATCTACACCCACTCCAAGAGAGAAGTAAGGGTTCAATGATGTCCATCCCTACTCTAGAAAAGGGCTCCTGGATGAGGGGCAAGGGATGCAAAAGAACATTCATGGGAGGGGTCCTACTGGTTTTTTGGCATATCGAGCATTCCTTTCAGTACTGTTGTACCTGCCAATAGATACCGGGCCAGTAGAACTTTTCTAGTATCGATTTCTCTGTCTTTTCCTCACCAAAATGTCCCCCTAACAGTTGGCTGTGTGCCGAAAACAACACCTTCTCTCTATACTTTTGGGGTACCAGTAGTTGGGATGGCATATCCCTCCCACCCTTCCGATACAGTAATCCCTTTCAAATGATAAATTAAGGACCTACTTGCTGTGGATCGTCTTCTGTAGTGGCTTTATTCCATGCTTCCCTCATAGTGGGATTTTCTTTCTGTGGTGAATGAAACCCCTAATCATATTACCATATAGGCGTCTCCGGGTTATGAGTTAAAGCAACTCTGGTCCAACTCTTTTTTTCTGTTTTCCACTTTTCTTTGGTTTGCTATTTGGGAAGTCAGGTTCAGCCTCTTCAGCGAAGGGAGCTGTTTTTCTCCATCTTGGGCATGTAGGGATAGTCGTTTCCTAGCACCACGTGCTCTGGTAGCCTTGGAATGAAACCTACACTTAGAGGAAAAGCAGCAGTTGAGGGATCATGCTGTACTCGAATATCCGTGGTGGGATACTGCCGGTTGTCCCTGTGCACACATTGGATGTTAACGTACCCGGTGGGTTGAGGGACTCCTCCTGCAACGCCCTGTGTTCGCCTGATGCTCTGTAGGTAGCCTGTGTCAACCAAGGCCTGGCATTTTTCATCATTAATCACCACCTCCTTATGATATGGAAGGCTGGAGCCTGAGGGGCTACAGTAATAATTTCTTGTCAGACCAACTTCTATAGGCTACTCTTTCTGGCGACACACCTGGGCTATGTGTTTAAAGGTTCTACAATTATACCATTGGGGTCCGGGTTGGGAAGGGGCTCGAATGGGTACCGGTAAAGGACTGTACATGAGGGTAAAGGTCTCAGGTTTAGGTGAATGGGCTGTACAGCCTGGATATGTTGGATTGCTTCCCGGGAGTTTCCAATGGTGGTCATCCCTTCCCTTTTGCAGTTCTTGTGCTCCAATAAAGGCACCAGCTATGTCAATAGCCCTGTCTTAGTTTAACCGGGTGTGCTGGGGAACCCACTTTTGCACATGTGGATACAAGGAAGACAAGTATTGCTCTAGATAGATTTTTCCCATAATTTCTTCCTTAATCGCTATTTGGGGTTTCAACCACCTGTCTGCCATGTCCCTAATGTGGTAGGCGAGAGCCATGGGAGTTTCCTGGGGTGCTTCCTTGATCTGTCTCAGCCTGAGTTGATAGGTATCATTGTCGATTCCTAATCTCTCCAATAGATTCTTCTCCACTTCTTCATAGGGATTGAGCCATTGTGGGTTAACAGCTTGATGTGCAGCTTGTAGGTCCACTGATAAGAGCGGGCGTGGAAACTGTCCCCACTTATCCTGGGTCCATCCTGCTGCTCTGGCCATCCTCTTAAAGTTGGAGCAGAAATAATTGGGGTCTTCTACCTCTGCATAACAAGTTTTCAAGTTTCAAAGCTTTATTCGACAGCATTGTCATAAAAGCATTTTCACCCTACTCTATACATAATAAATACTATTCTAATTTACAACAATTAAAATACACATTAAACATAAAGTGATGTCGGAAACATATATAAGATGTACAATCGCTTAAAAATGGAAGCCTGTTGCAAAAAGTGAATAAAAAATCATCTAAAAACGTTCAGCTAGCTTTGGACACAATTCATTAAGATAAAGTGCGGGTGCGTATGATCCATGCCCAGCCCAAATATTTGGCTAATGCAATGGCAAGACATGGGGAGCAATTTGTTCCTAGGATTCTAAGCGCTTCTTACATGCGGGTTTTAACCATCTTTGCCTTGGAGGCACATAAAGAGGACAGGCAAACAGAAAATGTGGAATATCCTCAACATGAATCTTACAGAGAGCACAGGTGTTAACGTTGCCGGGGGACCATTTTAAAGTAAATACATTAAGCGGTAGGCAGCCCACCCTGAACTGGAAATACAACTTTCTGTCTAATGGTTTTGTGATCAAGTCCCAATAATGTTCACAGGTTGGGACTAATTTATGTTCCAGATACTGGGATGTTAACGCCGAAGGCTGGTTAGATGTCAAGGCCGAGCTGAGTATCATATCCCAGTACATTTTCTTTAACAAATCCTTGGAGGGAAAAGCTGCATGGTCAGTAATGGTCCATAAGAGGTCAAGATGCAGCTTGTTTAGTAGTTTCCTGATTTCTTTTAAGCATGTAATTTTATGGAATCGATCAGGGTTGACAATGTCCATCAGTGCAGCAGCGTAATAGCCAAGTTCAGGCGTAGTCTTTATGCTCCTCCAAAATAATAGTGGGCGCAGCCGAGCCTGGTCCTCAATTTTTTTCCTCCCTAAATCATAAAGGAGAGGAATAGATGGAGTGCTCTGCGGGACGCCAATCAGCCTACGAAAAAATGTATTCTCTGCAACTGTCAACTCATTGATGTTGGCGAACCCCCATAATTCTGCTCCATAAAGACATGCACCAAGAACTTTCATGCTATAAATATCCATGACAGGTTGGATGGGTTTTGTCAATGATTTATGCTTCAGAGCTATGGCCCCGACAACTGGTGGAATTTTAAAACCGTGGAGACAATGTGCGATTTCCACTGCATATTCCCCTGCAGGTTAATACTTAAGTATGTGAAGGCATCCACCTCTTCTAGAACTGCCCCATTAAAATACATAGCCCCCTTAAATGATTTAGCAGGGTTCATATTCATGAACTTGGTTTTTGCAGTATTTATTTCCAAGCCCCGAATCGTACAAAAGTCCCCAAAGGCATTATTTGTCTTTTGTAGCCCACTGGGCGTTCGCGATATGAGCAGGGTGTCATCCGCGAACATGAGTACCGGGACCCGCACCCCATCTAGGATAGGGGCATCAGTTGGTGATTTCCTAAGATGGTCCACTACTCCATTGATATAAAGAGAAAATAAGGTGCGGGCCAGGACACATCCCTATCTCACCCCGCGCTCTACGGGGAAGGTATCAGTGACTTTGCCCTGTGTCCCCCATCTTATCTTGGCGTAGTTGCCCTCATGCAAACGCACTAGTAATGACAATAGTTCTGGGCTTATTCCAAGTTCACCTAGCACATTCCACAATTTTTGCCTTGGGACTAAATCAAATGCCTGTTTTAAGTCTACAAAGACAGCGAACAATGGGCCATCTGCTAGGGTGACATTTTTCCAATACAGGGTTAGGAAGTGGAAAACCTGGTCAATAGAGCTGGTTAGGGGGCGAAAACCAGCTTGGTATGGCGAGAGGACTCCATGTTCATCTATCCAGTCTTGTATTTTATTTTGAATCATTCTACCCATCAATTTTTGCGCTGCATCGATAAGGCTGATGGGTCTATAATTAGATGGTAGGGCCTTATCTCCTTTTTTATAGACTGGAATGATCTCCGCGCCTTTCCACGAGGCCGGTATTGCTGCTCCTTGTGCTATGGAGTTTGCGAGCCAGGCAAAGTACAGGCACCAATTATCCCGGTCCGATAAAAATACGTCGGCCGGTATGCCATCTATGCCCGGAGCCCTCCCTCTTGTCACCCCATCCAGTGCTACACTTACATCATTTTTTGTAAATACTTCCTCTTTGTAGAATACTATGGGCGGTGTAGGTTGACACTCAAGGGGCATTATACAGGAATATCCTGCAGACCACTCACTTCATTTACCACCACCTCTTTTAAATCTTGCCGTTTTTCAGGCCTATCTAACAGTGCAGCCCATTTTATATGGCGTAAATTGTTAGTGGAGATTAGATCTAGGGGCAGAAAACCCATACCCAAACCTGGCGCTGTTACCCCATGATTTAATTGGAAGAGCAAGCACAACGGGTTATGGTCACTCTCCTCTCTAGGGGTAACCCTCATGTCCCTAACCCTGTTCCAGATTCTAACATCTACGAGGATATAATCAATCCTGCTACTTGCCCTGAGGTTGTCAAAAGTAGGTGCACCATGTAGGTCTGTAGGAGTGCGACCGTTTACAGCCCTCAACCCCCTGGCTAAACACATACTCTTCAATTGAACGGCTGCCTCAGACCACTTCTTTATAGGGGGTAAGTCTAGCTGCGGTATTCCCCATTTGGCATCCTCTTCTTGGGAAAGTTCACTATCTTCAGCACCCAAAGGTTCAAATGTGGTATTCACATCACCCCCACCATGATTGTAATATGCTGTGGCAAGTCTTCCATATTATTATCTAATGCTGTTACCACATCCGAGCCTTTACCCCCAGGAACTCCCCTGGCATAAATGTTAAAAAGGGCCATCTCAATACCATCCAACCAAGTGATCACAACTGCCAGTATATCGCAGTTGTTCACGGGCCTTACTTGTATGGTGCATTGTAGAGATTGCCGTACCCATATAATTAGCCCCCCTGATGGACGCCCCTTGGGGTTCTTTTTTCCAGGAATGAAAAAGTTTAGAAACCTTTGCCGATGGACAGGGAGCACTGCCCAGGTTTATTGCAGCATAATTATATCATGGAGATGAATAAACTCCCCCCATTCTGGGGATTCTAGTTTGCTCAAAATTCCCGCTAAGTTCCATGATAGGAGTTGGAGGCCCTCGTTAGCTAAGCCAACCCTCTCTTCTGATGACATCAAATTTCGACTGCAGAGAGGAATTTGTAAATTAGATGGAGGGCTACAAGCCCTACGATCATTTGGACCGCTGGCAGCAGTGGCTGAGTGCCTAACTGGGCCATGCACCACCATACCCCAAGGGTGTTTGCTCCCTTCTGCTGATTTGGGGGCGGGTAGAGGGATAAATTAAGGCACTCTCATCTCTGCTATTGCATTTTCTTCAGATGGACTTTTGACTATGCAATCCATCAAGGCACTCTCCTTCTCATGCAGTCAATCACACTCGTTTAAGCCTGATAGGGCTGAAAATCTGTTCCCCAAGGGCATGCCCCAGCTACTTTTCGCGTCAGAAAGCTTTCCTCTCCGTACCACCATGTTCCATTTCGTTCTCAGCACAGAAGGATTAAGCTTATTACCTCTCCTTGTATAAAAGAAGTCCAAAGTTAGTGGGACTATCTCTGTGGATCTACGCTGTGGGGGGTATATGTTAGCCAGGACATTTGGCAACACCTCTGGATCGGTGAAATGTAATATCACACAGTCCCCTTCGAATTTTTTTTTACTTCCCCCGATCCACTCTACTCTTCTAGCCTTTACCACCTCTTGAGCCAATTGATCCATACCCCCCGGGGAAAAGGCCATACTTCGCCAAAGCCAGTGTAGTGATTTACTTATCAAAGAAGATGAATTCTCTATGTGCCCAGGTTCTAGATGAGGGACATTGGCTAGGACCAATACAAGTGGCGAGGCCTCGACAATCAATTCTACTGGGCCCTTTTCTGTATTACACTTTTCAGATCTATCCCTTCTCCTCAACCCTTCTGGAGCCCCGCTTTCACCCGGTCCTCCCTGGTCCCCCCCTCCAAGAGCATTATCCAGCGTGGAAATGAGGGGGATGTTAACCAAGGGTTCAAGCCTGTGAGGTGTCTGGGTTTCTTTCGTCTCAACTCTCAGGATCTCTTGCCTAGGGGGGTTTTCCTTTTCCTGGGTTGCTTTTTCCAGGAGCCCCCTAGTCTAGTTACCTCTTCAGTTAGGTAGTCAATTTTGGTCAGGAGGGGTTTAGTTATATTCTTAATTTTAATTTCTAGGGCGCTTACCAGCCTCTTGAATTGGTCGTCATCCAGCGTTACCTTCCCTTCAATAATATCCCTTTCATCCTCTCTACTCTTTTTACCTAGGGAGATGTCAAGACGTTTTTTGCCTGAGCGGAGCCCACCCCTCTTTGGCAAATTTTTGTCTCCCCCCTTAGTACCTCCAGGGGCTGGTACCGGTACTGGGGGCTCATCTTCTTGTAAAATGATTTCTTCATCTGATATAGCATCAGCATCTACCTCAGCTAGGACCGCTACTGGCTGTGTTAAAGGGATATTCTCCTGGGATGACAGATAGAGTGCCTCGCTACTAGTGTTGAGGTCTGATATAACAAGGGGCAAAGTTTCTAATGATGGTGTTTGGGGAGTTGAACTTAGGCCCAGGGAGGATCTCCTATCATGATTTATTTTAGCGACAACTTGAACGAGATAATTGTCAAGTGTATTACAAGTTTGAGGTGTTTTAGGTTTTGACATTTTTGATAGATATTTCTCTATGTTACCACTATTATAACCCTTGAATGTAACAGTAGGGGAAAGTCTTTCACCAAAGTTGAACAGATATTACGAAAGGTGCTTAGTAAAAGTGAAAACTCACAGGTGAAGAGTTGGGCAGAGTCCCTGGCCCAGTCCAGTACCAGCCAGTCCCGGACTGTCACAGACTGTCCCGCCCTTGTCCCAGGCTTCTCCCGGCGCTGCCCGCGCGCGTCCCGTGTTGCGGGAGACTGAGTCCGGTTTAAGCACACCTGTGGGGGGCGTGACCTGGCGTTGATGTGCCTCACAGACACGGATGGATTGTGGGCCTTGTAGTTCGCCCCTCTTCACGGTGCCTCTGTCCCCCCGCTGTGAGCGTTTCCCGCGGAGCGGGAAACGCGAGAGGTAAAGCAGGGAACCCCCTTCAAGAGCATAAGGGCGTGGAGTTCTCCTCTTCCTGATCCGTGTCAAGTTCGCCAAATGAGAAAGCAAAGTGCTAACAGCTCCTCTGCATAACATACTTTTGAAAAACCACTGAAGGGACTTCTGCATTGTGACGTCCATTTTCCTAGATCCCACTTCTGACACCAGATCAGAGAGGGACGGGCGGAAAGTAAATCGAGGCGGCCTTATCCGGAAATCAGTGATGGCTTCTTTATAGTACAGGGCTAGAGCGAAAATCAACATAAAGGATGAATGCCCTGTAGGATCTCTGGATGGTGGGTAGTGCTCTTCCTCTTTTTCTCTTCCAGGTGAGTGATGGCAACGTAGAGGAAAAAAGAAAATAGAGGGCGGTAAATGTACTGTCCAGTACTTGCTGAGGGGTACAAGGAGGAAAAGACCGTCACCAGCCCAAAAACAAGGTGAAGAAAAAAAAAGAAACTGGGAGTCTTCTTATCAGAATACAGAGTGGGTGGAAAAATAGAGATGACAAGAGCGTCTGAAGAATATTAAAAAAAACTATCCTTTGTGATACTGGCCCCTTCGCTTCAGTTGGCAGGCATGGCAAGTATATGAGGGATAGTTAAAGTTCTACTTGAAGTGGAAAAGGGGTGTATGTCTTCCTCCCACCTCCCATCAACACTTATCACAATAAACACAAATGGATTGGAGGAGCCAGGTGCCCACACATACAAATTGCGAACCCTCTCACCTGTACTCCCTTTATACCCGAACCAGTTACAGCAGCAAGCAGGCATCCTCCGGGAGTGTCCACCAGTCGTCTGTCAAGTTCTCGACCTCCGCCGTTCCCTCACTGGTGCCCGCTTCAAGTTTGGTGCCAACCCTGGTATAATCGTCTCCACCTCCTGGTGAGCTGCAAACTGCCTCTGCTTTGTTCTCCATTCCCGCTATGTCCTCAACGTTAGGATTCATCTCACTCTTCTCAGTGTCTTCCGGGATCCCCTTTCAAGCAGAAAGCCCCGCCTCCTGGCTTCCCACGATCATGGGTCAATGGTTCTTTCCTTCCTCGGGGCATTCCTTACTCTGGAAGGGAGAGGTGTCCACATTAATTAACCCTTTCCTCCCCGAATGGTGGTCCACGTCAGGTGATATACAGATAGGTATTTGTTCTCTCGGGGTCAGGATGGGGTAAATGAAGGCTCCTCCTCACACTTATATACAGCCTTAGGATATTGGCCTTTCTATTATTCCTCACTGTTTCATTCTACAAATTAACAATCCACAGTCCTTTTTCTAAACCTTCTTATGGAGACTAGCATAATCTGGGATGATAATATTCCCTTGAGACTTGTGAAAGACGCAAAACCATTTTCAGAGAAACATCACACTTTTGGCCAACATTTTAGTATAGTAGAAAAGTCCTGCAATTCTTGAAATACATCAACAGTTGGGTCTCACATATGCAGGTGCCTTTCCCATGATAGGGGGTCACCTGCAGATACACAGACCTTTATCTTCCATAGGAAAATGCTATCCTGGCTGTTGACAAGTGAGAACAATTTAAAATGTAATTTACACTCTCCATTTCAAGTAACTCTACTACATGTAACTTTTCATAAATTCCATGTGTGAAGGTACTAAAAAGTGTAGGGGCCGGAACGGCTGACTCCAGAGTACATAGATCATGGTTTGATCGCCAGAGTCAGCTCATTAGTCTGTAGTGTAGTTCCTATATTCCTGATAGGCTCTGCGCATTGGAATAATATACACTATAGTTTTGACATAGGACTGAGGTCAGTATGTCCCTATCTAGTACATTAAACTTAATTACTTGTGTGTGCCAGCTAACTCAGAGGTCACTAGAAACTTCTCGAATAATCAAGAAGGGATTCGTTTCTGACAACTGCATAAACATGACAACTTTGTTTCCCTTAAAGTCGGAGCAATCTCATAATCGTGAAAACAATAGATGACCATTTCACTCAGTCAATCATGCATGCTTCGTTTCTACTGAGTTTGCACAGAAATAGGGGGACAGGCGTTACAATGAAAAGGGTTTATTGGACAGTCTTATTTCACATGCAAGAGATATGAACTGCTACAATTGTAAGACAGAATGTGAAGTACAATACGTACAGCGTTTGCAGTAAGATAAAACAATAATGTAATAGCATGGTTTGTAACTATGACATATATTCATAAAAATGCATACATAAATAACACAGGCTAAAATAATCATATAGTGCTTCTAAAATAATCCTACCCTAGTGTACCTAACCTAAGTGTAGTGCGAGGGAAGAAGTAGGTGCTGTTTTAGCTATAGTCTAGTTTAGCCAAAAGTTGCCAAAAGTTTCTCTAGGTTCTAGTCAGCTCCATACCTTCGAATGAGTGAGGTTGGAATCTCTTCCGGGTCTCGATCTCTAATTCCCCGCAAGGGGAGTCAGAAACACTGGACCTGGATTCTGTGCAAGGGGGATGGCAGCGTCTGGTCAGTACGTCAGTGGAGAAAATTGCTGCGGCAAGCTGCGTCATGCAAGCAGGCAGCTGAACTGTACAATGGTTTGCCATGGCAAGTGAAGGATATTTATAACTTGAAGGTGTTTAGGAATACCAGTATTGACTTACAAGTTGGGCATAAGAACGTCATGAATGAACCCCTAAGGAATAGATGTTCATCCATAATAAATGAGCTCTTGGAGAAATCAATCCAAGCAAGAGGAAGTCCTAAAGGCTTAACAGTATGGTTTTCCAATAGCTCGTTGTGACGTGGATAGACGGATGTAGTTGATCATGCCTGTATTTGGTTAACATGAGCAAAGCCTAAATAAGGGCTGGATTTCTATGCTTAAATAATGGCAATGTGAATTGTACCTATATATGGTATCTAAATCAACATGCAACACAGCATCTTGTGACTCTGGGAGATCTTTTTCGCTCCCAGCCAAAAATCTGGGCTCCATACCTGATGGTCTTGTTTAATGCGGTTTTACAGGGTTCTGCATTACCTAAAACCTGGCTGGGAGCTGAGATTGTTCCGATTTTCAAAAAGGGCTACCCGCTCGTCCCATCCAACTACAGACTAATCAGTTTACTTGACACCACCCAGAAGCTGATGGGCCGAATCCTACTCGATAGATTATTGGGCTGGATGGAGGAGAATAAAACTTTGACCACCCCCCAAGCCAGATTTAGATCAGGGGTCTCGACCTTGGACCAGATCTTTCGGCTCCAGGTCCTATTTTGGAAAACTGCAAGAGTAGAGGGTGGCAGCCTCTACCTTGTCTTTGTGGACCTGCGGGCCGCATTCGATCTGGTTCCTAGGGAGAGGCTCTGGACGGAGTTGGAGGAACTTGGTCTCCCTCCCTACTTATTAGATGCCCTAATCAGACTTCACACTGGGAATTAGGCACAGGTGAGGTGTGGGAAGAACGGGGAATTATCAGCTCGCTTCCCTGTCACCCGGGGTGTAAGCCAGGGTTGCGTACTGGCCCCCACTCTTTTCAGCTTGTATGTTAATGGCCTGATAGATAAACTTAATTGTGTTAGGGACAACGATGCTCCACGCCTGGCCACTGGTAGGGTGCCCGCTCTGATGTTCGCGGACAACACTTTGTTGTTGTCGTGGACATCATCGGGCATCCAGCGGGTCCTGGACGGGGTTGTCTCCTTCTGTGCCTCGCGGGAATTGGAGGTCAACTTGGAGAAAACCAAGTTCATGATTTTCAATCCCCCGAGGCACACCCGCCCAAATCCCACACTGAATGGAACTCCACTAGAGCGAGTCAAGACTTTTATATACCTGGGGTTCACGTTGACTGAGCACTTTGCATGGGACCTGAGACTTGCACAGATTATGAGAGGCATAGGCAGACTTCACAGAGCCTCAACTTTTAAACCAGTTACCCCTGCCCTTGAGATATATAAAACACAGGTCAGGTCTGCAGCTTTGTACGCTGCAGAACTTTGGGGACATACGAACGTATGCAACTTACTGAAGGTTGAACAGGCCTCCATGCGACATCTGGTTGCCCTTCCCCAAAGCACGCCCCTCGTACCACTACGCTTGGATCTGGGCTTGGAACCCATTAACGAATTGGTAGCTGCACGACCTCTGCTCTACTGGAGAAGGCTCTGGTCGGTGCCGGAGCTTGTATCCTTTAGAGCAGAGTTCATTACAATTTGGGGGCAGCTAAAGAATTAGAACATACCCTGGTTGGCACATGTAAAGGCTCTCCTCTACCAAATTGGTCTACCCCAACTATGGGACACACCAGAGGACTGCTGCACGAGGATGCAAAGTACTGTACTAGTGGCGGCTGTAAGATCGCATAACCTCAAAATGCTATATTGTTTGACTTCCCTGGGCAGGCTGTCTACTGAGTTCCTACTGATGAACGCCGAATCCAGGACGGAGGTGTTTCTGGACCTAGTGCAGCCTCCACTTGCAAGAAAACTATACATCCAACTGAGGCACGGCTCTATACCGATTGGGGCATTGACAACCAGATGGGCAAAATCAATGGAGGCCAACTGCCCTGCTTGTAATTACTGTAGGGAAGACATTGTACATATCTCCTTTTTCTGTCCGGCATATAGCGAAATTCGGAAATGCTGGATTATTCCATTATGCAAAAACTTGGGTTTCAGACATTGTGTACAAGCTTGCAGAGTTTTAACCTACGATACCGCCCCTCCCATTGTTTTTGCTGTCTCCCGATTTTTACTTGGCATGTGGCGGAGAAGAACTGTTTTTAATAATAAGAAATAACGGTCTATTGGTTCTCATCTTTTCTCATCTTTGATAACTAAAGTTTAATAACTTTTTACATTTCAATGTATTTATGATTTTATTTCTGTGCCTGTACATATTTTATTGCACTTTTATGGTCATTGACCGAAATAAAGTTATCAAAGAAAGAAGACTCTGGGCAATTGCTCATTTATTCTCCCTGATGGCCCACAGCACCAAGAACCTTAACGGGTAACGTGTTTGCGCTTTACAAATATGTATCAATAATAATATTTCTGTCCAGCCTCAAACATGAGCAAATACACTTAATGCAAAGCTCCCCAATTGAAAATATTAAAGGTAGGGGCCCCATAGAAAATAATAATTCATGTTTCATTAACATAGTTACAAATATATGTTAAATAAATATATAAACATATAACGTATTTAATATTTAATGAGTCAGTAGTTTAGGTATTTTTTAAAATCAATGCAATGTTGAATTTTATTGAAATATAAACACATTCCTTTTACTCAATTCTGCACATATCTTATTGATTATTAACCCACACTATTACCATAATATATTTAAATTTATTAAAAATTGATTTCAAAATCAGTTACTAGTGCAAAAAAAATCTTTTGTCCTATATTTGAAATCAAATAGAAATATTAAGCACATTTGTAGGGATAGTATGTTGAATTCTCATTGAAGTAACATAATACAAGCGATTGCTGAATTGCTTGTGCTTATTTCAAAGACTGCTTCTTTATCATATTCTTTTCAGTTACTAAAACAACAGCTTCAGAGAGGAAGAAGGAGATAGTAATGTCAAGAAGACAACATCATCACACAGAAGATTTATGGGGACCTCTTTGTTGAAGGGTATGCCCCTTCTCTCCTTTTCCATTCTAACTCCTGCAGCAACAGGTAATGCTTGATGCTAAAAGGTATGAGGTGAGTAAACATCATTATTCAAGTTGGAAGGTTTGCAAGCACTCTCCTTTGACCTGACGTTTAGAGGGTAGGCATTGAAATCCCTTGATTTGCATCTTGAATAAGATTGCACAGAAACAAATGCAGTGCAAGATTTTGAGTGGAAAACTCCTGCCTCCTGCATGAAGGCCTTTACTGCATTGATGATGGCCACAAGAGATCTGGCCTTGACCAAAGTCTAGAATACTGTACTCAATTGTGTAACGTAATTAAAAAGCTGTGCCAGATGTGGATTCAAGGAACTGAAGAAGTCTTTATAAATGTGTGAAATGTAGTCATTTGGCCCTGGGACTTTGCTGCACATCCTCTTCCTTGGTTGTAGAAGTCTCATAGCCTGGGGTAATGTGACTGATCGTAATATTGTTAATGACTGCACCTCATGAGGTTTTACCCCCATATAGAGGGTCATGTTGAAACCTTAAAAATGATTCAAATGTGTGGATTTATTTTCTGGCATCAGGCCCATGGAGCGTTTGGTATTTCTAATGGAATTACATTCCTGTTTTTGCCTCCACTATCTAGCTAGATACATACTCTCCTTCATAACCCTGTTCACAAACAGCTGTTTTGAGCCACAGAAGAGTGAGTCCTGCTTTGTTGATTTAAAGCACATTTAGTTTCCCCCTTGGGGATATCGCTGATTGCTAAAATAATAGAGAGGGTTTCTCTTTGTGCTTTTTCCTTATTTTAGCTAACTTCCTCCAATAAAGTGCACTTTACTGGTCAGAATATCTTAATCTGCATATTGAATTAATAAAATGATCATTATTGATGGTATCAAATGCATCCCATGTGTAGGCCCAGCTCATATCATCCGACCCTCTAGGGGGTTAATGTCGAAGTAGGAGGTCTATGTAGTCTTTAAATTCGATTTCCAATACCTTGTCCCTCAGGACCGCTGGGTGGAGGATACATCTCCCCATGTTCATGGGCCTGCACTTCATAATATTAATGATGGGGCATGATCAGACAGCATGATCAACTTGATCATGTTCTTCTATGCTAAGGGCATGTTGGCATTACTCAGCAACACAACATCTATTCAAAAGTATATCCTATATGTGAGGGAAAATAAAGATTAGTCCTGCTGTTCAGCATTGTGTCCAAGTTCTAAATATTTCACTATGCTTTTCAGCTTTTTTAGAAATGTTTCGGAGAAAGCTAGAACATGACAGATTCTGTACACTAAGGAGTCCAATACTATTTTGAAGTCACACACACCTATTAAGTGGGACGGACTCCGAAAGTGTGAAAAATAGTGATAAGTAGACTCTTGATCTAAGTTTGGAGCATAACCTTTGGCAATAGTAACCTGTTGGCCCTTCTGAGATACTGAGACCATAATAAATCAGCCCTCTTGATGTACTCTGTAGGTTACCAGCTTAAAACTGAGTGATTTATGAAAGAACTGAGCCTCCCAATGATGTTTTGTAGCAGCAGAAGGATGGTCGACACTGGGTAACAAATACACCTTCCACTCCCTAAGCTGCATTTCCTGAAGACCTACCAATTATATTTTCTCTCCCATATTTCCAAGCTATGATTGCCCCTCCAATTAGTGGAAAAGGAAATTCTTAGCATTTCAGGTTTTGAGTTTAAGTCCCATAGAATTGTATGTGTGTCTTCATTACCAGCCTTGGAGGAATGTAATGTTGCATGTTTCAGCCCCATGAATATGTAAGAAGCATCTACATGTAATTCCTACCCCCGGTAGTGTCTCTTTAGAAACTAAAACATTTAACTCATATGTTAATTATGCTTTGTAACACATGCTTTAGCACAGTCTTAGGGGTTCGTCGAAAAAGTGCTACATGAGAAAACAATGAATATATGGGTCATTTCATTTCACTTTGTAAGACAGAACCTGCAGACGTGCATGGGTGCAATTCCAATCTGAACACCAACCTAACCCAGAGAGCATATTGCCAAAAAAAAGACAATCTGGTACCAGCTCAGTCTTTTAAAGGAAGTGAAAAGTTTCTTCCAAAAAGCAATTTCAGAACCGGTGTTCAAGCTCTTAAACACTTGCTTCGGGATTACGGTAATGCCCCTCCATGGCCTTGAAGACTCCACATCCATTAAAGGCATCCTGCATAACACATCATGTCTGATTCAAGCCCTAAAGAAATATGATCACATCACTCAAATCCTGATGGAAATCCATTGGATCCCAATGAATTGTCTATGACTGCTCACACTGTCTTCATCACATCATGAGTATCTTGAAGGCAACCTCAACATCTCCAGTTGATCATGGTAAACCTACATCCTGGATACCATCAGTCATAATTCCCAGCCCTTGGTTGTTGTACACAATTGATGAAATATCATGAACTAAGAAATGTATATGACTGTTGTTTACACTTACCATTTCAGTAATTTGAAAAAAGGGGGTTACACTACTGCAAATTCCACATTAAACAGATGTATGGACTTGGATGTATTGACTTGGACCGAGCTAGTAGTGACAGTGTTGCTACATACAACATTTGTCATATACATTGAATGTTAAGTTCTCTATGAATGTTGTAACATTATTTGATTGAAATTCAATTTGAATTACACTACAACAAGGTTTTGAATATATGCCTGGATGGTTTATTAATTTGTTCACACTTGTGGCTGAAGTAAATGTTATATAGTGATATAAATACTTCCTCAGAGAGTAGAGAGTGGACAAGATGAGGTGTATTGTTGTATGCTAGCAGGTTTGTGGAACTGTAATGATGAGAGATGTGCTTTCATTTGGTGTTCCTTCACATACCATCAGCACACCCGCGGCACAGTCAAGCAGCTGCTTCCAGTCAATAAGACATAGGAGGGGAGGATAGAGGAGGCAGAGCTATGAAGGTGATGGAAACTGCAGCAGGAGAATTTTCTGGGGAAGTGGAGGTAAGGTGCGCTAAAGAAGGGCAGTGGGCAAAGTGCTGAAGGGAGGAGATGGGGCGAGCGAGGGGAGAAGCAAACAATAGAAACAGGAACCAAGAATGACACAAAAGTCAAATGGGCAAACAAAGAAGCACCAAAGCAAAAAAGCACAACAAGCATAATAACATCTAATAACATCTAAAAAGCCAGAGCAACAGGCACAGAAGACAAATGGGCACCAAGCAGAAATTAATAGAGAGAACAAGAGCAATCAGGCACAACAGACAAAACAGGTGCAGACTCTAAACACAAGAGAGCACAGAAGGTAGAGTGCAAAGCAAGAGAGTGGAGGAAAGAGTGAGAGCAGAGAGCAAAGTAATAGCATGAGGATAGGATGACAAACAGACGATAGCAAGGTGGGTCCTCGGGGTAGACAGCTTGGTCTGAAAGGGATTTGGACTGGTAAAATTAGCAGACCAGGGTAAGTGGGAGCTAGGACTCGGTCCTTGCTATCTAGGGTTAACCAGATGAAGAGTCAACATAAAGAGGGAGCATCCTGTGACACTCTCCCCAAAGACTGCAAACAAAACAGGTGATGGACCGAATGTGGATCAATGTCACCCACTCAACCCAGTCCGAAGATCTGGGCCCAAGTCCATCGTTTTTTTGCACTCCACACCACCCTGGGTTAGACAATGGCGATATGCAAATCAGCTCTGACCCTGTGCCCCATGGGAACAGTCCAGTCCGAACTACAATACTCTCCCCAAAGACAGCACACCACACAAAAATTTGACTATCCAAAATGACGTTTTATATTTGTATGATTATTATAAAAATGTTTATTTTCAGACAAGATCATGAGAGCTATGTATACATTGCTGAGGGAACAGTCTATGCTTGTGATTTTAACCAAAGGCTACTTTTTAATGATGTCTGGCAGGCATATTCTGCAAAACAAACACATCATTGTATGTATGATATTCCTTTTATTGTGGTACACAAGAGCGCCTCGTGCTGTGCACAGAAATTCCATTATTCAAACAATACCAAATGAAGAGTTTAAAAAGATTTGTAGGAACACAGGACCCAACTGGGCAGTTGTTTTTCTGACCTGAAAACCTCTATCCTAAGGGAATACCAGCAGAAGCCCCAATAGAACACATTTTTATTTGGGCTTTATTTGTGAAGAAGATGTGAGTATGATGGAAAAAGAAAGTAAGGTGAGGGACAAAGTATAACACAGGAATGGCAGATTATCACACAGCATCTTTCACCAAGGGTCTAGTGACTTACAATTTTCCACCGAAGAAATAACTGGCATTATCAATTAAGTTATTTGAAAAGCTTGGTATATGGTGTACACTTATGTAAGTGGCCCGCACTAATCCAGACAACCTTTATGGTGTTTTTATTGGTCTTAGACATCCTTAGAACGCTCTCCAAGTCAAGGCTATGAAGCAGCAACCTTCAGGCTTAGTCCAGAGTATAAAATGGCACATTTGTACTAAAGCCTTATGGTTGTGATTACTCCACTGTTTTGCTTTGGGGAATATTTGCATGCACATGTGTTTCACACAGTTTTTCGTTGTTGCATTTGTGGCCACTATAAATAATATCTGATAAAGTATTTAGGCTAATTTATACCTGGATGTCCAGCTGTCGAGGGATCTTGTCCCCACTTCAGAATTTGCTATTGTAAATGCTTCTCTGCAACAGTGATGCTGGAACAATTTTCAGAATTTGGTGCTGCCATCAGTGTTACAGCACTGAAACCATAGGAAATAAGTAACAATTGTGAGAAGTTGACCTGATATATGATGTCCACTAATTAAAGTGTGCACCTTGATCAGTCCAAACATCCTTAATGGTGATTTAAGAGGTCAAACATAACCTTAGAAATCTATCCAAGTGGGGAACAGCCTTCAGGCTTAGTCCCGAAGAATTGTTAAGTAGCTTGTCTTAATGGAATGCAACCTTATTGGATTGGTTAAATGAAAGGAGAACCAAACCATAGTTTTTGTAGTAGAAAAAGCTTTATTTCGATATTTGTAAATAAAAAAATCATAAAAGCTACAACAAGGAGAAAAATCAATACATAGTGTACACAAAAATAACATAGCATTAATGACAAACTACGTGTGTAAAATATTATAAACATATTAAACCTTTCCTTTTTCCAAAAACACGTTTTAAAAAGCCAACCACAGAAGCCACACACTGTTCATCATTAAGTGATTGGAGATACAATAGGGCTGGGCGCCACTGGTACCAAGTTCCATGTCTTTTCAAGAGTGGTTTAATCCATCGAACTCTCTCACTGTGATAAAATTCACAAAAGAAAATCACCTGGAGGGTTGATTGTTCTGCCCTCCCATCACATGGACATTTGGTGAGCACTTTAGACCAGTCATTAATTTGTGGGAATGAAACTAGGCGAAAAAAGATGTTAAATCTAAGCCTAGTAAGTAGGAACCTGTCAAAGCCCTTAGTACACCAGATCAAATAGGGTTCCATATTAGCCGAGGTAAGCAATAATTGGTGCCGCACAACCGTTTCCTTATTCAACTCAGAACCTAGCAGCAGGGATTCTAAATGATGCCAGCAACAAGTCTTCAGATCTTTCCTCGAGATCCTGGGTAGCTCCTCGGGTGAAGTATAAAACTCAGGCTTCCCCAGATCTTGGCAAAACTTTTGGATGTATGATAACCACGCTATGTTGTTGGATTTATCGAGAGCCATGACATCGCGGATGACCTCTCTGTTAAGTTCCAAATCTGCTACAGTCCAAACCCTGTGCCAAAGTAACAGAGGTGGCTGTACTTACGCATTTAGCCATGTAAATTTTAAGTAAAATTTCGGGGGGTCTTTTGCCCATTTTTCGTGAAAAGACCATAAGTGCTGCGGTTGCTTTTTTAAACGACAGAGTCCTACTCTTTATGGATGAGCCCCAGTGTCCCCCGCCCTCAAGAACTACCCCTAAATAGGAGAAGGATTTAGTAGTTTGCACTTTTTTCTTACGAGCAAACAGTTTGCAAGTTTTGGTCTTGCCCCTGGCGCACGTCATTGCAAAGGTTTTTTTCACGTTTAATGACAGTCCCCTGGATTCCATAAAGTTCATATAAGCGTCCAGGGCTGACTGCAGACCTCTCTCTGTCCTCGCCATAATAACGGCGTTGTCAGCGTATAATAAAGACACCACTTGTTTGGAGTTAATTCTGGGCGAGTAGATAACTGTGGATGCCAGGACATCCTCTAAATCATTTGTATATAAATTAAAAAGGAGAGGCGCGAGTACGCACCCTTGACTAACCCCACGCTTCACGTGGAACGGCTTAGTGCATTCTCCACTAGTTCCATATCTCACCCTTGCCCTTGCCCCAGCATATAGTTGTCTTAAAAAAGAAATGATAGCCTCTTCTACTTTAAGATCCTCCAGCACCTTCCACAGTCGATCATGCTTCACGCAGTTGAATGCGGCACTCAGGTCGACAAATGCCGCGTAAAGTTTACCTGCCTTGGCTGGACGTATTTCCCTCTGAGAAGTGTGAAATTCAAGACTTGTTCCACAGTTCCCTTCCCCTCACGGAACCCGTACTGAACTGGAGACAGCACTGCTGCTTCCTCCTCCCAGGAAGGCAATCGGTTCAGGCCGGCCCTTCCCGTGATCTTCATAAAAGAGTCAAGAAGGGAGATAGGGCGATAACAAGAAGGGCTCTCCCTATCTCCCTTCTTGAAGATGGGAATAATGATGGAATCGGACCAGGTCCTGGGGAACCCCAGATCACAACTACCGTCCAGGACTCTCTTCAATATGGGAGCCCAAAAATCTGCTGAGTGTTTGAAAAGGTCAATAGGAACCCCATCTATTCCAGGGGCTTTACTACCCCTACTCTGCTCAATGGTAGTGAACATTTTGCCAATTGAGATAGCCAAGTTAACAGGTTGAAAGTTCCGGGCCACGTCACTATCTAATCCCCCCATGTCGACAAGCTTTGGAAACCCCTCCGGGTTATAAACTTCCGAAAAGAAGTAAATCCAGGAAGCTTCATTAATGACGACCTCCATTCGAGAATTTTAGGGTGCATTAAAAAAGGGTGCGTTGACTGCTCGCCAAAATAGGGCACTATCCTTGGATTGTGCAGCAGTAACCAGATTATTCCAAGCCTCCTGTTTAATATTAATAGGCTTTCCTACAATTAGCTACCTCGACCGGGTCCCTGATCTTTTTGCGTAATGCAACCATAAGGTGTGAATGTGCCCTAGAGCAGGGGCATCAAACCAGGAATAAGTCTTCAACCTAGTGATAGGGCCGTTTCACTTTCGGGACAGGCTGTCTCGTATAGTCCATGTAATAATCTCAAAGGCAGCCAGTATCTCCTCGTAAGAGAATTCTACGTCTAGACACCTATCAATAGATTCCGTGGATCCCCTAACTATCTTAGCACACATAGCCTCCGGGTCAATCTGACTCCATTTAATGGCATAACCGTTTTGTCTGGGCATGTCGCAAGAATTCAGCCAGGAAAATCTCTCTGTCAGTGAAATAGACTTAGCCTGAGGTATGCTAATGGCAAAAGAAAGAGGGAGGTGGTCTCTGAATCCTACAGGATAGGTGGAGTAATCTGCATACCAGGTAGCATGTCTTACCGAGGCAACGATAAAGTCTATAGTGGTGCCAAACCCTCTTCCCACACAGGTGGCACCAAATTCTACACAAGGGGAACACAGCCTAATAACAAAGTCTAGATTGAAAGATGCCATCATATCATTCAGGGATTCACCACCTTCCTGATGGGAAAAGTGTGGAGAAGTAACCTCCTCACCTGCCATAGTGAATCCGCAACCCCCCCTCTCATGAACACACAGAATATAGTTAAAGTCTCCCCCTCAAACAATTATACAATCCCTCCCTATCGTGGTAAAAATACCATTAATGTCTTTGGTCACAGAGAATACCAAATCAGGAACTAAACGTTTATGCAAGTTGTTATAAATGTTGACCAGGATAATATCGACCTTGGAAACCATCCGAATTAATAAAATTTGGTGACATTGTCCTATCTTGACTACTTTAATATTCGCAACTCCCAACACATTCGAAATATATATGCATAGTCCTCTCATGTTCCTCCCAGGCTTAGAGGGTATGGCAGCAGCATGAAAGGTTCTAAACCCATTTAGATGAACAGGCTCTGTTACCCAATTTTCTTGGAAACACAGAATTCCAAATGGTCCTACAAATTCAACCCAAGAGGAATCCGATACCTTGTCCTTGATCCCTGAAACAATCCAAAATAGGAGCTCAGTGTTCCCTTGAACGCTATATTTAGGCTCTTGACCCCTAATACTACAATCATCAGGAAGCTCATGAATCTGACTTGAAATTCTGGGATCTGAGTCTTCAAGGATATCAGGGCTGGGACAACTTGGGGTAACTACAGTGCTAACTTCAGAAACTTCAGGGTTGACCAAGCTTGGACTGCATGTAGAAACTGGATCTGCTACACCGCACTGCACCAGAGTTAAAGTGGAACCAGTAACATTATGCAGCGCGAGGTCAACGGCTGGGCTGCTGTCACATGTTACTTGATAAGTAGAAACTACAGGACAAGCTGTTACATGCAGACTGTGACTCAGTCAGTCTACACCCTCTAGGTCTCGTATACTTTCATAACGATTATGGAGGGGGATATGAAACCTGTTGGGAGTCCAGGGGACAGGTATTGGACGAGAATGATTAAAGTGATGGGGCCATGAATCAAAGTGGAGCGGGTAAGCAGGAGAAGCGAGTTTAGCTAAGTGTGTGTCACATATAGGTCCTGGGGCACTAAATTGACCCTCAAAATGGGAACGTTGTCCCCTCGTAAAATTATCCTGCAAGTGCATCAATGGCATCAATGGTCTAGTTGTACTAACTGCATTGAAAGCCCGCTGTCTGGGATTAGCCGCTGGGGTTAACAGGTTTCTGGGATAGAAGTAAGGCAGTTCTCAAGGTGTAATCGAGCTGCTGCTGTTAGAAGTGGGCCAGTTTAAGATATAACTAACCGCCCTTTTATCTTTAAAACTGATTATGACAATATCTCCAGTTATGCTTCTTTGAGTAGACCCCATCCAAGAGAGCCGCCGTACCATTAGTATTTCACCGTTTAGGTGGGGAGGTAAGGGCCGATTCTGTCTTAGCCAATAAATGGCCTTGTTTTTAAGTTGGACTTGGTCTTCCCTCTTACCCGACTCCAGGACCGGGACACCGGTTAAAACCACCACAAAGGGAGCTGCTTTGGGGGGTAGATTAACTCTATGTTTTTTAGGAATATGTGATCTGGCATTAGCATCTGCTACCACGGGTTTAGGTTGTGAACAAATAGAAGTCACACTCCCCGTAGTATCCTTGACTGCCCCATCAGTGTCACACCTGGGAGCTGCAGTAACTTGTGACGTGGCACCAATGGGCTGCTTAGTGGGTTTATCCTTAGTCCGTGGTACAGAGCCCTGAGAGACAGTGGTGACAAAGGGAATAGAGGGTTCCCCACCTGAACCCTTATTGCTCAAGTGTAAAGCCTTAAATGCCTTCTTTAGATCTCCCAACTGGGCAGTAATCCTCTTAAGTCTCTCCACCAGGGGCATAGTAAATGATCTAATCATTTTTTCTATGTTCCCCAATAGATCAGAAACTTGCTGGTCTGTGGAGAGAATAGGGGTAGGACACTGTGGATTTATGGCTGGAGGAGGGAGATGACTCTGCTGAATGCGAGGGAAAGATGCAGCTTTCTTTCGGATTATACCCTGTCCCTTCCTTCTCCTTTTCTTAGGCGGGCGACCGTAAAAACTGTTAACTTCCACAGCTACAACAGCTAAGTTGGGTTTAGAAAGTGGCTCGGTTGTTGCCAACATGGAGTCCGTCATGAGTTCTACCACGCCTGAAATGCTAACCAGCGAGGCTGAAAGGTTAATGACGGAGTTGGAAACAACCTGAGATACTGGGGGGCTAACCCTGTCCTGGAGTAGGAGGGGAATGCTAGAGTCAAACAAGTGCTCGGGACTCGATGGGTCAGCAGCTATATCTATTAGCAGGGGCGAGCCTGAAGGAGTTGGACCCAAAGAAGACCTTTTGTTCTTGATATGCTCAATCGAGCGGCGTCTGATAGCACGTTGCTCGGCTAGGGCTAGGTCCCTATCGACCATAGAGGCCGTCCTGATGACAAAACCATCCAGAGTCCCTCGTTTGGCACCTCCCTCAGCAGATAATACGATGGTGGGTGAGGACATCCTCCAATGCAAGACAAAATATAACTATAGAATGCTAGCGGAGAAATATGCTGTTAACCCAGAATACAACTAATAAAGATGGGGACAAATAAACTAAATACGCATAAGGCTGTGGGGACACCGCTTTACAACATTCCAAGTGGAGATGAACAGCAAAAACAAACAAAAGGAGTGAGAGCTGGCCTGGCTTCTACCGGCCTCGGAGGGCCTCAGAGGGCCCGCCCTTTGCCCGGGCGTCGCCCCGGGCGCTCCCGCGCAGGGGAAACGCAGATTGCTTAAGTAGGGCAGCCCGTTGTAAAAGGAGGGGGCGGGACGATCAGGGAGAGCAGCCCAGGTGTGTCGGGCTCAGGTATGCCGGGACTCCTGGGAAACCGAGTCCCAGTCCCGATGCTCGCAGCCCTGCATTCCGAGCCGGCACCCACAACAGCCGCTAGATGACAAGATACAGTCCGCGAGCGATGCGCGACCGGCGAAGCGGGTTCCCCGAGGTATGAAGTGCAAAGTCTTTCAGGTGGTCCCTTTAGGGCAGCAGCAGAGTAATTTTTCGCGTCCCACGTTGTGGCTGCAAACAAGGCAAGTTATAACGATTCAGTGAAGCGGGGCGATCAGGGAGAGCAGCCCAGGTGTGTCGGGCTCGGGTATGCCGGGACTCCTGGGAAACCAAGTCCCGGTCCCGTTGCTCACAGCCCTGCATTCCGAGCCGGCACCCACAAAAGCCACCAGATGACAGGATACAGTCCGCAAGCGATGCGGGACCTGCGAAGCGGGTTCCGCGAGGTATAAAGTGAAAAGTCTTTCAGGCGGTCCCTTTAGGGCAGCAGCAGAGTAATTTATTGCGTCCCACGTTGTGGCTGCAAACAAGGCAAGTTATAACGATTCAGTGGAGCGGGCGATCAGGGAGAGCAGCCCAGGTGTGTCGGGCTCGGGTATGCCGGGACTCCTGGAAAACCGAGTCCCGGTCCCGATGCTAGCAGCCCTGCGTTCTGAGCTGGCACCCACAACAGCCTCCAGATGACAGGATACAGTCCGCAAGTGATGCGAGACCCGCGAAGCGGGTTCCGCAAGGTATGAAGAGCAAAGTCTTTCAGGTGGTCCCTTTAGGGCAGCAGCAGAGTAATTTATTGCGACCGTAGTTATAAAAGTATGTATTTTTTATTATAACACACTCTGCATAAGAGTAGAATCTGACTAGAAGGTTGCCCCTAATTTTTTCCCAGTGTTTTGATGGTTTTTTACTTAGTTTGGCTGGGATCCTGCTAACCATAATAATGGGGGGTGGTGTAGGAGAGTAGGATCTGCTTACTATGATTACCCCCACTTTTTGCCGGTGTTTCACAGTTTTTTTACTTTAGTCTGACTGGGTGTGAGGAGTTAGCCGAGTTTCCTTCCCTTTAGTCTCCTTTCTGTGGGCATGCACATGCAGCTGCTTTTAATCATTCCTTTGTGTTTTCTCGCTTGGTTTCTGCCTTGTCATTTCTCCCGGAAGGGTGGAGCTTCTTTCGCTGGTGGGTCCTTCGTTTTCCTACGGAGCCCGCATTTTTGTGTGTTTCATCGTGTTCCTGCTGTGTGTCTGCAGGCTTGCAGACAGCTTTGGCGCCACATTGGATTCTCTTTTCCCTTGAACTCTTCCTGGACCCTCCTTCTCTCCTCTTTCCTGTATACCCTTGAACCTTCGTGGGACAGTTAGGTTCAGCTATACGCGGCCACCTTTTGCCCTCACTTCCAGGATATTTGGTATCCTCTCCATATCGTTATGTGGATTTCGGGTTGAATCACGAACAGAGTGATTCAATAGCGTTTTTTTGGCATTCAGTGTGTGCCGTGGCCACTGTTTTAGTAACGGGTATTTTTCTTTACAGGGGTTTTTTCTGCAAATGCCTTTTTCCCCTGTTTTGACATTTATAATTTGAGAGAGAGCAAACTCTGTAATTTAGTCATCTTTGAGGCTCGGGGTTAAATCCGGTCACTACTGATCATGACCTATGGACTGGCACATTGTATCTATGTTCCAGAAGTAATTACAACAGACCTTCAGAGTTGCTACTAGGTAAGGAATGAGTAATGCAGCCATATGCTATTTTTGTTACTGCATATCCTTAGAAACTATATGTAAACATTGACTTCGGACCTATAAAGTGTTATGCTTATTGTTTCCATTCTAGGAGCAGTATCAGTTACATCCATAGACGAGTAGTCCTGTGAAGCCCTGATGTTGATATTCTGTTATCTCCTTTTTTCTCTCTCATTTGTCCCCACCCTCTCCCAGAGCTCTCTCGGCAGGGACACTGTGTATATTATCCAGTGTTTCGTTGGTAGGTCAAAGGAGGAGGAATGGGAATATCCTCGTTCCCGCAGTGTTGGGCGAAACTGAGAGGAGATCTGAGAGAAAACCAAGCCCACAAAAATTAAACACTGACTGAGCGAGAATGGATGAGACTGGAAATGCGATGGGGGGAGACAATGGACCTACATTGCAATATTTGATGGGAGCAATTACAACCCTGCAGTCTCAAGTTCAGGATTTGAGGCAGAAAAATCTTGGGCTGCGTCAGGAGCTGAGTGCTGTCAGGGCCAGAGATCAGACCTGGGGCCATAGTAAAGGTCAGGGTCCTGCAATACAACCTGCCACTTTTCAATTCGATATTGGATCTGGGTAGGAAGCTAGTGGCGGCACACCTACAACTATAGCAGTTTCAGTAACAACTCCTATCCCTGTACCCTTAGCTGTACCAAAATGTTTTTCGGGTGACTGCAATAAGTATAGTGTATTCATGAATCAGTGTCATCTGCATTTCATTTGTCGTCCCACCGCGTTTCCGGATGATTCAGCTAAAGTAGCTTTAATTATTTCATACCTAGCCGGTACAGCTGCTATGTGGGCAGTCCCACTGGTGAACAATGATGATCCTGTGTTGTATAATTATCAGGTGTTTAAGGAACAGATGCAGTGTTTGTTCGCTAGACATGCCTTTATGCAGGCTAGTGATGCGTAGCTGTTAAAACTGATACAGGGTAAGCAGGACTTGTTAACTTATGTATCCTCCTTTAATCGTTTCAGAAACACAGTGGCCTATGGCAAAAAGGATTTTCCTGTTTTATCAAGGGTTGTTTGAAGAACTGAAGGACATATTGTCCCAAGTAGTAGACCCTCCTGATGATTATACAGCCTTTATTGACTTGGTGGTAACGTTGAATCATCAGTTGTTGGAAAGGCAAGGTGAACGCAATCCTTATCAGACATCTCGTACTATGTCAGTAAGAATTGAAATTAGGTCACCTGAGGAACCTAAACAGGGACCTGAACCTATGGAAATAGGTGGAGTTAGAGGTCCCTTGACGAATGAGGAAAGGTAAAGAAGGCGAGTACAAAACTTGTGTTTGTATTGTAGGAAGGGAGGTTCTTTGCTAATTAGTGTCCAGTGAAAAAATCTAGTTTGCTGCTGAGGAAAACTGGTGATTACTGATAAACAAGGGGATTTGTTGGATGACCTAATTGGTAATGCACTGTATGAGGTAGCAGGAGCTGTACAGAGGATTCCTCAACATTTGCCCATTAGTGCTTGTTTGGTGATTTCGAACAGTAGTAGAAACGCTGTGTCTGTGTTGTTGGATTCAGGAGCAACCAGAAATTTTAAGGATATTCAATTGGCGGAGTCATTGTTGGTTCCATGTGTTTTGAAGGAGTAGCCAGAACCAGTGTGAGCTATAGATGAACTGAATTGTCCTCAGGTTCGATAACACGTCAGACTGAACCATTGTGTCTGTTGTGTTATAATGGGCAATCTGAGTCCATATGTTTTGATTTGATCAATGCACCCTCCTTTGGTATTGTTCTTGGGGTGCCTTGGCTGCAGAAACATAACACTCGGATAGATTGGGTTAGGCGAACTGTAACCCTGGATTTTGTCCGTTGTTTGCAATGTTTTTATCGGATTGCCACTGATTGGGTACAGCCATTGATGTGATAAGTGGGTGAAGTGGGTGATATTCTAACTCCGTTCACCAAGTTTAGTGACGTGTTTCATAAAGGTAGAGCTAATACACTCCTGTCACATTGGTCTTTTGATTGTCGTATTGGTTTAGTACCAGTCGCTACGTTGCCCTGTAGCCGGATATACGCCTTGTCTGGGCCTGAGGAGCAGCATTTGAAGGAATACCTGGATGAAACGTTGGCTAATGGGTTTATTCGCCCATCTTCTTTCCCTGTGTCATCGGTGATTTTCTTCATACCGAAGAAGGAAGGCAGTCTTCGCGCTTGTGTGGACTATAGGGCACTGAACAATGTTACTATAAAGAATAAGTATCCTCTTCCTTTAATACTAGTATTATTGGATCAACTGAAACATGCTACTGTTTGTTTTTACTACACTAGACATTAGAGGTGCGTACCATCTCATCCGTGTCCGTGAGGAGATGAATGGAAAACCGCCATTTGGACAAAGTTTGGTTATCTTTGAGTATTGTGTTATGCCTTTGGTTTATGTAATGCTCCGGCTGCTTTTCAGTTTTTCATTAATGAGGTTTTGAGGAAAGTTTGGAGTTAAGTGTGACTGTGTATATTGACGATATTTTGGTTTATTCCAAGTCTGTTGTTGAGCATGAGTCACACGTTTTCCAGGTGCTGAATAAATTGAAAGAACATCAACTGTATGTTAAGTTGGAAAATGTAATTTTCATACATCAAGTGTAGAATTTTTGGGTTTCATTGTGGCGGCAGAAGGGATTAACATGGACCCCCGTAAAATCGAAGCTATTATAACTTGACCAACATCCAACGTGTGCTAAGGATATACAGGTTCTACTCGGTTTCACCAATTTTTACCAGCGTTTATGTCCCATTTTTCGGATATAGTGGCTCCAATGACTGCTTTGTTGAGAAAGGGGGTCCTTTTGTCTTCCAAAGCCCATACTGCCTTCCAAGTATTGGTTGCTAGATTTACTTCAGCCCCTGCCTTGGTTCATCCAAATCCTGCTTTGCCACTTTTTGTGGAGTCTGATGCCTCCTTGGGTGCTGTAGGGGGGGTGCTCTCACAAAGGGATGTGGATACGGGGATTTTGCACCCAGTTGCGTTCTTTTCTACAACTTTGTTGCCTGCTGAACACAACTATGTGGTGGCGGAGAGTGAACTGCTGGCCAATAAATTGTCCTTTGAAGAATGGAGACATCATTTCTGGCGAGCTCGGCATTCTGTTACCATATATACTGACCATAAGAACTTAGAATTATTTATTTCCGCCAGAACTTTAACCCCGAGACAGATGCATTGGGTATTGTTTTTCAATTAGTACGATTTTGTTATCACGTATAGACCTGCAGCCCATCAATTACAATCTGATGCTTTGTTACATATACATGTAGAGCAGGCTGATGAAGGATTGGAAAAGGAGACAAGAGCCGTGATAGCAAGGGAGAGTATTTTGGGAAGGCTAACCGCCGAAGACTTTATGTCTTCTGTAAAGGCAAAGATGGAGAATTTAGATCTTACTCCCTGGTTGACCAAACCACATTTCTCTGTTTGGGATGGATTGCTGTATCATGGGATCATTTTTTTGTCCCTCCTGACAAGCCCTGACAAGACCACGACCTACTCCCTATCAGCCCAATCAGGAATTAAGCCCAGCACCAAGGGAAAACTAATCAACGGACTTTTAAATGTCCGATCCCTTCGAAACACGCTACCGAAATACAGCTTCTGATTGAGGCCAATAACCTAGACATCCTGTTTCTAACGGAGACATGGATGGCTGAAGGAATAGAATCAGAGCTAGGCCTAGCATGTCCAGACGGTTTCAAGATCTTTCATAAACCCAGACATTCAGGTCGAGGAGGAGGCCTGGGGATCATTTTCAAGGAGAAAATAAACATCACTACCTTGGACGTTGATACCGTTTCCTGTGTTGAAATCCTCGGGGTTTTCCATAAAACATGATTCTGAACATTGCCTCACGGCCCTTGTATGTTACAGGTCACCGGGGCATTTCAATGCCTCACAACAGCAGGAATTGATCACGGTCATAAATAATATGTCAATCTCTCACAACAGGTTGCTGATATTGGGGGATTTTAATATATGGGACAATGACCAACTACGTGCAGCCTTGCACAATATTACTCAATCCTGCCACAATCTAGGGCTGAAACAGTGGATAAACACTCCCACACACACACTAGGAAACACACTAGATTTAATATTTGCGGCAGAAGACCTACTGACCCTAGATACCATCCTTCCAGTAGGTTGGTCAGATCATTACCTCCTCAGGTTTAAAACCTACATCCCAACCCACACAGGATCCACGAGGTCGCACGCCAAAACCTTCTTAGGTCGTGACTGGAAGAACCTGATGAAGAGGAAAGAGGAGGGAAAACTCGATCTATGCCAGGCTGGGGCCTCGTTCAAAATAGAGAACGATGTCACTACAAACTATCTTTCCTTTTGCCACGAGATAACTAAGAAACTTGACGCCGTCATCCCGCTGAAAACAATCAAGAAAAGGGAAAAACCCTCCGCACCCTGGTACACGGATAAACTGAAAGAACTAAAAAATACCTGCAAAAAGGTGGAGAAGCTCTGGAGGAAAAACTACTCAGTCCAGGAGAAAGTACGATGGAGGCTCACCATTTCACAATACAAGAAGGAAATAATTATAGCCAAATCAAACTATTTTGCAGAGGTAATCCTCAAAAGCTCCAATAAATCCCGGGATACATTCAGGCTCATTAAAGAGCTTTCTTACCCCGCTTGTGCTGATAGCCAAATCAAGCCCTCACAAGAACTCTGCGATGGCCTAGCAGTGTTCTTTCAGGAAAAAATCAGCAAAATTGTAGAGGGAATGAATAGCAATTCTATCTCCTCAATGCAAGATAACAGCAATCAAGCGAACAAAGATGAGAAGGTGGAATTTGTCACAAACCCCTTTTCAAATGCTACTCTGGAAAACTTTATGGTTCCTTCGGAACAGGAATTTCTAACAACAGCCCTCGATACGTCATCAGGCTCTCCTCTAGACCCTCTTCCCCATAGAATAGCCAAGAAATTCGAGGATGATATTCTCCCAGCCCTGCATGAACTATGTAATCAGTCTCTTTGCACAGGCTCCGTGCCCAAAGACTGGAAACTGGCGATTGTCACCCCGCTATTGAAAAAACCAAATCTGGACCCAAAATGCCAAAAGAACTACCGACCCATATCCCTTTTACCATATCCAATAAAGATCATAGAGAGATGGGTCAGCAGATCTCTAGCCCTCTTCCTAGAAACCAACAACATCTTGGAAGAAGAGCAGTTTGGCTTCAGACCAGTTCATGGAACGGAGTCTACCTTGCTGACAGTCATGGATGACCTGCAAATGAGGGCTGACAGGGGAGAATCAGCAATTTTGATTCTGCTTGACCTGTCCGCCGCGTTCGACATGGTGAACCATGGCATACTGATAGAAAGATTAAGGAACATTGGAGTGGGAGGTGTCGCGCTCGACTGGTTACGCTCTTACTTGACGGACAGGTGGCAGGCAGTAGCTATCCCTCCCTATCAGTCAGAGTTCATCAAAGTCCCGCACGCGGTCCCACAGGGGTCTGCCATTAGTCCCATACTCTTTAACATTTATATGCAACCCCTGATGCGGATCATCAAAAGCCATGGCATCAGCGTGACAAACTACGCAGATGATACTCAGCTGATAATCTCGCTTGATGGAGCTTGAGCAAACTCATGGGAAACATTCCACACCTGTATGCTGGAAATGTCACTCTGGCTCAACCAGAACTCACTAAAATTTAACAGTGAGAAAACTGAAATACTGCACTGCACAGTAGGAAAAATCCCCAAAAGTTTACCACCAGACTTCTGGCCTCAGCCGTTAGGGGACTCGCCCACCCCAGTGAACTCAGTAAAAAATCTTGGAGTCACTATCAACAACAAATTGAGCCTAGAGACTAACGTCAACAAGCAGGTCAGCTGCTGTTTCGCTCTATTAAGAGGACTCCGAAGGCTGCTACCTCTCCTGCCCCCACAGACTAGAGCCGACATAGTCAGGAGTACTGTCCTCAGCCGCCTGGATTACTGCAATGCCCTTTTGCTGGAATCCCCTGCCTATCTCATCTCCAGACTTCATAGTGTCCAGGCAGCAGCAGCCAAACTGGCACTCTCTCGTGAGCGAAGATCTTCTACCACTCTTGCCCTGGCTGACCTACACTGGCTGCCCATTCATCAAAGGATCTGCTTTAAATCCCTATGTATTGTTTTCAGGGCAGTTCACGGGCTAGGTCCCCGACCACTTCAGAACAAATTCAATTGGTATGAGCCCACCCGGTCTCTTCGATCCTCATCTTTAAACTTCATCAGCATTCCTAGGATCAAGAAAGCCACTTGTGGGGGACGAGCTTTCAGTATAGCTGCAGCCAACTTTTGGAACAACCTCCCCATCGACATTAGAAAAACTCAAAAACTTATGACCTTTCGAAAAAAGGTGAAAACTTGGCTTTTTCCAAAAAATCCTCAAAAAATCCACCAAAATAAATAAACCTATTCTGTTCAGCATCATGTCCACTCTCCTGTCCCCACAGAGTTCTTATCTATATGTACTTAAGCGCCAAGATGCCCGTAGGGTTACAGAGCGCTCTACAAATGCTATAAATAAATAAATAAATACATAAATAAAATACAGTGGTGTCATTCCTCTTCCCTGGTAGCACATCCTGGCATGAATAAAACAAGGGAGTTATGTTTGCGGTGGTTTTGGTAGGACACATTGGTGCATGATGTTCAATTGTATGTTGCCTCTTGTCCTTTGTGTGGTATTAGTAAACCTTCCCACACCTGTCCCTCTGGTTTATTACAACCAATACCTGTTCCCCCTGCCCCTTGGCATACCATTAGTATGGATTTTGTGACAGATCTTCCATTAGTGTCTGATTTTTCTGCTATATTTGTGGTGTTCGACCTGTTCACAAAGATGTGAAGGACTGGGTTATTTAAGACCCAGCGGTGCCAGGGGACAACACCTGAAACCTTCGTGGGTTACCTGTTCCGGCGCACAAATGACAGAGACATGGGACACTTCCTTCGGCGTCAAAGATTCAAGGTTTATTTACTGCAGGGAACACAGAAGTCACGACAAGTACAACACGTGCAACTTGGGGAGACTGCTTCAAATTGGTTCTGTGGATCGCTCCTTTTATACATAATTCTCCCATAGGGTTACATGGTACACAAAGGTTTACGACTTGGTTCCCACAATTATCCCCAAGAGGGGTCGCTTCGGTCGCTTTGATACATCCAAAGTCCGGGGCATAAGTGCGGAAACATTTGGCGGTTCCCAACTGTAAAAACCCATCTTCCCACCATTAGTACATTCCAATCAGCAGTAAAACAGATCGAAGAAGGAACAAGAACAGGTGTAGAGGAGGATGGAGACAGTAGGGAGATTGGAAAGGGTGTAAAAGGGGGGTATCAGGAAACACGAGCTACAGGCATAAAAGGGACGCGCCTAATGAGATGTACGGCTGAGACAATAGTCCGGCACGGCAAGATGAGCCTCGAGCGGCGCCATCTGCCTTACAGTATCATCCCCCTCGTCATAAAGATAGTTTCAAAGAACATGTGTCTTCCGCAAGAGTCTTGGGAATCCCAGGGTCGCGAAGCGGACAGCGTCCCTTCGCTGGCTACTTGAGGGCAAGAGACAAAATGGATGCCATATCCAAGATGGAACCCGTGGGTACAGATGAAAAACCCACGTAACAAACGAACGGTTTAAGTTAGCACAGCGAAACTGCGCACACCCACTAAACTCGTCATTTGCGGTTCATAGATATCAGACTCGACCATATTCGTGCGAGTCGAAAACACCACTTACGATCGTCACGGAACCTCAGACGCTCCTTTTGCCCTCATGTAGGCAAGCACTAGTCGGAATCATACTCGATATTCATCAGACCATCTAGATGTTGCTGCAGCATAGCTCTATCCAACCGAGTCCCCTTGGTAACAGGTGGCTGTCTTATACACGATGTAGCACAGAGGCCACATAAGGCAGGACCACACTGCACACAAAGGCAACACGTGAACAGGAACACTACAATAACTCCGATGATCATCAGAATCTTCCAACCCCAAGTCGACATCAGGCCCCAAAACCACCCAAGCAGCGTCCAATCCCCTACGTCCACGTGTATGGACTCAGAGATCTTATGCAACTTTGAGATGGCTTGATAGACAGTCGGAGCATTATCTGGAATGAAAATACAGCAGCTCGAATGGATCACCTTGCATACCCCACCTCGATCTGCTAAGATCACGTCTAAAACCATACGGTTTTGTAACGTCATTAGTCTATCCGCCTGAAGTTCTGTTGTGATATTACCAAGGGCACTGGCAGTAATATTAGCTGTCGATTCCACCACTCGAGTCAACTGTCTCAGGTTCCTACTATTAACCATAGGTCCCCAAAACGGGAGGAAACCCTTGAAAAAGTCTCCTGCCTCTTGACCGGCAGTGTCCTTTTCGCTAATTACGCCTCTCACAACTCTGGTTTTGTGATAGTCTGCGTCTACAGTGAACATCGGAGGCAACAGAGTTGCGATAAAACATGAGCCCACAAAGTCGGAGGGCAACCATGCATACGCACGATCATGACAGACAAAGTATGTACCCTTGGCAGCCAGGAACACAGGGGACGAGACCATCGGCAGAATGTAATTCTCAGTGCAAGCACTCTCTCCAAGTCGGGCTTTCGATCTTCGGCCACGACCCATTAGACAGAAATTACCAATGTGGGGTACGACCCATATCGGAGGCGAGCTTTTAAGCTGTTTTTCACTCGTGAGCACACTATACTCGACCTTACTCAAGACCCTATAGGCTTGTACCTCTTCCTCCGGGATGAGCGACGGCTCATAGATATCTCTATCTAAATCTTCTATCGCTATAGACAAAGGCTTGTGATACGAGCCAGGGCCAAAATAGGGAGTACGTGGCTCTCGACTGGGGTAGGAGTCTAGTGCGCTTCGAAACATTGTTTGAAATGCTCGAGCTGAACCCTGGGAACTATACGGTAAGACCAGAAATGGAATTCCCTTATCCGTAGTATGTGGCATCAGCCCACACACCCAACAGTTAGTAGTATTAACCACCAACTGATGCTGATGAAGGAGCTGAATAAAGGAATTATTTCGAAATTCTGCACGTCTAGCCTGTTAGTGTTCAGGTAAGATATGAAAAGAGTGAGGGGATGCAGTGAAGGTAAGTTTAGGATCAGAAGTAGGAGTAGGTATGGCAGAAAGTAAGAAGTATGACATCATGTAATACACCCCACCCGCCAAAAGTGCAGAAACAATCAGAAGCAATACGAACATTTGAAACATAAAACATTTGGTACGAATAAGTTGTTGCAGTTTGAATCTTTGAGCCTGAGCTTCTTCCAAGTCCATCAGCTTCGAAAACGCCATTCCCTATGACCGTCCGCAACGTTTCTTGACGCACTTCGTTCTGTGTAGCAGTAGTCAATCCCCAGGAGTTCCCAGGAACCGACGGTCTTTAACCTAGCGTCAAGACCAACTAACCAGAAGGAAGTACGCGCGCGGCCCTACGGCCTTTATTCACAATGTATGTGTAAAATGTCTCTCAGCTGTGGAAGCAAAAATACATATGGAACAAAACTCAATATATATATACAAAAATAATTACAATAACACGGGTATTCAGATTGATCGTGGAAAACGGGATATGCAATTGTCAAGGGACAGAATGAATTTCTTTATTTGTCCTTAGTGCTGGAACGCAGAAAGTATCGAGTTTTCCCAGGACGTGTCTGTTCGTCAAACAAAGGATCCGTTGAAGGAACAGAGTTCTGTTGATCAATCGAATGTTCTGGTCTTGAATCTTTTGATGACAAATGTACAACAGTGTCTTTCTGCTGCACTGAGGATTCTCCAACCAGTTGTGCGTCGCTGAAAGGTACAAACGCCGGCAATCCTTCGGATTCAGCTGAAGCAATGCCCCTCCTCACCCACGAGTCCGCCAGCAACGGTATAGGCACTTTCTTCGTATGGGTGGCATGCACCCAATTTTTCCGGCCCTCTAGACGAACGGCAGTTCTCGTGGCAAGGAGGACCTGGTAGGGTCCAGTAAACCTGGGTTCCAAGTTCTTCTTACGAGCAAAATTTCTGGTCACCACCCAGTCTCCGGGCTGGAGCGGGTGGCCTGGACCCTCCGTCTGCGTCGGCAATGCTTCGTAAACCTGTTGGTGAATTAACCTCAGTTTAGCAGTCAGATCGTGAAGATAGTCAATCAACATTGGATATTCAAGATTACAGAACACACCCGGTCTAGGGACCCCCCAAACATTCGCAGGACGACCGAACACTATTTCATAGGGACTAAGCCCTACTCGGGAGTGTACGGTTGCCCTAGTGGACAATAAAGCTAAGGGTAAAGCGTCAGGCCACGAAAGACCAGTCGTAGCCTGAATCTTCGCCAGCTTTAGTTTAAGGGTGCCGTTATACCCTTCAACCAAACCAGCTGATTGGGGATGATTGGCGCTATGGAATTTTTGATTAATTCCAAGGCCCTTACACACGCTCTTCATCACACTCCCTACAAACTCACTTCCATTATCAGACCATACAATTCGAGGCATTCCATACCGAGGAAAGTATTCCTTCAGTAGGATTTTCGCAGTAGACAGGGCAGTATTGTCTTTGAGAGGGTAGGCTTCAATCCATCGGGAGAACGCGCAAACCACAACTAAAACGTATTTCAGGTTATTGCATCTCTCCATATGGATGAAGTCTAATTGTATCACCTCAAAAGGACATGAAGGGGGAGCAAAACTACCAGGAGGAGTTGGGGTTCCCTTACCAGGATTGTACAACATACACACCATACAATTCTTAACCAAGCGTTCAGCACATTTTGTGATACCATCATTCTTCCACACAGGGGATAGCAACTTACAAATACCTTTCGCACTAATATGTGCTAACCCGTGTGCCATTGTCACAACAGCTAGCACATACGCATCCGGCAACATCCATCTCTTGTGTTCCGACAAATCAACCCAACAACCATTCGCATCCAACTTTCCCGTACTTTCTTTCCACTTCGTCTTTTCAGTCTCGGTGGCTTCATTCTGAATTGCTTTCACACTCTCGATAGTGTCTTCACACACACTAGTCTCTGCAGGCCACCTAACCGAACTCGTCACATACATTCGAGTGCTAAGGTTCCGGGCAGTCTCCTTAGCAGTCTCATCTGCAAATGCATTACCACGACCAACGTCATCCGTCACCTTACGATGCGCACTACATTTGACAATCGCTACCTGCTTCGGCAACGTAAGTGCATCCAAAAGATCATTCACAAGCTGTCCATGCTGAATCTTCGTGCCATGCGATGTCATAAAACCTCTCTCTCTCCACAATCGTCCAAAGCTATGGGCGACGCCAAACGCATATTGGCTGTCGGTAAACACATTCACACGTTTCCCTTTCGCTAACAAACATGCTCTAGTGAGAGCAACCAGTTCCGCAGCCTGGGCAGAATTCTGATTCAATCTTGCAGCTTCTACGACAGTATTCAAAGTTACCACTGCATACGCAGTAGTCACATCACCATTCGGCAATTTAAAACATGAACCATCCACATACAAGGTCCCATCGGGATCTTCCAAAGGAGTGTTTTTAAGGTCCACCGACCTTTTGTTTCCTCTTCCGTCCTCAAATAACAGTCATGGGCTGTTATTTCATCTGACTCTGTGCTAATTGGTAACAAAGTCGCCGGGTTCAGGACATTACATCGTTTTATCTGAATATGACTTGCCAACAATGTCAACTCGTACCCTGACAACCTCGCACTCGTCAAGTGCTGGGTTTTCGTACGATTCAAAAGAGTGTCAACTGCATGCAGAACCATCACCGTAAGCATATTATCCATGACCAATCCTGCTGATTGTAAGATGGAGACCGCGGCTGCCGCTGTTGCTCTTAAACAACTCGGCAATGCTCTAGCTACCGGGTCCAAGGTCGAGGAAAAATATGCACATGGACGCTGCTTATCACCGAAAGGTTGCGTTAAGACACTTAACGCACAACCTTCCTCTCGTGAACGTACAGTGTAAACGGCTTGCTATAGTCAGGAGTACCTAACACAGGAGCCGAACACAATGCGTCACGCAATTCAGAAAAACTTTTCTGACATTCGTCCGTCCATGGTAAAGGAGTTGAAACATCCTTGCACGTAAGAGCCACCAATGGTTTCGCTAACAATGAAAAATTTGGAATCCACTGTCTGCAGTATGACGTGATACCTAGAAAGGCACGCACATCTCTTTGGGTTTTTGGCACGGATATGCGCGCAATGGCTGCAATTCGTTCTGGGGTCAACCGTCTTCCCTCCTTTGACAATAAGTGACCTAGATAGGTGACTTCTTGACAACAATATTGGAGTTTAGAAGGTGACACCTTGTGATGCAAGTCACAGAGATGCTGCAATAATGATATAGTGGCAATTTTGCAAATGTCCTGAGTATCGGCAGCCACCAATAGGTCATCGACGTATTGGATTAAGGCCGCACCAGCCGGCAACGTGAACGCATCCAGTTGACCCTTCAAGGCTTGACTGTAAATAGATGGACTTTCACAGTTGCCTTGAGGAGCGCGTTTAAACCGGAAGCTACGACCACCAAGAGAGAAACCGAAAAGGTCTCTACTTTCTTCGGCAATCGGAATGCTAAAGAAAGCATTCTTCAGATCGATCACCGAAAACCATGATGCAGAAGCTGGAATCAGAGTCAGTAGCGCCGTGATGTCAGGCACAACAGGAAACTGAGGAATCACAATTTTATTTACCTCCCGTAAATCGATAACAAAACGATAAACAGGTGGTTTAGAAGGATCAGTACGTTTTAGAATGGGTAGTACAGGACTGTTGCACACGTTTCCCCGAGTCTCTTCAATAACATCTTTCTCGATCAAATCATAGATGATCGCTAACAGTGCTCGTTCACCGTCAAGAGAGATACGATACTGGGGAATACGTGGCAATCGCACATTAGATTTCACATGGACAACATAAGGGGAGATGTCGAGCAGGCCCACGTCATTGGGACCTGTTGCCCACAGAGATGCAGGAAGAGAACTCAATTCCTGTGGAAGCTTATCGAGAGACAAGTACATAGGAGAGACAACTCTCTCACCTAATGTAAGCTTTACTCCCGCGGGAGAACAATACAAAGTCGCATACAGACGTTTAAGCAAATCCAGACCCAAAAGATTTTCATCACAACCAGTAGTCAAAATCAACGGAGCTTCAAGCTCACATGGCCCAATTGTGAGTGGTAAAGGGCGCGAAACTGGATTGCTAACGGGGGCGCCAGAGAATCCAACGGAAACATTTGTTAAGCCAGACAAAGGTGCGCCAGGGAGTTTCGAATGCATTATGGAACTTTTCGCTGCACCAGTGTCCAACAGAAAAGGCTCAACGACGCCCGATGTAGCGACTGCGACGTAAGGCCCTCTCTGATCAACCGGAACTGATACCACTCCCTCTCCTTGTCTTCGGCTGTCCTAGTAATTACTGTCGTCAGTTCCCTGATCTACGTAATAATCATCTACATTGTACTGCGCGGATCGTCCTTGCGATGATCCACGTTGATCAAAACAGTTATTGGAATTTGATGAGTTATCTGAACGATCATTTTGAACACCACGTCCTCTACCGCGTGATGACTGCTGAGAACCACCACGACCTCCTCTAGATGTGTTACCACTATTACGCTCATCTAAAGCAGGACAATTGAATTTTAAATGACCCTCCTGTCTACAATAGGCACACTGATTGTACCCTAACGATGATCTCTGCGAAGAGGAGTCATTTCACGATTGCGACCTATTAGATTGCGGCTGCGATCGATTACGTTGTTGCGAATCATTCTGATTCGAACGCGGAGGATACGCCTGCTGCAACAACACTTTAGTTTTAAGCTCTTTCGTCTTTTTATCAGCACGATCGTTCTCTTCTTTCTCCCTATTCTCATAATATTGTGCAGTAGCCAATATTTGAGCGGACGTAGAAACAGCCCACGCACTCTCAGAATTTTTTAGTTGATTGCTCAAGTCGGGCAATAAATTTGAGACAAATTTATCTACAAACAACCGTTGACCACCCTCAGTACCCATATCCTGACCACTGTGGTCAATGAATGATTCCTCAAATCTCGTAATGAAATCGGAGACACTCTCATCTTTCTTCTGTCTACAAGCTGACAATTTATCCCAGTTCACCCTCATGGCTGGCATAAGCGTTTTCATCAAGGTAATTATTCTCTGAGGGAGAGCAGCAATTAACTGTTCGGGTTTAGCACCACCAGTTTGCAACCCATCTGCCGCTATAATGGCAGCCCAATCACCACCTAATTCGTTTGCATGATTTTCCTGACGAATCTTAGCCCATACCGGTTGCGGTACGACATTACCAAACAGCATATCGATATCGGCAATATTCATTATCGTAGCATCTACGAGCTGCAGGATTCTTACGAGGGTCAGGCAAAGATTGCTTCACCTGCAACACTTCTGATCGTTTCCACGGGAGATGAATCCATACTCTCTGGAAAAGTGGCGGAATAACAGGCAGAGCATTAGGATCACCTGGCATCCACACTGGTGGAACTTCACGCATGGGAAACTGACCAGACGCATCGAACTGGCTCTCAACATCCTCAACAAACAAAGCTTGAGGTATAGGAGTGGGACGGAAAGATAACAATCGCTCAACAGCACGTCGAACGTTAGTATCCACTATCAGTCCGTTTGAAAACTGAAGTTGTGGATCAGACAAAGCGGTCAACACATCGTCAGGTGCATCGGCTGAAATCTGATCGCGCAGAACCTTGCACATTTCTTCGAACACAAATCTTTGTGTCGGTACATTGAATTGACAAAATGTATCAAGTACAGCACGTGGAGGATTTCTAAGAGGGTGCATCATCCAACCCATCGCCATATTATATAGCGCAGCACGTTCCCTATTACCGGGAAGCTGACTACGTCTCTGAGGACCATCTGAACCAGCGGACCCAAAAACAGGTCCAAGAGAATGAAAGAAGCTAGCCGCAACAGGAGGGGTACGACTTCGAATAGCTGGAGAAGTATAACACAAAGGACTAACAAGAGAAGGGGTAGAAACAGAAGAAACAATAGGAGTTAATAGAGCAGGAGCAGTAGCGGGAGCAGGAGTAGGTGGAAGCGGAGGAGCAGTAGGAATAGCAATAGGCAAAGGAGCAGGAACAGTCGGAAGAACGGGAGCAGGTTGAGGAACAGGTGGAACAGGTACAGGGGGAACCACAGGAAGTGCGGTACCCTGTACATACTGAGGTGGCGACTTCATAAGATAAGACATTAAGGGATCCTCAACTGATTCTTCCTTCTTATCCGACTCCGTAGGCAAAGCAGGATATTATTTATCTATAGACATACGCTGTAGCCTATCAAACACTTCCTTTTCCTTATCCTCCTTATCACGCTGAAACTGCTCTGCTTTCTTTACAATGGTAGCAACACCATCTCTCTGATTACGTTTAGTCTGTCTGATCTCTTTCTGTCGGGCTTCTTTACGCCACAACCAAAAGGCATCAAACATGGCCGGCCTTGACTTTTTCTCGAACAATTTAGCCTCAAGATTATCTAAAATCGTTGTCTCGAAACTACCATGAGGTGGCCAACTAAGGGCACCATCTTTCTTAGTATAACGAATCCAATAATCATTAAAAGTAATCGGGCCTAGCCCGTGTTTACTGTAGAGCTCATAAGTGGGAGTTCCAACCGGAGGTATCGGACACGAGTCCTCCAGTCGGGAATCCGTACCACAACGTCTGAAACAACTAAACAGAGTACTGCGACCAGGCATCTTGCACACTAGCCGAGTTTCACAAACGTCAAGGGTTACGGGATTTACCAAGTCCCTGCAAAGAACAAATACCCTCGGTTTTTGACAACTGCAGAAGTCAATTAACACAACAAAGAACCAAGTAAAAACGCTAGCAAAGTGTCACCGACAAAAACACTCACACAGCGTCAACAACAAAAACACTCGCAAAAAGTGCGTACAACAAAAGCACCAGCAAAGTGTCAACAACTAAGGACTCTGGGAGCGACCCACCAATACTTAACTTAAAGATCGATGGCGTCACCAGGAAGGCCTGTCAATCGTCTCGCTATACCAAGGTCTACGCCAGGCGCCAAAACAGGTCTACAGTCAGGGCAGCAGTCCGTCGCAGCCGTCAGGAGGCGGGAATCTTCGCGGGAAAAGTCTTCGGGCCACTTGTTTCGACAACGGGATCGATGAAGCGGAGTGCACCTTCCCTCGGAGATTTCACACGAAGTTCCTCACGATCGTCGGGCTTGGACCGGTACCACTGATGCAGCCCCACGTTGGGCGCCAACTGAAGGACTGGGTTATTTAAGACCCAGCGGTGCCAGGGGACAACACCTGAAACCTTCGTGGGTTACCTGTTCCGGCGCACAAATGACAGAGACACAGGACACTTCCTTCGGCGTCAAAGATTCAAGGTTTATTTACTGCAGGGAACACAGAAGTCACGACAAGTACAACACGTGCAACTTGGGGAGACTGCTTCAAATTGGATCTGTGGATCGCTCCTTTTATACATAATTCTCCCATAGGGTTACATGGTACACAAAGGTTTACGACTTGGTTCCCACAATTATCCCCAAGAGGGGTCGCTTCGGTCACTTTGATACATCCAAAGTCTGGGGCATAAGTGCGGAAACATTTGGCGGTTCCCAACTGTAAAAACCCATCTTCCCACCATTAGTACATTCCAATCAGCAGTAAAACAGATCGAAGAAGGAACAAGAACAGGTGTAGAGGAGGATGGAGACAGTAGGGAGATTGGAAAGGGTGTAAAAGGGGGGTATCAGGAAACACGAGCTACAGGCATAAAAGGGACGCGCCTAATGAGATGCACGGCTGAGACAATAGTCCGGCACGGCAAGATGAGCCTCAAGCGGCGCCATCTGCCTTACAGTATCATCCCCCTCGTCATAAAGACAGTTTCAAAGAACATGTGTCTTCCGCAAGAGTCTTGGGAATCCCAGGGTCGCGAAGCGGACAGCGTCCGTTCGCTGGCTACTTGAGGGCAAGAGACAAAATGGATGCCATATCTAAGATGGAACCCGTGGGTACAGATGAAAAACCCACGTAACAAACGAACGGTTTAAGTTAGCACAGCGAAACTGCGCACACCCACTAAACTCGTCATTTGCGGTTCATAGATATCAGACTCGACCATATTCGTGCGAGTCGAAAACACCACTTACGATCGTCACGGAACCTCAGATGGCACACTGTTTTTAATAATAAGAAATAACGGTCTATTGCTTCTCATCTTTTCTCATCTTTGATAACTAAAGTTTAATAACTTTTTAAATTTCAATGTATTTATGATTTTATTTCTGTGCCTGTACATATTTTATTGCACTTTTATGGTCATTGACCGAAATAAAGTTATCAAAGAAAGAAGACTCTGGGCAATTGCGCATTTAATCTCCCTGATGGCCCACAGCACCAAGAACCTTAACGGGTAACGTGTTTGCGCTTTACAAATATGTATCAATATTAATATTTCTGTCAAAAAAGAAACATTAGTAAGTCCAGCCTCAAACATGAGCAAATACACCTAATGCAAAGCTCGCCAATCGAAAATATTAAAGGTAGGGGCCCCATAGAAAATAATAATTCATGTTTCATTAACATAGTTACAAATATATGTTAAATAAATATATAAACATATAACATATTTAATATTTAATGAGTCAGTAGTTTAGGTATTTTTTAAAATCAATGCAATGTTGAATTTTATTGAAATATAAACACATTCCTTTTACTCAATTCTGCACATATCTTATTGATTATTAACCCACACTATTACCATAATATATTTAAATTTATTAAAAATTGATTTCAAAATCAGTTACTAGTGCAAAAAAAATCTTTTGTCCGATATTTGAAATCAAATAGAAATATAAAGCACAAAGGGATAGTATGTTGAATTCTCATTGAAGTAACATAAGACAAGCGATTGCTGAATTGCTGGTGCTTATTTCAAAGACTGCTTCTTTATCATATTCTTTTCAGTTACTAAAACAACAGCTTCAGAGAGGAAGAAGGAGATGGTAATGTCAAGAAGACAACATCATCACACAGAAGATTTATGGGGACCTCTTTGTTGAAGGGTATGCCCCTTCTCTCCTTTTCCATTCTAACTCCTGCAGCAACAGGTAATGCTTGATGCTAAAAGGCATGAGGTGAGTAAACATCATTATTCAAGTTGGAAGGTTTGCAAGCACTCTCCTTTGACCTGACGTTTAGAGGGTAGGCATTGAAATCCCTTGATTTGCATCTTGAATAAGATTGCACAGAAACAAATGCAGTGCAATATTTTGAGTGGAAAACTCCTGTCCTCTTGCATGTAGGCCTTTACTGCATTGATGATGGCCACAAGGAGATCTGGCCTTGACCAAAGTCTAGAATACTGTACTCAATTGTGTAACGTAATTAAAAAGCTGTGCCAGATGTGGATTCAAGGAACTGAAGAAGTATTTATAAATGTTTGAGGTGTAGTCATTTGGACTTGGGACTTTGCTGCACATCCTCTTCCTTGGTTGTAGAAGTCTCATAGCCTGGGGTAATGTGACTGATCGTAATAATGTTAATGGCTGCACCTCATGAGGTTTTACCCCCATATAGAGGGTCATGTTGAAACCTTAAAAATGATAAAAATGTGTGGATTTATTTTCTGGTATCAGGCCCATGGAGCGTTTGGTATTTCTAATGGAATTACATTCCTGTTTTTGCCTCCACTATCTAGCTAGATACATACTCTCCTTCATAACCCTGGTCACAAAAAGCTGTTTTGAGTCACAGAAGAGGGAGTCCTGCCTTGTTGATTTAAGGCACATTTAGTTTCCCCCTTGGGGATATCGTTGATTTCTAAAATAATAGAGAGGGTTTCTCTTTGTGCTTTTTCCTTATTTTAGCTAACTTCCTCCAATAAAGTGCACTTTACTGGTCAGAATATCTTAATCTGCATATTGAATTAATAAAATGATCATTATTGATGGTATCAAATGCATCCCATGTGTAGGCCCAGCTCATATCATCCGACCCTCTAGGGGGTTAATGTCGAAGTAGGAGGTCTATGTAGTCTTTAAATTCGACTTTCAATACCTTGTCCCTCAGGACCGCTGGGTGGAGGCTACATCTCCCCATGTTCATGGGCCTGCACTTCATAATATTAATGATGGGGCATGATCAGACAGCATGATCAACTTGATCATGTTCTTCTATGCTAAGGGCATGTTGGCATTACTCAGCAACACAACATCTATTCAAAAGTATATCCTATATGTGAGGGAAAATAAAGATTAGTCCTGCTGTTCAGCATTGTGTCCAACTTCTAAATATTTCACTATGCTTTTCAGCTTTTTTAGAAATGTTTCGGAGAAAGCTAGAACATGACAGATTCTGTACACTAAGGAGTCCAATACTATTTTGAAGTCACACACACCTATTAAGTGGGACGGACTCCGAAAGTGTGAAAAATAGTGATAAGTAGACTCTTGATCTAAGTTTGGAGCATAACCTTTGGCAATAGTAACCTGTTGGCCCTTCTGAGATACTGAGACCATCATAAATCAGCCCTCTTGATGGACTCTGTAGGTAACCAGCTTAAAACTGAGTGATTTATGAAAGAACTGAGCCTCCCAATGATGTTTTGTAGCAGCAGAAGGAGGGTAGACACTGGGTTACAAATACACCTTCCACTCCCTAAGCTGCATCTCCTGAAGAGCTATAAATCGTATTGTCTATCCCATATTTCCCACCTATGATTGCCCCTCCAATTAGTGGAAAAGGACATTTTTAGCATTTCAGGGTTTGAGTTTAAGTCCCATAGAATTGTATGTGTGTCTACATTACCAGCCTTGGAGGAATGTAATGTTGCATGTTTCAGCCCCATGAATATGTAAGAAGCATCTACATGTCATTCCTACCCCCAGTAGTGTCTCTTTAGAAACTAAAACATTTAATTCATATGTTAATTATGCTTTGTAACACATGCTTTAGCACAGTCTTAGGGGTTCGTCGAAAAAGTGCTACAGGAGAAAAAAAAGAATGTATGGGTCATTTCATTTCCTTTTGTAAGACAGAAACTGCAGACGTGCATGGGTGCAATTCCAATCTGAACACCAACCTAACCCAGAGAGCATATTGCCAAAAAAAAGACAATCTGGTACCAGCTCAGTCTTTTAAAGGAAGTGAGAAGTTTCTTCCAAAAAGCAATTTCAGAACCGGTGTTCAAGCTCTTAAACACTTGCTTCGGGATTACGGTAATGCCCCTCCATGGCCTTGAAGACTCCACATCCCTTAAAGGCATCCTGCATAACACATCATGTCTGATTCAAGCCCTAAAGAAATATGATCACATCACTCAAATCCTGATGGAAATCCATTGGATCCCAATGAATTGTCTATGACTGCTCACACTGTCTTCATCACATCATGAGTACCTTGAAGGCAACCTCAACATCTCCAGTTGATCATGGTAAACCTAAATCCTGGATACCATCAGTCATAATTCCCCGCCCTTGGCTGTTGTACACAATTGATGAAATATCATGAACTAAGAAATGTATATGACTGTTGTTTACACTTACCATTTCAGTAATTTGAAAATAGGGGGTTACACTACTGCAAATTCCATATTAAACTGATGTATTGACTTGGATGTATTGACTTGGACTGAGCTAGTAGTGGCAGTGTTGCTAGCTAAACAACGTTTGTCATATACATTGAATGTTAAGTTCTCTATGAATGTTGTAACATTATTTGATTGAAATTCAATTTGAATTACACTACAACAAGGTTTTGAATATATGCCTGGATGGTTTATTAATTTGTTCACACTTGTGGCTGAAGTAAATGTTATATAGTGATATAAATACTTCTTCAGAGAGTAGAGAGTGGACATGACGAGGTGTATTGTTGTGTGCTAGCAGGTTTGTGGAACTGTAATGATGAGAGATGTGCTTTCATTTGGTGTTCCTTCACATACCAGCAGCACACCCGCTGCACAGTCAAGCAGCTGCTTCCAGTCAATAAGACATAGTAGGGGAGGAGAGAGGAGGCAGAGCTATGAAGGTGATGGAAACTGCAGCAGGAGAATTTTCTCGGGAAGTGTAGGTAAGGTGCGCTAAAGAAGGGCAGTGGGCAAAGTGCTGAAGGGTGGAGATGGGGCGAGCGAGGGGAGAAGCAAACATTAGAAACAGGAACCAAACATGACACAAAAGTCAAATGGGCAAACAAACAAGCACCAAAGCAAAAAAGCACAACAAGCATAATAACATCTAATAACATCTAAAAAGCCAGAGCAACTGGCACAGAAGACAAATGGGCACCAAACAGAAGTTAATAGAGAGAACAAGAGCAATCAGGCACAACAGACAAAACAGGTGCAGACTCTAAACACAGGAGAACACAGAAGGTAGAGTGCAAAGCAAGAGAGTGGAGGAAAGAGTGAGAGCAGAGAGCAAAGTAATAGCATGAGGATAGGATGACAAACAGACGATAGCAAGGTGGGTCCTCGGGGTAGACAGCTTGGTCTGAAAGGGAGTTGGACTGGTAGAATTAGCAGACCAGGGTAAGTGGGAGCTAGGACTGGGTCCTTGCTATCTCGGGTTATCCAGATGAAGAGTCAACATAAAGAGGGAGCATCCTGTGACACTCTCCCAAAAGACAGCACACCACACAAAAATCTGACTATCCAAAATGACTTAGTCTTATATTTGTATGATTATTATAAAAATGTTTATTTTCAGACAAGATCAGGAGAGCTATGTATACATTGCTGAGGGAACAGTCTATGCTTGTGATTTTAACCAAAGGCTACTTTTTAATGATGTCCGGCAGGCATATTCTGCAAAACAAACACATCATTGTATGTATGATATTCCTTTTATTGTGGTACACAAGAGCGCCTCGTGCTGTGCACAGAAATGCCATTATTCAAACAATACCAAATGAAGAGTTTAAAAAGATTTGTAGGAACACAGGACCCAACTGGGCAGTTGTTTTTCTGACCTGAAAACCTCTATCCTAAGGGAATACCAACAAAAGCCCCAATAGAACACATTTTTATTTGGGCTTTATTTGTGAAGAAGATGTGAGTATGATGGAAAAAGAAAGTAAGGTGAGGGACAAAGTATAACACAGGAATGGCAGATTATCACACAGCATCTTTCACCAAGGGTCTAGTGACTTACAATTTTCCACAGAAGAAATAACTGGCATTATCAATTAATTTATTTGAGAAGCTTGGTATATGGTGTACACTTATGTAAGTGGCCCGCACTAATCCAGACAACCTTTATGGTGTTTTTATTGGTCTTAGACAACCTTAGAACGCTCTCCAAGTCAAGGCTATGAAGCCGCAACCTTCAGGCTTAGTCCAGAGTATAAAACGGCACATTTGTACTAAAGCTTTATGGTTGTGATTACTCCACTGTTTTGCTTTGGGGAATATTTGCATGCACATGTGTTTCACACAGTTTTTCGTTGTTGCATTTGTGGCCACTATAAATAATATCTGATAAAGTATTTAGGCTAATTTATACCTGGATGTCCAGCTGTCGGGGGATCTTGTCCCCACTTCAGAATTTGCTATTGTAAATGCTTCTCTGCAACAGTGATGCTGTGAGAAGTTGACCTGATATATGATGTCCACTAATTAAAGTGTGCACCTTGACCAGTCCAAAAAACCTTAATGGTGATTTAAGAGGTTAAACATAACCTTAGAAATCTATCCAAGTGGGGAACAGCATTCAGGCTTAGTACAGAAGAATTGTTAAGTAGCTTGTCTTAATGGAATGCAACCTTATTGGATTGGTTAAATGAAAGGAGAACCAAACCGTAGTTTTTGTAGTAGAAAAAGCTTTATTTCGATTTTTGTAAATAAAAAAATCATAAACGCTACAACAAGGAGAAAAATCAATACATAGTGTACACAAAAATAACATAGCATTAATGACAAACTACGTGTGTAAAATATTATAAACATATTAAACCTTTCCTTTTTCTAAAAACACGTTTTAAAAAGCCAACCACAGAAGCCACACACTGTTCATCATTAAGTGATTGGAGATACAATAGGGCTGGGCGCCACTGGTACCAAGTTCCATGTCTTTTCAAGAGTGGTTTAATCCATCGAACTCTCTCACTGTGATAAAATTCACAAAAGAAAATCACCTGGAGGGTTGATTGTTCTGCCCTCCCATCACATGGACATTTGGTGAGCACTTTAGACCAGTCAATAATTTGTTGGAATGAAACTAGGCGAAAAAAGATGTTAAATCTAAGCCTAGTAAGTAGGAACCTGTCAAAGCCCTTAGTACACCAGATCAAATAGGGTTCCATATTAGCCGAGGTAAGCAATAATTGGTGCCGCACAACCGTTTCCTTATTCAACTCAGAACCTAGCAGCAGGGATTCTAAATGATGCCAGCAACAAGTCTTCAGATCTTTCCTCGAGATCCTGGGTAGCTCCTCGGGTGAAGTATAAAACTCAGGCTTCCCCAGATCTTGGCAAAACTTTTGGATGTATGATAACCACGCTATGTTGTTGGATTTATCGAGAGCCATGACATCGCGGATGACCTCTCTGTTAAGTTCCAAATCTGCTACAGTCCAAACCCTGTGCCAAAGTAAGGTGGCTGTACTTACGCATTTAGCCATGTAAATTTTAATTTTAAGTAAAATTTCGGGGGGTCTTTTGCCCATTTTTCGTGAAAAGACCATAAGTGCTGCGGTTGCTTTTTTAAACGACAGAGTCCTACTCTTTATGGATGAGCCCCAGTGTCCCCCGCCCTCAAGAACTACCCCTAAATAGGAGAAGGATTTAGTAGTTTGCACTTTTTTCTTACGAGCAAACAGTTTGCAAGTTTTGGTCTTGCCCCTGGCGCACGTCATTGCAAAGGTTTTTTTCACGTTTAATGACAGTCCCCTGGATTCCATAAAGTTCATATAAGCGTCCAGGGCTGACTGCAGACCTCTCTCTGTCCTCGCCATAATAACGGCGTTGTCAGCGTATAATAAAGACACCACTTGTTTGGAGTTAATTCTGGGCGAGTAGATAACTGTGGATGCCAGGACATCCTCTAAATCATTTGTATATAAATTAAAAAGGAGAGGCGCGAGTACGCACCCTTGACTAACCCCACGCTTCACGTGGAACGGTTTAGTGCATTCTCCACTAGTTCCATATCTCACCCTTGCCCTTGCCCCAGCATATAGTTGTCTTAAAAAAGAAATGATAGCCTCTTCTAATTTAAGATCCTCCAGCACCTTCCACAGTCGATCATGCTTCACGCAGTCAAATGCGGCACTCAGGTCAACAAATGCCGCGTAAAGTTTACCTGCCTTGGCTGGACGTATCTCCCTCTGAGAAGTGTGAAATTCAAGACTTGTTCCACAGTTCCCTTCCCCTCACGGAACCCGTACTGAACCGGAGAGAGCACTGCTGCTTCCTCCACCCAGGAAGACAATCGGTTCAGGACGGCCCTTCCCATGATCTTCATAAAAGAGTCAAGAAGGGAGTTAGGGCGATAACAAGAAGGGCTCTCCCTATCTCCCTTCTTGAAGATGGGAATAATGATGGAATCGGACCAGGTCCTGGGGAACCCCAGATCACAACTACCGTCCAGGACTCTCTTCAATATGGGAGCCCAAAAATCTGCTGAGTGTTTGAAAAGGTCAATAGGAACCCCATCTATTCCAGGGGCTTTACTACCCCTACTCTGCTCAATGGTAGCGAACATTTCGCCAATTGAGATAGCCAAGTTAACAGGTTGAAAGTTCCGGGCCACGTCACTATCTAATCCCCCCATGTCGACAAGCTTTGGAAACCCCTCCGGGTTATAAACTTTCGAAAAGATGTCAATCCAGGAAGCTTCATTAATGACGACCTCCATTCGAGCATTTTAGGGTGCATTAAAAAAGGGTGCGTTGACTGCTCGCCAAAATAGGGCACTATCCTTGGATTGTGCAGCAGTAACCAGATTTTTCCAAGCCTCCTGTTTAATATTGTTCCTGCAGTTCTTCCGGGAAAGACGATAGGCTTTCCTACAATTAGCTACCTCGACCGGGTCCCTGATCTTTTTGCGTAATGCAACCATAAGGTGTGAATGTGCCCTAGAGCAGGGGCATCAAACCAGGAATAAGTCTTCAACCTAGTGATAGGGCCGTTTCCCTTTCGGGACAGGCTGTCTCGTATAGTCCATGTAATAATCTCAAAGGCAGCCAGTATCTCCTCGTAAGAGGATTCTACGTCGAGACACCTATCAATAGATTCCATGGATCCCCTAACTATCTTAGCACACATAGCCTCTGGGTCAATCTGACTCCATTTAATGGCATAACCGTTTTGTCTGGGCATGTCGCAAGCATTCAGCCAGGACAATCTCTCTATCAGTGAAATAGACTTAGCCTGAGGTATGTTAATGGCAAAAGAAAGAGGGAGGTGGTCGCTGAAACCTACAGGATGGGTGGAAAAATCTACATACCAGGTAGCATGGCTTACAGAGGCGAAGATAAAGTCTATAGTGGTGCCAAACCCTCTTCCCACACAGGTGGCACCAAATTCTACACAAGGGGAACACAGCCTATTAACAAAGTCTAGATTGAAAGATGCCATCATATCATTCAGGGATTCACCACCTTCCTGATGGGAAAAGTGTGGAGAAGTAACCTCCTCACCTGCCATAGTGAATCCGCAATCCCCCCTCTCATGAACACACAGATTATAGTTAAAGTCTCCCCCTCAAACAATTATACAATCCCTCCCTATCATGGTAAAAATACCATTAATGTCTTTGGTCACAGAGAATACCAAATCAGGAACTAAACGTTTATGCAAGTTGTTATTAATGTTGACCAGGATAATATCGACCTTGGAAACCATCCGAATTAATAAAATTTGGTGACATTGTCCTGTCTTGACTACTTTAATATTCGCAACTCCCAACACATTCGAAATATATACGCATAGTCCTCCCATGTTCCTCTCAGGCTTAGAGGGTATGGCAGCAGCATGAAAGGTTCTAAACCCATTTAGATGAACAGGCTCGGTTACCCAAGTTTCTTGGAAACACAGAATTCCAAATGGTCCTACAAATTCAACCCAAGAGGAATCCGATACCTTGTCCTTGATCCCTGAAACAATCCAAAATAGGAGCTCAATGTTCCCTTGAACGCTATATTTAGGCTCTTGACCCCTAATACTACAATCATCAGGAAGCTCATGAATCTGACTGGAAATTCTGGGATCTGAGTCTTCAAGGATATCAGGGCTGGGGCAACTTGGGGTAACTACAGTGCTAACTTCAGAAACTTCAGGGTTGACCAAGCTTGGACTGCATGTAGAAACTGGATCTGCTACGCCGCACTGCACCGGAGTTAAAGTGGAACCAGTAACATTATGCAGCGCGAGGTCAACGGCTGGGCTGCTGTTACATGTTACTTGATAAGTAGAAACTACAGGACAAGCTGTTACATGCAGACTGTGACTCAGTCAGTCTACACCCTCTAGGTCTCGTATACTTTCATAACGATTATGGAGGGGGATATGAAACCTGTTGGGAGTCCAGGGGACAGGTATTGGACGAGAATGATTAAAGTGATGGGGCCATGAATCAAAGTGGAGCGGGTAAGCAGGAGAAGCGAGTTTAGCTAAGTGTGTGTCACATATAGGTCCTGGGGCACTAAATTGACCCTCAAAATGGGAACGTTGTCCCCTCGTAAAATTATCCTGCAAGTGCATCAATGGCATCAATGGCCTAGTTGTACTAACTGCATTGAAAGCCCGCTGTCTGGGATTAGCCGCTGGGGTTAACAGGTTTCTGGGATAGAAGTAAGGCAGTTCTCGAGGTGTAATCGAGCTGCTGCTGTTAGAAGTGGGCCAGTTTAAGATATAACTAACCGCCCTTTTATCTTTAAAACTGATTATGACAATATCTCCAGTTATGCTTCTTTGAGTAGACCCCATCCAAGAGAGCCGCCGTACCATTAGTATTTCACCGTTTAGGTGGGGAGGTAAGGGCCGATTCTGTCTTAGCCAATAAATGGCCTTGTTTTTAAGTTGGACTTGGTCTTCCCTCTTACCCGACTCCAGGACCGGGACACCGGTTAAAACCACCACAAAGGGAGCTGCTTCCGGGGGTAGATTAACTCTATGTTTTTTAGGAATATGTGATCTGGCATTAGCATCTGCTACCACGGGTTTAGGTTGTGAACAAATAGAAGTCACACTCCCCGTAGTATCCTTGACTGCCCCATCAGTGTCACACCTGGGAGCTGCAGTAACTTGCGACGTGGCACCAATGGGCTGCTTAGTGGGTTTATCCTTAGTCCGTGGTACAGAGCCCCGAGAGACAGTGGTGACAAAGGGAATAGAGGGTTCCCCACCTGAACCCTTATTGCTCAAGTGTAAAGCCTTAAATGCCTTCTTTAGATCTCCCAACTGGGCAGTAATCCTCTTAAGTCTCTCCACTAGGGGAATAGTAAATGATCTAATCATTTTTTCTCTGTTCCCCAATAGATCAGAAACTTGCTGGTCTGTGGAGAGAATAGGGGTAGGACACTGTGGATTTATGGCTGGAGGAGGGAGATGACTCTGCTGAATGCGAGGGGAAGATGCAGCTTTCTTTCGGATTATACCCTGTCCCTTCCTTCTCCTTTTCTTAGGCGGACGACCGTAAAAACTGTTAGCTTCCACAGCTACAACAGCTAAGTTGGGTTTAGAAAGTGGCTCGGTTGTTGCCAACATGGAGTCCGTCATGAGTTCTACCACGCCTGAAATGCTAACCAGCGAGGCTGAAAGGTTAATGACGGAGTTGGAAACAACCTGAGATACTGGGGGGCTAACCCTGTCCTGGAGTAGGAGGGGAATGCTAGAGTCAAACAAGTGCTCGGGACTCGATGGGTCAGCAGCTATATCTATTAGCAGGGGCGAGCCTGAAGGAGTTGGACCCAAAGAAGACCTTTTGTTCTTGATATGCTCAATCGAGCGGCGTCTGATAGCACGTTGCTCGGCAAGGGCTAGGTCCCTATCGACCATAGAGGCCGTCCTGATGACAAAACCATCCAGAGTCCCTCGTTTGGTACCTCCCTCAGCAGGTAATACGATGGTGGGTGAGGACATCCTCCAATGCAAGACAAAATATAACTATAGAATGCTAGCGGAGAAATATGCTGTTAACCCAGAATACAACTAATAAAGATGGGGACAAATAAACTAAATACGCATAAGGCTGTGGGGACACCGCTTTACAACATTCCAAGTGGAGATGAACAGCAAAAACAAACAAAAGGAGTGAGAGCTGGCCTGGCTTCTACCGGCCTCGGAGGGCCTCAGAGGGCCCGCCCTTTGCCCGGGCGTCGCCCCGGGCGCTCCCGCGCAGCGGGAAACGCAGATTGCTTAAGTAGGGCAGCCCGTTGTAAAAGGAGGGGGCGGGACGATCAGGGAGAGCAGCCCAGGTGTGTCGGGCTCAGGTATGCCGGGACTCCTGGGAAACCGAGTCCCAGTCCCGATGCTCGCAGCCCTGCATTCCGAGCCGGCACCCACAACAGCCGCTAGATGACAAGATACAGTCCGCGAGCGATGCGCGACCGGCGAAGCGGGTTCCCCGAGGTATGAAGTGCAAAGTCTTTCAGGTGGTCCCTTTAGGGCAGCAGCAGAGTAATTTATTGCGACCGTAGTTATAAAAGTATGTATTTTTTATTATAACACACTCTGCATAAGAGTAGAATCTGACTAGAAGGTTGCCCCTAATTTTTTCCCAGTGTTTTGATGGTTTTTTACTTAGTTTGGCTGGGATCCTGCTAACCATAATAATGGGGGGTGGTGTAGGAGAGTAGGATCTGCTTACTATGATTACCCCCACTTTTTGCCGGTGTTTCACAGTTTTTTTACTTTAGTCTGACTGGGTGTGAGGAGTTAGCCGAGTTTCCTTCCCTTTAGTCTCCTTTCTGTGGGCATGCACATGCAGCTGCTTTTAATCATTCCTTTGTGTTTTCTCGCTTGCTTTCTGCCTTGTCATTTCTCCCGGAAGGGTGGAGCTTCTTGCGCTGGTGTGTCCTTCGTTTTCCTACGGAGCCCACATTTTTGTGTGTTTCATCCTGTTCCTGCTGTGTGTCTGCAGGCTTGCAGACAGCTTTGGCGGCACATTGGATTCTCTTTTCCCTTGAACTCTTCCTGGACCCTCCTTCTCTCCTCTTTCCTGTATACCCTTGAACCTTCGTGGGACAGTTAGGTTCAGCTATACGCGGCCACCTTTTGCCCTCACTTCCTGGATATTTGGTATCCTCTCCATATCGTTATGTGGATTTCGGGTTGAATCACGAACAGAGTGATTCAATAGCGTTTCTTTGGCATTCAGTGTGTGCCGTGGCCACTGTTTTAGTAACGGGTATTTTTCTTTACAGGGGTTTTTTCTGCAAATGCCTTTTTCCCCTGTTTTGACATTTATAATTTGAGAGAGAGCAAACTCTGTAATTTAGTCATCTTTGAGGCTCGGGGCTAAATCCGGTCACTACTGATCATTACCTATGGACTGGCACATTGTATCTATGTTCCAGAAGTAATTACAACAGACCTTCAGAGTTGCTACTAGGTAAGGAATGAGTAATGCAGCCATATGCTAGTTTTGTATGTGCATGTCCTTAGAAACTATATGTAAACATTGACTTCGGACCTATAAAGTGTTATGCTTATTGTTTCCATTCTAGGAGCAGTATCAGTTACATCCATAGACGAGTAGTCCTGTGAAGCCCTGATGTTGATATTCTGTGATCTCCTTTTTTCTCTCTCATTTGTCCCCACCCTCTCCCAGAGCTCTCTCGGCAGGGACACTGTGTATATTATCCAGTGTTTCGTTGGTAGGGCTAAGGAGGAGGAATGGGAATATCCTCGTTCCCGCAGTGTTGGGCGAAACTGAGAGGAGATCTGAGAGAAAACCAAGCCCACAAAAATTAAACACTGACTGAGCGAGAATGGATGAGACTGGAAATGCGATGGGGGGAGACAATGGACCTACATTGCAATATTTGATGGGAGCAATTACAACCCTGCAGTCTCAAGTTCAGGATTTGAGGCAGAAAAATCTTGGGCTGCGTCAGGAGCTGAATGCTGTCAGGGCCAAAGATCAGACCTGGGGCCATAGAAAAGGTCAGGGTCCTGCAATACAACCTGCCACTTTTCAATTCGATATTGGATCTGGGTAGGTAGCTAGTGGCGGCACACCTACAACTATAGCAGTTTCAGTAACAACTCCTATCCCTGTACCCTTAGCTGTACCAAAATGTTTTTCGGGTGACTGCAATAAGTATAGTGTATTCATGAATCAGTGTCATCTGCATTTCATTTGTTGTCCCACCGCGTTTCCGGATGATTCAGCTAAAGTAGCTTTAATTATTTCATACCTAGCCGGTACAGCTGCTATGTGGGCAGTCCCACTGGTGAACAATGATGATCCTGTGTTGTATAATTATCAGGTGTTTAAGGAACAGATGCAGTGTTTGTTCGCTAGACATGCCTTTATGCAGGCTAGTGATGCGTAGCTGTTAAAACTGATACAGGGTAAGCAGGACTTGTTAACTTATGTATCCTCCTTTAATCGTTTCAGAAACACAGTGGCCTATGGCAAAAAGGATTTTCCTGTTTTATCAAGGGTTGTTTGAAGAACTGAAGGACATATTGTCCCAAGTAGTAGACCCTCCTGATGATTATACAGCCTTTATTGACTTGGTGGTAACGTTGAATCATCAGTTGTTGGAAAGGCAAGGTGAACGCAATCCTTATCAGACATCTCGTACTATGTCAGTAAGAATTGAAATTAGGTCACCTGAGGAACCTAAACAGGGACCTGAACCTATGGAAATAGGTGGAGTTAGAGGTCCCTTGACGAATGAGGAAAGGTAAAGAAGGCGAGTACAAAACTTGTGTTTGTATTGTAGGAAGGGAGGTTCTTTGCTAATTAGTGTCCAGTGAAAAAATCTAGTTTGCTGCTGAGGAAAACTGGTGTTTACTGATAAACAAGGGGATTTGTTGGATGACCTAATTGGTAATGCACTGTATGAGGTAGCAGGAGCTGTACAGAGGATTCCTCAACATTTGCCCATTAGTGCTTGTTTGGTGATTTCGAACAGTAGTAGAAACGCTGTGTCTGTGTTGTTGGATTCAGGAGCAACCAGAAATTTTAAGGATATTCAATTGGCGGAGTCATTGTTGGTTCCATGTGTTTTGAAGGAGTAGCCAGAACCAGTGTGAGCTATAGATGGAACTGAATTGTCCTCAGGTTCGATAACACGTCAGACTGAACCATTGTGTCTGTTGTGTTATAATGGGCAATCTGAGTCCATATGTTTTGATTTGATCAATGCACCCTCCTTTGGTATTGTTCTTGGGGTGCCTTGGCTGCAGAAACATAACACTCGGATAGATTGGGTTAGGCGAACTGTAACCCTGGATTTTGTCCGTTGTTTGCAATGTTTTTATCGGATTGCCACTGATTGGGTACAGCCATTGATGTGATAAGTGGGTGAAGTGGGTGATATTCCAACTCCGTTCACCAAGTTTAGTGACGTGTTTCATAAAGGTAGAGCTAATACACTCCTGTCACATCGGTCTTTTGATTGTCGTATTGGTTTAGTACCAGTCGCTACGTTGCCCTGTAGCCGGATATACGCCTTGTCTGGGCCTGAGGAGCAGCATTTGAAGGAATACCTGGATGAAACGTTGGCTAATGGGTTTATTCGCCCATCTTCTTTCCCTGTGTCATCGGTGATTTTCTTCATACCGAAGAAGGAAGGCAGTCTTCGCGCTTGTGTGGACTATAGGGCACTGAACAAGGTTACTATAAAGAATAAGTATCCTCTTCCTTTAATACCAGTATTATTGGATCAACTGAAACATGCTACTGTTTGTTTTTACTACACTAGACATTAGAGGTGCGTACCATCTCATCCGTGTCCGTGAGGAGATGAATGGAAAACCGCCATTTGGACAAAGTTTGGTTATCTTTGAGTATTGTGTTATGCCTTTGGTTTATGTAATGCTCCGGCTGCTTTTCAGTTTTTCATTAATGAGGTTTTGAGGAAAGTTTGGAGTTAAGTGTGACTGTGTATATTGACGATATTTTGGTTTATTCCAAGTCTGTTGTTGAGCATGAGTCACACGTTTTCCAGGTGCTGAATAAATTGAAAGAACATCAACTGTATGTTAAGTTGGAAAATGTAATTTTCATACATCAAGTGTAGAATTTTTGGGTTTCATTGTGGCGGCAGAAGGGATTAACATGGACCCCCGTAAAATCGAAGCTATTATAACTTGACCAACATCCAACGTGTGCTAAGGATATACAGGTTCTACTCGGTTTCACCAATTTTTACCAGCGTTTATGTCCCATTTTTCGGATATAGTGGCTCCAATGACTGCTTTGTTGAGAAAGGGGGTCCTTTTGTCTTCCAAAGCCCATACTGCCTTCCAAGTATTGGTTGCTAGATTTACTTCAGCCCCTGCCTTGGTTCATCCAAATCCTGCTTTGCCACTTTTTGTGGAGTCTGATGCCTCCTTGGGTGCTGTAGGGGGGGTGCTCTCACAAAGGGATGTGGATACGGGGATTTTGCACCCAGTTGCGTTCTTTTCTACAACTTTGTTGCCTGCTGAACACAACTATGTGGTGGCTGAGAGTGAACTGCTGGCCAATAAATTGTCCTTTGAAGAATGGAGACATCATTTCTGGCGAGCTCGGCATTCTGTTACCATATATACTGACCATAAGAACTTAGAATTATTTATTTCCGCCAGAATTTTAACCCCGAGACAGATGCATTGGGTATTGTTTTTCAATTAGTACGATTTTGTTATCACGTATAGACCTGCAGCCCATCAATTACAATCTGATGCTTTGTTACATATACATGTAGAGCAGGCTGATGAAGGATTGGAAAAGGAGACAAGAGCCGTGATAGCAAGGGAGAGTATTTTGGGAAGGCTAACCGCCGAAGACTTTATGTCTTCTGTAAAGGCAAAGATGGAGAATTTAGATCTTACTCCCTGGTTGACCAAACCACATTTCTCTGTTTGGGATGGATTGCTGTATCATGGGATCATTTTTTTGTCCCTCCTGACAAGCCCTGACAAGACCACGACCTACTCCCTATCAGCCCAATCAGGAATTAAGCCCAGCACCAAGGGAAAACTAATCAACGGACTTTTAAATGTCCGATCCCTTCGAAACACGCTACCGAAATACAGCTTCTGATTGAGGCCAATAACCTAGACATCCTATTTCTAACGGAGACATGGATGGCTGAAGGAATAGAATCAGAGCTAGGCCTAGCATGTCCAGACGGTTTCAAGATCTTTCATAAACCCAGACATTCAGGTCGAGGAGGAGGCCTGGGGATCATTTTCAAGGAGAAAATAAACATCACTACCTTGGACGTTGATACCGTTTCCTGTGTTGAAATCCTCGGGGTTTTCCATAAAACATGATTCTGAACATTGCCTCACGGCCCTTGTATGTTACAGGTCACCGGGGCATTTCAATGCCTCACAACAGCAGGAATTGATCACGGTCATAAATAATATGTCAATCTCTCACAACAGGTTGCTGATATTGGGGGATTTTAATATATGGGACAATGACCAACTACGTGCAGCCTTGCACAATATTACTCAATCCTGCCACAATCTAGGGCTGAAACAGTGGATAAACACTCCCACACACACACTAGGAAACACACTAGATTTAATATTTGCGGCAGAAGACCTACTGACCCTAGATACCATCCTTCCAGTAGGTTGGTCAGATCATTACCTCCTCAGGTTTAAAACCTACATCCCAACCCACACAGGATCCACGAGGTCGCACGCCAAAACCTTCTTAGGTCGTGACTGGAAGAACCTGATGAAGAGGAAAGAGGAGGGAAAACTCGATCTACGCCAGGCTGGGGCCTCGTTCAAAATAGAGAACGATGTCACTACAAACTATCTTTCCTTTTGCCACGAGATAACTAAGAAACTTGACGCCGTCATCCCGCTGAAAACAATCAAGAAAAGGGAAAAACCCTCCGCACCCTGGTACACGGATAAACTGAAAGAACTAAAAAATACCTGCAGGCGGAGAAGCTCTGGAGGAAAAACTACTCAATCCAGGAGAAAGTACGATGGAGGCTCACCATTTCACAATACAAGAAGGAAATAATTATAGCCAAATCAAACTATTTTGCAGAGGTAATCCTCAAAAGCTCCAATAAATCCCGGGATACATTCAGGCTCATTAAAGAGCTTTCTTACCCCGCTTGTGCTGATAGCCAAATCAAGCCCTCACAAGAACTCTGCGATGGCCTAGCAGTGTTCTTTCAGGAAAAAATCAGCAAAATTGTAGAGGGAATGAATAGCAATTCTATCTCCTCAATGCAAGATAACAGCAATCAAGCGAACAAAGATGAGAAGGTGGAATTTGTCACAAACCCCTTTTCAAATGCTACTCTGGAAAACTTTATGGTTCCTTCGGAACAGGAATTTCTAACAACAGCCCTCGATACGTCATCAGGCTCTCCTCTAGACCCTCTTCCCCATAGAATAGCCAAGAAATTCTAGGATGATATTCTCCCAGCCCTGCATGAACTATGTAATCAGTCTCTTTGCACAGGCTCCGTGCCCAAAGACTGGAAACTGGCGATTGTCACCCCGCTATTGAAAAAACCAAATCTGGACCCAAACTGCCAAAAGAACTACCGACCCATATCCCTTTTACCATATCCAATAAAGATCATAGAGAGATGGGTCAGCAGATCTCTAGCCCTCTTCCTAGAAACCAACAACATCTTGGAAGAAGAGCAGTTTGGCTTCAGACCAGTTCATGGAACGGAGTCAGCCTTGCTGACAGTCATGGATGACCTGCAAATGAGGGCTGACAGGGGAGAATCAGCAATTTTGATTCTGCTTGACCTGTCCGCCGCGTTCGACATGGTGAACCATGGCATACTGATAGAAAGATTAAGGAACATTGGAGTGGGAGGTGTCGCGCTCGACTGGTTACGCTCTTACTTGACGGACAGGTGGCAGGCAGTAGCTATCCCTCCCTATCAGTCAGAGTTCATCAAAGTCCCGCACGCGGTCCCACAGGGGTCTGCCATTAGTCCCATACTCTTTAACATTTATATGCAACCCCTGATGCGGATCATCAAAAGCCATGGCATCAGCGTGACAAACTACGCAGATGATACTCAGCTGATAATCTCGCTTGATGGAGCTTGAGCAAACTCATGGGAAACATTCCACACCTGTATGCTGGAAATGTCACTCTGGCTCAACCAGAACTCACTAAAATTTAACAGTGAGAAAACTGAAATACTGCACTGCACAGTAGGAAAAATCCCCAAAAGTTTACCACCAGACTTCTGGCCTCAGCCGTTAGGGGACTCGCCCACCCCAGTGAACTCAGTAAAAAATCTTGGAGTCACTATCAACAACAAATTGAGCCTAGAGACTAACGTCAACAAGCAGGTCAGATGCTGTTTCGCTCTATTAAGAGGACTCCGAAGGCTGCTACCTCTCCTGCCCCCACAGACTAGAGCCGACATAGTCAGGAGTACTGTCCTCAGCCGCCTGGATTACTGCAATGCCCTTTTGCTGGAATCCCCTGCCTATCTCATCTCCAGACTTCATAGTGTCCAGGCAGCAGCAGCCAAACTGGCACTCTCTCGTGAGCAAAGATCTTCTACCACTCTTGCCCTGGCTGACCTACACTGGCTGCCCATTCATCAAAGGATCTGCTTTAAATCCCTATGTATTGTTTTCAGGGCAGTTCACGGGCTAGGTCCCCGACCACTTCAGAACAAATTCAATTGGTATGAGCCCACCCGGTCTCTTCGATCCTCATCTTTAAACTTCATCAGCATTCCTAGGATCAAGAAAGCCACTTGTGGGGGACGAGCTTTCAGTATAGCTGCAGCCAACTTTTGGAACAACCTCCCTATCGACATTAGAAAAACTCAAAAACTTATGACCTTTCGAAAAAAGGTGAAAACTTGGCTTTTTCCAAAAAATCCTCAAAAAATCCACCAAAATAAATAAACCTATTCTGTTCAGCATCATGTCCACTCTCCTGTCCCCACAGAGTTCTTATCTATATGTACTTAAGCGCCAAGATGCCCGTAGGGTTACAGAGCGCTCTACAAATGCTATAAATAAATAAATAAATACATAAATAAAATACAGTGGTGTCATTCCTCTTCCCTGGTAGCACATCCTGGCATGAATAAAACAAGGGAGTTATGTTTGCGGTGGTTTTGGTAGGACACATTGGTGCATGATGTTCAATTGTATGTTGCCTCTTGTCCTTTGTGTGGTATTAGTAAACCTACCCACACCTGTCCCTCTGGTTTATTACAACCAATACCTGTTCCCCCTGCCCCTTGGCATACCATTAGTATGGATTTTGTGACAGATCTTCCATTAGTGTCTGATTTTTCTGCTATATTTGTGGTGTTCGACCTGTTCACAAAGATGTGAAGGACTGGGTTATTTAAGACCCAGCGGTGCCAGGGGACAACACCTGAAACCTTCGTGGGTTACCTGTTCCGGCGCACAAATGACAGAGACATGGGACACTTCCTTCGGCGTCAAAGATTCAAGGTTTATTTACTGCAGGGAACACAGAAGTCACGACAAGTACAACACGTGCAACTTGGGGAGACTGCTTCAAATTGGTTCTGTGGATCGCTCCTTTTATACATAATTCTCCCATAGGGTTACATGGTACACAAAGGTTTACGACTTGGTTCCCACAATTATCCCCAAGAGGGGTCGCTTCGGTCGCTTTGATACATCCAAAGTCCGGGGCATAAGTGCGGAAACATTTGGCGGTTCCAAACTGTAAAAACCCATCTTCCCACCATTAGTACATTCCAATCAGCAGTAAAACAGATCGAAGAAGGAACAAGAACAGGTGTAGAGGAGGATGGAGACAGTAGGGAGATTGGAAAGGGTGTAAAAGGGGGGTATCAGGAAACACGAGCTACAGGCATAAAAGGGACGCGCCTAATGAGATGCACGGCTGAGACAATAGTCCGGCACGGCAAGATGAGCCTCGAGCGGCGCCATCTGCCTTACAGTATCATCCCCCTCGTCATAAAGATAGTTTCAAAGAACATGTGTCTTCCGCAAGAGTCTTGGGAATCCCAGGGTCGCGAAGCGGACAGCGTCCGTTCGCTGGCTACTTGAGGGCAAGAGACAAAATGGATGCCATATCTAAGATGGAACCCGTGGGTACAGATGAAAAACCCACGTAACAAACGAACGGTTTAAGTTAGCACAGCGAAACTGTGCACACCCACTAAACTCGTCATTTGCGGTTCATAGATATCAGACTCGACCATATTCGTGCGAGTCGAAAACACCACTTACGATCGTCACGGAACCTCAGACGCTCCTTTTGCCCTCATGTAGGCAAGCACTATTCGGAATCATACTCGATATTCATCAGACCATCTAGATGTTGCTGCAGCATAGCTCTATCCAACCGAGTCCCCTTGGTAACAGGTGGCTGTCTTATACACGATGTAGCACAGAGGCCACATAAGGCAGGACCACACTGCACACAAAGGCAACACGTGAACAGGAACACTACAATAACTCCGATGATCATCAGAATCTTCCAACCCCAAGTCGACATCAGGCCCCAAAACCACCCAAGCAGCGTCCAATCCCCTACGTCCACGTGTATGGACTCAGAGATCTTATGCAACTTTGAGATGGCTTGATAGACAGTCGGAGCATTATCTGGAATGAAAATACAGCAGCTCGAATGGATCACCTTGCATACCCCACCTCGATCAGCTAAGATCACGTCTAAAACCATACGGTTTTGTAACGTCATTAGTCTATCCGCCTGAAGTTCTGTGGTGATATTACCAAGGGCACTGGCAGTAATATTAGCTGTCGATTCCACCACTCGAGTCAACTGTCTCAGGTTCCTACTATTAACCATAGGTCCCCAAAACGGGAGGAAACCCTTGAAAAAGTCTCCTGCCTCTTGACCGGCAGTGTCCTTTTCGCTAATTACGCCTCTCACAACTCTGGTTTTGTGATAGTCTGCGTCTACAGTGAACGTCGGAGGCAACAGATTTGCGATAAAACATGAGCCCACAAAGTCGGAGGGCAACCATGCATACGCACGATCATGACAGACAAAGTATGTACCCTTGGCAGCCAGGAACACAGGGGACGAGACCATTGGCAGAATGTAATTCTCAGTGCAAGCACTCTCTCCAAGTCGGGCTTTCGATCTTCGGCCACGACCCATTAGACAGAAATTACCAATGTGGGGTACGACCCATATCGGAGGCGAGCTTTTAAGCTGTTTTTCACTCGTGAGCACACTATACTCGACCTTACTCAAGACCCTATAGGCTTGTACCTCTTCCTCCGGGATGAGCGACGGCTCATAGATATCTCTATCTAAATCTTCTATTGCTATAGACAAAGGCTTGTGATACGAGCCAGGGCCAAAATAGGGAGTACGTGGCTCTCGACTGGGGTAGGAGTCTAGTGCGCTTCGAAACATTGTTTGAAATGCTCGAGCTGAACCCTGGGAACTATACGGTAAGACCAGAAATGGAATTCCCTTATCCGTAGTATGTGGCATCAGCCCACACACCCAACAGTTAGTAGTATTAACCACCAACTGATGCTGATGAAGGAGCTGAATAAAGGAATTATTTCGAAATTCTGCACGTCTAGCCTGTTCGTGTTCAGGTAAGATATGAAAAGAGTGAGGGGATGCAGTGAAGGTAAGTTTAGGATCAGAAGTAGGAGTAGGTATGGCAGAAAGTAAGAAGTATGACATCATGTAATACACCCCACCCGCCAAAAGTGCAGAAACAATCAGAAGCAATACGAACATTTGAAACTTAAAACATTTGGTACGAATAAGTTGTTGCAGTTTGAATCTTTGAGCCTGAGCTTCTTCCAAGTCCATCAGCTTCGAAAACGCCATTCCCTATGACCGTCCGCAACGTTTCTTGACGCACTTCGTTCTGTGTAGCAGTAGTCAATCCCCAGGAGTTCCCAGGAACCGACGGTCTTTAACCTAGCGTCAAGACCAACTAACCAGAAGGAAGTACGCGTGCGGCCCTACGGCCTTTATTCACAATGTATGTGTAAAATGTCTCTCAGCTGTGGAAGCAAAAATACATATGGAACAAAACTCAATATATATATACAAAAATAATTACAATAATACGGGTATTCAGATTGATCGTGGAAAACGGGATATGCAATTGTCAAGGGACAGAATGAATTTCTTTATTTGTCCTTAGTGCTGGAACGCAGAAAGTATCGAGTTTTCCCAGGACGTGTCTGTTCGTCAAACAAAGGATCCGTTGAAGGAACAGAGTTCTGTTGATCAATCGAATGTTCTGGTCTTGAATCTTTTGATGACAAATGTGCAACAGTGTCTTTCTGCTGCACTGAGGATTCTCCAACCAGTTGTGCGTCGCTGAAAGGTACAAACGCCGGCAATCCTTCGGATTCAGCTGAAGCAATGCCCCTCCTCACCCACGAGTCCGCCGGCAACGGTATAGGCACTTTCTTCGTATGGGTGGCATGCACCCAATTTTTCCGGCCCTCTAGACGAACGGCAGTTCTCGTGGCAAGGAGGACCTGGTAGGGTCCAGTAAACCTGGGTTCCAAGTTCTTCTTACGAGCAAAATTTCTGGTCACCACCCAGTCTCCGGGCTGGAGCGGGTGGCCTGGACCCTCCGTCTGCGTCGGCAATGCTTCGTAAACCTGTTGGTGAATTAACCTCAGTTTAGCAGTCAGATCGTGAAGATAGTCAATCAACATTGGATATTCAAGATTACAGAACACACCCGGTCTAGGGACCCCCCAAACATTCGCAGGACGACCGAACACTATTTCATAGGGACTAAGCCCTACTCGGGAGTGTACGGTTGCCCTAGTGGACAATAAAGCTAAGGGTAAAGCGTCAGGCCACGAAAGACCAGTCGTAGCCTGAATCTTCGCCAGCTTTAGTTTAAGGGTGCCGTTATACCCTTCAACCAAACCAGCTGATTGGGGATGATTGGCGCTATGGAATTTTTGATTAATTCCAAGGCCCTTACACACGCTCTTCATCACACTCCCCACAAACTCACTTCCGTTATCAGACCATACAATTCGAGGCATTCCATACCGAGGAAAGTATTCCTTCAGTAGGATTTTCGCAGTAGACAGGGCAGTATTGTCTTTGAGAGGGTAGGCTTCAATCCATCGGGAGAACACGCAAACCACAACTAAAACGTATTTCAGGTTATTGCATCTCTCCATATGGATGAAGTCTAATTGTATCACCTCAAAAGGACATGAAGGGGGAGCAAAACTACCAGGAGGAGTTGGGGTTCCCTTACCAGGATTGTACAACATACACACCATACAATTCTTAACCAAGCGTTCAGCACATTTCGTGATACCATCATTCTTCCACACAGGGGATAGCAACTTACAAATACCTTTCGCACTAATATGTGCTAACCCGTGTGCCATTGTTACAACAGCTAGCACATACGCATCCGGCAACATCCATCTCTTGTGTTCCGACAAATCAACCCAACAACCATCCGCATCCAACTTTCCCGTACTTTCTTTCCACTTCGTCTTTTCAGTCTCGGTGGCTTCATTCTGAATTGCTTTCACACTCTCGATAGTGTCTTCACACACACTAGTCTCTGCAGGCCACCTAACCGAACTCGTCACATACATTCGAGTGCTAAGGTTCCGGGCAGTCTCCTTAGCAGTCTCATCTGCAAATGCATTACCACGACCAACGTCATCCGTCACCTTACGATGCGCACTACATTTGACAATCGCTACCTGCTTCGGCAACGTAAGTGCATCCAAAAGATCATTCACAAGCTGTCCATGCTGAATCTTCGTGCCATGCGATGTCATAAAACCTCTCTCTCTCCACAATCGTCCAAAGCTATGGGCGACGCCAAACGCATATTGGCTGTCGGTAAACACATTCACACGTTTCCCTTTCGCTAACACACATGCTCTAGTGAGAGCAATCAGTTCCGCAGCCTGGGCAGAATTCTGATTCAATCTTGCAGCTTCTACGACAGTATTCAAAGTTACCACTGCATACGCAGTAGTCAAATCACCATTCGGCAATTTAAAACATGAACCATCCACATACAAGGTCCCATCGGGATCTTCCAAAGGAGTGTTTTTAAGGTCCACCCGACCTTTTGTTTCCTCTTCCGTCCTCAAATAACAGTCATGGGCTGTTATTTCATCTGACTCTGTGCTAATTGGTAACAAAGTCGCCGGGTTCAGGACATTACATCGTTTTATCTGAATATGACTTGCCAACAATGTCAACTCGTACCCTGACAACCTCGCACTCGTCAAGTGCTGGGATTTCGTACGATTCAAAAGAGTGTCAACTGCATGCGGAACCATCACCGTAAGCATATTATCCATGACCAATCCTGCTGATTGTCGGATGGAGACCGCGGCTGCCGCTGTTGCTCTTAAACAACTCGGCAATGCTCTAGCTACCGGGTCCAAGGTCGAGGAAAAATATGCAGATGGACGCTGCTTATCACCGAAAGGTTGCGTTAAGACACTCAACGCACAACCTTCCTCTCGTGAACGTACAGTGTAAACGGCTTGCTATAGTCAGGAGTACCTAACACAGGAGCCGAACACAATGCGTCACGCAATTCAGAAAAACTTTTCTGACATTCGTCCGTCCATGGTAAAGGAGTTGAAACATCCTTGCACGTAAGAGCCACCAATGGTTTCGCTAACAATGAAAAATTTGGAATCCACTGTCTGCAGTATGACGTGATACCTAGAAAGGCACGCACATCTCTTTGGGTTTTTGGCACGGATATGCGCGCAATGGCTGCAATTCGTTCTGGGGTCAACCGTCTTCCCTCCTTTGACAATAAGTGACCTAGATAGGTGACTTCTTGACAACAATATTGGAGTTTAGAAGAAGACACCTTGTGATGCAAGTCACAGAGATGCTGCAATAATGATATAGTGGCAATTTTGCAAATGTCCTGAGTATCGGCAGCCACCAATAGGTCATCGACGTATTGGATTAAGGCCGCACCAGCCGGCAACGTGAACGCATCCAGTTGACCCTTCAAGGCTTGACTGTAAATAGATGGACTTTCACAGTAGCCTTGAGGAGAGCGTTTAAACCGGAAGCTACGACCACCAAGAGAGAAACCGAAAAGGTCTCTACTTTCTTCGGCAATCGGAATGCTAAAGAAAGCATTCTTCAGATCGATCACCGAAAACCATGCTGCAGAAGCTGGAATCAGAGTCAGTAGCGCCGTGATGTCAGGCACAACAGGAAACTGAGGAATCACAATTTTATTTACCTCCCTTAAATCGATAACAAAACGATAAACAGGTGGTTTAGAAGGATCAGTACGTTTTAGAATGGGTAGTACAGGACTGTTGCACACGTTTCCCCGAGTCTCTTCAATAACATCTTTCTCGATCAAATCATAGATGATCGCTAACAGTGCTCGTTCACCGTCAAGAGAGATACGATACTGGGGAATACGTGGCAATCGCACATTAGATTTCACATGGACAACATAAGGGGAGATGTCGAGCAGGCCCACGTCATTGGGACCTGTTGCCCACAGAGATGCAGGAAGAGAACTCAATTCCGGTGGAAGCTTATCGAGAGACAAGTACATAGGAGAGACAACTCTCTCACCTAATGTAAGCTTTACTCCCGCGGGAGAACAATACAAAGTCGCATACAGACGTTTAAGCAAATCCAGACCCAAAAGATTTTCACCATAACCAGTAGTCAAAATCAACGGAGCTTCAAGCTCACATGGCCCAATTGTGAGTGGTAAAGGGCGCGAAACTGGATTGCTAACGGGGGCGCCAGAGAATCCAACGGAAACATTTGTTAAGCCAGACAAAGGTGCGCCAGGGAGTTTCGAATGCATTATGGAACTTTTCGCTGCACCAGTGTCCAACAGAAAAGGCTCAACGACGCCCGATGTAGCGACTGCGACGTAAGGCCCTCTCTGATCAACCGGAACTGATACCACTCCCTCTCCTTGTCTTCGGCTGTCCTAGTAATTACTGTCGTCAGTTCCCTGATCGACGTAATAATCATCTACATTGTACTGCGCGGATCGTCCTTGCGATGATCCACGTTGATCAAAACAGGTATTGGAATTTGATGAGTTATCTGAACGATCATTTTGAACACCACGTCCTCTACCGCGTGATGACTGCTGAGAACCACCACGACCTCCTCTAGATGTGTTACCACTATTACGCTCATCTAAAGCAGGACAATTGAATTTTAAATGACCCTCCTGTCTACAATAGGCACACTGATTGTACCCTAACGATGATCTCTGCGAAGAGGAGTCATTTCACGATTGCGACCTATTAGATTGCGGCTGCGATCGATTACATTGTTGCGAATCATTCTGATTCGAACGCGGAGGATACGCCTGCTGCAACAACACTTTAGTTTTAAGCTCTTTCGTCTTTTTATCAGCACGATCGTTCTCTTCTTTCTCCCTATTCTCATAATATTGTGCAGTAGCCAATATTTGAGCGGACGTAGAAACAGCCCACGCACTCTCAGAATTTTTTAGTTTATTGCTCAAGTCGGGCAATAAATTTGAGACAAATTTATCTACAAACAACCGTTGACCACCCTCAGTACCCATATCCTGACCACTGTGGTCAATGAATGATTCCTCAAATCTCGTAAAGAAATCGGAGACACTCTCATCTTTCTTCTGTCTACAAGCTGACAATTTATCCCAGTTCACCCTCATGGCTGGCATAAGCGTTTTCATCAAGGTAATTATTCTCTGAGGGAGAGCAGCAATTAACTGTTCGGGTTTAGCACCACCAGTTTGCAACCCATCTGCCGCTATAATGGCAGCCCAATCACCACCTAATTCGTTTGCATGATTTTCCTGACGAATCTTAGCCCATACCGGTTGCGGTACGACATTACCAAACAGCATATCGACATCGGCAATATTCATTATCGTAGCATCTACGAGCTGCGACAATTCTTTATAGTACCCTGCAGGATTCTTACGAGGGTCAGGCAAAGATTGCTTCACCTGCAACACTTCTGATCGTTTCCACGGGAGATGAATCCATACTCTCTGGAAGTGTGGCGGAATAACAGGCAGAGCATTAGGATCACCTGGCATCCACACTGGTGGAACTTCACGCATGGGAAACTGACCAGACGCATCGAACTGGCTCTCAACATCCTCAACAAACAAAGCTTGAGGTATAGGAGTGGGACGGAAAGATAACAATCGCTCAACAGCACGTCGAACGTTAGTATCCACTATCAGTCCGTTTGAAAACTGAAGTTGTAGATCAGACAAAGCGGTCAACACATCGTCAGGTGCATCGGCTGAAATCTGATCGCGCAGAACCTTGCACATTTCTTCGAACACAAATCTTTGTGTCGGTACATTGAATTGACAAATGTATCAAGTACAGCACGTGGAGGATTTCTAAGAGGGTGCATCATCCAACCCATCGCCATATTATATAGCGCAGCACGTTCCCTATTACCGGGAAGCTGACTACGTCTCTGAGGACCATCTGAACCAGCGGACCCAAAAACAGGTCCAAGAGAATGAAAGAAGCTAGCCGCAACAGGAGGGGTACGACTTCGAATAGCTGGAGAAGTATAACACAAAGGACTAACAAGAGAAGGGGTAGAAACAGAAGAAACAATAGGAGTTAATAGAGCAGGAGCAGTAGCGGGAGCAGGAGTAGGTGGAAGCGGAGGAGCAGTAGGAATAGCAATAGGCAAAGGAGCAGGAACAGTCGGAAGAACGGGAGCAGGTTGAGGAACAGGTGGAACAGGTACAGGGGGAACCACAGGAAGTGCGGTACCCTGTACATACGGAGGTGGCGACTTCATAAGATAAGACATTAAGGGATCCTCAACTGATTCTTCCTTCTTATCCGACTCCGTAGGCAAAGCAGGATAGCATTTATCTATAGACATACGCTGTAGCCTATCAAACACTTCCTTTTCCTTATCCTCCTTATCACGCTGAAACTGCTCTGCTTTCTTTACAATGGTAGCAACACCATCTCTCTGATTACGTTTAGTCTGTCTGATCTCTTTCTGTCGGGCTTCTTTACGCCACAACCAAAAGGCATCAAACATGGCCGGCCTTGACTTTTTCTCGAACAATTTAGCCTCAAGATTATCTAAAATCGTTGTCTCGAAACTACCATGAGGTGGCCAACTAAGGGCACCATCTTTCTTAGTATAACGAATCCAATAATCATTAAAAGTAATCGGGCCTAGCCCGTGTTTACTGTAGAGCTCATAAGTGGGAGTTCCAACCGGAGGTATCGGACACGAGTCCTCCAGTCGGGAATCCGTACCACAACGTCTGAAACAACTAAACAGAGTACTGCGACCAGGCATCTTGCACACTAGCCGAGTTTCACAAACGTCAAGGGTTACGGGATTTACCAAGTCCCTGCAAAGAACAAATACCCTCGCTTTTTGACAACTGCAGAAGTCAAATAACACAACAAAGAACCAAGTAAAAACGCTAGCAAAGTGTCACCGACAAAAACACTCACACAGCGTCAACAACAAAAACACTCGCAAAAAGTGCGTACAACAAAAGCACCAGCAAAGTGTCAACAACTAAGGACTCTGGGAGCGACCCACCAATACTTAACTTAAAGATCGATGGCGTCACCAGGAAGGCCTGTCAATCGTCTCGCTATACCAAGGTCTACGCCAGGCGCCAAAACAGGTCTACAGTCAGGGCAGCAGTCCGTCGCAGCCGTCAGGAGGCGGGAATCTTCGCGGGAAAAGTCTTCGGGCCACTTGTTTCGACAACGGGATCGATGAAGCGGAGTGCACCTTCCCTCGGAGATTTCACACGAAGTTCCTCACGATCGTCGGGCTTGGACCGGTACCACTGATGCAGCCCTACGTTGGGCGCCAACTGAAGGACTGGGTTATTTAAGACCCAGCGGTGCCAGGGGACAACACCTGAAACCTTCGTGGGTTACCTGTTCCGGCGCACAAATGACAGAGACACAGGACACTTCCTTCGGCGTCAAAGATTCAAGGTTTATTTACTGCAGGGAACACAGAAGTCACGACAAGTACAACACGTGCAACTTGGGGAGACTGCTTCAAATTGGATCTGTGGATCGCTCCTTTTATACATAATTCTCCCATAGGGTTGCATGGTACACAAAGGTTTACGACTTGGTTCCCACAATTATCCCCAAGAGGGGTCGCTTCGGTCGCTTTGATACATCCAAAGTCCGGGGCATAAGTGCGGAAACATTTGGCGGTTCCCAACTGTAAAAACCCATCTTCCCACCATTAGTACATTCCAATCAGCAGTAAAACAGATCGAAGAAGGAACAAGAACAGGTGTAGAGGAGGATGGAGACAGTAGGGAGATTGGAAAGGGTGTAAAAGGGGGGTATCAGGAAACACGAGCTACAGGCATAAAAGGGACGCGCCTAATGAGATGCACGGCTGAGACAATAGTCCGGCACGGCAAGATGAGCCTCAAGCGGCGCCATCTGCCTTACAGTATCATCCCCCTCGTCATAAAGACAGTTTCAAAGAACATGTGTCTCCCGCAAGAGTCTTGGGAATCCCAGGGTCGCGAAGCGGACAGCGTCCGTTCGCTGGCTACTTGAGGGCAAGAGACAAAATGGATGCCATATCTAAGATGGAACCCGTGGGTACAGATGAAAAACCCACGTAACAAACGAACGGTTTAAGTTAGCACAGCGAAACTGCGCACACCCACTAAACTCGTCATTTGCGGTTCATAGATATCAGACTCGACCATATTCGTGCGAGTCGAAAACACCACTTACGATCGTCACGGAACCTCAGATGGCACACTGTTTTTAATAATAAGAAATAACGGTCTATTGCTTCTCATCTTTTCTCATCTTTGATAACTAAAGTTTAATAACTTTTTAAATTTCAATGTATTTATGATTTTATTTCTGTGCCTGTACATATTTTATTGCACTTTTATGGTCATTGACCGAAATAAAGTTATCAAAGAAAGAAGACTCTGGGCAATTGCGCATTTAATCTCCCTGATGGCCCACAGCACCAAGAACCTTAACGGGTAACGTGTTTGCGCTTTACAAATATGTATCAATATTAATATTTCTGTCAAAAAAGAAACATTAGTAAGTCCAGCCTCAAACATGAGCAAATACACCTAATGCAAAGCTCGCCAATCGAAAATATTAAAGGTAGGGGCCCCATAGAAAATAATAATTCATGTTTCATTAACATAGTTACAAATATATGTTAAATAAATATATAAACATATAACATATTTAATATTTAATGAGTCAGTAGTTTAGGTATTTTTTAAAATCAATGCAATGTTGAATTTTATTGAAATATAAACACATTCCTTTTACTCAATTCTGCACATATCTTATTGATTATTAACCCACACTATTACCATAATATATTTAAATTTATTAAAAATTGATTTCAAAATCAGTTACTAGTGCAAAAAAAATCTTTTGTCCGATATTTGAAATCAAATAGAAATATAAAGCACAAAGGGATAGTATGTTGAATTCTCATTGAAGTAACATAAGACAAGCGATTGCTGAATTGCTGGTGCTTATTTCAAAGACTGCTTCTTTATCATATTCTTTTCAGTTACTAAAACAACAGCTTCAGAGAGGAAGAAGGAGATAGTAATGTCAAGAAGACAACATCATCACACAGAAGATTTATGGGGACCTCTTTGTTGAAGGGTATGCCCCTTCTCTCCTTTTCCATTCTAACTCCTGCAGCAACAGGTAATGCTTGATGCTAAAAGGCATGAGGTGAGTAAACATCATTATTCAAGTTGGAAGGTTTGCAAGCACTCTCCTTTGACCTGACGTTTAGAGGGTAGGCATTGAAATCCCTTGATTTGCATCTTGAATAAGATTGCACAGAAACAAATGCAGTGCAATATTTTGAGTGGAAAACTCCTGTCCTCTTGCATGTAGGCCTTTACTGCATTGATGATGGCCACAAGGAGATCTGGCCTTGACCAAAGTCTAGAATACTGTACTCAATTGTGTAACGTAATTAAAAAGCTGTGCCAGATGTGGATTCAAGGAACTGAAGAAGTATTTATAAATGTTTGAGGTGTAGTCATTTGGACTTGGGACTTTGCTGCACATCCTCTTCCTTGGTTGTAGAAGTCTCATAGCCTGGGGTAATGTGACTGATCGTAATAATGTTAATGGCTGCACCTCATGAGGTTTTACCCCCATATAGAGGGTCATGTTGAAACCTTAAAAATGATAAAAATGTGTGGATTTATTTTCTGGTATCAGGCCCATGGAGCGTTTGGTATTTCTAATGGAATTACATTCCTGTTTTTGCCTCCACTATCTAGCTAGATACATACTCTCCTTCATAACCCTGGTCACAAAAAGCTGTTTTGAGTCACAGAAGAGGGAGTCCTGCCTTGTTAATTTAAGGCACATTTAGTTTCCCCCTTGGGGATATCGCTGATTGCTAAAATAATAGAGAGGGTTTCTCTTTGTGCTTTTTCCTTATTTTAGCTAACTTCCTCCAATAAAGTGCACTTTACTGGTCAAAATATCTTAATCTGCATATTGAATTAATAAAATGATCATTATTGATGGTATCAAATGCATCCCATGTGTAGGCCCAGCTCATATCATCCGATCCTCTAGGGGGTTAATGTCGAAGTAGGAGGTCTATGTAGTCTTTACATTTGACTTTCAATACCTTGTCCCTCAGGACCGCTGGGTGGAGGATACATCTCCCCATGTTCATGGGCCTGCACTTCATAATATTAATGATGGGGCATGATCAGACAGCATGATCAACTTGATCATGTTCTTCTATGCTAAGGGCATGTTGGCATTACTCAGCAACACAACATCTATTCAAAAGTATATCCTATATGTGAGGGAAAATAAAGATTAGTCCTGCTGTTCAGCATTGTGTCCAAGTTCTAAATATTTCACTATGCTTTTCAGCTTTTTTAGAAATGTTTCGGAGAAAGCTAGAACATGACAGATTCTGTACACTAAGGAGTCCAATACTATTTTGAAGTCACACACACCTATTAAGTGGGACGGACTCCGAAAGTGTGAAAAATAGTGATAAGTAGACTCTTGATCTAAGTTTGGAGCATAACCTTTGGCAATAGTAACCTGTCGGCCCTTCTGAGATACTGAGACCATAATAAATCAGCCCTCTTGATGTACTCTGTAGGTTACCAGCTTAAAACTGAGTGATTTATGAAAGAACTGAGCCTCCCAATGATGTTTTGTAGCAGCAGAAGGATGGTCGACACTGGGTTACAAATACACCTTCCACTCCCTAAACTGCATTTCCTGAAGAGCTACCAATTATATTTTCTCTCCCATATTTCCAAGCTATGATTGCCCCTCCAATTAGTGGAAAAGGAAATTCTTAGCATTTCAGGTTTTGAGTTTAAGTCCCATAGAATTGTATGTGTGTCTTCATTACCAGCCTTGGAGGAATGTAATGTTGCATGTTTCAGCCCCATGAATATGTAAGAAGCATCTACATGTAATTCCTACCCCCGGTAGTGTCTCTTTAGAAACTAAAACATTTAACTCATATGTTAATTATGCTTTGTAACACATGCTTTAGCACAGTCTTAGGGGTTCGTCGAAAAAGTGCTACATGAGAAAACAATGAATATATGGGTCATTTCATTTCACTTTGTAAGACAGAACCTGCAGACGTGCATGGGTGCAATTCCAATCTGAACACCAACCTAACCCAGAGAGCATATTGCCAAAAAAAAGACAATCTGGTACCAGCTCAGTCTTTTAAAGGAAGTGAAAAGTTTCTTCCAAAAAGCAATTTCAGAACCGGTGTTCAAGCTCTTAAACACTTGCTTCGGGATTACGGTAATGCCCCTCCATGGCCTTGAAGACTCCACATCCATTAAAGGCATCCTGCATAACACATCATGTCTGATTCAAGCCCTAAAGAAATATGATCACATCACTCAAATCCTGATGGAAATCCATTGGATCCCAATGAATTGTCTATGACTGCTCACACTGTCTTCATCACATCATGAGTATCTTGAAGGCAACCTCAACATCTCCAGTTGATCATGATAAACCTACATCCTGGATACCATCAGTCATAATTCCCAGCCCTTGGTTGTTGTACACAATTGATGAAATATCATGAACTAAGAAATGTATATGACTGTTGTTTACACTTACCATTTCAGTAATTTGAAAAAAGGGGGTTACACTACTGCAAATTCCATATTAAACAGATGTATGGACTTGGATGTATTGACTTGGACCGAGCTAGTAGTGACAGTGTTGCTACATACAACGTTTGTCATATACATTGAATGTTAAGTTCTCTATGAATGTTGTAACATTATTTGATTGAAATTCAATTTGAATTACACTACAACAAGGTTTTGAATATATGCCTGGATGGTTTATTAATTTGTTCACACTTGTGGCTGAAGTAAATGTTATATAGTGATATAAATACTTCCTCAGAGAGTAGAGAATGGACAAGATGAGGTGTATTGTTGTATGCTAGCAGGTTTGTGGAACTGTAATGATGAGAGATGTGCTTTCATTTGGTGTTCCTTCACATACCATCAGCACACCCGCGGCACAGTCAAGCAGCTGCTTCCAGTCAATAAGACATAGGAGGGGAGGATAGAGGAGGCAGAGCTATGAAGGTGATGGAAACTGCAGCAGGAGAATTTTCTGGGGAAGTGGAGGTAAGGTGCGCTAAAGAAGGGCAGTGGGCAAAGTGCTGAAGGGTGGAGATGGGGCGAGCGAGGGGAGAAGCTAACAATAGAAACAGGAACCAAGAATGACACAAAAGTCAAATGGGCAAACAAAGAAGCACCAAAGCAAAAAAGCACAACAAGCATAATAACATCTAATAACATCTAAAAAGCCAGAGCAACAGGCACAGAAGACAAATGGGCACCAAGCAGAAATTAATAGAGAGAACAAGAGCAATCAGGCACAACAGACAAAACAGGTGCAGACTCTAAACACAAGAGAGCACAGAAGGTAGAGTGCAAAGCAAGAGAGTGGAGGAAAGAGTGAGAGCAGAGAGCAAAGTAATAGCATGAGGATAGGATGACAAACAGACGATAGCAAGGTGGGTCCTCGGGGTAGACAGCTTGGTCTGAAAGGGATTTGGACTGGTAAAATTAGCAGACCAGGGTAAGTGGGAGCTAGGACTCGGTCCTTGCTATCTAGGGTTAACCAGATGAAGAGTCAACATAAAGAGGGAGCATCCTGTGACACTCTCCCCAAAGACTGCAAACAAAACAGGTGATGGACCGAATGTGGATCAATGTCACCCACTCAACCCAGTCCGAAGATCTGGGCCCAAGTCCATCGTTTTTTTGCACTCCACACCACCCTGGGTTAGACAATGGCGATATGCAAATCAGCTCTGACCCTGTGCCCCATGGGAACAGTCCAGTCCGAACTACAATACTCTCCCCAAAGACAGCACACCACACAAAAATTTGACTATCCAAAATGACGTTTTATATTTGTATGATTATTATAAAAATGTTTATTTTCAGACAAGATCATGAGAGCTATGTATACATTGCTGAGGGAACAGTCTATGCTTGTGATTTTAACCAAAGGCTACTTTTTAATGATGTCTGGCAGGCATATTCTGCAAAACAAACACATCATTGTATGTATGATATTCCTTTTATTGTGGTACACAAGAGCGCCTCGTGCTGTGCACAGAAATTCCATTATTCAAACAATACCAAATGAAGAGTTTAAAAAGATTTGTAGGAACACAGGACCCAACTGGGCAGTTGTTTTTCTGACCTGAAAACCTCTATCCTAAGAGAATACCAGCAGAAGCCCCAATAGAACACATTTTTATTTGGGCTTTATTTGTGAAGAAGATGTGAGTATGATGGAAAAAGAAAGTAAGGTGAGGGACAAAGTATAACACAGGAATGGCAGATTATCACACAGCATCTTTCACCAAGGGTCTAGTGACTTACAATTTTCCACCGAAGAAATAACTGGCATTATCAATTAAGTTATTTGAAAAGCTTGGTATATGGTGTACACTTATGTAAGTGGCCCGCACTAATCCAGACAACCTTTATGGTGTTTTTATTGGTCTTAGACATCCTTAGAACGCTCTCCAAGTCAAGGCTATGAAGCAGCAACCTTCAGGCTTAGTCCAGAGTATAAAATGGCACGTTTGTACTAAAGCCTTATGGTTGTGATTACTCCACTGTTTTGCTTTGGGGAATATTTGCATGCACATGTGTTTCACACAGTTTTTCGTTGTTGCATTTGTGGCCACTATAAATAATATCTGATAAAGTATTTAGGCTAATTTATACCTGGATGTCCAGCTGTCGAGGGATCTTGTCCCCACTTCAGAATTTGCTATTGTAAATGCTTCTCTGCAACAGTGATGCTGGAACAATTTTCAGAATTTGGTGCTGCCATCAGTGTTACAGCACTGAAACCATAGGAAATAAGTAACAATTGTGAGAAGTTGACCTGATATATGATGTCCACTAATTAAAGTGTGCACCTTGATCAGTCCAAACATCCTTAATGGTGATTTAAGAGGTCAAACATAACCTTAGAAATCTATCCAAGTGGGGAACAGCCTTCAGGCTTAGTCCCGAAGAATTGTTAAGTAGCTTGTCTTAATGGAATGCAACCTTATTGGATTGGTTAAATGAAAGGAGAACCAAACCATAGTTTTTGTAGTAGAAAAAGCTTTATTTCGATATTTGTAAATAAAAAAATCATAAAAGCTACAACAAGGAGAAAAATCAATACATAGTGTACACAAAAATAACATAGCATTAATGACAAACTACGTGTGTAAAATATTATAAACATATTAAACCTTTCCTTTTTCTAAAAACACGTTTTAAAAAGCCAACCACAGAAGCCACACACTGTTCATCATTAAGTGATTGGAGATACAATAGGGCTGGGCGCCACTGGTACCAAGTTCCATGTCTTTTCAAGAGTGGTTTAATCCATCGAACTCTCTCACTGTGATAAAATTCACAAAAGAAAATCACCTGGAGGGTTGATTGTTCTGCCCTCCCATCACATGGACATTTGGTGAGCACTTTAGACCAGTCATTAATTTGTGGGAATGAAACTAGGCGAAAAAAGATGTTAAATCTAAGCCTAGTAAGTAGGAACCTGTCAAAGCCCTTAGTACACCAGATCAAATAGGGTTCCATATTAGCCGAGGTAAGCAATAATTGGTGCCGCACAACCGTTTCCTTATTCAACTCAGAACCTAGCAGCAGGGATTCTAAATGATGCCAGCAACAAGTCTTCAGATCTTTCCTCGAGATCCTGGGTAGCTCCTCGGGTGAAGTATAAAACTCAGGCTTCCCCAGATCTTGGCAAAACTTTTGGATGTATGATAACCACGCTATGTTGTTGGATTTATCGAGAGCCATGACATCGCGGATGACCTCTCTGTTAAGTTCCAAATCTGCTACAGTCCAAACCCTGTGCCAAAGTAACAGAGGTGGCTGTACTTACGCATTTAGCCATGTAAATTTTAAGTAAAATTTCGGGGGGTCTTTTGCCCATTTTTCGTGAAAAGACCATAAGTGCTGCGGTTGCTTTTTTAAACGACAGAGTCCTACTCTTTATGGATGAGCCCCAGTGTCCCCCGCCCTCAAGAACTACCCCTAAATAGGAGAAGGATTTAGTAGTTTGCACTTTTTTCTTACGAGCAAACAGTTTGCAAGTTTTGGTCTTGCCCCTGGCGCACGTCATTGCAAAGGTTTTTTTCACGTTTAATGACAGTCCCCTGGATTCCATAAAGTTCATATAAGCGTCCAGGGCTGACTGAAGACCTCTCTCTGTCCTCGCCATAATAACGGCGTTGTCAGCGTATAATAAAGACACCACTTGTTTGGAGTTAATTCTGGGCGAGTAGATAACTGTGGATGCCAGGACATCCTCTAAATCATTTGTATATAAATTAAAAAGGAGAGGCGCGAGTACGCACCCTTGACTAACCCCACGCTTCACGTGGAACGGCTTAGTGCATTCTCCACTAGTTCCATATCTCACCCTTGCCCTTGCCCCAGCATATAGTTGTCTTAAAAAAGAAATGATAGCCTCTTCTACTTTAAGATCCTTCAGCACCTTCCACAGTCGATCATGCTTCACGCAGTTGAATGCGGCACTCAGGTCGACAAATGCCGCGTAAAGTTTACCTGCCTTGGCTGGACGTATTTCCCTCTGAGAAGTGTGAAATTCAAGACTTGTTCCACAGTTCCCTTCCCCTCACGGAACCCGTACTGAACTGGAGACAGCACTGCTGCTTCCTCCTCCCAGGAAGGCAATCGGTTCAGGCCGGCCCTTCCCGTGATCTTCATAAAAGAGTCAAGAAGGGAGATAGGGCGATAACAAGAAGGGCTCTCCCTATCTCCCTTCTTGAAGATGGGAATAATGATGGAATCGGACCAGGTCCTGGGGAACCCCAGATCACAACTACCGTCCAGGACTCTCTTCAATATGGGAGCCCAAAAATCTGCTGAGTGTTTGAAAAGGTCAATAGGAACCCCATCTATTCCAGGGGCTTTACTACCCCTACTCTGCTCAATGGTAGTGAACATTTTGCCAATTGAGATAGCCAAGTTAACAGGTTGAAAGTTCCGGGCCACGTCACTATCTAATCCCCCCATGTCGACAAGCTTTGGAAACCCCTCCGGGTTATAAACTTCCGAAAAGAAGTAAATCCAGGAAGCTTCATTAATGACGACCTCCATTCGAGAATTTTAGGGTGCATTAAAAAAGGGTGCGTTGACTGCTCGCCAAAATAGGGCACTATCCTTGGATTGTGCAGCAGTAACCAGATTATTCCAAGCCTCCTGTTTAATATTGTTCTTGCAGTTCTTCCGGTAAAGACGATAGGCTTTCCTACAATTAGCTACCTCGACCGGGTCCCTGATCTTTTTGCGTAATGCAACCATAAGGTGTGAATGTGCCCTAGAGCAGGGGCATCAAACCAGGAATAAGTCTTCAACCTAGTGATAGGGCCGTTTCACTTTCGGGACAGGCTGTCTCGTATAGTCCATGTAATAATCTCAAAGGCAGCCAGTATCTCCTCGTAAGAGGATTCTACGTCTAGACACCTATCAATAGATTCCATGGATCCCCTAACTATCTTAGCACACATAGCCTCCGGGCCAATCTGACTCCATTTAATGGCATAACCGTTTTGTCTGGGCATGTCGCAAGAATTCAGCCAGGAAAATCTCTCTGTCAGTGAAATAGACTTAGCCTGAGGTATGCTAATGGCAAAAGAAAGAGGGAGGTGGTCTCTGAATCCTACAGGATAGGTGGAGTAATCTGCATACCAGGTAGCATGGCTTACCGAGGCAACGATAAAGTCTATAGTGGTGCCAAACCCTCTTCCCACACAGGTGGCACCAAATTCTACACAAGGGGAACACAGCCTAATAACAAAGTCTAGATTGAAAGATGCCATCATATCATTCAGGGATTCACCACCTTCCTGATGGGAAAAGTGTGGAGAAGTAACCTCCTCACCTGCCATAGTGAATCCGCAACCCCCCCTCTCATGAACACACAGAATATAGTTAAAGTCTCCCCCTCAAACAATTATACAATCCCTCCCTATCGTGGTAAAAATACCATTAATGTCTTTGGTCACAGAGAATACCAAATCAGGAACTAAACGTTTATGCAAGTTGTTATAAATGTTGACCAGGATAATATCGACCTTGGAAACCATCCGAATTAATAAAATTTGGTGACATTGTCCTGTCTTGACTACTTTAATATTCGCAACTCCCAACAGATTCGAAATATATACGCATAGTCCTCCCATGTTCCTCCCAGGCTTAGAGGGTATGGCAGCAGCATGAAAGGTTCTAAACCCATTTAGATGAACAGGCTCTGTTACCCAATTTTCTTGGAAACACAGAATTCCAAATGGTCCTACAAATTCAACCCAAGAGGAATCCGATACCTTGTCCTTGATCCCTGAAACAATCCAAAATAGGAGCTCAGTGTTCCCTTGAACGCTATATTTAGGCTCTTGACCCCTAATACTACAATCATCAGGAAGCTCATGAATCTGACTGGAAATTCTGAGATCTGAGTCTTCAAGGATATCAGGGCTGGGGCAACTTGGGGTAACTACAGTGCTAACTTCAGAAACTTCAGGGTTGACCAAGCTTGGACTGCATGTAGAAACTGGATCTGCTACGCCGCACTGCACCGGAGTTAAAGTGGAACCAGTAACATTATGCAGCGTGAGGTCAACGGCTGGGCTGCTGTCACATGTTACTTGATAAGTAGAAACTACAGGACAAGCTGTTACATGCAGACTGTGACTCAGTCAGTCTACACCCTCTAGGTCTCGTATACTTTCATAACGATTATGGAGGGGGATATGAAACCTGTTGGGAGTCCAGGGGACAGGTATTGGACGAGAATGATTAAAGTGATGGGGCCATGAATCAAAGTGGAGCGGGTAAGCAGGAGAAGCGAGTTTAGCTAAGTGTGTGTCACATATAGGTCCTGGGGCACTAAATTGACCCTCAAAATGGGAAAGTTGTCCCCTCGTAAAATTATCCTGCAAGTGCATCAATGGCATCAATGGCCTAGTTGTACTAACTGCATTGAAAGCCCGCTGTCTGGGATTAGCCGCTGGGGTTAACAGGTTTCTGGGATAGAAGTAAGGCAGTTCTCGAGGTGTAATCGAGCTGCTGCTGTTAGAAGTGGGCCAGTTTAAGATATAACTAACCGCCCTTTTATCTTTAAAACTGATTATGACAATATCTCCAGTTATGCTTCTTTGAGTAGACCCCATCCAAGAGAGCCGCCGTACCATTAGTATTTCACCGTTTAGGTGGGGAGGTAAGGGCCGATTCTGTCTTAGCCAATAAATGGCCTTGTTTTTAAGTTGGACTTGGTCTTCCCTCTTACCCGACTCCAGGACCGGGACACCGGTTAAAACCACCACAAAGGGAGCTGCTTCCGGGGGTAGATTAACTCTATGTTTTTTAGGAATATGTGATCTGGCATTAGCATCTGCTACCACGGGTTTAGGTTGTGAACAAATAGAAGTCACACTCCCCGTAGTATCCTTGACTGCCCCATCAGTGTCACACCTGGGAGCTGCAGTAACCTGCGACGTGGCACCAATGGGCTGCTTAGTGGGTTTATCCTTAGTCCGTGGTACAGAGCCCCGAGAGACAGTGGTGACAAAGGGAATAGAGGGTTCCCCACCTGAACCCTTATTGCTCAAGTGTAAAGCATTAAATGCCTTCTTTAGATCTCCCAACTGGGCAGTAATCCTCTTAAGTCTCTCCACCAGGGGCATAGTAAATGATCTAATCATTTTTTCTATGTTCCCCAATAGATCAGAAACTTGCTGGTCTGTGGAGAGAATAGGGGTAGGACACTGTGGATTTATGGCTGGAGGAGGGAGATGACTCTGCTGAATGCGAGGGGAAGATGCAGCTTTCTTTCGGATTATACCCTGTCCCTTCCTTCTCCTTTTCTTAGGCGGAGGACCGTAAAAACTGTTAACTTCCACAGCTACAACAGCTAAGTTGGGTTTAGAAAGTGGCTTGGTTGTTGCCAACATGGAGTCCGTCATGAGTTCTACCACGCCTGAAATGCTAACCAGCGAGGCTGAAAGGTTAATGACGGAGTTGGAAACAACCTGAGATACTGGGGGGCTAACCCTGTCCTGGAGTAGGAGGGGAATGCTAGAGTCAAGCAAGTGCTCAGGACTCGATGGGTCAGCAGCTATATCTATTAGCAGTGGCGAGCCTGAAGGAGTTGGACCCAAAGAAGACCTTTTGTTCTGATATGCTCAATCGAGCGGCGTCTGTTAGCACGTCGCTCGGCTAGGGCTAGGTCCCTATCAACCATAGAGGCCGTCCTGATGACAAAACCATCCAGAGTCCCTCATTTGGCACCTCCCTCAGCAGGTAATACGATGGTGGGTGAGGACATCCTCCAATGCAAGACAAAATATAACTATAGAATGCTAGCGGAGAAATATGCTGTTAACCCAGAATACAACTGATAAAGATGGGGACAAATAAACTAAATACGCATTAGGCTGTGGGGACACCTCTTTACAACATTCCAAGTGGAGATGAACAGCAAAAACAAACAAAAGGAGTGAGAGCTGGCCTGGCTTCTACCGGCCTCGGAGGGCCTCAGAGGGCCCGGGCGCTCCCGCGCAGCGGGAAACGCAGATTGCTTAAGTAGGGCAGCACATTGTAAAAGGAGGGGACAGGACGATCAGGGAGAGCAGCCCAGGTGTGTCGGGCTCAGGTATGCCGGGACACCTGGGAAACCGAGTCCCAGTCCCGATGCTCGCAGCCCTGCGTTCCGAGCCGGCACCCAAAACAGCCGCTAGATGACAGGATACAGTCCGCAAGCGATGCGCGACCGGCGAAGCGGGTTCCCCGAGGTATGAAGTGCAAAGTCTTTCAGGTGGTCCCTTTAGGGCAGCAGCAGAGTAATTTTTCGCGTCCCACTTTGTGGCTGCAAACAAGGCAAGTTATAACGATTCAGTGAAGCGGGCGATCAGGGAGAGCAGCCCAGGTGTGTCGGGCTCGGGTATGCCGGGACTCCTGGGAAACCAAGTCCCGGTCCCGTTGCTCACAGCCCTGCATTCCGAGCCGGCACCCACAAAAGCCACCAGATGACAGGATACAGTCCGCAAGCGATGCGGGACCTGCGAAGCGGGTTCAGCGAGGTATAAAGTGAAAAGTCTTTCAGGCGGTCCCTTTAGGGCCGCAGCAGAGTAATTTATCGCGTCCCACGTTGTGGCTGCAAACAAGGCAAGTTATAACGATTCAGTGGAGCGGGGCGATCAGGGAGAGCAGCCCAGGTGTGTCAGGCTCGGGTATGCCGGGACTCCTGGGAAACCGAGTCCCGGTCCCGATGCTCGCAGCCCTGCGTTCTGAGCTGGCACCCACAACAGCCTCCAGATGACAGGATACAGTCCGCAAGTGATGCGAGACCCGCGAAGCGGGTTCCGCGAGGTATGAAGTGCAAAGTCTTTCAGGTGGTCCCTTTAGGGCAGCAGCAGAGTAATTTATTGCGACCGTAGTTATAAAAGTATGTCTTTTTTATTATAACACACTCTGCATAAGAGTAGAATCTGACTAGAAGGTTGCCCCTCATTTTTTCCCGGTGTTTTGATGGTTTTTCACTTAGTTTGGCTGGGATCCTGCTAACCATAATAATGGGGGGTGGTGTAGGAGAGTAGGATCTGCTTACTATGATTACCCCCACTTTTTGCCGGTGTTTCACAGTTTTTTTACTTTAGTCTGACTGGGTGTGAGGAGTTAGCCGAGTTTCCTTCCCTTTAGTCTCCTTTCTGTGGGCATGCACATGCAGCTGCTTTTAATCATTCCTTTGTGTTTTCTCGCTTGGTTTCTGCCTTGTCATTTCTCCCGGAAGGGTGGAGCTTCTTGCGCTGGTGTGTCCTTCGTTTTCCTACGGAGCCCGCATTTTTGTGTGTTTCATCGTGTTCCTGCTGTGTGTCTGCAGGCTTGCAGACAGCTTTGGCGGCACATTGGATTCTCTTTTCCCTTGAACTCTTCCTGGACCCTCCTTCTCTCCTCTTTCCTGTATACCCTTGAACCTTCGTGGGACAGTTAGTTTCAGCTGTACGCGGCTACCTTTTGCCCTCACTCCCTGGATATTTGGTATCCTCTCCATATCGTTATGTGGATTTCGGGTTGAATCACGAACAGAGTGATTCAATAGCGTTTCTTTGGCATTCAGTGTGTGCCGTGGCCACTGTTTTAGTAACGGGTATTTTTCTTTACAGGGGTTTTTTCTGCAAATGCCTTTTTCCCCTGTTTTGACATTTATAATTTGAGAGAGAGCAAACTCTGTAATTTAGTCATCTTTGAGGCTCGGGGTTAAATCCGGTCACTACTGATCATTACCTATGGACTGGCACATTGTATCTATGTTCCAGAAGTAATTACAACAGACCTTCAGAGTTGCTACTAGGTAAGGAATGAGTAATGCAGCCATATGCTAGTTTTGTATGTGCATGTCCTTAGAAACTATATGTAAACATTGACTTCGGACCTATAAAGTGTTATGCTTATTGTTTCCATTCTAGGAGCAGTATCAGTTACATCCATAGACGAGTAGTCCTGTGAAGCCCTGATGTTGATATTCTGTTATCTCCTTTTTTCTCTCTCATTTGTCCCCACCCTCTCCCAGAGCTCTGTTGGCAGGGACACTGTGTATATTATCCAGTGTTTCGTTGGTAGGGCTAAGGAGGAGGAATGGGAATATCCTCGTTCCTGCAGTGTTGGGCGAAACTGAGAGGAGATCTGAGAGAAAACCAAGCCCACAAAAATTAAACACTGACTGAGCGAGAATGGATGAGACTGGAAATGCGATGGGGGGAGACAATGGACCTCCATTGCAATATTTGATGGGAGCAATTACAACCCTGTAGTCTCAAGTTCAGGATTTGAGGCAGAAAAATCTTGGGCTGCGTCAGGAGCTGAGTGCTGTCAGGGCCAGAGAACAGACCTGGGGCCATAGTAAAGGTCAGGGTCCTGTAATACAACCTGACACTTTTCAATTTGATAGGGGATCTGGGTAGGAAGCTAGTGACGGCACACCTACAACTATAGCAGTTTCAGTAACAACTCCTATCCCTGTACCAATAAGTATAATGTATTCATGAATCAGTGTCATCTGCATTTCATTTGTCGTCCCACCGCGTTTCCGGATGATTCAGCTAAAGTAGCTTTAATTATTTCATACCTAGCCGGTACAGCTGCTATGTGGGCAGTCCCACTGGTGAACAATGATGATCCTTTTTTTTTTTTTTAAATGTTTTTTATTTGCATCAAAGAATCACATAGGCAATGAACAATTCATTTTTTTCAAGAAAAGAAAGAAACAGAGATATGACAATATTTCGTAATTGCAGTTAGACAAGTATATAACATTATTGAAACAATGCAAAGTATAAAATTAAACAACAAAAAGAAAAATCAATAAACCTGTATTATGAAAATAATGTTTGCTAAGACATGAATAACCGCCATATTCTATCGATTTTTCGTCTGGCCTGCAATCCCCTTGAATCTGCAATAGCGACTTCCATACTATGGATCTCCTTTACTAAACTCCACCATTCTAAAACTGTTGGTGGGTTCTTTTGAATCCATGCTCTGGCAACACTTAACCTTCCACAAGTGATCAGAACATTCAACAGATCTTTAAACCTTTCACCCCCATTGACGCCTATGCAAACATCGATGTTTGAGAGTGCGAAAGGTTGTTCCAACCTCTCAGTGATAACCTTAGTTATCCCTTCCCAATATTCCTGGAGGTGAGGACAGGTGAGAAACATGTGGACAATGTCTGCACCGCTCAAATCACATTTAGGGCATTTCGTTTTATCTGATTGAATATTGTTCGTTGCCCATTTAAGTATTCTTTCAGGCGTGTAATATAATTGGCAAATTGTTTTAAACATCTGCAATTTTAAGCTGGAGGATTGAACTGATGTATTTAGGCTTTTAAATGATATGACAATTAAATCTGTAGGAATGCTCATTGCAAATTTCCTATTCCATTTCTCTGTTAAAATAGTAGCATCCCCGGTCTTGAGATCAGAAAAGAGCTTATACCCCAGGCTTATAATAGATCTATCAGAATCCCTATAGACACAGTCCCATATCTCAGACTCTGAGACTGTAGTGAGTTCTATTTCTTTCACTAAGTAATCTCTAATCTGATAGTATTTAAATCTAGCTGTTTCTGGTAAGTTATAACAAAGTTTCATTTTATCAAATGCCATAAAGCCAATATGATCATATAAATCCCCCAGCAATCTAATACCAGAGTTTAAAAACATTTGACAAGCTGTGTCATGAAAAATAGTAGGAAAGCCGGGATTGCCCCATAAAGGTGTTTGACAGTGAAAGAGAGATGTATTGCATTTAGCCATAATAGATCGCCAGACTGAGGTAATATAAATTTTATGGTCATGTTGTGTTCCCTAGCGAGTACCCCACCGACTCCATGTACGAGTTAAAAGTGCATGTAACTTCCCTCCTGTACCAGCTATGAAGACGCAAATACATTTGCGTCCAACGTTAACTTGTCCTCTTTCAGACCCACCATGAATGGGTTTGATGGTCCGTTCCTAAGTATGCTATGCCAACGTCTTTTTGAAGTGTACTCCTACGTTTTTCAGCCTGGCTGAAAGTAGGCCCTGAATCTCTGCCACCGAGCCTCTTCTCTGGCTTCTGACTGCGAGGGCCTCTGCCCAAGCAGCCCCCGTACCCGTGAACTCTGACTTACTTCTAGCGCGGCCCTCCGTGCTCAGCTCAGCCTGCTGCCTGCCAAGATTGACTATAACCTTCGAGTTATCTGTTTTCCTCCCCGAAGATACATTCCAGCCTGCTAGCTCCAGTAAACATCCTTCCTCAGCTACAGGGCTAAAGGGCCGACCTGTCTTTATGCAAGTAATTCATAGCCTCTGTTGCCATGCTTCCATGGAAGGCCCCATGCCCCCACGCTTCTCATACAGACACTCAGGCGCTTATACACGCACTCACAGCAAGTATAGAATAGCTTCTGCTCTAGAGACCTTTCTGCCCAGATAGCTTAGTTCCTAAACATCAGATATCAGATATGATAGAAGCACAAGTTGATCTGACATGCCAGACTTCTGTCTCTTTCCGTCAGTGTAAATGTCAAGTCCCCTGCACCCCGTCTATCGCACGTCATGCAGCTGCGCGCGCATCCAAGCTTCCGATTTCTGCTGACATTGCAACATTCTGTTAGCACCACCCCTTGGTGCCACCCACTTGCGTCACCTATCAGTGACGTTTCTAGCACACACCCTAGTTCACGCCTAGTTTACGCCTCTTGATGATGTACTAGCACCACGTGTATACTGTTATCTTGTCTTCTCTCAGCTGTTACGCCTCTTACATTGAACATTATGATGTAAATCAAGTATATAAGCTATGTATTGTCAATAAACGACAGCGCGCTCATCTATCCCTTCTGACACCCTGTGTGGTGGTCAGAACATGATATCCTGATTCCTTTATGAGGAATAAAACCCTTAGAAACTCTTACACCACGGACTCTGTTTTCCTTCATTTCGATTGAGTTATTATTGATTAAGTACTTACCTGCATAGAAATTAAGAGAGTAAATTAATTATTTACATCATTTTGGCGCCCGAATAGGGACCCCTCCCCCACCTCACGCGCCGGAAGGTGCGTTGCAATCCGTGTCCCCTGCCATCAGTTAGACGGACAACACGTGTACTGGCAGGATTTCCTGCATCCCCCTCTGACACACGGAGGTGACGAAGACTGCGATCAGTGCCCAGACGAGGCGGTGAGGAGTGCGGAGGATCCCGACCAGAGCCCAGCCGAAGGAAGCAAGGTCCGAGGTGTGAAGAGGCCCACCAGTTTTCCGAAGTTTTCCGAAGTTTTCCGAAGTTTTCCGAAGTTTTCCGAAGTTCCGAGTCGAGTCCAGTCGAGTTTTCCGAGGCCTTCTGTTTTCCGTGCTTCCCGGTGAGTACCATTGCTGGGTCGTATCTAGACGGGTTTGGGTACGCAAGTCCGGTCTGCACTGTTTTTAGGCAGTGTATCTGTACTGTTTAGCAGTATATAAAGTATTCCGAATTTCTGCACTGTTACAGCAGTGTATCTGTATCGTTGAGCGGTACATCCAGAGTAGGGGGAAGTTAGCTATGTCTTTAAATGTTTCATGTGATTAATGTCGTGGTATGAATGTGATTGTTTTTGTGCATTATTGTGTTTTTGTTTAAATAGTTACAGGTGAAATTAAGTATTAAGGATCAAGCATTTCAGTATCAAGTAGGCACAATGCCGTTTTTTAACAAATTAAAGCAGATAGGAACTAGGAAAGGGATGTTAGAGGAAGAGATTCCAATCCCCCCTAGGGACACTCCAGGTAATTTCATGTATAATAAGCATGGCATAGACGCCATCTTGTATCTAGAGTTATGGACAGATTATACCAAGCACCTAGAGGAAAGATACCGATGGCCAGTTAACGGAACATGGGATGCCGAGTGCATCATAAAGGTAGAAGAAATATTACGGAAAAAGAAAGCTAGACAATCTCAGAAAGACGCCATAGAATTTTGGCGTAAGGAATCACGTAAGCGTGCTGATAGAGCACTCCGTAGAGAAGACAGGCTTAAAGAATCAGAAAAGGCCCAAGAAAACGAATTAGTTACTGAGGGAATTCGAGTAAAAGTAGAACAAATAGATCGTATCCAAAATGGCAAAGTGAACAACATGTATCTTTTGGCCGATGGTACCCCTGACGCCATTTCAGAAATACCGAAAAATTTGCCGTCACCATTAGTTCCAACTAAAGTAATGCATAAGACTACTAAAGACATATTCCTAAATTCATATCTCGAAGATGTAGCGCCAGCTTACACCAATCTGCCTGTTCGTGCCCTGCCTACTGACAGGGCCGGGGGTGGTACTGCCCCCCAAGATCACTCTCAGCCGACACCGAAAAAGACTAGTTCCGTTCCGCCAGCTCCGCCACTTCCCTCACCTAAAACTGATCTGCCGAAACCACTCCAATCAGATCCTACTAAAAGACAAATTCAGATACTGACTACACACAGAGATAATGCCCAAGCTTCCGCTTCAGGAGGTGCGACCGTGGGTCTCCAGACCCCGCCACCGACTCACAGATTAAATCTCAGAGGTATGCAGAGTCCTCTTACGCACAGATCCCCCCGTTCTTCTAATTCATCCCGTCTTGATGCACTAAAAGAAAATATGTCAGTTTGTAGATATGATCCAGAACCTGGACAGGACGACTTAATGGTATTAGCGTCTTTACGGTTAAGATCTGCTACTGATAGTTTGTTATGTTATGCAGGAATGAAGGAGCGTCTAGATAGAATATATGAGTTCGTTCAAACGGGAAAGGACCCCGACAGTATTAAGGATGCCCTGGAGAAACAGAAAGTTAACATGCAAGCACTGATACTACGATTTTTCATAAATTGTCTAATAAGAGAACGAGACAGGCCCGGAACAGATCAGAGTGAATTAGATGCATTGAACAAGTGGGGTCAAAATATAGCTGATGGAAAACATGACAGACAAAATTGCATAGAGGCCATGTATAAAAAGATTAAGAAAGCAGTGATAGCAGTACACGAGAAAGAGAAAGAAAAGGCTCCCTCCGAGGAGGAAGAAGAATCTGAAGAACAAGAACCAACTACAAGTACTATAGCATATGTAGGTAGGGGAAACTACCTTAGGAAGGGTGTCCGTCCAGAAAGCAAGAGAGTTTTCTTCTCTGCCTTAACGAATCCGAATTCTGCTGAGCATCAGTTCCAGGAAACTGATAAACGGCTTCGAGATCGAGTTGGGTACCATGTACTCAATTCTATGGATGAACAAGAATTAGCCCGATCAGCGGTATCATGGGCCGAAAATGCAGACATATATAATGATGACACCGTAGCACAGACATTTCTGAACCTCTCCCCCGACGAACAGAAATTAGCAGGGGTATATATGATTCAGCACCTTCTCATTAAGTACAGAAAACATTATTCTGATCCAGGTCCCTTACATGAGACACTAGAAGCACTACTGATGGATAGATGGAGAGGCCTAAGCACTAAATTAGTTCAAATAATTCTAGAACAACGACGCAGATATGATACCTTTGTAAGTCCTGAATATGTCCCCGCCCCACCTCCAGAAAGGAAAATGTACCATATGCAGTGCGGGAGTGGTATAGAAAGTCAGAACCCCTTGCGAGAAGTGCACCCTGTTATGGGTGAGGATAAAATTTTGAAACGCGTGTATGTGCACACGCCTCTGACTAAATTAGAACTGTTAGAAATGAAGAAATTAGTACCATGCCATGATAAAGACCCTGCAGGTTTCCATAGAGAGCTTAAAGACATGTTATTAATGGGGGACTACACATATGATGATATCATGAAAATGTTGAAAGTATTATTGCCTACGGGTATATTCGAGAAATTAAAGGAAAAGGAATGGGAGGTGGGAGACACAAAGATTGCCTGGGCAGAAATCGAAGACGAAGAGAAAAAACGGGTTCCAGGGTTAGGCCTTGGGGACAAAACTAAAGCATTACCAGGTTTGATAGTACAGGTCCTGCCCAGATTATTGACAACTAGAAAGGAGGATTGGGATGCAATCTCGTCCTGTAAACAGAAACATGATGAAGATACTAGCGACTTTTATTCAAGATTCGAGAAATGTTTTATTATCAATAGTGGCCTCCAGCCAAGTAGCGAGTCGTACCCACATCTTTTTGTATCAAAGTTAGTCGAGAATTCCCTACCATTAGTTAAAAATAGAGTGTATAAAGTCGAGAGTACATGGCAAGCAAATACGCCATCCCAGATGTTACAAATGTTACAATATCACCAGAATAGAATTAGGGAAGAACAAGATCAGGAACAGAAGCGTATGAAAGACACGAAAATGAAAATGTTAGTAGCTCAGACGGTCCCATCCGACAGTCACAGGAAAGGTACGACCCAGACAAGTCACGCTGCAGCTCCTGTTAAAGGGACATGCAATTATTGCAAGCAGCCAGGTCACTACGTACACGAATGTGCAGTTCTGAAACATAACATAGCGACAGGTAAAACTAAAGAGAGACCGCATCCGCCTAGACAAGACCATAACCAGCATCAGTCTACACAGAATACACAGCCCATGCATGCATCTGCACAGACAGCACAGACCGTAGCAGTACCACAGCCACAGCCCATTGCTGCAACTCAGCAAGTCTCACAACAGATGTACCAGTATGCCCAGTCTGCTTACCCCGAATATTCCCGATATACATGAAACAGCCTAGAGAGGGAAGGTGGCTTGCCTCTTATCGAGATTCCTGTAGATCAAGAAGGTCCTTATGTACACAGTCAAGTATTGGGGAAAGATAGAAAGTTTTTAATTGACACAGGGGCAAGTCGCACTACAATAAGTCATGACGAAGTTCCAGGGGCACCCCTCTCAGGCTCACAAAATGTTTCCCTTGGTTTTTCAGGACAACCTATTGTAAATGAAGTATCAGAACCAGTTCCCCTGGCTGTGGGTCCATTATCACGCGTTACAGACCTGTTACTAACAAAATCATGTCCGGAAAATCTGTTAGGAATTAAAACACTGAAAGCTCTAGGAGCTATAATATGCTGCTCCCCGGAGGGGGTTAGACTCTTTCTGCGGGATTTCAAGGGTCATTACGTCCTTCGTGAGTTTGACGTCAGATTGAAAAATGTACCTGATTACTTGTGGGCAAAAGGCCCAACTGATGTAGGATGTATGCACATTACACCATACCGCGTTACCCTCAAGGCAGGTGTTGTATTACCCAGAATCAGACAATACAAGTTACCACCCGATGCTGTAGCGGCTTTACTGAAAATCATTGAAGAGCTCATTGCCCAAGGAGTGGTCGTCGAGACCGACTCCAATATCTGTAACTCACCCATCATTCCGATTCTTAAACGTACTGATCCCAATGCACCGCCAGTATATCGGCTGGTGATTGATCTTCGAGAATTGAATAAATGCATTATCCCACAGTATCCTGTGGTCCCCGATATATCATCTCTCTTGACTGCTATTGATTCAGAAGCAACGTTCTTTACTGTAATTGATCTCAAGAACGCCTTCTTCAGCGTGCCTATTGATCCAGAGAGCCAATATCTCTTCGGATTCTGTTTAAATGGACGCAGTTTCAAATTTTCGCGCGCACCTCAAGGATTCACAGAAAGCCCCAGCATCTATAGTCAAGCACTGAAAAGACAACTAGATTGTATTCAAATGCCAGTTAACACCGCTTTACTACAATACGTCGATGATCTGCTGATCACCGCACGAAGTGAGCCCGAATGTGAAAAAGCATCACTGACAGTTTTACATTTCCTGGCCGACAAGGGACACAAGGTGTCTCCTTCGAAGCTACAATTCTGTGTTCAGCAAGTTGTGTACTTGGGTCACTTGCTGTCCAAAGTGGGGAGACAGCTCACTCCCGATCGCATTCAGTTAATTGTGAACATGCCGCAACCCAAGACACAAAAGGAAGTGCGGGCCTTCATAGGCCTCACCTCGTACTGCAGACAATGGATTCCCCAGTATGCATTCCTAGCTAAACCACTCATCCAGTTAACGACACAGGAGGCAGCGACTTCGACTGTCCTCCCTTGGACTCAGGAACACACACAAGCTTTTGAAGAATTAAAGAAAGTTTTATGCCAAGCACCAGTTTTAGCGACACCATGTTACAGCAAACCGTTTACACTTTTTGTTACAGAACGTGATGGCACAGCGTTGTCTGTCCTCACTCAAGACCAAGCAGGTTCACATAAGCCTTGTGCTTACTTTTCTAGTACATTGGATTCAGTAGCTCAAGCACTCCCTGCGTGCTTAAAGTCAGTAGCAGCAACAGCGTTAGCAATAAGACAAAGTGATTCAATTGTTTTAGGTCATCAGTTAACAGTTCAAGTACCACATTCTGTAGAGGTTTTGTTAAACAGAACCCAGACTCAACACTTAACTATAGCACGACTGACAGGTTATGAATTAACACTATTCCAGCCACACATAGAAATCAGACGTTGCAGCATCCTGAACCCAGCAACACTGTTACCTACAGTTATGACAGATCCAGCTCCGCATGATTGTATAGAAATAATTAATGCAGTAACTAAGCCTAGACGAGACTTAACAGATGTCCCATTGACAAATCCAGACCTGACACTTTATGTGGATGGTTCATGCATGAGAACAAGTACAGGAGAATTAGTGGCCGCGTACGCCGTGACCACTGAAACTGAAATTAAAGAAACACATCGTATTGACACACTGTCTGCTCAAGCGGCAGAGCTCATCGCTCTGACTCGAGCCTGTATTCTAGCCAAGAACAGAAATGTTAACATATACACAGATTCCCGCTATGCCTTCGGAGTTGTACACGACTTTGGAGTCCTCTGGCAAGAACGAGGTTTTCTGACTTCCCATGGGGCCAAGATACAACATGGCCCCCTCATTCAAGCACTGTTAGAAGCAATACATTTGCCCTCGGGCATATCAGTCATGAAGTGTAAGGCACATACTAAAGTCACAGATTCTGTTTCCCAGGGTAACGACCTGGCAGACCAGACAGCAAAACATACAGCACTGACTCACACCCAGACTACTGATGTGACAAAGACAATAGTCCAGACCCAGTGTATGGCAGTTAGAGATCCCGCCCTAGATGTAATTGATATCCAGACACATGCTACTCCAGAGGAGATAAAGAAATGGACTGAACTAGGAGGGATTCAGACAGATCAAGGTTGGGTGACGAAGGGAAAATCTATATGGTTTCTCCCCGACTCAATGGTTCAAGTCATGATAAATACAGCACATAGTCCTGCCCATCTTGGAGAGAAAGCCATGTTAGACAGTTTACAGAATCTCTGGTACAACAAACACTTACGAGCAGCAGCAAAACAGAAAGTGCGTACTTGCATGATCTGTTGTCAGTTCAATCCAGGTAAAAGTGTCCCTGTTGAGCAAGGTGGATTCCATCCTCCCGATCACCCTTTTGAAGTCCTCCAGATGGATTATATCCAGATGAATAGCTGTAGAGGATTTAAGTATGTCCTTGTAATTGTTTGTGCTCTGTCCCGCTGGACCGAAGCATACCCAGTCCCAGACTACACTGCTCCGACCACTGCCAGACAGTTGGTTCGTGAATTCTTCCCACGGTACGGTTTGCCCCGTGTCGTGTATTCAGATAACGGACAGCCGTTCTCGTCCGAGCTGATGAAACAAGTTTCCCTCTTGCTAGGATATCAGTGGAGGTTCCACTGTGTCCGACATCCCGAAGCAGCTGGCCTTGTAGAAAGGCATAATCAGACACTAAAAATCCGTCTTGCCAAGATCTGTCAGGAAAAAGGGGTCGACTGGATAGTCGCCCTGCCCGTGGCACTATTCTACATGAGAATGGTCGCCCACTCAAGATCAGGGCTATCCCCGTACGAAGTGGTCTTTGGCAGACCACCGAATATGTGGGGGACGCCCGTTCCGAAAAAGATCACTGATATTGATTGTAACATGTTGACAGATTACCTTGCCTCCTTGATGTCTGCACTCCAATCATGTCGTTCACAGGTTGCCGCAGCCTTCCCTGACAACACCGATGTAAAGGCGCATGAGGTCCGTCCAGGTGACCTGGTACTCGTCCGGAATTTCGACCGGAAAAGTCCGCTGGAGCCCCGCTGGAAGTCTCCAAAGACCGTTCTGCTTACCACCAGGACCGCCGTGAAAATCGAGGGGAGAAAGGGGTGGGTCCACACGAGTCACATCAAGCTATGCAATGAACTAAAAAACGGACTGAAACAGGACTCTGACTCGTCCACCCCCACCAAAGACTGTGTTGAAGCACAAGACGTTACTGTGCCTAAAAGAGAAAAGACTCCTCAAGAACTTTACCGTATGAAGCTTCGATCTAGCAAGTCAGACAGTTTAATTGTTTAAGTCCTCCCCTAGGTGAATCGGTTAAATAGTTTCTGACATGTATCCCCTAGATCGAGTTAGAGAGAGAGAGGAAAAGAGAAGAACATATTGCAAATCACTTCGTAGTCACTGCATAGTGACACTAATAATCATGTTTATTATGAGTATTCTAATTATTATTGCCAGCATTCTGCTTCCCATATACTGGCCTATTTTCAGGCGTGAACAATCTGCTTACAATGTCTCTGCTGAACACACTTTTAGTGAACTTCCCGCACATGAACTCTCTTACAGACTTGCGCTGCGCAACAATACATTCATTAGTATGTTACACCATTCCCATCAGACAAATAATGCTACAGACTGTTGGATATGTGGCCGACTCCCTCCCTACCAGAATTACAAGGGAGCTCTGCCTCTCTTTCCGTACCCATTCACTCACAATGGCTCCTGTGGAGCATGGTTTAAAATAATTAATTCTTTAGATCCTGATATTGCTGTTTTCGATGGGGGCTGGGTTTGGGGAAACTTGAACTTAGTCCTACTCAACGTCTGTTATCCTGATAAAGAGGGACTTCCCACTCGAATAGGAACTGATCTAGAAAATGAAGTATATGGATTAGGTAATTACACAATTAGCCTTATGATCCTCACTGTCGAATCTGAAGCTGCTCCAGTTCTGCCCCATATGTTAGTACTACCAGTCACAGGTGAATTATGTGTTAGCAAGAAAGGTTCAGTACACGTAGGTCATAGTAAATGCACTACTGTGGTCGAGTTCAGTGACCATGGTAAATCGTCCTTTAAAGCTACCAGTCATTCCTACTTTGTTTGTGGTCATACCGCATACATATGTTTGCCTCCAGATTGGGATGGTACCTGTTACATTGCCTTCCTTCTGCCACCTGTTTTTCTAGCTCCTCCTGATTACCATAGAAATACGAATCTAGCACCGAATAGACCCAAAAGAGATATTCCCCTTGTCGACTACACAGAAACGGCATGGGAACAGTACACTGATTTCAATAAAGGATTCTTTTTCTTCCTAGGGCCTGTCCAAAACAGTAAATTAATACGCAGATTAACGAGAACACTCGAAGCAGTAGTGAACGAAACTGCCTCCGCTCTAGGTAACTTAACAGAGGAGCAGTCTGCTATACGGACTGTTGTCCTTCAAAATCGTCTTGTGATTGACGTCATCTTGGCAGATAGAGGTGGAGCCTGTAAGGTCATCGGGTCAAGCTGCTGTGTTTTCATTCCACAAAACGCACCATCTGTCTATCAAGCTATCACCCGTTTACATAAAATTGCAAATCAGATACATCAGAATCCAGGCACCTGGACTTGGTCCGGTTGGTTCTGGACTACGTTAACCGCTTGGGGATGGAAGATCTTATCCTTCCTAGGCATTGGCCTTGTTATAGTATTCAGTTGTTGCCTGTGCCTGCAGTGTGGGCCAGCGATATGTGGACTGTGTGCCACATCCTGCATTGAGCATTCCAGTTGCCTCTCAAATAGTCAAAGAAAGAAAGACGAACATATAATGTTACAAGAACAAACCGATCGATTTATGAGGATCGATATATCATGAAGGGTCCGTAGGGAACAAGGAGGGAATGAGGTAATATAAATTTTAAGGTCATGTTGTGTTCCCTAGCGAGTACCCCACCGACTCCATGTACGAGTTAAAAGTGCATGTAACTTCCCTCCTGTACCAGCTATGAAGACGCAAATACATTTGCGTCCAACGTTAACTTGTCCTCTTTCAGACCCACCATGAATGGGTTTGATGGTCCGTTCCTAAGTATGCTATGCCAACGTCTTTTTGAAGTGTACTCCTACGTTTTTCAGCCTGGCTGAAAGTAGGCCCTGAATCTCTGCCACCGAGCCTCTTCTCTGGCTTCTGACTGCGAGGGCCTCTGCCCAAGCAGCCCCCGTACCCGTGAACTCTGACTTACTTCTAGCGCGGCCCTCCGTGCTCAGCTCAGCCTGCTGCCTGCCAAGATTGACTATAACCTTCGAGTTATCTGTTTTCCTCCCCGAAGATACATTCCAGCCTGCTAGCTCCAGTAAACATCCTTCCTCAGCTACAGGGCTAAAGGGCCGACCTGTCTTTATGCAAGTAATTCATAGCCTCTGTTGCCATGCTTCCATGGAAGGCCCCATGCCCCCACGCTTCTCATACAGACACTCAGGCGCTTATACACGCACTCACAGCAAGTATAGAATAGCTTCTGCTCTAGAGACCTTTCTGCCCAGATAGCTTAGTTCCTAAACATCAGATATCAGATATGATAGAAGCACAAGTTGATCTGACATGCCAGACTTCTGTCTCTTTCCGTCAGTGTAAATGTCAAGTCCCCTGCACCCCGTCTATCGCACGTCATGCAGCTGCGCGCGCATCCAAGCTTCCGATTTCTGCTGACATTGCAACATTCTGTTAGCACCACCCCTTGGTGCCACCCACTTGCGTCACCTATCAGTGACGTTTCTAGCACACACCCTAGTTCACGCCTAGTTTACGCCTCTTGATGATGTACTAGCACCACGTGTATACTGTTATCTTGTCTTCTCTCAGCTGTTACGCCTCTTACATTGAACATTATGATGTAAATCAAGTATATAAGCTATGTATTGTCAATAAACGACAGCGCGCTCATCTATCCCTTCTGACACCCTGTGTGGTGGTCAGAACATGATATCCTGATTCCTTTATGAGGAATAAAACCCTTAGAAACTCTTACACCACGGACTCTGTTTTCCTTCATTTCGATTGAGTTATTATTGATTAAGTACTTACCTGCATAGAAATTAAGAGAGTAAATTAATTATTTACATCAAGACACTCACAGTGTCCCTTATGGTCTTAAATTTAACCCTTTTAAAGTAATTGGGGTCATTCATCCTATACAAAAACATATTGACATCTAATCCGAGTAAAAACTTGTGAAAATATATCCAAAACAGCCAGACTGCAGATCCGAGTCATAAATGCTGACCAGTAGTAAAATTTAAAGTCCGGAAAAAGCAGTCCTCCTTGACTAAAGGGAAGTTTAAGCAGTGATATAGCACGCCGGGCTTTTTTATATCCCCATACAAAGCTGCCAATGATGCCTTCTAGTCTGGTGAAGAAGGAATTATTGACCCGCAAAGGGATTGTTCGAAACAAATACAAGAATTTAGGCAGAATTTTCATTTTTATTACGTTTATTCGACCAATCAAATTAATAGGAAGTTTATGCCATTTCTTAAGTTGCATGGCCGTTTCTTTTAATAGAGGTTCGTAATTTAGTCCTATGATGGAGTCAATATCTGAGCATATTTTAACACCTAAATAAGTGGCTGTATTGCTAATTCCAGGGACAAGAGTAGTAGGTTGGTAATTCATGACTACTTGAGTTTTGGTAGTATTGAGTTTATAACCAGATACTGAGCCATAGATACCAGCTTCTATTAAAATGCCTTTCATAGTTTTAGCAACGTCTGGGGAAAAAACTGCGATATCATCGGCATATACAGTTATATCTAATTTATGTAATCCATTAAAAAAAGGGCAAATTAGTGTTTGATGTTGTAAGGCAATTAAAAAAGGCTCTATTGCAAGAGCAAAAAGTAGTGGTGATAAAGGGCACCCTTGCCTTGTCCCTCTTTTAATAGAAAACAAAGAAGAGCATTTTCCCATATATGAAATCTTACCCATGGGATTATCATATAAAGATTGAATCCATCGCAGATGTTTTCCTTTAATACCAAATGCCTGTAGTGCGGCCCACAGAAAACCCCACCCCACCCGGTCAAATGCTTTTTCAGCGTCTAATAAAATCATACCGAGTGGGGCGTGTTTAATCCGTGCTGCATCAAAAGCTGATATAGCCATGTTAATATGTGCCGTAGTGTCTCGCTTAGGGATGAATCCATGCTGTTGGGGAGAAACAAGTTGGGACATATACGGAGCTAATCTAGTAGCCAGTATTTTAGCAAAGATTTTTGCATCGCTGTTAATAAGTGAGATAGGCCTGTAAGATCCCCTCTCTTGTGGTGCTTTACCTTTTTTCAAAAAGAAAATAATTTGAGTAAGGTTCCATGATCTGGGTGCTTGTTGCCCTTTACCAATGGCATTAATCACTTCAACAAATAGTGATAATAATTCTTCAGTGCAATATTTATACAGTTCCAAAGGAATAAGATCTTCCCCAACAGCTTTACCCATTGCAAGAGATTTAATTGCACCCCTGATTTCTAAAGGCGTAATCTCGGCCTCTAATTGAGCCGATTGATCTGGATCTAAGTTATTTACTTTATTAACAGCCATATAATTATTAATATTGGCATCTAAGATAGCATCTTCCGGTGTATAAAGATTTTGATAAAAAGAAGCAAACTGTTGAAGAATCGATTTTGGATCACTGAATAGTAAATTATTGTCCCCTTTAATTTCTTTAACCATATTAATGGATCGATCTTCCGCAACTTTATAAGCCAATAATTTCCCACTTTTATCTCCATTTTCATACTGTTCTAGATGATATTTTTTAAGTTTATTAACGCTTTTGTCCCTCAGAAGATTTTTAATTGCTGCTTTAAGCTCAATTAATTTGAAATTTAAAGCTTCTAAATTTAAAGCGTTGTTACAGACTGCATCAGCTATCTGGAGTTCGATATCCCTGATTTCATTTAACCTTTGCTGATTTATAGTTCGAAGTTCTTTGTTTTGGGACCAAATGTATTGTTGGGTAAATCCCCGTATACTAGCTTTACACGAGTCCCAGACTATCCATGGTAAACTCGTTTGTCTGTTAATATCAATGAATTCTTTTATATGCTCTTTGAGCCTATTTATAAACACTGCGTCAGAAAATAGGTACCGAGGAAAAGAGAAGGAGCGAGTAGTTTTTTCCTCAGTTGTGAGTGTGCACGTTATAGAAATCGGATTATGATCAGACGTCACCCTTGGATATATATCCATTGAACATTTGCATTTATCAAGAATTGAGCCAGAGGCCCATATCATATCAATGCGTGAGCATACCTTATGTGCAGCAGAATAAAAAGTATATCCCGCTATATCAGGATTTAAAGATCTCCATACATCTTTTAAAAGATGAATTGCTGCCAGATCCATAATTGCAGCCCTAGTTTTCCTCATCCTTTGAAAAGCATTTTTTCTTGTAATATCCATCTTATAATTCATTATGCAATTAAAATCACCTAACACAATAATCTCTCCCCCCCATCCCAGTAGTTCCATATTAATTTGGTCAAAAATTATAGGCTCATCTTGGTTAGAAGCATAAACTCCACATATTGTAAGTTTGAAATTTCCTAACTTTATCTGCGCTATCGCCCATCTGCCAGCTTTATCGGTTAGAGTCTTAATTATTTCACATTTCAATCCTTTATGTTTTAAGATCGCTACTCCCCTAATTGAGGCATTAAATTCAGTGCAAACTATTGGATCAAAACCTAATTGTTTGACCAGTTGTTTGTCTTTGTAGGCAATATGTGTTTCAGTTAGAACTGCTATTTGCGGGCTATACATCCTAAGTTCCTCATAGACAAGACGGCGCTTCATTTTGTTGTTTAATCCTGAAACATTCCAGGTTAAGCACTTTATTAAATGCATTTTAACTTATATATTTCCTTACCTATGTAACAAAAAATAATCACAGTCAGTGCCTTATAAAATGTCTTAATTTTTTCTTTGTAATTTTTGTGTCCTTTGATGCAACTTTTACCCCAAACCATTATTTCCCTTAACCCACCCCACACTCTGATATTACCTCCCCCCACCCCGTATTTACCTGTGGACCCCCCCTTCCTGTTCACTGCCGTTCACCTGGCAGTAGATGAGTGGATAGAACGCTAATCGGGACCAGGTATTTATAGTTAGTCTATTCGACACAGTACTACGCATTTTCTCATTATCTCAATTTTACCCTCTTCACTGACATATAAATAATCAATGAAATCCTGTGAAAATTTCATGAGTGGCGAGAAATTAAAAAAAAAAAATATATATATATATAAACTTCACTATATCTATGTCTAATAAGGCCATTAGGACCAGAAGGACAAAGAAACATAGCACCCCTTTTACGCCCGCATTAACTTAACATTAGTCTTGAGCTCATTCATTTCCCAGTTTTCCAGGAGGTAATTGCTTTTTCGACCTCATTTGCATCCAAAAAAAAATATGAGTGACCATTTTTTATCACTTTTAGCTTTGCAGGTTCCTGCAGATAAGCTTGAAATCCGAGTTCTTTGATTGGATCAATAAATTGTTTTAGCTTCCATCTTCTCTCTAGCGACAGTTTACTTAAATCTGATCTCACAAAAAAGGTAACTGACTCAATGGTAACTGGGGTATTAGGGCGTGCTTTCAAGGAGATAGCTTGTCGAAGCAAGTAGTTGCCAATGAAAATCAAAATAGGTCTTGGAAATTTCCCGCTCATATCTCTCTGGACTAAGGGTAATCGGTGCGCACGCTGGATCTGTGAGTCCCAGTCCCAGTCTGAGAGATCAGGGAAGGCCTTTTGAAACAAGTGAGTGATGTATGCCCTCGGATCTGCCCCCTCTGCTCCTTCCGCAATACCAAAAACACGAAGGTTCTGCCTCCTATTCTTATTCTCCAAATCTTCCAATTTGGCCTGCATCTGGGCTATTTGTGAATCATGCCTATTCAATTCTGCCTCAGAACTTTGTGATTTCTCTTCTGTAGCAGCCACTCTTTGCTGCAATTCTTGTATGTCCTGCGACACTGCTCCCAATTTACATGCCATCTCTTGTAAAGAAATTTGAGTTTTATTGTTGTCTTCTCTCATTTGCTGATAGTGAGTTTTGGCCTCTTGTTTCTGTTCATTTAAGAGATGCAAGATTGTCTGAAAAGAAGCGGTCACTTCCCCCTGCGGTATCCACTCAGTTGCCCCAGTTGATGAGGTTGAAGTATTGTCACCTAAATGTATCTCTTGTATAGATTCATTTAATGGGTTCCTTAAAACCTCGGGAGTAGTAGCCTTAGGCATATCACACATGTCCTCAGTTACGCTGTCGCTACCATTATTGCCATTATTCCCACTGTTACTGCTGGTATTGCTGCAGTCGATTAGCACAGAAGTTAAAGCAGAATTATCTCCGGTAAATATCAGTGGAGCATCAGCTTTTGTTTTGTCTGCAGGTACAGTAATCACATCATTGGGGCTATTACCAGATAGTCGCAAAGCATTGGTTTTCACACCACCCTTAGCCTGTACCCATTGTCTGATAGGACTGTTTTCAGCGATAGCATTCAAGGCGTTTGTCTTCGTTTTGCCCGCCATTTTAACCATCTTATTCTTACTTTTCCCCTTTGACTTTTTAGGTACAGTTTTATTTTTGTCTTTATCTTTGTCTTTGCTCAAACATAAGGGTGTGTTACTCCCCTGCTCGTTGACATCCACATATTCTTCTTCATCTGTTTCACCTATGTCTATGTTAACATTATTCTCAGCTCCTAAAATTTCTGTCACCTCCACAGCAGAGCCTTTATCAAAGGATAGACTAATAACATTAGTGGCATTAGTGGCATTAGTGGCATTAGTGGTGCTAGAGGTCTTAGCGCTGGTATCTGTACTAGGTGAATTCAATATTGGAGGTTGGATTGCATGAGGGTCGATATGATGGGCAGCAGTGCTACCAAGATTGTTAATAGTGGTAGTGGTAATGCTAGTGCTAGTGATAGGAGTTAAATCAGCAGTGTCCTCCGTTGCTGCTGCTGCAGCTCCGCTTCCCAGTAGAGCTGTGTCTATAGACTGTACCTCAATATTATCCTGGGCTGTGGGAGTTGTAATATCGACATTTTGAGGTTGTTTCACAGGGTCTTTTAAGTTACTTTGCTCCCCTTCCTCTATATTAGCAGCACTGCCTCCCATCTGACCCTTCTCTACTGTATTACCTTGATTGTTTTTTAGCGCCATTTCAGCAGTGTTCTCTGCTGCCGCTACCTCAGCCGCTCCTGTTCCCCCGTTTATTCCACGTTGTGTCTCCTGCCCGGTGCTCTGAGCCGTGTCCACGATGGATTTCTTTTTTGCCAGTATCTCGTTAATCGCCGTCACCGACAGTGAAACCGCTGAGGCTCCTACTCTCCCGCTCGCTGTTGTGTTGCGCGTTGTCCGTGTGGGAGGTTTCGGCGCCATCCTGCAGACGCTCGCTCTTTCCAGCTGGGCTGCCGCCGGTGCTGTGGAGGAACGCAGACCTGGCCAGCGGATCGCTGATGCCGATGCTGATCCCAGCCTGATCCACTCTAGCAGGCTCTCCCAACCCCGCCGAGTCCTTGAAGTTACACGAGGCAGTTGCGGTGTCTCTGTTCTTTTAACACCAGCGGAAAAGAATAAGTTTTGGAAGCGGCTCTTAACCTGCCGTAATTTCCACATCGGGCTCCGTCTACGTGTCCATCAGCTGATGGAGGTGAGTCCTCTCGAGTCCTCTCGAGTCCAAGTTGCTCCGCTAGTTGCTTCGTAGTGTAGTGTGATCTTTTAACCTTTTTTTTCCCCCGCAGATCAGCTCCGTAGTGTAATGTGATCTTTAACAGATCAGCGTTGTGTGCTGTGTCGGGTCATAGCGTGGCACAGATACTCAGACCTGGAGCCCGGCTCAGCGTCTCCACTCCTGGCGGTGTCAATCCGCCATCTTCTGACTCCTTCAGTCAATCCGCCATCTTCCGTGAACAATGATGATCCTGTGTTGTATAATTATCAGGTGTTTAAGGAACAGATGCAGTGTTTGTTCGCTAGACATGCCGTTATGCAGGCTAGTGATGCGTAGCTGTTAAAACTGATACAGGGTAAGCAGGACTTGTTAACTTATGTATCCTCGTTTAATCGTTTCAGAAACACAGTGGCCTATGGCAAAAAGGATTTTCCTGTTTTATCAAGGGTTGTGTGAAGAACTGAAGGACATATTGTCCCAAGTAGTAGACCCTCCTGATGATTATACAGCCTTTATTGACTTGGTGGTAACGTTGAATCATCAGTTGTTGGAAAGGAAAGGTGAACGCAATCCTTATCAGACATCTCTACTATGTCAGTAAGAATTGAAATTAGGTCACCTGAGGAACCTAAACAGGGACCTGAACCTATGGAAATAGGTGGAGTTAGAGGTCCCTTGACGAATGAGGAAAGGTAAAGAAGGCGAGTACAAAACTTGTGTTTGTATTGTAGGAAGGGAGGTTCTTTGCTAATTAGTGTCCAGTGAAAAAATCTAGTTTGCTGCTGAGGAAAACTGGTGTTTACTGATAAACAAGGGGATTTGTTGGATGACCTAATTGGTAATGCACTGTATGAGGTAGCAGGAGCTGTACAGAGGATTCCTCAACATTTGCCCATTAGTGCTTGTTTGGTGATTTCGAACAGTAGTAGAAACGCTGTGTCTGTGTTGTTGGATTCAGGAGCAACCAGAAATTTTAAGGATATTCAATTGGCGGAGTCATTGTTGGTTTCATGTGTTTTGAAGGAGTAGCCAGAACCAGTGTGAGCTATAGATGGAACTGAATTGTCCTCAGGTTCGATAACACTTCAGACTGAACCATTGTGTCTGTTGTGTTATAATGGGCAATCTGAGTCCATATGTTTTGATTTGATCAATGCACTCTCCTTTGGTATTGTTCTCGGGGTGCCTTGGCTGCAGAAACATAACCCTTGGATGGATTGGGTTAGGCGAACTGTAACCCTGGATTCTGTCCGTTGTTTGCAATGTTTTTATCGGATTGCTACTGATTGGGTACAGCCATTGATGTGATAAGTGGGTGAAGTGGGTGATATTCCAACTCCGTTCACCAAGTTTAGTGACGTGTTTCATAAAGGTAGAGCTAATACACTCCTGTCACATCGGTCTTTTGATTGTCGTATTGGTTTAGTACCAGGCGCTACGTTGCCCTGTAGCCAGATATACGCCTTGTCTGGGCCTGAGGAGCAGCATTTGAAGGAATACCTGGATGAAACGTTGGCTAATGGGTTTATTCGCCCATCTTCTTTCCCTGTGTCATCGGTGATTTTCTTCATACCGAAGAAGGAAGGCAGTCTTCGCACTTGTGTGGACTATAGGGCACTGAACAAGGTTACTATAAAGAATAAGTATCCTCTTCCTTTAATACCAGTATTATTGGATCAACTGAAACATGCTACTGTTTGTTTTTACTACACTAGACATTAGAGGTGCGTACCATCTCATTCGTGTCCGTGAGGAGATGAATGGAAAACCGCCATTTGGACAAAGTTTGGTTATCTTTGAGTATTGTGTTATGCCTTTTGGTTTATGTAATGCTCCAGCAGCTTTTCAGTTTTTCATTAATGAGGTTTTGAGGAAAGTTTGGAGTTAAGTGTGACTGTGTATATTGACTATATTTTGGTTTATTCCAAGTCTGTTGTTGAGCATGAGTCACACGTTTTCCAGGTGCTGAATAAATTGAAAGAACATCAACTGTATGTTAAGTTGGAAAAATGTAATTTTCATACATCAAGTGTAGAATTTTTGGGTTTCATTGTGGTGGCAGAAGGGATTAAAATGGACCCCCGTAAAATCGAAGCTATTATAACTTGGCCAACATCCAACGTGCGCCTAGGATATACAGGCTTTACTCGGTTTCACCAATTTTTACCAGCGTTTATGTCCCATTTTCCGGATATAGTGGCTCCAATGACCGCTTTGTTGAGAAAGGGGGTCCTTTTGTCTTCCAAAGCCCAAACTGCCTTCCAAGTATTGGTTGCTAGATTTACTTCAGCCCCTGCCTTGGTTCATCCAAATCCTGCTTTGCCACTTTTTGTGGAGTCTGATGCCTTCTTGGGTGCTGTAGGGGGGATGCTCTCACAAAGGGATGTGGATACTGGGATTTTGCACCCAGTTGCGTTCTTTTCTACAACTTTGTTGCCTGCTGAACACAACTATGTGGTGGCTGGGAGTGAACTGCTGGCCAATAAATTGTCCTTTGAGGAATGGAGACATCATTTCTGGGGAGCTCGGCATTCTGTTACCATATATACTGACCATAAGAACTTAGAATTATATATTTCCGCCAGAACTTTAACCCCGAGACAGATGCATTGGGTATTGTTTTTTAATTAGTACGATTTTGTTATCACGTATAGACCTGCAGCCCATCAATTAAAATCTAATGCTCTGTTACGTATACATGTAGAGCAGGCTGATGAAGGATTGGAAAAGGAGACAAGAGCCGTGATAGCAAGGGAGAGGATTTTGGGAAGGCTAACCACCGAAGACTTTATGTCTTCTGTAAAGGCAAAGATGGGGAATTTAGATCTTACTCCCTGGTTGACCAAACCACATTTCTCTGTTTGGGATGGATTGCTGTATCATGGGGATCATTTGTTTGTCCCTCCTGACAAGCCCTGACAAGACCACGACCTACTCCCTATCAGCCCAAGCAGGAATTAAGCCCAGCACCAAGGGAGAACTAATCAACGGACTTTTAAATGTCCGATCCCTTCCGAAACACGCTACCGAAATACAGCTTCTGATTGAGGCCAATATCCTGTTTCTAACCGAGACATGGATGGCTGAAGGAAAAGAATCATATCTAGGCCTAGCATGTCCAGACCGTTTCAAGATCATTCATAAACCGAGACATTCAGGTCAAGGAGGAGGCCTGTGGATCATTTTCAAGGAGAAAATAAACATCACTACCTTGGACGTTGATACCGTTTCCTGTGTTGAAATCCTCGGGGTTTTCCATAAAACATGATTCTGAACATTGCCTCACGGCCCTTGTATGTTACAGGTCACCGGGGCATTTCAATGCCTCACAACAGCAGGAATTGATCACGGTCATAAATAATATGTCAATCTCTCACAACAGGTTGCTGATATTGGGGGATTTTAATATATGGGACAATGACCAACTACGTGCAGCCTTGCACAATATTACTCAATCCTGCCACAATCTAAGGCTGAATCAGTGGATAAACACTCCCACACACATACTAGGAAACACACTAGATTTAATATTTGCGGCAGAAGACCTACTGACCCTAGATACCATCCTTCCAGTAGGTTGGTCAGATCATTACCTCCTCAGGTTTAAAACCTATATCCCAACCCACACAGGATCCACGAGGTCGCACGCCAAAACCTTCTTAGGTCGTGACTGGAAGAACCTGATGAAGAGGAAAGAGGAGGGAAAACTCGATCTACGCCAGGCTGGGGCCTCGTTCAAAATAGAGAACGATGTCACTACAAACTATCTTTCCTTTTGCCACGAGATAACTAAGAAACTTGACGCCGTCATCCAGCTGAAAACAATCAAGAAAAGGGAAAAACCCTCCGCACCCTGGTACACGGATAAACTGAAAGAACTAAAAAATACCTGCAAAAAGGCGGAGAAGCTCTGGAGGAAAAACTACTCAGACCAGGAGAAAGTACGATGGAGGCTCACCATTTCACAATACAAGAAGGAAATAATTATAGCCAAATCAAAGGCAGAGGTAATCCTCAAAAGCACCAATAAATCCCGGGATACATTCAGGCTCATTAAAGAGCTTTCCCACCCTGCTTGTGCTGATAGCCAAATCAAGCCCTCACAAGAACTCTGCGATGGCCTAGCAGTGTTCTTTCAGGAAAAAATCAGCAAAATTGTAGAGAGAATGAATAGCAATTCTATCTCCTCAATGCAAGATAACAGCAATCAAGCGAACAAAGATGAAAAGGTGGAATTTGTCACAAACCCCTTTTCAAATGCTACTCTGGAAAACTTTATGGTTCCTTCGGAACAGGAATTTCTAACAACAGCCCTCGATACGTCATCAGGCTCTCCTCTAGACCCTCTTCCCCATAGAATAGCCAAGAAATTCGAGGATGATATTCTCCCAGCCCTGCATCAACTATGTAATCAGTCTCTTTGCACAGGCTCCGTGCCCAAAGACTGGAAACTGGCGATTGTCACCCCGCTATCGAAAAAACCAAATCTGGACCCAAACTGCCAAAAGAACTACCGACCCATATCCCTTTTACCATATCCAATAAAGATCATAGAGAGATGGGTCAGCAGATCTCTAGCCCTCTTCCTAGAAACCAACAACATCTTGGAAGAAGACCAGTTTGGCTTCAGACCAGTTCATGGAACGGAGTCAGTCTTGCTGACAGTCATGGATGACCTGCGAATGAGGGCTGACAGGGGAGAATCAGCAATTTTGATTCTGCTTGACCTGTCTGCCGCGTTCGACATGGTGAACCATGGCATACTGATAGAAAGATTAAGGAACATTGGAGTGGTAGGTGTCGCGCTCGACTGGTTCCGCTCTTACTTGACGGACAGGTGGCAGGCAGTAGCTATCCCTCCCTATCAGTCAGAGTTCATCAAAGTCCCGCACGGGGTCCCACAGGGATCTGCCATTAGTCCCATACTCTTTAACATTTATATGCAACCCCTGATGCGGATCATCAAAAGCCATGGCATCAGCGTGACAAACTATGCAGATGATACTCAGCTGATAATCTCGCTTGATGGAGCTCGAGCAAACTCACGGGAAACATTCCACACCTGTATGCTGGAAATGTCACTCTGGCTCAACCAGAATTCACTAAAATTTAACAGTGAGAAAACTGAAATACTGCACTGCACAGTTGGAAAAATCCCCAAAAGTTTACCACCAGACTTCTGGCCTCAGCCGTTAGGGGACTCGCCCACCCCAGTGAACTCAGTAAAAAATCTTGGAGTCACTATCAACAACAAATTGAGCCTAGAGACTAACGTCAACAAGCAGGTCAGCTGCTGTTTCGCTCTATTAAGAGAACTCCGAAGGCTGCTACCTCTCCGGCCCCCACAGACTAGAGCCGACATAGTCAGGAGTACTATCCTCAGCCGCCTGGAATACTGCAATGCCCTTTTGCTGGAATCCCCTGCCTATCTTATTTCCAGACTTCAAAGTGTCCAGGCGGCAGCAGCCAAACTGGCACTCTCTCGTGAGCGAAGATCTTCTACCACTCTTGCCCTGGCTGACCTACACTGGCTGCCCATACATCAAAGGATCTGCTTTAAATCCCTATGTATTGTTTTCAGGGCAGTTCACGGGCTAGGTCCCCGACCACTTCAGAACAACTTCAATTGGTATGAGCCCACCCGGTCTCTTCGATCCTCATCTTTAAACTTCATCAGCATTCCTAGGATCAAGAAAGCCACTTGTGGGGGACGAGCTTTCAGTATAGCTGCAGCCCACTTATGGAACAACCTCCCTATCGACATTAGAAAAACTAACAAACTTATGACCTTTCGAAAAAAGGTGAAAACTTGGCTTTTTCCCAAAAATCCTCAAAAAATCCACCAAAATAAATAAACCTATTCTGTTCAGCATCATGTCCACTCTCCTGTCCCCACAGAGTTCTTATCTATATGTACTTAAGCGCCAAGATGCCCGTAGGGTTACAGAGCGCTCTACAAATGCTATAAATAAATAAATAAATAAATAAATAAAATACAGTGGTGTCATTCCTCTTCCCTGGTAGCACATCCTGGCATGAATAAAACCAGGGAGTTATGTTTGCGGTGGTTTTGGTAGGACACATTGGTGCATGATGTTCAATTGAATGTTGCCTCTTGTCCTTTGTGTGCTATTAGTAAACCTTCCCACACCTGTCCCTCTGGTTTATTACAACCATTACCTGTTCCCCCTGCCCCTTGGCATACCATTAGTATGGATTTTGTGACAGATCTTCCATTAGTGTCTGATTTTTCTACTATATTTGTGGTGTTCGACCTGTTCACAAAGATGGCACATTGTTGTCCCGTTACGAGGGGTTCCTACTGCAAGAGAGTTGGCCTTGGTATTTGTGAACTCTGTGGTAAAGTTACATGGGTTGCCCTCCGCCATATTGTCAGATAGGGAAGCTCAGTTCGTGTCGCATTTTTGGACTGAATTATGCTCCTTGTTGCAAATGGAGTAACATCTGTCATCTGCATACCATCCGCAGATGGATGGTCAAACGGAACGTACCAATCAAACCATGGAGCAGTATCTTTGTTGTCTTTTAACATATTTGACATGTAGTTGGGTTGAGGCTCTCCCTTTGGCGGAATTTGCATATAATAGCATGCATTCCGCTTTGAAGATGACTCCGTTTTTCTGCTCCATGGGTTACCATCCTAAAGCCATTCCTATACAGCCCACAGGGCACGTACCAGCTGTTGAAACCCTAAGTTTGCAGCCTCGTTATGTTGGTCCTTTTTCTATCGTTCAGGTGGTGAATTCTGTGGCCATGAAGTTGGAATTGGCTGATGAGTATTGTGTTCATCCTGTGTTTCACACCTCCCTATTGAAACCTTATACTAGGACTTTGCTGAAGTTGCCCCCACCTCCTCCCCTGGTGATAGATGGGCATGAGGAATATGAGGTGAATGCTATCATTTATTCTAGGAGGAGGAGAGGGAGGTTGTACTACCTGGTAGATTGGAAGGGCTATACCACTGAAGACTGTCCATGGGAACCTGCTGCTGGTGTTCATGCCCCTAGATTAGTACGGATGTTTCATTTACGTCATCCCTACAAACCTAATCCTGTGGGGATGCCTTTGGGGAGAGGTACTGTTAGAAGTTAGCCGAGTTTCCTTCCCTTTAGTCTCCTTTCTATGGGCATGCACATGCAGCTGGTTTTAATCATTCCTTTGTGTTTCCGATAAAAGCGGGGTTGTAGCTTACCTTCTTCGCTTGGTTTCTGCCTTGTCATTTCTACTGGAAGGGTGGAGCTTCTTGCGCTGGTGGGTCCTTCGTTTTCCTTCGGAGCTGGCATTTTTGTGTGTTTCATCGCATTCCTACCATGTGTCTGCAGGCTTGCAGACAGCTTTGGCACAACATTGGATTCTCTTTTCCCTTGAACTCTTCTTGGACCCTCCTTCTCCCCTCTTTACTGGATACCCTTGAACCTTCGTGGACAGTTAGTTTCAGCGATACGTGGCTGCGTATTAGCTTCTTGTCTTTTGCCCTCACTTCCTGGATATTTGATATCCCCTCCACATCGTTATGTGGTTTTCGGGTTGAATCACGAACAGAGTGATTCAATAGTCTATTTTGGCATACTGTGTGTGCTGTGGCCACTGTTTTAGTAACAGGTATTTTTCTTTACAGGGTTTTTTTTTGCAAATGGCCTTTTCCCCTCTTTTGACATTTATAATTCGAGAGAGAGCACACTCTTACCTATGGAATTGGCACATTGTATCTACGTTCCAGCAGTAATTACAACGGACCTTCAGAGTTGCTACTAGGTAAGGAATGAGTAATGCAGCCATATGCTAGTGTTCTATGTGCATGTCCTTAGAAAGTATACTTACGCATTGACTTCGGACCTATGAAGTGTTATGCTTATTGTTTCCATTCTAGGTGCAGTATCAGTTGATGTTTTGTGATCTGCTTATTTCTCTCTCATTTGTCCCCAATCTCTCCCAGAGCTCTGTTGGCAGGGACACTATGTATATTATCCAGTTTTTCGTTGCTAGGGCAAAGGAGGAGGAATGGGAATATCCTCGAATAGCCCAGGGCATTAATAGATGGGCATTTGGCGGAAGAGCACAGATTTGACTGGAAAGTCAAGGTTGACCCCCTCTGAAGTCCTGTCAGTTCTCCTTATGATGCTTATCCTTTTAGATTTCAGCTTTTCAGGGGATACCTCCACTTAGTAGGACCTGGCATGAGCCTAGAACATTCCTCAGCCTGGTGTGGCACCTGCTGCCTCAGGCTGGCTACTCATGATAGGAGGCCCTGCAGCTCCCACCAATCTCTCACCACCTCCTCACATTACAGGGAGGGAGAGTCACACCGCAGGCACAGTTACAGGCCGGCAGCCTCACCCATGCCCCCAATCACTATTGTAGGCCCCATGTTTCCTGTGTCCTCTATTTCTGGCCAAGGGGGCAACCAAGCTGTCCCTCAATATGGGAGTCACAGTGGCCATCAGCAGGGACCTGGTTCTATGAAGGTTGGGTGAAGATAAGAGCCGTGGCCTAACGGAGCCTTCTAAGCTGCAGCTCGTCATGAGCCACGGTGCTCCGGTGCTCATGACGAGCTGAGCTTGTCATGACCACGCCCGATTAATGGAACGCTCGCACAGCAGGAGAATTATCTCCGCGTGCGAGCGTTCCACGGGCCATGACGAGCTCAGCTCGTCATGAGCACTGCAGCACCGTGGCTCATGATGAGCTGAGCTCGTCATGAGCACTGGAGCACCGTGGCTCATGATGAGCTGAGCTCATCATGGGCACTGGAGCACCGTGGCTCATGATGAGCTGACCTCATCATGGGCATGGGAGTGGTTAAAGCAAAAGATTCTTATGTGACCCACCCTGCTTAAACCTGCAAACCATGTGTCTTAGAAATTATTTATCAATGTATCTAATGTTTGCTCAGTGTTAGAAAAGTAATTCAATTGAATATGTGCATTGTAAAAGCCATCTACATGTTCAGGTGGTACAAAAGCTAGTGCTGATATCTTGTTTTTAAATTTCAAACTGCAGGTTTACAACCTGTCATGTTTTTGCTAAATAGGGATGTTTATTGAATATTGAATTAAATAGCCTGTGTTTTAATCACGAAAATACTGATAATAATAATGCATTTTTAAAAGTAAATAACTACCTCACACGAGGAGTCATAGCACTAGAAGCAGGTTCCCACACTCTACATACCAGTTCAACCATAGGCAATTCAAAATGAATTACAGTTTTTTTTATATTTATGATTAGTTTTGTCGTGAATAACTGTTATAAATTGATTATAGGTCAGAGACCGATTCTCAGAGACAAATCCATATATTTTATTGGAATGTTAGCATTGTTAAACATTTTCAAGTACTTTGGGGCTCATTACAATGGCGATAGCGATCGTTACACCACCGTGAGGAGAATTAATCACCTGCATATAACAATGGCTGTGGGTATCGCAGCGGACGGAAATTCCGTCTGCCGCTTTTCTACTAGCCGGTAATCATAAAGATTGCCTGCCGGGCGGAGCAGGGGCTCTGATATGGTGGCACTGCCTATCAGGATGTCAATTGCATTGCCGCCAAGGAAAGGCTTGTGGGTATTGGTATTGGGAGCCCGTTGTGGGATCCCTTGTGTCTGGGGGAGGTGGGGTGCACCTATCTTACCCCCAACATTTTTCTGCACCAAGTTGCAGGCACCGTGCAATGCCTGCTATGTGGTGCAGTGAAATGGCAGGCATGCAATGTTAAAATGTGGAATGCAACCGCCAGCTTAGTCAAACAAGGATAGGGTTGCATCAACTTATAGACAAAATATCAATGTATTCAATTGAGAATAAGATGATGATAATGAAACAAAAACAAAAGTAATGGAAGTCATCAATAGGATATTGATGTGCATCAAACATACATGGTATCTGCAAAAGTGGCAACTAGAAAAAGTGAAATTGTATAAATACCTTGGTAAACTGTTTGATGAGAACAGATCATTTTCATGTCATAAAACAGAGATGAAAAAAAGAGGCAACTGTTTACAAGGGCCCTTTCTTTTACTTTATAGCTCCTTGGGAGGTTCAACCTAACTCCCACTACTAAAACCACCGCTGCTGCAGCGCCATGTGTATCGCAGTCCGAGGACTACCAGACTCTTAATAGGCCCTAGGTGTAAATTATGGAACTCGTTCAGCTCAGAAAATGATACCACTTTTTTGTTTTTTAAAACATCTTTTTATTGAAGGTAAGACCAAACAATGGCCATCATGGTCACACAAAAGGGTTGCAAAGGCGTACAGTAGATACACAATGGGTACAGTGCTACATCAATGTCATGGCAATAGGATTGCAATATATCAAAACAATTAGACGTCTACCTCAAGTACCGATCGTCGAGGCTGGGGGCGGTTCACAAATCGCCTCTGTAGTCGTTCCATTTATCCTATATTTCCCCCCATTTTTGGGGCCCCCCAGGGCCACATATACTGTCTTCTCTTGCAACATGCACCAGTCCATGTCCCATTTCTATTCAGCCAGTCATGGAGGCGTGACTGCCCCCCAAAGTCTTGCAATGTTGCGCTTAGCTACCATCTGCCTGCCTTTAGCTGGTAAGTCTGTTGGTTCCCATATATTCAAGATGCAGCGTTTTGCCTCGGGGTGCAACTCTACCCCGCAAACATCTTGCAAACAGCGCACCACCTTCACCCAATATGCCTGCAGTAGTGGACACTCCCATAGCATGTGGAAGAAGGAGCCAACCATTCCGCACCCCCTCCTACACCCATCACCCTCACTCCTGCCCTTCCTTTTCAGCCTAGTGATTGATATGTACACTCTGTGTAGATTTTTAAGTTGGATAAGGCGCAGCCTGGAGGAGATAGCCACCTCCTTAGGGGAGGCCAGCGTGCACCTCCACTCCTCCTCGTCGATTTCCAAACCATCAGCCTCCCACCTTCCCTTAAAGCCCATGAGTAAATCTGGAACAATATTTATCAATTTCCTATAGGTGGGTGAGATTGAGTGCTCCTGTATGTGACCATCCAACAATATATCTTCCAGGGGGATGCCTGAGGGGGCACACTACCATGTGGGGTGTTCTTCCGCAGTGAATGACCGACGTGGAGGTACCTAAAGTACTCGGTTTCCGCGAGGTCAATAATACAATTTTTAATTATGCAAAGTTTCAAAATCTACTTCTTCTGTGTGTGCACCTAATGTTATTTTAAATATTCTAAATTGCAAATTATTTATGAAAAGAATTCAGTTGTATTAGTGTCTGCTCCAAACCTCAATCCAAATGCTGTTCTTCTTAGAAGTTAGCTGAGTGAAGCATATAAATATTTAGCATTCTGTTTGCAAAGCATAATCTTGTACAGTGTGCCACATGCCCCATCACCTTTTTGAAACAGATACAGCAATGTTATTTCTGCCACTACAGGGAACAGGATTTTTCAAATGTCCTTCAAAAATATGCATTTGCTATTGATTCTTTGTTTTTTGTCTTTTTTTATTGTTCAATGAGTTTATTAGTATCACTAAAAATACGTAAAGTAGAAGCTTGTGTGTGCTATCAGATTCACTCGAAGTCTGATCAATATTCCAATGTAAGGAATCATCATGTTGTGAACATTTTTTTTTTTAAATTGAGTTACTAGATAGGATGGGGTACTCATGCCAACACACAAAAAAAACACTTTAGTTATATCAAAACAATGTTCTGAGAGAATCTCCTATAACCCCCTAGACGCTATAGCACAAGAAGCCAGCAGGCTTATATGAAATGTGTGCTATGTTGATGTGGCACCAAGTAAAAAAAAAAAAAACTGAAAACATCTTTTACTTTCCAACAACATCCAAGTAGGGTCCTTCACTGTCTTTTGTCGCGTCATCAAGATATGCAGCATTAGTAGATTTTGTCATCTCAGTGGGACAAAACCTGTATTATCTAGCCATTGCAGAGCTCTTCACCAGGCAATAATAATGTTTTGTTTTCTCCTGGTTCAAGAATATATCTTTGGCATTACCAATCCTCCAGAAGGGCTGGGCTGAGCAGGGCTACACAATGCTGCATACCATTGACGTGATATCCCGCTTTGATCAGAACAAAACGTTCTGAGCATGAAAAACCTGTTTTTTCTGCCCACCTTCAGTGCGACCTCCGTGGATACACTTCAGCAACTTCCTGACCCTCAAGAGTTTAAAACAATCACTAAGGGCCCTTACTGAAAGTTTAGTGGATGTGTTAACCCATCACACACATGATAGATATTATGTTAACCATATTACAAGTGCCACAGGATACAATGACCATATAATACGGTGAACAAGATGTTTGTAACAGAGTATTCCGTTCTACAAACTATAAATCAGTCCCTAATTTCCACAATTGTCAAAGAACTCAGATACTTGTCAGGGTCAAAACTGCAGCCTGCATTAGGGACTACTTTAAGCTTCCTTACTTAGCAAGTGTGTTTCATCTCCATCCTAGGAATCCAAAAAAGAGTAGACAAATCCACCTCCATGAGGCCAATAAAAAACAAGGTGGTAAAATGTGATTAAATGATGAAAAACATATAAAAATGACTTGATCAACAATGAATCAATAATATTTCTTGCTTATTAAATATCGCAAAACAAATTAAATGGTTAAATTCTCACATTTAATGTAATGTAATGTAATGTAATGTAATTTGACTTATATAGCGCACAAATCACCCGAAGGTCTCAGGGCGCTTGCTTAGGGAACCCGTCCTGGTATTCCCTTGTGAGGGTATCCACAAGGTGAAAGCCAGGCATCCCGCCGCGAGGGGCCGTAGTGGAGATTAAGCAAGCTATTGCCCAGAGTCGCAGAGTGTGACCCCGTGAGTTGAGTAGGCACCGGCGCGAGAATTATCGAGTCTGTGGAATTTTTGAGCCCGAGACCCTGCCGCGTCGGGAATCGAACCCTGGTCCACGGCCGCTCTCAGCCTCCGGGTCTGCCGCCTCTAACCACTGAGCCACACTTCTCCACTAATTAATTAATAACTGGTTGGTAACTGCTGGACACTCTCCTATCACAAACTTTGAACAACAGTGTCTGAAATGGCTTTTTGAATTTGGGAACCCCCCAACTAAACTCACTCTGGTTAGATCAAATAAAAATATGGAGTGAATTTCTGCTCAACCCCTGGTAGCTATGGCACAAGGAGCAGGCAACCCTCAGCAAAGTTGGTGTTCAAACAGTCAAACTCCTAAACCAATCTAGAAAAATAGAGAAATGTTTTTGCACAAAAAGATACCAAGAACAACAAAATACATCTACACTTTTGAATATTTTTATTATATTTCAGAATTCACAAACACCTGGCAGAACAAAACTATATGATAACTGAAAGAGAATTATTTGCCATTTAGTTAGCTACGAGTGGAGCCATTGCCTACGAATGGCCCGTCACACAGGATTGATTTTTTAGGATTACAAAAATCTTTAATTCCTAAGATCTGCAGGAGGCTTTAACCCTCATCAATTTAGGTGGATACTTTTCTTCAATGAATATGACTTACAAGTATCTAACTATGTTTAGACAAGGTATAACAAATGCCACAGCTGATGCCATGTTCTGAATAGGTGCACCAGTAGAGCCTGCAATTTCATCCCAGACCTCAGATTTGTAGCTAAATTAGATATTGAATCCGTTTAATCACAGATTCAGAAATTAGGTCACTAAAGGACACACCATAAGTCAATAATTATTTTAATCTATGTACCTACCAGGGTACTCCAACTAAGGGCCTGTTTACAATGTCATGCATAAAGCCTCAGACCTGTGGTCAGAGGCATTCCACCCAACAATTGTAGGTTTAAAGTCCGAATGCCATATTAGGATGGCGGCAGTAGGATTTTAAACCTCCCAGGAAATTACAACATGGTTGCAATGGGCTCTGTGACCTCTGCATACTGCCCTAATGGGCACCTATAGTGCCCACCTCAAAATCCCCATATGGGGCCTGACACATGGTAAAGGAACATTCACATACTTCCATTTTTCAATGGGAGCTTGTGTTGTGGGTGTTTTCAACTCACCGCGCAGACTCCCATTAAAAAATTTAAGTTTCTGACTGCACTATAAAAGCATTGACCATTTGTCCTGTCCCTCCCTACTTTAATAGCATTTTCTCCCTGTGTTTCATCTGGGATACACTCCCCTTTCTCAGAGCTATATCTGTGTCCTTTAAGTAGAAGCATTGACTATGTTGGACTAATGATATACCCCCTTGGTATGGTCTATATTTGACTCTGGGGTATTTTAAGTTAGAGCTTATCAACCCTTATCCAGCAGTGAATGTAAATAGATGCACCTTTTAAGTCTGGCAATAATGGTGGCACATGGAGGGCTGTGTTGGGGTAACTCGAATTATGTGTAGTCCCGTTGTAGTATTGGGAATGACTGTTCCTGGTACATAACACATCACCAAGTATTTCCAAATGTCAACAGTGACAGTAATATTTACATCTTGTTCCCAAGATGCATGTACCTTAGAGATTACTGATGGGTGCAGAGAAAGTGACAGATGATACAAGCGTGACAATAAATACGTACTGTCAGGGGAAGTGATGAGGATTGAGAGGGGAGGAAAGTCGTCTGGTTCAGACAAAGAGTCAGGAAGTGCCTTCAGTAGAGAACTCCAGGTTCTGTGGAGCAAAAAGCTATCCATGTATTTCCCAGTGCCCCGCATGCTGAAAGTAGTAGTTGAACTAGGTTTAGAGGCATGAAACAAGTCACCCTATTTGGAGAGTCGATGCGTAGATAATGTTCGCTTAGTGAGAGCTTCTGTTGCAGAAGACACCCACAAGTTTTCAGCTAGTGGTAGATGTGGAGAGTACAAAGACGTGGATTTTAGGTACTAAGCCCAGCATGTCATGGAGACAGTTTAACTTTCTGCAGGGTATTGTGGAAGGCCATGGGGCAGTAAGGTAGATAGTGATTGTGGATGTACTTGGGAGCTATCCAGTTTGAGATTTTAAAGCCGGGCATCAGGATGAAACTAGTAATATGAAAAATAGACTTGGGCCACTAGGTAATATAAAAAGAAGTCAGGGACCCCAAATCCTCCCCGTTCAAATGGCAGAGTCAAGGTGGCCCAGTTCACTCGCAGTTGCCTATCCGCCCATACTAATTGTATCAAAAGTGATCGGATCCATATTTTAAGTGGATGAACTCTGATGTTCTGCAATGTAAGTAAACTCCTAGGTACTTTCCATGTCATTTGGAGTTGTGGCAGGAGTCAGCAGGAATATTTTGGACTTGGTCCTGTTAATAACCAGACCCAAGTGCATGCCAAAGTGTACAACTTCACGTGAAAGGGAGGTAGGTTATCTGCAGGCTGGCGAACACATAGCATCACATCATCGGCATGAAATGATGCGATGCGTGGTCTCGTGTGTAACTACAATCCGTCATGTAAATGTCGTTCTTGAATGTGACGGGCCTGTGTGCCATAGCTATTATAAAAAACAGGGGTGAGAGCAGAAACCCCTGCCTAGTGCCCCTTGACAGAACAAATCTAGGCTTAATCATTCTATCTACTTTGAGACTTGCTGTGGGGTCGGAATATAAGAACCAGACACAAATTAAATAACCAAAAAGGATTCCTGATTTTAGCATGACAGCATACAAGAAAAAACACTCCAGAGAATAAAAAGCCATCTCTAGGTCCAGGTTAAATGCTGCTGCCAGTCGACCAGGCACCATTTGGTTAATTACCCAGAAGACGGTGTGAAGGTTAAGGGTGGCTGACAGTCCTGGAATAAATTCCTTCTGAAAGGGGCAGAGGGCTGTGGTGACTAGTAAAGCTAAAATGGTGGCAAGTATTTTGGCCAGGTCCTTGTGTTCGTGATTAAGCAGTGACAGTGGCCTATAGGATTGGCATTTGTGGAGGTACTTACCTGGTTTCAGCGCCGAGACACCCCAGGGTATTTGTTGCGCTATAAAAATTACGTAAATATAAAATTACGTAAATAGTGGTGTGAAAATAGCTCTCTGCATTGTAGGGGAATACGACCCACTCTGCAGGACCTCATCATATACCTCCAAGAGATGTGGAGCAAGTTCTTACTGGTAGGCTTCATAGAAGTTGCCAGAGAGCCCGTCGGACTCTGGGGCCTGGTTGCTAGCTAAGGCTTTAATAGCTTGTTTGATTTTATATGTGTCAATTGAGGAGGCAAGAAACTCTTGCTGGCCCTTTTCCAGCCAGACCATGGCCAGCTCAAGCAGATAGGCAGACAGAGCTTGGCCTGTAGGTGGGTTGCGCATTTGATATAGCTTGGTTTAACAGTTGCAATAATGTCCGGGTCTGTAATTAAGTGTATTATGTATGTTGACTGATACTGGGGTCTAAGGAGATGTGTGAGCATTGCGCCAGGGCCTTGCCCTTCGCCATCTCACCTGTCGTGTGCATATTTGGCTATAAACCTGATCTCTCGGGCAGCCAAATCAGTAAAATCATTTTGCATGCGGTATCGATCTCTGAGTAGTGCCAAGGATGGGAAGTGTTGTACGGCAGTGTCACTCTCCCTTAGTTTGCTTTCTATCATTTCCAATTCGTCCCGGATGGATTGCAGCACGCTGGTGTGCTTTGAAGTACAGACGTCACAAATAAAGGCTTTAAATGTGTCCCATAGAACAAGTTGAGACTGCACCATGCTCATGTTCATCTGCAAAATACCAAATTCAGCAAGGCATTAGTCGGGAATCTCCATAATGGGCGCTGTCTAGGGATCAATGGAAAACCATTTCAAATTAGACAGGGGAATGATCAGATATTATATGGGGTAAATAGTCAAGTGTTATTACATTTAAGAGAAGCTGCGGTGTAAGGTATGAATGGTCAATTCTTGACCAGGTTCCATGTGGGGCAAAATAAAAGGAATCATTTCAGGAGCCCCGGTAATTAATGCACCAGGGATATGCCAGTAGTGCGGCTCCTAAGGGAGAGAGCAAGTATTTGGTTGCTTGCGGTTTTGTAATTCATCCAACATCAGTAGTGTACAATCTTAGTCGTTCTATATGAAAAGCTATCCTGGAAAAAAAATGAGGCGTGTCTACATTCAGGGCGTAGACATTGGCCAGAAGTAACTGTGTTCCGTCCATGCACCCCTGAAAAGGAGAAAACAGCCCTCGGGGTCAGTTAACGACCAATATACCTTGGAAGGGGCAAGAGCAATGTATTAGGATGCATACCCCATGGAAGTAGGTCCCGCAGCTCAAAAAGAAAAGCAATTTTGACCCCAGGACACTGCAAAACCATGAGCTGGCTGTAGTGCACAGTGAGTCACCCGTAGAAAAGCCAGTTGAATGGAGCATCTCACCAAGTAAGCCAGCAGTTGCTTACCTTTTTTGGAGGAGGATAATCACTGTACATTCTAATGCTCATCTATACCCTTGTGTTGCAATGATGGCGGTGTAAAAAAGAATTAGTCGTAATGAGGCAAGCTGCATATGGAAACATACTCGTAATATGTTCAAACTGTTAATAGCAACTAACTTGAAGCAAACAACGCCATTTAGCACCCCCATTGGATAATCCTATAAGTGGCACCCAGTGAATCCCAAATATAAAGCAGCAAACAAAAGGTAAGGAGGGAGTGAAATGGGGAGGAAAAAGGTTTGATTGGACAGGTACTGTTGGGAACGTGCCCACCCAACTTGAGAACTATATTTGAGTTCAGTTCAACACTTCCAGGTGATGAGAGGCTTCGAAGGACCCATATTGCCATTCTAATAGGCTTTCACCAAAGTCACTCAATCGTTCAGCAACTTCACTCCCCATCAGATAGTCAGTGCCACAAGTGTCACTGGGTTACATTGTTGCATTCAATTCAGCCGTCTTCACTGGCACTAGAATAAAACTGTCAGTCTTTTTCCTGCTGCTGTCAGTTGGTGGTATTTTTTCCAGAATTTAGCTACAGTGTCAGGAGTGTCAATGATTTGTGATTTGGTCCCAACCTGTACCCTCGGTCGTGCCGGATAGAGCATGGTATATTTAATGTTCACTTTTTGAAGCATGCGTTTTACATTGGTATACTTGCATTGCTCTTCCTTAACTGAGGGTGTAAAATCAGGAAACAAGGAGATGTTTGAACCCTGATAGGAGAGGGATCCCTTCTCTCTTGACATCTGGAGCACAGTGTCCTGATCATTGTAATGAAGGAGCTTATCAATAATAATCCTAGGGGTCACCCCTGGTGGAGGGGGAACCAGTGATCGGTACACTCGTTCAATAGCAAACATAGCAGAAAAATAGTCTCTTCCAAACAGATCAATCAAATGGGATTCGATAAATGTAGGCATAGGGCTGGTGTTGGTTGATTATGCAATCCCAGCGATCCATAGGCTATTTCTGTGTGAGCGCACCTTCAAATCCTGTCCAATCAGCTTGAGAAGGCCCTCCATTCTATCCAGTTGTTTCTCAATAGAGGGCTGATTGTCCTCCAACTCCGAGATGCGGTGTTCTGTGTTGTCAATCCTAGTATCATGCGCTTCCAAGCAGCCATTGATATTGTCGAGCCAGTTGTTAAGGGTGTCTAGTCAACCATCAATTGATTGGAAGCCTAGTTTCAATTCTGCCATACTAGCGGCAGTACTGTCAAGTTGGCAGTGCTCTTGGTCGGCATCTCCCTCACTATCTTCACCTAGGGGTCCTTCCCCCATCAAAATTCAGCTGCCTTTGTTTGGGGTCTGAGCAGGCCATAGTTGGTGTCCCGGAATGTGGAGTGAAGTGCCAGGGGAAGTGGGTTGCTTTGTGAGTGAACTTGGCATGCAACAGGATCAGAGCACGGAGTAAGGGGTCAATGCAATGGAATGGAATGCTGTGCATATAATCCCCACCCCAAGTTAATGGCTGCAATCGGTGCCCTCAGCAAGGCAAGCAGTCATGCCAGAATGGGCAGTTGATATGCCCAAGGTATATAGAGACAATCCGCGCAGTTGTCAGATGCAGTCAGGCGTGTGCTTGCACAGTGACCTGGTGGCAAAAAAGAATGCAGGAGCGTTTGGGGGATTTTTGGGAGATTCACTTTAACAGAACCGATCCACACCCACCGCTCCTCAGAGCAACCCAGCGCATTTCAAAATAAGTCTGTTGCACTGGAGCGTCAGTGGCCAGTGGCAGTAAATTATCACATTGTGGCAGAAGGGCTTACCACATATCTGTTTCGGTACATCCTGACGTCTTCATGCTGCCACTGTAGACATGCGGCCACAGAGCAGTCTAAAGAGAAGCCCCAGAGTTGACTACACAGCAGCCGGCACTCTGCTGAAGGCCTCAGGGCAGGGCAAAGGTAACATCAGGGCAAGCTCTGCATCGTGAGAATGTGCTCCAAGCCCCGTTCTCAGGATCAACCGAGTCTCCTGTTGACTCGGGCCTCGAGGGCAGTGCCAGGCCAGGATACGCAATGCGTGGATCTCAGCTCACCGGGCACCTACAGCTCTTGTTGTTGGAGCAATAGTTGTCTGCCGACATCAGAGCTTCCACTGCATTCTTTAAGGGATTTCTCCACCCATATTCACAAAGTTGGGTGCATTTGGTGCTTCGATGCTTTTGAAGCCCTTGAGTAAGGTGGCCATCTTAATCGCCTGCTCGGCCATGCCCCAACCAATTCCTTTCCTAATGTCATCAGCTGCTCCTCAAATTTAACACAGCATATGCTTCACATATGATTTTTATTACATTTTTATATATAAAGACTTAGTTGATGATATAGCATCCTACTCATTGAAGATTGGCGACATGAGTGCATGCTGTATGGGTTCCTGTATGTAAGATCAGTGGTTTTGAAAAGAAATTATATGTGGAAACTCTTCAGAACTCACACAGGTCTAGCAGTGTTCTGAAGTGTAGCTGTTAATTTTGCCTCTTTTAAGCATGGTAGCAGCGAGTGTGGGGGAATAGCCCCTGGGGACACCATAATCAATGGGATAAATGACCCAGGGCTAACCCTACCAATATTGGGTATATTCAAGATGGCTAAATATTTTGGCCACACATGGGGATCTATTAGAATGGGGGTGTGGATCGCGCCGCCGCCCGTATTGCGGTGGCGATCCGCCCACCATTCTCCACCACTGCATGCAACTTACCCCCGCCTGTTCATGATGGCGGGGGTACCGCAGCAGATGGGAAGACACTCCACCAATGTTCTGCACAGTTGACTTCTTCCGCCTAGTAGATGAGTTGAACCGGCGGAAAAGGTGGGAATATGGTATCAGTGTCTGTTAGACACTGCCATTTATATAACTATGCATGCGGTGATATGCCTTTCCATAGAGGTGTTGAGGATTTTGCTGTTGGGGACCATTGTAGGCCCCCAGGATGTTGGAGGGGTGGGGGGCATATGGGGGGTCCCCTTGCATTTGCATGGATGATGTGACAGGCACCACAGGGTGCCTGCCACATTGTGCACGCAAATGCACATATGCCTTATTTGTATTGCGGCTTGTGCTGCTGACAGGACCGCCTGCTGCAATGCAAAAAATGCAGGATGCGCTGCCAGTGTGGCAGTCGCATCCTGATTGCCCATGCAGGACCGCCGCACCCTTAGCGGGCAGTTCCATTTCCCGGGGTGATGGCGGGCAGACATAGTCTGCCCGCCATCATGATAGACCCCTAAATCTATGGTAATCCTAATTTCCTCCATCATCTAGCACTAAAAACTAGTTTTAGGAAATCTCTGTTCACCTAACAAAATGAGGCCCATAATCCTGGCGGGACTAAGCTGAGATTTCAGAACTTAAACAGTGGATACACACAATTTGATTTGCAATACTTTTTTCTCCTTTGAAATGTTCCCCTCATGTCATATGAAAATCTCATAAAAGAGGAATGAGACTGTGCCTCGCGTTTTTTGAAAGCTGAATGTCTTTTCAAAATAGCCAAACCCATTGATTTCATTTTGAAAAGATGTATTTATTTTCACCTTTTTATTTTTCACTATTTTTTATTCGTAGTTATTTCTTTAAATCTGAAAAAGACGTATGTTGTGTCATATCAATACATCCTTGTTCTCAAAACTATTTAATAAACATACTTAAATAAGACATAAATGTGCAGTACACCATATATCACAAATAAGTCAATCAATCAATCATGAAATTTGTAAAGCGTGCTACTCACCAATAAGGGTCTCAAGGCGCTTAGGGGGGGGTCGCTACTGCTCGAACAGCCAGGTCTTGAGTTGTTTCCTGAAGGAGAGATGGTCCAGGGTTAGCCATAGGTGAGTGGGGAGGGAGTTCCATATCCTGGCTGCCAGGTAGGAGAAGGATCTACCTCCATCGGTGGATTTCCGAAAATGTGGGACGAAGGCGAGGGCGAGACTGGCGGATCGGAGCTGGAGGGTGGGTGTGTAGAAAGTGAGGCAGCTGTTGAGGTACTTCGGGTCCGTGTCGTGGAGAGCCTTGTGTGCGTGGGTGAGGAGTCTGAACATGATCCTCTTGTTGACGGGGAGCCAGTGCAAGTTGATCAGGTGGGCAGAGATGTGGCTGCAGTGAGGGATGTCCAGGATGAGTCGTAGTGAGGCGTTCTGAATGCGCTGGAGTCTTTTCTGGAGTTTGGCTGTGGTTCCAGCGAAAAGGCTGTTCCCGTAGTCCAGACGGTTGGTGATGAGGGCCTGGGAGACTGTCTTGCTGGTTTTGGAGGGGATCCACCGGAAGATATTTCGGAGCAGGCGCAGGGTGTTGAAGCAGGATGAATGAAACGGCATTCACTTGCTTCGTCATCTTGAGGGAGGAGTCCAGGATGAAGCCCAGGTTGCGTGCGTGGTCCGTTGGTTTGGGTGCAATCTCCATGGCAGGGGGCCACCAGGAGTTGTCCCAGGCAGAGGGAGATGGTCCTAGGATGAGGATTTCTGTCTTGTCTGTGTTCAGTTTCAGGCGGCTGATCTTCATCCATTCTGAGACGTCTTTCATTCCTTCTTGGAAGTTGGCTTTGGCGGTGGTGGGGTCGTTGGTGAGGGAGAGGATCAGCTGGGTGTCGTCGGTGTAAGAGATGATGTTGAGGTTGTGTTGGTGAGCGATGGCTGCCAGAGGGCTCATGTAGATGTTGAAGAGGGTGGGACTGAGTGTGGATCCTTGAGGTACACCGCAGATGACTTCGGAGGCTGCAGAGTGGAACGGGGGGAGGCGGACTCTCTGTGTTCTTCCGGCGAGGAACGAGATGATCCAATTCAGTGCCTGTCCTTGAATCCGATGTTGCTGAGGCGCTGTATCAGGGTGCCGTGACATACGGTGTTGAAGGCCGCTGAGAGGTCCAGAAGCAGCAGTTTCCCCATTGTCGAGCAAGGACCTAATGTCGTCGGTTGGCTGCGATGAGGGCGGTCTCAGGGTTGTGGTTTGCTTGGGATCCAGACTGTGAGGGGTCGAGGGATCTGTTGGTCTCGAGGAAGGTGGAGAGTTGTCTGTTGACGGTCTTCTCGATGACTTTGGCTGGAAAGGGGAGGAGCGAGATAGGGCGGAAGTTCTTGAGGTCCGTAGGGTCCGTGGTGGGTTTCTTCAGGAGGGAGCTCAGTTTAGCGTGTTTCCAACTCTCCGGGAAGGTGTGGGTTGCGAAGGAGCTGTTGATGATGTTCCGGAGTTGGGGTGCGATGATGGAGTTAACTTTGTTGAAGATGTGGTGTGGGCATGGGTCGGTAGGGGAGATGAAGTGGGTGGAGTTCATCAGGCGGGTTGTGTCTTCAGTGCTGACAGGGGTCCAGGTTAAGAGGGTGGTGGTGGGGGGTGCTGGTTCAGAGGTTGGGTGCGTGGTCAGTGCGCCGAAGCTGTTGTGTATGTTGGTGATCTTGCGGTGGAAGAACGAGGCGAGAGAGACGTAGAGCTATTGCAAGGGTATGATGTTGTTGTTACAGGCGCTGGGGATGGAGAGCTCTTTAACGATGCAGAATAGTTCCTTACTGTTGTTGTCCAGTCGTTCTTTGAATGCTGTCTTCTGTGGTGCAGATTCGCTGGTGGTGTTTGCGGGTGGCGTTCTTGAGGGCTGTCATGTGTTCTGCTGTTTGGTCATGGCGCCAGGCTTTCTCAAGGGTGCGGCAGGTTTTCTTTGAGTTTTTGAGGTCATTGGTAAACCACGAGGCTTTCCTGCTGCTGGGTCTGCTGTGAGGATTCTTCAGTGGTGCGAGTTCGTCGGCGCAGCCGGTGATCCACTGTGTGAAGTTGCGGGCTGCTTCGTCGGGCTCCGTCGTGTTGGTGGGCGGGTTCTGGCTGAGGGTTGTGGTGAGCTGGTCGGTGGTTATCTTGCTCCAGCTTCTGCGGGGAACCTTTTGCGGGTGGTGGCGGGTCGTGGTTTTCCTGAAGTTGAAGTGGATTCAGCTGTGGTCTGTTTAGTGTAGTCCGATGGAGTGGCTGAAGGAGATGTGCTTGCTGGAGGAGAAGACGGGGTCAAGCGTGTGGCCGGCATAGTGGGTGGGGGTGTTCACCAGTTGCTTGAGTCCAAGGTTGGTGAGGTTGTCCAGCAGGGCGGCGGTGTTGCAGTCCTTGTTGTTCTCCAGGTGGAAGTTGAGGGCCCTAGGAGGATGTAGTCTATGGAGGTGAGGGTGTGCGGACTGACGAAGTCCGCGATGGCTTCGCTGAAGTGTGTGCATGTTCCCGGGGGTCTGTAGATGAGAGTGCCTCTGAGGGTGGTCTTGGGGCCGGTGTGTATCAGGAAGTGAAGGTGCTCGGCGGCGGTGAGGGTTTCGTCGGAGTTGGTCGTGATGCGGATGGTATTTCTGTGGACGATGGCGATGCCTCCTCCAGTTTGGTTGACGCGGTCCCTCCGGGTGATCTTGTATCCCTCCAGGATGGCTATGGCGATGTCGGGGGCTGAGGAGGCATTCATCTAAGTTTCTGTGAGGAAGGCGACGTCTGGTGATGTTGTGCCGAGGAGGTTCCAGAGTTCAACTGTGTGCCTGTGGATGTTCAGCAGGATGCACTTGAGGTGGTTGTTGCTGGTAATCATCTTGGCTGGTGCAGTGCGGGTTCGGAGGCAGGTGAATTTGCAGGCTTGGCAGGTGAAGGGCCGTAGTGCGTAGTCCATGGAGGGTGCCGGCGTCGTAAGTCCGTCGGATGGGCTGGTGTCGACGAGGACCAGGGGTCATGGTGCTGGGCGCGGTCCAGTCACGGACGGGCGAAGACAGGCTAGCCATTGGCTCACCTTCGGCCCACCAGCGGCGCGTCTGGTGCGCGGTCTCTATATGAGGGGTAGAGGGATGGAGGAGCAGCTGTACACCTGAACAAAGCAAAGGGTTGATGGGTACAGAAAGGAAACACGGGGCACAGCAACAACAGGTAGACGGTCAGATTGGAGCTAAAACGAGCAACACATTTTACATGAAAAACTTTGTAACAAAAAAGACATCCAATACATATATCGCTATTGTTAATATGCTTTTGATTATGATCCTTAAGACTCTTTCATGTCTATATTTGGTATCCAATCTTATACAGGGCAAGTTGGTTTTTTGTGAGTAGTGCTCTGTATATTTATCTGCCGACGTGTTTCTGTTCCTGGACGCAAAGTACCAGGAATCTCATCAGGACAATTCTGTAAGGGTATGTGACATAAAACAATTATTACAAGGGTCTCCTTTCTATATACCTTCAATTCACTACTCTCATTGTTGTTGGTTGGATCATTTACCTTAAGCTTCTTATTTATCTTTCTCTTCGTTGCATATTTTAAACCAGCAGTTACTTATTCGCAGTAGGCGGTTGTTCTGTGTGAATCAGAAGAAACCGTCATTATTGCGCATTTGAGTTACTTTATTTAAATGCTTGTGCTGTTAGCAGCTGTCTCCTACCTTTATGTTTGTCTTTAAGTCAGTTTATTTTAGTTGTGGGTTGTCAGTTTAAGCCCTCTACAATAGACAGGCTTAATGGTGCGCTTGAAATAGAGAAACAGAGTTTAACCAATTCTATTTTCACTCAGTATAGGCTCATTGTTTATTGTAACTTTTCAGCCGGACGTAAAGGACCTGCTGTGCACTTGGCATTTCAAACGTTTGTTTCAGCATCTCCTTACAGTTACGGGGCTTGATTTTTTAACTTGACTCGCCTGCTCCGCAATATATTTTGCAGAGTACGCGAGAAATGGCAATGCGTGAGTGCCCGCGCATGCGCATATGTCAGGAAGAATTCACGATAAAGCAGGAAGAGGGAGCCCCGGGATGCCGCATCTCTGGTGAGTCTTTTTAATTACTTGTATTATGCTTTTAGAGATTATAAGGCCATTTAAAAGAGGGCGGGAGGGAGGCGGGCGGCGCGTAGTGGGGCTATGTGAAGTGTGCGAGTGTGTGTAGATTCCCCCCACTTTGTGATGATCCACGTAGCCCCACTATGCCCACTACGCCCAGGCCTATGACAAATCTCAGCAGACATGTCAAGCAAGTCTTGATGCTTCAGCAGGATCTGACACTGTGATATCAACAAGAGTCTAATTTCTACATGCCCTATTTTCAAATGCTCAGCACCCTACCCCGTGATGTATTAATATTTTAAAGGAAATGTTTTAACAGTGAAAATGATTATTTGGGCAGGTTTGACTACAGGTTTAAACTGCAGGAGTCACGCAAGACTGGTAGGCTTGAAGCCATGTTTTCAATGTCTAACAAGTAGATGTAGTCCACAGGTGACTTTTTAACTTTCCATGCCATTGGTGTAGCTTCTATACCGTATGCTATGGCTATATCAGCAAGCTAAGTAAGCTGATCAGGCATCATCAATTTATACATGTTTTAGGGCTCAACGTGCATATACTAGGTAGTGGACATCAGTGCCCCAGTGTACAAAGTCTAAAAAACAACAACATAATTTGCCAAATATTGAGTGACCAATTTTGCAACTCCCATTCTGGAATCCACTGCATATCATGGTACCACCTCTCCAGGTTCCATGGCTGTAGCTTCTCCCTAGATCCAATTGTATTTATTTATATATTAAGTTATAGGTTTTATATGGTGCTAGCTAGTCCCAAATGTATCAGAGCGCTTTACATGCAAACATTGTGCAGTTGAGGTAGTTACAATGTTAGGACATTAGAATGGCACAAGTTAATGGAGTGAATGACATAGAAGAAGCTTATTACCATCTTTCTTAAGCTATAGTATGAATTCAGATCAACAATAGATCCTTCAGATAAGACCGTTATGTTAACTTTCTAATAATAACATATGATACGTCATGGATGACTGTTGATGAGGTATTACCCCATATCGGCTGTTATGTAAAAATGCAAATTAATGAAAATCCTGCCTACAATATCCCTCTATTTTTATGTAGTAAAAAAAGCGGTACTGCCATTAATTTGAAGCAACGACTTACGGCTCCATGACCGTTTTTGAACAATCATTAGGTAAATAATTATTAATTTGACTATCCAATCAGGTTGTAATACCTAATATTCAATCGATAATAATAGAATTGTGGCGTTCTGTTTCAGTTTCTCATCCTGAATACTGTTGCATAAAAGACAAGACTGCATTTGATGATTTATTTACTTCTCGGTACCTTTGCTAACATAGTGTAAGTATATCCTGGAGATTGTTTTCCTACTTTGGCGCCCTTGAAAAAATGTGTAAATATATTCTACAAATCACGCGTACTTTTTCATTAACTATCATGAATTTGAATTCATGAGTCATCCTACCCACCTCCATGTCCCCTGGTCTAGTTATGTTTGAAATACACAAAGAAGTGAAAGCCCTTATTGAGGGCAAAAATTTAAAATGTATATCTGTTTGATATAATGAAGGTGATGTAATTTGTACGTCAAATCTGTTAATGATGATATAATTTGTTTAGTTATGAATTCTTTTTTTAAAATACATTGTATAATATTACTATTTTTAAGTTTGTTTTTTTCGTCTTTTTCATCCGTTGTACAGGATACACCTGGCTACTCCAGTAGAAGGCGCTGGTCGCCGAAACGCGCGTAGAGATTCAATTTGTTAATGCCACTTTTTTAATATGTCCTTTTACTTGATACTTGAGAATTAATTTGTAGATGCTACTTTCTTAATATGTTTTTTCACTTAATGTTTTAAATTGTATATTGAATGTTTTTTGTTGATAGTTTGCTGATTTTTTAAAATTCTTCCTTTGAAAATATATGAATTGAATTGCATATCTGTCTGTGCCCCCTTTTAATTTGGTAAATAATAATAAATTGATTTTAGACCTACTTACATCCCTTATCTTTTGTTTAGTTCAATGAAACAGAACTAGTCTGTAGTTCAAGTGCCTTGGTTGTTACTTTTTACTCTGTTAATCCCTGACCTAGGACTTGTAGTATCTATTTGCTCAGGGGGTCCTTGATACTTTCACGTAATAGAAGAAGCTTAAACAATCTAATGTCCACCTTAAAGGGTCTAGAAGTAGTGGGTGTGATCTTTGAGAACATAACTTAGTCTGTGTGAGTATTAAAGTATTTGTTTAGCAGTAGGTACATAAGGTCCCATTTGAAGCATAAAAAGGAAGATGTCTTTTTCAGTTTGGGAGGTATTGAAAGTTTGAAACATGGGTAGTTTGGGTTGTGAAGGGATTTGTAGGTGATGGAAGCAGGCTTGTAGATACATCTTCCTTCAGTGGGATGCTAATTGAGCTTCTTGAGGTCCGGTGCGATGTACGCAAATCATTTAAAATCTGTTAATATAGCCGGGTAGCTGTGTTGAGAACTGTTGTATGGGAGCCAGGTAGGTTTTTGGTGTTCCTGTGAGGATGGCATTGGAATAATCCAGTTTTGAGAGGACTAGTGACTGCAATTCAATCGTAAAATCATCAGGCGGAATAAAAGGCTTGATTTTCTTGTGATTTTGAAGAGTGTACAGTGCTCCTTTGGCTAAGTTTTTATTGTGGTCCTTCAGTGACATGTTTTGTCCAGAGTGATGCTCAAGTACTTTGAGCTGATCCTAGATTGTTAGCGGGTTCTTTTTTGGAGAAAAAAGTAGTAGTTCAGTTTTTTTGGGGTTCAACTTTAAGTGGTTGGTGTTAAGCCAAGTTTGTATCTTGATTAGTGTTTCTTTAGATGTATGATGTCAATTGGTGATTTAATATTGTAGTAAAGTTGGGTGTCATTGGCATGTAGGTGATATTTGACTCCTGCTTGCTTCAGGTTAATAATAAAAGGTTCTATAAAGAGATTAAAAAGGGATGGGGAGAGAAGTGAACTTTGGGGTACAACATGATGACTAGTGTTAGTTCGAGAGACAATTGTTGACCTTTGTTTGTTTTGAGCGATGTTGCAGGTTGATGTCAACCAACTAAGGACAGTGCATTTGATACCACTGAGGCTCTTGAGTGTTTTGATTTATGCTGAGTGATTTACAGTATCAAAAGCTGTTGATAAGTAGGCTTAGGAGGCATGCATCACCTTCATCTAAGGACCTGCAAATGTCATCTGAGATATTGAGCATAACAGTTTCTGTGCTACAGCCTTTCCTGACTCCTGACTGGAAGGAGTCATGGAGGTGGAAACATTTTGTATATTGGTTTAGTTGTAGAAGAAAGCATTTTTCATTTTTTTGGGCTGGAACAGGAGGTTGCTTATAAGTTTGGGGTTATTGAGTTCATTAGGGTCAGCCCCATGTCTTTTGGAGTATGGGTGTGATTTGGCCTACCTGGAGGTAGTCAGTTACATGTCCAGAGGAGAGAAATGTGTCCTGAATGGGGCAATGATATGGTTGAGGTTTTGTAGTAATGTGGATGAGAGGGGATCATTAGTGTGGGATGTGGGTTTCAAGTTTGCATTTATATTGAAGACTTCACTTTCTGTCATTGGTTTTAAATCAGACCAATTAGCATCATTTTTCAGTTGACAAAGATTATAGCTGACATTAGTTTTTCTTGGGGCCATTCAGTCATAAGTAAAATCGAGAGTTGGGGCAACCATGGAGGGATGTGAGTCTGTGGGGTCGGTTGGTATGGAGTCTGGCTTTTCGACTTGTATGATAGATTGCTCATTTTTTACCATTTTCTCAGTGAATAAGCTGGAAATGTGTTCATAACATTTATTGGTGATTGTTGTTTAATGTTAAGAGCGAGAGGTTGTCACCAAGTCATTGCCCCCCAGGTGTACTATGACTACAGATGGCTGTGACCTTTTCTGCCCTAGTAGACCCTCAAAAAATGATTCGAATTGGTCAAAACAGAGCCCGCCCTTCCCATGGAAGGCCACTCTGTACCCGTATTCCCCAGCTGCGTGAGTCGCGTCACCTGCTTTGAATACGTCCCCGGCGCGCCTCACATATGAGTGGCCCGCGACCCATACCACTCTCTCTCCAGACGGTGATCCTTGACCGCTGGTCTCCTGGTGCTGGGTCGCCTGCAAATTCCGCCCCGAGTGACAGGCTCGCGAAACTGTAATTCAACCAAAAGACAAGAAGCGTGAGTGCATGTCAATTGATCTTTACAACATGTGCAATCGCACATACCTTTTGAAGCAATTCGAGAACCATCGTCCCAACTGTTTCACTTCCTCCGCACTCTGACCCCTGGCTGTAGCCTCAGTAGCAGCCCCTATCCTAAAGGAGTGGGTCCCAAAATCGCACAGGTCCATGCCCGCAGCAGCGATTGTCAGTGCTAGCACCCTCTGGAACTGAAACCTCATCAGTGGGGTGCCATCCTTGTGCCTCAGCAAACTCCCCCCCATGTAGACACCCTTAGTGCCAAGTATTCCTCTATACACTTTATTGGGCACGTGGGGGACCCTCGTGCGCGCTGCACGACAACACTATTCCCCATAGCCCCCTGGTCGGTCTTGGACCTGGCTATCGAGACCACCATCGAATCACCCCTAATTTGGATGTGATCCCTGCACAAGCCTCCCTCAACGTCTTTCTTATTCCTTGCGACCAGTTTGCTCACCCGCATAGCCCCATGGAATGCTAATGCGAAAGCTGCCCGGAACAGAACTGCTTCGAAATGGGAGGAGCACATCTCGTCTAGTTTCGCTACAAGTAGAGCCAACCTCTGTAAGCCAATCAGGCGTCTCGCATCTTTCTTGCGACCCTCGAGGCGCTGCCAGCCACGAAGGGCCTTCTTAACCAAAAATGAACACGTTGGGTCTCTTATGCCATGCACCTGTGCCATGAATGAAATGGCCGCCCTATGCCTACTGGCCGTTGCCGCTGATCGGCCTTCTCTGTGCAGCGCTACCAGGAACCCCAGGAAGGATTCCTCCTGACCCCAGCTCTGACTCCCTGTTGGACCCAGAAATGTGCAATAGGAACGAAACGCTCCTTCGTACGCTTTCCTTGTCCTGGGGGCTAAGCTTGCTGCCACTAGGTCTTGTAGTCCGGGGCACCGATTAGCCATAGTGCTTCGGGGAATGGTGCCGCCACTAGGTCCGCTGTAGGTAGATAACCCCTGAACGCCTGCATATGTGAACGAGAGAGTGCATCAGCTGCATGATTCAGTACGCCTGGCACATGTTTCGCCCTGAACTGTACATTCAGTCTCATGCAAAGCAGCACAACTTCCTTCAACAATCTCAAGATCCATTTGCAGCGTGCTTCCTGTTGGTTAATGCATTCGACCACAGTCATATTATCAGACCAAAACACCACTGAGTGGTCCCTGAAGTCGTCAGGCCATGCCATCAGAGCAACCCAAATGGGGAATAACTCCAAGAACCCAATGTTACCTGTGAGACCGCCAGAGTGCCACCAGGCCGGCCATGTTTGCGCCGACCATCGATTACCTAAGATGGCGCCAAATCCCACGCTCCCCGCTGAGTCAGTCTACAGACCTAGTTCATCTGAAGACGTTGGCGGCTTGTTCCACACGACTCGACCATTGAAGTCCGCCAGAAATGCCAACCAAATGCGCATATCCTGGCGAACCTCTGCCGACAGTCTCGTAAGGTGGTGCCCCTCTTTGAGACCGACCATAGCTTGTGCAACAGAGCGTGAGAAGGGGCGGGCCATTGGTATTACCCTCAAAGCAAAGTTAAGCTGACCCACTGTTTGCTGTAACTGGTGCAGGGTCACTTTCTCCTTACCCAGGCATTGCGTCAAGGATGCCCTAAACTTGGCCACCTTTTCCATCGGTAAACAGAAACATCCCTCCACAGAATCGAGCTCAATTCCCAGAAACTCCAGTGAAGTAGATGGTCCAACCGTCTTACCTGGTGCCAATGGGACTCCAAACTCCCTCATGAGGATGCAGAAGTCGTGCAGCGCCTGCGCACATCTCGTATCGCCGGCTGCTCCCAAGAACAGGAAGTCATCATGATAGTGCATAACATGCCTATGCCCTGTGGCCTCGGTGAATGCCCACTCTAAAAAACAACTGAACATTTCAAAATAGGCACAAGAAATGGAGCAACCCATAGGCATGCATTTATCCATGTAATAACTCCCTTGAAATGCAAAACCTAGCAAGCGCTGATCCTGTGGGTGTACCGGGAGCAACCGGAACGCCGATTCAATATCTGATTTCGCCATCAGCGCCCCGGGGCCCAGGTAATTTAACATGGCCACGGCCTCATCGAACGATGCGTACCGTACTGAACACACTTCTGGGTCAATGGCCTTGTTCACCGAGGAACCCCTTGGAGCAGACAGGTTATGAATAAGTCTAAACTCCCCCGGGTCTTTCTTCGGGACAACCCCTAACGGGGAACAGATGAATTCTGCCACCGGCAGGCGATGGAAAGGCCCTGCCACTCGCCCTAAGCTGACTTCTTTTGCTATTTTCTTCTCTGCCACGCTTGGGTTGTGCTGTACCGATAACTGTTTTTTACAGAAGGAGTCACCCCGAAAATCCCCTGCCGGGATGTGGAAGCCATGTAAGAATCCGTTCCTCAACACCCCAGCGGATACATGATCAGGGTATCTGTTTAACCAAGGAGTCGTAGCCATGAGATCAACGGGTGTAGGCAATCGGTCACAACGTTCTACCTCACTCCTGCTTAGAGCCTCCTTTTCCTCCCATCCCGCTATTTTTCGATTTACATGAACTCTCCGGGTGTGAGGAGTTCCCACAGCCCGCACATACATGCTTGAACCTACATGTTCCCTGCGGTCGTTACAGTTGCCTCGATTGAAGCCCCAACAGACCCCCCGTTTGCCGCCATTCCTGCCGGTCTTAGGCTGGTACTCCCCACCGGCGCCCGCTCGAAAAGGCACCGCAGGCTTTTGGCTGATGACCCCCAACCCACTCCCGCCTGGCGAGGACGTACCTGCCGCCCCTGGCAGGAGCTGCTTGTGACACCGAGTCCAGGCAATCCCAAGTCAAAGTAGCATCATATTCTTTGGCTTTCCGGAATTTCATGTCATAACCTTTCCATTCCTTTCCCTCATACATAGAATAAAAATCCATAATACGATTCTGAAAGCAAGTCAACTCAGTCATCACCTCGGGTTTACGTTCCCCCATAACTGCAGTAAATATAGAAAAGGCCTTAACCCAATTCGTTACTGTCTCATCCACCCTGAATTCCGCCATCTTGGTGCGCCAGACGCTCGGGTGCCACAAATCCTTCTGGGTTTTAACATATTGTATGAAAAAGGGTAGGGCTTTGACCTTCTTCAAGATTTGCCCGGCGCTAACCGCCTTTGTACCATTCAAATTACCAAGCAATGAGGCAGGCGCCGGAGACCAGAAGGCAGAAAACAGAAGTTTTATTCCGACGGAGCAGAACACATCAGATCAGACAACAAGGTATCGTCTCGAGGTGCTCTAACAGCCTCTCTGAGGCCTGGCCTCTTATATCCTGGTTTATGACATGTCAGCATTCTTTATTGCATAAAGGACTCTTTAAACTTACGAAATGACATCCCTATAATCCTTGTGACAAACCCACCCCCACATACATCCACAATAGAGGTCCTCACCCTGCTGATAACAGGAGGGGGTTATCACGCGGCTGAGTGTTCCGCCGATTCTTAGGATGTGTGCGCCTGATCGTATCCCATGGGGTGGGGAGGCCATGATCAATAGTGGGTCCTTTGAAGCGGAGCGACTCCATACAATAAGGGGCAGTAAATGGTATCTTCAATGGTATGATATAAGATGGCCCCTACACAAGGAAATGTACATAAATAGCCATACGCTGAAGGATGTCTTTATTCAAAACCGATGGCTGACAATTCTTGAGCCACTGATGCATGGACATGAATGCAACCACAGAAAATATTAGGATGGGCACAAAAATGACTTGACTCGGAACCCTTGAACTGTGGCTTCTGTTTACGTTTGAACCGGAATCTGTAGACCAGATCTGAGATGTCTCTGTTCTGTGATTACGACCTCCACTGAGTTTTATGTGCTGTGCATCTTCCCGATGGCTCAAACAATAACTTAACGAGCAATGTTATTTATTTATTTTTGTGTGAACCGCAACATGCATCCTTGTGGTAGTTTGTGTGCTTTTACCACCAGTTCCCGGTGGGCAGGTATAGCAAGCAGTTCTATTACTTGTAAATTCCCCTTTTCAGGTAACAATACATCATAGAGTCAAGAGAAAATATAGATCAGAGCAGAACACACCCATACAGGCCCACACTCAACAAAAGCAGAGAGTCTAATTTTAGAGTTCAGTCAGACCTGGAAATCCTCTAATTTCTGGAGGACACCCAATATATGAGATATAGTTTATCATAGTAATAGTATTGTGGAGGAAATTCAACTGGTGAATACTATCACGTATTTGAAGTGATGATTTTCATGTACCACCCAAATATAAATCCTACCCTTGGTGGCTAACCAGAGACACCCGACCACACATACCGCCCACTCTTTGTTCAACCATACATCATACATCAAACAGAAAAAAGCAAGTTAGTAAGACCCTCTATCCTCCTCACACACAACCTATCTCTCAAGTTGATTTATTTTTTATTTTTTATTATGCGCTAGTTAGCACCACAAAACAAAGTGTTTTGTGGTGCAAACAGCTCAAACAAGGTACAGCAAAAACCAAAGTGCCAAACATTTCACTTGAATAGCCAGAGAGAAAATCAGCATCTTTCAGAGTTTGCCTTTACAAAAGTGGTTTACAGTGAAGCAAATCACTTTGGGTAAACCGTTCCAAACTGGGGTCACGCACCAAAAGGCCCTGTCACTTGTGTGATGTTTTCAGAAATAGGGCATTACAAGGTGTTTCTTTTCCAATAGGCACCGAGAAAGGAGAGGAGCAAATCAGTTGTGTTTTTCCCTTGATAAATATCAGGAGTTTTGTATAAAAGTTCTAATGTTCCCTGCTTAGAACTTTAAAGGTTGTCCTTGCAAAAATGATTGACAATTCGGCACCTTCAAAGGAACCTATCGGCCATTGTTTTAATGTTGTCTTGTTAGTACCCATCGCATGTCCGTGCTGAAGATATACAAACTATTGAGTCTAGTAAAGGTTACATTTTTTCTACAGTTGGGAGTATTCTTGTATCGCTTCTGTCCCCAGGATATCTACCAATCTGGTTATTCCTATGGGATTGCAGTTTTCAAATCCCTTCAATCTGTGACATATCGGTCATTACCTTTCTGCCTTCCATGCTACTTCAACCATTTGCCATATTTTACAGACCACTTTTGTAGCTTCCCAGAGGGTTTTCATCTCTGTACAAGTAGGTCATATATATGTTTGCGACTTTCATCTGTGTGTTGAGCCTCCGCTCCAGGACATCATTTGTTGCAAGTGATTACAGCCAGCTGGAGGCCCAATAGTAACAACTAATGTTTGGCAAGGCTATGCCTAACTTATATCTGGGTCTGTATAGGGTCATCAACAGAAGCACAAAGAATCTCCTCCTGAAACCTCGCAGATTCCGGAAGGAAAAAACATACAAACGCTCCTTCTCAGGAATGGCACCCAGGATCTGGAATGCACTCCCGCCAGAAACTAGGCTTATCCCCTCCTCTGTACTTTTCAAGAAAAAGGTAAAAGCCATCCTTATGGCTAAGTTCACCTGAACCCTATTGCTACTGGATCAATGACAGTACAGGGCTCCTAGTCTACCGGCTACCTGATTGCTTATCTATATTAGACTCTTCTACGACAGCTACTGGACCAAAATCATAGCACGGATGCCTTAATATTTGGTTTCCAGATTGTTTACTAGGGCTGTACACTGTGACCTGAGTGCCTTACTAACTTGCAATCCATTCACTACTGACTATTATTCTGTTCTCAGCAGTGTGTTTACTCACCCTCTGGGGTGCTATAATCTTACTCGAATCGTCATTGCATGGCTTCAATATTATTGCTTCTTGATTGTTATTAGTGTGCATACTCTTGTGCGAGTACTACCCTACTTTGCAACTCACTCCCTACCGAATATTACACTGTTTTCAAAAGTTTGTTTTCCTACCTACTGTTTCTGTAAAGCGCTCTGATATCTGCAAAGATCTTGTTCGTGCTATATAAAACTTTAAAAATAAATAAAAATAAAATAAAAACATTCCATCTCGTGATGGTCAGTTAATAAGGAAAACATGTTAACATATTTGTCCCCCCCATATTAACTCTTTCGTGGCCAAAGGGATGTGCTGTGCAACCTTCTCCCGCCTCGAGGGTAATGAACCCTCCCCCGCCATTGGCAATGCGCGCTTACCCGGTTCGGCCGTTGTTCCCGCCGTTTTCTCGTGACCAACTGCAGGTCCTACCGGTGCTACCTGTGGGGAACATTCACCTTTGCGACATCTCTCGACTGCTGCAATTGCTCGATTAGTAGTCTGGCCTCCTCGGCCGGATCTCCAGGGGCCACTGATCCCCCTGCTTTCTTCTTGAGCCATGCTGCCAACTGTATGGCCAATTCGGGAGGCATATCCTCATCATTATCGGGAGTAATTACAACCAGGATTGGCTGCCCCATATCAGGATTTGGTACCGGGTTGTCTACCGGCATGAGGGGGGCGACTGGGGGTACCTCTGGGACCGGGACCTCCCCCGAAACTGCCCTCTTCTTGACCCGTTTCCCTCTACCCTCAGGGACAACTCCCGGCAAGGCCGGGCCTATTACCTTCTTAGGGTGACCCGGGTTGTTCAGTGCAGCCAGCTGTTTTTTGACCTCCGTCAAACCTCTACCGATCGATTGGACTTGTCCGAGTTTTCGGTCCATGCAAGCCATCCGGTTCGACAATAGGCGTAACACCTTGTCTGTCTCGGAACTCTTTCCCGCTTTCTTGCCAGCCATGATGTCGAGTATTCCGCTCCTAGCCGATCGACGAGGTTCTGGACTCTAACTGAAAGAGAAACAACAAGATTACAAGTTCTCAAAATTGCTGCTTGTTCCGTCGAGGGCTCACGAGCAACAAGTGGGTGCAGCCTTCAGAGCACAGGAACAAGAGGACGCTTCTTCGGATTCCCGCTCTATTTATTCTTCCGCGGGAGGGCGTGTACCCTCCTCCGGTACGCCTACTGGGCGTGGTCTTCGGTGTAGGTGTCTAGGACAACCCCTCTTGGGCGGGAAAAGGCACGCCCCGGCTACGCCGCTTCGGGCATACCAGCCGAGCCACGCCCCCCGCCCAAAATGGTTTCCTGGGGGGATCGGGGCACCCAACCATACGTTCGGGGGGACGAGTGGTCGCCCCTCTCCATCCTAATTGTGCGTAGTAGGCCTATTGCTACTACCACTACGGTGCCTCTCCTCGATGAATGGTGGGGTATTGTTGCTCCGCACAGACTGGGCGTCCTCCTCACTGGGAGTTAGTACTCCTGTGCCAGCTGTACGGAGTGCCCGCAGCTCATCCACAGCAGATGTTGCCTGCACGACTGCATTGGCGATGTCTTGCATGCCGTGTGAAAACTCACGCTGCATGAGAATGCTGCCCCTGGAAGAAACGTTGATGGCAGAGGCCAATCTATTGGTGGCCCGTGTATAACGGTCCATGCGGTCCTGCTCCCTGCACCGTGCAGCACGTTCTGCATGCTGCTCCCCACATAGCTCGTGCATGGCTTCCCTCACCTCTCCTTGTATGCCCCTGAGCCCTGCCCTCATCTCACGTTATAATGACTTTATGTTTTTATCTTGCAGGCTCTGCACCTGGAGCATATTTAATTCCAAGCCTGCAAAGACAGAATCATCTTCCTGATCACCCAAGCTGCTGGCTCTGCGTTGTCTGCGTCTGCCTATGCCCTGTAGATGTTGCCTGTCCTGAGGCCTGGACTCCTGCTGTAGCTGTGCTTCTTGGGACTGCAAATTGCCATTATTGTCCTCTGCCTTGTCCTCCATTGGTGGCAGTGGCCTCACTACGTGCCGCCTCTGTCTCTTGGGGGATTGACAGGGCTGTCCTCCCCATCTGTATCTGGCTCCTGCCCTGCATCTCCGGAGTCTGGTGGTCCCTCAATGTTCCACTGCCTGTGGGTTGAGTAATTGCTTGTGCTGTGGACAGAACAGCACACATTCATTTTTTTTTACATTTACTATTTGAAAATACATTTTCCAAATGTTTGGGTCTACATTACTGATTAAATTCACTTTCCTGACCTGCACAGGCCAATTTGGCCTAGAGCGGCTGCTTAACACAACTTAGATTTACATTTGACTACATCTCCCATAATGCATTGCTGTGACTGCCTCTGGAACTGCTTTGGCTTTGAATGTGCTTCCCATACCCTCTAGGTTGCTGCAGGGGCTCTGGGGGGTGGGGTTGGGGTTGTGATGGCATGATTCTTACCTGCTGTGGATGCTTGTTGGTCCGAGCTGTCTAGGTCAGCCACACCCGTCACGCTCTCTGGTGCCAGTGTACCCTCCACAAGTTCCTCCAGTGGTGTTGATACTGGCACAGTTGATGTTCCCCCACCGGTGAGCTGTGACTGCTCCATTCTCGCAGCTAGTGTTTCCTTGGAGCGCTGGCGCAGGTCGTACCAGCGCTTGCGTAGTACCTCAACACTCCTGTGTGTGACTCCCAGGGCATTTAAATTTTGCCTGTATGTCAGCCCAAATCCTCCTTTTCCTGGTCTCTGGCACCCTCAGGGAACTTTTGCCAAATAGCAAGTTGTGGTTAGGCACCATCTCCTGAATGAGTGTCTCTATTTCAGCCTCAGAAAACTTCATTTTCCTCTTTATGGCATTTTCTCCTTCCTGCTGCTGTGTCCCACCCATTTCCTTATTGCCACTTTCAGCCATGGTGTGCCTGGAGCAGTCTTCAGTCTCCCTCACTCCCTCTCTGTGAGTCTCCCTCAACAAACACTGTTGCAGCATGCGTAGTCTGTTACTTCCTGGTGGTGATGTCATCAGACTGCGCCAGTATTACGATTGGCTGTTAAGGAATCGCAAATTTGTGATTTCTTCCGGTTTAAGGAATCGCTTTTCACGTTCTCGCAGTTTAATAGCGATTTTTACCGAATTGCTATTTATTTGCGCTTTTTTTTATACATAGCGATTTGGGAATCGGAATCAGCGATTCGGTAAAAATCGCTAATTCCGATTCGCAAATCTTGTCCTACATACATAATGCCATAAGTCCTTAAATTGATTGACCCTCCTTTTACTATATAGATTTTTTTCAGAAGTTGTTCCACAACTCTTGTCTTTCTCTTAGATGCAGAAACAGTCACAGTACTTTTTTACTTTCAGCACACTACTGTTACTGGTTGACAATCTTTGCAGAAAAGTCTTAGTTTTCTTACAAGGACTTTTATTCTTTTTGTTACTACATTGATCTTCAGGTAAATGTTGTAGATGAGTCCTCTTTAAATAAACTGCTTTCTTTCGCCCTTTCTTCTTCTCTAATTTTGAAGGCATGGTGATTTATTTTCAGTGGTGACCAAAAGAATCTATTATAAAAAATATATATCACTTTACAAAAATAAATTATATTAAATACACATTATATTACTTATAAGAACACAGGAGAGATTATGACAACAAACATAAGAGTATGAAAATAGAAGGACTTACAACAAGAGAAAGAGGACTATGAGACAATAGGAAATATAAATAGAAAAGCGGATATAAGCAGACACTGCAGTATAAGCGGATGAATAGAGTATAAAAAGACTGGAAAATATGAAGACATAATTAGGAGTATGAGGAGAAAGGTAGCAGTATGGGGAGATAATGGAGAAAATAATAAGAAAGATACAGAGTATGAGAAGACGGGGGGCAGTATAAAAAGAGGTTAGAGAAGAGAGTATAAAAAGAAGTGTGACTATTATGAGACAGACGAGACAATGAGGACAGAGAGACACTAATGGACCCATTACAATGGCGGGCAGATAGCCCCACTAGGCTGGCAGTACCCACCGCCAGCCTGGTGGGGGCAATCCACCTGCCATCCCAACGAGAATAATCCCCATCCAGAATGACCCCCCGCCATGGCTGCGGGGTCTGCAGCAGTCAGAAAGACTGTCCACCGCTTTACTGTCCCTGTCACCTTACAACCAGGGCGGAAAGGGTTTAACATGGTAGCAGTGTCTAATACACGGTGTCAGCCATATCATAATGACCTCTACAGATGCCTTTCGTAGCAACGATACCCCCTCGGAAAGACATGCAGTCTTTGGTATGTGGACCCCTTGCAGGCCCCCAGAGTAAAAGTGTAATTGGGAGTGCACATGAGAGGTACCTGTGGTATCTTCCACCATTCGCATACACAAAGAGGAGATTTTGCAGACAGAGGTAGTGATGATATAGGAGGTGGGGAGAGGGTGCAGGCAAAGGAGAAGATATTGCAGGCAGAGAGAGAGATGGTGCAGGCAGAGGGTGAGATGGTACAAGCAGAGGAGATGGTGCAGGCAGAGGATGAGATGATGCAGGTTGAGGGGGAGATGCTACAGGCAGAGGGGAGATAGTGCAGGCACAGGGAGAGATGATACAGACAGAGAGAGAGATGGTACCGGCAAAAGGGAGATGATGTGTACAAAGAGAGAGATAGTGCAGGCAGAGGAGTGAATGTGCAGGAAGAGGCAGGTATGATGAGAGAGGGAGGATTAAAAGATCAGACAAGGCATTAAAAAAAGAAGGGGTACTATTAACAATATTACAACTTACATTTCATAACAACACCAAATCCAAAGCCTCCCAGTAACACACCAGTCTTGATTGATATTGAAATCTACCTCTCAATGTAAAAAATGAGACCACAAATTGTCCACATAACATTTCTGTTTTTTGTTCCGTCTCTTTTAAGTTACGAACATATGAATTTTCCACTCTTACCGCTTCCCCACTATTTCCAGACTAAGAACAATTTGGAAACGTGTCACATTCTGTTTATCTCATTTCAATACATATACAAATCCAAATAAACACTACATATGATTTTCAAAACTAGTCTTTTACAGATGACAAGTTAAATTGTTTTATCTGAAAACCTGCTAAACATAAATAAAGTACTTCTTTAACAATTAGTCACACTTTATCCATGTTTTAGAACCAATGGGAAACACCACACTTCACTAACACTGTTACTTAGAAATTAAAAAATACTTTCAAAGTTAAAAATAACACCTCAAATACTTAACCACTACTACACAACACATAACACACTTTCTTAATTTCTAACATACGTTTGTTGTTGGTATGCAGAGTCCAAATGTCACAAACGTATGCAATTTGTTCTTTATCACACAGTACATATAATGCACCGCTCTCATCAAGAATGGAACCAGAAATGGAACAATGTCCTTGTTGCTCCACACATAAATACATGTAAAGAACAAATCATAATAGTACCTTGATTTTTTCAAATTGCAAAACTTCTCTCTATTGGTTATTTTTGAACTTTTCATATAATCATTTTTAAATCTTAGGTCACATACAGGTGAGGAGTTCAACCTATTCTATTAACACACTTTCTAGAAAATTCTACAACATGTGCAGGTTAAAAGTTCATCATTTTTTTCCAATGAGAAACAAAAGTAGTTCCCCATCTTTAAACATATCTCTGCATGAGCTACATACATCTATCCATACCTCCCAGCCGTACCTTCAAAATGCTAGTGTGGATCAATGGACAGAGCTATGTTTTCTGGTGCAAGAGGTATGCAAAACAGAGACATATTGACTTAGACCTAGGTTTACAAATTGTGAACATTAAATGGTTGGACAGAGAGGATTGAAGTGGCACCAATTGTTGCCTTTGGTTAAAACCTCTTTGCATTTCTAACACCCTGACCTCATGATTGTACACTGTGCTGGAAATAACCTAGGCATATTGACTGAGGTAGCTTTGGAAATGCTAATGAAGGATAACTTTCGACAATTGATGTTGCTTTTGCCTAAAACTGTCTTTGTATATTCCAGTATATCCCAAAGATATAAGTGGAAATGGTGAAACCAATTTTGTCCTCAGATTGAAAAATCTAGGAAGAATGTCAACAAAACTGTGTCTGCATACCACAGATACCATAGAATGGGGTTGATCTACAACAACAATATATGTTTTAATATGGCTAATATCTAAAGAAGTGATGGAGTACACTTCACAGATTAGGGAAATTGAGTTTTTCGGAATAACCTGAAGCGGTGCATCTGCAATTATATGTAGCTCCAACTAATAAACACAAGGGCTTTTTTAGAGCCACCTTATATTCCCAATATCAGTTCACAAAGCGACTGCTGCAATCCGGCTGGCACAGGGAGACCTGCGGGTCATTAGGCAGGCTTACAGAGGGAGAGCTGTGGCCCGTCGCGTCGGCTCCCACAGGGAGAGCTACAGGCCATCGATTTGCAAGTGCACAGCAGCATGCTGGCTCGCAGAGGGAGAGCTCGGGTCTGACTCACAAAGGGACATCAACGGGCCAACAGCTCTGCTAGCATAGACACACCTATCACCTAATTGACTGGCTCGTAGATGTACAGCTGCGGACCTGACAGCTCACAGATGCAGATCTGCGAGCCGATGGACTGGTGCTGTTTTATGGTTTAGGGTAGTACAGTGATGTTTGTGTAAGGTACAGGATTGTGCTCTGAGTACTGTTTTAGGATGTAGAGTAGTACAGTGTGTTTGTGTAGTGTTTGGAGGTTTGTGCTAAAAAAAGTGTTTTAGGATTTAGGGTAGCACAATATATTTTATGTAGTGTAGGGGGTCATGCTGGGGGTAGTGATTCAGGGTTTAGGGTAGTACAGTGGTGTTTGGGTAGTGTAGAGGGTCATGCTGGGGGTAGTTTTTTATTTTTAGGGTTTAGGGTATAACAGTGGTGTTTGGGTAGTGTAGGGGGTCCTGATGGAGGTAGTGTTTTAGGTTTTATGACAATGCACTGGTGTTTGAGTAGTGTACAAGGTCATGCTGGGAGTACTGTTTTAGCATTTAAGGAAGTGCTTTGATATTTGGGTAGTGTAGATGGTCCTGCTAGGGGTAGTGTTTTAGGGTGCACTGGTGTTTGGGAAGTGTAGGGGATCATGGTGGTGTAGTGTTTTAGAGTTTACTACACTGCAGTAGTCTTTGGATAGTGTAGGGGGTCATACTCACAGAGCTCTGAGTCGACAAATGGGCTTCCAAAGGCATAGCCACCACCTGGTGATATGAGGAGCAGTGTGAAAGACATATCTCACACAGACACAAATGCCAGTATTTTCTCACAGAGATAAAACTGCGGACCGTGTGGCATCTACACACAGAGATGCAAGCTGACGGACTATGTCACAAAATGTCTGCCACCACTTCCTGATTTCAACAGTTCACAGCCAATGAGCCTCAAACTCTTGCTCATAACCCCTCACCCAATCAGATGTCAAAAATCTCAAAAAGTACTGTACAGATTTACACCATTTAAACAAAAGCTTGCTTTCTGGGCCCAACCTTTATACCTGTCAAATTTGGCGTAATTCTGTTCAGCTGTTTTACTTGTAGTCTTCTGTAAACTTTCATATTGAAATTGCATGGATAAAACAAGTTTTGGGACCCCCTTTTTTCTCAACCCCTCCTACACAATTAACCCTAAACTTACAATAGAGGAGCTAACAACAAACAACATCAAAGAACACCAAAGTTATAAGCACATAGAGGACTCCAGGAGGTGGGCCACGCAACCCCCCTCCTAACATGAGTAAAGCCCCGGGCTGTGTGGACCCCAGCGGTTCCCCACAACCCCTGCTCGTCCCTGCTATTATTTTTTTAGAAATGCCCCCGGAACCTAGCCCTCCCAAGAGCCTCATTAAAATAAAACGTGGAAACCCATTTGAGATGTCATAAGTGAAGTCATCAGTGATGTCACTTACCATTTCATGAATGATGTAATATGTGACATCATCAGCAGTGGATTGCAGGCGCGCGACTTATAGTGAGTCCAAGTAACTATAACGGAGTCATTTCAATGTTTTTTTACGAGTGTGTGAGAAATGTCCAGCTAACTATAACACCCCTAAAACCTGTTTTTTTCAGTGAATTTCTAAGGTTTTTTCTTAAATGCTAATTCCTAACTATAACAGGCATGAAACCTACGATTTTAAAGTGATTGTCAAAAGTTTTTTAAAATGCTAATTCCTAAACTATAACATGCCTGAAACCTAAGTTTTTTTCAGTGAATATCAAAGGTTTTTTCAATGATAATTTTGAAATGTATTAAGTGTTATACTTATTTTTTTTCATATTGTTTTATAAATTTTTCATTACATTACACTTTTTAATAAAATATATTTTTTTTAAAATACATTTTTCTTTTTTATATTTTTTAAAATGTATTCATAATATTTTCTTTATTGCTTTTTTTTCTTCAAATTTTTGGGACTAGTCGCGCAACCAATGCACACCTAACTCGATTATGGCGCGGAACATAGCCGCCATTTTAGGATATTTGTGTAGGATCTGCGTAGGGTGTGTGATGCATGCGTATTTCTCTGCGTGATTGGTGTGCGACCCGTACTAGACTTCAAGTGCGTTAAGGACATATACGTATCATGCTACGTGACGCTCGCTCATTTACGCATAACATCATGTACGTGCTCAACGTGGTGGGCGTGCGACTTCCGTGACATTTTTTGACATCCCAAAAGACTTTATTTGAATTAATCAAAAAAAATTGTTTTAGTTATATTAAACATATTATTTTTAAATGCAGTTTTGCGAAGTCGCGCTGGGTGCCTGCTGCATGTACGCACCAAACGCGGATCCCATGTGACCAAAAAGGAAGAGAGTTGATTGGTTTGTAACACTTACTATTCTAACTATTGAAGAATCCCACACATTTCAATCTTTCTTCTTAGACCTTCCTTCGGAGAAGACCTGTTCTGAGAAGAACCTCACTTTTGATTAATTGGAGACCTGAATTTCTTTTTTGTAGACAAAAATGGCTACACCACCATCATTTTGTTGCTAAAGAATTTCTACCAGAACCTCCCCCTCCCGAAAAGTACACATCTATCGTTTGGACATTTCTTACATGCACGATTTGTCAGGCAGTGCTGTCCAGAGGAGTTCCTAACAAAAAATCCTCCTGTGGCACTGCTAGTATGCACAAGGACCTTCAATCCCTGCATCCTGTGAACTATGCTCACAAAGAATGTAGAAGACTGCGCCAAAATGTAGCTCCACCACCGGCAATACCAAGTACCTCTGGGGCATCATCTTCAACATTGCCACCAGACATACGTCCCCAATTTGGGAAAGTTAGAATGTACTGCATGAAGTGCAATTGTTTAATTTGTTAGGGGGAGCAATGAGTAGACCTAGTTTGCAGAGCAATTGATAACCATCAATGCTAGCTTTTCTTTTTTTCCCTTAAAGTTCATGGTTTTGTTACTTTGTCCTGTTGACTTTTTTTTTCTTTTAAAAAAAACCCTGACTAAAAAAAAAGCTACATTTATATGCTAGTGTGTAAAGGTGAGATACATGTATACATAGTGCTTATTGCCTGAAACAATGCATTTGTAGTGTAAGGTGAATGTATAACTGCAGAACTATAAGGAAGTGCTGAAGCATGACACTGTAAGCTCTTTAGCTGCAGCGTGCTGAGGTACTTCTGAAGCACAGGGATGCAACATATGTATGTAAAAATGTTGCAAGTCTGTGCTTCCCCTTTACACTGCTACTTAAACTGCAGCCATGTGGTGACACAGGCACCCTTGCACCATGGTGCAAGAATATCTGTGTCATGTGGAGTTTATTTTTTTACAAAAAAGCACACATTCCTATACAAAAACAAACAGTGAACACATTTTTTTCTTTTAATGTATGCTATGCATTGTAGCATATATTGAAAGAGAAAAAAATAGAAGAAATAAAAAGAATGATCCTTGTTGTGCCTTGCTACATCAATTGGAGGATGGTGCAGTATTCACAAACATGTCAGATTTAGCATTTCTAATAAATCTGTTGATGTGTCTTGTTCTGTGAGTGATCCATGCAAATACGCACAGCAACACCTATAGAATGCCCTTTCAACGTAAAGTGGTGCGTATTTACATGGAAAGGTAAAAGTGCCTTTTCCTCTCCTTCTAAATATGAAGGATTTTTTTTGTGCTATCACTATGTTTCAAAAAGTTACATATTGTTGGCACAGGATGCTTTCTACATATATCTGCTGGGTTACTTGGCCCCAAAATGACATTCAGTATTTATGTTAACTTTATCCTGTAACTTAAAATGCCCACAGAGCATCTTTCCACACATATCTACTCCGTTCATCTCTACTTTCTTCACCTGTGTGCAAACACAGGCTATTGTGCATTTTAACACTTAGTTACAATTACCTTCACAGTAATAGAAATAAACATGCTAGACATTTTTATTCAGTGTTTTTTATGATATACATTTGTGAAAATTTGATATTTTAGAATTAGAATCTGTAAAATAGAAGAATAAATACAGTTATAGTACATAATATTATATTTTTTACAATACAGAATATTTTTTACATTTTACAAATTATTTTCTTTGCCTTTTTTGCTGTTCTCAAAATATATTGAATTTCACTAGAAACAGTGATTGCAATCGTACTCATCACATAACAGTGGGCAAAAAAAAACTATCTATAAGAACCAAGAATCCAACCTCAATAAAATACCATATAATACAAATCACACATATATACAATGCTTACTGCTAAGAAAATGTTATAACTTAATTTATAAACACTGTAAATGTTGTTGCTTAAAACTATACGCTGAGAGAATGTGCAAGAAAAAGTCCATAATTCAAAGAAACACCTTTTTCACAAGGCCAAATGGTTTTATTGAAATCCCTTTCGTTGAAATTTAGCAATAGTAATACATAATAATACACTCTTCAGAGGCCAAATTATATTCCTAAAACTTTGGCTTTAAAAATATTAGGTAGGAATTTGGAAATTTGCTAGTCAAACATTGTTTGAAAACCAACTCAGCATCATTACAAAGTGTCCAGACTTTTTCACATTTTAGATAGGCAGTGTAATGTCCAGATGTTGTTGAAGGACCATCATGAAAAATTATTACTACTGCTACAAAATTCCTTCCTGATACTGATAGTTGACTTGCTACCATTTTTTTGATTAAACTTTTCAATTTTCTTCCATCAGCTGTTCAACGTTGCATCATTAAAATTATATATTGTCCATATATTTGTATAAATAATGTTGATAACATTTCTGATTTTTATTGGCTACACTCCATGTTCTGATTTGCTGTTTTAACTAGTTTGTTCAAAGACACTGATTTACAATCTGGTAATGTCAAACATATACATCTTTCAATGTCTATGTTACTGCTACATGTAGACATTTAATTTTCACAATGATGTTCCCATTTGTAACAAAGGTCAAAAAGACTTTCAATTTGTATGCCTTTATTATTCAATATGGTAAGGATATACATTAGAAATTCCTAAGCATCTTGTTGGATATTCTGTGTAAATTGTGTAGACCCAGATAATACATCCAAAAGATTACAAATATCAGAAACACTTTGTATTTTACTTTTATCAGTTCTCAATTTTTCTTAAACGCAATGCAACAATGAACACAATGTTTTTCCCGATTCTCCATAATTTGCTGTTGCAAACCTCCAACAAAACATTGACCATTACATTAGCATAGCAGTTGACACCGGAAGTATTTTCAAACTGATAACTGATACTGATAACCAACACTCTCTTCAACAGTGTCCTTTTCCTTTTTGCTCGCAATCACAACATGATCTTTTTTTTTTCCTTTCTCTATACCTTCACTACAGATGTTCTCATACCTTCATTTTCGACCTATCACACGCTTTTCAAATACAGGATATTGACCTAAATTAGGAGCATATACGCTTCAGACCTATTGTACTCTGTTACACAGTTTGCATCTGCAGTAAACTTTGTATCATCAAAATCAATCAAAAACAAACCAGATAAAGTTCTGACTCGGCACAAAGCAACATATGCCATACCCTCTTTAAACACGGTACATCCAATGTTCACCAAAACACTATCTACACTTAAACCTTGAGATTTATGAAAAGTTACTGCTATGCCAGAAAAACTGGAAACTGTTTTCTATGGACATATAAATCTTTAACAATCATAAAACGAACTGAACAACAACCAATTTTTTTAATTTCTTCAATCTGATCAAATTTATTTTTTAAAAACTCAATTCTATCTTCATTTTGATAATTTACAAAATCCAAAACTTTTTACCCATTGCTCCATTAACTAAACCTTTTTCTACAACCAAATTAGGTCTTAAAATTACCTGACAGTTTCTACATGCATATATATTATTTCCTAAACCAACAGTTTGAGATATAGATTTTTCTAAAGAATCCAATGTTGTTTTCAATTTTTCTGTCAAAATATTAGTGATTCCATTTTTTATTATTTCTTCATTTTCCAGCTTCAAAAGTTGTTAATTGAATATAGAACAGTGTTGGAACTAAGCAGATTATAGACTTGTTTTCTGCAATTTTCATATGTATATTCTCAGGAACTATATTTTCGTTTGGAATCAAATTGGAAAGTAATCGATTCTGCAAAGCTTGTCTGCCACGTTCTGTCAGTACTCCAATTCTTATATCTTGAAGAATAGGTCCATAATCAACATTATTTGCCTGTCGCATATTTGTAGTGAGTTTCTTGTATTCAAAATATGACCAAATATTTAAAATTCTAAGCCTACCCAGAGACTTTCTGGTGTCTTCATGTGCAAGTGTTTTAAATACTGGTTGTCCTTTTACGGGACTAAGTAGCAGTAGATCTCCAAAAACTACGATATCTTTTCCTCCAAATAACACATGGTACTCTGTTTTAAGAATTTGCTGCTTTCTTAAATACACAGAAGCAATTGTTAACTGGTGATTACTTTAATTAAGAAACTATTTCCTGTTCCAGCTTGTCAACTCACATACATTAGAATAGGTTGAAATTATGTGCATGTGAATTTTTACTTTTCATGAAGAAATCCATGATCAATCTGCTGCCTCTCTTGATAATATATTTCTTTCTGTCCAACATTTAGTTGGTCTTCCAAGTTTGGTAAGTCCATTACATCTTCTTGAGCATTGCTGTTTCCCCCTCATTCATGGCAATTGCTGCTTCATTTTCAAGAATTGGTTGTCCTAGTGGATCTTGACTCATCACAGCAGAACATTGACTGTCTTGAGATCTGTCTCTAGCAATATAAGCTGCAATAGTAGCTTCTTGATCAATTTCATTGTTCAAAATTTTCACATAATTTGCAAAAATAGTGCAATCTATGGTATCTTTAAAAGCATTGAAGGAAACTTCATAGCTCTGAAATTCTCCAAGTAATTCCAATTCTGAACATCACGGTTTGAACAATTGCAAAAATAGCTAAATAGTCAAATTCCCTTTTATAAGAGCTCAGCTTCCTGTGATTAATCAAATTTCCTTTATATTATTTCACTAAACATCCTTCGGAATCAATCACTCCATATTTTTCATCATTGATGTTCTCTGTGGTATTCTGTTAAAACGTGTAGTTTTGCAGCACTTCATAGAGACACATGTTCTCAATATGATTACTTCTGTTTGGGTAATATGTGTTCAACAAATTCGGTTAAAAAATATCTGCACTTTCTGGATCTTTTGCTGCCAAATATCCAATTTCTTGTACAGATATCAGTTCCCCATTTTTGCATTGCTGCAAGACCTAGAGTCACAAAAATGATTCTTATAGATTTGGAGTATAGACTTGCTTATGACAACCGATCTGAGCATTCATATGCTCTGATTTCCTGATGCAATAACATCTTTAAACTGAAACTGTATGATTTGTTACTTAGAGTCTTCTCGTGAGAAATGTCTTTCTGCATTTCTTTCAATTCTGTCTTTTCTGATTTTGTAATGTAGGACAATCAACAGCAATGGAATTGTATGCAACGTACTGAATATCCATGTTAGCATTCCACATTGACAGAATAACTGGATTGTAGTCATTTATATATTTTGACCCTTCGCTTCTTCTTAAATTGTAGGTATTTTTTGGAAACTTTCTTGTGATGGTATATCGCATAGCTGACATAAAACTGTTCACTGTTCTTTTGGATATTACAGGACGTGGAAAATCAAAATGACATTTGGAATAAAACTTTTCCTTAGACTTGTACTTTCGTCGACAGTATTTTCCACAACAATGGCTTTGAAATCGTAAGACAATCTTAGATCTTCAGCATATAATCTTGTTGAACGATATTCAGATGTAGGAATCTGCACAGGTTGTTCATCAAATCGTCCTCCATTTCCTGTCGGAAACAACTGTGGAAAACAACCAGCTTCCAAGCTCTCTTCCCATACACTCATGGGACTTCCCTTTGCTTTTTTTATTTGGAACAACTCAATAGTGTTCCCCATCACTTCTTTTGAATAAAGTGGATGTGCACTGTAATGTAAGTCTGACACCTACACATACATAACAGCGTAAATTCCACGCGAAGGATAATACAACAGAAAGCAGGGTAGCAGCGAAATGGGGATGGAGACTACTAATTCCATTGTAGTGTCAAATTGTTGGTCGGGGGGAAATGTGTGTTGTGCAAATACCCACATCAATGTAGAGTTAATATATGGGTTGGGCAAACATCCACAGCAATTTAGAGTCAATACGTGGCGTGGCAACTACCCACAGCAATGTAGAGTCAATATGTGGTTTGGGGAAATAGACACCAAAATTTAGAAGCACATCTGTGGTATGGGGGATACAATATGTGTAGATGCAAACCTGGGGTTGGGGGAATGCCCCCATATGTGTAGGTGCATATCAGAGGTAGAGTACAAACACCCATAAATGTAGATGCATATCTGGAGTTGGGTGAAATACCCCCGTATGTGTAGATGCATATCTGGATTTCAAAGAATTCCCCCCACACATATAGATGAATATATGGGGATGGGGGAAATGCCCCCATATGTGTGGATGCATATCTGGGGTTGGGGGAATCCCCCCCATACGTGAAGATAGGGAAATTAACTTCAGAAATGTGTACATGAACAATGTAACATATGATCAAACCAAGTCCCTAAATCACAACATGTGATGTACACGCTGCATGAATGTCTACATGAATGTCTACATAAAGTGTGTGAATGAAAGGCAATCAATCATAGGATTTTTAAAGCACTCTACTTACCAGCAAGGGTCTCAAGGCGCTATGGGGAGGGGGGGCTGCTACTGCTCAAAGAGCCAGGTCTTAAGGAGTCCTCTGAAGGAGAGTAGGTCTTGGGTCTGTCGCAGGTGGGTGCAAAATGCATTCACACACTTTTGTAGCAAAGTCACTGGCAAAGTTGAAGAATAGGTAAAAATGGAGATACAAGTGCTCCAGAGACCCTTAACAAACAAATAAAGACTCATCATCTACTAAATGGTCTCTTACAAACCTGTGAAATACTGGGGATTGATATGCATACAAGACAGGAAAGCCACCTACTGCAGATCAAGGACTATATGTGTGTGTGTGTGGAGAAGCTGCCTTAGCCTTGGATGACAGAAATGATGGGGGCTGACACCCATAGACCCCCATGGGTGTTGACATTCAATCAGAAAGTGTTCTGCATACTCTTGGATTTGCAATGATGGCATTTGTGCATTGGTTGATGGGTAGGGGTAGCAGGGTCACATGTGAGTCATGGTTTGATGGGCCTTCCTATACCACACCAATGGACTTACCCACTGCAACATTAGGTCCTCAATGTCCATGGCTCATCAGCTATTCTGTAAATAGAAGTGGGGAACAGCCTTTGGTGCATAACCACCATGGTGCACTGCATTACATGCCTTGACAGAGGTAGTGTCATCTCAAACAGATGAACACCACTTTCAGGTTCTGGCAGGTGCAGGGAGTTTGTATTGAATGTAGGGTCCTTGCACAGAGGCAAGTCACAACTGGACAGTCTGACCTACAAACCACACCCTTAATAAGCAACATTGTTAATTTTCCTACAGAACCTTTGACCGCTAAAAGCACTGAGGCCAGGTTAAAGAGATGATCACAGATTGTGTGCCAATTACTTGCTGAGGGTCTGAGCATCATTGTGATCACAATCCAAACATGGGTCCCTAGCATGTATGTATAATGAGGGAATGTCATCATCAGGTAGTTACAGTCAATACGCTAAATATTAGAGGAATAAGACATTTGGCACTGGACCAGGAATTGCAATAACTACACATATGTTTGTATCACAAAGTGAATGTATGAGTCTACCACAACACACACAGAAACATCACATGACAATGGAGCTCTAATATACTTACACAAGTATGCAATTGGGATGCATCTGTGTATAGTACAGCACAGAGGATATTGGCACAGACAACACACATGTCCACAGACACTCAGTACTGTGTTCGGTGTCTCCAACTACAACAGCACAGAAGTGGTTGTGCCACAGTTGTCATGGAAACATTTCTAGTCAAAAAACATATTGGTTTTTAAAGTAGCATGGGCCAACAACAATGTAGGATGCAGTCCCTATTTGTGGACTGGTGCCACTGTACACAAATACCAATGTGTCTACAGACATCTTTTGAGAATGTCATTCACAGCCGGTCTCCATCTAGCCCTGCAATCTGTGGTGTCTGCTGGAAATTAATAATTCCATTTTGAATGTACAGATTGTGTCCTGCATAGTAGTAGGAGTATGCACGAGTCTCAGTATGTATGATCCACAAGCAGTATTGTTGTGTCTAGTGTACAGCTCACTGTGTAAGATAAGCTGGCAGCACGGGTGAGTATGCTGGGGTGGTGGCTCAATCTGTGGCTCAAAAATACAAGTGACAGAGTCATCTTGAAAGAAGGAAATATGGATACATCTTGTGAGGATAAACAACATGCTGTAAAGTAAGTCCGCTGTGTTCACATTTGGCACTGAAACAATGTCCAAAAATCTATTGAAACATCAAGGAGACTTTCAACAAACACACTTTTCCTTAAGACCATAAGTCAGTATTTATTCTGCACAATGAGAACCCTGGATACACACAAGGGCAACCCTTGATAAACCAGTTCAGAGGTAACACAAGTTTTAAGAATGCAATAACTCATGGAACTGGGTGTACTGTTCCAGTGTCGAATGTGTGTTTGTACATAGTGCATTGTGTGTTCCTAAGCACAACCAGAGACATCATCAAAATGACTCCATCACCCTTGGTGTCACCATACCTCAGACATTCCAAGTCAGAATGACAGCAATAACCATGCCTGCGTAGTGAACTGGCAAGTGTGGGCATGTGTACCCAGGGTAGTATTACACCAGGTAAAACAACAACACACATTCATACTTGAAATTGATGGGGCTCTACCCTCAAACGAATGGACTGCCACCCATTGTTCCAGATTCATTACATTGAAAATTAAGCAATAACCACATCTATCACTGGGCATTTTCCAATGCCTATAATGACCAATTAATAACTACAAATACCTATAAATGGTGAAATGCTGCAAATGCCAACTTATAAATCAGACAAGTCAAGGCTAGGTGGAGGCAACTTTCCCAGCGATGCCAATAGGTCTTGCATACAACAGTGTACTCAAAGTGGACAATCACACAATCAGTCATGGACATCTATTGGCAGACAGCAAGCTGCAGACAACACATTCCACATCTTCATATCTACTCTGGCGCCTGTATTTGACTACTTACATACACAAAATCTACACATATGTGCAAATCAATATTACCTCATGACCTGCATGAATTATACTTGTGCAGGTATGACTCCTCACATCCATCCCAAAGTACATGCTCACATTTCTAAACCAACAAACACACAAGCATGTAATAAGGCCCTTCTTCTTTTGGGGGGGGGTAATAATAATATTCTTTAATTGCATGATTAATTAAAACCTTTGCATACAAATAAAACAGATGTTTATACGAAACAAAACAACAGCATTGATAATGCTAGGATTAGTTAAGTGCTTTTAAAAATTACAGAAATTCCATAAACTTGCTGGGGGATAAAACTGGTATGCGATACAGCGAGTGAGGAGGATAAGATAGCGTAAAATCCAGCACATATCCGGATGCTAATTACTTGGGGCTCATGTGTAATCCAGGTTCCTTAAGGGTTTTAATCTTGATTGTGTTTGGGTCTGAGGCAGGTGACAGAGAGTTTGTTGTTGACGGTAACAGGCTGTATTTCATTATGTAATTTGCTTGCCTTTTATGTTGCGCCCCTTGCCAAATGATCGAATATATGTGATCATCTTGTTCCCTGGCCCATGTTGTTGAGCCTGGAATGACACAATAAATAGAAATGTATATAAATGCAATGTATTTTGCTAGGCTGGCCACCAGCCCTAAGTGGCCACGAGGGAGTGCGTAGGAACCGTGATAGTAAACCGAATTACCGGAGGGGTCTCTTATAAACTTGTTGTAAATTTCTTAGGGGCCAGTGGGCCTGAACTGAAGACCAGTGTATTAGAGTACTTCTTAGCTTAACTTTTCTTTTGCTGCACTCATAAACAGGACAAGGCTACAGGCCAGCCGGACATTGGTGCCCTCAAAGCACGCCTTTACCGCCTCCCTGCACGATCGTACCTGGCGTGCACTCAAATGCAGCTTTAATAGCTGTTTTTGTTCCGCTCCCAAGCCATTGCAGATGCTTAGTAGATGTAATACATCCTTATTGATGTCTCCACATAATCTATAGTGAATTGAAGTGTCTATGCATTTCCATGGTGGAAGACGACACTTTGATGGTAGAATTCCCAACCTCAGAAGCAAGAATCTTTCTTTTGTGATTCTCGAGAAACCTGCTCCTAGGTATGGTGGAGGCCTTGCCCTTGCGAAGCTCTGAATTACAAACGAACCATGGGCCCTCCTGCTAAGGGCAGCTTTGTCTTCTTCAAGGGATACAATCTTTACTGACTAAGGCACTTCTGCTGCAGCTACTCGGAAAACCATGTTTGCCCGCAAGCTACAGCCTTGTAAACAAACTGTTCAAACACAATTGCCTTCAGCTCACTCATGTGCTGCCCTTGTCATATACACACCTGCATGCACAGCACTACTCTTCATCACTATGTTCACAACAACTTGCACATACATTACATTCAAGTCTGTCAGTCAAAACCACTTTATTCGATTAATTAAAATCATAAAAGTACAGATACAAGACACAAGACAATACAATACAAATGGGCGGTACATTAATATAAACAGTTTCTACCTAAAAATATAAATAATTTATGGCTAAAAGGATATATCAGATAAAAACTGTTACATGATGTTAAAATTCAAAGAAGTTAAGAGTTCAATCATCATAGGTAACGAACAGCAGCAACAAGAAAGTTGGCGATGTTAAAAATGTTTCAAGTTTTATCTAACAGTTAAAGATACATTAGGGCTGGTTTAACCTGTAAAAAGCCCTATCCTCTCAGGAGCGGAATTAAAAACATCTTCCTGATCTCAGTTTAAAAATGGCAAAACAATATAAAGTGCATGGTGTCCTGATTTGAAAAGCTGTCACAGTTACACAGGGCTGTGTCTTCCGGTTTACACCAACCTGAAAAGTTACCCAATGAAAAGTAGATCAGGTTAAAGTGAAACCTTGCCAGAAGCCAGCGATGGAAGGGCTTTATCTCAATTCTTAAGTAGGGCTCTATTGTTGGCGATGAAAGTATTAAATTATGAGCCCTGACAAAAGTTTTTTTTATTTCTCGATCCTCCCGTTCCAGCCCCAATATATTCAAGAACTGCAATTTTACCCATTTTAGGTCAGTTTTCTCATCCCTTCAGGGGCATTATAAATGCCTGGACACCCTAGTTTAATAAACATACCCTTAACATATGACAACCACTGGATGTTACTGGCTTTATCTAAAACAGCACAATCCCTTATAATCTGGTGGTCCAACGTTACTCATCACCTCTTCAGCAGACGACAAACTTTACATGTAAAAATGACCACGCTCATCACCATTAGCGCCCTCAATAATGTTTTTGGAATGCACTTATATCACAACTTGCTGCATCACTGCGCACTCTGACATGCAAACGTAATGCAGCATCACGTCTCACAACACAACACTTACATTGCTCAATGGATATGTCATCAATCAGTCACATACCATCACACACACACCCTACTCTGCTTAAGTTACCCAGATAGAGATGCAAGAACAACATACATTAAGTATGTGGCACTACAGATTTTATGCACACTAAAGTACACAACTGGTGTATACCCTTCACATACACTTATCCACTTTGTCACAAAGGACAAGTTGAACCGCACTCATTTGAAAATGCCTGTTTACAGTCATCCCTCACTGTAGACACACAGATTAAAGCTAACCACCTGCTAGAATAAAACCTTGTCTAAGTGCTTCAGCACCTAGCCCATCTACCCATTCTTCCCATACCTTTGCAAAGGATTCGAACAGTTGCATACTCTGAATCACATATTGCTATCTGTAAACACTCACATAGGGGGAGTGTGGATACCTCATGTCTCGTACAGAAGATCTGCCTATGCACTGAACTCATACCTCATACTCTATGACAACCACTAAATTTGTCCTCCCACCATGATATATGTATCTCCACTCAAAGCAAGACTTAAAATACTAGTCATTCTCAATATCACCCTTGTTCAAGCAAGCTCAGCACATGCAACATGAACCACTGATTATACATCTGTAGCCAGGACGCACATTTCCATCAACTAAAAGCATGGTGGAGACTGTCCACTTGCCTTACAACATGGAGAACTTGACAATTCAACAGACATCACAGCACTCAGTTTTTTCAGTTTCAAAAACTTTATTCGATTCATAAAATGGATCATAAAAGTATTGAGCATACAATTCATCATACCTCATAGGATAAGAAAAAGTTTAGTTTAAAAAACACAGTTTTCCAAGATTTATAAAAGACATAATAATGACCGTTATTAAAAAATATATATATATATATATATAAAACATGATTTTTACCAGAGGATATTCTATACAATGTGATACTACCCATAGGCCTTCCTGATCTTTAGCGAAACTCTGATAAAATTTAGCATGGCACAGCAAGTTTCTACGGAGGATAATGCAAACAGATGATCATACCCTTCCTTATAGGTGCAAGGTTGCCTCCCCTTCAAGAGGGGTTTAATAAACCGGAGTCTTGGCTCTTGATATAGGGAGCAAAAAAGGACCACATGTATAGTGCTTTGGCTATCCCTATTATTACTTGGACAAGGGGGCAGCCTCTCACACCTACCCCCTTGTTTCGGGAAGGCAAGCAAAAAGTGCAAAATGTCAAGTCTAAACCTTGTTAATAGGAATCGCCATTGAACATTAAGGGTAAATGTTAAGTAAAACTGAGGTTGGGGTTTACGAACATGAACATTAGCATTGTCCAAAGTTGGTGGATTCAATGATTTCCAATACATTGCCTTTATGTCCGCCTTATAGTTTCCCTCTATTTTCCCAGGATTGTCATAATAGGAGCCCAGTCCAATCTTGTTTAACATGTTACAAACATAAGACAACCAGGGGATCTGTTTTGAATTTTCTAAAGCCATGCAATCGGTGATAATGTCTTTAGTAAGTTGCAGGTCTTCAGATTGCCAAACTTTACCCCATAACAATAAAGGGGACAGACGAATCGTATCAGAAACACTGACCATACCAATTTCTTTGTGGCAGAAGATGTTTGAGCTGCCTTTGGGAACTGATAAAACCCTTTTTATAAAATAATTTTCCACCACCTGTATCACAGTTGGTGTTTCAGTCCCCCACACCCCTGCCCCGTAGGTAGCCACCGATAAACATTTAGAAGTGTAGAGGGTTTTGAGGTGCATAACATGTTTTTGCCCCAATTTACTACAGAACGGAAGATGCCCTCTATGGCCCGTGTCGCGTTCTGGGCTTGAACCTTCATGACGGGCGTCCAGCTTAATTTGCTATTAAACAAGTTACCAAGGTAGTTAAAATTTTCCACTTTTCTAATTATGCGTTTATTTACCACGAACTTCCTAATGTTTGACCCTTTAGGGCCACAAGACATTACAAAAGATTTGTCAAAGTTCACCTTTAAGTCAAGGTCAAGCATGAATGTATTGAAAGCATCTAGACATACTTGCATGCTATTTCCTGTTAACGTCATTAGGACAGTATCGTCTGCATAAGAAAGCATGGGAATACTTTTGCCTTTAATTTTTGGAAAGTCACAACCCTGGTTTAATAGATACTTTTCTAGCCCATTTGTATAAACCAGAAAAAGAAAAGGCGCCAAAATGCATCCTTGACGCACACCCTCAGTAGAAGGAATTGGTTTTGTCATTTCACCTCCAGAGCCAAATCTGATTGATACAGTTGTTGCTGCATGTAACCTGCGAAGCAATGTGACCAAAGGTTCCTCAAAGCCCATGTCATCCATCATCTGCCACAACTTATGTCTACACACAGTGTCGAATGCACTTGTCAAGTCCATGAAGGCAAGATGTACTGAGGACTTTTTTGCCTTCATGTACGTGCCTAAAATTAGGGCCAGGTTGAGGCACTGCTCGTTGGTCCCCTTTCCACGCCTAAAACCGTATTGGGAGTCAACTATAAGTCCTGTAGAATCTGCCCAACTTTCTAATCTCGCTAGGATTACCCTACCCAGGATTTTACATGAGGCATCTATTAAGGAAATCGGGCGATAGCAACGTGGGTCGCACCTATCACCCTTATTAAAGATCGGCACTAAGATTGCCTCCTCCCATGTACCAGGGATGCGCCCAACCACAACAGCCTTAAAGACATTCAGTAATATGGGCGCCCACAAACTAACATTAGATTTAAAAAGGTCCAAGGGGACAGCATCTGGGCCTGGAGCTTTTAGTGATAATCCCTTCCCTAAGGCTTCCTCAATCTCTATCAGTGTAAGTGAAGAGCTGAGGGTCAAAGCCGAGGGAGGTGCCGCCAAATCCCCTGTCCTTTCCGTACTTGCCATTATTGAACTGGAATTGGGATTAAAAATCTTAGTAAAGTGTTGCATAACTATAGATTCTTTTTTGTCGCTTTTAAAAAGGGGTCGATTTAGGACCTCCCAAAAGAGTCTACTATCTTTTAGTTCTGCAGCCTTTTCAAGGTCTTCCCAGGCAATGTTTTTTAGGTCCTGCTTTCTTTTTGCAATAGCATCCCTATAGGCCTTTCTTCTAGTTCTTACAAGCTCTTTATTTCTTGGTTTTTGGCGCAGAGCTAGTTTTAGCTATCGGTGTGTGGCAGAACACACGGACTCAAACCATCTAAAGGCCTTTTGGCCTCCCTTCCCCTTGGGTTTCCTAAGGTGCTTTGCTACATGACCACACAATTTCTCAAAGCTTTCAATAACCTGATGGGGGTCAGATACTGGGACTAGACATGATTCTATTTCCATTTTACAATTTACAACAATATCTTCCTCCAATTTTATCGCGTTTACCTTCCCCCATTTCAATGTAACACCCTGATTCTTACTATACTTAATTGACTGTTCCCAGATCTTTGGTGATTCTTGTACTGGCACGCACAATGACAAAATTAGGGGATTATGGTCGCTTGCGTGATTGGCCACCACCTCCAATTTATCAACATATTTGACAAAGCTGCTAGATACCAGGACAAAATCAATTGTGCTCATCTCCCCCCTGGTACCCTGAAAGGTTGGTATATGCGGTGTGTTGGGGGCAGACCAAGGATCTATCACACACAAGTCATTCATGATGATAATATTGTTCAGAGCATCCCCCTGGGGTGTATGTTTAAAGTGGGTCAAGGGCTGAGCGTTCGAGTCCTCTAGTCCGCACACGTTCGAACCTCCAAAACTGCACAACGTGCAGTTGAAATCGCCAACCCAAATGACAGACGATGAGGGGTGCCTGCTGCGTGCTTTACCCACTGCGTCCTCCAAACTTTGAATTATCGAGATGTCATATCCATTAAAGATGTTATAATACCAGTTAATTAACAACACAGGTTCTGGGAAAAGATGTTCTAATAACAGCAGTTGATACCAGTATGTGTCCACCAGTTTCGAAGTTTTCAGCTTCTGTAGTTTTATAGACACCGCTGTCGTTATACCACCCTTTGCCCTCCCAGATGTTGATGGAACAGCCAAAGCAGTGAATGATTGAAAACCCTCAATGTCACAGGTGGTCCTAGTCCAAGTCTCCTGAAAACACAGGATTCCCTGGGCTCCCACAAAATCCAGCCATGCCTCATCTTCCAGTCTGCCTGTTAATCCGGAAATGTTCCAAGATATTAAGGATATTAAAGATGGCCCCTGTATCCCATGGTTGCTTCCCAAATCATCTCTTGTACTGGAGGGTTCTTGTTCAGGCAGTAATGATGTGTGTTTCTCGCAACCCAAGGAGATATTTCCCCCGAACGTAACAACATTCTCTACGTGAGGGGGGCCAATACCCACAGTATCACAATCAACAGTCACCAATGCTGAGTCATCATTGCGAGGTATCCCTAAGTTTTCCTTCTTTCCCAAATCTAGAATGGTAGGCGCATTGCCCTCAGAGCCAGTTAATGGTCAGTCTACCCCTTCCATACCCATTAATTGGTCAAAGCGGTTCATCAATGGGGTATTATTATTATTTGTAATCCATCCTGGGTATTCTACACCTTGAGACCTTGGTCTTCGTGGGTTAAAAGGAACTTGTGAAAAAGGGCCCATAATTGGTGGTTCCATAAACGGACCATTTGGCTCATGCCAAGGGGCATGATAATTTTGTGGGCCTTGATTCATGTTCAGGTTATGTGTCCAAACCAGGTGATTTTTACCGTGTGTTCTATACCCACTGTGGTAGGGGTTTGGGGCAGTGTGATAAAGGTTGGGATAGAAATATTCAAGTCCCACACACTGGATATCCCCCATCCTACCAAACCTCGCTTTACTGCATATGATATCCTTAACCCAAATATCTCTAAAGTTAATCAGGATGCAATTTCCCTCCAGATCTTTTTTGCTTGGGCCAACCCAGGGGACCCTCCGCACACTTAGGATTTTTGTAGCAGTGTCTTCGGATAGGGGCCTGTTATTATTTAGCCAAAATTTTGTTTTATTTAAAAGGTCCTCCTTTTTCTCATATTTGTTCTCTGCAATTAGTGGAACACCTGTCAAAATTGCCATATACGGGGCGGCCTCAGGGGGTATGTTTACATAGATCTGTTTACCAGGCAAGGGTTTTTTGCTAGGAACTAGAGGTTTGCTAACTGGGGTTTCTTTCCCTTCAGTATTTTGCAGGATTGGGGCAGCTGTGTTTACTGGTGTAGCCACCACCATAGAGTTGTTTAACTTAGAGCCTGCAGTAGTCGCCAGCTTGGTTTTGGATAAAGTAGCTGGTGCTATACAAGGGGTAATACCCTTAGGATCTACAGACACTGCAATTTTAGGTTGCTGAGGTTGTGTCTGGTTATTCTTGGCACCCTTTTTTGCTAAGCTAGTATTATTACCACCAGTAGCAACGGGTTGTTTGCTATTACCTACAAGACCCTCCAGTAAAGCGGTGTTTTTAGATGTTAGAAACTCTAGTTGATCTAGTTTTAAATTAATAATTTGGGTTTTTTCCATCAGGGGATTCAGCAGGCTTTTTATCAGCTTCTCAAGACTGGCCATAAGGTCCTTATCTTGTCTATGGCTTGATTTTTTATCTAAGTTTGAAATACTTTTTTCCATATTCAAGAGCTGGGATCCTATCTGTGAAAGGGATTTAGAAGCTTTTTGAGTGTTTCCCATACCACAGTCAAGAATTCTACGTCTTTCCCTTTTATGACGCAGAATGGCACACCACTAGTTTCACTCCCTATTACGAGGTTATTATTTTAATGAGTTACCACCAGCGAAGCTGTATCGATTTCTGGAGTTAAATCAGAAGGCTGTGTGTTACTCATTGGTAGTGGATCTGGGGGTAGCGGAGATGGTACCTTGGAGGTTAACTGTGCCTTCGCAATCTTAGCCTTTTTTCCTTGCGTATGCTGTTAAGTTGTTACGCTTCCTTTTGTTACTTGACCCTCATTGTTTGATAGAAGAATTTCCCTCACCCGGTTCTATGGGTTTGGATCTTAGCGCTATTTCCGGGGGACCGCCCTCACCCTCCTTCTCTTCCCCATCTATCCCAACCATAGAAGTTTTTAGGGAATTAGAGGATGATAATGGTAATGGTGAGCTCCCCTTTTGTATGGATGTGGTGGGTACTAATGGCTGGTGAAAATCTGCCTTAGTTTCAATCAAGGAAAGAGATGGGCCAATTAAACGATCAGGGGTTTTAGCGAAGGCTATGGGCCCTAGTGAAGAGTTTTTGGCCGCTGCTAACTCCTGTGACAGTCTCCTTGCAGCGTCTAGTTCAATAGAAACTTGGTGCTGCATTTTGGCTATCTCTGTGTCAATGGCTGTGTGGGTCCTGGTAATAAAGTCATCTAGGGTACCATTTTTCAATTTGGACTTGGCTGCCCTCTCTTTGTACTCACGAGATGACATAATGAGTAGTAAGAGAAACAAACAAACAACCTAGCGGTACAGATGGTACCAAGGGTTAGGGCCAAAGAGAGTGGCCCAGTCCAGTCTCTAACGGCCTCAAACGGCCCGCTCTTTGCCCGGTCTTCGCCCGAGCTGCGTCCCGCGCTGCGGGAGTCTAAGGTTTTAATATAGGGGGGCGTGTTAGGCGGGGGGCGGGCCAGCAGGGAGAGCGGACCGGATGCTGGTAAATGGTCTCACAGGGACTCCTGGTTGTTGGAGTCCCTGCACGCTCGCAGCCCCGCCGAAGCCACACGCCCAATAACCGCCTTACCGCTCCTGTACTTCTGCTGATAGAGCCCCACGCAGTCCCAAACGATGCAGCACTCGCGAAGCGGGTGCGGCGAGATGTGGGTAGATAGGCTTGAAAAACACCTCCTGTTCAAGCCGCCTCCATATGCAGAGAGTCTGTGTCCCAACGAGGGAAGGTGAGGGATGCTTTTAGTGTCCTCAGGTGGGCGGGGGGCGGGCCTGCAGGGAGAGCGGACCGGATGCTGGTAAATGGTCTCACAGGGACTCCTGGTTGTTGGAGTCCCTGCACGCTCGCAGCCCCGCCGAAGCCACACGCCCAATAACCGCCTTACCGCTCCTGTACTTCTGCTGATAGAGCCCCACGCAGTCCCAAACGATGCAGCACTCGCGAAGCGGGTGCGGCGAGATGTGGGTAGATAACCTTGAAAAACGCCTCCTGTTCAAGCCGCCTCCGTATGCAGAGAGTCTGTGTCCCAACGAGGAAGGTGAGGGATGCTTTTAGTGTCCTCAGGTGGGCGGGGGGCGGGCCTGCAGGGAGAGTGGACCGGATGCTGGTAAATGGTCTCGCAGGGACTCCTGGTTGTTGGAGTCCCTGCACGCTCGCAGCCCCGCCGAAGCCACACGCCCAATAACCGCCTTACCGCTCCTGTACTTCTGCTGATAGAGCCCCACGCAGTCCCAAACGATGCGGCACCCGCGAAGCGGGTGCGGCGAGATGTGGGTAGATAGGCTTGAAAAACGCCTCCTGTTCAAGCCGCCTCCGTATGCAGAGAGTCTGTGTCCCAACGAGGGAAGGTGAGGGATGCTTTTAGTGTCCTCAGGTGGGCGGGGGGCAGGCCAGCAGGGAGAGTGGACCGGATGCTGGTAAATGGTCTCGCAGGGACTCCTGGTTATTGGAGTCCCTGCACGCTCGCAGCCCCGCCGAAGCCACACGCCCAATAACTGCCTTACCGCTCCTGTACTTCTGCTGATAGAGCCCCACGCAGTCCCAAACGATGCGGCACCCGCGAAGCGGGTGCGGCGAGATGTGGGTAGATAGGCTTGAAAAATGCCTCCTGTTCAAGCCGCCTCCGTATGCAGAGAGTTAAAATCAACACCCTTGTCAGTCACTCAAAAAACACATATAACACACAATTAATATGCTCAAATACGACTGGTGTGTGGTTGCAAAATACAATCCAAGCTGGGACAATCCCTAAACAACATACTTGTAATTTCACAAATCAAAAGCAATCAAAATCAGGATTGCATGAACAACTTCTAAATGAGTGAGCGCTAGACTATTAATGTGTATGCAATCCAAGCTAAAATAATCAAAACCATTGTCAGTCATTCACAAAACACATATAACACATAAGTAATATGCTCAACTACAACTGGTGTGTGGTTGCAAAATGCAATCCAAGATGGGACAATCCCTAAATATCCTATTTGTAATTTCACAAAACAAAAGCAGGATTGCATGAGCAACTTCTGAAAGAGTGAGCAATAAACTATTAATTGCATATACAAAGTTCTTAGAGTCAAATGTGAAGGAGTGCAATCATGGTATCTTAGTGCCTTTCGTGGAATGCACAATTTTTATTGCAGTGAATGCAGTTCTCACATCTATACATTCATTTAAAAGCATGTTTCTCTTTCTTGTTGTTGTTTTTTTAGATAAGTATTCTTTAATGTTCTAAGCAAACGTGATTTTCTCATCGAACAAGGGTTTTAATTCTGGTTTCATCTGTGTCAATGCCCACTGTCTCTTAATTATATTTTTGATCTTGTTAGCTTGAGTAGAGTATTTCAAAACACACACAGTTGGTATCTTTCTACAGTCTCCCTTAACTGTGAGTAAAGTTTCTCTGTTCAAATTTCCCACTTTAGCAATGGATTCTTCAATTATGTTCTTTCTTGATCATTGAAAGGTCCTTCCACTAGTGTTTTCAAAATATGCAATACCTCTTCCACGATCAATAAAATAAGATCCATAGAACATTTATTGAGGATCTGATACCACTTTTCTAAGAACGATTATAGGCCCCAAGAATAAGACATCTGATCACAGTGTCCTCACTATAGAAGCCATGCCGCAAGATGGATGCTCTGGAACTGAGCAGGCTAACGAGCCGGATATTGACTCTGAGGTGACTTTAGCAATGATTTATAAAACAATGGTAGCTCACAGAGCGGAGTGTAAAATAGAAATTGCACGTATACAAACTACGTGTAGAAAGGTGCAAAATGCTGTCAGGCGAGTTACAAAGATTTGCTCAGATATCTCCTCTAGAGTCACCGAAACAGAATCTAGAATATCCGTGCTGGAGGACGTAGTTGCTGCACAAAAAGCTGAGCTCTCTGCGATAAAAGCCCAACGGAATGACATAAGTTTTAAACTTACGGAGTTGGAAAACCAATCACGTAGGAGTAATCTGCGAGTTCTAGGGGTCCCAGAAGAAATGGGGGGCCCTGACGTACGGAAATTAATTTGTGACCTTTTCCAGGACGCTTTCCCTGAGCGGACCTCCTGGGACTTGCCTACAGGTATTAGTAATGTAACCGGTACAGGAAGAGGGAAATTTGCAGAATTATTTGAAATTGTATATTCAAAATAAAGGTATGTTTAGTGATGAGTTTTCTTTGAACAATATTGTGAATAATAGGTACTGATGTTCGTATTATATCGATTAATGTAAATGGTATCGTGAATAAGGAAAAGTATGGTGGCCTGATAAGATGGGTGGCAGCATTCTCCCCTCAAGTCTTGTTCTTACAGGAGACCCACTTTAAATCCAATCAACCGAATCTGTTTATCCCAAAGAATTTCTCAAAGGCGTATTTTGCCTCAGCCCAGACAGCAATACAGGGGTTGCTATTTATTTTGGACGATTTAGAAACTATTCAGATTGATAGAGATCCATATGGTAGATGGATTTGGATTGTGGGAAGAGAGAATGTCTATCTGCTGAATTTATTCAATTACTACACACCTGTCGTAGATGATTATGCAGTGCTTAAAAGTATTAATGATAAGGCCAGAACAGCGCTAGGTCCAATTATCCTAGGAGATCATTTTAAATGTATACAGGATCTGCAATTAGACACCTCCAATACAGCAAAAAGGCAGATGAAACCTGGGACCAAGAATGTGATAGATGATATTAAACAGGATCATCAATTGGTTGATCCTTGGAGAAGGGTTCATGGTGTAGCTAAACAGTTTACTTATTACTCTAGCCAATTCAGGACAGCTTCCCGTATTGATCTATTTTGAGTGTCATGTTCTCCTAGCTGCTTAAATGCTGAGATTATGGGCAGTTATTTCTCAGACCATTTGTTAGTTAAATTGGAAATTGACTTAGGGTTGGGAGGTAAGAGAAAAATCCAGTTAACAGATGGATCAGCTCCTCTTAACTAATCAACAGTGGTTTGGGAATATGCAATAATAAATCAGGGATTTTTTTTTACATTAATAGAGGAACTGCAAGTCTTTTCTCAGTTTAGGGGGCTTTTAATCAGCAATACGAGGACAAATGATAGCTTTCATGGCAGGCCAAACTAGCGAATGCAAAGCTCGAATTGGGGAACTCCAGAAAGTAGTAGATATGGCTCTGAATAATAAAAAGAGATGCTCTACTGAGAGAGATCAGGGTGTTTGAAAATAACCTAATAGGGCCAAACAGGAATTGAGAGAATTTTTTATCAGGGAAGAGATATGTAGCACAAAAGCATATCAGCAGAGAACCTACGAAGAAAGTCATATGGTAGGCAAATTATTGGCATGGTCAACTAGAGCCAAACAAGAGGGCGTGGTAATCGATGAACTGCTAATTCCTGAAACACAACATTTATTTTCTAGACAAGTTAATGTATCAACATTTTTTAGATCACTATAAAGATCTCTACTCAACTGACCACCAGACACTTACACAAGCCATCCAGTCTTATGTTTATGATTTAGTCCTTCCTCAATTTTCTACAGGACAAAAAGGCGCTTTAATGAAGGACATTTCAATAATAGAAATCTCCTTGGCAATAGCCTCGGTGCCTGGAGGTAAGGCTTGTAGAAATGATGGTATTCCCACTGAATATTACAAAGCTTTCTCGGCAGAACTACTTCCTTTTTTGCTTGAGCTTTTCCATTTTTCAGAGCAGAAGGTGAAATCCCAGTGTCTTTTAAGGGGTCTACAATAGTGAGCTTTGTCAAAAGGGGAAAAAATCCCCAGGCCGTTTGCTCCTATAGACAAATTAGTCCCTAAATGTAGACTATAAAATTCTGATGAAAATATGCGCACATTGATATACTTCTTTGGCTCAATATGCAATTTATATGGACCAATCGGGCTTCATAGCAGGCCGGTCAATGTCATCTAATGCAGTTTTTCTTATTCAAGCAATTGATTATTTCAGCACCCATTAAACCCCTGCATTTATAATAGTATTTGATGCCAACAAGGCATTGACCTAGTGAACTGCGGAACATTGTTTTATGACCTTCAAGTGTTTGGCTTTCCAGTGCAAATTATTACTATGCTTCAAAGTATATATCAAGGAGGTCAGGATTAATTCTTTTTTTTAAGTTTGATTGTATTGAAATAAGAGAAAAAGGGGAAAGGTGGGGAAAGAAGAAACAGCAAAAGGGTATAATAATAATTACAACTTAAGGAAAATTACAAAGAATAATAAACAAGTATTACAATGAGCATGTAAAATATGAGCATATACGGTACAATGATGAAACAAAAAGGCAAAGTAAATTCAAGGTGGTTTGCGAACCTCAACAGAATCAGGAGCTAAGGAAGGGCAAGCAGGAGCAGTGGAAGAGAGATATGATACCAAAGGGATCCATAAAAGGTCCCGCTTGATAGCTAGTGAGATGGGAGAGACATAGTTTGTATCCAATCGGTGATGGAAACAGACTGCATTCCACCAGGAACGATAAGACACATTGGCAGCTTGTATCCAGTTAGAGGTAATAGTATGAAAAGCAATAGCAATTAAGAGATCCAGGAGTTGGTAGTGGCCAGGGGACTGAGGAAGTTCAGGAGATAAGGAGCCCAGAAAAATCGAGATAGGGGAGAATGGGATTTGAAAGTGAAAAATGTTCTGAATTTGAGCCCATACGGAAATCCAGAAATTGGAAATGTGTGGACATTCGAAAAGCATGTGTTTGAGATCAGCTGAGGGAAAAGGGCATGACCAGCAGGTGGAAGGTGTATCAGGTGAGAAACGTGAGAGGGAGAGAGGAGTAAATAAGGTTCTGTTATAAAGAAAATACAAAGTTTGGGTAGTATTAGCAGCTCTAAATGTTTTATGAAGTTTACACCAGATCTTATCCCAAAGAAGGGTGGACCATTCCTGAGAAAAATCGGATTCCCACGTAACCTCAAGTTTAGATTTTACCCTATCTACTGAGCACTGAAAAGAATTGTAGAGAGAAGAGGCGGAGGGGGAAGACTCCAGCAAGGAGGAGGTGGTCTGACGATCAGCAGGCATATCACATGAGGAAGGTATGGACTGAGGAAAGGAGATGAGAACAGGTAAAAGCGAATCATATTGAGAGCGGGCGCTGGAGGGCAGATGAAAAGAGGACTGTAAGACTTAGAAAGATAAAGAAACACCATGAGAAAGTAATTGAGAGATCCAACATAAACCACGGGAATGACAGACCTTCCAGTAAATCGTGCGATTACGAATTTGAAGCAGAGAATTGAACCAACTAGGTTGGTCTTGAAAAGATTGAAGGGAAGGGAAAGATGAAGACAGGAAGGGAAGGAAAAGAGTGCGGCAATGCGAGATAACCGGGGTGCGGAGGCGAGCCAGGCAAGATGTGAAGGACAGAACTTCACAGAAAGTGAAGGGAGAGATGAAAGAAGATTCCATGGACAGCCATACTGAGGATAAAGGGGGGATCGTCCGAGAGCCACCGAGCAGTTTGCTTCATAGAAAAAGCTCAATGGTACTGCCTAAAGTCCGGAAAACGGACACCGGAGCGAGCTTTATCTTGTCAAAGGGTCGCAAGGGCGATTCTGAAGCGTTTGCCGCGCCATAGGAATTTCAAAAGTAGAGAATCCATTTTTTTGAAGTAGGAAATGGGAATACGTTTCGGGAGCATGAAAAGGGTGTAGAGAAGGAGGGGAGAGAGCATCATCTTGAGTTAATTCGCCCCCACCAAGAGAAAAAGAGTGGATGCCAACGGGTGATATTAGTGTCTAACTTTTTAGTGAGATAAGTAAAATTAAGCTTAAGAGTGTCCGAGAGCGTAGGAGCAAATAGAACACCTAAATACTTACTTTTGGAGGATTGCCACGAGAAACCGGATTGGGCTAAATGATGTTGGAGGCAGAGAGAATTCAGAGGGAGAACCTCGCACTTGTCAACATTCAATCGATAGCCAGATACCGCAGAAAACGAGGAGACCTGTTGTAGAAAGGAAGGTAGAGAGGAGGGAGGGTCAGAGCAATAAAAGAGGATATCATCCGCATATACTGATAGTCTAACCTGTTGGGAGCCAAAATGAAATCGGGAAATGGTATCGTCCTGTCAGATTTTAGTGAGAAAAGGTTCTAAAACCATAACTAAAAGAAGAGGAGAGAGAGGACAGCCTTGACGTACACCCCTATGGAGAGAGAAATATTTGGAAGTCATACCGTTAACAAAAATGGAAGCTTGAGGATTAGAATAGAGCAAGGAAATGAGGAAAATACATTTTGGAGAGATGCCAAACCAAAGGAGAGCTCGAAACATGAAATCCCAACCAATCCTATCAAAGGCTTTTTCCGCGTCTATGGATATAGCCGCAAAGGGAAGATTCTACCGGGAAGACTTGATAATGTTAAGGAAGACACGCGCATTGTCTGAAGAGAGACGACCTTTCACGAACCCAGATTGCTCAGGGCCAAGCAGGTCAGGAAGAAGGGGATCCATTCAGAGAGGGAGAATCTTAGCTAGTATTTTGTAATCCGTGTTAACGAGAGAAATCGGGCAGTAGTTTTTGCAAAGAGAGTGATCTTTATCCTCCTTGGGAATCAGGCAAATCAAATCCAGCTGAAAAGAACCGCTTGAAGCACAATTGCAATGAAGGATTGGAAGAGAAGGAGGAGTTTAGGAAGAAGGAGAGAAGCAAAGTGGGAATAAAACTCAACAGTAAAGCCGTCGGGCCCAGGGGCTTTAACATGATGCAGTTTAGAAACCGCAAGAGAAATCTCTGAAAGGGAGATATCAAGGTCTAATGAGGCAAGATTTACGTGGGAAGTAGAAGGGGAGGGTAATGTTTGGAAGTAGGAATCAAGATCTGAGGGTGAGAGAACGGATTCAGGAGTGTATAAGGCATCATAAAAGTTGACAAATTCAGAGAGAATTTCCTTATCCTTAAAACAAGAGGCACCTGAAGAAGTACGGATGAATTCAATTTTCGTACGCTCCTTCCTGATTTTCAAACAGTTGGCAAGGAGCTTCCCCATCTTATTTTTACCACCGTAGTACCTGGAATTACATTTTAATAACATGTTAGAGGCTGCTTCGTCGTGAACTTGTTGAAGGAGGTCTTTGCCTTGATAAGACGTTTAAGGGAGGAATCAGAAGAAGAGGAGTAATATTCAAGCTCTAATCGCTTAATATCTGTCAGGATTTGAGCCGATTTGGCTTTTCGAAGTTTCTTCCGCTTCGCGACAAAGTTGATAATGAAACCCCTAGAGGCTGCTTTAAAGGAGTCCCAAACCATGACAAAAGATGAATCGGGAGTATGATTAAGAAGGAAGAACTCGTTAGCGAAGGTAGAGAATTCGGAGCAGAAATTGGGGTCTTGAAGCAGGGTGTTGTTAAATCTCCATCTGCCCGAGGGCGGAGAAAAGGGGAGGAGATCCAAATCCACAAAGACAGGGGCATGGTCAGAAAGGAGGATTGAGAGTATTTCAGAACGGATGGTGTGTTGAGATAGGGACTTGCTAAGGAAAATGTGATCAATGCGGGATTGGGAATGGTGCGGGGGGGAGAAGAAACTGTATTCCCTAAGGTCTGGGTTGCACAATCTCCATATATCCACTAGGGCGTTGTGTTGGGAAGTTTTGACAAACTGAGAGTGCATTTTGGAGGGAGTAAATCTGGTCTTAGAGTTCCGATCCAGGATAGGGTCCATAATTTGGTTGCAGTCACCACCAAAGAGAATATAGTCTCCAGAAAGGGAAACAAGCTTGTCCGAGACAGAGGGCCAAAAAGATTTATTAATTCCTGTAGGGGCATATACATTGAAAAAAGTGAGCGGAATGTTATCAATTAAAAGGTTAACAATGACCCAACGACCATTAACATCACATTCATGCGAAATAGAGGTAACATTTAACTTTTTGTGAAGTAAAATCACAACGCCATTCTTTTTAGCAACAGTAGGGGAGCAGAAAACATGGCCCACCCAACAACATTTCAGCTTGAGGGCCTCCTTCTCGGACAGATGAGATTCCTGGAGGAAGGCAACATCTCTTTGCAATCTAGCAAAATGCGATAGAACCCTTTGCCTTTTAATGGGATTGTTTAATCCCTTAACATTCCAAGTTGTAACTCGGAATGAAACAGTATAAAAAGATTAATAATAAAAACATGCTTAACAAATGCAATGAACAAGAAAAAATTGTAAAAAATAGAAAAGTGACAAAAAAGAGATTAGTCGAGATGGTCAGGATTAATTCTAAATCAATAGGTCTAATCGATATAAAATGTGTGTCTTGGCAGGGGGTGCCCCTGTCCCCTGATTTATTTACTTTCTTCATAGAGCCTTTAGCAGTGAGGATTAGGGATAATACAGATATAAAAACCTCACTTGGGAGAATGTCTAAAATCAAGTTATTTGCTGATGACGTGATACTGTACCTCAAAGCGGGAAAACAAATTGTTGATTTCATACTAAAGGAGTTTGCTCAGTTTGAGGCAATTGTAGAATATAAAATCAACAATAAAAAACTGTATTGGCTTTGGCATTGAACGTCTCCTGTAATTTTCTTCCAGGTATTCTAAAACAGAAAGTAAATTTGAACCGTTGTTTTGGAATTGATGTGTCAAATCACTATGCAGATTTATTTAGGCTAAATTACGAAGCAACATTGAGTAAGATTAAAGATTTATTGGGAAAGTGGGGATTTCTTCCTCTCTCATTGATAGGGCATGTTTCCTTGATCAAGAATTCAGTACTTCCGTTATTTTCTTTTTTCAAATTGTCCTGATCAAAGTTAGCGCAGCTGTGCCCTGATACTTGTTTAGTTGTCCCCATGCTGCCCCTTGTTCCCCCCCTGTACTGCTGACCCCTGCACCCCCGATTCCCACCACCAGGGAGTGTAGCCACACCCCCTTTCTCCCCGCTCCCGCCTCCCAGCTGCCCCTCCCTCTCTGCACTTGGCCATAAATGGCGACCGTGCAGTACAGGTGAGTGTGACCTACTTGTAGGACACCCCCGCGCCGCACGGCCACCAGCTGCTGCGTGTGCCCCAGCCTGCCGATTCTGCCTGCCTCGCAGAGCCCTCCCGCCCTCGGGTCCGCCCTCAGGCCACGCCCCCGCCCTGTTTCCTCCGCGCTGTGTACCACTGCCTGCCTGTCTCTGCTGTATAGTAATTTTTCTGTCTGCGCCCTTTTACTTGTTTAGTTGTCCCAGTGCTGCCCCTCATCCCCCCCTGTACTGCTGACCCCTGCACCCCCGATTCCCACCACCGGGAAGGGTAGCCATGCCCCCTTCCTCCCCGCTCCCGCCTCCCAGCTGCCCCTCCCTCCCTGCACTTTGCCATAAATGGCGACCGTGCGCACGCGCAGCGGTAACGATTGTGCGCCGAAGGCGCGCCAAAGGTAAGCCTGTCTGCGCCCGTCCGCGCCTGGACCGCGCCCAGCGCCAGGACCCTGGCCCTCGCAGACCCATGCCCACCCGCCGGACGTACGACACCGCCACCCTCAACGCACTCAATGCCGGCCGAGTCCCGGGCTGCTACCGAGCCACCCCGAGACGCACCCACGGACCCTTCTGCTGCAATGCCTGCAAGTTCACCTGCATCCGGACCTGTGCCACTCCAGCAGTGCCCAAGACCTCAACGAGCAACAGCAGCAGCCACCTGAGATGCATCCTGCTCAACACCCGCTCCGTCCACAGGCACACCATCGAGATCTGGAACCTGCTCGACACCACAGCCCCAGACGTCGCCTTCTTCACGGAAACCTGGATGAACGCCTCCTCCGGGCCTGACATCGCCACCGCCATCCCAGACGGCTACAAGATCATCCGAAGGGGCCGCATCAACCACACCGGAGGAGGCATCACCATCGTCCACAGGAACACCATCCGCATCACGACCAACACCGATGACACCCTCGCTACCGCCGAGCACCTGCACTTCCAAGTCCACACCAACCCCAAGACCACCCTCAGAGGCACCCTCATCTACAGACCCCCTGGACAACGCACACAATTCAGCGAAAACATCGCCAACTTCATCAGCCCACACGCCCTCTGCTCCGCTGACTACATCCTCCTCGGGGACCTCAACTTCCACCTGGAGAACAGCAACGACCGCAACACCACCACCCTGCTGGACAACCTCGCCCACCTGGGACTCAAGCAACTGGTGACCACCCCCACCCACTACGCCGGACACACACTCGACCCCATCTTCTCATCCAGCAAGGACATCGCCTTCAGACACACCACCGGGCTCCACTGGATGGACCACAGCTGCGTCCACTTCAGCTTCGCAAGGACCACGATCCACTACCACCAGCAACAGGCTGCACGCAGGAACTGGAACAAGATCACAGCCGACTAGCTCGCGTCCTCCCTGAGCAAGAACCCTCCCACCATCACAACAAACCCTAGCCAGGCGGCCACCAACCTCACGAAGTGGATCAACTACTGCGCAGACAAACTCGCCCCCCTGAGGACCCCGCCCAGCAGACCCGGCAGCAAGAAAGCCCTATGGTTCACCGACGAACTCAAGAGCTCCAAGAAGAACTGCCGAGCCCTCGAGAGAACCTGGCGCAGAGACCCAACACCGGACAACATGACTGCCCTCAAGCTCCCCACCCGGAAACACCACCAACACATCTGCGCCACCAAGAAAACTGCATTCAAGGAGCGACTGGACAACAACGCACACAATAGCAAAGAAGTCTTCAACATCGTCAAAGAGCTCTCCAACCCCAACGCCGGAAACAACAACATCACCACTTCGCAAGACCTCTGCAACTCCCTCGCCTTCTACTTCCACAACAAGATCGTGGACATACACAACAGCTTCAGCACCCAACCGACAAGCACCCCGACCGAACCACCGCCCCCCACCTCCACCCTCCACGCCTGGACTCCGATCAGCACCGAAGACAATGTCCGCACGATGAACTCCATCCACTCCGGATCTCCGACCGACCCCTGCCCTCACCACGTCTTCAACAAGGCCAACGCTATCATCGCACCCCACCTACGGGACATCATCAACACCTCCTTCGACACCGCTACCTTCCTGGAGAGCTGGAAGCACGCCAAACTCAGCGCGTTACTCAAGAAGCCATCGGCTGACCCCACCGACCTCAAGAACTACAGCCCCATCTCGCTGCTCCCGTTTCCCACAAAAGTCATTGAGGAGACCGTCAACAAGCAGCTGGCCGCCTTCCTCCAGACAAACGGATCCCTCGACCCCACGTAGTCTGGCTTCCGGGCCAACCACAGCACTGAGACCGCCCTGATCGCAGTCACCAATGACATCCGAACGCTGCTCGACAACGGAGAAACAGCGGCCCTCATCCTCCTCGACCTCTCCATGGCCTTCAACACTGTCTGCCATCGTACCCTAGTACAACGCCTCAGCAACGTCAGAGTCCAGGAGAAGGCACTGGAGTGGATCATCTCCTTCCTCGCCGGAAGAACACAGAGAGTCCGCCTCACCCCGTTCAGATCTGAAGCCACCAAAGTCATCTGCGGCGTCCCTCAAGGCTCCTCACTCAGTCCAACCATCTTCAACATCTACATGAGCCCCCTCGCAGACATCGCACGCCAGCACAACCTCAACATCATCTCCTACGCCAACGACACCCAGCTGATTCTCTCCCTTACCAACGACCCCGCCACCGCCAGAGCCCACCTTCACAAAGGGATGAAAGAGGTAGCCGAATGGATGAAGAACAGCCGCCTGAAACTGAACTCGGACAAGATGGAAGTCCTCATCCTGGGATCCTCACCCTCCGCCTGGGACGACTACTGGTGGCCCCCCGCCCTAGGCTGCGCACCCAAACCAACAGACCACGCACGCAACCTAGGCTTCATCCTGGACTCCTCCCTCTCCATGACCAGACAAGTCAACGCCGTCTCCTCGTCGTGCTTCAATATCCTGCGCATGCTACGTAAGATCTTCCGGTGGATCCCCACCGAGACCAGGAAGACGGTCACCCAGGCCCTCGTCACCAGCCGTCTGGACTACGGCAACACCCTCTACACCGGAACCACCGCCAAACTCCAGAAGAGACTCCAGCGGATCCAGAACGCCTCAGCACGACTCATCCTGGACATCCCCTGTCGCAGCCACATCTCCGGACACCTGAGAGATCTGCATTGGCTCCCGGTCAACAAGAGAATCACCTTCCGTCTACTCACCCACGCACACAAAGCCCTACACAGCCAAGGCCCAGGATACCTCAACAGCCGCCTCAACTTCTACGCTCCCAAACACCAACTTCGTTCGACCAGCCACTCCCTCACCGCCATCCCCCGCATCCGCAGAGCCACAACAGGGGGACGGTCCTTCTCCTACCTCGCCGCCAAGACATGGAACTCCCTCCCCACGCACCTCCGCCTGACCCAGGACCACCTCGCCTTCAGGAAGCAACTCAAGACCTGGTTGTTCGAGCAGTAGCAGATCCCCCCCCCCCCCTCAGCGCCTTGAGACCCTCTGGGTAAGTAGTGCGCTATATAAATACGATGATTGATTGATTGATTGATTGATAGTGAATTGGATAAACTTTTACCAAAAAAGTATCAAGAGTAAAATTATCAATTTTACAACTAGCTACATGTTGGGGGGGCTGGCACCCCCCCATATCCAAACCTCCTATGAAGCATCATTTATGGATATTTTAGTTCTCCTGCTTGATAATAGGGGGGATTTGGATGTTTTTTAAATGAGGAAAATGGCTGACGAAGCTGGGATTCACTTTCAGGTCTTCTTAAAAACATCAAAACTGCCTACAAAAGTAAGATACAAGACTTACCGAGTATTTTCCATTAGACTTCGGAATTTTGCTTCTCAAAAATGTCTTTGGGATTTGAATATTTGGGGTTGTCAGAGGTTAGAAGATTGGGCCTCTTTACTCTTAGCAATCACATTAAACTGTGGGAATTAAAGGGTTTCAAAGAGTTAGGCCATTTTATGATAAGAGATAGATGTATCACCTGGGACGAGGTTCAGTCCAGATGTGGCACTCAGAGTAGGGTCCTTTTCGTTAGTTTCTTCCAGATAAGATATTTTATAGATAAAAATTTAACTTTAGGCAACATAGGCACCCCTTTGGTCCTTTAGAATCAAATTGAGAGGTATAGAGAATTGGCATTGACTCTTTCAAAATCAAGGGGATCCTCCTGTGGTCAGTAATTTTCAGGAAAAAGTAAAACATGAACTGTCCTGCAACTTCTCAAACAGAGAATGACAAGCGATCGCGCAGTATGGTAATAAGGCACTTAGGGCTACAAATTTCAAAAATATGGCTTTCCTTTCCTGATGGTCGGCTTACCATTCGCCATATGCTCTTCATAAAATGTTTCCAGAGATGGAAAATACTTGTTTTAGCTGCCAGCAAGCTGGCGAGGGTAGTTGGCTTCATATTGCTTGTACATGCTCTAAGTTGAGTCAGTTTTGGACGGAATTATGCGATGGGATCAGCCGCACTCTTGGAAGCAATATACAATTACTTCCGGAACTGGCATTGTTTGGTTTATCAAAACAAATCCCAAACCAGGTTATAACAAAAGGGGGGGGTTATCAATCTCCTTTCTGGTTGCACGTTCACTGATTCCGCAGAACTGCAAGACAACAAGAACCCCAACTTGTATTGAATGGTAGAAAAGCATTAAACGAGTTAGAGCTTATGAAGAAGTATAAGCAAAAAGGGTTGGAGTTGTTAAGAAATTTGTTTCGGTATGGAAACTTTTCAATTAAACGGAAAGGGATCTGCAGGGATAATTTTATTAATTCTATGATATTTCTGGTACTGTTATTACTATTCAAGATGCATTTACTTTTCCTTAGAAGGAAAGAACTGTAAAGTATATTTGCCTTTGCACCTGCAATTTAGTTAACTGAACTATTTTGTTTTTGTTTACTTGTATTTCTCTGACCTCAAATATACTTGCACTTACACTTTAATTAAGGAGAATGACCCTCTCTTGAATATATATGATTTAGGTGAGGATCATCGCAGATGTTGAAAATAAGATTGCTGAGTTTGTAGCACTTTACTAGATGCACTTTAACGTTCATGATTTGAGTAATCCCCGATTATATAAAAAATAGCGATCTTTTGCATTGAATAGCATTGCTTGTATTAGTATGCATATATATGTTTATTTTTTATGTGTTCTAACAATTTTCTGCTCTGCTCAATAAAAAAAAAGTTTCTATGGTCATATGACCTTTCCCTACCACTAGGGAACTGGCTGCCACCATGAGACTCTAGTCACATCTTTTTTCTAGCTTTTTCAAGCTCTAGGGACTCCCTTTCTTAGGCTACTCTTTGTCTCCTCAGTCTCAGGTGAGCTTCATCAAGTCTCATCTGTCTTTCTCTCTTCTCCTGGGAGGTGTCCCTCCTATGAGAAGAGACAGAAGTTGCTACAGATGTGTCAGCATAGTTAGATTCCTGCTAAGGAGATCATGTCCTTCTAGGCACAACCCCCACTCTTCCTGGTGGGACAAAGATAGAGCCGCTGTGGCCTTCTTCTTCATCTCCAGTAGGAGCTGGATTATCTAGGTCATTGTCACCTGCCTGGTCAGCATCAGAGTCTGAGTCCTGGTGGTTTGAACCACTGGGCTCTTCTTCCTCTGCTGGTCCCACCCCACTGCCTGTCATTTCAGGCTCTGAAACCTTTATAAGGTCATCTACGAGGTGTCTGGCTGTGGCAGCTTGGCCTGTCTTCAATTTCCTCATAGTACACAGACCCCTTAACTCTTAAAAAAGGGAATGTTTCATACTTGGATGCCTGTACTTGACTGCTATCTGGCAGGGACCCACTTGTCCCTGGCACTGAAGACATTACTAGTGAGGTGTGGTGTATGCACCTGCCTACTCTAGTTATTACCTACTAAACTCTCTTGAGTTATAGAAAGGGTGTGCTAGGCCGTTAACACACAACTCTAAGTTTAGTAGAACTTACAGTATTTAAGCGTGTATCATATGTACCTCAGGTACCTTTAGTGGTTTTGAAATGATCAATCACTTGAGATTAGCTAGTAAAACAATACCAAGCTGGAATCCCACACACTGCACACCAATGTGAGAAGTTGGCCTGGCATATGCTGTCCACTATTCTAGTGGGCACCTTTCACCAGTCCAAATGACCCTTATTGATGGTAGGTTAAAGACAACCTTTATAGAACGCTATCCTAGTGGTAGCTGTGAAGAGCAGCCTTCAGGCTAAGTCTTGAAGGAATGCAAAGCAGTTTGTTTTATCAGTCTATAATCTCATATAGAATGAAATGAAAGGAGAACCACACAAGGTATATATATATATATAAAATATAAGTATTTATTCTAAACACATCCCTCTATTCTCTTTATAAGGCTAGAGTCAAAAGTACATTCAGTAAAATTAATTAGCACACAGTAAATTAGCACAATATACGTTGAGCCCTAGCGGCGTACCAAACCATATATTAAGAAAGTGGTATAAGAATTATCACTGGCATAGAGACAAGGCCTAGAGCCTGTAGAACCAATGGGGCCACCAGGAACCACCCACGGTATTGACACAGGGGACCCACGGGGGACGCGTGCAGTGTCGGTGTTAACTTCTTTGGGGAAAGTTGTGGTTGGAATTTTAAAGATAAAGGACACTTAGAAGAGGACTTGGAGCAAACCCCTTTAGAACTAGGAGGTTCTAGGGACAACACCCACAGGTGTATTGGAGAACTTGAGTTACCTTACCCAGGGAAGCTGGGTGCATTGGTGTCTTATGGTGTTGCGTTTCATCATTGTTTTCAGTGGCGATCCGATGCAAAGTGCATGTGGTGTCCAAGAGGAAAGTGTCTGATGTGATACAAGCCTGGATAAAAGTTGAAAATAATCTGAAAGCAGAGGGTTCAGAGTCTGGGTCAATTGCCAGTTACCAGGAAGGCAATAGGTGGATGCCCACAGATGTAAGGTGCTTGTAGGTGAAGAAGTTAAAGTTTGACTTTTCAGCCATGAGAACCGGAAGGTGGCAACAATGACCAGGTTCTGGATTTGAGCTGACACACAAAGGATGTCAAGTGATGCGGTGTTGGTTTCCAGATTGGACCCAACAAGCCTTGGCAACAGCAACCCATGCAGAAAGTAGAAATTTGTTTTTGTGCAGACCTGCAAGGACTGAAGGACTCACCACTTTGAACGGAGTCAGGGCACATCTGCAACAACCAGGGAATCCCAATAAAAAGTAGAGTTACCTTCATGGGGACCCGCCAGTTGATGGACCAGGGATCATGAAGGAGCCTCAAGTGGAAATGCAAGAAGCGGGCTCGCGGAACACTTGTGGAGTTTAGGCCCAGAATCTTCAATGCAGATAGTGCTCGGGGCTTGGGCTACTAGTATCCCAATGTATACCTTCTGGAAACCTCGGGAAGTTGATGCACTAGCAAATGTGCACTCGTGAGGCCTTTGGGTCTCAACTTTGCTGGGGACTTGTGTTGGCCTCTGAGAAGCCTGGAAATCCTCATTCTGTGTTGCAGATATTTTGGAGCTTCAGAAATGCAGACTGGCACGCTGCTTTGTTGATTTGTTGATTTGTTGTTTGATTAGGGGAGTCACTCGTTGACCCCAAGGAAGATTCTTCCATCCTCTGATCTTTAGTGGGGTATTGAAGTTCCAGGTTTCAGTTTCAGAATTTCATCCAGGTGTAATCTAAAGTCCTGTTGCCAGCGATCCCTTACTTATACTAAGAAAAGGGGTTGGACATACTCTGGGGCGCCACCTATGGGTGCAGACTTTCAAAGCACTCAGGGAGTGTGCCACCCAGCCCCAATACACTAACACCTGTCTGGGAGGTGGTTTTACCTCCCTGTGACCGGAAACCTATTGTCCAAGCCTCCCCTGCCGGAGTTTTGTCTAGCAGCAGGACCTCGATGCATTGAAGTACGAAGGACTGTTTTCTGATACACAACAGTCCTTTGTACTACAATGTTTTGAGGTGGCACTTTCTCACAACTATTTTTGTTATAAAGATGCCCTAAATGTACAAACTACAGGTTTGTACATTTAGGGCACCCAGTCTGGCCTGTATTTATGTAGGCCAGTTTGAGGAAATTGTATTCCAGAGGAATATTTGCCGCCGGAGGAGGTATATAGACAACATGCTATGTATCGGGTCAGGTGCAGTGGAGTCACTTTTGGAGTTTCTGAACTGGTTAAATGGCCAGGATACCAGTTTAAGCTTCACGTGGACTTACAGTATTCAGGGAGTTGTGTTCCTTGATGTGGATATTAAGGTGGAGAATAACATACTATGCACACGGGTACACCAGAAGCTGACTGAAAAAAACATCCTGTTACACTACCAATCAAACCATCCGAGAAACTGCGTGATAATCTGCCAGTAGGGTAGTCATTGCGGTACTGAAGGAACTGCTTTACGATGGCATCATTTTTAGAACAATCAGAGGGACTGTGTAAAAAATGTAAACAGAGAAACTATCCACACTGATTTGTGAACCAGGCTAGAAAAGGAGCACATAATACTCTCCGCAGTGCCCTATTAGAGATTCATTTATAGGTCAAGGATGACTGTTTGCCAGTCATAATGATATTTAACCCCTTGGCCACCCAGTTTAGAAAGTCTATAATGAAACATTGGGCCTTATTATCAACAACAGAATTCAAAAGGCACCCTCCCAGCTTTGCTGTTAAAAGATTAATCAATCTGAAAGACAAATTGGTACATTCCCGTTCGAAGTCTCTACAAAAAGAGACAAACCATTACTCCCGGACATTAACCTTCAGTATGTTATTTGACTAGAAAGACTTTAGCTGTGGTTCTAAATTAGTAACTGCAACACGATGAATGTTGTGTACAGTTTGACATGTAAATGCAAACTGCAATATATTGGTCTTACTACACACAAGATTAAAGTCAGAGTGCCGGAACATTTGAGAACTATTAAAGCGGGCACACTTTCAACGAAACAAGTACAACACTGTAAAGAATGTAAACACTCATTCACCTGGTTAGTGCTAGAAAAAGTAACTGGGGACCCCTACAGTATAGAAAGGGTTTTGGCAACCAAAGAGGCACGTTGGATTTTCTAAGAAAAATCTGATCAAATCGGACTGAATGATTTTATTGAATGGAATAAAGTGAGAAATGAATACCTTTTATACTATCCATTCATAGAAATCCGGTTTTGTTGGTGCCCGTGAGGGAGATACCTCTTTTTGAGACCACATTGATCGGGAGATTGCGTTGTAAAAGGAAACTGAAGCACTCGATGTTAGAATGCAGTAACATAATGATATTGTAAAGTTGATTGAGAAATCATCCCAGTCCAAGATGGCCACTGTGAAAATTATTGGTGTAAAGGAGCCTGAAGGGGTCTAAATAAACTGTGGCTTCTTTTGTGAGGTGTTTATCCCTGAGAATTTGGGGTTGCACAGTTAAGATTGGAGGGCACCATGAGAATATATTCTTGACCATTGTAAATAGTGGTTGAATTTCGAAATCGTTGAAAATGTTGGTGTTACAGGTGTGAAGTTGTGACATACAAAGAAAAAAAATGAAAGAGCAAAATACTCGCTCTAGGTATGCTAATGCGGTAGCGTTTGGTTATCTGAAGGGGCTATTGATGTTTAAGATGGCCACCACCAATGCGAAAAAAAGTCACATTTTTTTAGCAAGGTGGCGTGAGACGTTGAGGGCAGTGTGCTTTTAAGCTAGAAGCATTGATTTGCCGGTACCAAGGGATGAGGAAACGTGCCCCGTGTCAATTAAGGCGGAAAGGTGGCCAGGGCTGTTCGTGAAGTATAGAGAGAGGTACCGACATGAAGTGCTTTGCACAATTGATGTAAAAGTGACGCGAAAATGTAGCAATGAAATCCTCTGTTCTGTATTAAGGAAGGCAGGAAGGCTGCTGGCGGTGCGGGTGAGACATGAAATGAGACAGTGACACGAGACGGTTGGTGTGTAATCCCATAGTGATTTTAAGGATGATACCGATATGGGATATCTGCTGTCATATTAAATGAAGATGCAGGGTTAGCTCTGGCAAAGATGTGATAAGATAGCGGCAATCACCAGTTCTTTGCATTTAGAAACTACACTACATTTGAGGACATGCCTTTGAAAAGAGGAACTCACTCCTGGAGTCTTTATAGTGCAACAAGTGGAGAGCTGGTACTACTGACTCAGACTCCCACATGGTAAAGAAAACTAATGACATGCCCATCAGTGATGTATGTTTTATGTTTGAAGAGAGAGATGGTTGTTTTAAGTAACTAGTCCAATGTGTGTTTTTTGCATTTGACAGTAATTTTTTTAAAACTGCACCAGTGTCCAAGATTTGTGACTAATGACCCTGTCTTGAGGAAATTGCCTTAAAGAGGTGTTGGCAATGAAACATGTTAGCTGAGAAAGAGAGTGTCCTGGGTAAATGCAGCCGGTTTTAAATTTCGGAATGATTGCACAAGGAAAGAATAAAATTGGTAATTGTGCGACTAATTTCAGTTTTATTTTCATTGGGTATTGTCTGTGTGGTAGTCACGAAGGACACATCACATGGTATTATAATTTTTGGCACTAATTTTGGGATACAATATTTTTTCAAGCAAAATGGTTACCTATGATGAAAAAAGTAAGCATAGCTGGTGAGTAGCAATCAGCAAGCTCGATGGATGGTACGCACATGAGGTGCGTTTTTGCCTTTTCACAACAATTTTTTGTAAGATTAGCACACCCATAGGTGTGTTTTGTATTAGATAAACTATTAAAGCTACTGACTGTCATTTGCAAAAAAACGCAGTTTTATAAACTTTAGGCAAATAAAGTGGAATGACCCTACCTCTTATGAAAATGAGGAGTGATAGGTGAAAAAAAGTGATGAAACTTCCACCTCCACTTATATGAATAAAGAGCCTTGGACGAGCAGGTCTTTGTGTGTATGATGCCAAGGGCTTTGGGGGAGTAACAATGGTGGCAGGCACTGACAGCCCCTTGACATACACCCCCCTCCCCACCAGCTTCACTCACCAGACTCCTTCGCTCCTCCTGGCACCGTGGGAAGCACAAAGGGCTCTCTCTCTCATGAGAGCCTCGCTGGGGATCTGGCTGCCCTATGCAGCTACCACGCAGGAGGAATGCGTTCCCGCCTGCCTTCATCCTCTTCTCTGGCGGTGTCCACAGGGCTTACCTCAGCTTCATGGGAGCCCTGCAGGGGACAAATCTGGACTTCTGCCTCCCCCAGCTGTCTGCAGGGAGTCCCGCCCACAATTAGGCAGCTATGCCTGTCTTCCATGTCGCGCTGGTAGGGGCCTGGAGAAAAGTTGACATGCGGCTCGTGCCTCGGCGGTGAAATGCGGGGTGGGCTCCTGCTTCAGTCAAAGATAATGGCAGGGTGGGCACCCGCCAAAACAAACCGGGCACCTGCCTGGTAATCAAGGTATAAGCGCCCATGACGCGGGACAGGCACCCGCTACGAAGTCAGCTAAAGTGGGGGAATCCCTACGCTGGGGATTGTCTCCCAAAACAATCACAGCCCAGTGCTGCAAGAGGGAAACAGAAGCGCTCCACTTCAAGAAAAATAAAGCGCTCTGCAAGAATAGCAATATAGCTGTAGCGATCGCGGTCTTTGTCCTTCGAGGCAAGGGGTAGACACCCCTTGCACATATTTTTCCAGCTATAGGAAAATTAGGTATGATTGCCATATGTGGCAAAGACAAACAGGTGGCGTACCGAACACGAGGCACTACATCACCCAGATGCCTCATGTCCCATTCACCGGAAGTAGCAATCAGCAATCCAGCTTCCGACAAAGCTACAAAGCCACGCCTGTCTACAGGATCGGGGCTTGTGAATTCTTTCCATGCTTCCTCGAGCCAGGGCAAGAGACAGACACCTTGTTACTGGAGGCTGGTTCCTCGCATCTGCCCCTAAAGCCTTGCATTACCGAGTGGTCTGCCGTTCTGTCCGAGAGGCAAAGCGGAAGGTATTGTCCTCGGCGGATTGCCGACTCTCAAGGGGCGTTTTCAAACTGCCCGCCATTCACCCCTCCCATTTTCCTTTTGTCACCTCCCTTTACCTCCCACTACTTACTTTGTCCTTTGAATCCTCCATGACATTCTATAAATGTTCCAATCTACAATTACATTCAGGTTCCTGCAACGTGCTATTCTTTTCCTACCAATATGTGCCTTTAATCATTATTGTTTTGCCTATATTATTATCTGTATTTTGTATTGGTTTTAATACCTGTATAACTCGTACGTGGTCAACTACTAGGATTGTTTGTTATTGTGTAATGCCATTGCTGCTGTAAAGCGCTCTGATACCCACGGGTGGAGGTAGCGCTATATAAAACCTTCAAAATAAATAAATAAATAAAATAAATAAGCTGAAAGAAACCCGGTGCTCCCAGAGCGCTACCGGGAGAGACAAAGGTTCCCTGCACTGCAGCGAGAAGCGCAGGAGCACTCCTATCAGGTATTTCGGACTTGAAAGGGGAGAACAGCACAGGAGCACTTTTGTGGTTCTCAGCCTTTCCATTTTTGTTTATTGTTCATCTGTCACCTTGCTAATTTTGGTTACAGCGCAGGAGCGCCTTTGCTTTCATCATTTACCGTGCTTATTTTGGTTACAGCGCAGGAGCGCTTTTGCTTTCATCATTTACCTTGCTTATTTTGGTTACAGCGCAGGAGCGCTTTTGCTTTCATCATTTACCTTGCTTATTTTGGTTACAGCGCAGGAGCGCTTTTGCTTTCATCATTTACCTTGCTTATTTTGGTTACAGCACAGGAGCGCTTTTGCTTTCATCATTTACCTTGCTGATTTTGGTTACAGCACAGGAGCGCTTTTGCTTTCACCGTTTACCTTGCTGATTTTGGTTACTGCGCAGGAGCGCTCCTATCAGGTATTTCAGTCTTGAAAGGGGAGAACAGCACAGGAGCACTTTTGTGGTTCTCAGCCTTTCCATTTTTGTTTATTGTTCATATGTCACCCTGCTGATTTTAGTTACAGCGCAGGATCGCTTTTGCTTTTATCATTTACCTTGCTTATTTTGGTTACAGCGCAGGAGCGCCTTTGCTTTCATCATTTACCTTACTGATTTTGGTTACTGCGCAGGAGCGCTTGTGTTTTCCTCATTACCTTGCTGATTTTGTTTTAGCGCAGGGGTGCTTTCCTATTGCCTACAGTCGTGCTGATTTGTTTTACTCTGTCCACCATGACGACTAGGAGGTTACCATCATCTGTGGTTCCATTGGGCACATAATCCTGCCACCTGCAGAACCAACACTACATTGTAACCTTTAGTGAGAACTGCTTGAGGATGCTGATAATACTGTAAGGTTCTATAGTCTCTTCTGCAATTCATAGAAAAGTGCTAGATTACGCTGGTGAGTTATATGAGGTATTACGTGCTATGGTTAATGTGCAAGGTGCATATCCCGCTATATCTAACCTCTAGTTCCTTATCTCGCAATTTCCCCTTGTAGAGGACTCCACACTTCTGTGAAGATTGTCAATCTCTGATGAAACAGAAGCAGGACTAGAAAGGCTGTCCATTCTAGCAGTGTTTTTTTCATATTATCCACTTCCATTTTCCCCAGGGTGCATTAGGGCATAGTAGTGTTGATATCACTCTGTGTGTGGGTGCGTCCAGGGGAGGTAGGGGGGCTTTCCACATTTCATCGTTCCTGCCGGGCGGCCTTCTGAAGTTAGTGGTTACATGGTACTAGTACCACTGACATTGTGACAAAAGCGCTCCCCAGGCGCTAGTCTTAACGTCTTTAGAGATAAAAGAATGAAGCAAAAAGGTCTCAGGGGAAAAGATGGACCCAGGGAGGCAGCCCTCTCGGCAGGTCCTCCTGAGCCCCAGCATTTGCAGCCCCGCAGATTTAGGACCAGGTTCAGAACAACATCATGGGGTCGCAGCCCCTATATTTATAATACATTTCTCTTTGTGCCACAGCACAGGGCTTAGGCATACCAGTCAGAATTGGTTTAGGGGATATTTGGAGCACTTTGTTTTGCCCAGCTCCTCTTCCCCTTTGTCAGGTGGGGGTTCAGTGATCAGACACACCACAGGGGGCAGGGCAAGCATTGTACAGGCTGGGCAAACTCGTAGTCAGAGTCACAGAATTTCTCTTCCCACTACTTTCAGCTTAGGTGGCCCATTCAGCCTAGTGCTGACTCATCCAGCCCCTCCTGGAGCCACCCACACCTCTCAGCTCCTGTCACTCACAAGCCAGACATGCAACTCACATCAGGCAGGCAGACACATAGCACACAGAAATGTCAACTGCTCCTCTCATAACAAGAATTACTATTGACACACACTGATCAGGGAATCCCAATGCACTCCTATGGAAGGGCAGGACAACCTTACAAATCTAACACAGAGAGTGCAGTGCGCAGAGGGAAAAAACTACCAATATCACATTATAGAAAAAGCAAAAAGTTCAGGGGTGAACCTGCCAACAAGGGCCAAGTCCAACAATAAGTATAACTCTTTTATCCACAAATGTACAAATGTTGTTCTCTCTTCATCCACGGAAAGACAGGGCTATCTACATATCCATAACATTGCTAATCTATACATACATCACAAGGATGCTTTCCAATATAAATAATCAGCATATCATAGAATTAGCAGAGGAGGCAGTTCAGCTGACACTGAAGGTCCATGCATGCTACGACTTCACCACACAGTGGTCTGATGTCTCTGTGAGAGGTAATCAGTTTGTGACCAAGACAGGTCCTACATTCTCTCCCACCAGTTATTGGGTTGGATTGTCCCTTGGGGGGAGTCTTGACTCTACACATCTAGATACATGCAAAGTAAAGTCTGCATTGCAGGAGCAGGCCTGAATAATACATTGTATTCTCTCTATATTTCCCTGAGAACAAGTAAGCATGAGTGACGGAGAGAAAGGGTACTGATATACACACGATCCCTGAGGGATCAGGGTTGTCATGCTCAGTGGTAGAAAGAAACCTTTTGCTCCCTGGTCTGGTAAGGGGGGCTAACGGTGGTACTGTGAACTAGCTGGTCTCTACGCCAACACATCCTGACTTAGTTTAGGCACCTCACCCAAAGTTTATGTTGTCCAACGAACATGCAAAAACTATTGATTAGTGTGAACTATATGACATAGCACCACCAATTTTGTTTGGGTTCTTATTTAACGGTCTACCTGAGTAGTACCATCATGGTTTCTCAAGGACCCCTACTCACCTCCTAACTGGAGAAGTCTGTGGTAGTGGGGAAATCTGCTTCAGCTGAGTAGGTATACCCTATGTATTGGCTGTAGGTTATTTAAGCTTCTAAGATATAAAAAGTCCCACATGGTGTTCACCCTAGCTCCATAAATACATCTATTAATTTCTTTCACCTTTAAAAAACCATGTCTGTAAACAAAGAAAAGGGAGAAAACAATGAAGAAGAAGTAGGAGCTCTAGACATTACAGTAAACTGTAGGCATGCTGCTACAACAAAATGATTACAATATGGTTTCCCGGCAATAGGTGGAGACATTACCTTTGTGGTTGTGGCACATGAAGCATTCAAAACAGAGGTGTTCTAATCCTTGGTTTAATTTCCAGCTGCAAATTCCTGATAAATACATGCTATATGTGGACATAGAAACCCCAGTAACCTATCAATTACATATAGATTGGTTTAAAAGCGCCCTACCCCACATTAAAGACCAAATGAGACTCAGTTTGCTCAGTAAAGGAGTGACATGGACAGTTTTAGCTGCTTGTACACCACACCCTAAATTTCCTAATTTAGTTGCAACAGAATTAAGCACATTATATGAACATATAGTTAAGCATTACCATAATCTTACACAGTTCATAATTTGAACACTAACAGTTAACCCTGCGTTGACTGCTTAAGCTACACAGCCATAATTGACAAAATAACACTCAAATTGGAGGGGGACATACAAGGGCAAGTAGTAAGCCGGGATACCATTCCTCATCAAACTAAAAGTGACAGGTCCCACGCCACGGCAATTTCCAAAACTTTACATATAGGCATGACACTCTTTTGGCAGAAAAAGACTGCCCACTTGAATACGTAATGTAATGCCCAAATAGAGAAACAATCATTTCACCTGCTTTCTCTGACCTTGTCCTAGATTCAGTTAAACTGTCATTCACCATGGAGTGGGTTTTAGTGCTCGCTCCAGAACTGTACTGCAATCAAATTGGGTGGGATGATGAGCCACCTCATCATGGAGCCCCTTAAAATTAATTCCTCAACTGTAGAGATAATATCCAATAAAATATAAAGCAAAAAAAACAACTTGAGTACCAGGGTGTAATAGAATTATTATACCTCATCAATGAATAATCCATTATTCCTGTAATGAAACCAGACAATTCATACCTTCTAGTTTAAGTCTACCAGCACTTGATACATATGCTCACACATTTGCAATACAAAATGCACACATTCCCACACTAATGGATAATATTGTGTGGAAGACATACAAAACACTACTAGATTCTCAAATGGATTCTTCTGTCAGAATATAGTACCTGAAAGCAGATATTTGACAGCATTTTCAGCGCTACGTTCAAAGAAGCAATGTTTCTGTTTACCTCAGTGGTATAAGTATAGCCCTGAGCCGTTTTCAGGAAGAGTTACTTAAAAATGTTGATGAGGCAGCGCTGTCCTTAGTTGATGATATATATGTGACAGGTAATTAATTAATGGAACACCTGGACAGAGTAGTTCCACCTGATCTACAAAATCAAGGTTTGCTCAACTGTTCTACAAATTTAATTAAAAAATTGCCCATCTCAATGTCTTATTTTTAGGATACTAGTGAAGGTAAAAGCCTGGTGGCACATTATTTTAGAAAATTCTGCATTGCTTCAACCTCTGACGTCTTTGATCCATTTTAGGATTTTAAATGTTGGCAGAAAATACATTTTGGATTACGCAAAATGGGTAAAACAATTCTACGATTTATTTAGAACTGATTTTTCAATAACGCATTGAACACAGCAACATATAAAAATGGGATGTTCCGTACAAGCTGATATGATACCTTTCAACATTTACATACATGTGTGAACACCACCAGCCTGGGTATACATACATCACTTTCAATGTAGGTGATACAGTACCTATAGCTTACAAATCACATTTGTACATAAACGCTGAAATGAGTTTTGCAACTACTGAATACATTCTCACTTAGATCAAAACTTAAGATTACCTGAGACACAATCCTAACTTTAGTACTCCTAATTGCCTTCTGTGAATACCGAAGGTCATAAAGTTAGGAGTTTGTCTCAGATTACTTTTGTGTATCGGGCCCTAGATGTGTACCCTTACTGAGTAATGCTGTTGCTGCCCTATTAAACTAATATAAGGGTGAACACCCCAAGCTAAATCCTGGTGGTGGCTTCACAGGACCCAGGGCAAATAGACAACATTCTTACCGTGCTAATATTGAATATTGGTTTTCAGATATTCCAGTGGTTATATGTAATATAGTGTGGGGCGAATCCTGGAAATTGCCACTCTGATATAATAGCAGGATAGCAGGATATCTCAAAGTGATATCAGCTTCATTTTGCATGAAGAGGGTGTCACTTGGGTATAACATGGGTGGAACGCCCAAATCACAATAATTTTTGACACAAAATCTGATCTATTGATACCAATCTAGATAGGGCTTTATGTGAAACAAAATGCTTTCTTGAAGTGCGAGTAAATAAGGAGAAATATTTCCATGTTCCAGACATTCTGCACGCTGCATGGAATATTTCAGAATTTGGTTAGAAATAGGAATGTTATGTTATGTTATGTCATGTCATGTCATGTTATGTTATGTTAGGGTATGCCAATGGGAGGTTGATTATTTGAAAAGCAAGGTCATCATCTTTTTGTGGAATTCAAGGAGAAAGGAGGAGGCTGTGGTGTGGAATGGAGTGGAAGGCAATTCCTAGTTTTAGGAGCAATATAAGATCTTATTTTGTGCACTTGTTGGATGTATGCTATTAGGAGTCCTGTATAGGGAATGGGCTTGATTGGTTAGTGGAAAGAGATGCAACTGCTAGGGTACTTGTTGCCTGAGTTGTGCAGTGTTTTGAATGTGCATGTGAGGAGTTTCAGTTAAGCACATTTATGTAGAGAGAACCAGTGTATTTTCCGGGTGTGTGATGCGATATGAGTTCTGTGAGTGAGGATGGATCCAGCTGTCGAGTTCTAGAGGGTTTGTCACCTTGGAAGAGGTGTGGCACAGAGAACAAGAATGGTAGGAAGCATTGATCAAACATTGATTTGGTGATAAATATAATGGAGAAACAGCACCAATAGTGAAGGGGATGACAACTGGCTGGTTAGCAACAGGTGCCTGCATAAAACCAGCCGTTCCTGCCTATCAGGGAGCTAGCAACCATAGGAACAGTGGGAAGCCAAAAAGAAAAAAATGTGAGGGAATGCATAATAGGTAAAAATAAATTCAAAAGGGGAGAAAGCCCAAACAACTATAATGCCAAGCATAGTGATACATGCCTAATTTCCTTTTATTTGGCACTACTTTTCACAGCCTTGAAGTGAGGCCTAAAATTGACCCCTCAAACCAAAGATTCACATCCCAGCCTCAAAGGGTCTTCCCAGTTTTGATCTACACAATCCCAAGAGCTCCCAAGCCTGTGAATGTTTTTTATGCCACCATAGTGATTGTCGGCATCCCTGCCGAGTGTTATATACTGAAGGTTATAGTAACTCATTGTGGGCAATATCATTCATGACAGGGCTAACCCCTGAGCAGTATCGCAGGAAGCAAGACAGGATACCTTACAATGGCAGTACTTGTGCTTCCCTAGCAGTAATGATTTCCCACAGTGTACAAGCCAGTGCACACTCTTTGTATTCTCACTGAACTCATAATGATTATATGTAATTACGCCGATTGTAATCCCTGCGACACAAGACTGCAAGGAAATGTTTTTGGCACGTCACATGGAGCAGAAATGAGTGCGGACTAGTTAAGTCTCCTTTGAGGGCAGTGGCAGCTGTAAGGCCAGCCAGCCACTGTTAAAAAGTTAATTGACAACTAATAGACTCTGCTTGATGTCCAAGATGTAGCAAAGAAGTCTCCAATTTGGATTATTATTTTTGCTATTTAGTTGAAAGGTGAGGTATTATGGTTCTACATTTTCAACATTGTTTGCCAGGTATTAAGGGTCTCTCCATTGCCTTCTGCTGGAATGAATATTTATAAGCAGAAGTCTCAGCCACAATATATGTTTTATGTGTATCTGTCTGTCTGGTGGGAGGCTCTTTTTTTCAAGAAGGTTTTGCTTTATTATCATCAAGTGGATTGAGAACGCTTTCAACACCCCTCCTAGGGGTAGTGAAAGAACAGCCTTTCTTCATGAACTTGATCTCACTAAGTATGTTGTTTAATTTTAAATAGATTATAGCTAACTATGTACAGATTACTACTATTGAACAAGATACTTATATTCGGTAATGCTCCTTCTGGTGAAGAATCTATCTAACTAAAGATGCCTCACCTTCTGGATATTACTCCGGCATCAGGATGGATCCAGAAACCTTTCAGACGTTGCTCTGTGCATTAGTTGGTGGCACCATGCGGCTCCACAACTGTGTAATTTTCCTCTAGAAATTATGGGCCCGATTCACAAAACTAACTTAAGACAAAATCCTAAACTTACTACTTTTGGTATTCACAGAAGTTAGGATTTTGTCTTAAGTTTGTCTTAAGACAAACTTAAGACTAAATCCTAACTTAAGTCTGTCTTAAGACAAACTCTAGACAAAATCCTAACTTCTGTGAATTCCAAAAGAAGTAAGTTTAGGATTTTGTCTTAAGTCAGTTCTGTGAATCGGACCCTATGTGTGGAGCCTGTGTAGACGTTACTCTGCACACTGAGTTCAATTTCTTTTGAGAGTGTCCATTTCTCCAGTCGCAGAACCCAAACGAAAATGAGTGTGACCAGAGTGCAGATTCCTAGACTTTAGATCTTATAAATGGATAGAGCCCAATTGCAGAAAGGGAAGTGAGGGAGGGTAGCTGAAGAATCTGCAGCTGGATAATCTCAACCACAAAGAGGTTTACCAAAGGTAGGTACCTTGTTTTTCAAATCAACATTTAGCCACAGATTTTTCACCTTTTGAATCCATACCAAAAGCAGTCCCTGAATGTCTTCAAGGGCTTGAAGTGACGCTTGCCAACAGTTCTGAAGTCTCAGGGACCACAAAAACTTCCTAGACTACTAGGTACTCACAACGCACCACCCCGTACCACGTTGCAGTCCAAACAGACCAACGCCAGCTCCCCACAACCGTCGTCTACAAAGTGATCTGTCAGCACCTCATCAAGCACCAGTTACACTCCACATCACAGCCCATGGTCTCACTATTGCCCCTGGATGGCCGTTACCGAGCCTTTTGCCTGCACCACCCCTCGAGGGCGCTGCACCCTGCACTGCTACTCTCCCCAGCGCATCGCACGGTTACTATGACTGGCTTGCACCAACATGTCGGCTTCAATGAAAAGGTACTGTTTCCAAGTTTGCACCGTGGCTTGGGGACCCCACGACTGACGCAGTGAGAAGGAACTGTTGGATTGTGTTGTTTTCAGTACCCTGGTAGCCCTAGATGGAGCAACCAAATCAAAGTCGTACTGTATCTTGGATCTTTATCATTCTGGTCTTGTCTTAAATATATAAAGTATTGGATATTTTTCAAAACTGGTATTTGTTATTTCGTTTTTCTTTTCAACACCAACCAGAGGATAACAAAGATAAATTGCAAGATTATCCAGAATGATTAGTTGGAGATTAATTCTTTGCTTATTGCAAGTTATTTGCCAGTATTGTTATAATAAGTTGGAAGATAATAAAGTGGCAGCTAGAGGAGTCATCAAAAAATTAGAAATAGTTGCATTCCCTGCAGAATTTTGTAATGACGGAGGAGACAAGAGGAAGTTGAGGTAAGTTTAATTCACAAATACAAGTTCCCACAGACAAAACGCTGTATGCATATAAACACCTCAGAGGATGTAACCAATTGTCAATGCAACTGTCATAGCAAACCAACAGTCAACCAGGGGAAAGTCTCGAGCGCCAACGGGCAGCATGAGGCAGCATACAGAACAGTGACCCTGAATGAGCTCCGCATGAGGAGAGAACACTACGTTTGTCTATTTCCTTAAATGAGGTAAGAGAAAGCAGGGGAGAGACAAAGGGAGAGGGAGATAGAGATAGAGAGAAAGATAGAGAGCTAGAAAGAGAGAGAGAGAGAGAGAGAAAGAGAGAGAGAGAATAAAGTAAAGAAATCACCTGTACCTTACGGGTAATCTGACAACTCTGGAACTCCTCCTGGGGTAAGCAAGAGGGTTATTGAGAACCTCAATATCACAGTATCTAGGAACCTAAGAATTTGATGAGGCCATATCAGAACTTACACTTGGCCTCTCACCAACCCTACCATTGACTTTTACAATCTTGTTTAATTTCTACCAATTACACTTATTGAAACTGACAACACTACCACATGTTTTATCAATGGAGACACGTTCACTGAACTTTGAAACATCCTTTTTCACAAACCTCTGTCTCTCTGTCACCAGACTTCCTGTTGGAGACATGTTTGATGGCATCAAAATATGTCTTTTACTTGTTTTGAACGTCACTAACTTTGTTCCTAACCATTACATCAAGCTCCTGTGCTCATGCGCTGCGCTTGAAAAACTTACACATCCATGCTAGCCTAACTTCTGAGGTGTGGCTTCCTGCCTTTGAGCAGTTCAACGAGGGACACACCTGTGGATGAGTGAGGTGTCGGCATGTAGAACCACAGCATAGTTATGACAGCGGTGGTTATGGCTTTGTTGTGATTGATGGCCCACCTTATACAATCCCCAATGACTCGGTTAAGTCTCTCCACTTGTGGTTAGAGGATGATAGAGTGAGCTTTTGAAGTGGATGATGTAGGATTCTTTAAGGTATTCTTTGACATCTGTTGAGACCAACTGTACTCCATTGTCCGAGATGACAGTCTTGGGAAAACCCTACCTCATGAAGATTTCTTCCTTAAACTTGATAATCTTATGTGATTCAGCATTGGGTAGAAATTTGACTTTGGGCCATTTAGAGTAGTGGTCATCTAAAACTATAGCGAACCGTGTTTGATGGGGTTGGGTGTGAAGGAACCCAAAACATCAATACCCAATTTTTCCCAAGGATTTTCGGGAAGGGGTATGGGAATGAAGGAGGGATTGAATATGCGTAGATTCCTATCACTGCCCGCACAAATGGTATACTCTAGGACCAAAGCAATAACTCATCACAGACTTTAACAAATGGTTGAAATCAATATTTACATTCCTCTCTTTAGGCCACCCATTGATAATGTATTGTTTTACATCGTTCAATGTTTCATCAGAGTCCATGGCAGCACATCAGTTGCTTTCAAAAATGAAATACACATTTTGGAGTTCTCCCCTTGCAACTATGCAGTCTTCATGCTCATGATCGTCTATATGCTTTTCACCACCCACTGACTCATTGGGAATTTGAGGGAAATATCAAAGGGCAACTACTCGAACCTTCTTCCCTCTGGACATGTGTACAAAATCAAAGTTGAATTGGAGCAGTTAAGATGCAATGCGGTCTATCCGTGTCATGGTGTTGCGATGGGTGGTGTCCCCCAAAATGGCTACTAATGGTTTGTGGTATGTTTGTAGGGTAAACTTCCTGCCCCATAGGGGGCACTTTAACTGTTAGAAAGCGCACCAATAGTCACAAAGTTCATTTTCTATGACAGATTAGTATGAATGTATGTTGAAAAAGGAGGCTTAACTACACTGGGTATGAGACAGTGATGTAGGTAAGCAAACCCGCCCAACATATAATGACTGTCAGACCATTAACAAGATAACACTCCATGCACTGACACTTTATAACAGAATACCCAACACCTATAATAAGGTTTCAAATAGCTACCAAAGTTCTTGTTTCCTCAGACACTACATCATGCTTCCCAAAATGATTGCATAAGACAGGGTGTTAAGTTCATATTTTTTTAATGATTTTTAACATATCTATTATGTAACTATTTATACCTTTTTTCATTCCAGAAACTTTTATACAAATTTTAAACTGTAATTTTGACAATTATACTATCCATAATGGCGCCTGTGAGAACTGTTTTAAAATAATTGTTTACATTTTCTGTCTCAATATGTATATTTAGGTCATATCTGCTTTTTTGAAAATGTATGGTTAAATATCTTATGAAGCTTTTATGACACAATTTGCCAAAATAAAGCATTGATTGATTGATTGATTGATTCTATGTCCCGCAGAACCCTAGATGCCAAACCTATTGTGTGTTCCTGAGTACCTACTCGCTTGGTTGCTTGGTCAGGACAGCACCCAGACCATAATAGCTGGCATCTACATTCAAGGTGCAATGTATCATGTATTCAAATGGTTTTAAGGCTTTGACCGTGGTGAGTTGAGTTTTGAGCCATTCAAATACATGTTTACATTCTTCATAATAATAATAAAAATTAAAGGGGCTTATAAAGCGCCTGGTGACGCCTCCCGGCGTATCCCCGCGCTGTGGAGAATGGTCAGAAAGCAGAAGAGGGATGGGGCCTAAAGTGCAAAGAGGTGGATTTTCAACAATTTTCGGAAGGTGATTTCATTGCTCTCTAGCCTAATGTTGGTGGGGAGGGAGTTCCATTTGCAGGCCGCCAGCGCACAGAAAGAGTGCCCTCCCATTCTAGATTTTTTTATGCAGGGGATTTTGAGAAGGCCTGTACCCATCGATCGGAGAGATCTGTTCAGCTCGTAGGGGACGGCTAGATCCGATAGGTAGGAAGGAGCTTTCTGATTGATGATTCTATGGCACGTGAGAAGTGCTTTAAATAGAATTCTCTTCTTTATGGGCAGCCAGTGAAGGGTGGCCAGGGTGGGTTTAGAAGCAGCTCTTTTGGGTAGTCGCAGCACAAGCTGTGCTGCCGAGTTTTGGAGCACCTGTAACCTCCTGACATTCTTTTCGGAGGTTCCCAGAAGGAGCACGTTGCCATAATCCATACGGGAAGATACTAGGGCCTGAGTCATGGTGCGCCTGGCCTCCAAAGGGAGGAGGTCCAGGGTGCGGTTGAGAGTTTTCATGACTCCAAAGCACTTCCCTACGATTTTATTAACATGACTGTCAAATGAAAGTTTAGTGTCCACCCAGACACCAAGGTTTTTTGCTTCCCTGCCAGGGGTGGGTAAAGGTCCCAGACAGGGTGGCCACCAGTCTTTGGTCCAACTGGTGTCCTTACCTCCTATTATCAAGACCTCAGTTTTTGAGCCGTTAAGTTTAAGGCAGTGATGGGTCATCCAGTCTGCAAGATCGCTCATACAAGTCTTGAAGTTTTCAGCAGCCAAGGAGGGATCTTGGGACAGGGAGATCAGCAGTTGCATATCGTCGGCGTAAGAGACTAGCTCTACGCCGTACGATTGGACCACCCCTGCCAGCGGGGCCATATATAAATTGAACAGGGTGGGACTCAGGACAGAGCCCTGAGGCACCCCCTGTTCAAGAGCTATGCTGTCAAAGAGGAAATTGCCTCTCTGAACCTGAAAGCACCAGTTGGTCAGAAAGGCTTTTAGCCAACCCAGTGCCTCCCTGGTGACCCCAGCTTTGTTTAGACACTGTAGCAAGATGGAGTGTGCTACAGTGTCAAACGCGGCACTTAGGTCAAGCATAATGAGTGCCATGGTCTTACCCTCATCTGCTCCTACCCGTAGGGTTTCTGTCGCTCTCAAGAGCGCAGTCTCTGTAGAGTAGCCCGACCTGAAACCAGACTGAGAGCTGTGTAGAGCATTTTGAGATTCGAGGTGAGCCATGAGTTGGGTGTTGGCTATTTTCTCAGCAACTTTCGCAAGATAGGGTAATAGAGATATCGGTCGTAGGTTCTCTAGAGTGTCTTGGCTCACATTGGGTTTTTTCTTTATAGGCAGGACGATTGCTTTCTTCCAGTCTTCAGGCAGGCAGGCTGTAGAAAAGGAGACTTGGAGCACGTGTCTGAAGTGTGGCTCCAAGACAGCTAGACTTGCAACTAGAACCTTGGGAGGGGCAGGATCTCTAGGGGAGCCGGATTTAATGCTTCGACAGGTTTTTAATACATTTTCCGACGGAGGGACCGAAAACTTACGTGAGCGTGATTCTGTGGGAGCGGCAGCCTCACTCTCAACAAAGTCCTGGCCAGAAGTTGGCATAAATATCAGTGATCTTGCCTGAGAAATATTTGGCAATTTTATTGCAGGTTTCCACTGAATCTGTGTGGGAAGAGTTATTGGAGGTAATTATAGAGATCTCTTTAAAGATCTTAAATAACTCTTTCGAGGAGCATTCTGCTTCCATGATGCAAGATTTATAATAGGATGCTTTGGAGACTCGAATCATTTTGTTATAGTCTTTTTGAGCTTTTTTGTAGAGGGTTTTAATTTTAGGGCAGAAATTGATGCGCCATGTCCGCTCAAGTTTTTTACAGGCAGTTTTGGCTAGGCGAAGTTCCTGGGTAAACCACGGGTTGGTTTTCCTGGCCTTTTTAGCGTTGGTAAGTGTACGAATCGGGGCTGTGCTGTCTAGCACTGTTAAGATGCATTTTTGTAGCTGATTGTAGGCTGTCTCGCAGTCAGACCCTCCTGGAGGACCTGCGTTATCAAGTAGTTTTATGAACGTGTCAAGGCTGAAGTATTTCCATTTCCTACACTGATAGCGTTGAGCGCTGACAGTATTGATTTCGTTGTCCGCAATCTGTATTTGCATAGGAATGACGAAATGATCAGACCAGGGTACCAGTTGTGGAGACAGAGGTTGTACTCCAGCCCAGTTCCGAAATATGGGGTCCAACAGATGTCCTAGTTGGTGAGTTGGCTCTACGTTTTTAAGTTCAAGCTGCAAAGAAAGTAGTTCAGACTTTATGTCCGAGGCCTCATTGTCAAGGGGGTCATCAAAATGTACATTCATATCTCCCAGTATTAGTAGTCTGGTTTTCCTTAGAGCTAAGTGTGTCACAGCCTTCATAAGGCTAGATGTAAAGTCGTGAAGTCTCCCTGGGGGTCGATATACCAGGACACCCGAGAGGGAGTACTTCGGCCCTATTGTGATGGTGAAGGAAGCGGCTTCACTATGATCTAGCGAGAGAGGAGATAGGGAGCATTCTAAGGGTGTTTTGGTTGCAATGGCAATACCCCCACCTCTACCATCCTTCCTATCGAGTCTGGAGAGGGAGTAACCAGGTGGCATGGCCTCTATGATATCGGGGTCCGAGTGTTCACCCAACCAGGTTTCAGTCAGAAACAAGATGTTGAGATCTTCATCCTCAAGTAGATGATATATCTGAGTGCAATGTTTCCTAAGGGATCTGCAATTCTGCAGAGCCGCTTTTAACATCCCTTTAGTGTTGGTAGGAATGACATTGTTTACCGGAGTAAAGGAGCATGTAGTGCAGCTATGTAGTGATAGTGCCTCCATAGCGTGTTTACATGGAAGGATAGTCCTAGGACATAGATCCAGCAGTCCTTAAATAGTTGGACCAGGAAATGCCAGGGTTTATGGCCCAGCGCCCCGTCCGGCCGCGGACGGGCGCAGACGGGCTTGACCTTGGCTCGACTTCGGCGCGCTTCCGGCGCGCCCGCTGCACGCGTCCGCTGCGCGGTCGCTGACCTAGACACATTTATAGGGGGAGGTAGGGGCCGCTAGAGCGCTGACCTGTCAGCCCTGAGCCCGGAAGTGCTAGGCTCCTCCTCACCCTCCGCTTCAAACGCCCATGAATGGACGCGGCGGACCGGGGCGGGAGTAGGCGGAAAGCGTGGTCCCCCAAGCTCTAAACTCAGCCTGGAGGTGAGGTGCAGTTACAAATTACAAAATAGTGACACACAAAAGAACGATTTTTAAAATTAGCCTTAGTTCGCTAAATTAAAAACAGTTCGCTATTACACAGCGCAAGCAGTGTGACAAGCAGTGTAACCGCCTGGGTTTGAAGCGCTAAGTAGATAGAGCCCGCCTCTGCCACCGGCAAGACTCTTCTCCACAGCGCGAGTGCGTTTTCCTGACCTTTAAGTAGTAAACATTCACTGCGTCGCTAGAGCGCTGACCTGTCAGCCCTGAGCCCGGAAGTGCTAGGCTCCTCCTGACCCTCCGCTTCAAACGCCCATGAATGGACCCGGCGGACCGGGGCGGGAGTAGGCGGAAAGCGTGGTCCCCCAAGCTCTAAACTCAGCCTGGAGGTGAGGTGCAGTTACAAATTACAAAATAGTGACACACAAAAGAACGATTTTTAAAATTAGCCTTAGTTCGCTAAATTAAAAACAGTACGCTATAACAGCAGCGCAAGCAGTGTGACAAGCAGTGTAACCGCCTGGGTTTGAAGCGCTAAGTAGATAGAGCCCACCTCTGCCACCGGCAAGACTCTTCTCCACAGCGCAAGTGCGTTTTCCTGACCTTTAAGTAGTAAACATTCACAGCGTCGCTAGAGCGCTGACCTGCCAGCCCTGAGCCCGGAAGTGCTAGGCTCCTCCTCACCCTCCGCTTCAAACGCCCATGAATGGACGCGGCGGACCGGGGCGGGAGTAGGCGGAAAGCGTGGTCCCCCAAGCTCTAAACTGAGCCTGGAGGTGAGGTGCAGTTACAAATTGCAAAATAGTGACACACAAAAGAACGATTTTTAAAATTAGCCTTAGTTCGCTAAATTAAAAACAGTACGCTATTACAGCAGCGCAAGCAGTGTGACAAGCAGTGTAATCGCCTGTGTTTGAAGCACTAAGTAGATAGAGCCCGCCTCTGCCACCGGCAAGACTCTTCTCCACAGCGCGAGTGCGTTTTCCTGACCTTTGAATGGTAAACATTCACAGCGTCGCTAGAGCGCTGACCTGTCAGCCCTGAGCCCGGAAGTGCTAGGCTCCTCCTCACCCTCCGCTTCAAACGCCCATGAATGGACGCGGCGGACCGGGGCGGGAGTAGGCGGAAAGCGTGGTCCCCCAAGCTCTAAACTCAGCCTGGAGGTGAGGTGCAGTTACAAATTACAAAATAGTGACACACAAAAGAACGATTTTTAAAATTAGCCTTAGTTCGCTAAATTAAAAACAGTACGCTATTACAGCAGCGCAAGCAGTGTGACAAGCAGTGTAACCGCCTGGGTTTGAAGCACTAAGTAGATAGAGCCCGCCTCTGCCACCGGCAAGACTCTTCTCCACAGCGCGAGTGCGTTTTCCTGACCTTTAAGTAGTAAAAATTCACTGCGTCGCTAGAGCGCTGACCTGTCAGCCCTGAGCCCGGAAGTGCTAGGCTCCTCCTCACCCTCCGCTTCAAATGCCCATGAATGGACCCGGCGGACCGGGAGTAGGCGGAAAGCGTGGTCCCCCAAGCTCTAAACTCATCCTGGAGGTGAGGTGCAGTTACAAATTACAAAATAGTGACACACAAAAGAACGATTTTTAAAATTAGCCTTAGTTCGCTAAATTAAAAACAGTACGCTATTACAGCAGCGCAAGCAGAGTGACAAGCAGTGTAACCGCCTGTGTTTGAAGCGCTAAGTAGATAGAGCCCGCCTCTGCCACCGGCAAGACTCTTCTCCACAGCGCGAGTGCGTTTTCCTGACCTTTAAGTAGTAAGCATTCACAGCGTCGCTAGAGCGCTGACCTGTCAGCCCTCAGCCCGGAAGTGCTAGGCTCCTCCTCACCCTCCGCTTTAAACACCCATGAATGGACGCGGCGGACCGGGCGGGAGTAGGCGGAAAGCGTGGTCCCCCAAGCTCTAAACTCAGCCTGGAGGTGAGGTGCAGTTACAAATTACAAAATAGTGACACACAAAAGAACGATTTTTAAAATTAGCCTTAGTTCGCTAAATTAAAAACAGTACGCTATTACAGCAGCGCAAGCAGTGTGACAAGCAGTGTAACCGCCTGGCTTTGAAGCGCTAAGTAGATAGAGCCTGCCTCTGCCACCGGCAAGACTCTTCTCCACAGCGCGAGTGCGTTTTCCTGACATTTAAGTAGTAAACATTCACTGCGTCGCTAGAGCGCTGACCTGTCAGCCCTGAGCCCGGAAGTGCTAGGCTCCTCCTCACCCTCCGCTTCAAACGCCCATGAATGGACCCGGCGGACCGGGGCGGGAGTAGGCGGAAAGCGTGGTCCCCCAAGCTCTAAACTCAGCCTGGAGGTGAGGTGCAGTTACAAATTACAAAATAGTGACACACAAAAGAACGATTTTTAAAATTAGCCTTAGTTTGCTAAATTAAAAACAGTACGCTATTACAGCAGCGCAAGCAGTGTGACAAGCAGTGTAACGGCCTGGGTTTGAAGCGCTAAGTAGATAGAGCCCGCCTCTGCCACCGGCAAGACTCTTCTCCACAGCGCAAGTGCATTTTCCTGACCTTTAAGTAGTAAACATTCACAGCGTCGCTAGAGCGCTGACCTGTCAGCCCTGAGCCCGGAAGTGCTAGGCTCCTCCTCACCCTCCGCTTTAAACGCCCATGAATGGATGCGGCGGACCGGGGCGGGAGTAGGCGGAAAGCGTGGTCCCCCAAGCTCTAAATTCAGCCTGGAGGTGAGGTGCAGTTACAAATTACAAAATAGTGACACACAAAAGAACGATTTTTAAAATTAGCCTTAGTTCGCTAAATTAAAAACAGTACACTATTACAGCAGCGCAAGCAGTGTGACAAGCAGTGTAACCGCCTGTGTTTGAAGCGCTAGGTAGATAGAGCCCACCTCTGCCACCGGCAAGACTCTTCTCCACAGCGCAAGTGCGTTTTCCTGACCTTTAAGTAGTAAACATTCACAGCGTCGCTAGAGCGCTGACCTGTCAGCCCTGAGCCCGGAAGTGCTAGGCTCCTCCTCACCCTCCGCTTCAAACGCCCATGAATGGACGCGGCGGACCGGGCGGGAGTAGGCGGAAAGCGTGGTCCCCCAAGCTCTAAACTCAGCCTGGAGGTGAGGTGCAGTTACAAATTACAAAATAGTGACACACAAAAGAACGATTTTTAAAATTAGCCTTAGTTCGCTAAATTAAAAACAGTACGCTATTACAGCAGCGCAGGCAGTGTGACAAGCAGTGTAACCGCCTGGGTTTGAAGCACTAAGTAGATAGAGCCCGCCTCTGCCACCGGCAAGACTCTTCTCCACAGCGCGAGTGCGTTTTCCTGACCTTTAAGTAGTAAACATTCACTGCGTCGCTAGAGCGCTGACCTGTCAGCCCTGAGCCCGGAAGTGGTAGGCTCCTCCTCACCCTCCGCTTCAAACGCCCATGAATGGACCCGGCGGACCGGGGCGGGAGTAGGCGGAAAAAGCGTGGTCCCCCAAGCTCTAAACTCATCCTGGAGGTGAGGTGCAGTTACAAATTACAAAATAGTGACACACAAAAGAACGATTTTTAAAATTAGCCTTAGTTCGCTAAATTAAAAACAGTACGCTATTACAGCAGCGCAAGCAGAGTGACAAGCAGTGTAACCGCCTGTGTTTGAAGCGCTAAGTAGATAGAGCCCGCCTCTGCCACCGGCAAGACTCTTCTCCACAGCGCGAGTGCGTTTTCCTGACCTTTAAGTAGTAAGCATTCACAGCGTCGCTAGAGCGCTGACCTGTCAGCCCTGAGCCCGGAAGTGCTAGGCTCCTCCTCACCCTCCGCTTCAAACGCCAATGAATGGACGCGGCGGACCGGGGCGGGAGTAGGCGGAAAGCGTGGTCCCCCAAGCTCTAAACTCAGCCTGGAGGTGAGGTGCAGTTACAAATTACAAAATAGTGACACACAAAAGAACGATTTTTAAAATTAGCCTTAGTTCGCTAAATTAAAAACAGTACGCTATTACAGCAGCGCAAGCAGTGTGACAAGCAGTGTAACCGCCTGGCTTTGAAGCGCTAAGTAGATAGAGCCCGCCTCTGCCACCGGCAAGACTCTTCTCCACAGCGCGAGTGCGTTTTCCTGACATTTAAGTAGTAAACATTCACTGCGTCGCTAGAGCGCTGACCTGTCAGCCCTGAGCCCGGAAGTGCTAGGCTCCTCCTCACCCTCCGCTTCAAACGCCCATGAATGGACCCGGCGGACCGGGGCGGGAGTAGGCGGAAAGCGTGGTCCCCCAAGCTCTAAACTCAGCCTGGAGGTGAGGTGCTGTTACAAATTACAAAATAGTGACACACAAAAGAACGATTTTTAAAATTAGCCTTAGTTCGCTAAATTAAAAACAGTACGCTATTACAGCAGCGCAAGCAGTGTGACAAGCAGTGTAACAGCCTGGGTTTGAAGCGCTAAGTAGATAGAGCCCACCTCTGCCACCGGCAAGACTCTTCTCCACAGCGCAAGTGCGTTTTCCTGACCTTTAAGTAGTAAACATTCACAGCGTCGCTAGAGCGCTGACCTGTCAGCCCTGAGCCCGGAAGTGCTAGGCTTCTCCTCACCCTCCGCTTCAAACGCCCATGAATGGATGCGGCGGACCGGGGCGGGAGTATGCGGAAAGCGTGGTCCCCCAAGCTCTAAACTCAGCCTGGAGGTGAGGTGCAGTTACAAATTACAAAATAGTGACACACAAAAGAACGATTTTTAAAATTAGCCTTAGTTCGCTAAATTAAAAACAGTACACTATTACAGCAGCGCAAGCAGTGTGACAAGCAGTGTAACCGCCTGTGTTTGAAGCGCTAAGTAGATAGAGCCCGCCTCTGCCACCGGCAAGACTCTTCCCCACCATGAACAGTTTGATGTTTGAGTTTGAGCAAATTTGATATGGGGCATATTTTGGTAGCATAATCAGGAATGAACCGTGAATAAAACTCAGTCAGTCCAGCAAGGATTTCACACATGTTTTGTCCTTTAGGGCTGAGACATCAACACTGGATTAGACAAGACTGGGTCTAGGCGTTACACCAGCTCCAGAGATCATGTGACCCAGATATTGTACAGAGTCTATGAGAACACGCATGTGTCACGTTTAAGCGCAACCCCATGCTCTTGAAATGTGGAAAGTACCTCAATTCTACTACAGTGCAAACACCCAAGCAAATCTATAGTCTGTATGGAACCAAGCACAGGGAAGTTACCTCCAACTGAGCTCCAAAAGGGCTTAAAGGTACAGTTATGTACTTGCCATTAGATGTGAAGCAGAATATTGAAATTGTAGGGGTGGAGAGAGGTTTTGAAGAAGCGCTTATAATTTTAGCGAATGGTCTCTATGTCAAGATAAAAAAGATATGGCAGAAGTTAGTGGATGTTGTTAAAGTACATTATGTCTGGTATAAAATAATATTTAATATTAAAATGTATATAGTCTCAAAAGATTAACAAATATAGAGGGTGACAGATCATTATCAAGAGGTCAGATTGGAAAGGTGGATCAATTCCTGTCATAGTATGTTTATGAACACTAACGTAGCCACCCTCTGCATTCTAAAGAGATTATTGGTGATGTAATTGGTCTCTTTCAACTGAAAGAAGCAAAAGGAGCTCCCTTGAGTATCTGGGAGATACGTTTAAAAGCTTGATGTTTTCTACATCCTTTCCCCACAGCAATTAGTTGTAAGTATCATGACCGGCCTGTACAGATACCAGCAGTTGAGTACATATCAACTAGACAATACTCAAAGGATCCTAGATTTACTCACTGCATTCCCTATATCTGTCACCTTTTTAACTACTTGTCAGGCCTATCATATGCAGTACATCACAATCTCTAGATACAAGTGAATCTGTAAACCCTTACACCAAGGGAACAAGCTAACAATTTTCAAGGAAAAGATTAACGTCTTGAATACAATTTGATTCATTTAGTGACATGTCAACGTGACACTAATGAATATTGGTATCATCATCAAGGTTAGCTAAAATGCATGTTGAGAAACCTAGGGCCAACAACATGGTTCCTAGCAATCAGTTGTGCTGAATATGCATGGGGTAACCTGTTTAAATTTCAGTGAGACACAAACTCAAACATAAAAGTCATGAATCTGAACATACCAGGGTAACTTTGCTTGCTTGATCCTGTCAATATGTGCAGATATTTTAACCACAGGGTTTGATAAATGATGGTTTTCATCTGCAACAAGATTACCTATTCTCTTGGCCATGTAACTGATTTCTTTTGGCACAATGAGTAACAAGCTTGAGTTGCTTCACATTTTCATATACTGTTATGGGTAAAAGTTTACCCAACATTTTGAACAGACATGCACAAGAATATGTGACATGCACAATCTCAAAAGAAAGTTCTGACAAGAGCTTCGGACAGCAAGTTTTAACGTTTTAAAAACATAAATGTGGAAAGTACTGTCATCGTCAATTCAGATGTAAAGTGAAATTTTATTCACAAATTTGTTTTGGATTACCATGACATATCATCTCATAAGAAGGATTCTACAGCTTTTTTGCCTGTAATCAGACTTACCCTGACACAGAAATCACCCTAAAAAACATATAGTGTGAGAAGAACAGTCGATTCTAAGTATAACAATGACTACAACCCCAGGTTTTTGAAGATATGGAATGTAGATATGGATCTACAATTTGTTGTAGACAACTCCATTGCTATTGCTCGCCACATGACTGCATATATGACAATATTGGAAAGACAGAGATGTGGGAGGAGATTTCTGCTAAAAAGACCCTTATGAAGGAATTGTACAGCTTCAACTCTAAAATACTTTCCCACAGAGAATTGGGTCCTTATGAATGCTCAACAGGTTCAGTATGGCTAGTTTACTCTCCAAGTCAACAGGAATTTTGTGGATAAGCCAAGGCCTTGGAGGCAGTAAAGTCTATCTCTGGTATTGAACATGACAATAAACTGAAATCATTCAAAGCAGGAGGTAGTAGTGGCTTAACAATCTCACCTTGTTACAGCAAATAATGTATGTGGATATAGTAATATGATAGTATACATTTATAGGATGGTGCTTTTGGCCTATCCCACACCCTACTCTACTGAGGTGTGGGCTCACGGTGGTCTAAATGATCTAATGTGTATGAACTTTAAAGAAAGAAACCATAATACTCAGTTATTAGTTAAAAAACATTTATAAGGTCCAAACAATTAGGACTTGTTTTAGATAAAGCTATATATTTAAGTTATCATCAGTTTGGTATATTCCCATTCACATATTGAGTTTTCAACACTGGACAACAGCCAACAAAAGTTTCATCACTCTGTAACGTATTCAAGGCAGTAATGTTGTCATAAACAAAGTTCAAACTAGAGCATGTTTAAAAATCAGAGAAAAATGTTTAAGGTGTGTATCTGGTTTGTATGTTTAAAACTTTAAAGGAACCAGTTATTATCCAATACCCTAAGTGAGAAAATTAGAAGGAAAGTAAAGCAGAAAATCCAACACCAATGTGTATCCTCCAATGCATTTATCAGATATTAGAGGAACAAGGCTTACCACCAGGGATAAAATACAAAGTGCTAGGAAAACCATGTGAGTCATAGGAGCTATAGTGTGAGAACAAGCAACTTAAGTGCGCAATCGTTAGGAGAAAAGTTCACCCACGTATAATCAACAATGGCTCATAAAGAGTCAACTAATTTCCATGCATAGCAAGGAGCTCACCAAAGGGGCAACAGAAAAGTCACAGGATAGAGTGAATTTCAAGTATAAATGTACAAAATCTTTCTTTTATTTTCTTCATGTTCAATTAATGTACTTGTTATTCAAAATATCAGACACCATAACAATTCAAAAGATAGAAAATTACATCAATAAATACACATAATATAACATAGTTTCCCCACATCAACCTCTCAGCAACCATACATTAACTAGTCCTTCATTCATGCACATACATTCACACAAGTGCCACACTCAATACAACTTCCTCAACGTAATTCCCAGAATGACACAAAAATGGGATCCAGCGGAGCCTTCATAGAACACAGCCAGAGAGTCCAGATCGATAAAACAGAATCCCACAATCAGGTAACGCCAACGCGCGTTTCGGTGCCAAAGCCCAGATCTACGGGCGTACCTTCATCAGGACTTTCACGCTGAGGGAGAGGGGGAAGACACAGCTCAAGAATAATACACCAAAGACAGATCTGTTATAGAAGAAAAACGTATTTTAGATTAAACAGTCTCACCACTGGTTCATAGATTAACAATGTTATGCTCAGTGTACAAACAATCTACACAAGAGTCAGAGGCTTTTCATAAGTTCTTCAGTTTCATGTATCATTAGTGCACATTTCAAACAAATATATATATATGATTCAGTATTTAACAAGTTGCCTCAGAACCTCGCCCTAGACAAGGTGAGCTCCAATATAGCAGAGCGAATGGTGATTTAAAAAATGCAAGAAAAAACACACAATTCAGAAACACACACAGGAATCCCCAATTGCAAGAATAATCAAACCTCACAATCATGACACTTCCTTCAAAACACCAACACTCTCAAAATATATTCTCTAATGTTCAAGTGGCAATCCTCAGAAAGATTATATCCTATTTCTTATAGACAGTTTCTTTTAAAAACATATTATTTCTCTTCTCTAACAGAGTCACAACAATTTTCTCAGGGGGTCTAGTGGTCGGCTATCCACCAGGGAGCGCATCGCCTGGTAACCCTACAAAGATCTTAGTTTTACCTGGACCACTGTTGCACAGATCCACTGACGTCTGCCTTTATTTGTTGCAGGGCGCCCCTCCTATATTGGCCCAAGCAACTTAAGTGACCCGGGTGTGAAGAGAAATCCACACCCATATCCCAAGAAGACATGTCCAAAATGAAGACTCAAACAATAGTATTCAACAAACCTTATAAAAGGTATGGATAAGGTCATATAGTCCATGTAATGCTCTCTGCAACAGCACTCCTGCAAGATGCGATGTGACTAGTGAGGAAAAAACAAATTGTTGAAAAAAATATAAAAAAAATAGAACATGTGATCAGCTAACTTGTAATGACTGCATATTGAAATATTTATTAACTCACATGAAATCTGTGTGGGTGGAAAAGTTGTCCACACAGGGTATATGTCCTGTAGTGAAATGTTAGCTTAAATATAGGTTAGGTCCCTGAAGGAGAGAAGTGAAAGTTACAATCATGGAAGGGGGAAGACAGGGAAACAGCAAATTAGGTTTATCTAGAAATTATAACTATGAACGTCTAATGGTTGTCATTTAGAATGACTTCTCAGTGAGCTCAAGGAACAATAATGTTGAAAGGAACACTCCTGTAAATGTGTGGTATTTTAGGTGTCATACTTGGGGCTTGGAGTGTTCTAAATTTTAATGGAAATTAAAAGTAGTTGAGAAAGTGAAATAAAAATGCATAAAACTGTGAGGACTGGACATGAGAAAAGTGGTAAAAATGTTGAAACACACAATACAATAGCATGCAGCCCAGTAGTGGCAAGATCAAGATAACCTACCTTTGGATCCAAATAATGTTGGTATAATATCACATGGCCGATAGGGACATTGTCTACATCGCTAAGTTAGCATGATCCCAGAAGCCACGATGCTGCTTTTGTGCACATTACTACATGGATTTTTTTTGCAAGACTCTGTTTATGCCTTTCACATGGGACCAATCTGCTTTGTTCCTTCTCTGCTTTTTCCTGGAGTTTAGTCTGAACACTGTGAGCAAGGCCGATACACGATGCCCCTAGTTATTAGGTTCTGGTCAGTCTCTAGCACCTACACAAAACATATTAATGCAGCTGCTGTTGGAAACTCGTACTTTGTTATTATGGGGATGCATGTTTAGGTAAAACACACTTGGAGAGGGAGATTTACTTGGAAAAGAGCCATACAGTTCCTATGATGTAGATATAACATCTAGGCACTAAGGTCTGCTGTCAAAGTCCAGAGATCTTTTATTATATAATAATACTTCTTCTTACCAAGGGGAGGGTGGTTAGGCTTTATAGTCGTTTCTTCACTGTCTTTATATGATGACATCTCGCTTTATGACATATGGCCTAGTTGCAATGCTAACTATATTAGCGTAGATTGCAAGGATGCTTTCTAATATAATGATCAGCATATCATAGGATTAGCAGAGGAGGCAGTTCGGCTGACACTGAAGGTCCATGCATAGTACGACTTCACCATACAGTGGTCTGATGTCTCTGTGAGAGGTAATCAGTTTGTGACCAAGACAGGTCCTACATTCTCTCTTACCCGTTATTGGGTTGGATTGTCCCTTGGGGGGAGTCTTGACTCTACACTTCTAGACACATACAAAGTAAAGTTTGCATTGCAGGAACAGGCCTGAATAATACCTTGTATTCTCTCTCTATTTCCCTGAGAACAAGTAAGCATGAGTGAAGGAGAGAAAGGGTCCTGATATATACACGATCCCTGAGGGATCAGGGTTGTCATGCTCAGTGGTTGAAAGAAACCTTTTGCTCCCTGGTAGGGTAAGGGGGGCTACGGTGGTACTGTGAACTAGCTGGTCTCTAGGCCAACACATCCTGCCTTAGTTTAGGCACCTCAACCAAAGTTTATGTTGTCCAACGAACATGCAAAAACTATTGATTAGTGGGAACTATATGACATAGCACCATCAATTTTGTTTAGGTTCTTATTTAACGGTCTACCTGAGTAGTACCATCATGGTTTCTCAAGGACCCCTACTCACCTCCTAACTGGAGAAGTATGTGGTAGTAGGGAAATCTGCTTCAGCTGAGTAGGTATACCCTATGTATTGGCTGTAGGTTATTCAAGCTTGTAAGATATACAAGTCCCACATTGTGTTCACCCTAGCTCCATAAATAAATCTATTAATTTCTTTCACCTTTAAAAAACAATGTCTGTAAACAGAGAAAAGGGAGAAAACAATGAAGAAGAAGTAGGAGCTCTCGACATTACAGTAAACTGTAGACATGCTGCTACAACACAATTATTACAATATGGTTTCCCGGCAATAGGTGGATACATTACCTTTGTGGTTGTGGCACATGAAGCAAAACTGAGGTGTTCTAATCCTGGGTTTAGTTCCCAGATGCAAATTCCAGATGAATACATGCTATATGTGGACATAGACATAGACACCCCGGTAACCTACCAATTACATATAGATTGGTTTAAAAGCGCCCTACCCCACACTAAAGACCACATGAGACTCAGTTTGCTCAGTAAAGGAGTGATATGGACAGTTTTAGCTGCTTGTACATCACACCCTAACTTTCCTAATTTAGTTGCAACAGAATTAAGCACACTATATGAACATATAGTTAAGCATTACCATAATCTTACACGGTTCATAATGTGAACACTAACAGTTAACCCTGTGCCTCCGCTGACCGCACTGATTAACACCTCCTTATACCAAGGGGAAATCCCTCCTAGCTGGAAAGCGGCGGTCGTTAAAGAACTCCTTAAGAAACCTTCCCTAGACCCTGAGGATCTATCAAATTATAGACCCATCTCCCTCCTCCCATGGATTGGTAAGGTTACTGAGAAACTTGTAAACAAAAAACTGTCACAGTTCTTGGAAACTAACCATCTGCTCAAGAACTCACAAACTGGCTTCAGACCAGGCCAAGGCACTGACACCGCACTCCTGGCAGCAGTGGAGAAGGCCAGAGACATCCTGGACACGGGAGGATCAGTGGCAGTGATCCTCCTGGACCTCAGTGCGGCCTTCGACACTGTCAGCCACCAGGTCCTTACCCATCGCCTGGGAAACATCGGAGTGAAGGACAAAGCTTTGGAATGGCTCGCATCATTCCTCTGCCAACGTTCCTTCCAAGTCTGGGAAAGTGACAGCCGCTCTCCTGCCATCCCCCTCCGGTGTGGCGTGCCCCAGGGCTCGTCACTTAGCCCCACATTGTTTAACGTGTACATGGCCCCACTGGAGGAGGTGGTCGCCCCATTTGGAGTTACCATCATCAGTTATGCTGATGATACACAGCTGGTGGTAACGCTATCTCACCCCAAACAAGAACCCTCCAACCTTCATGGCTGTCTCTCCAAAATCCACCAATGGATGAACGACTCAGCCCTTAAGCTTAATGGGTCAAAAACAGAGATCCTGCTCTGTTGCGTGTTTATCTAGGTTCCTGATCGATACTGTGACCTTATGCCCCTATTCGGCTATAAATCCATTTATTCCCTATATTGGCATAACGGTTCAAGTGCGATATTCAGAAAGTCATCTCTGGCCTCACACGAACAGAGCCACATTCCAGCATAGTTCTCTGCCACTTCCTTTGCAACCAATTAGTGCAATGACAGAGCAGAAGTCACTATCTGATATTCCTAGATTAACACTCCGAGTTCTTCAACAAGATAAAAACTCAGCAAACCTGGAAATCCCCGCTTGCTGTGTTTTGATTAGTAATGGAACTCTAATGAGCAACTGATAGCTATCACTTCCTAGTGACATCTTTAATTGACGTCTTATGTCCAGCAAACTTGCGTCAAACCAGGCACCTGTCAGGTATACATATTACCAACGTTGCCTTAAGCAATTGCTGTTGTGCACCCTGTTGCTGGCATCCCATTGCTGTTGTATGCTGTATGCAGTACGGTGATGCTGCTGCTGTCCCCTTGGTGGTGAAGCTACTGATACCATTATCGCTGCTAAAGCGCAAACGATGGTGTGGTGAGCTTAGGAGCTGAACAGCCGTCCCTCTGCAAAGAGCCCAGCAGATTCCAGCTGCCGCGGACGCTGTCCCCCTCCTCCTCCCGACGCGCTGAAGAGAGACGCTGCCTTTCTTCTGCTGAGAAATCCAGCTCCAGCGTTTCTGGTGTACCCTCGCGGGTGACTGGGATACCGAGTGCCCCCTGAAGGAAATACCAGACTTCCATCATTCTATTCAGAGGTATGGTGTTGACTAAACCCTTAGATGAGAATTCTTGAAGCAAACCTTGGCAAAACCAACTTAACTTAAAGCTACTTACTTACTCCCCTTCCACGTGTTAGGCTTAGGTCAGGCACACTGGGGTAGGCTTAGTTAGAAGCACCAGTTGAGTATGTTAGCCTAATGTATATATGAATGCATATATGTTTTATTACTTTTAAACCATTGTATGGCTAAGAAACCATATCAATGCTTTTACAGTATTATTTCGCAAATCTTATCTTACTGTACGTACTTTTTATAATAACAAGTCTTGCAATTGTGGCAATACATTTCTCTTGTACGAGAAGAAAGACTGTTCAATAAATGTTAACCCTTTATTGACAAACGCCCGTCTCTCTGTTCTCTACATCTCGTGAAAGTAAACTGCACTAATCTGACTGAGTGAAATACCTGTCTATTGTTTCACACGACCCTAGAGATTGACTCTTGATCTGAGGAGCAAAGTTGTCATGTTGCACGGTTGTTGGAAAGCTGAATCCCTTCTTGTCTGTGCCAGGGAAGCTGATCACTTCCCATGGGATTGGTGTCAGTACAACGCGATGTATTACAACGCGTTCCGTTACAACGCGATTTTTACATCGCAAATACCATTACAATGCATGCCATTACAACGCATGGCATTACATAGCAGATACTTTTACAACGCATGGCATTACATCGTAAGTATAGGTAAGTATATCTTTTTTTAAAAAAATGTAATAAAGTTAATTAAATTAATTTAAAATAATAAAAATAATATAACATTTTTAAAACAGTAATTAATTTAATTATAGTAATTTAATTAATATTAAAATTGATATTAATTTAATATATTTAAAATAATATAATTAATGAAATATAAAAAATGTATAAATAGAAAATAATATAATGTAATTAATTACAATAAATATAATTATAATTTAATTTAGTTATAAATAATCCATAATATAATTATATTTAATAAAATTAAAAGAATTTAATTAATTAAACATTTTTAAATAATATAATTTAATTATAATCGTTTATTAATAAAATTAAATTAATAATTGTAAATATAGTTATTAATGTAATTAAATTAAATAAAATTAATTTAATTAATTTAATTTATATAAAGTCGTAATACCCCTCTACCCCAAAACCCAAACCCTGCCCTAAAACCTAAAAACACCCCTGTAGCCCAAAACCCAAACACTGCCCTAAAACCTAAAAACACCCCTGTACCCCAAAACCCAAACCCTGCCCTAAAACCTAAAAACACCCCTGTACCCCAAAACCCAAACCCTGCCCTAAAACCTAAAAACACCCCTGTACCCCAAAACCCAAACACTGCCCTAAAACCTAAAAACACCCCTGTACCCCAAAACCCAAACCCTGCCCTAAAACCTAAAAACACCCCTGTACCCCAAAACCCAAACCCTGCCCTAAAACCTAAAAACACCCCTGTACCCCAAAACCCAAACCCTGCCCTAAAACCTAAAAACACCCCTGTACCCCAAAACCCAAACACTGCCCTAAAACCTAAAAACACCCCTGTACCCCAAAACCCAAACACTGCCCTAAAACCTAAAAACACCCCTGTACCCCAAAACCCAAACACTGCCCTAAAACCTAAAAACACCCCTGTACCCCAAAACCCAAACCCTGCCCTAAAACCTAAAAACACCCCTGTACCCCAAAACCCAAACCCTGCCCTAAAACCTAAAAACACCCCTGTACCCCAAAACCCAAACACTGCCCTAAAACCTAAAAATACCCAAACACCCCAAAACATATACATCAGTACCCCAAAACATATACTCCTATACTCATACTTATTTTAAAAAATACTTAAATTAATATATTTAATTTATAATATTTAAAAACGAAATAAATATTTTTTAATAATTAATAATAATTAAATCAATTATAAAATATTAAATAAAATAATAAAAAAAAAAATACTTACCAATACTTACGATGTAATGGTATGCGTTGTAATAGCATCTGCTATGTAATGCCATGCGTTGTAATGGCATGCATTGTAATGGTATTTGCGATGTAATAGCTGCGTTGTAACAGCATTACGTTGTAAAAGATGCGTTGTAGCGGTAACACACCCTTCCCATGCAGAGAAGAAAGTTTCCAGTGACCTCTGAGCTAGTTGGTAACACGTGAAGAGTGTTCTTGTTCTGGTTAAGGTGGAAAGAAGCACAGAGCACAAGAAAACAACAAAGCCCTATAGGTTTGTTAGGAAAGCCCTCACTCACCGACCTGGTCGGTGACTTGCTTCATCATCGGGCCCCACCGGGTGTGACCGAATGCCACCCCGGTGTGCTGCGACGCCAGAATTACTGCGGAGCTGGTTTTGTGATGGGAGGGCTATGTGAAAAATTACGTGAATAGTGTCAAGTGGTGAGATTAAAATTTGCCTTGTATGTGTCAAAAATTTAATTTTAATCAAAGACCATCAAGGGCAAGGTTAAAAAATGTGTTGGTGAGTAGGGCCAACTAAATGGATGGTCTTACTCCCACTAGCATTAAGTGAAAAAGTGAATGGTCAACATGGACATGTTTCAGCCGGTGTGGTATCATTAACCTGGCATTCGTCAGGACCTATGGTGTAAAACCTCGGCGGTATGGGCACTCTAAGGCCCACCCAACCAGAGGACTTGAAAGTTAAAAAGTCTGTGAAGTGCAAAAAAACGGGAGGCGGGCTTCACCACCCGAAGGTAGGACGCACACACCTCCAGCCTCTAAATTTTAGAGACCAAAAATAAAAAGCACTTCACCAGGGTAGAAAATCCACCCCATAGACCGCGGGAGGGAGGGGACGGCGCATTTGGCACATCGCCCACGGCGTCCGTCTCCGGACGAGACCCGGTCCTGAGGGCGATTAGGCTTACCGGCAGGAGACGGACGCCGTGGGCGATGTGCCAAATGCGCCGTCCCCTCCCTCCCGCGGTCTATGGGGTGGATTTTCTACCCTGGTGAAGTGCTTTTTATTTTTGGTCTCTAAAATTTAGAGGCTGGAGGTGTGTGCGTCCTACCTTCGGGTGGTGAAGCCCGCCTCCCGTTTTTTTGCACTTCACAGACTTTTTAACTTTCAAGTCCTCTGGTTGGGTGGGCCTTAGAGTGCCCATACCGCCGAGGTTTTACACCATAGGTCCTGACGAATGCCAGGTTAATGATACCACACCGGCTGAAACATGTCCATGTTGACCATTCACTTTTTCACTTAATGCTAGTGGGAGTAAGACCATCCATTTAGTTGGCCCTACTCACCAACACATTTTTTAACCTTGCCCTTGATGGTCTTTGATTAAAATTAAATTTTTGACACATACAAGGCAAATTTTAATCTCACCACTTGACACTATTCACGTAATTTTTCACATAGCCCTCCCATCACAAAACCAGCTCCGCAGTAATTCTGGCGTCGCAGCACACCGGGGTGGCATTCGGTCACACCCGGTGGGGCCCGATGATGAAGCAAGTCACCGACCAGGTCGGTGAGTGAGGGCTTTCCTAACAAACCTATAGGGCTTTGTTGTTTTCTTGTGCTCTGTGCTTCTTTCCACCTTAACCAGAACAAGAACACTCTTCTGTTGTTGATACATATTATATTTTGGGGACTAAGAGTGTTCGTGACTCTCCCTTTCTCTCTTGTTGTTTGTAACTAGTTGGTAACACACCCAATTAAGTTTAGCATAGTCAGTGGAGGCCTGGAATATCCGCAGTTCCACGTCGATACTACTGTTTATGTTATTCCAATGCGCAGGGCCTAGTGGGAAACTAGGAACTACACTACAGCTCCTGGGGCAAAAAGAGCTCTCTCTCCCCCCTAACATCTGGCCTGCCTGTCTTGATGAACCCCGTACCCCCAAGACAGAGGTCAAAAGCCTAGGAGTATGGTTAGAAAAAGATCTCACCTTTAGGACGCAGGCAAAGAAGACGGCTGGTGTCTGTTTCGGCCTTCTCAGGTCATGTAGGAAAGTACTCCCCTTGCTGCCTTTTAACTCCCGGAAACTGTTGATCCAAGGCCTGATTGTGTCCAGGTTGGACTACTGTAATGCTATTTATCTGGGAGCCCCTGAAGCAACCTTTCATACCCTGCAGAAAATTCAGAACGCCGCTGCCCGGATGCTCACGGACACCCCGGCCAGAGCATCAGCGAAACCCGCCTTGATGAAGCTGCACTGGTTGCCGGTCGGGGAAAGAGTGGTGTTCAAGGCCCTCTGCCTGGCCCACAAACTGCTCCACAACGAAGGTCCCCCAAAAACTGCATCACCCCCTACAGACCGTCCAGAGCGCTCAGATCGGACCACGGAAACCTCATAGTGGTACCTAGAGTGAAGAAAGCCCGTGCAGGGGGTCGCCGCTTCTCGGTGCACACAGTGAAACAATGGAATGCGCTTCCTCTGAAACTAAGAACAGAACCCAACCTCCTCCGTTTCAGGAAATCGCTCAAAACCTTTCTTTTCCCCTAAAGCCTCCAAATCTCTTGCCCTGCGTCACCTCTAGATTACTAGATTACTAGGTATAGCGCTGAGATACTCTCGGGTGATTACGCACTTTATAAAAACCTTAAATAAATAAATAATGTTGACTGCTTAGGCTACACAATCATAATTGGCTACCATGGGTATCAGCAAATTCCGTTCTGGATACCACAGTATTAGCTATTATGATAAGTAGCATAAAGGTAGAGGTAGCAGCATTAGCTATACACCAACACATGAGGGAGTTAACAGCACAGCAGGAGCAGTAATTGCCTAAAATTATTTTAAAAAACATATGCTACGCTAGTTAGAGATAATTTTGGAGCCAGACCTGGGAACGACAACTTTAGTGTAATTCCGAAAAGGATAACTCTAAGCAAGCACCTGATTCTTCCAAATAGAAAGGAGACAATAAGTAACAAAATAAATACAACAAAATACATTCACAGGGTGGGTCTCCTCAACTGTAAAGCCTTACAGGCATCAGGATACTGATATACATTCCTATTGTTCATTTCAGGAGTCATCCGATACACATTAGGAGAGAGGTGGGCGGTCAGCGTGCAGATCAGAAAAAAATGAGAACACTAAGAAGGAATCACAATGCTCATCAGACTACATCATTTAAATAGAAGACAAACCAAAGACACTAAACCTCAATTCAAAAAGAAGACGGTAGCTGGGATTAATATAAGACATGACCAGGCTGCTTTTGAATGAGGAATAGGCAGTGACGATGCTGTACAGCACAGTAGAAGTCACAATAGCTCACCAGAACCTGATGGACTATCTGTCAGCGGTAGCTCTCAGTGAACATATCACAGGAGGAAACACCTGATACTAAGGTAAGTGTTCCCCATCGTTTACACAAAATAACACTCACATTGGAGGGAGACATACAAAGGCAAGTAATGAAATGAAAAAGAAATTTCTAAAGCGCACTGTGGCCAAGCGGCTTCCTGGCGCTGAGGAGCACAACAGAATCTACAAAGGGGCCCAAAGAGATTTAGCCGGGAAATGCCTGAAGGAAAAGAAAAGTTTTAAGGGCTTTACGAAAGTGGGAAAAGATAGGGATAGAACGAATGGAAAGAGGGAGGTTGTTCCAAATCTGGGGGGCCAACACAGAGAATCGGGTGCCCCCGGTGCGGGATTTGCGGAAGCGGGGGACGTGAAGAAGAGAAAGAGAAGAAGAGCGGAGGGTACGACTGGGGGCATGAGAAGAAATTAGGGAATTAACGAAGAGCGGGGCAGAACGAGCATGCGCTCGGAAGGCCAATCAAGCTAGTTTGAACTGAGATCTGAAATGAACCGGGAGCCAATGGAGAGATTTGAGGGCCGGGGTGATGTGGGAAAATTTGGGGAGACGAAGGATAAGGCGGGCCACCTGGTTTTGGATGGCCTGGAGACGGCGAGTTTCGTAGGCAAGTAGTAAGCCGGGATACCATTCCTCATCAAACTAAGAGTGACAGGTCCCACGCCACGGCAATTACATATGGGCATAACACCCTTTTGGCAGAAAAAGACTGCCCACTTGAATCGGTGATGTAATGCCCAAATAGAGAAACAATCATTTTACCTGCTTTCTTTGACCTTGTCCTAGTTTCAGTTAAACAGTCATTCACCAAGGAGTGGGTTTTAGTGCTCGCTCCAGAACTGTACTGCAATCATATTGGGTGGGATGATGAGTCACCTCATCATGGAGCCCCTTAAAATCAATTCCTCAACTGGAGAGACAATATCCAATAAAATATAAAGCAAAAAAACAAGAAATTCTAGAACAACTTGAGTACCAGGGTGTAATAGAATAATTATACCTCATCAATGAATAATCCATTATTCCTGTAATGAAACCAGACAATTCATACCTTCTAGTTTAAGTCGACCAGCACTTGATACATATGCTCACACATTTGCAGTACAAAATGCACACATTCCCACACTAATGAATAATATTGTGTGGAAGAAATACAAAACACCACTAGATTCTCAAATGGATTCTTCTGTCAGAATATAGTACCTGAAAGCAGATATTTGACAGCATTTTCAGCGCTACGATCAAAGAAGCAATGTTTCTGTTTACCCCAGCGGTATGAGTATAGCCCTGGGCTGTTTTCAGGAAGAGTTACTTAAACATGTTGATGAGGCGGTGCTGTCCTATGTTGATGATATATATCTGACAGGTAATGAATAAATGGAACACTTGGACAGAGTAGTTCCACCTGATCTACAAAATCAAGGTTTGCTCAACTGTTCTACACATTTAATTAAAAAATTGCCAATCTCAATGTCTTAATTTTAGGATACTAGTGAAGGTAAAAGCCTGGTGGCACATTATTTTAGAAAAATCTGCATTGCTTCAACCTCTGATGTCTCTGATCCATTTTAGGATTTTAAATGTTGGCAGAAAATAAATTTTGGATTACGCAAAATGGGTAAAACGATTCTACGATTTAATTAGAACTTATTTTTTAATAACACATTTAACACAGCAAGATATAGATGTTCCGTACAAGCTGAAATGATACCTTTCAACATTTACATACATGTGTAAACAACACCAGCCTGGGTATACATACATCACTTTCAACGTAGGTGATACAGTACCTATAGCATACAATTCACATTTGTACATAAACGCTGAAATGAGTTTTGCAACTACTGAATACATTCTCACTTAGACCAAAACTTAAGATTACCTGAGACACAATCCTAACTTTAGTACTCCTAATTGCCTTCTGTGAATACTGAAGGTCATAAAGTTAGGAGTTTGTCTCAGATTACTTTTGTGAATCGGGCCCTAGATCTGTAACCTTACTGAGTAATGCTGTTGCTGCCCTATTAAACTAATATAAGGGTGAACACCCCAAGCTAAATCCTGGTGGTGGCTTCACAGGACCCAGGGCAAATAGACAACATTCTTACCGTGCTAATATTGAATATTGGTTTTCAGATATTCCAGTGGTTATATGTAATATAATATGGGGCGAATCCTAGAAATAGCCAAGGTAATGTAATAGTAGGATATCTCAAAGTGATATCAGCTGATGCAGTATAGTTAATAACAGATAGAAGAGGGATGCTGTTGTCTGCCATGCCTCTGCCATCATCACACTAACAGGTAATGGCAATTACGTGTCATGACAAGTATCTGTTAAAATGAAGATAATGATATCAATCTCTGTTCTTCCTCCTTTGGGTTCACTTGCCCCAGATATGATGTCAAACATCTGTGAAGAAGATATGAGTCTAAAGGAAAAAGAAGGTAAGCTGAAGTAGAAAATAAAACACAGAAATGGGAAATTATCATACAAGATCTTTCACAAAGGGTCTAGCTGCTTACAATTCTCCACCTAAGAAGCACCTGGCATATTCAGTTGTTGGATAATACACTAAAGGGATACACATAAAGTTTTCAGAGTAATAAGTAATCTAGACTTACATAGTGCTGCATGCTGACAGATTGTTACTAACCTCCAAGTTCCCCTAGAGTTGTGTTACCCAAAGTAAGATGTAACAGCAGTGCCGCAGAAGATAGGAGGAAGGTTGAATATAGGAAAAGCCAAATGTCAAACATATGCTACTGCCAATTCACAGGAACGATAAGGAGTACGTAACCGAGGGAATTAGGCACTAGGAACTAATCTGGCACTTACTATGTGATTCTGTTATTCATTATTTGCCAAGTATCCAGTCTTCATTCTCTTTTATGGGCTGCACTATTTGATGACCTGTCAGTACCCCCTTCTTAGTGCACTCCCTCTTCGGTTTAGGCTTGAAGGGGTATCTTCTGTAGAAACTGTGGAACATGTACAACAACGTACGGATCACATGAGGTGCCTGTATGCTTTTTCTCAAGTGGATGAAGAATATAGTCTTTGAGCCAGATCTACTAAGGGTTTGTGCCAGGATGAAGCAGTACAAAGTAATGGAAAGTGGTACAATCTCAGATGGTAGTTTTTTAATGGAAAGTTATAATTTTCTCTTGACTTTAGGACTGGAGGCGTATTTTCAATGGAAACTGAAGAACATTTGCAATTGAGGACAGCTCACATGAGGAGGTTATATGAATTTTCTGAAGTGGAATGAAGTGTGTACTTTTTGACCCATATTTACAAAGGGTTTGTGCCACAGCCAAAAAATACAAAGTAGTTCAAAGTTATGGAAACAAACAAGATATTTTGCACTGGAAAAGTGTACTTTTCGTACCACAAAAGGTGTTTTGCACTGCTTTGTGTCAATCTATGCCATTTTGCATGAAGAGGGTGTCACTTGGGTATACCTTGGATGGAACGCCACAATCACAATTGCTTTTGACACAAAAGCTGATCTGTTGATATCGATCTAGACAGGGCTTTATGTCAAACAAAATGCTTTCTTGAAGTGGGAGCAAATAATAAGAAATATGTCCTTGTTCCAGACATTCTGCACACTGCATGTGTGTTGCACTGCACAGTACAGTACATATACAATGCATGGAATGTTTCAGAATTTGTTTAGAAATAGGAATGTTATATAATGTTATGTTATGTTATGTTATGTTATGTTATGTCATGTTATGTTATGTTAGGGTATGCCAATGGGAGGTTGATTATTTGAAAAGCAAGGTCATCATCTTTTTGTGGAATTCAAGGAGAAAGGAGGAGGCTGTGGTGTGGAATGGATTTTCTGGATGTGTGGTACAATATGAGTTCTGTGCATGAGGATGGATTCAGCTGTCGAGTTCTAGAGAGTTAGTCACCTTGGAAGAGGTGTGGCACAGAGAAGAAGAAGGGTAGGAAGCATTGATCACACATTGATTTGGTGATAAATATATTGGAGAAACAGCACCAACAGTGAAGGGGATGACAACTGACTGGTTAGAAACAGGTGCCTTCATAACACCAGGCGTTTCTGCCTATCAGGGAGCTAGCAACCATAGGAACAGTGGGAAGCGAAAAGAAAGAAATGTGAGGGAATGCATAAGGTAGGTAAGTAGGTAATAAATTCAAAAGGAGAGAAAGCCCGAACAACTATAATGCCAAGCATATTAATACATGACTAAGTTCCTTTTATTTGACACTACTTTTCACAACCTTGAAGTGAGGCCTAAAATTGACCCCTCAAACCAAAGATTCACATACCAGCCTCAAAGGGTCTTCCCAGTTTTGATCTACACAATCCCAAGAGCTCCCAAGCCTGTGAATGTTTCTATGCCACCATAGTGATTGTCAGCATCCCTGCCGAATGTTATATACTGAAGGTTATAGTAACTCATTGTGGGCAATATCATTGATGACAGGGCCAACCCCTGAGCAGTATCGCAGGAAGCAAGACAGGATACCTTACAATGGCAGTACTTTTGCTTCCCTAACAGAAATGATTTCCCACAGTGTACAAGCCAGTGCACACTCTTTGTATTCTCACTGAACTCATAATGATTATATGTAATTACGCCGATGTTAATCCCTGCGACACAAGACTGCAAGGAAATGTTTGAGGCATGTCACATGGAGCAGAAATCACACGGACTAGTTAAGTCTCTTTTGAGGGCAGTGGCAGCTGTAAGGCCAGCCAGCCACTGTTAAAAAGTTAATTGACAACTAATAGACTCTGCCTGATGTACAAGATGTAGCAAAGAAGTCTCCAATTTGGATTAATATTTTTGCTATTTAGTTGAAAGGTGAGGTATTATGGTTCTACATTTTCAACATTGTTTGCCAGGTATTAAGGGTCTCTCCATTGCCTTCTGCTGGAATGAATATTTATAAGCAGAAGTCTCAGCCACAATATATGTTTTATGTGTATCTGTCTGTCTGGTGGGAGGCTCTTTTTTTCAAGAAGGTTTTACTTTATTATCATCAAGTGGATTGAGAACGCTTTCAACACCCCTCCTAGGGGTAGTGAAAGAACAGCCTTTCTTCATGAACTTGATCTCACTAAGTATGTTGTTTAATTTTAAATAGAATATAGCTAACTATGTACAGATTACTACTATTGAACAAGATACTTATATTCGGTAATGCTCCTTCTGGTGAAGAATCTATCTAACTAAAGATGCCTCACCTTCTGGATATTACTCCGGCATCAGGATGGATCCAGAAACCTTTCAGACGTTGCTCTGTGCATTAGTAGGTGGCACCATGCGGCTCCACAACTGTGTAATTTTGCTCTAGAAATTATGGGCCCGATTCACAAAACTAACTTAAGACAAAATCCTAAACTTACTACTTTTGGTATTCACAGAAGTTAGGATTTTGTCTTAAGTCTGTCTTAAGACAAACTTAAGATAAAATCCTAACTTCTGTGAATACCAAAAGTAGTAAGTTTAGGATTTTGTCTTAAGTTACTTCTGTGAATCGGGCCCTATGTGTGGAGCCTATGTAGACGTTACTTTGCACAATGAGTTCAATTTCTTTTGAGAGTGTCCACTTCTCCAGACGCAGAACCCAAAAGAAAATGAGTGTGACCAGAGTGCAGATTCCTAGACTTTACATCTTATAAATGGATAGAGCCCAATTGCAGAAAGGGAAGTGCGGGAGGGTAACTGAAGAATCTGCAGCTGGATAATCTCAACCAAAAAGAGGTTTACCAAAGGTAGGTACCTTGTTTTTCTAATCTACATTTAGCCACAGATTTTTCACCTTTTGAATCCATACCAAAACAGTCCCTGAGTATCTTCAAGGGCTTGAAGTGACGCTTGCCAACAGTTCTGAAGTCTCAGGGACCACAAAAACTTCCCAGACTAATAGGTACTCACAACGCACCACCCCGCACCACGTTGCAGTCCAAACGGACCAACGCCAGCTCCCCACAACCGTCGTCTACAAAGTGATCTGTCAGCACCTCATCAAGCACCAGTTACACTCCACATCACAGCCCATGGTCTCACTATTGCCCCTGGATGGCCGTTACCGAGCCTTTTGCCTGCACCACCCCTCGAGGGCGCTGCACCCTGCACTGCTACTCTCCCCAGCGCATCTGCGACGGTTACTATGACTGGCTTGCACCAACATGTCGGCTTCAATGAAAAGGTACTGTTTCCAAGTTTGCACCGTGGCTTGGGGACCCCACGACTGACGCAGTGAGAAGGAACTGTTGGATTGTGTTGTTTTCAGTACCCTGGTAGCCCTAGATGGAGCAACCAAATCAAAGTCGTACTGTATCTTGGATCTTTATGATTCTGGTCTTGTCTTAAATATATAAAGTATTGGATATTTTTCAAAACTGGTATTTGTTATTTCGTTTATATTTTCAACACCAACCAGAGGATAACAAAGATAAATTGCAAGATTATCCAGAATGATTAGTTGGAGATTAATTCTTTGATTATTGCAAGTTATTTGCCAGTATTGTTATAATAAGTTGGAAGAAAATAAAGTGGCAGCTAGAGGAGTCATCAAAAAATTTGAAATAGTTGCATTCCCTGCAGAATTTTGTAATGACGGAGGTGACAAGAGGAAGTTGAGTTAAGTTTTATTCACAAATACAAGATCCCACAGACGAAACGCTGTATGCATATAAACACCTCAGAGGATGTAACCGACTGTCAATGCAACTGTCATAGAAAACCAACTGTCAACCAGGGGAAAGTCTCGAGCGCCAACGTGCAGCATGAGGCAGCATACAGAACAGTGACCCTGAATGAGCTCCGCATGAGGAGAGAACACTACATTTGTCTCCTTACCTTAAATGAGGAAAGAGGAAGCAGGGGAGAGAAGAAGGGAGATACAGATAGAGAGAGAGGGAGAGAGAGAGAGAGCTAGAAAGAGAGAGAGAGAGAGAGAGAGAGATAGAGAGAGAGAGAGAGAGAGAGAGAGAGAGAGAGAGAGAGAGAGAGAGTAGAAAGGGGCGACCACTCGGTCCCCCCGAACGTATGGTTGGGTGCCCCGATCCTCCCGGGAAACCATTTTGGGCAGGAGGCGTGTCTCGGCTGGTATGCCCGAAGCGGCGTAGCCGGGGCGCGCCTTTTCCTGCCAAAGAGGGGTTGTCCTAGACACCTACACCAATGGCCACGCCCAGTAGGCGTACCGGCGGAGGGTACACGCCCTCCCGAAGAAGAATAAAGAGAGCGGGAATCCGAAGATGCGTCCTCTTGTTCCTGTGCTTGGAAGGCTGCACCCACTCGTTGCTTGTGAGCCCTCGACGGAACAAGGAGCAATTTTGAGAACTTGTAATTCTTGTGTTTCTGTTTCAGAGACTCTACAGCGAAGGATCCAGGACCGTGTTGATCGGCTAACAGTTGATAATCGAGGCAGGAAAGGGTTCCGAGACAGACCAGATGCTTCGCATGTTGGTGACCAGAATGACGAGAATGGAACGAAGCTTCGGAAAAGTCCCAGCGCTTGGTCGTGATTTGGCGGATGTCAAGAAGCAACTGGCCGCAATGAACAAGCCTGGTAACCCGAAGAAGTTAATAGGCCCGGCATTGCCGGGAGTCATCCCCGAGGGTAGAGGGAAACGGGTTAAGAGGAGGGCGGTGGCAGGGGAGGTTCCAGTCCCTGAGGTGCCCCCGGTCATCCCTGCCATACCAGCTGATGACCCAGTACCAACCCCAGACGCGGGTCAACCGATTCCGGTTGTGATTACGCCCGCTAACGATGAGGATATGCCTCCTGAATTGGCCACCCAGTTGGCCGCATGGCTCAATAAGAAGGCAGGGGGTGCTACGGCGCCAGGAGACACGGCCGAAGAGGCCAATTTACTAATCCAGCAGTTGCGGCAGTCGCGAGTTGCCGCGAAGGCGAATCTCCCTCTTGTCTCCCCACAGGCGACACCAGAAGGACCGGCAGCTGGTCTCGAGAAAACGGCGGGAACAACGACCGCACCAGGTAAGCTCGCCTTGCCAGTGGCAGGGGAGGGCTCATTACCCTCAAGGCGGGAGAGGGTGGTTCAACATATCCAGATGGCCACAAAAGAATTGATATGGGCAGACTAGTATGTCAATATGTTTTCATTGTTAACCGACCATCGCGAGATGGAATATGCTAAAACACAGAAAGATTTGTGGCACCCGAGCGTCTGGCACGCCAAGATGGCGGAGTTCAGGGTGGAGGAGACGATAACGAATTGGGCGAAGGCCTTTGCAATGTTTACTGTGATTATTGGTGAACGTAAGCCCGAGGTATTGCCCGAACTGTCTTGTTATCAGGCACGTATAATGGATTTTTATGAAACGTATGAGGGGGATGAATGGAAAGGTTACGACATGAAATTCCGTAAAGCGAAAGAGTATGATTCCTCTCTGACATGGGATTACCTCGACTCAATTTCTTGGCATAAGCAGGGGGTTTCCCGCCAGAAGCCCGCGGTGCCCTTTCGAGCAGGCACCGGTGGCGATCACCAGCCGAAAACCGGCCGGAATGGTGGAAAGCGGGGGGTCTGTTGGGGCTTCAATAGAGGCAACTGTAACAGACCGCCGCAAGGTGCATGTAAGTTCAAGCACGTGTGTGCGGGTTGTGGGAATTCCTCTCACCCGGAGAGTTCATGCAGATCGAAAAATAGCGGGTCGGGAGGTAAAGGAGGGTCCAAGCAAGACTGAGGTGGATTGTTGTGTACAATTGCCTACTCCCGTTGATCTCATGGCTATTACTCCTTGGTTAAACAAATACCCTGATTATGTCTCTGCTGGGGTGTTGAGGAAGGGATTCTTATATGGCTTCCACATCCCGGTGGGGGATTTTCGTGGGGAACCTTTTTGTAAAAACCAGCTTTCGGCACAGCATAATCCAGGTGTGGTGGAGAGAAAAATCGCTAAAGAGGTGACCCTAGGCCGAGTGGCTGGGCCTTTTCAGCGCCCGCCAGTGGCGAATTTCATCTGTTCCCCATTAGGGGTGGTCCCCAAAGAGGACCCGGGGGAATTTAGGCTGATCCATAATCTGTCTGCTCCAAGGGGTTTCTCAGTAAACGATGCTATTGACCCGGAAGTCTGTTCGGTGCGGTACGCATCGTTCGATGATGCCGTCACCATGTTAAATCGCCTGGGCCCTGGGGCGCTGATGGCGAAATCAGATATCGAATCGGCGTTCCGGTTGCTCCCGGTACACCCACAGGATCAGCGTCTGCTAGGTTTTGCGTTCCGAGGACGTTATTACATTGATAAATGCATGCCGATGGGTTGCTCCATTTCTTGTGCCTATTTTGAAAAATTCAGCTGTTTTTTAGAGTGGGCATTCACCGAGGCCACGGGGCATAGGCATGTTATGCATTACCTAGATGACTTTCTGTTCTTGGGAGCAGACGGCGACACGAAATGTGCGCAGGCGCTACAGGACTTTTGCATCCTCATGAGGGAGTTTGGAGTGCCATTGGCACCAGGTAAGACGGTTGGACCATCTACTTCACTGGAGTTTCTGGGAATTGAGCTCGATTCTGTGGAGGGATGTTTCCGTTTGCCAGTGGGAAAGGTATCTAAATTTAGGGCTTCCCTGGAACTTTGCCTTAGTAAGGCGAAAGTGACCCTGCACCAGTTACAGCAAACAGTGGGTCAGCTTAACTTTGCCTTGAGAGTGATGCCCCTTTTCACGCTCTATTGCACAAGCTATGGTTGGTATCAAAGAAGGGCACCACCGCACGAGACTGTCTGCAGAGGTTCGCCAGGACATGCGCATTTGGTTGGCATTCCTGGCGGACTTCGACGGTCGAGTAGTGTGGAACAAGCCGCCAGCGTCTTCGGACGAGCTGGGTTTGTGGACCGACTCTGCAGGGAGCGTGGGATTTGGTGCCATCTTTGGTAATTGATGGTCGGCGCAGACATGGCTGACGTGGTGGCACACCAGCGGTCTCACAGGTAACATAGGGTTCCTTGAGCTATTCCCTATTTTTGTTGCTCTGATGGCATGGCCGGACGAGTTCCGCGTCCGCTCAGTAGTATTTTGGTCTGATAATATGACTGTTGTAGAATGCATTAACAATCAGGCAGCACGCTGCAAATGGATCTTGAGATTGTTGAAGGAAATTGTGCTGCTTTGCATGAGACTGAATGTACAGTTCAGGGCGAAACATGTGCCGGGTGTACTGAATCATGCGGCTGATGCACTCTCTCGTTCACATATGCAGGCGTTCAGGGGTTATCTACCTACAGCGGACCTAGTAGCGGCACCATTCCCCGAAGCACTCTGGCTAATCGGTGCCCCGGATTACAAGACCTCGTGGCAGCAAGCTTAGCCCCCAGGACGAGGAAGGCATAGGAAGGAGCGTTTCATTCCTATTGTGCATTTTTGGGTCAGACAGGGAGTCAGAACTGGGGTCAGGAGGATTCCTTCCTTGGGTTCCTGGTAGCACTGCACAGAGAAGGCCGATCAGCGGCAACGGCCAATAGACACAAGGCGGCCATCTCATTCATGGCGCAGGTGCATGGCATCAAAGACCCAACAGGTTCCTTTTTGGCGAAAAAAGCCCTTCGCGGCTGGCAGCGCCTCGAGGGTCGCAAGCAAGACGAGAGGCGCCCGATTGGCTTAGAAAGGTTGTCCCTACTCATGGCGAAACTAGTCACGACATGCTCCTCCCAATTCGAAGCAGTTCTGTTCCGGGCAGCTTTCGCATTAGCGTTCCATGGGGCTATGCGGGTGAGCGAACTGGTCGCAAGGAATAAGAAAGATGTGGAGGGAGGCTTGTGCAGGGATCACATCCTAATTAGGGGTGATTCGATGGTAGTCACGATACCTAGGTCCAAAACTGACCAGGGAGCTATGGGAAACAGTGTGGTTGTCCAGTGCATGCGAGGGTCCCCCACGTGCCCGATAATGTGTATAGAGGAATACTTGGCAGTGAGGGCGGATACATGGGGGGGAGTTTGCTGAGGCACATCGATGCCACCCCACTGACGAGGTTTCAGTTCCAGAGGGTGCTAGCACTGACAATCGCTGCGGCGGGCATGGACCGGTGCGATTTCGGGACCCACTCCTTTAGGATAGGGGCTGCTACTGAGTCTACAGCCAGGGGTCAGAGTGCAGAAGAAGTGAAACAGTTAGGACGATGGTCCTCGAATTGTTTTAAAAGGTATGTGCGATTACACATGTTGTGAAGTCAAGTTACATGCACTCACGCTTCTTGTCTTCTGTTTGATTTACAGTGTCGCGAGCATGTCATGCGGGGCGGAATTTGCAGTCGACCCAGTACCAGGGGACCAGCGGTCATGGATCTCCGTCTGAGGAGAGAGTGGTTTGGGTCATGGGCCACTCATACGTGATGCGGGCCGGGGACGTATTCAAAGCAGGTGACTCGACTCGCGCAGCTGGGGAATACGGGTACAGAGTGGCCTTCCATGGAAGGGGCGGGCTCTGTATTGACCAATTCGAATCTTTTGTTGAGGGTCTCTTAGGGCGGCAGAGGTCACCGCCATCTGTAGTCATAGTACACCTGGGGGGCAATGACTTGGTGACTCTGGGTAGACGAATATTACTCGAGCAAGTTTTGTCGGCCGTTAGCTGGTTGGCAAAAAGAATCCCGGGGTGCACGATTGCCTGGTCCCACATGATTCCCAGAAAGGTGTGGCGGGGGGGGCCTTTCAGTGTCAGCACTGAACCATTCGGTGAAGAAGGTTAACAATAAAATTGGTAGATTGTTTCGCTCGGCGCAGTTGCATAGCATTCCTGGGTGTATTCGGGTGATCACATGTATCTGAATGATGGGGTTCACCTGTCCCGGGAGGGGAATGTTTTACTCATAGGAGACTTCATAGCATGGCTAAGGGGTTTGAGGAAGCATGACCTTTAGGAGGAGTTTGGGGGGGCCGGATAGCCGGTCAACTATCCGGCCTGTGGCGGTAAGGTCATGATCGGTGAGCAGTAATTTCAAGGTCCCTAGAGGGGGGGTGCCACCCACTATGGATGGGAGCGCCTGGGGGGAGGCGGCCATTGTCCCCTTCCACTGGGAGGCGGCACCCACTAAGGATGGGTCGCCTAAGGGGAGACGGCCATAGGCCCCTTCCAGGGGATGAGGCGGCTATATGCCCCTCCTACGAATTTCCCAGGGCCCGGATATCGGCGACGGCGGATGTGATAGAGTGTGTGGGGGTGGGGGGGGAGTCCACGCTGTCCTAGCTGGCGTCGAGCGGAAAGGGGGGTCCCCGACAAGACCAGGGAAATTAGAGTTGGCAAGGAGGGCACAGTCCTCTGCGCGGCCGCCACTCACACCGTGAGGGCGAGAGTTTTTGGTAGTAGGGATCTGACACCGGTTAAGACCTTGCCGTTGGCCCTTAATGCTAGGATGTACAATTTATTTTAGAATGTATGCATTTTCAGGATGTTAGACTCGGCTAGGAAACCTTTGTATTAGAGATTTGTTAAGGTTAGCCAAAGAACATGTCTTCATCGAAATGTAATAAATGAAAATTGTACTTGATTATGAAACTTTTTATTTAATGTTTTAATTTTGTTTCATATTTTAATAAATACGCCCGGGAGGGTGACTCCCTCCCGCCTCCCAAAAGTTCAGAACTGCGTCCGTCTTCCCATCCTTGGGGATTGTGTTGGGAGGGGGTGACGGGCATCCCGGCCATAAGAGAGAGAGATAGTGAGATAGTGAGAGAATAAAGTAAATAAATCACCTGTACCTTACGGGAAATCTGACAACTCTGGAACTCCTCCTGGGGTAAGCAAGAGGGTTATTGAGAACCTCAAAATCACAGTATCTAGGAGCAGAAGAATTTGATGAGGTCATATCAGAACTTACACTTGGCCTCTCACCAACCTTGCCATTGACTTTTACAATCTTGTTTATGTTCTACCAATTACACTTACTGAAACAAACAACACTACCACATGTTTTATTAATGGAGACACGTTCACTGAACTTAGAATCATCCTTTTTCACAAAACTCTGTCTCTATGTCACCAAACTTCCTGTTGGAGACATGTTTCCTGGCATCAAAATATGTCTTTTACTTTTTGTGAACGTCCCTAACTTTGTTCCTAACCATTTTATCAAGCTCCTGTGCTCATGCGCTGCATTTGAAAAACTTACACATCCATGCTGGCCTAACTTCTGAGGTCTGGCTTCCTGCCTTTGAGCAGTTCAAAGTGGGACACACCTGTGGATGAGTGGGGTGTGGTCATGTAGAACCACAGCATAGTTCTTACAGTGGTGGTTATGGCTTTGTTGTGTTTGATGGCCCACCTTATACAATCCCCAATGACTCAGTTAAGTCTCTCCCATTGGTTTGGGGATGATAGAGTTAGCTTTTGAGGTAGATGATGAAGGATTCTTTAAGGAATTCTTTGACGCGAGTTTAGACCAACTGTACTCCGTTGTCTGAGATGACAGTCTTGGGAAAACTCTCCCTCATGAAGATTTTTTCCTTTAACTTGATAATCTCATTTGAGTCAGCATTGGGTAGAAATTTGACTTTGGGCCATTTAGAGTAGTAGTCATCTAAAACTATTGCGAACCATGTTTGATGGGGTTGGGTGTGACGGGACCCAAAACATCAATACCCAATTTTTCCCAAGGATTTTCAGGAAAGGGTATGGGAGTGAAGGGGGGATTGAATATGTGTAGATTCTTATCACTGCCCGCACAAATGGTATACTCTAGGACCAAAGCAATAACTCATCACAGACTTTAACAAATGGTTGAAATCAATATTTACATTCCTTTCTTTAGGCCACCCATTGATAACATTGTCTACATGAGGCCACTGGCTGAGATCGTCCGTCCGTATGGTATTAAGATCGTTACCTACGCGGACGATACTCAGCTGGTGGTCTCCTTGGCACAGGCAGGGGGACCTTCGGCGAGTGTAGATCTTGCTGGTTGCCTGGAGATGGTCAAGAGCTGGATGACCAAGTCTTGTCTTAAACTTAATGGAGACAAGACCGAGCTCATGCTCTTGGGTCACACTGCACCATCTTCCATAGACACTCTTTGGCCTTCCAGTTTAGGTCCTGCCCCTGTTCCCAAAGACGCCATTAAGAGCCTCGGTGTCTGGCTCGACAGGTCCCTGTCATTCGATCAACAGGCAATAAAACTTTCTGCCATCTGTTTCGGCATCCTGAGAGTCATCAGGAAGATCTTACCTCTACTCCCCTTTGAAGCAAGAAAAAACCGTGGTTCTGGGCCTGATCCAATCACGGCTGGACTATGGAAATGCATTGTATCTCGGAGCTCCTGACTTCACTTTACGCAAACTGCAACTGATACAGAACTGCGCAGCATGAACGCTTCTACAAATCCCCCGCAGATCCTCAGTAAAGTCCGGACTAAGGAAACTGCACTGGCTTCCCGTAAGGGAAAGAGTAAACTTCAAATCACTCTGCATTGCACACCAGACCTTCTGGTCTTTAGGTCCGGCAATTAATCTCCCTCTCATCACACCCTATCTTCCCACCAGACAGCTGCACTCTACCTCTGCAAATCTAGCCACTGTGCCGCAAATAAAGAAATCAAGGTCTGGAGGCCGCTCCTTCTGTTATAATATAGCCAAGAGGTGGAACGCCCTTCCTCAGCATCTAAGATCTAATCCCGACATCCTCTCCTTCCGTAAACAGCTGAAAACGCTCTTGTTCACCACATAAATAGTGGAGCGGACACTTCCTTTTCCTGATTTTAACCTCAGTTGGTATTCTTAGCACTTGGACGCCTCAGGGCAGCTATGTGCGCTCTAGAAATCTAAATTCATTCATTCATAATGTATTGTTTTACATATTTCAATGTTTCATCAGAGTCCATGGCAGCACATCAGTTGCTTTCAATAATGAAATACACATTTTGTAGTTCTCCCCTTGCAACTATGGAGTCTTTATGCTCATGATCGTCAATATGCTTTTCACCAACCACTGACTCGTTGAGAATTGGAGGCAAATGACAAAGGGCATCTGCTCGAACCTTCTTTCCTCTGAAGATGTGTACAAAATCAAAGTTGAATTGGAGGAGTTAAGATGCAATGCGGTCTATCCGTGTCATGGTGTTGCGATGGGTGGTGTTCCCCAAAATGGCTACTAATGGTTTGTGATATGTTTGTAGGGTAAACTTCCTGCCCCATTGGTAACACTTTACATTTTCGATAGCCCACCAATAGTCAAGAAGTTCATTTTCTATGACAGAGTAGTTTGAATGTATGTTGAAAAAGGAGGCTTAACTTCACTGGGTATGAGACAGTGATGCAGCAAAGCAACCCGCCCAACATATAATGACTGTCAGACCATTAACAAGATAACACTCCATGCACTGACACTTTATAACAGATTACCAAACATCTATAATAAGGTTTCAAATAGCTACCAACGTTCTTGTTTCCTCAGACACTACATCATGCTTCCCAAAATGATTGCATAAGACAGGGTGTTAAGTTCATATTTTTTTAAATGATTTTTAACATATCTATTATGTAACTATTTATACCTTTTATACAAATTTTAAACTGTAATTTTGACAATTATACTATCCATAATGGCGCCTGGGAGAACTGTTTTAAAAGAATTGTTTACATTGGCTGTCTCATTATGTATATTTAGGCCATATCTGCTTTTTTGAAAATGTATGGTTAAATATCTTATGAAGCTTTTATGACACAATTTGCCCAAATAAAGCATTGATTGATTGATTTATTGATTGATTCTAGGTCCCGCAGAACCCTAGATGCCAAACCTATTGTGTGTTTCTGAGTACCTACTTGCTTGGTCAGGACAGCACCCAGACCAGGTATACACCCATTACAACGCATCTTTTACTCCGCACTACCATTACAACGCGACTTTTACTCCGCATACCATTACAACGCATTGCGCTGGGGGGCGCTCTAGGATAGGGGATAAGTATAATTTACTATCCAACACCTTCCCTAGGGTCCACGGGGACTGGAGTTAGAATAGTAAATTATACTTACCACTATCCAGCCCCTCAAAGCGCTATGCGTTGTAATGGTATGCGTTGTAAAAGTCGCGTTGTAACGGTATGCGGATTAAAAGTATGCGGAGTAACGTCATACATCCCCCAGACCAACCAGCTGGCATCTACATTCAAGGTGCAATGTACCATGTATTCAAATGGTTTTTAAGGATTTGACCGTGGTGAGTGGAGTTTTGAGCCATTCAAATACATGTTTACATTCTTCACCCCACATGAACACAGTTTGATGTTTGAGTTTGAGGAAATTTGATATGGGGCGTATTTTGGTAGCATAATCAGGAATGAACAGTGAATAAAACTCAGTCAGTCCCAGCAAGGATTTCACACCTGTTTTGTCCTTTGGGGCTGAGGCATTCACAATGGATTGGACAGGACTGGGTTTAGGCGTTACACCAGCACTAGAGATCATGTGACCCAAATATTGTACAGAGTGTATGAGAACACGCATTTGTCATGTTTAAGCACAACTCCGTGCTCTTGAAATGTGGAAAGTACCTCAATTCTACTACAGTGCAAACACCCAAGCAAATCTATAGTCCGTATGGAACCAAGCACAGGGAAGTTACCTCCAACTGAGCTCCAAAAGGGCTCAAAGGTAAAGTTATGTACTTGCCATTAGATGTGAAGCAGAATATTGAAATTGTAGGGGTGGAGAGAGGTTTGGAAGAAGCGCTATCATTTTATGGAATGGTCTCTCTGTCAAGAGTAAAACAATATGGCAGAAGTTAGTGGATGTTTTTAAAGTACATTATGTCTGGTATAAAATAATATTTAATATTAAAATGTATATAGCCTTAAAAGATTAACAAATATAGAGGGTGACAGATCATTATCAAGAGGTCAGATTGGAAAGGTGGATCAATTCCTGTTCTAGTATGTTTATGAACACTAGCGTAGCCACCCTCTGCATTCTAAAGAGATTATTGGTGATGTAATTGGTCTCTTTCAACTGAAATAAGCAAAAGGAGCTCCCTTGAGTATCTGGGAGATACGTTTAAAAGCTTGATGTTTTCTACATCTTTTCCCCACAGCAATTAGTTGTAAGTATCATGGCCGGCCTGTACGGATACCAGCAGTTGAGTACATATCAACTAGACAATACTCAAAGGATCCTAGATTTACTCACTGCGTTCCCTATATATGTCACCTTTTAATTACCTGTCATGCCTATCATATGCAGTGCATCACAATCTCTAGATACAAGTGAATTTGTAAACCCTTACTCCAAGGGAACAAGCTGACAAATTTTCAAGGAAACGATTAACGTCTTGAATACAATTTGATTCATTTAATGACATGACACCAATGAATATTGGTATCATCATCAAGGTTAGCTAAAATGCATGTTGAAAAACCTAGGGGCAACTATATGGTTCCTAGCAATCAGTTGTGCTGAATATGCATGGGGTAACCTGTTTAAATTTCAGTGAGACGCAAACTCAAACATTAAAGTCATGAATCTGAACATACCAGGGTAACTTTGCTTGCTTGATCCTGTCAATATGTGCAGATATTTTAACCACATGGTTCGATAAATGATGGTTTTCATTTGCAACAAGATTAACTATTCTCTTGGACATGTAACTGATTTCTTTTGGCACAACGAGTAACAAGCAAGAGGTGCTTCACATTTTCATATACTGTTATGGGTAAAAGATTACCCAACATTTTGAACAGACATGCACAAGAATATGTGACATGCACAATCTCAAAAGAAAGTTCTGACAAGGGCTTGAGACAGCAAGTTTTACAGTTTCGAAAACATGAATGTGGAAAGTACTGTCATCGCAATTTCAGAGGTAAAGGGAAATTTTATTCACAAATTTGTTTTGGAATAACATGACATGTCATCTCAGAAGAAGGATTCTACAGCTTTTTTTGCCTGTAATCAGACTTAACCTGACATAGAAATCACCCTAAAAAAACATATAGTGGGAGAAGAACAGTTGATTCTAAGTACAACAATGACTACAACCCCAGGATTTTGAAGATATGGAATGTAGATATGGATCTACAATTTGTTGTAGACAACTCCATTGCTATTGCTCGCCACATGACTGCATATATGACAATATTAGAAAGACAGAGATGTGGGAGGACATTTCTGCTAAAAAGACCCTTATGAAGGAATTGTACAGCTTCAACTCTAAAATACTTTCCCACAGAGCATTGGATCCTTATGAATGCTCAACAGGTTCAGTTTGGCTAGTTTACTCTCCAAGTCAACAGGAATTTTGTGGATAAGCCAAGGCCTTGGAGGCAGTAAAGTCTATCTCTGGTATTGAACATGACAATAAACTGAAATCAGTCAAAGCAAGAGGTAGTAGTGGCTTAACAATCTCACCTTGTTACAGCAAATAATGTATGTGGATATAGTATTATGATAGTATAAATTTATAGGATGGTGCTTTTGGCCAATCCCACACCCTACTCTACTGAGGTGTGGGCGCACGGTGGACCAAATGATCTAATGTGTATGAACTTTAAAGAAAGAAACCATAATACTCAGTTATTAGTTAAAAACATTTATAAGGTCCAAACAATTAGGACTTGTGTTAGATAAAGCTATATATTTAAGTTATCATCAGTTTGGTATATTCCCATTCACATATTGAGTTTTCAACACTGGACAACAGCCAACAAAAGTTTCATCACCTTTTAACGTTTTCAAGGCTGTAATGTTGTCATAAACAAAGTTCAAACTAGAGCATGTTTAAAAATCAGAGAAAATTGTTTAAGGTGTGTATCTGGTTTGTATGTTTAAAACGTTAAAGGAACCAGTTATGATCCAATACCCTAAGTGAGAAAATTAGAAGCAAAAGTAATAGAGGAAAGTAAAGCAGAAAATACAACACCAATTTGAATCCTCCAATGCATTTATCAGATATTAGAGGAACAAGGCTTACCACCAGGGATAAAATACAAAGTGCTAGGAAAACCATGTGAGTCATAGACGCTATAGTGTGAGAACAAGCAACTTAAGTGACCCGGGTGTGAAGAGAAATCCATACCCATATCACAAGAAGACATGTCTAAAACGAAGACTCAAACAATAGTATTCAACAAACCTTATAAAAGGTATGGATAAGGTCATATAGTCCATGTAATGCTCTCTGCAACAGCACTCCTGCAAGATGCGATGTGACTAGTGAGGAAAAAACAAATTGTTGAAACAAATATAAAAAAATAGAACATGTGATCAGCTAACTTGTAATGACTGTGTATTGAATTATTTATTAACTCACTTAAAATCTGTGTGGGTGGAAAAGTTGTCCACACAGGGGGTATGTCCTGTAGTGAAATGTTAGCTTAAATATAGGTAAGGTCCCTGAAGGAGAGAAGTGTAAGTTACAATCATGGAAGGGGGAAGACAGGGAAACAGCAAATTAGGTTTATCTAGAAATTATAACTATGAACGTCTAATGGTTGTCATTTAGAATGACCTCTCTGTGAGTTCAAGGACAATAATGTTGAAAGGAACACTCCTGTAAGTGTGTGGTATTTGAGGTGTCATAAGTACATGTCATCCACTAGTCGTCCTTGGGGGTTGGAGTGTTCTAAATTTTAATGGAAATTAAAACTAGTAGAGAAAGAGAAATGAAAATGAAAAAAACTATGAGGACTGGACATGGGAAAAGTGGTAAAAAGTTTGAAACACAAGAAACAATAGCATGCAGCCCAGTAGTAGCAAGATCAAGATAACCTACCTTTGGATCCAAATAATGTTGGTATAATATCACGTCGCTAAGTTAGCATGAGCCCAGCAGCCATGATGCTGCTTTTGTGCACATTACTACATGGATTTTTTTTTTGCAAGACTCTGTTTATGCCTTTCACATGGGACCAATCTGCTTTGTTCGTTCTCTGCTTTTTCCTGGAGTTTAGTCTGAACACTGTGAGCAAGGCCGATACACGATGCCCCTAGTTATTCGGTTCTGGTCAGTCTCTAGCACCTATACAAAACATACTAATGCAGCTGCTGTTGGAAACTCGTACTTTGTTATTATGGGGATGCATGTTTAGGTAAAACATAGTTGGAGAGGGAGCATTCCTGCGAAAAGAGCAATGCGGTTCCTATGATGTAGATATAACATCTAGGCACTAAGGTCTGCTGTCAAAGTCCAGAGATCTTTTATTATATAATAATACTTCTTCTTACCGAGGGGAGGGTGGTTAGGCTTTATAGTCGTTTCTTCACTGTCTTTATATGATGACATCTCCCTTTATGATATATGGCCTAGTTGCAATGCTAAATATATTAGATTTATGTATTTTTCTGCTTGTTGTTGCACGTATACTGCATGTTAGAATATAATAGGAAAAATAAACATTATGAACTATGTTTTCTGTCTCAGTCAGTGCTTATTGTGAAAAGGTAGAAGAGCGTGAGTGACAAGGTGTGTCTTTCGACCACGATTACTGAGATATCCTGGAGTGTTGTGTTCTGGGGTATCTTATCATTTGCTTCTTTATGAGTGTGTAGGAGAGTGATTGAGATACTATAGCTAGTATGTCCTGCGTTCATGGGCACTAAGTTGGTAGGAAAGCTTAGCCCCTATACACCGAGGTCCCATATTTCTAAACATAGTTTTAGGTATGTGGAGAATCCCTACAACATGGTGACCTTTATGATATATGGCCTAGCTGTAATGTTAACTAAATTAGTTGTATGCATTTTTCTGCATGTTTTTGCTCTATGCTACAATAGTTAAACTAAACTTTTTAAACTATGTTTGTGTCTTAGTCAGTTCTTATTGTGGACAGGTACGAGACAGTGAGTGAAAAAGTGTATATTGTTATCGTGATTCCTGAGAGATCCAGGAGTGTTGTGTTCTGGGGTGTCTAATCATTTGATTCTTCATGAGTGTGTAGGAGAGTCAATGAGACACTATCGCTAGTCCGTCCTGGGCTGAAGGCTTGGCCCCTATACAACCAGGCCCCATATTCCTATACATAGTTCTGTGTATGTGTAGAATACCTACAACAATATTGCTAACCTTTCCTTGATCGAGCGATTGCCTAAGTTTGATGCAAATCTAAAGACCACCATCTTAATCATCTTAGATTGAACATTGTTAGTTCATGTGTCCAATTCACACTGCTCGAGAAGGTTCCTCCCAGGTAGCTGAACGTGTTAACAGTTACTACAGGGGTTCTGTCAACATAAAAGTTTTAAATTTCTTTGGTTTAGGACTGCATGTCATAGTACAAGTTTTTGTTTTGTTAATTAGCAGTTTCTTTGTGGCAATAACATTCCTTAAATTGCCAATTAATCATTGTAGGCCTACTGGGGTCCCAGAAAGCACAGAGTTGTCCGCATATAACAGCACCGGTATATAACTACCGGCAATTTGTGGGGCGTCCGCCTGAACCAATTGCAAAACGTTGTCGACCTTATTTATAAATAATGAAAAAAGGAGTGGGGCGAGAATGAAGCCCTGGCGAATATATCGTTTTGCATAAAAATTTGGTGTACACTCGCCCTGCTGCCCATATCATACTTTGTATTTATTTGTAAATATTTTTTAAGTTAGAGATTTGTTTATATTACTAACATAACTGTCGAAAAAACTATTAATGAAATTGTAGTGAGTGTCATAATCTTGTACTGTGCATGTATGTTTTTTTAATAATCCACTTATTTAATTAATTGTGATATGTATACCCACGCACACAAGTCTCTCCACGACCTGGGCCCCAAGTACCTCAACGACCGCTTGACCTTCTACACGCCCACCCGCCAGCTACGTTCTACAAGCCTCGCCCTCGCTGCCGTACCACGCATCCGAAGAGCCACCACCGGAGGTAGATCCTTCTCCTACCTGGCGGCCAAGACATGGAACTCCCTCCACAACCATCTTCGGCTGACCCAGGACCACCTCGCCTTCAGGAGACAACTCAAGACCTGGCTGTTCGAGCAATAGCGGACCCCTTCCCCCAAGCGCCTTGAGACCCTGCCGGGTGAGTACTGCGCTATACAAATGTTATGATTGATTGATATATATATTACCTACTGGCGGTCGCCAGTAGGTATATATAGTTAGGATTTTTTCTCTATGGAACTTTTGAAAATTCTATGTCTAATAACTTTGGCGTTTGTGGACGGAATCGGCTGAAATTTTCAGGAACATTTTGTTTCTGAGCAGCCCCTGAAAATTTGGGGGGGTTCTGTTAAGGGGGGGCCGAGAAAAAAGGGGGGTCCCAAAACGCGTTTTTCCCATTCATTTTTCCATAGGGCGTTTGGCCTCACTTTTAGCTCGAATGGCTGAATGGATTTGCATGAAACTTGGCAAAATTGTAGGGATTGTTAGCCCGATGTGCCTTTGCTGGGTCTCAATATATGTGCTCCAGTGGATTTTGAGAAATTAACGTTTAAAAAAACAGATATATCTGTGACAGCGCACCGGATAGCGCACCAGTTCGCGTACTTTTCGCGTAACGGAGCTTTGCGAAGCGAAGCTGATTGGCTCTCCGGTGTTTGTCAACATTCTAAACAGTCCGTAGCGGCCGCCATCTTGTCTCTCGGTAGGATGGAGAGACAAGAGGAGGCCAGAACGAAGGGGCAAATGCCCATAAGGGGGCATAGTAGATCCTCCTTGACCCCCTAGGTTTGATGTGGAGGCTTTAAAAGGGCCTGTGTTTTTCGTGGGGTGTGCCCGGTACGCGTACCCGAAAGCGGTCTGGGGAGCGTACTATAAGGAAACAAGAATGATTGACTTTTAACTTATTGTATGTTTATCAATTGTTCGTTTTGTTGTTTTTTTTTTTTTTTTTTTATTTACGTAGGTACATGTAGGTACCAATGCAGAGTCTATAAATGAATAAACACCGTCTCCTTTGTAGATATCTTGCTTGTTGTTAAAGAAGTTATTGTGGTATATGGAATTCATACCATAGTCTGTCTGGAAAGCCGAAACAACATGGAGGCAGGAGATGATAAAGAGATGTTAAATACACATTGGGGATTATATAGTGGGAGAAAGGAATTAACTATGAACAAAGTTAGTATGTAACACCAAAAAGTTGCACAGTATATTTAAAGTCTGACTTCACGTTATAATCAATTTGCTACTAGTTTTCAATATACATATAAAAATAAATAATGTGTCAAACAATTTTTGAATTAAGAAATATAAATTTATTTTTCAGATTATTTTTCAAAATTTAAAAGAAAATCTAAAAAATCATGATCATTTTTTTCTTCATTTTTCAGTAGAAAATCTTCTGCATCTACACATTGCACAAGTTCATTGTTTATTGTATCGTCGTAGAAATCCTGGTCAACTTCCGTCTCCTTTTGTTTTTCTGTTTCAGTTTTCAAGTTGTTTTCTTGTCCTTCCATTTTGAATTCTGAAAAATGAATTTTTAAAAAATATATCAGTACAGATAGGGCACTGTTGGGTTTCAGTACAGACAGGCAGTTTGGTTATTTAAACAGTGTTTTTTTCTTTGGGCAGTGTATGGTATCAAATTGGAAGTAGAAATATGAAGAAAATTATCAAATAAACTCTTAGTCAATTCTGAATTATACTAGAGAAGTCTAACTCTATCCTTAATTCAGGGCCGGCGCTAGGCATGGGCAGCGTGGGCTGCCGTTCAGGACCTCACACTTAGCCCACCAGCATGGTGCCACGCACTGGTGATGTGTCCTTTTGTTTTCCTGGAGATCTATCACAAAGAAAGGTGTCGCCTGCAATTAAGGTCTATTGCAGGGGGCCCCCTCCTTGGGCCTCTCATGGATGGTGTCAGGAGGGATAGGGGAGGGAGAAGGAGACGCTCCCTCAATTGCAAGGAGACCATTCACAGACACTGTGGGGGGCCCATTGTCCAGCATTTTGGCGCACCCTCAGTTTTAACTTTTAGACCACAATCAATTCTCACACCTAAGAAGGTGTGAGAAATGCGTGTGGATTAAAAGTTAAAACTGTGGGGGCGTCAAAATGCTGGACATTGGGGCCCCCACAGTGTCTGTGAATGTTCTCCTTGCAAGTGGCCACTTATGTAATTTGGAGGGGGCCTCGAGCACGTTCCCTTTTAGCCCAGGCCTCGCAAATCCTTGGACTGGCCCTGCCATAACTAAAACAGAGAAGTCTATTTTATTCTATAAGTATTACAGAGTTATAGAATATAACTGTCTGAAAATGTTTTTCTAATTAGCTTTCAGTACAGAACATACTTCAGTTTTCAGTTTAACAAATAATATCTTACCTTTTAAATATAACTTGAAGTTATCAGTTGATTTTTAGTTGTTCTGCACTTCATGAAGTAGTAGTCAAAATGGCTGTGTTTCTCTCTTTTTGTTTATATATATTCAGGTACATAACCAATCAAATGTCATGATATAATAGTAGAAATTGAAAGTAATATTTTAATTGGTAGTCATTTCCAACACTTCCGATATGTTTTGTGATTTGTGAAAATGGTAGGGATTGGTATGTAGTATGAGCTACTGTTTAATTGGTGAAAGTGTCTCCAGTGGTTTTTCTGTAAATTATTTTCCCACCTTTTTTGAGCGAGTGCTTGTCAGTGCGTTTCCCGGTACGCGAACTTGCAGCGTTACGGGAGTCCTCCATTTTGTGTTTCGGTAGAATTGAGATATAAGATGGAGGGTAAATAATGTTCAGAATGGGTAGATTGGGGTACTTTAGACGTATCCTGTCTCCCTAAGTTTTCTGAGGGTGGCTGAGGAGGCTCATATATGTCGAGAAAAAAAAATGATTTTTTCGCGTGGTTAGCTGCCGGTACGCGAACTGGGTAGCGTACCGGGAAGCACATTTAAGTGAAAATAAGAGAAAAAGGGTATATTCGAAATTTCTAAAGAGTTAACTAAGTTAATGTAGCTCTGAAAAGAGCTTTTGGGTTCTGTGTAAGTTCTAGAAACTTATAAGTAGGAACCAATACACATTCTTAAATTTAGTATGAAAACTCTGTTCCACCTCATCTGAGAAATGCACGCCATCTCCTCTGTAGATATCTTGGATGTAGTAACGCAAGTTATTGTTGTAGATGCATCCCATTCCATGGTCCCTCATGTAAGCTGAAACAGACTTATTTACATGCTTCCTCGATTTCTCAATTTGTGGACAAAATTGATTGGACCACCTCCATTTTTGTCTTTGGCATATATTGGAATATACCAAGGCAGTTTGAGGAAAAAGTGTCATCAATTGCTCAAAGGTGTCCTTTAAAAGCATTTCCAGACCTACCCCAGTCAAAGTGCCCAAATTGTTTCCTCCACAGTGCACTATTATGAGGTCAGGGGTTGGCAAATGTAAAAAGGTTTTCACCAATGGTATCAATTGGTGACATTTCAATCCTCTTCAACCAATCCATTTGATTTCCACATTTTGTAAATTGAGGTTGTGTAAATTTTTGTTATCAGCATACCTGTGAGCCCAGTGGATGTAGCTATGTCCAAGAATCCAGACTGAAAACATGGCGAGAGGAGGTTCTGCTGCAGTCAGATGAAGTGTGGGAATGAAATGGCAGTTGAAATAGTGATGTTTCTAATGTAAAAAACTGTGGAGTTTAAGTGCAAATGATTCATTAGCAGTGATTGGTGTATTTCCATTGCTGAAAACAGAAAGTTAGGGTGCATGGATGTGTTCTTTGAAAGATGTATTTTGAATGGTTATTTTAAAATGTTGTTATGAAAGATTGCAGTGGATTAGCAGGTGTACTGAGAGTTCAGAGTTCATTTGAAACATTGTTGTGTGAACTTGTGACCATGACAGGTCTGGCAGGCGGTAGTTGCTATGGAAAAGAGGTAGAAAGGGCAGAGGGGGGAAGGGTGTTGATTTGAAAAAAGTGAGGGGAGAGTTTTTATTGGCTGACATGAGAGATATGTGTGATGAATATCAGCGTTTCGGTGCCTTTGTTGGTTCCAGCCTCTGGAGTGCATACCTTTAATTCTGCTAAATAATAATTGGTGTGTTTCTGAGTCTGTTTTGAATTTCAAAAAGAATTTGTAAAGGTGAGTTATCGTTTATATATTTTAGATAAAGAGTAGTATGCTTTTTTGTGTAAATAAGAAAGTCAGCGGTGTATTTAAAATGATGTTTTGCGTCAAGTGTTTGCATTCTGCTTTCAAAGGGGATTTTGGATTCTTTTACCAATTGTAATTGTAGATAATGTAAAGTATTAGTACTGACAAGGTGTGTATGTGTATAGGAGCTGTGCATGTTAAACGTTATTGTAAAAAAGGTGCAAGTTCCTTTAAAAAATGTTTTCATTTGTATTAGGGCATTTTAAGTCTGTTCCCCATGAATGTAGGTGTATTATTGTTTTACATAAAAGGTTTAAAAACTTTGTTTGAAATCAAATACATGCACACTTAGGGCCTGATGTAGGTGGTCGTTTCAGGCCATTTACCGACCGGTTACGGCCGATTTCGTCCGTTTCCGACCGGTAAATGGCCAATCGGTATGTAGGGGCCTAAATCCAAGGCCACATGTAGGTAAATGTACATTTGTAAATGTAAATGTAAATGTACATGTGTTTATATAGCGCAAATCGCCCACATCGCAGGCATCTATGCGCTTGCTTAGGGAACCCATCCTGGTTTTCCCCTGTGAGATACCCCGGCAGGGTATCCACAAGGTGAAAGCCAGGCATCCTGCCGCGAGGGGCCGTTGTGGAGATTAAGCAAGCTATTGCCCAGAGTCGCAGCGTGTGAATCCGTGAGTCGAGTAGGCACCGGAGCGAGAATTATCAAGTCCGTGGAATTATTGAGCCCAACCCCCATCGGGGGGGGGAATTGAACCCTGGTCCAGGGCCGATCTCAGCTTCCGGGTCTGCCGCCTCTAACCCCTGAGCCACACTTCTCAGAATCACACTTTTACAGAATCGGAAAAATTATTGGTTCGGTAAAATACCGAATCGGTAATTTTACCGATTCTGTAAATTTGCTATGTAGGGGGGACTCTTCTGAGTCTCAAAGGCCTTAACGAATCGGTATTTTAGCATGAAATCAAACTTCATGGTAAAATACCGATTCCGGTGTACATGCACATGTGTGCATGCACACCTATGTCATGTGAAAGGCAGACCTGCCCTTAGGGCAGGTATGCCTGCCACATGGCACCTGTGCCTGTTGTGAGGGTGCCGGAGGGTGTCAAAGTGATACCCCCTGCACCCTTGTGAATTCTTTAATTACGATTCGGTAAATACCGAATCGGTTATGCCTAATCATTCCTTTGGGCTTCAAAGCCCATAGGAATGATTAATTGTTTGAGTTACATAGCCATGTTAAAAGAAAATTATGCATAAGTGTTGCACGGGCATTGTAAATACCCTCCTATGTGTGCTTAGCAATTTCAAGTCACTTCCCCCGGGTTCAAGGGCCTTGTAAATACATCCCCATGTGTGTCTGGTCATTTGAAGTCACTTTCCTCGTAGTGCAAGGCCCTTGTAAATACGCCCCCATGTGTGCCTGGAAAATTTTCATTTTGATTGTTTGAGTTACATAGCCATGTTGAAAGTTATTGAAAAAAAGGTGCAAGTTCCTTAAAAAAACGTTTTCATGTGTATTAGGGCATTTTAAGTCTGTTCCCCATGAATGTAGGTGTATTATTGTTTTACATAAAAGGTTTTAAAACTTTGTTTGAAATCAAATGCATGCACACTTAGGGCTCGATGTAGGTGGTCGTTTCTTGCCATTTACCCACCGGTTACGGCCGATTTCGGTCGTTTCCGACCGGTAAATGGCGAATCGGTATGTAGGGGCCTAAATCCAAGGCCACATGTAGGTAAATCTACATTTACAGAATCGGTGAAATTGTTTTTGATGGTAAAATGATGTGACTCCTGCAATGCATCGCTTTTGCAGAACAGATATATGATGCATTTGTTTTGTTAATGTTACGGTGTATATGTAAAAAATGATGCATAAGTGTTGCACGGGCATTGTAGATACTCTCCTATGTGTGGTTAGCAATTTCAAGTCACTTCCCCCGGGATCAAGGGCCTTGTAAATACGTCCCCATGTGTGTCTGGTCATTTGAAGTCACTTTCCTCGTAGTGCAAGGCCCTTGTAAATATACATTTACAGAATCAGAAAAATTATTGGTTCGGTAAAATACCGAATCGGTAATTTTACCGATTCTTTAAATTTGCTATGTAGGGGGGACTCTTCTGAGTCCCAAAGGCCTTAACAAATCGGTATTTTAGTATGAAATCAAACTTCATGGTAAAATACCGATTCCGGTGTGCATGCACATGTGTGCTTGCACACCTATGTCATGTGAAAGGCAGACCTGCCCTTAGGGCTGGTATGCCTGCCACATGGCACCTGTGCCTGTTTTGAGGGTGCCAGAGGGTGTCAAAGTGATACCCCCTGCACCCTTGTGAATTCTTTTATTTTATTCATTTTTATAGCATTGTTGAATCAAATTCTTACTGTTATTGATTTACTGTTTGGTAATAGTGGTTAATAACATTTTTTATTATATTTCACCACAGATTCAACTGCAGATTATTTGGAAATTAGACAATGCCGTCTAAGGATAGAATTCGAAAGGCTACGAAACGTCAAAGGCAGCAGTTGACTAACATTTTGCAGCAGTCCTCTACATTAGAATTACCTCAACGGACGAAGAGAACACCGGGTAAGAGAACAAAATCATTCCTTAGAAACATTTGTAGAAACAAAAGTATAACTACAGAACAATTTTTAGTCCAGAAAAAGAGAGCCAATTTAAATGGAAAGGAAAGGCCCGTCAAAAAAGTTTGTGCTAGAGCAGGAGGACATGGCAGTAGAAGGGCAAATATATTCAGGGACATTCGTAAGCGAATGTTCCGCAACAGGGTAATTTTCAATTTGCTAAAACAATTTAAAAAAGGTCAACAGAATGTGTCATTTTATAAGAAAAAGAAAAATGTAGAGAAAATTATTGATCAGGCTTTCGAAATTAAGCCAAAGTTATTTATTTTGGTAATTAATAGAATTAGGAAACTAAACAAGGTAATCTATGTTTTCAAATCTAATAGTAGATGGAAGATAGAAGTTAATCAAAGTAATTAGGAGAATGGATGCATAGTTCAAATAGTGAATACTGAATAGTTCAAATAGTGAGGCATTTTTTAATGAGGAGAGTTATTTTCAGGACAATGTTTTGGTGCATGCAGTTGACAGCAGTGGTCGAGCAGTGGTCGAGCATATGAGGTAAAAGATGGTCATCCGGTTGAAAAATAAATACTTGTGTCTGCAGATGCAGAAGAGGCGCTAAGTGATGAGGTTTTAGGGAGACGTCCTAAGGGACCAGTGTACACCTGGAAGTGTAGTTCTATTTGCAGTGTGCGACAGGATTCCATCAATTTGCTTTGTGATTTTATATGGACATTTCATAAGAAAAGTGTAAAGCAAAAAATAAAGTTGTTGCAAGAATTAGATCCTTGCAGAGTGAGACAAGTGACAGGTTTGCGTGGTCATTCACTGGCTTGTCTTTCTAGGAGAGTATGCCAGAGTGTATTTCATCATTTCAGGATGCTAGCAGAGCATCATAATAAAGTGAGGAAATTAGTTAGAATGTTGTATTATGCTAAGAGTCCAGCAATTATGCTTAAAAAATTAAGCAGAGCTCTTTTGCATGGTTCTGAAGTAGATGTAAAGAATATTTGTCAAGAAATTGAGTTCTGTTACTTTGCTGGTAAAGAGAACAATGTTGATATTGAACAACTAGAAGAAGGTAATGTGGAAGACAGTGTACAGATTTTCAGTACAGATAAGTTTCACAAGGAAATTTCCACGTTTATGGTGAAATCAAGTGAGAGGCCTAATTTCACTTGTGTGTGTTGTCGACGGACTTATTATAAGAATCAGACTAAGTTAGTGGATATATATGCAAAAAGTGATATGGAAAACAATAGTGAATGGAAGGATTTTGCCACATACTTGATGGTAGAAAATTGTTTTGATTTGGGAGCTGACCAACGTATGTGTACTTATTGCTATAACAAATTAAACCAAAACCAGATGCCTGCTAGAGCGGTTTATAATAATATGGAATTAGATGACATTCCTTCTGAATTGAAGGATTTAAATACTTATGAATCTATTTTGATTCAAAGTGTCCATCCCTTCCAGGCTATTGTACGAATGGAGCCAAAGACTGGGAAGTTGCCTCCATCAGATTTACAGAGAGGATTAAAGGGAAGGGTTGTTTATTTGCCTTTGGATTTGAAGAAAAACATTAATGCAATTGGAGTAGAGAAAGTGGAAGAGGAACCTCTGGTTATCATAGTTAATGGTGTTCCGACAAAGAGTAAGAAAATCTTGCAAGATTTAGTGGATGTTAGGAAAGTCAAAAAGGCAACATTGTATTTGATAAAAAATAATAAGTACTACAAGAATGTATGTGTTGCAGAAGAGGAAGTAAGTGAAGAAGAGGACAGCGATATGTGTCCTGGACAAATTGAGAAAGTAGAAGCCTCTAAAAAGGAAGAAATATATGAACATTATAGTGTTCATCCTTTGCATTCCAAGGAAGTCATGGGGAATGCTATTGAGTTGCTTCAAATGAAACAAGCTAAAGGGAGTCCCATTAGTGTTTGGATGGAAAGTTTGGAAGCTCGATGTTTCCCACAGTTATTTCCCACAGGTCGAGGAGGACGTTATGATGAGTGACCTGTTCAAATTCCTGCTTCAGAATACCGGACTTTACGATTGTATACAGAAGATCCTAGGTTTCGAGAATGCATTCCCTATTTATTCCATCTACTGTTTGAAAGTGATCTCTCTGGATTGTCTTATGCAGTGAACCACATCTTAAAAAGTAGTGTACAACTGCGAAATATCTCGGCAAGGGACTTTATGGATAAAGTCAATGTGCAAGACAGTATTTTGGATTCTCAACTGATTAATCTCATGGCTTGTCAGCGTGGTACTAATGAGTATTGGTACCGCCGTCATGGTGACTTAAAATGTATGCTGAGGAACTTAGGAACTCCCACATGGTTCCTCACTCTCAGCTGTGCTGTGTACGGCTGGGAAGACTTACTTGAATTTCTACGAGAGGTAAATGGAAACATTGAAAATATTGAATTCAAGACACCCGGAGAACTGTGCTCTTTGGATCCAGTGAATGTATGCAGGTACTTTAATCATAGATTTGAAGCAAGGATGTCTTTCATCACGAACAAGAAAAATCCACCTCTTGGAGAGGTGTTGGATTTCTTCTGGAGAAAGGAGTATCAAGCAAGAAGTGCTCCTCATATACATATGCTGCTATGGATGAAAGATGCACCCAAATTTGGAACAGATCCGGATGACTTAGTGATGAGTTTTATAGAACAGTATGCTACATGTGCTGTTCCATAGACAAACGAAGACAAAAGTCTAAGAGAACAAGTTTTACGGTTTCAAAGCCATCGTTGTGGAAAGTACTGTCGTCGTAAATTCAGAAACAAGGACAAGTACTACACCAAATGTCGTTTTGCATTTCCACGGTCGGTGATATCAAAATGAAGAGTTAACAATTTGATGTCATGGCTGCGACATAATGTGATGAGGAAATCACCCAAAAACACATACAATTTGCAAAGAAACGAAGAGTCCAAGTACATCAACGACTACAACCCAGTGATTTTGTCCATGTGGAATGCTAACATGGATATACAGTTTGTGGCTGACAACTGTATGGCTGTGGCTCGGTATGTGACGTCTTACATCACTAAAAAAGAAAAGACAGAACTGAAGGATATGTGGGAGGATATTTCCCATGAAAAGAGCCTCAGTAAGAAGTTGTACAGTTTCAGTCTGAAGATGTTGTCGCATCGAGAAATCGGAGCTTACGAATGTTCTGACCGGTTATCTTCAGCAAGTCTCTATGCCAAATCTAGGAGTATCATTTGGGCGAGTCTTGGTCTAGCTGCAACGTGTAATCGAGTTCTGAAACCTGTACGGGAAATTGAGTATTTGGCGGAGAAGGAGCCAAACAGTACAGATATTTTGAAGAGCAACATGTTGGATACATATTATCCAAATAGAAGCAGTCACCTGGAGAATGCTTGTCTGTATGATGTTCTTCAAAATTACGTTTTCAAGAGGAACATCAAAGAAGATATTGATAAAGGAGTGTATGCTGTAATTGGAAGTGAGGGATGTCTGGTCAAGCAAAAAAAATATCAATTGATAAATCATCGAAAATTGGATTGCGAATCTCCCTAAAGAAAAGAGTTTTTCTATTTAGCTCTTTTGCAACTTTTCAAGCCTTGGCGTGCAGAAGAGGAACTGCTTGGGGATTTCCTCTGTTACGAAGACTCTTTCAATGCAGCCAAGGAGTCCATAAAATGTCCTGTTTTTCCAAAATATCTACAAATGTTGAATGCAGAAATTGAGCAGGAAGCAACAATTGCAGCCGAGATTGCTAGAGACAGTTCTCAGGACAGTCAGAGTTCTGTTTCATTGAGTCAGGATCCAATAGGAGAACCAGTTATTGAAAATGAAGCTGCCACTGCCATGATTGAAGTGGAAAGAGCCATGGCACATGCTCAGAAGGATGTGGTTAACTTCGAAGAATTGGAAAGACAACTTAACGTTGAGCAGAGGAAAATATATGACGAAGTTACCAACCAAATTGAGCATGGATTAAGTCATGAGAAGGAAGAGTGCTCATGTACGTCGTTGAAGCCTGTCCGACTGTACATGAGTGGAGAAGCAGGAACTGGAAAAAGTTTCCTTATTAAAGCAATTTCATGTTATCTGCAGAAAAGGACTGAGTCATCGCTGTCTTGTGTTGTGACCGCTCCAACTGGACTGGCAGCTCATAACCTTAAAGGGATTACGTTGCATCGGCTACTGATGCTGCCAGTGGAGCATGATAACAAATTACAATACCACAAGTTATCTGGAGATGCTTGTTGTGAAGTATCTAGAGTCCTGAAGAAGATGAAACTTCTTATCATTGACGAAGTAAGCATGGTTTCAAATGTCATGCTTGCTTTTGTGCATTTGAGAATGCAGGAAGTTCTTAAAACAGAGTATGATGTGTTATTCGGTGGCAAACACATCATTGTTTTTGGTGATCTTCTGCAGCTGACACCAGTTAAAGGACAACCAGTGTTTAAACTGCTTACACATGAAGATACCAAGAAGTGCCTAGGGAGCATTGGCAATGTTAACATATGGTTAAACTTCAGTTATGCTGAGCTGCGTGAAAATATGCGTCAGGCGAAGGACGAAGATTACAAGAATATTCTACAAGATGTTAGAATCGGGAAAGTGACTGAGCGTGAGAAAGAAGCTTTACATGCACAATTACTGTCAAATGTATATCCAGAAGAAGACGTTCTGCCAGATGATATTTTTCAGAAAATTACTGAGAAAAAATCTGGAATATGTTTGATGCCAACTCTTGCAGAATGTTCCATCTTCAACAACAAAATGTTGAATTTAGAAAAACAAGAGATTGTGAAACTGGAAGCTATTGACAAAATAGAGCATATGGGAGCAACAATTAATTTGAAATCTAAATTGGATTCATTAGAGAAGACTATATGAAATTTGAAATCTAAATTGGATTCATTAGAGAAGACTATATCTAAAACTGCGGGTTTTGAAAAGACTTTGAATGTGTGCTTAAATTGCCGAATCATTTTGAGAAGGAATTTACATGTTGAAAGAGGTCTGGTAAATGGATCAATGGGTAATGTTGTTGATTTTGAGAAATACAGAAGTAGAGATGGTATTGAATTTTTAAAAATTAAATTTGATGGTATTGAGGAAGTACAGCTAATTGGTCGTTGCTCTGCTAGGTTTTTGCTTGTTAAAGACTTATATGTTCGCCGCAAGCAGTTTCCTGTTTGCTTGGCATATGCGGTACAATTCATAAATCGCAAGGTTTAAGTGTAGACACTGCTTTAGTGAATATTGGCAGTTCTGTATTCAAAGAGGGTATGGCTTATGTAGCATTGTCACGAGTCAGAACTTTATCGGGTTTGTACTTGATTGACTGTGATGTCACAAACATTTGTGCGGATCTAGATTGCGTTAAGAAATACAATAGGTTAAGAAGAGAGTATGCGCCACATTTGCCTCAATATCCTTTGATTGAGAAACGTGTGGTAGGCCGGAAATGAAGAAATATCAGTAATAGTAGGGAGGTTGTAGCAAAAAGACCAAAAGTCGATGAACCCAAAATTTTAAGCAGGAATAAAATGAATTCTGTTGAAAATGTTGTTGGTTTTAAATTTGAAAATAGTTCTGGTGGCTAGTCGGTCCTCTCTTCTTTGGTGGTGGTGGAGGTGGTGGAGATCCACCAGCTGCAGCTAATAAAAATGCCATGTCTTAGCAAACAAAAACAGGTCTTGCTCTCATAAAAATGAAAGTCGGAGTGAGGAAAAAAGGTGGGACTTTCATCATTTGAGAAAAGAAAATGTTCTAAACCAATGAAAAGTGTTTATTTTACGTCATATGATCAAGCGTTCCATCATTAGGAAACTAAAAGTAAAATGAAATCAATGAAAAGTTTTATGAACTAGTCACATGACCTGTTATGCTTACGTTCCGCGTTCCGCGCCGCGGATTGATTCCGGGGCTTTACGTTTCGCGCCTTGGTTCGCATTCCAGAACGCTTCCGGGTGCGCTAACGCAGCACGTCATAAGGGGCATTACGTAGTAACGCGATATGTTGCGTTTACGGGATGCGTCACGATGTGCCTTTCTAACGCGGTTAGCGGACCGGCAGCGAAACAAGAAAAAATAATTTAAACTATAATATAAATTGAATTAAAAAAATATAATACAAATATATATAAAATATATTTGTGAATTAGAATAAGAATATATGTTACAGCTATAGATATTAGCTTTTAAAAAAACCAATGAAATTCACTGAAAAAACCATAGGTTATAGACCATATATAGTTAGGGATTAGCATTTACAAAACCAAGAAAATTCACTGAAAAAACCATTGGTTATAGACCATATATAGTTAGGGAGTAGCATTTACAAAACCATAATTTACTCGCACAAAACCATAGAAATTCGCATATATAGTGAGTTGCAATAACTATATATTGCGCACCCGCAATTCACTGCTGATGATGTCACATATTACATCATTCATGACATGGTCAGTGACATCACTGATGACATCACAGGAGAGTCCTGTGGCAGCCACCTATCGCTGCACCGCAAGAGTGGGTGCAATTCAGCTGAATGGTGGGCGAGACGCTGTAGCCGCAAGAGCGGGCGCAACTCAGCTGGATGGCGGGTGAGGCACTGTGCCGCAAGAGCGGGCGCAACTCAGCTGGATGGCGGGTGAGGCACTTTGCCGCAAGAGCGGGTGCAACTCAGCTGGATGGCGAGTGAAATGCCAAGGGGCGCCCCACTGCAGCTGAGGAGCCTCCACCTGGGGAGGCCTGTTCGCGCCGCCTCCACCCCCCCGGGGCGCCCCACGCCTTCTTTCGGCGCAGCATTGTAGGATGGCCAGACCAGTGCGGCAACTTTCTGGCCACCACCTCAGTGCCGTCCGGATCTCGGCGCAATGTGCTGCCTTCGGCCTATTCGCACAACGGTCCGCTACTGACGCCGCCTCACAGGCCGATGGATTTTGTGGGCTTTTTATTTTTTTTTTTAACGTGTTTACTTTGTTGGAGCGTTGTATATATTTATAAGTTATTAAAGTGTTATAATCCTACTAATTTGTTGGAGTGCTATATATTTGTAATGTGGCAACAAGCACAAAGATGTTACTGTATAACCAGAAAAAGACATAGTCCAATTGTGCGTGATCTAGTCCAATCTGGTGACGCCGATAGTGGGTATCAGCAGACTTTCATTTGTATAGGGTTTGTCGGTTATTGGGCGGGGTGTGTGGTAGGGCAGGCATGCTTAGGAAGAGAGGGAGGCGGAGCCGAACTACCTTGTGGCCATCCCGACCGCGAGCTTGGCTCCTCCCCCTGGTTTCATACTTTTTGCGGAGGGCTATTTCCTGGTGTTTCTTGTTTTAGCAGGGTCAGAAAGGATCCTATCAGTGGCCTACTGATTTTGTTCGATTCCTTTCGTTTTGCCATAATATGCTAGGAAGGTACCGTGGCTAATCCGTATTTTATATATATGTCCTCTTTATTAGGGGTGCCCTCTGGTGGAGCCGGACGAGCTACCTCTAATAAATGGTCCGGGTAGAACCAATTACCAATCAGTGGGTAGAAGATAGGCATGACAGATTACAAAAGGGGGGACAAGGGTCCGCACTGCCTATCTTTTCTCTGCTTGCAAAGACTAGACGGAATATCTCTATTCCACGTTATTTGTAAGCAGAGAATACCTCCAAAGAACTAATATCAAACAACCAGTGTTCGGACAATCAAACAATCAAATGGTGAGAAAGAGATAGGCACGACGGGTTACAATGGGGGACAAAGGTCCGCGTTACCTACCCTTCACTACCTGCAAAGAAGAGAGAATCTTCGTATTCCTCTCCGTTTGTAGACAGAGAATCTCCAAAGAGGACCAATGTATCAAGTAGCGACCAATGCTAAACGAACCAATCAATCGAATAATACTAGTATTTTCAAACAATTCCGATACAAACAATCGATCAAATAGTCAATCAGGTGGATAAAACCATCCTGCCAATCAGACGTATAAAACGTCCTACTTAACCTTACCCGGACCACGAGGACAGTTCTTTGCCTTCCCCTTCCAGTGCCCGATCGTCCTCTTACTCCAGTTTTACCACAGCACTCCTGTGGGGTCCCAGTCAGGACAGCAGGTCACTCAAGAGAGGTCCGTTCAGAATCGGTGAAGTTCACTCGATCGGCAGCCAGACGAGGGTCCTCTCCAGGCAGGTATACTACAATCGTTTAGACGTTCACCCCGTCGTCAGGACCTCTCTTACTGAATCCACATGTCGCTGATGGGCCCGCGTTGGGACGCCAATTGAGGAAAAGCAGCCAGTTACTGTCGAATGCCCAGGCTGTTGGCGCAAGGACGCCTCTAATTTCCCATAGCAGATAGTTACCAAATAAAGAGACAGGCGCTGGGGGCTGCAACGCAAGAACAGGGTTTATTTCTCATGAGGAGAGCCTGTCATTTCAGACACGCACACATAATGTCTTCGGGAGGTGCACTGACCACATCTCCGAGTCCTGGCCTCTTATACACAGGTTTATTGCTTTATTACATGTGACACATTCTTGTGAAGACTTTGATGTACAGAAAGGCATCCCTGGAATTTTTCCTCTTCAGGCTCGGTCCCACACACCCTTACAGTGAGAATCCCCTCCCCAATCACAATACAGGATCGTTATCAGATAGTAGGAACAGCAGGACATTCCGCCGATTCCCAGAATGCATGTGGTGTGACGGATCTTATGGGGTGGGGGCCTTGATCTATTATAACTCTTTGAAGAGGGGTGATTCTTTACAGTTGGGGCCATAAACTACATCCGCAGGGCTAGGTGATAGCCTGAGACCGGCCTGGACAATCGGACACAGAGGAAGAGGAGTGTCAGAGGGTGCAGTAGTGAATAGGGTGAAAGGGAGATGTCGGGCGGGCACGGGGGAGGTTTATGGCCCATGCATGAGAGAGAGCGGGGGTGACCAGTGCGTGGGGGATATGCTTGCGAGGGTGGGGAGCCGTGCTGAGGATCGGCGGCGTGCAGAGAGTGTGTCTGGTCAAGGCATCTAAAATGGCTGCCGTGCACGACAAAAGTGTGGCATTGGAAAAAAGGCAAGATGGCGCAGACAATGTTTATCAATACGGATTAATTTTCCACAGAGAGAGCGGGGGTGGTCAGAGAGGGGGGATGTTTGTAGCGCCAGGGAGACGCGCTGGGGACCGGCGAGGGGCAGAGGGGCCATAGCGCTTTCAAAATGGCTGCTGCTTACTAGAGCGTACGTGCCTGAGTGGGGACAAGGTGGCGCCGATTATGTTGACATCGCAAACCAGATTTTAACACATAGACATGGAAGTGAAAACTGCACCATTGCTCTCCCCCCGACTGACACCCTCCTTTGCCTCAGCTTGGATCATCATTTGCTAAAGTGTTCGAAGACCCCACCGTGAGTATAAGCACAACCGGGGCCTTACTGCACACCCTGAGAAAAACTATGCAGCAAGACCATCTCTACCTTCTCCCTTTTCCGTGTTCCAACGCTTTGAAATGAACAATATATTTACTCGCAGTGACAAAATGGCGGTCAACACTTCCTGATTTCCTTCGAATCGTTAACAGACGTCACGCAGCAAAAAAAAAATTCTGCTCACGTGCAGCCGCTGGAAGACATGTATCAACATATATGAGCCTCTTCAGCCACCCTCAGAAAACCTAGGGGGTCAGGATACGTCTCCCGTGCCCCCTTATACCCATTTCCCACATTGTTTTTCCTCCATCTTGTGATTTAATTAAAACGAAACACAAAATGGCGAACTCCCCTTACGCTACCGGTAAGCGACCCGGTTCGCGTACCGGGAAGCGATTCTACCGCGAAAAATCTATTTTTTTTTTATTTGCCCCACGGGACCCTTTAATAACGCCAACATCATTCCTAAGGGGTCAAGAGGGGTCTACCTTGCCCCCTTTCATTAAATTCCCCCTTCGTTTTTCTCCTCCTCTTGTCTCTCGATCCTACCGAGAGACAATATGGCGGCCGGTCCGGACTGTTTCGAATGTTGACAGACACCGGAGAGCCAATCAGCTTTGCTTCGCGAAGTTCCGTTACGCGTCAGGTACGCGAACCGGAGCGCTAACCGGAGCGCTGTCACAGATACATCTGTTTTTTAAAACGTTAATTTCTCAAAATCCTCTGGAGCACATATATTGAGACATAGCAAAGGCACGCCGGGCAAACCATATCTACAATTTTGCCAAGTTTCGTATAAATCCATTCAGCCGTTCGAGCTAAAAGTGAGTCCAACCGCCCTATGGAAAACTCAATGTTAAAAACGCGTTTTGGGACCCCCCTTTTTTCTCGGCCCCCCCTTGACTACCCCCCCCCCCCAAATTTTCAGGGGCTGCTCAGAAACAGCCAATTCCGTCCACAAACGCCAAAGTTATTTGACATAGAATTTTCAAAAATCCCATAGGAAAAAATCCTAACTATATATACCTACTGGCGACCGCCAGTAGGTAATATATATATATATATATATATATATATTACCTACTGGCGATAGCCAGTAGGTATATATAGTTAGGATTTTTTTCCTATGGGATTTTTGAAAATTCTATGTCGAATAACTTTGGCTTATGAGGACAGAATTGGCTGAAATTTTCAGGAAAATGGAACATTTTGTTTCTGAGCAGCCCCTGAAAATTTGGAGGGGTTTCGTCAAGGGGGGGCCGAGAAAAAAGGGGGGTCCCAAAACGTGTTTTTCCCATGCAATTTTCCATAGGGCGGTTGGCCTCACTTTTAGCCTGAACGGCTGAATGGATTTACACCAAACTTGGCAAAATTGTAGGGACTGGTAGCCCGATGTGCCTTTGCTATGTCTCAAGATATAGGCTCCAGTGGTTTTTACGAAAATTAACTTTGAAAAATATATATTGGGCTACATTGGGCTATATATATGTTGGAGCCCAAATGTAGCCCAATGTAGCCCAATGTAGCCCAATGTAGCCCAAAGATGGCCGCCAGAGATAAAAAAAAACAAATGTAGCCCAAATATCACCAGATGTAGCCCAACTATAGCCCAATGACAGATTGTCCCAGAGTGTTCTAAAGAACAACTAGAGTGCTAACAGTCCTACTTATTACAAAGGTATGGCACACCTGAAGCCATCTTGATTGGAATAAAGTGGTAACTCTTAAAACATTTAATTTAAAAAGGAACAAAATGAGGGGGTTCATTTTGCCATAGAAAGTATGATTAGCGAATATATGACGAAATCCCGCATACCATCAGTCCGCAAAAAAAATCCCGCATGTACTATTAGGCCGCAAATTAAAATAACGAAAACTTTTAGAACGAATATGCCTTTAGCATACACTAAACAACTAAACTACCCTAAACCCTAAAACACTACCCCCAGCATGACCCTACACTACACAAACAGTACAACACTACCCTAAACCCTAAAACACTACCCCCAGCATGACCCTACACTACACAAACACTACAACACTACCCTAAACCCTACAACACTACCCCCAGCATGACCCTACACTACACAAACACTACAACACTACCCTAAACCCTAAAACACTACCCCCAGCATGACCCTACACTACACAAACACTACAACACTACCCTAAACCCTAAAACACTACCCCCAGCATGACCCTACACTACGCAAACACTACAACACTACCCAAAACCCTAAAACACTACACCCCAGCATGACCCTACACTACGCAAACACTACAACACAACCCTAAACCCTAAAACACTACCCCCAGCATGACCCTACACTACGCAAACACTACAACACAACCCTAAACCCTAAAACACTACCCCCAGCATGACCCTACACTACGCAAACACTACAACCCTAACCTAAATCCTAAAACACTACCCCCAGCATGACCCTACACTACGCAAACACTACAACACTACCCAAAACCCTAAAACACTACACCCCAGCATGACCCTACACTAGGCAAACACTACAACACTACCCTAAACCCTAAAACACTACCCCCAGCATGACCCTACACTACGCAAACACTACAACACTACCCAAAACCCTAAAACACTACACCCCAGCATGACCCTACACTACGCAAACACTACAACACTACCCTAAACCCTAAAACACTACCCACAGCATGACCCTACAATACGCAAACACTACAACACTACCCTAAACCCTAAAACACTACCCCCAGCATGACCCTACACTACGCAAACACTACAACACTACCCTAAACCCTAAAACACTACCCCCAGCATGACCCTACACTACGCAAACACTACAACACTACCCTAAACCCTAAAACACTACCCCCAGCATGACCCTACACTACGCAAACACTACAACACTACCCTAAACCCTAAAACACTACCCTCAGCATGACCCTACACTACGCAAACACTACAACACTACCCAAAACCCTAAAACACTACCCCCAGCATGACCCTACACTACGCAAACACTACAACACTACCCAAAACCCTAAAACGCTACCCCCCAGCATGACCCTACACTACGCAAACACTACACCACTACCCAAAACCCTAAAACGCTACCCCCCAGCATGACCCTACACTACGCAAACACTACAACACTACCCTAAACCCTAAAACACTACCCCCAGCATGACCCTACACTACGCAAACACTACAACACTACCCAAAACCCTAAAACACTACACCCCAGCATGACCCTACACTACGCAAACACTACAACAGTACCCTAAACCCTAAAACACTACCCCCAGCATGACCCTACACTACGCAAACACTACAACACTACCCAAAACCCTAAAACACTACACCCCAGCCATACCCTAAACCCTAAAACACTACCCCCAGCATGACCCTACACTACGCAAACACTACAACACTACCCTAAACCCTAAAACACTACCCCCAGCATGACCCTACACTACGCAAACACTACAACACTACCCAAAACCCTAAAACACTACCCCCAGCATGACCCTACACTACGCAAACACTACAACACTACCCAAAACCCTAAAACACTACCCCCCAGCATGACCCTACACTACGCAAACACTACAACACTACCCAAAACCCTAAAACACTACCCCCAGCATGACCCTACACTACGCAAACACTACAACACTACCCAAAACCCTAAAACACTACCCCCCAGCATGACCCTACACTACGCAAACACTACAACACTACCCAAAACCCTAAAACACTTCACCCCAGCATGACCCTACACTACGCAAACACTACAACACTACCCAAAACCCTAAAACACTACCCCCAGCATGACCCTACACTACGCAAACACTACAACACTACCCAAAACCCTAAAACACTACCCCCAGCATGACCCTACACTACGCAAACACTACAACACTACCCTAAACGCTAAAATACTACACCCCAGCATGACCCTACACTACGCAAACACTACAACACTACCCAAAACCCTAAAACACTTCACCCCAGCATGACCCTACACTACGCAAACACTACAACACTACCCAAAACCCTAAAACACTACCCCCAGCATGACCCTACACTACGCAAACACTACAACACTACCCAAAACCCTAAAACACTACCCCCAGCATGACCCTACACTACGCAAACACTACAACACTACCCTAAACCCTAAAATACTACACCCCAGCATGACCCTACACTACGCAAACACTACAACACTACCCAAAACCCTAAAACACTACTCCCAGCATGACCCTACACTACGCAAACACTACAACACTATCCTAAACCCTAAAACACTACGCCCAGCATGACCCTAAACTACGCAAACACTACAACACTACCCTAAATCCTAAAACACTAGCCCCAGCATGACCCTACACTACGCAAACACTACAACACAACCCTAAACCCTAAAACACTACCCCCAGCATGACCCTACACTACGCAAACACTACAACACTACCCTGAACCCTAAAACACTACCCCCAGCATGACCCTACACTAAGCAAACACTACAACACAACCCTAAACCCTAAAACACTACCCCCAGCATGACCCTACACTAAACAACCACCACAACTCTACACTACACTAACACAACACTACACTACACAACACTACACTACACTACACAATCACTAACCCACGAAAAAATTAACACAAACCCACTTACCTCTCTCGTCATCGTGGTTTTCACAACGCAAATGCATTTACCATACATGCCTTTAAAACGTAATTCTTTGTAAAGGCATGCGCGATAAATGCACATGCGTTTTGAAAAAATGCGGGATAATGGTATGCGAGCTCAATGACCTTGCGGGATAATGGTATGCGGACTGAAAGTCTGCGGGATAAAAAATGCGGGAAAATGGCTGCAAACCATGATTAGCAGCAGACTTCCCTGGTGAGCACTAGCTTTACTACAGTGATCTAATGAGCAACTAGAGTGCTAACATTCAGAATTTATGGCAAATGTGTGACACATCTGAATGCCTTCTTGATAGAACCAAAGTAAACAAGCATTGAAAATGCAATAGATCTCGCCCTCGTTTAAGTTAAAGCCATTCTGTTTGTAATGAGGTGGCTTTTTAGCTTTGCTTTTATTAGTGTTTTTAAAACTTTCATGTAAATAACATGCATATGTATGCATATATGTATATGTATGCATGCATTTATATTTATATAGATATGCAAATTACATATGTTTATATATGTATATTACCTACTGGCGATAGCCAGTGGGTATATATAGTTAGGATTTTTTCTCTATGGGATTTCTGAAAATTCTATGTCTAATAACTTTGGCATTTGTGGACGGAATTGGCTGAAATTTTCAGGAAAATGGCACATTTTTTTCTGAGCAGCCCCTGAAAATTTGGTGGGGTTTCGTCAAGGGGGGGCTGAGAACAAATGGGGGTCCCAAAACGTGTTTTTCCCATTCATTTTTCCATAGGGCGGTTGGACTCACTTTTAGCTCGAACGGCTGAATAGATTTACATGAAACTTGGCAAAATTGTAGATATGGTTTGCCCGACGTGCCTTTGCTATGTCTCAATATATGTGCTCCAGTGGATTTTGAGAAATTAACGTTTAAAAAAATATATATATCTGTGACAGCGCTCCGGTTAGCGCCCCGGTTCGCGTACCTGACGCGTAACGGAACTTCGCGAAGCGAATCTGATTGGGTCTCTGGTGTCTGTCAACATTCTAAACAAACCGGAGCGGCCGCCATCTTGTCTCTCGGTACGATCGAGAGACAAGATGTGGTGAAAAACGAAGGGGGAAATGAAGGAAAGGGGGCAAGGTAAACCACTCCTGACCCCCTAGGATTGATGAGGGGGATATTAAAGTGCCCCGCGGGGCAAAAAATTTAGCGATTTTACGCCGTAGAGGCGCGTCCCGGTACGCGAACCGGGCAGCTCACCGGGCAGCTAACCGGACAACTAACCGGCAGCGTAGCTGTCAACATTGTAAACAGTCCGGAGTGGCCGCCATCTTGTCTCTCGGTAGGTTCGAGAGACAAGATGTGGTGAAAAACGAAGGGGGAAATGAAGGAAAGGGGGCAAGGTAAACCACTCCTGACCCCCTAGGATTGATGAGGGGGATATTAAAGTGCCCCGCGGGGCAAAAAATTTAGCGATTTTACGCCGTAGAGGCGCGTCCCGGTACGCGAACCGGGCAGCTAACCGGACAACTAACCGGCAGTGTAGCTGTCAACATTGTAAACAGTCCAGAGTGGCCGCCATCTTGTCTCTCGGTAGGTTCGAGAGACAAGATGTGGTGAAAAAAGAAGGGGGAAATGAAGGAAAGGGGGCAAGGTAAACCCCTCCTGACCCCCTAGGATTGATGAGGGGGATATTAAAGTCCCCCGCGATTTTTCGCGGTAGAGGCGCTTCCCGGTACGCGAACCGGGCAGCTAACCGGCAGCATAACGGGAGTCCGCCATCTTGTGTTTTTGGAGCGTCCGGTTCGCGTACCGGGTAGCGTCCCGGTAAGCGTAACAAGGGGAAAACCAAGAGAAACAGTAAAAAAAAAATGAAGGGAATAGATTTCCAGCAAACTTGGCAAAATTGAAGGGACTGTTTGTTTGATGTGCCTTTGCAAGGCCTCAAGATATGTGCACGTGTGGATTTTGTCTAATTAAGGTTAAAAAAAATATATATATCTGTAAGCGTGCTCCGGCACGCTTACGTTACGGGTTTTGTTTGCGCTGCAGAACCGATACGTCACGGGTATGCGACGCGTCATGAGGCGTCTCACGTGGCTACGTGATACGTCACGTAATAAAGAATATATTTTACAGCTATAGATATTAGCTTTTAAAAAACCAATGAAATTCACTGAAAAAACCATAGGTTATAGACCATATATAGTTAGGAATTTGCATTTACAAAACCTTGAAAATTCACTGAAAAAACCATAGGTTAGAGACCATATATAGTTAGCTGGACATTTTATTGACATAAAACCAATGAAATTCCATATATAGTTAGTTGCACTAACTATATATCGCGCACCCGCAATCCACTGCTGATGATGTCACATATTACATCATTCATGACATGGTCAGTGACATCACTGATGACATCACTGATGACATCTCAAATGACATCACTGATGACATCACTGATGACATCTCAAATGACATCAGTGATGACATCATGACACACCAATACCAGTTACTACATACGCACTTACTGATTCCTACGTCTACACCAACATTCACTCATTCACCCATACAATCACTCATACATACAGTCACTCATTATTACAACACTATCATATGCACTCATACACCTATGCAGACACTCACACACTGCCACTCATCCATGGAGTTACTCACACACCTAGTCAGTCCTGTAAAGAATCAATCACACTTCCATTTCCTCATCTATACAGTTAAACACAGAACACCATACTTCAGTGACATCACTGATGACATCACTGATGACATCTCAAATGACATCACTGATGACATCTCAAATGACATCACTGATGACATCATGACACACCAATACCAGTTACTACATACGCACTCACTGATTCCTACGTCTACACACACATTCACTCATTCACCCATACAATCACTCATACATACAGTCACTCATTATTACAACACTATCATATGCACTCATACACCTAGTCAGTCCTGTGAAGAATCAATCACACTTCGATTTCCTCATCTATACAGTTAAACACAGAACACCATACTTTTCACACATATACTAACACATACTTACTCTCTTATACAATCACTGATACAAGTACACATTGATATGCACAGAGTCACACACCTCCCAGCCAGCCACACACACACTCAGTCTTCCATACATCCACTCATTCTTCAATATGTAAAACATATTTAAACTTTACAAAAACACACAGACACTAGATGATGTCATCAGTGATGTCGTTTGAGATGTCATCAGTGATGTCATCAGTGATGTCATTTGAGATGTCATCAGTGATGTCATCAGTGATGTCACTGACCATGTCATGAATGATGTAATATGTGACATCATCAGCAGTGGATTGCGGGTGCGCGATATATAGTTAGTGCAACTAACTATATATGGAATTTCATTGGTTTTATGTCAATAAAATGTCCAGCTAACTATATATGGTCTCTAACCTATGGTTTTTTCAGTGAATTTTCAAGGTTTTGTAAATGCAAATTCCTAACTATATATGGTCTATAACCTATGGTTTTTTCAGTGAATATATATACATATATATTCACTGAAAAAAACCATAGGTTTCAAACCAGTTATAGTTAGCTGGAAATTTTACTGACATAAAACCAATGAAATTCAACGTTATAGTTAGTTGGACTCACTATAACTTGCGCGCCTGCAATGCACTGCTCATGACGTCACATATTACATCACTCATGACATCACTGATGACACCATCCAGTGAATGTGTGTCTTTCTAAAAAATAAATCTGTTTTAAATATGTATTTGTAAAGGACGATGGAAGTATAAATGGTTAAATAAGTGTGTAAATGGATGTTTTTTTTAAAAGAATTGATTGGTTAACTGGCTTATTAAGTGTATCTTAGTGAACACATATATTTGCGAGTAACTTTTAAATATTTTAATATATCTATTAGTGTTTCACTTTGTGTATAAGTGGCTGCATGTGTTGGTGACTGACTCACTGTTTGTATGGGTTTTGAAGACGGCATATGTGCAGCACTGTATGGGTGGATGAGTGTGTATATATGTGTGTGTTAGTAAGTGAATGACTGTCTCACTAGTGTTTTTATCAGTAACGACATATGTTTTAATCTAGTATATGTAAGTATTGATATATATAAGTGAGTATATGTGAGAGTGAGAGATTGTAAGAGTTCCTGTTTAAATAAATATGTGTTTCTATAAGTGATTGTTTAAGACAGTAAGTGTATGTAAGTTTCCTTAGAAGTAAAGTGGTAGTGTGTGTATAGCTGTATATGAAAATAAATGGATGTTCTATAGTTTATTTGCATGTGTAAATATGTGTGTGAGTAACTTTTGGATGACTGTCGGTGTGTAACAGGATGTATAGGTCTATCACTACATATGATGAGTGAATATATGTATGAGTGACTATATTGAACTGTTGGAGAATGAGTGGATGTGTATTAGATGGTGGTATTACTGATTTGGTTGTTGTAACTGGTATGGGTATCTCCACTTTTTTGAAAATGTTAGTTACTATTTTTGAATATGTGTTTCAAGGGTTACTTTACAGTGAAAGGTGGTCTGTCACTCTGTCACAAGGATGGTGTCATCAGTGATGTCATGAGTGATGTAATATGTGACGTCATCAGCAGTGCATTGCAGGCGCGCAAGTTATAGTGAGTCCAACTAACTATAACGGTGAATTTCATTGGTTTTATGTCAGTAAAATTTCCAGCTAACTATAACTGGTGTGAAACCTATGGTTTTTTCAGTGAATTTAATAGGTTTTTTAAATGCTAATTCCTAACTATAACTGGTCTGAAACCTATGGTTTTTTCAGTGAATTTCAAAGGTTTTTTAAATGCTAATTCCTAACTATAACTGGTGTGAAACATATGGTTTTTTCAGTGAATTTCATAGGTTTTTTAAATGCTAATTCCTAACTATAACTGGTCTGAAACCTATGGTTTTTTTAGTGAATTTCATAGGTTTTTTTTAATGCTAATTCCTAACTATAAGTCTCACTTTATAAGTACACTGTTAGCGATCTAGTTGTTCTTTAGAACACTCTGGTACATTCTGTCATTGGGCTACAGTTGGGCTACATCTGGCTGATATTTGGGCTACATTTGTTTTTTGTTGTCTCTGGTGGCCATCTTTGGGCTACATTGGGCTACATTGGGCTACATTTGGGCTCTAACATATATATATAGCCCAATGTAGCACAATATATATTTTTTTCAAAGTTAATTTTCGTAAAAACCACTTGAGAATAGGGCTACCAGTCCCCACAATTTTTCCCAATTTTTTATTTATTTATGTTGTTATTATTAATTTTTTTGCTTTGGAGCCCTCCCGATTCGCGCCCCGGGGAGCGCCCCGTAAAGCATACTTTTATAAAGCGCCCCGGGGCGCGCTCCGTGGAGCGTCCCGTAAGTGGCAATATCGTGAATGAAAACATGATCGTGATGTATCGCGTAGCCGCGTCCGCGTGATACGCACGGCATAAGCCCACCCGGAAGCACTCGAGCTAATACGATCGCGCAACGTAAACATCCGATGCGCTTATGCGACGCGCCCCGGGGCGCGTAGTTAAGCGCGTCAGGTCATGTGACCTGAAAATAACAATTTTTATTGGTTCATAACAGTTTTGGTTTCATAATGATGAAGCCCCTGGTCATGTGACCTGAAAATAACACTTTTCATTGGTTCAATAATTTTTTTTTTTCAAAAGGATGAAAGACCCCATCTTTTTTCCTTATTCTGACTTTGTCCTTTGAATTAGGAAGACCTGTTTGTAGCTCTCTCTACCTTTTTGCTCAATATAATGGCTTCAGTAGTAGCAGCAGCTGGTGCATCTGCACCACCACCACCACCACAACCACCAAAAGGACCTCCTTAAGATATCATTGGTGGTCTTCAAGAAGAGGAAGAGGAGGAGGAGGAGGAGGAGGAGGGGAGTGCAAGATGGATGGAATAACACAATACCCCATACCAGCCAAGACCACACATTATTTGGGAGTTTTTTTCTCTCCGAGAGGGGAAGAAAAAAGTAAATGCACCCAAGGTCAGTTGCAAAATCTGTGGCATGGAACTTTCCAGGGGAAACCCAAATAAAAAATATTCATTTTGGAACCACACAATGATACGCCACATGCAGCGCAAACATCCTATAAACTATTCTGCTGCAGAGATGAGGGAACTGGCCAGTAACCCTCCCCGATCGACAATAACCAGCTCAAAAAGGAAGCAACCCACTGCATCTGCACCAGAGGAAAGTGAGACGATGCTGTGCAGTCAGCCCCGATTTGCAGATTTCAGAATTATCTGTAAATATTGTGGGAAGACCATCTCCTACGGAGAACAGAGCGTAAAGCTCATCGTGCTTGCTGGGGACAACCATAAATGCCCCAATCAACCCTAATTTTTCTTTTCTTTTTGTTTTTTGCTCCAGTTGAGCCATTTTCAATTCCCTATTTTTTCGTTTTTCCCCATGAAAAATACAAAAAAATCTAAAACTGTTCAGAAAATCCCAAAAAAGGACTAAATGTTCAAAGAAACAATATAAAAAATATAAAACAACAAAAAGAAGAAAAACAGTTCTATTTAGAACTACCTCCAATTTCTAAAAAAAGGCTACATTGTTTAAAAACTCATTCATTTTTCCCAATGGTACGCTCCCCGGTCCGCTCCCCGGTGCGCGTACCCGGCACTCCCCCCGCGCCAAACAAAAAAAAATAATGTTTTGCCCGTGGGGCCCTTTTAAAGCCCCCACATCAAACCTAGGGGATCAGGGGGGTCTACCCTGCCCCCTTATGGTCATTTCCCCCTTTGTTTTGGCCACCTCTTGTGTCTCGATTTTACCGATACACAAGATGGCGGCCGCTCCGGAATGTTTCGAATGTTTACAGACACCCGAGAGCCAATCAGCTTTCCGTGCGCACCTCGCGTGGCGCGCCCTGAGCGCGCCCCGGAGCGCGTACGGGGCGCTGCCATAGATATATATATTTTTTGGAACCTAAATTACTCAAAATCCACTGGAGCACATATCTTGAGACATAGCAAAGGCACATCGGGCTACCAGTCCCTACAATTTTGCCAAGTTTGGTATAAATCCATTCAGCCGTTCGGGCTAAAAGTGAGGTCGACTGACCTATGGAAATTAACATGGGGAAAATGTGTTTTGGGGCCCCCCTTTTATCTCAGCCCCCGCTTGACGAATCCCCCCCAAATTTTCAGGGAAGGACCGGAGCTCGAAGAGGCCATTTTGAGGGAAATTTCCAGGCAGATTTGTCAACCGGCGCCAAAGTTATTCCAAATAGAATTTTGAGATTTAACATTGAAAAAAATCCTAACTATAACTACCTACTGGCGACCGCCAGAGTAGGTAATATATATATATATATATATATATATATATAGAGAGAGAGAGAGAGAGAGTAGTGAATAGTGAGATCAGAGTGTCCCTATTAATTGTGAATATATATTTTTTGAGGCAGATTGCTGAACTGAACACTAGCACAATTGCAAGACTGATAAGTGCTTGCAGACGGATTGAGGAGTCTCTCTTTCTCTCTTTCCCTCCCATTCCCCTTTCCCCCTCGTGAATGCCCTGGGACAGATACCTATTTTGGGTCTAGGTCTTAGCGGAGGGGACTGAAGACTTCTCTACTGCTTCAGAGGAAAAAGATATCAGGTATTCTGACCGGCACAGGAGACAAATGTCGACTGATGTTATTTGCTGTAGAAAAGTTGATAATAACGTTGAAACTGCAGCTGCGTGGATAAGGCAATGCTGTGGAAGACCAGGAGCTGCTCAAGAGTTTTCCCATGTCGGATGTCAAATGTTGAGGGGTCGGTGTATGGCGGGAGCACCAACAAGTCTCTTAACTGCACCCAACTTGCAAGTTTAAGAAGGTATACTGTCGGGACCAGCAAGGTCCAAGGGACTCACCACAAGCAATGGAGTCTGAGCATACCCCAATCAACCAGTGAAGCCTAAAATAATTCAAAGATAAATCTCAAGAGGACCCACAGGCCAGAGCATTTGAGTCACAGAGGACCTCGTGCAGCTCACCAAAGATGCAGGCCCATGTTGCAAGTTATGTGGTGAGGATGAAAATATTGATTGCTGAAGATGCTTGAGGTTGGAGCTACTTGGAGCCCAAAGATTTTGGTTGAAAGAAGCCAACAAGCCTTTGTAAAAGCAAGTCAACACAGTGCACAGGGGTTTTGTTCCTGCGGATCTGATGAGGGATATTGGCCTCAAACTTGGTAAGAGAACAGGGCAGGCCTAGGAGGATGGGGAGGACAATAATCTCTATTGCTGACTCTTTTGGAGTATGTAGAACCCCAGGATCAGCAGACCAGTCAGCATAGTTGCGGTGCCTGCAGATGAAGAAAAATGACTGCTTCACTTCAAGGGAGATTGCTTCAGGTATCTTGGATGTCCACAGGCCCCTGACAGGTCCTGTATGAAGCTCAAGCACAGATGTTGCAGTAGACAAGCAGGGCAAAAAGATCAAGAACAGCAGGAGTCTTCCCAGTTGCAGCCTGATCCCAAGAGCAAAGTCCAGCGAAAACCAGAGTGCCCAGGTGTCTGAATTGTATCATATCCTACGACAAATCTAGGGACCCACCCACAGGTGAGCCATTAAATACCCTAATGAAATGGTTGGGATGATACAGGGGTCCCTTCCTAAGGAAGGTTTGGACAAGGGGGAGGATACTCCCTTGTCCTTTGTCCAGTTTCATTACAGTGCATGAGCCACCAGCTCCCTGAACTGAACTATCCATGAGTGGCACCATATCTGTCCTGCACACAGACTATGTGGCATTGCACATGCTCACACCCTGCACCAATACACTAAACCCTGTCAGGGAGGTGGTCCACCACCCAGTGATAGGATGCCTATTGTTCTGCCTTCACCTGCTCAAGCCTGGATCAGCAGCAGGAAGGCTGAATTTTGTCTCTGGTCGGCAGCAGATTTTTTGTGTTGACCCGGTCTAAAAGACTGGTTCTGGGAGCACTGAGGACCCAATGGATGGCCTTTATAGTGCTTGAAATCATACCTCCCACACCATTTCTGACAATGACTGAGGGAGCCACCTGGAAAAACATGGCCTAGGAGGATTTATAGGTATATCTGTTGGGTCCCACTGGAGGTAGGAGTTTGCAAGGGTCACTGGTCCATGGGAGCATGGCTGGGTCATTGTTACCGGGGATTGTGGGCTTTGGTGCAAAGCTGATAGGTCAGCCAGGTATTGCACACAGAGAATTCATCACGGCCAGGAGCAAGCAATGAGTAGAGGTGATTTCAGGACAGCTGGGCCACTCAGGATGTGCGGCACAGGGGTCTTGACGTCCCTCCATGGTTGCTTGCTTCTGGTACTGTTATAGTCTGCCAAATACTTTTTCCCTTGCTGTTTGATATAGGGGGGATTGGTAGCTCAAGTTTTTATGCAGTGTATTCCGTTAGGTGCTGCTGTCTTCAAACTGGTAAGGAGACAAAACCAACCCTCCAGAACTTGTATACCTTTTTCGGTGCATTTGCCTTGTCAAAGTTGTCAGGGAGCAGCTTGTCAACATACCTTACTCAGTGGGATCGGTGTATGCCATGTGTGGGGGAGTGATACTGTCACTCTAAGGGAGATTCTGGGCAGTTTTCAGGCTGGAAGAGATCTGGGGTTCTTGGAGTCTTCTTACATAATCAAAAATATAAGAAAGGGGATAGAGGTACTACTCCTTTTCTCTCCTCCCTATCATAAACTTGAATACCCACAACAAGAGGGAAAGATGGAAGAGGTCATTGTATGAGAGATATGTTCTCTCTGCCCTCATCCACTAGATAGTGGAATACTTCATACTAGGGCTGCCTGCACAGACCAATATATGGGATGGAGCAAAGGAAGGGGGAGACAATACAGACATATATCACACAGTAATACACCCTTCAAAATCTTTAATCATGGGTTCCCTGGATAAGATTGCCTTGGGAATAATAATGACCCATTTGCCTCTTCTTACTGCTTCTATGTTGACATGTTTCTGAGACTTTTAAAGCCCCATAAGGGTCATTTGGCCTTCCCGAGTATGAGTGATCCTGTCCTTATGAGTCCATTTTTCAGGTAAATATTGTGGTATTCAAAGGGAAATAAAAACTTTTTTTGTATACAATACACTTTCTCTGTTGACACTCTTGGGTGTTTCTGAAATGACAAACACTGAACATGAATAGAACACCAAACGTTTTTCCCCTCACACATATATTGCTCCCCAGAGAGCATTAGTTTTCATTATATGTTCGTTGTTTGATTGAAATGGATATTGTCCCCTCAATTAATATTAGTCACACATGCACTTGAGCTGTATCATGGCCATCCGATGACCGCTAAATATAGAGCGTGCTTTCACTACATCTCAATACCCCACCAATAAGAGGTGAATACAAAATAAAGTTTAAAAGGGAAAAGACAGAATAAGTTGTTTATGTAAAATGGAAATATTAAGAATCAAGATGTCTCTTACTGGTAAAGTCACTCAAACTGGAATACAACAAGAACATCCTCTATATTGTGAAAGAATCACAGATCGCATAATAAAGCATTCACCGTCCCACTGTTAGTTGATCCAACAGATCATCTGGGGTGTGTCTAAGCCACATTGTCCCACTCCATCAGGATTGAAGTCTATTCCCTGTAGCTCAACCATCATCTTAGAATCTTCATAGGTTCAGGACAACATGGCACACCACAACTGTCAAGCAGTTAGTGTTTTCACAAATGTTCTTCTGTTGCATAGCTTCATGTCTCGGGCATCAAGTCTTCTTTGTCCAGGTCTTCTTCTTGTCTATCAAATCTAAGTTCCAGTTCTAGGGATGCCACATAAATACAGGATATTGGGGTGTTACAAGGGGAGATGGGTAGTTGCCAATTGACTCCCTATCCTTAGGCTGCCTACACCCTCTATGTGACCACTTTGTGTGAGTAGAGGTACAACAATAGCCCTGATCGCTTGTTTCTCCACCATCCCAAAACGGTGGATTTCAGGAGAGATGTTGGTTCACAGTCAGCTGGTACCATAGGGGCTGAACTGGCGGAGTGTGGACCCTACTACTCATCTAAGTAACTTTCCCACCTGTCTTCATAAAAAACTTAGAGCAGGGGAGTTAGGGTGGCATCCCCCACTGTTACTAGGAGCCTGGGCTGAACTTCAAAGGTGGCAAAACCTTTGAAGCTTCCCTCTGTCGAAGGCCATTTCAGATTTGAGGAGACGTAACACACCTCTGACCAGAGCTGGCTTTGTTTCTGGCCTCTGAGAGTGCAGGCTGTCATCTCATGAGGACAAACACATGCCTGGCTGTGGCAGACTGGCAATGACTAGTCAGAGACCACACCAGTGTTTGGTAGGTTTTCAGTTGACCCTCTAAAGGTTCTCTAGTGTGCATTTATTAACACATCCCACACTGGCATCAGTGATTATTTAATAAGACAGTACAATTAGGCCATCATGGAGCTAGGAAACTCATAATGACAAGTATCCATCCCATGTACCCTTCATGGCATCTTACAATATAGAAGAATGGCTCAGATATTTCAGGAACATATCTTCTCAAGCAGATATGTCTACACATGGAATATAGTGAGCCCTGCTGTAAGGCCTACAGTAGGGGTGAATTACCTGTGTCTTATGCAGTGAGTGAGGACATGGCACATAGGGTTGTGTGCCATGATGACTATTCAGTTTTCTCTGCATTAAGACACACAACCTGCAGTGGTAATTTGCATGGTCTTGGAGAGAGGTCTCTGGGGTGGCACAATTTGTGCTGCAGCCCCACTGTATGATCGTCAATACTCATGGCCCGACGTTCTAAGCATACCGTTTACTGAGGACTTACAAGGGTTGCTAAAATTGTGTTAATCAAGGAACAGTATTGGGAAAGGGATCTTTGAGATGGGCCTAGGCGCAACAGGCTCCAAAAACCTATATCTTGTTTCCTGGTTGGAATTCCACCATGGCAGACTTTTGGCCATACTGAACTGTTAGAGCTCTTGGCTGGCCTCAAGATTTTTGTGGTCTTTATTCATCTACTCAATGTACTCAGCCATCCTGGAATGAAGACCAAGCACATCATCCACAATATCCTGCTTAGGTTTTTTGAGAGGTCTCTCCCATCCTTTCTTTAATAGACAAAGTGGTCCCCCTACAAGGTGTCTCTCCCATCCTTTCTTTAATAGACAACGTGGTCCTCTTACAAGGTGTCCAAATAAAGGTTCAAAGGGGGAAACACTCCTCCCTTTTATGGCACCTCTCTGTAAGCAAAAAGCAGGCATGGTAGTAAGATAGCCCATTTCCTTCAGAGTATTTAAACGGAGTCCCCCTATTATACCTTTTAAGGTCTTGTTAAATCTTTCAACAATCCCACTTGTCTGTGAACGATATGGTACGGGGAACCTATATGTAATCCCAAACTCCTCATCCAATACCACTACCCTTTTGAGGCAACTATCCCTCCCCAATCTAAGGTCAACAAGGCCACCAGATGCACCTTAACCTGATTTTCATCTTTCAAAACTGTATATGACTCTCCAAGCAGATAGATATCTGAGGACACAAGTTGATCAGTCACCATGGTGGCACAAGTGTCTCTCGGGGCTTTCACCCTAATTCCATTTAAATTTGGCTCTTGTCTGTATCGCTGTAGGATACTGGACCAGACAGCCAGGAAAGCCACATCCCTCTCTCTGAGACTAGAGTTTTGTCAGTGAACACCTTGACATGGTCAGGGCTCACCTGTGTGATCCCATCCAGAGACTCACCACTGCATTTACTGTAGGTGTACTATTCATTTGCTTTTACTGTTAGGGCCTCCAGTTCGGTTGTCCAGTTGTCTTTTCAAGCCTTCTTGGGATCCCACTTCTTAACCTGGTGCCCATCCTTGGACTGTGGAGAGTTTCTGGGCTCATCCTTCTGCACAAGTGTTTGGGGGCCTGAAGTAGACGATGTTTTATCTGTTTCTTTTTGGTCAACATCTTTCTCATGGAGGATTTTTATGGCCTCTTTCTTTCAGCCACCCCCACCAGTGGTTGTTTTGCTAACCCTGGTTTTGACACTATGTTCTGCTTTTTTCCCAACTTCTAAAGGAGAAGGTGGATCTAGTTCTACCAGACGCTGATTGAGCTTCTCATTATAAAAATTACTTAAAATCGGCTCTTTTGCAATGAAGCCCTTGATAGTCAATTCAATTTCAATGTTATTCGATCATTCTTAAGTACGAACCTACAAGTACAGGAACAGCAATACATTTAAAAGAAGAAAAGCAATTCTCCTAAATAAATGTGTTGACCATTTTATCTGGATTCTTATAAAAAAGCATTTAAACATTCTGTGCCAAAAGCTGCCAAGTCAAATATAAGTTCAAATGCAGAGTATATATAGTGAAATAAATTTCCCTAAAATGTTATATATTCCCAAGATCTTCAGTCTTTTTCTACAAGGCCATACAAATGAAGCTATGGGGAAGCACAGTAGATGGTCTGGTAATGATTTTAAAAAGAATCGTGCAACCCTACATTGGACAAAGTTGTGGCTTTTTATAATCAGTATATTATACGTTTTTCTTTCATTGTGATAGTGACCACAAAAGGACAGTATATGGAGATCTGTTTGGGCAGCGGCATTGTCACAAGGGCAATTCATTAAATCCGAATGGTTATAAGTTTTCGATGGAAACCTCATTAGTTATATATATTTGTGATGCAGTATTGTAACTTACTCTGGTTAGGGGAATCCACGTTCCCAAATAAGTAAATGTCGTTGACAAACCAAAATAGACTGCTTCCTGTGGTTATTCTCCCTGGGGGTTTACGGGCTTAAAGAATAAAAGTGTAAACTAGGCTTTGCTTGTGGATTGTCCTGCAAGATATTGGGTCTGTAAACAATACTTTCATCCCCAACTCAATCAATTCTTGCTTGACGTAATTAATCCATCTGATTCTCTTATAGTTGCCAAGTTTAAGGCAATCTTTTATTATACTCTGGGTTAAAGGGAGAGTTTTCATTTCCCAAATTGTGAACGACAGGCGCAAAGGAGCCAGTCTAATTGAAACCGTAATGTGGGTTAGGCTCAGCTCAGTATGCAGTATAAAATTAGATGTTTATTGGGGAAGGGAGACCAAGTAGTTAAAAATGTATTTGCAATGATTTGGAGTTGTTTGTGATGTGCCACACCCGCTCCATATGTGGCCGCAGATTTTGTTTAACTTGATAAATCAGGTTACAGTGATCAATGAGAAGTTAAGGCACTGATCTACAGTTCCCCAAACCCTGTTGAAACCCACACTGGGCTTGCATTAATATATTCTTATCATCTGCCCAAGTCTCTAGTCTGGCTTAAAGCAGACAACCCATTCATTTTGCAGTAATGTCTAAGATGGAAATAGGCCCATATTTTAAGGGCTACACGTGTCCCCTTTTTTATAGATAGGAACTATTATACTTGTCTTCCATAAAGGGGGGACTATTATTGCTTTTTGGTTAAAAACATTGGTCAGTAAAGGAACCCAAAGGTCTTAGTTGTCCTGGAAGAGGTGTTAGAGTAAGAATTTTTACCTGCACAGCTTTCCAAGGACACACCTGTCACCTGCACAACATGACTCCTGTGTGGGCCCTGCTGTTTAGAAGTTACAGGCCTCAGTTACGTTGCCCTGAGCACTGCCATTTTCTCTTAGCTTAAGCAGAAGCAGAAAGCAGGTCTGACCCAAGCTTCACCCAGCAGCTCTTGTCTGCAAAGCTCAGCACCCCTGCCAGGCCCCACCTCATTGTATATTTCGCACACACTGTAGAAGTCAAGTTCCTCTATAAATCTTGCAACATGCCCCACGTCCCCCACCTAATCCATGAATAGAACAAGGGAAGTTCCCACCACAGCTACGTCAAGCAAGATATCCGATAAACTGAGGATAACTGTGGCGAAGTATTATCGCAGACTGCCTGATTGACACATGAATAGAACCCTTCAAAGCAATAATAACACATTTCTGATTAATGACAAACTTCCAGTCAGAATGGCAGGAACTCAGTCTAGGCTAGCGTACGTGCCACACAATTACGAGAAGGTAGCCACATCTACACTAATGATGGGAAAGTCACCAGGCAGGGGCGTGAGAGGCGGTAGAAGGATATGTGGTTCGAGGTGACGTAATATAGCGTGACCATAGGCCCCTCACCCCTGAACAAGTATAAAAGGGTGGTCCGCCCGATTATCGTTGAACTACTCCCCGTCAGCATATGGGTGGCGGACAAGAGTTTTTCCCAGGGGTTACTCGAGATAGCCCTTGTTTTATGTACTTAGGTTTCATGTACTTAGATTCTACTCTATTGTATATTCTGCTGTAATGAAATGCTTTTTCCTTGTTACATTTAAAGTTGTATTCCATTATTTGAAATGTTATGCTTTCTCTGACTTTGTTTTATCTCCACTGCATTTAAAGTCTTTTAACTAATACTTTCAGGACATCTTACAGGTAGTGGTGAGTGTGCCCAATAATATGTGCTTAACCTCTTGTATGCAATATGCCTCATGCCTCACCAGTGTTCTTAAAGTATAGTTTCTCTCTCTCATAGCTGCTGTAAAATGTACTTTTCAAACTCAAACTGGTCCATGTGACTTTCAAGAGAATGCTGGGTACAGGACCAAGTACTATGTGGTTTTTTTATGCTATCATTGCTTATTTCTAGAAGCTGTGTCTTCAAATAAATTGTACAACTCCAAGCTTCAGTCTCCAAAAGCTCATATGTATGTTTTTTCCTGTTTTAGAGCAAAAAGTCCAGGACAGCCCCGGTGCAATTTAAGCCGCCCTATTCCACTTAGTTCTCACTCACGGTCTCGCCAGCGCGGCTTCTGAAAGCTGTGCGCTGAGTCCTCCTGGCCCCTCCTGCCTCCTGCCCCTAGTAAATCATCCCCTCCAACAAGTGGTGACCTCGTGACGTGATAATAAGGAGTTAAACTGACAGGATGCAGCTGGTTCCTAAGGAGGAAGTACTAAACTGCTACACGACTCTGCAGCCATCCTGCTGGACCATTGTGAGGGAAACACTGCGCTGAGGGTAAGCATACATATTATTGTGTCTGCCCGCCGCTGCGCTGTCTCTCTCTCTCTTGGGTTCGGCCGAATGGTGGGCTTTGTTGTGATACAGCGGTACATCTGCCAATGGCTTCCTGTCTGTTAACCTTGTTATTTGATTCTACGCAGAGGAGGGATTGTGTGCTAAGTGGAGACTGAGCCTGACAGTTGGGTCATTATTGAGATATATGTGTTTCACTTTGCTTTATAAATAGTCGCATGTTATTGCTAAGCCGCGTGTGAATACAAAGAAGGATTGTGTCCGTCCTGTAACGCTTATTTTTTAAATTTAGTTTTTTTCAGCATTTATTTAGCGGTTAAAGGGAGCCCCTGTTGCATATAGAATACAGGGAAGGAAAGAACGCATGTGGCAGTCCTTTCAACATTTATTTTTATTACAGTGCCCCTCTAAGGAGGGGACCTTTGACACATCTATAGAGTGTTAAGGAAGGGAAGGTGAATTATACATCTTTTAGGCTTTTTTAAGTGACCCTCTGAAGTTTCAGGGAAGGAGGACTGCATGTGGCAGGTCTCTCAGCTTATTTTAGAGCCTCTCCGCAGGGGGAGGGCCTTTGATGCATCTGCAACAGGGTGTCAAGGAAGGAAAGGGTTGCGTCTAGCATCTTTTTCAGTATATTCGTGCAAGTGATCCTCTGTTTGATAGGAGTGACAGAGACGAGGTAATCTCTCATGTCAGTAGTCCATGAGAAAGAAGGAGTTTCAGCAGGTCCGATTAGCTACCGTGACCTTTGATCTTTCCTTAATTTAGCTGTGATATCCCCTACTGTATGTCAAGGGAAGAGTTCTGTGCGGGACTAAGAAGTTTATTTACTCATATTGTAGGCATTATATTTTCGCCAAGCTGAACGTGATTTATTAATTATTGTTGGTACGCCTCACATGTATAAAGAACACTCTAGCACCCTAGTGGCCATAGAGCGTGATTTTTGTAAAATAACTATTGAAGTGTTTACATTTTACTTTCCTCTTATGAGATGTCTGTTTAGGCACAGACCGGCATGTTAGCGCCTAGTGTTTAATGGTGAATGTATTTTTAGGTTCATAGAACACACTTGTGTGATCCTTACTGTTTTCGTGGTCTCTTTTGTTAGGAGTCACTGGTTGGCACAGAGGCTGACCATAGCGAGACTATACTATTGATTTATAGGTACATTGTGATCGTTCATCTTTCCTTGACTGATTATAAACTGTGAACATTGAATGTCTGTGTAACACTGTGTTGTCTGGCCTCATACCAATATTACCACTTAAGGGTAAAAGGCCTGCTAAGTAGGGACTACTGTGCACAACTATGATGTCTGGCCCCGTACCATTATCACTTAGGGGGGGGGGCCGCTAAGTAGAAATTGCTGCTAAATATATTTTGTGACCATCATTTGAAGACTGTTCTTTTAGCGAGATTCAATAACTAGGGAGATTGTAAATGCATTTCTGTGTTTCCCATGTATGTTGATCTGCCACTGACTAACTGAAGAGAGTCTATAAGCTACGGCATTTCGAGCCCCACGGTTGTCACACGGATATATATATATTATTCCTTTTTTTCTTGCTGCTGTTAACTTGCGTGCATCTGGCATTCAGGATTTTCCCTTCCCTCTACAAGCACTGCAGGCTTCACGAGGGAAGTCTCAGGGAAGTGCTCTGCGTTATTTTTAAAATACAGATCGTTTAGAATAAATGAGAAATGTTTTCTTTTTTTAACTGCATTCCACGCTAGGAATAGGATACATGAGTATAAGAGGTATCCAGTCATCATAGAAGCATTGTGCTTGTGGTAAACTGCCCCGACCCGGAAAACAACGGACAGGCGGTCAGCCTGTTTTTAATACATATACATACATATAACAAAAGAAAGTACAGATGAGCTATAGTGGACAACAAATTGAGGTAGTCCTACACATATTGAACAATAAAATTGTATCAGTGCAGAACGTGAGCGCACAAACTTATAGAGAATTTAACAGAAAGGACATTTCCTTAATATCTAGAGCATGGGACTTGTTGGGAATCCCACTCACACAGGGTATTGAGATAAGGGCATCCACATTGCATCTAGTGAAACTATGCCTCCCAGTGCCAACGTATACATCCCCCACTGATGACACACAACTCACACTTCAGTCAGTGGGTAGTGTAGTAAATAGCGAAAGTCCTGATACTGCTCTTCAGTGTTCACTCACACCTCCTCCTCCAAGCACCAGCTGCCCGGAGGGGCAGGGAGATTCACAGGATACCCTTGCTCCACTAGGCTGTGAGCATAACGCCCACGGGTTGCATAACAAGCTGCAGCAGCAGCTATCACCAAGACTCACAGAACTATTACAAAGACATCCTTCCACGACGCATTATCCAGAAATCTGGGCATATTTACAAAGACGCATGTTGAAAGGAGATTAGTTTCACCACATTCACTGCCACAGATAGCCTACCTCAAAGATAACTCGACTCTAGGAGATGAGCAGACAGCCCACACAAGATCCATGACTACAGATTACGGTACACATAGTGAACGGCTGTGTTGTTGCCCTTTCTGAGGATACAGCAACATCCCCTGAGTCTGTCTCACCCCTTACATGTACAGTCATTTTGACGCTAATCTCAGCCCTAGGAATTGACATAACATACTTGCAGCAGGTAAGGCTGACAATAATACCCGGTGGCGTCGCACACTTACGCCAGCCTACACACCACACAGAAGGATAATGTCAACACCCACAGTACATCCACCAGCCTATGACGCAGATGACATTAATTTAGGACGGGGTATAAAGACTGACATAGAACTCTTATCAGATGTCCAGGCAGCCAGAGGCCATGACGATGCCTCAGCCCCAGACATCTCAGATAATTCACAAGATAGTACATCAGAGAGTACATTAGGTCAGCTATCCTTAAGTTCGCAAAGTCCAGTACTGCAGGATGCAGCTTCAGTAATGCCAGGTCAAAGTGACACGCTATTGATAATAAAAATGAGACGTGTCCAACTCTGCAGCCCCCAGCAGGAAGAAAACAAAGAGAGCCATGAGGCCTCTAGTGCTTCACAGCACAGCTCCTACATGACACTCCCCAGACTCGACAGCCCAGCACCCACTTCCCTCACTAAGGATCACGATACCCCAAGAACAAGAACAAGACATTATGGGCCATTCCGATTCCCGAGCCACCAGCATTGCAATACACAGAGTCAGTATAATGAGTGGCAGCCCCTTAACACAGGTCCTAAAAGAGAGGAAGAACACCTGCTACAATTCAATGAAGTAAAGAAAGACAGCGAACAGTATCCCTCTGAGGTAGTAACTGAGGGAGACATTAGCAGGAATAGGACAGAAAGTGACCTATGCCAAAGAACAGGTAAAGAAGTAGGGGACGTGTCACACACACAGTACTCAGGAAGCCCCACAGAAAATACAGTAGCACTCCAGCAACTGCCATTATACCTAGCCAGTATAGGGGATAGAATGACTGAGCAGATGGGAGCAAAGAAAAAAGAGGCACCAAATGAAGTAGCTAGTAGTGTGAAGGAGGTAGAGCCACACAGTGGTGGAGTCCAATCTATCATGCCACAGCAAGGGCCATGGACAGACTTACATCAGGAAAATAAAAGTGCAGCCACACCACAGATCAACATAGCAGCTTCTCTCACAGCCAACTACTTAAGTGTGCCCCAAGCTCCGTCTACAGTCATTAATTGTAACACTCAGGTGACACGACCACCTATGCCTCAGACATCACCTCCAGTAGTTACACCACGTAGGCTGGAGAGACCACAGCTAGAGCAAGACAATTTGGATCTGCCAAAAATGTTCGAACAGGCAGAAGAGAGGAGAAGGCAGAGAAGAAGAGAGATAGAAAGAATTGCAGTATTAGGTGACTATGGGCGACTGGATGACGTCCAACAGGAATATCATGCATCAGGTACAGCAGGTCCGCACACCGCCAGATTTGGTGTACTGCACCATATGACCCTTGACAGGCCAAGACCGCCACTGATTAATGGTCTGACGCCAAATGAGATAGTGATACTTGGAGAAGGGAGTGACCTTTATGTCAATCCATTCTCAGATAAATTGGCAGACTGGACAGAAGCTAATGCATCTCGAATGAAGGTTTGGCCCCGAGAGGGTTCCTTTGAGCCAGATGAAATGGCCACTGCTGAAGAATGTATATTGCAGGGAAAAGGAAATGACGATTGGAACTATACCTACATGCGCGAAGGCCTAAGGGTCTGGAAGAAATACGCACGCAGGTATTGTCACACAAGACCCACAGGGGTAACACACCAGCTGCCCCTGCTGTCCAAGGAGGTCAATGACCCCCCTACCTCAGTAACTTGGTCCCTCACGGACAAAGAAAATTTGAAGAGAGAACTCCCACCCCTCACGGAGGGTGCGGGAAAGCGGATAGAAGCCCTTGAAAATGACACTTCAAGTGTGTCATTGGCTATTTGGGATATGAAAAGCCTACTCACATCCCTGATTGGAAAGGATGCAGAGGATATGTTTTTACGCATCAACACAAGGCTTTGCACCACTAATTCAGAATTAGATGGTGATCCTTTCAATAAAATAAGATCAGCGCTATGGAACGAACTGCGCCAGAAGTTTCCAGATGTCTCAGACATCGGATCTCTAATGTCACAAATAAGGCAATTAGCTATTGAGAACACAACTGCTGAATTAGAACAGCAGAAATTAAAGAAAAGAAAGACTCTTGATGCAGTTAGGCTAGATACACCAGTGAGTCAAGTGACTACTGTCACTAATTTTTCACAAAGTGCCTTAAATATACCAGGAGGTAACACACAGGTAACACATCAGATACAACAGGTACCTCAGCAACACGTGCCTGTGTACAAAATGGTGCCCCTGACACAAGCCCCTGTATCACAAGGAGCTTCAGTTCTGCCCCCCATTGATTCGATTTCACAGGGCACCATCCAGCAGCACAAGGCTGGAGGCAATTCAAGTCAGGATAAACACACAGACAACTCTAGTGTGTCCCTTGTTGTCATGTCTCACAGAGATTAGAGAGGACCCAGTTGTGAATGTCATGATTAACAACAACACGTATAGTTTTTTTTTGATTGACACAGGTGCCATATTCTCCTGTATCAAGGGGAGGGCACTGCCCACTTCCAACTAGAGCGCAAACACACTAGATTTCTCTGAAAAGATATTAAGGGTCCCTTTCACAGAACAAGTACGAATAGAAACAGGAGATAAAGGTGTAGAGGAGCGTCTACTTTATACACCACAGTCCACATGATCTGGTGGCCAAGCTAAAAATAAGAATATATTTCGATGAAAAAGGCACAATGCCCTTTTCGGGTTCCCAAGTGCACGCAGACGGTCAGTTCTATGTTTGCATTTTTGTTCAGAGATAGATAGTTATGTTATGTGAATGGTCAAATATAATTCACACTGTATATTTCGCCAAATATTGCAAAAATAGAGCAACTAAATAGAATGTTTTACTCCTACGTCCCAAAATTCAGCAGCAGCTGACACAGGCACAAGAAAGATATAAAATGATGGAATGGAATGCGCACTAGTTGCATCGCATTTCTTTTCAGATGTAGACATGAGATCATGTGCTGCTAGGCCTATTGAGCATTTCATCCTTCTAAGGTGATTCAAGAAATACCTTGAGTTGGGAACAATGGGATCTGCTGTTTATCATCAATAAACAATTCTGAGTGAACAGGTGCATTACAAATAAGCCATCTTTATTTCTATGATACGATACGTATATTTTACATATTGCAAATAGAAACAGCACATGTTTTCAGATATTAAAAAGAACTGAAAAGCCAACGGGGTTGTTTTTTTTTATTTTCGGACCGCGTTCACAAGTAGCTTTCCTGGCCAAGTGCATATTCTGGGCGTAGAGCCAAACAGGAAAAAGGCTTCCTGTAGTCGACAGTTAAACAATAAGATTGATGAGAAAGGGAAAAGTATTGAGTAATAATACGTTGGTCTATGGGAATGAGCAAGAGAAATGAGTGGCCCAAGATCACACAGTTAGGTGAAATAAATAGTAAGGAATATGTATTTTAAGATGGATGAGAGGAGATAAGGAATACGTTTTCAGATATGCACGGCTGTACAGTAGTTACTTCACACAGGCCCAGTACTGGGAAAGAAAAATTAATACAGATATAAAGTAGATTTCAATATAAAGTAGATTTCAATGTTAAGAGGACGTATGCAGGGAGAAAGCAATGCTCAGTATTAAAATGTTGTCAGACTGAAATGTGCGGATTTTTGAGGTGGTCGTATATCTGAATTATGAATATAAAAGCAGTAGCCAGAAGGCCCGGACATGCACCATCTCTATCCCCAGCACAAACTGACTGTGCCCCCCAATTCTGCTTGCCCAAAATACACCCTCAACAGTGCAAGAAGATACATCATGCCCATACACTATTGGTAATGCACAGCACTATGATTGTATTGCACAGCTGCACCTTAGAGAGACACAGAGAAGTGCCCCACCTGAAGAAAAAGTTGAGGAAAGAGAGGGGAGTACAACAGGATATTTCATATTTTATTTTGCAGACAGACAATGACAGGAAAGCCTGTCATACCACAGGCCCTTCTGCAAATAGCACTCAGTCAGTTGCACCTTCCTACACAGGCCTCTCGTGATATCATGTCCACAACTTTGCAGACAGAGTGGTTCATCCCCAGTGCACATGAACAGATACAACTCTTTGTATCCTTTTTTAGGGTCCTTTTTAGAGAGCTCCACATTAACTATGTAGACTTGATCGACAGATGCCTAATAATAAGACACATCATGTTAGTGGTGTGCCCTTTTTTCACGGTGGATTTGAGTTGGACCATGTGTTCATTATGACGCAAAGGCCGCAGCTAACTTCCTACTTCATGAGGTCATATGTCACTGAGGATTACTGGATGCCGTTGCAGTGACCCGCAGTGACAGTCATTTTTCAGACATCTTTCTTTTGAACAACTGCGACAATGTTAGGCCTGTTCAAGGCCAAGATCAGTAAGATAAGTGCCACAATTGGGAAGGAATGGCTATATTGCCTTCTCGTTGCTCTGTCTGCACTTAGAAACACTCCCAGCTCTGATCATCACATCACATCTCATCGGCTTGTCACTGACAGATCAATGAATATGGTTGTTCTCTCCACCAGACTTAAAATAAGATACTGGGCCCTCTTCTGATATTATAAACGATGAATCATTGTTCATTTATGTGCACTAATGCGTGCTCCAAAGTTCCTTTCCATCCAGATATCGAAGAAAAGAACAAGGGTCCTATCTCTGATGAACTTCCGCCTATCTGCTTTGGGACACACATCTTTGTAAAGGAGCAGTCCGGAAGTGGAGAGACTTTTAATTCAACAAACACTTGTAAATGAACTTTTTGAGGTTCCACTCGTCACCGTCCAAGATCTGAACATTGAAGACATCATGTATCCACAGACTTTACAAGAATGTGAATATCGTGTGATGGCCTACGGACTGAGATGCAGCAACAGAACAACCCTCCATGTCAAGATTTTAATTATAAAGATATGTACAGCAATTATTTTCTTTATTTATTATGTTTGTAGTTTCATTAACAGCATTTCACTGGTTAGCAGTGCAATCTGAGAGAGAGAGAGAAGATACTAGCAATATTAGATTTGTAACGACCATACAGCTTCCCATGCACAAGACACTTCCTGCTAAAAAGCAAACTGGGATAAGCAACAGTAGTAACTATGACACCTCTGTGCCTATCTTGACACTTTCTATACACCGTGCTGACCCTACAGGGAGGGACTTGACACTCGATATCATCTTGATCCCTACTGTGCCAGGTACCCCAAGACGATCCCGCCAAAATAAAAGAAGTCTTAGACATAGAATAAGTAGCAAGATAGTGCCAGTTAGATATACATCGCATACCCGACTTATGGCAGACTGGGTTAGTAATGTCCAAGACACAGTTGTTTACACCTTCGACCAGCACTCTATGCCTGATTTTTCCTCCCAGCGCCCTGGTGTGTCAGTACAGAATGATGGTACCCATAACGCATTGTTAGATAACATGTGGTACGGAGACATGAGGGAGGTGGGAAGAAAAGCCACAAATGAGTCATGCTTTGTATGTTCTCACATTCCACACGCTGTAGCCACAGATGAATTGATCTTTCCTAAAGAAGTCCCACCACCCACAGCCAAATGTCTTTTACACTTGTTTCTTTGCCGCATACATGGTCAGATACAGCTCCACTCAGCCAAAGTGGATGATGCATTTGTAAATACAGCAGAGTGGAATGACAAATATGAGAACATTTAGGGACATCACTTATACATTGGAAATAGAAAGGAGAATGGAGGTTTACCGTGATATAAAAGTACCTGCCGACATAATGCAGGATTGGGAACATCACTATAAGAAAATAGGGTACTTCACCTTCCCAACACCCCCATCGAAATGCCACTCACCTGAACATCACCGATGTAACTACAGCCATGACACATGCCCTTGTCAGTGGAGACATATTCTGCACCTGAAGGCCAACATTCATTTCGACAATAAGTGGAATGGTCCACATGACATAATATGTAAGGCAGCCTCCTTAGGTAGCACAGCTATAGGACAAGAGCACAAACATAATTTAAATGTGGAGACAGAAAGGGAGTGTGATGAGATATGGGGTAGGGAAACTAGAAGATACACGTCCAGTGAGGGTACACCATACACACAGGAAAAAGAATACAAGCTAAAGTCTCCTCTCCTTTGCTTCCTAGGTAATGGGACGGTACCTGTGGGCAGGAATGCCAATTACAAGAGCACTAGTACTAATTCGGACTCGAAGTACAGCACGTCCATCCTCATTGGCATCTATTGGATATGCGGAGAAAATATGTATCTGCAGCTGCCTCCCCAATGGCAAGGACTTTGTTCTATCTTGACGATGCATGAATGGCATCTCGTCGTCCCAGCAGTGGACATTTCCCGCATCCACACACACCCAATGGCAGGTGATGTCACCCTGCCCCACCACCGAAAAAGAGAAGTCAATAAGTACTCCTCAGATGACTCATTCCATGAGATTCCGGAAGATTTCAACGATGCTGAACTTTCCTTTGGGGGAGCGATCCCCATGTTCCAGACAAAAGCCAATGCTCAATGGCTCCAAGTAACGAGATATGAACTGATGCAGCTTGTTAACAACACCCGTGATGGGTTCAACGCCGTGGAAGAAGAACTACAACCTTTGAGACTAATGGTTCTGGAACAACGCTATGTTCTAGACCAGTTAATTGCGATGAATAGTGGTGGTTGCGACAGAATGGGAAAATAGTCCTGCTGTGTCTTCATTTTGGCCGATGATGCTGATAACGGAACACTTACAAAGGCCATTGAGGACTTGGACAATTTGGGGAGACAGATGCCTGAGGATGGAAGTGCAGAAGCAGATGTTTTACGTAATTGGTCCAACTTGGACTGGATGCCTTCATGGCTATCTGCAGTACTAAATTTTATAATGCCTATATTATGTGTGCTTGTGGTTGTGTAATTTTGAACACAGATTATGTTGCATTATGTTGGAAGATTAAGGTCTAAGATAGTTGAGATGAACTACACAGGTACACGCAGGGGACAAGGGGAAGATGTAGAGATAGCAATGTTAAACATAGAGCACCATCCCTGACCCTCACTTAGCGCAGGTCCCCTCTGAAAGTCAGTACCTCCCTATGAGACCATGTGTAAGAGATTGGACCAGAAGAGGGTTTGGGAACAAATTCTTCATAAAATTGCCCTGGCCACCCCCATCTACAGCTAAGTATGCAGTTCGAATGATGTTTAAAGATGATTTGATAAAGTTCGAATTTCGAACTTAAGGGGGGAATGTTAGAGTAAGAATTTTTACCTGCACAGCTTTCCAAGGACACACCTGTCACCTGCACAACATGACCCCTGTGTGGGCCCTGCTGTTTAGAAGTTACAGGCCTCAGTTACGTTGCCCTGAGCACTGCCATTTTCTCTTAGCTTAAGCAGAAGCAGAAAGCAGGTCTGACCCAAGCTTCACCCAGCAGCTCTTGTCTGCAAAGCTCAGCACCCCTGCCAGGCCCCACCTCATTGTATATTTCGCACACACTGTAGAAGTCAAGTTCCTCTATAAATCTTGCAACATGCCCCACGTCCCCCACCTAATCCATGAATAGAACAAGGGAAGTTCCCACCACAGCTACGTCAAGCAAGATATCCGATAAACTGAGGATAACTGTGGCGAAGTATTATCGCAGACTGCCTGATTGACACATGAATAGAACCCTTCAAAGCAATAATAACACATTTCTGATTAATGACAAACTTCCAGTCAGAATGGCAGGAACTCAGTCTAGGCTAGCGTACGTGCCACACAATTACGAGAAGGTAGCCACATCTACACTAATGATGGGAAAGTCACCAGGCAGGGGCGTGAGAGGCGGTAGAAGGATATGTGGTTCGAGGTGACGTAATATAGCGTGACCATAGGCCCCTCACCCCTGAACAAGTATAAAAGGGTGGTCCGCCCGATTATCGTTGAACTACTCCCCGTCAGCATATGGGTGGCGGACAAGAGTTTTTCCCAGGGGTTACTCGAGATAGCCCTTGTTTTATGTACTTAGGTTTCATGTACTTAGATTCTACTCTATTGTATATTCTGCTGTAATGAAATGCTTTTTCCTTGTTACATTTAAAGTTGTATTCCATTATTTGAAATGTTATGCTTTCTCTGACTTTGTTTTATCTCCACTGCATTCAAAGTCTTTTAACTAATACTTTCAGGACATCTTACAGGTAGTGGTGAGTGTGCCCAATAATATGTGCTTAACCTCTTGTATGCAATATGCCTCATGCCTCACCAGTGTTCTTAAAGTATAGTTTCTCTCTCTCATAGCTGCTGTAAAATGTACTTTTCAAACTCAAACTGGTCCATGTGACTTTCAAGAGAATGCTGGGTACAGGACCAAGTACTATGTGGTTTTTTTATGCTATCATTGCTTATTTCTAGAAGCTGTGTCTTCAAATAAATTGTACAACTCCAAGCTTCAGTCTCCAAAAGCTCATATGTATGTTTTTTCCTGTTTTAGAGCAAAAAGTCCAGGACAGCCCCGGTGCAATTTAAGCCGCCCTATTCCCCTTAGTTCTCACTCACGGTCTCGCCAGCGCGGCTTCTGAAAGCTGTGCGCTGAGTCCTCCTGGCCCCTCCTGCCTCCTGCCCCTAGTAAATCATCCCCTCCAACAGAGGTCTATTGGGACCCCATCCGGACCTAGAGCTCTTCCTGTACAGCATGACAATAGGGCCCTCCTAACCTCAGTGAGTGAGAATGACAGGAATATCTTCATATTGTTCAGAAGGACAGATGTGAAATAGGCAGGGGGCTCAGCGGGCGAGACGTTGTTAGCAAAGAGTTCTACCCACGCCTCCTCACCAACATTTTTATCCAAAAAAGGGTCCCTATGGGTCTTAAAATACGGTCAGTTGATTGTGCCCCAAAACTCTCTGCCATTTCTTGTCAGAGTGGCATGAGCGAGCATTTCCCACATTCCTTCCCTTAGTGTTCTCTCTCCCTTTTTCTTCCAGCCAATTCAAACTGGGTATGCAGTAAGACGATCTGGTTTTGATCATGTGGCCGAGTTTTAAAAGCAATGGTAAGGGTTTCTTCTCTTTGCTACAGGTGGACTTGAACCATTCTTTTTTGGTGGGACTCTTTCCATTATTTTTACGGATAAGGTCCGCATTTATGTGCAACAAGAAATCAGTAAATGAGTGGACCAGTGTTGAGGGTGCTATGGATAGGTCCAGACACCTTTTAATACTAGTTTTTTTTTATTATTTCCGGGATAAATTTAAACCTATAAATTTGAGCCCATTTCAATTGATAACAATTTTTTTGGGCCAACCCGGGGCGATCAACTACCAGATGCGTGTTCTTCCTATTGAAGTTCAGAGTTAATATACCAGTTAAACTAGTATGATCGCTAAAACTTCTAAATTTAGCATCTTTGCTACTAAAAAAGAAACTAGTCAAAGGGGAGCCCACTAAATTGCTAACAATATTAATATTAGACACATTTCTACTAGACAAGTTCCTGTTAAAGGAGTTACCGTAGATGCTATGGGCAACTTGGGAGGCAGGATTACCCATCAAATCAACCAAACCGAATAGTTTGTTTTGTTTTGGATGGGTGTTAAAGTCCCCCATCCAAATTATGGTAAATACCTCATCTTGCTTTTTACATTTAAACCTCTCCTCAACTGAGGTTTTATCCTCATTTACGACTAAGTATATATTTGGTCCAAAGTTAGTATTGTAAAAGTTTATCAGAATCCAAGTACCCATTTTCGGAAATTCAAGAACAAGGAGATGAAAGAAGGGCTCCTGTCTTCAAATTTCCTCATTTTTAATGATGTTGTATTAGGCATTAAATTTAGGAGACCTCTTTCACTCTCCTGGCAGTTGATGGTGAGGCTGTGGTTTAGAAAGAGCGGTACCCATCAATGAAAACATGTTCCGTAGTCCACATTTCCTGAAAGCAGATGATATTGTTAGCCTGCCAAATTTTTTGCCGATGTATGTTATTCAGTTTTTTGCTTTCCCTCAGGCTCATTCTGTCTGGGGAAAGGGAGGAGGTAGAACATAAGTGGTGCTCAAAAACAGGCACTTTGGTTAGTAGGGGGGACAGTCAATCACAACAGTCTAGATCTGAAATTGGAGCATACATATTTATTGCGCAAAATCCTGGCCCTGCTGCAACTGTTTCCCTCTTGGTTTAATGCCTGACTAGGCCGCCCAATGGGTTCTTACAAAGATCTTGAAGACAAGGTAGGGAGCGATTGTAGAAATAAGCCAGTTGGAGACCCTTGATCTGTGTGTCTCTTGGGGACTGACTCTGTAGTTGATCCAAAACATATCTCAATAAATATGAGTTGTTAAAGTTCATTACCACACAGTCTTCCTCCAGCGATTTCCTTGATTGCCCCGCCCAGCCTACCCTTTGTGCTTGATGTGGCGAGAGAACCAGTGTAGTGATTTGTCTAATAGTTGGTCTGTATATTCGTACTGACCCTCCCTCAGATTTGGAATAATCCCCAAAACTAGTACAAGAGGAGAAGATGCAGGAGAGTGATGAAGCGTCTGATGACCAATGCCCGGGGGACCCTCATTAATCACTGCACTAAATTTGGCCTAGCCCAATGAATTGTGATCCCCTGTGGCGCTTCTTAAATTTGCTGCCTGAGGATTGAACATTGAACTGGTCATGGTGTTACTAGACGATGGTTGTTGGAGCCCAGGTGACCCACGATTAATGTTTTAGTTGTGTTGGTGCTTGCTGAAGACATAGAGCCAGAGGCGCACGGGTTGGTTCTGGTAGCTGTTTGGTATTTCCCTATCATACACATCTCTAGGGATATAGATTTTGAAATCCCCCGGACAACACCCACTTCCTCAATAGTTTTAAGCCTCTCCTCAATTTGAGTTATTTTGAGAAAAAGCATAGTGACTATAGTCTTGAATCTTTCCCAGGTGGCATCATCAAGTGATCCCTGGAGTTGAGTCAGCGTTGGTATAGTGTTTCCATTTATAGTTTGAACAGATTCAGCAGCTCTTGTCCCTCTTGTCCCTTTAGATTTCACTGCCTACGCTGGTTTCTGGGGTTTTTGCTTCTGTGATCCCCAGTTTTCCTTTTTTTTACCGGCGGTTCATTGACATTCGCAAGCTATTTTTTGCAGCCTTCCCCCTGGTGGCAATATTAGGACCCGTCATTACCTCCACCAAAAGGGGAAAATAGAATGAGTGCAAGGGTCATGGAAGACTTAGGTCCTCCTTTGAGAGACTCTCATCTGTTTCTGAGTAGATGGACTCAGCCACTTCCTCAACCTGATCTTCATAGTCTTCCCCAGCAGTCTCATCTCCTTCAGATTGACCCATTAGCTCTGGATGATCTCTTTTAATCTCTGCTAAAAGCTGTCTAAGCTTATCTTTTGTGGGATGTTTGCCGGTATTGATACCTTAACCCTTCCAAAGGGTCCCTAGCCTGGCATGGGACAGGTCCATGTAAGGAATCAGGAACGAGCTCCTGGGCCTGTTTATCGGTATCAGACAATAGTTTATTAAATTTGGGAACTTTTTGGGAAGTTAAAAAAATCTAACACCAAATAATTTCTCCTAACTATAGCAATGGTATTTAAAATGTTGTAACCACTTGTTTTCAGGGTCTTAGCCAAGGCCCTAGCAGTTAATTTTAGGAGTTTTGAAAAAATAGACCAATTGAAAAAAATACAACTAGACTAAAGGCAATGTTTTGGATTTACTCATGTTTCACTTAACGACAACGTGGTTCCAACAAATGCAAAGTCTTCTAACCCACCGCTGAACCACCAATGTAGAAAGCTGTCTCTCTCTGTAGTGAACTAATACAAACTACACTGTTCAGAGAGTCCAGTTGATCCCTTACTGGTACACAGAGGTTAAAGTAGACAATGCTAATGCTCTTTTTTTGATAGTGTGGGTGAGCAGTTGGGCTTATCAGAGGGTCGTGCTAAGCATTTGTTGTAAACCCATTGGCAATAACTCAGATCAATTTACATTTTTTTTTAGATTTGTATGCATATTTTAAGATGAAGAACTTTGATCTACAAAGTTCATAAAATATATCACACTTGTGCGCAATTACACACTATTGAAGTAATTGGAGAAAAGCAGAAACATGCTTATATAATAAGGCAAGGCTCACACAAAGTTCACCTTCTCATTTTAGGTTGATTGCAGGACTAAGTCCAAAGTTACAATGGGAGATTAGGAGGGTCCTGGATTCATCCGGGAGCAGAGTACCAAAGGTGGGGTGTAGGGGCCAGGTGCAGGGCATATAGGTAAGCTTGGCATTGTGCATTGAGAAGACCTTGCATTCAGAAGCAGGCGAATTGGAGAGGCAAATTCAGGACAGCTGGGCCATTCAGGATGTTTGTCTTAGGGGTCTTTATGTCTCTCGAATGGTTCTTACTTTTGGTATTGTTGGATTATATCACATACTCTTTGTCTCGATATGAGCTTTAGGGGTTTCTAGTACTCTGGGATTTGGCATGGTGTGGCTTCAGTAGCGCCTGGTGTCTCAAACTTCATGAGGAGACAGATCAGCCCCTCTGGAGCCGGTGTACCTCTTTTAGTGTGGGTGCTGGATCGAAGTTGTTGGATATCAGCACTTAGACCAATCGGATTCAGCAGGATTGGTACCTGAGGTGTGCAGGACAGAGATATTTTCACTCCAAGGGAGATTCTTGGCAATTTTGTGAAGGATGGAGGAGTCCTGGAATTCTTGCGGTCTTCACAGTTTTAGGACAACCAGGTGCGCTATGATTGTCGAAGTCCTAGAGGCAGCAGGCAGGGTTTGACACCAATTTTCATCTGCAGCAGAGCTTCAGTTCTCCTTAATCGAGTCTTCTTTGTCTTAGTTTTCATCTTGTCCATCAAATAGAAATTCCAGGCCTAGGAATGCCACATAAACATTGCATTTAGGGATGTTACAAGGGGAGACATTTAGTAGTCAATAGGCCTCCTACCTTTAGGTTTCCTATACCCTCTAAGTGAGCACTTCCTGTGGGAAAAAGCACTACCCTAGCCCTGATCAGTGGTTTTTCTGCCAATCCAAATTGGTGGATTTTTGGGAGAGGTGTTAATATTGCCTACCCCACCCTAGGGGTGGTGCTGTCTTAGTGTGGACATTAGACCTTATCAAACAATGAATGTTCCTACCTTTGCTCCCACCAAATGTGGAACATGACAGGGGGGTTGCATCCCCCACCATCTGGAGTAGCCTGGGCTGAACTTCAAAGGTGGCATCACCTTTGAAGCTTCCTGTTCTGGAAGGTCATCCTGGCCTGTAGGTGGTGTGAAGCACCTCCAACCAGATCAGTTTGTTTTTGGCCTCTGAGAGTAAAAGCTCTCACTCCATGAAATCAGAAACATGTCTGGTGGTGGCAGATTGGCCATGACTAGTCAGAGACCACACCAGTGCTTGGTAGGTTGTCAGGGGACCCTCTACAGGGTCTCCTGTGTACATTTATTAATAAATCCCACAAATGTTTATCAGTGAGGATTTATTAAGGCACGATGTTTGATACCGAACACCTTAGGGTACAGTGAAGCCTTCATGGAGCTAGGGAACTCGTACTGACACATATCTAGCCCAAATATGGTTTATCGCTTCCCTGTGCACTCAAAATATCCAAGAATGACTCCGGTATTGCAGGGTCATATATGCTCATGCCAATATGTCCACACCTAAGATATGGTGAACACTGTCTTAGGGCTGAAAGACCTGCAGTAAGGTGACTTACCTATATCTCATGCATTGTGAGAGGGCATGGCACACAGGGCTGAGTGCCATTTAAATTATTTGTTTTTGTCTGCACCAGGACATAATGCCTGCAGTGGTAGTTTGCATGGTCTTGGTGAGGGTTTTTGGGGCTGGCAACATTTATGCTGCAACCCCAGTGAGCCCCCTTCAGTACCCATGCCCTAGATTCCAAGGGTAGCATTTACTAGGGACTTACAGGGCAGGTGGACATTGTGTACAGTTTTAAAAAAGAGATATGGTACCGGAAACTTGTTAACAGGGACCCTTTGCAGTTATTGTTCAAAATCTCATCAGGCATCAAGGAAAAAGTAGAAGCTAACCCTGTGAAAAGAGGCACTTTCCTAAATATGACATGATCTAACATTACATATCAATGTCATTATAATTAAAGACAATATTGATGTGTTATATGAAAACTGTATACACAAAGTTGAGAATGTCGGCAACAACTATATCAATGACTCCCTCAGTATTTGTAGAAGTTCCAAAGAACTCATATCATTGCTGTCTGATTCACCCAAGGAGACTTCCTCATCAAACCTGAGTGACAGATATATAGTCAGACAGGCCTTCTGACCCCTACCCCCCCCATTTTGGGTGACAGATAGATAGTTGCAGCACAAACAGGTCTCTAGAAATTGGCCCCAATAAGACATGTTTGGCCAAAGGATTGTTCCCCAAAAATACAACAAAGCTAGATGTCATATGTAGATAGAAACAACACACACCACATATAGTGATTACATGATCGCCACATCAGACCTCTGGATACACATTAGCTCTCCCAATGTCAAGAGCCATCTGTCTCCTTCTCAGATGTGCACAGCTGTTTATTTATGACTGAGATGCCTTTTTAAGAATGCAGATTTGTTTTATTATACCTCACAAGAGATATATATATATATATATATTCACAGAAAAAACCATAGGTTATAGTGGATATATAGTTAGGAATTTGCATTTAGAAAACCTTGAAAATTCAATGAAAAAACCATTGGTTTTAGGCCATATATAGTTAGGAATTAGCATTTACAAAACCTTATTTTACTCGCATAAAACCATTGAAATTCCATATATAGTTAGAAGCGCTAACTATATATCGCGCACCCGCAATCCACTGCTGATGATGTCACATATTACATCATTCATGACATGGTCAGTGACATCACTGATGACATCACTGATGACATCTCAAATGACATCACTGATGACATCACTGATCACAACATCCAGTGATTGTATGTGTCTGTATATTGAAGAATGAGTGGATGTATAAGTGTCTGGATGAAGAATTTAGTAGGTGCATGACTGACTGTATGAGTGAGTGATTAAATGTGTCTCACTGAGTGCATGGGTTAGTGACTAAACTGTCTTAATTTGTGCATCAGTATGTTTGTTGTTGTGTAAGCTGCTGCATGTGTTGATCAGTAGCTATAAGAGTGACGATATGGGTTATTGATTGGTTGCCCAAGTATTTGAATGGGAGGCTGAGTGTGTGTGTGGGTGGCTGGGAGGTGCGTGACTCTGTGCATAGATGTGTAAGCAGTTGATTCACTAGGAGTATGAGTTCAAGAGTGCATGTGGAAACAGCTATATGGGCGGTTGACTATGCATGGGTGTGTTGGTGAGTGAATGGATTTCTCATTGCTACATGTGCAAGTAAGTACGTATGTAAAACACAATACATGTGAGAGTTGAGATATATAAATAACTGAACATAAGAGCCAGTGAATGTGTGAGTGGCTGTATCGATCACTGTGAGCTTGTATCAGGGATTATATAAGAGAATAAATATGTGTTATTATATGTTTGAATAAGTAAGATGTGTATAACTTTATAGTTGAGGAAATGGAGGTGTGATTGATTCTTTGCATGACTGACTAGGTGTGTGAGTAACTCCATGGATGAGTGACAGTCTGTGAGTGTCTGTTTATACTGAGTGTATGTAAGGTTATATTAGAGTCTGAAGAGGTTCATTGTATTATCACATAAGTGATGTGATCAGTGATGACAAATGAGATGTCATCAGTGATGTCATTTGAGTTGTCATCAGTGATGTCATCAGTGATGTCATTTGAGATGTCATCAGTGATGTCATTTGAGTTGTCATCAGTGATGTCATTTGAGATGTCATCAGTGATGTCATCAGTGATGTCACTGACCATGTCATGAATGATGTAATATGTGACATCATCAGCAGTGGATTGCGGGTGCGCGATATATAGTTAGCGCTTCTAACTATATATGGAATTTCAATGGTTTTATGCGAGTAAAATAAGGTTTTGTAAATGCTAATTCCTAACTATATATGGCCTAAAACCAATGGTTTTTTCATTGAATTTTCAAGGTTTTCTAAATGCAAATTCCTAACTATATATCCACTATAACCTATGGTTTTTTCTGTGAATTTCATTGGTTTTTTAATAGCAAATATGAAAAGCTTTAAAATGTCAAGTACGTGATAGATAAAAACATTTTCGTATTTATGCACGCTGATGTGCTTTGAACGCTGCACCCCCCCCCCCTCCCCTCTTTTGTCTTAGTAGTACTCTCTCTTTGCAGATACTGAAGGGTAGTTAACGCAGGCCTTTACCACCGTTGTAATCCGTCGTGCCTCCTTGTCTCTCCATTTGATTGATTGTTGTCCAAGCATTTACTGTTTTAGAATTGGTTCTCTTTGGATCATTCTCTATTTACAAACAAGCACAAAGTCGCAATACTCTGTTTAGTCTTTGCAGATAGTGAAAAATCGTGTAAAAAAATAAAAGTAATCGAGCAAAATCAGTAGGCCACTAATTGGATCTCTTTTTGACCTCGCTAAAATAGAAATATTAGGAACAACCCTTCATGAGAAATACGAAAATAGTGAGATGAACTGAGCTCCACACCATGAGGGCTGCAAGACAGCTCGGCTCCATCACCCATCCCGCACAAAATAACGACAAACCCTATGCAAATATTAAAAATATAGACAACACACCAGCAAAGAAACAGGGTAAAACATTTTATTAAAAAACTATTTACATAACGTTCGTTTATAAGATGATGTCAGTAGTGGACCGATGTGTGAATAGATCGAAAACAGCACAAGGCTCCAAGATCCGGATGGCAAGCTCCTGGATGTTGGGTGCCATAGTTTAGAGTTCTGAGTTTGAGCCTTTTTCAGTGCCTGTGCTTTGTTGAATCAAAATGGCGGCTTGACACAAAGCTGACTCAAGCGTTGCTACTGATGCTATGCAGACCAAAACTGGTTTTCAGTTTGTACATTTTTCTAGATTTTTCAATCCAAGTTTGGTTGACTTTGTAGAACGATGGCTTCAGATTTTCAACATACGGTGTGGTGGCGCTGACTGGGAGGGGGCGCTTCGCTCCTGCCCCCTCCCCAAGTAAGATTTTCATACGTGAAAGTACGTTAATGGTTTTGGTCCCTGAGATGCTTCGATGTCACTACCATTCTCAAATAGCATAAGTTCTGGATGTTGGGTGCCATAGTTAAGAGTTCTGAGCAGTGCTTGTAACACTGTCTGAAGCTTATTTCCACCTACTGCAGCTTCACTATTCTCAAAGTAAGTGAGTGTCGTTTGTGGACCTGACTGCATTAGAAAACAATGTGATATGTTACCTTCCTAAACAGCTTGACGGAGGCCCCTGAGGGGCGGTGTGATGGCCATGGACTCGGAGAAGACGCTTGGCTCCGACACCCTCCCCAAGTCTTATAGCACTGGTGTAGCCTGAGATCGCCCCCGACATAGGCGGCCGGCTCCCGGGGTCCGGCGGAACTTTTTGCCTTTTGATGACTCTTCAATTCTGGACCTTGTCCCACAATCCGTTTGACCTGAAGACAAGCTGTAGTGGGGCGCCCCTTTATCGTTTTAGTTGCCATTCCGCCCGCTTTTGCTACACTGTGCCTCTTCCGCCATTCAGCTGTTTACCGCCCGCTCTTGCGACTACAGCGTCTCGCTCACCATGTAGTTGAGATGCGCCCGCTCTTGCGCTGCAGCGATAGGCGGCTGCCACAGGACTCTCAAAATGGCAGCCGGCTCTTCGGTTTTGGGCCTGGTCCACTAAAATGGCCCTGGGACACCTTGGAACTCGGACGCTTGTCTGCTAGGGCTTGGGTCCCATTCTCGAAAAGCGTCCCCTCAGCCGTGAAGATTCTACAAAAGTCTTGGGGGCCTCCGACTCCCGCAGGCTTCTGGTGGGGAGCGGCTGCCATGATTGCTCGTGGAATGGCCACGACGGAGCTACGAGATGGTAGTGGTCTCATGCTGACGCCAGCTTTAGTCTGAAACATCCAGAAACACTGTAGACTACCAATTCGATCAGTTCCGGTAGCGCCCCAACATGACCCGGAAGAGAAGAACTTGCCCTCCCCTCTTTGACTGATGGTTCTTGTTGCCTGTCCCCTCTGTTGTCATTTAACAGAACTTTTTGGACTGCTGAAAGGGGTTGTGTTCTGAACGCTGGTTGGTGGAGACATTTAGACTATATTGTTGACCTACGTTGTCGCGTAATGCGTTTTATGACACGCCGCGTTAGCGCACCCGGAAGTGATCCGAGGCGCGGCGCGCAGCTCGTAACGAAAGCATAACAGGTCATGTGACTTGTTAATAAAACTTTTCATTGGTTCATTTTACTTTTGTTAATTTAATGATGAAAAGCTTGGTCATATGACCTAAAAATTACGCTTTTTATTATTTTCGAACAATATTTTTTTTTCAAACATATGTTATAATATTCCAGGCTAATGTACTTTCCCGGAAAATTTACAACTGTCTTGCAAGTAAAATATATTCCTTTTTCGAGAAAAAGGGCGTTTCTTCCTTCCATGACGGAGCCGTTGAGTAAAAGAGATTCGGCCTGCTGTCTTAGTCGCCGATACGCCTGATTATCAGATTCTTATCGATCACTTTATGTTGCAGACATGAAAAACACAACTGCCCTTGACCATTTATCTTTACTGCGTTCCTACATATTATACCTTTTATCCGTCATGTAATTGGACTGCTTTATTTCACTTGCCTTTTACTGATTCGAAAACAGTCACTAAAAGTAAAAACTTTACAAATGTAAATACTACTACCGTGTTTTGTTTTAAAAACCTTTATTGTGAAAATGTCAGTATACAAATACGGGCCTATAACCACATGGGCCGGCCACGGAGCAAACTGAAATCGTATATGATGAGGAGACATTTACATTGTAGAAGAACGTAACGAGAGGGCCATTAGGTGACAAGAACAAAGGTGTCTAACAGTTGCGGAATCGGTGGACGTACATTTTGTAATTAAAATACGACAGGGCCACTTACAATAACATTTTCTAGATATACATTTGCGGGCAAGGAGTTACGAGTCCCATTTATACCGGCGCCATTTTGGGCGAGGCCGGGCAGGTCCAAGATATAGTCAAAATGTCTCCACCAACCATCGGCCAGACCAGAACCCCTTTCGGCCCTTTATGTTACAAGATGGTGTCTTCCATTCAGAAAATATTGGTGGCAGCATTTTGAAAGGAAACAGAAACAGCCGTTCTCCTAGTGAGTTTCACATTGTTACATTTAGGAAGAATGTTGAAGAGTAGTATGTGGAAAATCTGAAGCCATTTTTCTACAAACTCTCAATCAGACTTGGATGGAAAAAAAAACCTGAAGAATGTACAAACTGAAAACCAATTTTTGTCTGTATAGCACCAACAGTAACGCTTGAGTCAGCTTTGTGTCAAGCCGCCATTTTCATTCAATCAATAGCGTCCCCCTGCACACATTCAGGGACCTGGTCGTGTCTTCAGATGAAACGCATTGTAGGAAAAGAAGCAGAAAGGAAAAGGAAAAAAGTTCCGCCGGACCTAGTGAAGCTGCAGCAGGTGCAAATAAGCTTCAGACAGTCTTCAACTTACTCTGATTCTTATAATAAACTTCAGATAGTCTTACAAGCACTGCTCAGAACTCTCAACTGAGGCACTCAACATCCAGGACTTGCCATTCAGATCTTGGTGCCTTGTGCTGGTTCCGACCCATTCACACATCGGTCCACTACTGACATCACCTCATAAGCCAACGGGGCACCCCACGCCGACTTTCGGCGCAGCATTGTAGGATGGCCACACCAGTGCGGCAACTTGCTGGACACAACATCGGGGCCATCCAGATCTCGGCGCGTTCGACTCACTGTACCGCAACAGTGACCGCAACTCAGCTGGACACGCCGTCTTTCGGCGCAGCATTGTAGGATGGCCCCACCAGTGCGGCAATTTGCTGGACACCACCTCGGTGCCATCCGGATCTCGGCGCGTTCGAGTCACTGTACAGCAACAGTGACCGCAATTCAGCTGGACACGCCGTCTTTCGGCGCAGCATTGTAGGATGGCCACACCAGTGCGGCAATTTGCTGGACACCACCTCGGTGCCATCCGGATCTCGGCGCGTTCGAGTCACTGTACCGCAACAGTGACCGCAACTCAGCTGGACACGCCGTCTTTCGGCGCAGCATTGTAGGATGGCCACACCAGTGCGGCAATTTGCTGGACACCACCTCGGTGCCATCCGGATCTCGGCGCGTTGTGCTGCCTTCGGCCTATTCGCACATCGGTCCACTACTGACGCCGCCTCACGTGCCAACGGATTTTCTACGCTTTTTGTAGCCCTATGCCGCATAACAGGTCATGTGACTTGTTTATAAAACTTTTCATTGGTTCATTTTACTTTTGGTTTCCTAAAGATGGAAGGCTTGGTCATATGACCTAAAAATAACACTTTTCATTGGTTTAGAACATTTTTTTTTCCCAAACGATGAAAGCCCCACCTTGTTTCTGGATCATTCAGACTGAAGCTGGCGTCAGCATGAGAGCACCACCATCTCGTGGCTCCGTCGTGGTCATTCCGCGAGCAATCATGGCAGCCGCTCCCCACCGGAAGCCTGCGGGAGTCGGGGGCCCCCAAGACTTTTATACAATCTTCACGGCTGAGGGGACGCTTTTCGAGAATGGAGCCCAAGCCCTAGCAGGCAAGCGTCCGAGTTCCAAGGTGTCCCAGGGCCATTTCAGTGGACCAGGCCCAAAACCGAGGAGCCGTCCGCCATTTTAAGAGCCATGTGGCAGCCGCCTATCGCTGCACTGCAAGAGTGGGAGCAACTCAACAACATGGTGAGCGAGACGCTGTAGCCGCAAAAGCGAGCGCAACTCAGCTAGATGGCCGCCACCTGGGGAGGCCCGTTCACGCCGCCTCCCCCACCCCCGGGCCGCCGCACGCCAATTTTCGGAGCAGCATTGTAGGATACCAAAACCAGTGCGGCAGTTTACTGGACATCACCTGGGTGCCTGTCGTACATGTTGTGTCAGCCATGTGACACTGGACACAGACCGCTACTGACGAGGCCTCCCCCCGCACCACCCGGGACGCCCCACGCTGTTTTTCTGTGCTGCATTGTAGGATCCCTAAACCAGTGCGGCACCCAGGCGACATCACCTGGGTGCCGTCCAGAACTCTGCACGTTGTGCTGCCTTGGGACTATTCGCACAACAGGCCGCTACTGACGAGGCCTCCCCCCGCCCCACCCGGGACGCCCCACGCCAATTTTCGGAGCAGCATTGTAGGATCCCTAAACCAGTGCGGCACCCAGGCGACATCACCTGGGTGCCGTCCAGAACTCTGCACGTTGTGCTGCCTTGGGACTATTCGCACAAAAGACAGCTTCTAACCATTGTTGCTTTTTGTGTTGAGAAATGTTTAAATGTTTTTAGTTTTTGTTCCGTTCGTTAAAGTTAGTTGTTAATAAAGTTTTATAACCTTACTTTGTTGGAGTGTTATCTATTTTTTTAAAAACGGGTGAATGGGGCCTTGAATCGGGTTATTGTCATGTGTGGGCTTTGGAAGTGTGCTGCTGCAGGATCGGACATTTCAAACTCAAATGCACGTTCTTTTTCTTACCTTTCCGAAGCATGGAGCGCAATAGCAGGCAGAGAAAGGGTGATGCACGTTTTGAACACTACCTGACCTGGCAACTTGCTGGCAGTGCCCCACCGCCCGCTCCTGAAAGAGGGCACACACACACCGCCGCCCCGAGTACTTCACAAATCTTTAAAAGACCATGCGCTTGTTCATGAGGCTTAAATGGTTTATCACCTCTTCTAGAACCCCTGCATCGACCCTCTGACGTTTCATGGAAAAATTACCATGTAACACAATACCAAGCCCTGTCTTCTGAAACCCCCAAGGAATCGTGGGGCATATTATCAAGGGGGTTTATCTCCGCTTTTTTGGCTTTAAAAGCCATGAAAGCGGAGATAAAATTATTTCCCTATTACCAAGCTGTCGCTAACACCAGTTAGTGACAGCTAAAAGGAGATAGCGACCATCTTGGGCCCCGCTTTGCATGTCAGTGATACTTATCACTAATGACATGCAAAGTGGCGTGCCAAGATGTTAGCGACTGGAAACAGTCCCTAACATCGCTACCTTCTACTACCAACTTTTGGAGATATTCGCGCTAAGCGCGAATATCTCCAAAATCTAACACCTGCCCTGAGCAGTTCTTAGCCATGTTATCCAATGGGAGGTGGATAACATGGCTAAGAGCATTAGATCGATAATACATGAATATCGCTGACTTTTCACCTGCCCTGAGCAGTTCTTAGCCATGTTATCCAATGGGAGGTGGATAACATGGCTAAGAGCATTTGCTCGATAATACATGAATATCGCTGACTTTTCTGCGATAATAGCAAGGTTTATCTGCGATAAAAATCGCCGATGTGCGGCGATAATTTTTGTCTCTAAACAAGTTAGAGACAAAAATTATCGCTAGTTGTTCGTAATATGCCCCCGGGTTTTTGCTTGCAGAAATCGGGAGGCGGGAGACTAGCACTGAAATCAGTACTCACACGCCTGAATCAGGAGGATTGGCATGTCTGAATTCTCTACAGCTGGGGCCATAAACTACATCCGCAGGGTTAGGTGATAGCCTGGGACCAGCCTGGCATCTAAAATGGCTGCCGTGCACGACAAAATTGTGGCATTCGAAAAAAGGCAAGATGGCGCAGCCGCTGGAAGAGATGTATCAACATATATCAGCCTCCTCAGCCACCCTCAGGAAACATAGGGGATTAGGATACGTCTCCCGCACCCCCTTATACCTAGTACTTTAATTAACGAAGCACAAAATGGCGAATTCCCGTTTCGCTACCAGTTTGCGGCCCAGTTCGCGGCCCGTGAAGCGCTTCTACCGTGAAAAATCATTTTTTTTTATTTTCCCCACGGGACCCTTTAATAACCCCAACAACATTCCTAGGGGGTCAAGAGGGGGATACCTTGCCCCCTTTCATTAAATTCCCCCTTAGTTTTTCACCTTTTCTTCTCTCTCGATCCTACCGAGAGACAAGATGGCGGCCGCTCCGGACTGTCACGCAGCAAAAAAAAAAAAAAGCTCACGCACAGCCGCTGGAAAAGATGTATCAACAAATATCAGCCTCCTCAGCCACCCTCAGGAAACATAGGGGATTAGGATACGTCTCCCGCACCCACTTATAACTAGTAATTTAATTAACGAAGCACAAAATGGCGAATTCCCGTTTCGCTACCAGTTCGCGGCCGCGCTTCTACCGTGAAAAATCATTTTTTTTTTATTTTCCCCACGGGACGCTTTAATAACCCCAACAACATTCCTAGGGGGTCAAGAGGGGGATACCTTGCCCCCTTTCATTAAATTCCCCTTTCGTTTTCCACCTCTTCTTCTCTCTCGATCCTACCGAGAGACAAGATGGCGTCCGCTCCGGACTGTTTAGAATGTTGACAGACACCGGAGAGCCAATCAGCTTTCTGCGCGCAAAGTTCCGATAAGCGAAAAGTAAGCGGACCGGATCGCTGCCCAGAGCGCTGTTACAGATATATATCTTGGTTTGAACGTTAATTTCTCAAAAACTACTGGAGCACATATATTGAGACCTAGCAAAGGCACATCGGGCTAACAGTCCCTACAATTTTGCCAAGTTTCGTGCAAATCCATTCAGCCGTTCGAGCTAAAAGTGAGTCCAACCGCCCTATGGAAAAATGAATGGGAAAAACGCGTTTTGGGACCCCCCTTTTTTCTCAGCCCCCCCTTGACAAAACCCCACCAAATTTTCAGGGGCTGCTCAGAAACAAAATGTGCCATTTTCCTGAAAATTTCAGCCGATTCCGTCCACAAACGCCAAAGTTATTAGACATAGAATTTTCAAAAGTCCCATAGAGAAAAAATTCTAACTATATATACCTACTGGCGATAGCCAGTAGGTAATTACCTACTTGGCAAAATTGTAGGGACTGTTAGCCTGATGTGCCTTTGCTAGGTCTCAATATATGTGCTTCAGTGGATTTTGAGAAATTAACGTTTAAATCAAGATATATATCTGTAACAGCGCTCCGGGCAGCTATCCGGTTAGCGAACCTTTCGCGTAACGGAACTTTGCGATGAGAAGCTGATTGGCCCTCCGGTGTCTGTCAACATTCTAAACAGTCCGGAGCAGCCGCCATCTTGTCTCTCGGTAGGATCGAGAGACAAGAGGAGGCCAAAACAAAGGGGGAAATTACCATAAGGGGGCATAGTAGATCCTCGTTGACCCCCTAGGTTTTATGTGGAGGTTTTAAAAGGGCCTAGGAGGGTCGAAAAAAAAAAATTTTTTTTTGCGTGGTAAGCGCCAAGTTCGCGAACCGGATAGCTTTCTGGGCAGCGAACTTTATGGATAAAAGAATGAAAGACTTTTCTAATACTGTATGTTAATTATTTGTTGGTTTTGTTGATTATTTTTTAATTTTTTTATTTTTTAAGCAATTTTTTATTGTTGTGATTGTGTTTCAAAATTTAATAACATTTCTAACATTTAACTAGTTTATGAATTACATATAAAAATGATTAAAGACTCAAACAATTTTTTAATATTACATACAATTTTATTTTTCGGATTGTTTTTCGAAATTTAATACAACGTCTAGCATTTCACTGTCTGATATGTGTTCTTGTTCAGTGAACATAAGTTCAAACATTTGACCGTCATCATAATGAAGTAAATGATCCACTGATTCTACACATTGAACTAATTCATGGTCCCGTGATTCATCCATGAAATCTGAGTCATCATTGTCCGCAATAACTTTTTCCTGTGTTGGTCTCCAGAACAATTTCGAAGGAAACATTCTGCTCACCTTCCATTTTATTGCTGTAATTTGCATAAAAAATAAATATATCAGTAGAGATAGGGCACTGTTGGGTTTAAGTTCAGACAGGCACTTGTGAGTTTATAACAGAGAAGTAATCTATGGGCACTGTATGGTTTCAGGCGTGAAGTAGTACTATTAAAAAGTGCCTGTGAAGAAGCCTAAGTAAATTCATAATTATACCACAGAAACCTAAATCAGTCCATAATTATAATAAAGAAGCCTTTCTCAATGTCTAACTCTTACAGAGGGATAGTATATAACTATCTGAAAAAGTTTACCATATTTACTTATAGTGCACAATATACTTCAGTTTTAAAAATAACAACTTACCTTTAGTAACAAGTTGATGTTATTAGTGATATTCTAAATGATATATACAACAACAAGTAGTAGTCAAAATGGCTGTGTTTCCTTCTCTCCCTTTATATATATACAGGTATATAACCAATCAAATGTCAGGTAATAAAAGTAGAAAATGAAAGTAACATTTTCATTGGTTGTCAATTCCAACAATTCAGATGTGTTTTGTGAAGTAATTTACCTCACGGTATTTGGAGAGGTCTACAGGCTAAATGGCTAAATGGAATTTCAATGAAATTTGTGAGAATGGAAGGGATTGTTATGTAGTATGAGCTAATCTATATTTGGTGATAGTGTCTCTAGTCGTTTTTCTGTAAATTACTTTCCCGCCTTTTTTTAGGACCGCTTTCCGGGAAGCTGCCCGGTTAGCGAACCTTAAGCGTCACGGGAGTCCACCATTTTGTGTTTCGGTCACATTAAGATACAAGATGGAGGGCACATAATGTTTAGAATGGGTAGAAGGGGTCATGGTAGACTTATCTTGACCCCCTAGGTTTTCTGAGCGTGGCTGAGGAGGCTTATATGTGCGGAAAAAAAAACTTTTTTTAAAAAAATTCCGCGAGGTTAGCTTTCGGTTAGCGAACCGGGTAGCGCTCCGGGGAGCGAATTTTGTGGAAAATTAGTGAAAAAAGTTAGAGAAAAATAATAATTGTGAGTGATCAGATGTAGGGTAGCTCTGAGAAGAGCTTTTGGGTTTATGGTACATTTAGGTACTTATAAGTAGGTACCAATGCACAGTCTTAAATTCAGAATGAAAATTCTGTTGCCCTCATCTGAGAAGTGAACTCCATCTCCTCTGTAGATATCTTGCATGTAGTAACGCAAGTTATTGTTGTACAGAGAGCCCATTCCATGGTCTCTCATGTAAGCTGAAACAGATTTGTTTACATGCTTCCTCGCTTTCTCAATTTGTGGACAAAATTGGTTGGACCACCTCCATTTCTGTCTTTGGCATTTATGGAATATACCAAGGCAGTTTGAGGAAAAAGTGCCATTAATTGCTCAAAGGTGTCCTTTAAAAGCATTTCCAGACCTACCCCTGTCAAAGTGCCCAAATCATTACCTCCACAGTGCACTATTAACAGGTCAGGTTTAGGCAAATGCATAAAGGTTTTCACCAATGGTATCAATTGGTGACATTTTAATCCTCTTTGGCCCAACCACTTAATTTCCACATCTTGTAAATTGAGGTTACGTAAATTTCTGCTTTCAGCATACCTTTGAGCCCAGTGGATGTAACTATGTCCAACAATCCAGACCTTAAACATGGTGGGAGAATGTTGCTCTGCAGTCAGATGAAATGTGGTAATGAAAGGGCAGTTGAAACAGTAGGAGTTTCAATAGAAAAAAAACTGTGGATTTACAATGCTAATGATTCATTAGCAGTGATTGGTGCATTTCCATTTCTGAAAACAGAAAGTTAGGGTGCATGGATGTGTTCTTTGAAAGATGTCATTTGAATGGTCAAGGAAGAAACATTTAATGAAAGATTGCACTGGATACGCAGGTGCACTGAGAGTTCAGAGTTCAATTGAAACATTGTTGTGTGAATTTGCAAACATGAGAGGTCTTCCAGGAGGTGGTTGCTATGGAAACAAGGCAGACAGGGCAGAGGGGGGAAGGGTTTTGATTTGAAAAAAGTGAGGGAAGAGGTATGATTGGCTAATATGAGAGATATGTAAAAAGAATATCTGTATTTCGGTGCTTTCAATAGCTGCAGCCTTTGGAGTGCATCCTTTTTCTTCTGCTGAAGACAATTTGGTGTATTTCTCAGACTGTTTTCAAAACTCAAAAAAATATTTGCTAAGGTGAGAAAAGATTTATTTAATTTAGATAGAGAATAGTATGATTTAAGGAGAAAATGATGAAGAAAGCTGTGTTTTTAAAATGTGGTTTTGTCTCTAGTGATATACAAATAGAATTTGTTTCTTTGAGAAATTGTAATTGCATATTTGGTGTAACATTCTGGCATGCAGTAACACAAGATATTGTGATATATGGAGCCCATTTTATGGTCTGTTATGTAAGCTGAAACAGAGATGTTGCTTTTAAAAACGATTTAAGAAATCAATTTCATTTCTGGATATGTACTGCTAGAGCTTCATAGGTTGTTTTGAGCCATATTTATAAGGTATTTCAGTGTCTAAGATGTTATGTTTTCTTTTTAAAATGTAAAGTGTTCTTCATGGGGCAAGTGTCTTGTAAATACGCTCCCACTTGTGCTTGGCAAATTTAGATTTTGATTATGGGAGTTACCTAGCCATGTTAATAGTGTCCCAAAAATGGTGCTAGTGAATTGCAGAAACCATTTTCATGTGTCTCAAGGACATTTTTAGTCATTTCTTCATGAATGCAGGTATACAATTGATTTATATGCTGTGTTTAAAAACGAATTTTGAAATCAATTACATTTCAGGATATGTTCTGTTAGAGCTTCATAGGTTGTTTGGGGTCATATTTAGAAGGCATTTTAGTGTCTTTGATGTTATTTTTCCCTTTTTAAATGGAAAGCGTTCCTCATGGGGCCCTGAGCAGTTCTTAGCCATGTTATTTAATAGGAAGTGGATAACATGGCTAAGAGCATTTGCTGGAAAGTGCATGAATATTGCTGACTTTTCTGCGATGTTATTTTTCCCTTTTTAAATGGAAAGTGTTCCTCTTGGGGCAAGTGTCTTGTAAATACGCTCCCACTTGCGCTTGGCAAATTTAGATTTTGATTATGGGAGTTACCTAGCCATGTTAATAGTGTCCCAAAAATGGTGCTAGGGCATTCCAGAAAACACTTTCATGTGTCTCAAGGACATTTTTAGTCATTTCTTCATGAATGCAGGTATACAATTGATTTATATGCTGTGTTTAAAAACGAATTTTGAAATCAATTACATTTCAGGATATGTACTGTTAGAGCTTCTTAGGTTGTTTGGGGTCATATTTAGAAGGCATTTTAGTGTCTTTGATGTTATTTTTCCCTTTTTAAATGGAAAGCGTTCCTCATGGGGCCCTGAGCAGTTCTTAGCCATGTTATTTAATAGGAAGTGGATAACATGGCTAAGAGCATTTGCTGGAAAGTGCATGAATATTGCTGACTTTTCTGCGATGTTATTTTTCCCTTTTTAAATGGAAAGTGTTCCTCTTGGGGCAAGTGTCTTGTAAATACGCTCCCACTTGCGCTTGGCAAATTTAGATTTTGATTATGGGAGTTACGTAGCCATGTTAATAGTGTCCCAAAAATGGTGCTAGGGCATTCCAGAAAACACTTTCATGTGTCTCAAGGACATTTTTAGTCATTTCTCCATGAATGCAGGTATACAATTGATTTATATGCTGTGTTTAAAAACGAATTTTGAAATCAATTACATTTCAGGATATGTACTGTTAGAGCTTCTTAGGTTGTTTGGGGTCATATTTAGAAGGCATTTTAGTGTCTTTGATGTTATTTTTCCCTTTTTAAATGGAAAGCGTTTTTCATGGGGCCCTGAGCAGTTCTTAGCCATGTTATTTAATAGGAAGTGGATAACATGGCTAAGAGCATTTGCTGGAAAGTGCATGAATATTGCTGACTTTTCTGCGATGTTATTTTTCCCTTTTTAAATGGAAAGTGTTCCTCTTGGGGCAAGTGTCTTGTAAATACACTCCCACTTGCGCTTGGCAAATTTAGATTTTGATTATGGGAGTTACGTAGCCATGTTAATAGTGTCCCAAAAATGGTGCTAGGGCATTCCAGAAAACACTTTCATGTGTCTCAAGGACATTTTTAGTCATTTCTCCATGAATGCAGGTATACAATTGATTTATATGCTGTGTTTAAAAACGAATTTTGAAATCAATTACATTTCAGGATATGTACTGTTAGAGCTTCTTAGGTTGTTTGGGGTCATATTTAGAAGGCATTTTAGTGTCTTTGATGTTATTTTTCCCTTTTTAAATGGAAAGCGTTCCTCATGGGGCCCTGAGCAGTTCTTAGCCATGTTATTTAATAGGAAGTGGATAACATGGATAAGAGCATGTGCTGGAAAATGCATGAATATCGCTGACTTTTCTGCGATATTCATGCATTGCGGCCGTTTTTTTTCACATTTGCAAGCACTTCTTAGCCATGTTATCGAATGGGAGGTGGATAACATGGCTAAGAGCATTTGCTTCAAAGGTTGTTTGGGGTTATACATCATTTTTGGGAAATTAGTAACATGCCTATCTAACTCCCATAATCAAAATCTAAATTTGCCAACCGCAGGTGGGAGCATATTTACAATAAATTTGCACCAGGAAGAACGTAAAATAGCATACTAGATACTCAAATGCCTTATAAATATGACCCAAAACATCTTATGAAGCACTAGTAGTGCATATTTCCAGAAATGTATTGGTTTTCATTTAATGATTTACTTCATTGGTAGGCCTTCACATGTTTTTTTATTTTGATATTTTTCAGTGAAAATCTTATCTGCAACCATGTGTTGGCCTCACCTCAAATAAACAAAACAGGTGATGGACTGAATGTGGATCAATGACACACATTTACCCCAGTCTAAAGATCAGGGCCTAAACAAATCTTTAGATAGGCTACATCTTATCGTCATCCTGAATTAATGATTTAAAATATTAGGGAGTGATTTATGAGTGTTGTATGCCTTTTTTGTACCATTGAGTGTCATTTTTGTGATGCAGTGCTGGTGGAAAACATTTGCTATGTTAAATAATTAGTACGGCATTAAGTTTTAGATGACTGTTATTTATTTACTGTTTGGTAATAGTGGTTAATAACATTTTATATTATATTTTTCCACAGATTCAACTGCAGATTCTTTCATAGTTTTGAAAATGCCTTCCAAAAGTCGCATACGAAAGGCTAGAAAACGTCAAAGACAGCAGGATGATGTTTTATTGCAGCAGTCCTCTTCCCCAAATACTTGTCAAAACACCAAGAAAGGTCCGGGTAAGAGCACGAAATCATTCTTAAGAAATATTTGTACTAAAAAAAGTTTTGCTCAAAAAAATGTTTCAGTTCACAAAAAGAAAAGTAATTTAAATGGAAAGGAGAGACCCATCACAAATGTTACTGGTAGAGGAAGAGATAACTCTGTGCATGATAGTAGAAGGAAACATCAGTTTAGGGACATTCGAAATCGAATGTTCCGTAATAGGATATTAGTTAATTTATTGAAAAGTATTAAAAAGAAAGGCCAACAGAAAGCGGCATTTTATAAGAAGAAGAAAAATGTAGAGAAAATTATTGATCATGCTTTTGAAATTAAGCGAAAGTTGTTTATTTTGGTAATCAATAGAATTAGGAAACTAAGCAAGGTAATTTCTGATTTCAAAAAAAAAAGTAGATGGAAGAGAGTAGTAAATCGTACTAACTTTTGTGAAGTTTTTTCCGGAGAATGGATGCATAGTTCAAGTTCTGAGGCATTTTTTAATGAGGAGACTTATTTTCAGGATAATGATTTGGTGCATGCAGTTGACATCAGTGGTCGAGCTTATGAAGTGAAGGATGGTTGTCCAGTTGAAAAAGAACAACTTGTGACAACAGAGACAGAAGAGGCGCTAAGTGATGAGGTTTTAGGAAGACGTCCTAAGGGTCCTGTGTACATTTGGAAGTGTAGTTCTATTTGCAGTGTGCGACAGGTTTCCATCAATTTGCTTTGTGATTTTATACGGACATTTAATAAGAAAAGTTTGAAGCAGAAAATGAAGTTGTTGCAGGATCTAGATCCTTGCAGAGTGAGACAAATGACAGGTTTGCGTGGTCATTCACTGGCTTGTCTTTCCAGGAGAGTATGCCAGAGTGTTTTTCATCATTTCAGGATGCTAGCAGTGCATCATAATAAAGTGAGAAAATTAGTGAGAATGTTGTATTATGCTAAGAGTCCAGCAATTATGCTTAAACAATTATGTGCTGCTCTTTTGCATGGTTCTGAAATAGATGTGAAGAATATTTGTGAAGAAATTGAGTTTTGTTACTTTGGTAGTAAAGATGAGAATGTTCAAATGGACCCTGAAGTAGAGGGTAATGTGGAAGATAATGTACAGGTTTCCAGTACAGATAATTTTCAGAAGGAAATTGCCACGTTTCAGATGAAATCAAGTGAGAGGCCTAATTTCACTTGTGTATGTTGTCGACGCACTTATTATAAGAATCAGACTAAGGTAGTGGATTTATATGCAAAAAGTGAAAGGGAAAATAATAGTGAATGGAAGGATTTTGCCACATACTTGATGGTAGAAAATTATTTTGATTTGGGATCGGATCAACGTGTGTGTACTTATTGTTGTAATAAATTAAACCAAAACCAGATGCCTGCTAGGGCAGTTCATAATAATCTGGAATTGTTTGAGATTCCTTCTGAATTGAAGGATTTAAATACTTATGAATCTATTTTAATTCAAAGTATCCATCCCTTTCAGGCTATTGTAAGAATGGAGCCGAAGACAGGGAAGTTGCCTCCAGCAGATTTACAGAGAGGATTAAAGGGAAGAGTTGTTTATTTGCCTCTAGATTTGAAGAAAAACATTAACACAATTGGAGTAGAAAAAGTGGAAGAGGAACCTCTGGTTATCTTGGTTAATGGGGTTCCGACAAAGAATAAGAAAATATGGCAAGATTTAGTGGATGTTAGGAAAGTCAAAAAGGCAACAGTGTATTTGAAGAAAAATAATAAGTACTATAAGAATGTGTATGTTGCAGAAGAGGAAGTAAGTGATGAAGAGGATAGCGATTTGTGTGCTGGCCAAATTGAGAAAGTAGAGGCCTCTAAAAGTGAAGAAATATATGAACATTATAGTGTTCATCCTTTGCATTCCAAGGAAGTCATGGGGAATGCTATTGAGTTGTTTCAAATGAAACAAGCCAAAGGGAGTCCCATTAGTGTTTGGGAGGAAAGTTTGGAAGCTCGGTGTTTCCCACAGCTATTTCCCACAGGTCAAGGAGGAAGATATGATGAGCGACCTCATCAAATTCCTGCGTCTGAATACCGGACTTTACGATTGTATGCAGCAGATCCTAGGTTTCGGCAATGCATTCCCTATTTGTTTCATCTCCTGTTTGAAAGCGATCTGTCTGGACTGTCATATGCAGTGAACCACATCTTAAAAAGTGGTATACAGATGCGAAACATCTCGGCAAGTGACTTTATGCATAAAGTCAATGTCCAAGACAGTATTTTGGACTCTCACTTAATTAATCTCATGGCGTGTCAGCGTGGTACTAATGAGTACTGGTACCGTCGTCATGGTGATTTAAAATGTATGCTGAGGAACTTAGGAACTCCAACATGGTTCCTCACTCTGAGCTGTGCCGAGTATGGCTGGGAAGACTTACTTGAATTTCTACGAGAGGCAAATGGAAATATTGAAAACATTGAATTCAAGACACCTGGAGAACTGTGTTCTTTGGATCCAGTGAATGTATGCAGGTACTTCAATCATAGATTTGAAGCTATGATGTCTTTCATCACAAATAAGAAGAATCCACCTCTTGGAGAGGTGTTGGATTTCTTCTGGAGAAAGGAGTACCAAGCAAGAGGTGCCCCTCATATACATATGTTGTTGTGGATCAAGGATGCACCTAAATTTGGAACAGATCCGGATGACTTAGTGATGAATTTCATCGAACAGTATTCTACGTGTGCTGTTCCAAACGCAACGGAGAAGAAAAGTCTAAGAGAACAAGTTCTACGTTTCCAAAGCCATCGTTGTGGAAAGTACTGTCGTCGTAAATTCAGAAACAAGGACAAGTTCTACACCAAATGTCGTTTCAACTTTCCACGACCGGTGATTTCTAAAGGAAGAGTGAACAGTTTGATGTCTTCGCTGCGACATAATGTGACGAGGAAATCACCCAAGAATACATACAATTTGAAAAGGAACGAAGAGTCCAAGTACATCAATGACTACAACCCAGTGATTTTGTCCATGTGGAATGCTAACATGGATATACAGTTTGTGGCTGACAACTGTATGGCTGTGGCTCGGTATGTGACATCTTACATCACCAAAAAAGAAAAGACCGAACTGAAGGATATGTGGGAGGACATTTCTCATGAAAAGAGCCTCAGCAAGAAGTTGTACAGTTTCAGTCTGAAGATGTTGTCGCATCGAGAAATCGGAGCTTACGAATGTTCTGACCGGTTGTCTTCAGCAAGTCTCTATGCCAAATCCAGAAGTCTCGTTTGGGCGAGTCTTGGTCTTGCTGCAACGCGAAATCGAGTTCTAAAACCTGTCCGGGAAATTGAGTATTTGGCAGAAAAGGAACCAAACAGTACCGACATTTTGAAGACCAACATGTTGGATACATATTATCCAAATCGAAGCAGTCACCTTGAGAATGTTTGTCTATATGAGGTTCTCCAAAATTATATATTCAAGAGGAACATCAAAGAAGATATTGAGAAAGGAGTGTATGCTGTAATTGGAAGTGAGGGATGCCTGGTCAAGCAAAGAAAATGCCAATTAGTAAACCATCGAAAATTGAGTGGTGAATCTCCAGAAAAAAAGGAGTTTTTTTATTTAGCACTTTTGCAACTTTTCAAGCCTTGGCGTGCAGAAGAGGAACTGCTTGGAGATTTCCTCTGTTACGAAGACTCTTTCAATGCAGCCAAGGAGTCCATAGAATGTCCTGCTTTTTCTAAATATCAAGAAATGCTAACTTTGGAAATTGAGCAGGAAGCAACGATTGCAGCCGAGATTGCCAGAGACAGTTCTCAGGACAGTCAGAGTTCTGTTTCATTGAGTCAAGATCCACTTGGAGGACCTATTATCGAAAATGAAGCTGCCACTGCTATGAATGAAGTGGAAAGAGCCATGGCACATGCTCAGGAGGATTCAGTTAACTTAGAAGACTTGGAAAAACAACTCAACGTCAATGATGAAGTTACCACGGAAATTGAGCACGGATTAAGTCATGAGAAGAACAAGTGCTCATGTACATCGTTGAAGCCTGTCCGACTGTACGTGAGTGGAGAAGCGGGAACTGGAAAAAGTTTCCTCATTAAAGCAATCTCTTGTTATTTGCAGAAAAGGACTGAGTCATCGCTGTCTTGTGTTGTCACCGCTCCTACTGGACTGGCAGCACATAACATTAAAGGTATTACTTTGCATCGTCTACTGATGCTGCCGGTGGAGCATGACAACAAATTACAATACAACAAGTTATCTGGAGATGCTTGCTGTGAAGTTTCCAGAGTCTTGAGGAAAATGAAACTACTTATCATTGACGAAGTAAGCATGGTTTCCAATGTCATGCTTGCCTTTGTGCATTTGAGAATGCAAGAAGTACTTAAAACTGAATATGATGTGTTATTTGGTGGGAAACACATCATTGTTTTCGGAGATCTTCTGCAGCTGACACCAGTAAAAGGTCAACCTGTGTTCAAAATACTCACGCATGAAGATACCAGGAAGTGCCTAGGGAGCATTGGCAACGTCAATATATGGTTAAACTTCAATTATGCAGAACTGCATCAAAATATGCGTCAGGCAAAGGATGAAGATTACAAGAATATTCTACAAGATATTAGAATTGGAAAAGTGACCGAGCATGGGAAAGATGCATTAAATGCACGATTACTGTCAAATTTATATCCCAAACAAGAAATTGTGCCTGAGAATATTTTTCAGAAAATTACTGAGAAGAAATCCGGGATATGTCTCATGCCAACTCTTGCAGAATGTGCCATCTTCAACAACAAAATGTTGAATTTAGAAAAGCAAGAGATTGTGAAACTTGAAGCTATCGACAAATTAGAGCATATGGGATCAACAATTATTTTGTCAGACAATTTGAAATCAAAATTGGATTCATTAGAGAAGACTATATCTAAAACAGCGGGTTTTGAAAAGACTTTGAATGTGTGTTTAAATTGCCGAATTATTTTGAGAAGGAATTTACATGTAGAAAGAGGTCTGGTAAATGGATCAATGGGTAATGTTGTTGATTTTGAGAAATACAGAAATAGAGATGGAATAGAATTTTTAAGAATTAAATTTGATGGCATTGAGGAAGTACAGCAAATTGGTCGTTGTTCTGCTAGGTTTTTGCTTGTTAAAGATTTATATGTTCGCCGTAAGCAGTTTCCTGTTTGCTTGGCATATGCGGTGACAATCCATAAATCGCAAGGTTTAAGTGTAGACTGTGCATTGGTGAATATTGGCAGTTCTGTGTTCAAGGAGGGTATGGCATATGTGGCATTGTCACGAGTTAGAACTTTATCGGGATTGTACTTGATTGACTGTGATGTCACAAACATTTGTGCGGATCTAGATTGTGTTAAGGAATATAATAGGTTAAGAAGAGAGTATGCGCCACATTTGCCTCAATATCCTTTGTTTGAGAAACGTGTGGTAGGCCGCAAACGTAGAAATAGCAGTAATAGTAGGGAGGTTGTTGCAAAAAGACTAAAAGTCAATGAACCGAAAATTGTTAGCAGAAAGAAAGTGGATTCTGTTGAAGATGTTGTCGGTTTTCAATTTGAAAACAGTTCTGGTGTCAACTGCTATGCAAATGTAGTGGTTAATGTTCTCTTTTCACTAGAGAGTTTAAAAGAACAGATTCTGTTCAATTCTGAACAAATTTTATGCTGTTTGTTGAATTCTGTTTTCGAGAAATGTAGCACTGATCGAACAAAAGTAGAAAGTGTGTATGAAGTTCGTTATCTGGTAGATGAATGTTCAGGTCAAACAGACTTCTCTGAAAATAATCAGCAAGATTGTCAGGAGTTTTTAATGTATATGCTTGATATATTGCAAGTTGAGGGTGTAGATGTAGATCACCTGTTTGGGCTTTCTTATCAATGGCAGCATGACTGCGAGAACTGTCTGGTATCAAGTACTACTAGTGTAGACTCAGAAAGATTTATATATTTAACTTTGCCAGACAGTAAATCAGTCTCCTTTAATAAGCTAGTAAATGCAGCGGATCACAACATGGAGTGTAGCCAATGTAAATGTGATATGATGTCAACATTATTTATACGTAGATATGGCCAGTATGTCATTTTAATGATCCAACGTTGTAGGCCTGATGGATCAAAATTGTCAACTTTAATAAAAAATGTTGTGGCTTCTCAGCTGTCAATATCAGGGAGGACTTTTGTTACTGTAGCAATTATCTATCACGATGGTCCATCAACAACATCAGGACATTATACAGCTTACTTAAAGTCTGGAAATGGCTGGTCATTCTGTAATGATTCTGTTGTAACGTTCAAAAAAAAATTGCCATTTGACCTTAAAAATTCTTACCTGGTGTTTTTAAAACCAAAATTTTAAGTAGAGGGAATGTAAGTCTGCAATGCTGTCTAGATTAAAAATCCAACTATATAAACTTAATGCAAGTAAGTCTGCTTCATAGTAAGCAGTATCAGTGTCATAGGAAAAGGAGAACATGAGTGACAAAGAAGAGTAAGTTATTAGTAGTCCAGGATTGTGAAAATAATCTCAAATATTTTATTTTTGAAAGTTGCGAAAATAGAAAATGTCGGGATTTGATTGGAAGAATAACAAGACTTGCGAATCGCGGCAACATGATTTGGCCTAGTGGAAACATGTGATATAATGAGAGAAGTCTTTTTTTCTATGTAACATATTTTACGTATCGATGGAGGTTTTCTTTCAGAAAGTGGCGGGCTGAAAATATTTGTAGCACAACAGAGTGGATGCTGTTCATAGGAGATCGTTCGACGTCATTGAAAGTAAGTTAATTTTAAGGAGTTTTGAAATCAGATTTCTTAGGTTGTATGGGTTTTTTAAACACAGTCATTTTGATTGTGTTTTTTTTTCCCCGCTGTTACATGATGAATACCTTCAAGTCACTGATTTAAGTGAAATTTGATACATTCTGAGAACAGCAAAAAGAAACCATTTAACATGTATAATTAATGTTATGCTTTTTGTCCTTATGATATACATTTAGAAATGTGAGGTACATATGGGTAAGCTGAGTTCTGTAAATATCAATTTTAATGCTTTCAGTGCTGTACTTCTGGGTAGTGTTTTTTTTAAAAAAAAGAAAAGAGGCCTCACCTCAAAGAAAGCTCTTGAAAGCACACATCTTATTTGCATCCTAAATCAAGCATTTACAATGTTAGACACAATTTTATGATGGCTTTACATTTTTTTTGCGCTGCTATTGCATCACTATTGTGAGACATTAGCAGTGCAAGAAAAACATCATGTTCCAAAATAGGGCTCAGTTCATCAACATCAAGATACAGTTTCTTTAGAATATATATCTTTAGGATTGTGTAGGGGACGTAGCGAAGCAGAGACTTCTGTAAATGTCAAAGTTGTTGAAAAACTGTTTGTTTTTGAACTTTTTCCCTTGTCTTTTCTAATTTTTAAATACATGTTTTAATATTTTTGGAAATGTTTGTTCTTTTTTTTACAGATTGAAAGTATGAAAAAATATTTAAAAAAAGGTAACAAGAATTATAAGGTAAATGCTTTCTACTCTTTTTACCCGCAATGCACTGCTGATGATGTTATTGACAGTATCTCTCATTTACTCTCTATAGCTGTCTTTCTTTTTACATTATTCTCTGTTTACTTCCCTTATACTAACTCTTCTTTTTTTTAAAAAAATATTTTTTTAGTTCGCTTAAAGTTCGCGAACCGGTCAGCGAACTTGAAGCGAACCAAAAGAAATAGAGCTTGCCAGAGTGATAAACATTCTAGCAATTTTGATTGAAAGGGGAGGTAGTTCTGAAAAGAACTGTTTTTTTTTGTTTTTGTTGTTTTATTTTTATTTTTTTTTTTTTGAACATTTTTTGATTTTTTTGTATTTTTAGAACTGTTTTATGTTTTTTTGTGTTTTTTTAAGGAGGGGAGACAACAAAAAACAGGCATTGAAAACGGCTCAACTGGAGCAAAAAAAAAAAATTATTTCTTGGGTGCATTAGGGCATTTATGATTTTCGTATGCCATGTTCATCAGGTTGACGCTCATGTTGCCATATGACAACATAGCACCACAGTATATACAACTTAACTTCATATGCTGGAAGTTGGGTTGGATGTTTGGCACAGTTTCTTGTGCCTCTCTTCCCGTCAATGACATTGTGGAGGTCGATCTGGCCACAGGAGTTGACGTGGGATTGTCTTGAAGATCCCTTAACTCAGCCCTGCTGTAGTTTAAGGGGTGCCACCTGCTCATGTGTCGGTGCATCGTATAGTTCCCCATACTGTATTTCTTTTCTGTGCCTCTCGACAATCTGTGATCACAGATGAGGCAGGTGGCATACTTAGCATTAACCTTCTTTGATCCAGGAGGGATGGAGAAAAACTGCCAGATGAAACTGGTTTTTCGTTTTGAAACCCGGGGCAACTCTTCGACAAATTGTTGTTCTTCTCTGTCCTCTTCTTCTTCTTCCTCCTCTTCCTCCTCTCTGTTAGTGATGAATTGGCTAGGTGGTCCTCTCTTCTTATGAGGAGGTGGAGGTGGTGGTGGGGTTCCACCAGCTGCAGCCAGTACAGAAGCCATTCTTCAGATCAAGCAAAATGGTCTTTCTCTCACCAAGATGAAAGTCAGAGTGAGGAAATAAGGAGGGGTTTACATGATTTGGGGAGAGCAAAAGTTCTGAACCAATGAAAAGTGTTATTTTTAGGTCACATGACCTAGTCATACATCATTTGGAAACCAAAAGTGAAATGAACCAATGAAAAGTTTGATAAACAAGTCACATGACCTGTTCCGCTTACGTTACGCGGCGCGCGCCGCGTCCCAGATCGCTTCCGGTTCGCGGTCCCGACCACTTCCGGGAGCGCTAACGCGGCGCGTCATTAGACGCATTACGCGATAACGTGATACGTCGCGCTTCCGCGACGCGTCACAGTTCCGCTAACGTAACGTTGACCGGTTCGCGGACTAGATCGCGGCATCGAGATGAGCTAACGGAAAGCTTCCCGGTTCGCGAACTAGAAGCGAAGAAAAAAAAAATTAAAAAAAAAATTATCAATAAACATCTAAATATATTTTGGGATTTAAAGAAGAATACATTTTACAGCTACAGATGTTAGCTTTTAAAAAACCAATGAAATTCACAGAAAAAACCATAGGTTATAGACCATATATAGTTAGAAATTTGCATTTAAAAAACCATTGAAATTCAATGAAAAAACCATAGGTTATAGACCATATATAGTTAGGGATTAGCATTTAAAAAACCTTATTTTATTTGCACAAAACCATTGAAATTCCATATATAGTTAGTTGCACTAACTATATATCGCGGACCCGCAATCCACTGCTAATGATGTCACATATTACATCATTCATGACATGGTCAGTGACATCACTGATGACATCACTGATGACATCTCAAATGACATCACTGATGACATCTCAAATGACATCACTGACTTCTCATTTGACATTACTGATTACATCACTGATGATATCATTTATGTGATAATACATCTTCAGACTCTAATATAACCTTAGATACACTCAGTGTAAACAGGCACTCACAGACTGTCACACATCCATGGAGTTACTCACACACCTAGTCAGTCATGCAAAGAATCAATCACACCTCCATTTCCTCAACTATACAGTTATACAAACTTTACTTATTCAAACATATACTAACACATATTTACTCTCTTATACAATCCCTGATACAAGTTCACAATGATCCATACAGCCACTCACACATTCACTGGCTCTTATGCACAGTTATTTATATATGTCAACTCTCACATGTACTGTGTTTTACATATGTACTTACTTTGACATGTAGCACTGAGATATCCATTCACTCACCAATACACTCATGCACACAGTCAACCGCCCATACAGCTGTTTCCACATGCACTTTTGAAACCATACATCTAGTGAATCAACTGCTCACACATCTATGTACAGAGTCATACACATCCCAGCCACCCACACACACACTCAGTCTCCCATACAAATACTTGGGCAACCAATCAATAACCCATATAGTTACTCATATAGCTACTTATCAACACATGCAACAGTTTACAGAACAACAGACATAATGATGCACACATTAAGACAGTTTAGTCACTAACCCATGCACTCAGTGAGACACATGTAATCACTCACTCATACAGTCAGTCATGCACCTACTAAATCCTTCATCCAGACACTTATACATCCACTCATTCTTCAATATGTAAGACATATTTTAACTTTACAGAAACATACAGTCACTGGATGTTGTCATCAGTGATGTCATCAGTGATGTCATTTGAGATGTCATCAGTGATGACATCAGTGATGTCACTGACCATGTCATGAATGATGTAATATGTGACATCATTAGCAGTGGATTGCGGGTCCGCGATATATAGTTAGTGCAACTAACTATATATGGAATTTCAATGGTTTTGTGCAAATAAAATAAGGTTTTTTAAATGCTAATCCCTAACTATATATGGTCTATAACCTATGGTTTTTTCATTGAATATATATATATATATTGTCAACACTTTATGTAGCACTCTGTCAATGCTCTATCAGCTTCTGCATTTAATTAAAACAACTTGTTCCTGTTTTTCAAAATGCCTATTGTCTTTTCATTTTGTTAAGGTAAATTCCTAATCGAGGAACAGCCACTCACATGGTCATTTATTCACCCATACAGTCACTGAAATACCTTGTCACTCACCCATACTGCTACCAACACAGACACATAATCACCCATACAGCCACTCATATAGACACTCAATCACCCATATAGCCACTCATGAACTCAGTCACTCACCTATATACTACTGATTCACTAAATCACCCATGTATCTCTATTGCGCTCACTCATTTACACATGCATGCATTATCTCACTCACCCATACACACACTCATGCACTCACTTGTGTACCCATACAACACTCATATACTCAACCACCCGTACATACACCTATTCACTCACTCACTCACTCATACAGCCACTCACTCACCCATATAGCCACTCATGAACTCAGTCACTCACCTAAACACTACTCATTTACTAAATCACCCATGTATCTCTAATGTGCCCACTCACTTACACACACATGCATTATCTCACTGACCCATACACACACTCATGAACTCACTTGTGTACCCATACAACACTCATATACTCAACCACCCATACATATACTTATTCACACACTCTCTCACTCACCCATAGATGACTCATGCATTCAATCAATCAATCAATCAATCAATCACCCACACACCACTGATTCACTCATTCACTTACCCATGCATTAATCATGCACTGACTCTCTTACCTCCACACACAATCAATCGCCCATATACAAACTCATGTACTCACTCACCCACTGATATATATACTCAAGTTCTCGCTCAGTCACACATACACCACTCTTGCATTTACTCACTCACCCTTACACCACTCATGTACTCAGTCGATCACCCATATACCACTCATGCACTCACTCATTCACACATACATGCACTCATACTCTAACTCACTGACCCATACATGCCCTCATGCACTCTCTCATTCACTAATATTAACTTACATTTGTGAATACCAAAAAGTAGCAAACATTGGATTACGTGTAAATTCTATACTTTTTGGGTATTCACAAATGTACATTGCTACTATTATCTTTACTACAATTAAAGTTACTATTAATACAGTAACTAGTAGAATAAATGACAGTTTAGTTCCCACTAATAAACTTACTATTAGTAAGTATTTGTGAATACCAAACAGCAGTGAACATACACATACATAATATTTGTTACATTTTTTTAATAAACAATTGTTTGGAAATGTTACCTAAATATAGGGAAGTTTAGTATCCATTTCCATTGCCAAATGTATAGACATATATAACCACTTATATGTGTTGTCTTATAGTATTGGTATTAACCTTATGTTGAAGGTCTATAGAAAGTGGTAGATAAATCTCTAATAGTCATTCCGATGCCCTTATACCATCCTGCACGAGCCCATAAAGGAAGCGCAAGATTGAAATCTGCCTCACTATAAGGTCAGTACACTCCCTATGCTACTATTAGTTTTGCTCCCCAAAAAGCTGATTGTTCACTTCCAGGACCCCTATTACCTGGCCCTCCTGGTCTTCATGTCTGGAGACTGCTCCAGGATATTGTGTCCCATACTTTCATAAAAACTATGGGCCTTAGTGGCCACACTCAGCTGTCTCAATATTTCAATATTGACTAACCCCTTCTCACAGTGGACTGTGAACATAGTGTACACTAACAGTGGGTGCTGGTCCAAGACGCTTTATCACAGGGAGCACAAACAGTTATAATATGTGGAGAAGAAGCAGGTACTTTTTACTAGTTGTCGGAGTTAAAGGGTAAGTGAGGCCCAACCTATCAGCCTGACCGGACACACCTGACAGAGCAAACTGCTCCTCATTATGATTCAGATCAGCAGGAGTTTTGTCCCCACTGACTGCTTGTGTAGAATTTGGAATATTTTGAGCAGAGTATTGAACTTCAATTATTGCTGGTTAGTACAATGTAAAGAAGAAGTACTAAAACTTCTTGAATATTGATTGATTCCAGAACATTTATCAATGTGACCCTTAGTTTTGAATGCTTTTGTATCTCTAGTGATATTGCAAACTCATGTATGTGTTCCTAATGAAGAAATTAAAAAAACATATTTTCCACCTTAGATAAACACATTCTTCAGTGTGACAGAGATGAGCTTCTTCAACACAAACATTATATAAATACCATGAAGTAAAATGAAACAAATAGATATGACTTCAAACTAGTAAGTCATTAAGCAACAGATTTAGAAGTATTTAATGTGAGTACATTGGTTCATTGTTTTACCTATGTATGTTTAGTAACGTCCAACACAAAGTCAGATGTATTGTTTGAGTGACATATTACTCCTTCTTTTAAATCAATATGTTGGACACCTAGATTTTGTTGTTGTTTTCAAATAAAATTGTGTATATTTAACATACCTGTAAAATGTCAAGTGCAAAATGTATTCTCAGTATTATTACTTACTTGAACATAACAACTGATGTGACTTAATTGTCAATTAGATGCGAATTGTGAATGCAAGTAACCTAGGAGTGATTGCATTCCTAAAAGGTGACAGAGATAGTTACTAATAATGTAACAACAGTGCTGTGCTACAGCCTGTTAAGAGTGATTAAACATGTATCTTTCCCATTACAATATTACTCTATACTGTCTTAACATTTGTATGACCTCAAACATTATCTTGAAAGGCTAGAGACAACATAAGAATGTGCCAGTAAGTGTATTAACCTATAAAAACCATGGAACACCGATTACTTATAACTAAAATGGAGAGTCAGAGACAACAGGCTAAATTAACATATTGTTCAGTACAGGTTTATAGTTAAGCACAGCACATGTATGGACCAGGAAAATATAGCGTAATGCAATTTTAAAATACTATACAAGCAATTTAATTAGCCTGGTGCATTATGGGAGATGTACTCATTTGCCACTAATGCTGTTGAAGTAGTTGTGGAATATAAGTAACAGCCACTAATAATATATAATGAGCTGTGTTTGATATTACATTACATGCTAGTATATCTCAGGAAAAGATGCTTTAATTTTTAAACAGAACCATAAAAATGAACATACAACGTGTGTTAAGTGAACAATATTGAAGATACCGGGAAGACAAAAAACATGATGGTGCTTGTTATTAGTCAAGAGAAAATATACATGTGTATACATGGCTGTAGAGATTAGTTAGTGGGAAGGAAGAGATGATAAAGAGTAACAAACAAGATGGATAAAGCTATTACAAATTACTAATAAAATATAAGTATGCCTTTCTTTAGGTTAAAATGTATCTAAAAAAATAAAAACATGGAAACTATATATTACCTACTGGTGGTCGCCAGTAGGTAGTTATAGTTAGGACCTACTTTCCATAGGAAAACCTCAACATTCTATTTAGAATCTCTTTGCCGGTGGTAGACAAATTTTCACAACTTTCTCCAAGAAAATGGCCTGCTCGGTTCCGCTCCTTCCCTGAAATATTGGGGGTGATTCGTCAAGTGGGGCGAGAAAAATGGGGGGTTCCAAAACATGTTTTCCCCATGCAATATTCCATAGGGACCTTTCGCCAGGGCTACAGCCCCAACGGCTGAACGGAATTACACAAAATTTGGCACAGAGGTAGAGTTTGTGCTTTTTGTTAAATGGTGTAAATACGTTCAGTAGTTTCTGAGAAAATTAAAAGTAAAATCATAGCGATATCCAGAGACGAAGTACAGCACGCGTATGGAAATCCATACAATTACGAGCACGAGCTGCATGCTGATTGGCTGTCAACTGTCTGTCAACACTCCAAACCCGGAAGTGTTGGCAGCCATCTTAATTTTTGCTAGAACCGAGTCACAATAAAAGAGTAAAACAAAGTTGAGGCATAAGGAAAGGGGGCAGGGTAGAAACATCCTGACTCTCTATGCTTGCTAAGGGGGTCGTAGATGGATCTTTATGCTCAATCTTTATTTTTTTTAAATAAAAAATCCCGAAGTACAGCACGCGTAAGGAAATCTGTACAATTACGAGCACGAGCTTCATGCTTTTTGGCTGTCAACTGTCTGTCAACATTCCAAACCAGGAAGTGTTGGCAGCCATCGTGTTTGTCGCTAAAACCGAGTCACAAGAAAACAGTAAAACAAAGTTTAGAAATAAGGAAAGGGAGCCAGATTGAAAAATCCTGGCCCTCTAGGCTTGCTCAGGGGGTCGTACATGGATCTGTAGGCTCAATTTTTATTTTTTTAAAAAATAAAAAATCACGGGGTAAGCATATGGTACTCGTACGTGGTGCAAAAGGGAAAAAAAAATAGAAGTCCGTGTTATTCCGGGGGCATTTTTTTGGCATAATGGAGGGCTTGTAAGGTGTGCTGAGCACTGGGGAATGCCACCCCTCTGTGGATTTATTTTGAAGTATGTGGGGGGTTACGGTCCTCCTCCCCTCAGTCTCAGGGACCGGCACCCTGTCGGGGCTTTTGAAAAAAAAAATATTTACAAAAAAGTATGTTTTCAGCTCTCCCTTTCTCTCTCTCCGTACACGTCGGGGGGACCGCCACCTTCCTGGGGCATTAATGTGTAAAATGACCGTCCAGGTACCTGCACTCCCCCGGGTTTTTTAATGTTGGGAGGGGGTCACCCCTTACTGGAACCCTTGATAGCCCTAGGGACCACCATCTCCCAGGGCCTAATCTTGCAGTGTCTCGGGGTGCGTGCTCCCGGGACACTGCTGTTTGCTATGGTAGGGCGGTACTCTCACCACTCCCACTTTACCATAGCAAACCGCTTTCCTATTTGAAAAATAGAGCAAGTTAATCTGCTCTCTCTTTCAAGTAAGAAATCAGATTGTTTTTCGTTAGAGAGAGCGGTATGTAAGCTGCTCTTCGATAAAGCAATGCGGGCTCTCGAAGAACACAGGGAGCCGTCCGGGATGGTGGGGCACTGGGGCTTAAAAAAAAGAGTTCTTTTTGAGAACTAACTTTACTGGGCAAAAAAAGAGCTATATTTCTATGATAGTATGCAAAACTTTCCATTTTTATTTGTGCACTAGTTGTACTCTTTACACATGCGCAGCGTCATTTCCAAGTCCACGTTTTTTTCTTTTTCTTCAAGTCGCCAAGCAAACTTCTCCTCATTTCAGATATCACATTTGCTGCTTTCTTTACTCTGGCCGTGTGTGTCATCCACTGCTATACTTTTTTATTATAATAATAAACATATTGTATCTATATTTATTTGAAATGTAGTGTTGAGGCGCCAAACGTTGATTACATACTCCATCCACCGCCATTTTAGTATTTTTCCTCCGTTATTGTTATTATATCTGTTACTTTCATTTTACCCTCCGCTTATCTTCTCTGTGATCGATGAGATTTCCACCACAGACACCACAGTGTTTGTCATTGGACTCTGATGTTATCAGACGTGGTCACACGTAGACCTAAAATCTAATTTGAAGCATGTAAGCCACAGCCATTACAACGCGTGCCCATCACCACAAAGCCATCATCATGCTTATGCCTTTATCATGTGTGGTAAATGTATACTACTTGTAAAAGCATGCGTGTTAAAGGCATGCGTGGTAAAGCTATATGCGTGCTAATGGATTCGTGGTGACGATCACGCGTGGTTATGACCGCGTTGTAATGGCTGTTTCCCCCCAGGACACTGCCGGAACAGGGTCTGTTCGTGGCACACTCCAGGGCACCAGGCGGAGGGCACGCATACCCTCTCATACAATATAGAAATCTTTGTGGGGTGATTGTGTCCATGGTTTGAGGGGCGCCATTGAGGCCCACACACTTAATTTTGTAGGTGGGCTAGGTTTGCATGGGAAAATGTTGCAAGAGGTTTGTAAATGTGGTACACATTGTTTCGTATTACTTTGATTTCTTTACCATGTTGTAGTGTATACAGAGAAAATATAACTCAGTACTTTTTAATCCACATTTATTTTTTATTTTTTATTTTTTTTTGTCCTCATTTGCCTTACCCCCAGCTTAGGAAATGCCAACCACCTTGTGTGTCCCCGACCAAGAGAGGGAACCAAGAATATGATACCCATCTCTGGAACTGGACTCCGAGATATTTTACTGGTGGCAGAAAAGTCCCAAGAAGAAGGGGAGTTCTTACGCTGACTCCATCTAGGTATGTCTCAACCTGAAGGACCAAAAAACCGTATCGAGGCCAGACCCGGTCCAAGGAGTGTTGGTGGCATAATCATAGGACACGGGGGAAAAAAAAAAAACAAAAAAAAAAAGCCCGGAACACTATCTCCACTGTATCGACAGATCCCAAAAGGCCAGATTACGGTTATTGCAAGCTCTAGCCATGTCCACCTTTGATGTTTCATATAAAGACGTGAGCCAGTCCGAATATATTGGAGCAGATTTTTCCACCCACCGTATGCAAATCTGCCTCCTAGCCAACAGAATAGCATAAAACAGAAAAGATCTTGCTTTGCCAGAAATACTGTCCTCTATTCCAAAGATGATTAGTGGCAATGAGATTACTAATGATGTGTTCATAATGGAGTTTAAGGTAGACAGCACTTCCTCCCAGAACTGACCGATGTTGGGGCATTCCATAAACATGTGAATGTCTGAAGCTTCTGGTAAATTACATTGATTACACTTCTTGTCTGGGAGAAATTTGGAAAGTCTCAGCGGTGTTATATAAGCCCGATGTGCTGTGAACAGATGGTTGCGCCTCAGCCATGATGGCTTCACCACTTTATAGAGGAGCGCAAAAGATCTTAACCATATCTCCTCACATTGAAAGCCCATTGTCTCTCCCCACAATTCATCTGGAAGGGTGAAATCCCCGTCGGTTTCTTCCAGAAGCTGCCAATACCAGAAGGCCACCTCCTTACCACCCCTAGGTCTTTCTAGTAGCAGCTGCTCCAGGGAGCTTGATTTCCCAAATAATACATCTTTGCACCGCTGGGCTCTCCCCCAGCTTTCCAGCTGGATGAATTTAAATCTAGAAAATGCTGGACCTATACGCTCATGTAATTCATCCCAAGGAAGTATCGATCCGTCCACCAATAACTCTCCCCATCTAGCAATTCCAGCTTCCTCTAGTGGAGAAGATAAACTATCCCTAAGACACTCCGGTAAACCCGGGGAGTCCCATATGGGAGCGAAATTGGAGTAGTAAGACAGCCCCAATCTTCTTCTAATGGCTAGCCAGCCCCTAGCCCATGACTGTATGATTTTCAGTCTTATTTTTTAAAAATATTTCTGGCTCCCAAATTTATATAGAAATCCGTCAGCTGGTAGATTTGCTCCGGTTAACATGGCTTTATACATTGTCACCTCCAGAAGACTCGATGGTGTTTTTAGTAACATCCTGGAGTAGGACAACTGAAAGGCCCAAGCGTAATACACTAAATCCGGTAGGGCGAGACCCCCTTCTCCCTTCTCCTCCTCAACTTCTTCCACGCAATTCTAGTCGACTTATATTTCCAAATAAAGGAGTTAAGCTCTCGCTGACATCTGTCCAACATCTTCGCATCAAACCCCAAAGGAATGGCACCAAAGATAAATATAAACTTGGGAAGGATAGACATTTTTATTAAGTTGACCCTACCCATTATAGAAAGTGGCAAGTGAGTCCAAGATTTCAATAGGCCCTTACATTCCCTGGAGACTTGATCTAAGTTAGTTTGGGCAATGGTTCCGATGTCTTGGGTGATTCGGATCCCGAGATAGCGCATAGAGGTGGTGATGTTTATGCCTAACCGTGGGTCCGGAATATTCCAGACCATGACCTTGGTCTTACTTGAATTGATATTGTAGCCCGAGATCTTGCCGAACTCTACAGCCTTCTGAATCACGGCAGGGAAGGACAACACCGGATCCGAGGTAAAGATTAAGATATCGTCGGCATATAATGCCGTCCGCCTCTCCCACTCCTTAAACTTGAATGATGGTATATTTTCGTCTGCTCGCAAAGCCTGGGCAAACGGCTCGATGTATAAATTAAAAAGGAGGGGAGAAAGCGGACAACCCTGCCTCGTACCTCTAGTAATCTTAAAGGGTTCTGTCAAAATCTCATTAATCCGCAGCCTAGCCGAGGGGGCTCGATAGAGCAAGGCAATAGATCTGCGAAAGCCCTCCGCAAAGTTAAACCTTTTTAACACATCATTTAGGTAGGGCCAATTGACCCTATCAAAGGCCTTAGCTGCGTCAAGGGTTAAGGTGGTCAGTGGAAGGGAAAAAGCAGAGGCAATATCTATAGCCTCCACCAAATCATGTGTAAGATCTGAAAGATGGCGCCCCTTAATAAAGCCTTTCTGGTCATGATGAATAATGGTGCCAATTACATTACCCAGTCTTGCTGAAAGTATTGCGGCAAAAATCTTATAGTCGCTGTTCAGCAAAGATATTGGTCTATAGGACCCACACTCTGATACGTCCTTCCCTGGTTTGGGTATAAGAACAATTGTGGCCTCACCCCAAGATTTTGGCGGTGGCTTTCCTTCCCTAAGGATACCATTAAAAAGGGCTGTCATTACTTGGACGATATTCTCCCCCAAGACTTTATAGATCTCCCCAGGGAGACCGTCTGGGCCAGATGCTTTCCCTTTTTTTACCTGTCTTATTGCTTCCTTTACCTCTACCTCTGTTATTGCAATCTCTAAACTATTGCTCTGTGTTGTTGATAAGGTTGGGAGCAATATTCCATTCAGCCACGTGTTTCATGCCATCTGATCATCTGGTAGTTCTTCCCTATAGATAGTCTCAAAGAATTCATAAAAGGCTTTACCTATCTCATGACTAGCTGTCCTTGGTACCGCCTCCCCTTCCACCTTGATTTCTCTGATATATTTCTGAGCTTGGTCCGATTTAATTTTCCACGCCAGTACTCTACCCGCGGCCTCTCCAAACTCAAAATGGGAAATCTTACTTGCATTCCATCTTTTATTAACCCTCTCTTGTAGGATATTTTCTAGTTGGTGCTTTAACTCAGCCAATTTTAACTGCTCCTCAGGAGAACCTAGAGACTGACCTAGATTGAACTCAATGCCCTTCATTTCCTGTTCCAAAACTATCTATCATATCTTTGTATTTTTTACTCCGATATGAGGACCTACTTGTGATGCAGCCCCTCATAAAGGCCCTAAAGGCCTCCCAAACCACTTCTGGAGAGGAGGACTCCATATTAATTTCAAAAAAAGCACTTGTCTCTGCGGCCAGGAAATTCACTTCACCTTCTTCAAGTAGGAGTGTCCGGTCAAAAGACCAAGAAGGATGTTGCCTCCTACTGTCGGATCTAATTGAAAAAACAAGAACTGAATGGTCTGACAGGTGAGATGGGAGATAATCAATCGCTATTAAAGCGTCTTTCAAATTATAAGTAAACAGAGCATTGTCGATTCTGGATGAATGCTTGAAACGACTATTCCGATAGGAAACCCCCAATTTACTGCCTGCTCTTTCCCGCCAAGGGTCCGCCAGGCCTAGCTGAACCATGATAGCTATTAGAGTTCGCCTAGACTTTGGTGAACTACAGGCCCGCAAATTTGCTGATTTATCTAATTTAGGAATCAGAACAATATTAAAATCGCCCATCCAAATCACCGGATCCTGAAAAAGTAGCAGGTGATTTCTGACGGCGTCCAAATGCGATGGATCATCCGAATTTGGGCCATAATAGCCCACCAAGGTGTACCGTTGACCCACCAACTGAACTCTCAATATCAGCCATCTCCCTGTGTGGTCCACTATACACTCCAAGATTTGGGCTTTCGCAGCTCTTTTAAAAATAAATATAACCCCCCTAATATTAGCATTGTGGTCAGTAGAGCAGAATTTATCGACCCATTTCTGTTTTTTGAGTATCTCCACTGCCTCTGATTTAAGAAGGTGTGACTCTTGAATTGCAATGATTTGCGCCGGGGAGTCCCTCAGATACTGCATTATACGCTCCCGCCTATTTCTCCCTCGCAAGCCATTGACATTCCAGGACATATAATGGAGAGCTGTCATGGTACCACCGCTACCCCCCTCGTATCAACCTTTCCCAACAGCTCTTGCGAGAACCTTAATATTTGCCATTTTTGATGTTGGACAGATGTCAGAAATAACCATTCCGCAAAATAGTAGGCAGACTTATGAGGATTTTTTGCTTTATTCCCCCTCCCCCCCTGCTCCCACCCTCCCCAGGAAAACCCTCCCCTACTTACTCTGACCTGGTGGATGGCCAGATTTACACCCACAACGGCTCTCCAACCTCACCTCCACCCTATTAGTATAGTCTATAGACAGACTCAAAACCAATATGGCTGTTGGGAGGAAACTTAATTTGTGATGTCAGAGGACTCTTATAAGGGGAAGGGAATGCAGAGAGTGGGTCATTCTTGCTATTATTATTGTTTCCACTCCTATTTACCTACACCTTTGATTATACAAAGATTCATACATGTATATATATATGTATGCACACTCGTATACACACAAACCTTATTAGATTTTAATTTAACTTGTGTTTCCCCTACACTCTCTCTTGTCATAAAATAAGTTAGGAGAAAAAATAGAGAAGGAATTTATTTTTATATTTTTACTAATAGCAGGTGTAGTTATTTATTTATTTATTTTTTGTATGCATTTATTTATTTATTATAACTCATTCCTACTCACCCCCCCTTTTTTGTTTCCCTTCCCCTTTTTTTTTTTTTTGGATTCTTTTTATTTTTGTTTTTATATTTTTTATTTTTTTTTAATTCATTTCCCTTCCTACCGTGAATTTTACCCATTGTGATTCAGGGCTATATAGTCTTTAACAGAGCTAATATAGACCAGACATAATTTGTAATGTCGGTTAACCTATATCAGACCCAAATAACCCACTATCCTTTACTCTGAGCCTGAGCCTGAGCCTGGGCATGGTCTCTGATAGATTCTAGTAACTCATCTGCTTCCGAGGGTGAACGGATATTATGCATTTTATTGTTGTACATAATACGCAGGAATGCTGGGAACCTACTGCGTTACTGACACAAAAGTGGCACAACTGGATTGTAAATGTGCTGACTTATTTCTAATGCATTGCAATGAAGGCATTGTATATCTAGGCCTCTGTGCTTACCGTTGTATAAACACTGCGAGCAAACACTGCGCCACCGGAGTTCACAACTTGAGTTCAACTGTTGTTCTATTCGTCAAAGCAGACCGCAGTGTCTATAAGTTTAAAATAGAAAGATAAATTATGTAACAGAGAGTGAGAGAGAGAAAGTAAGGGAGAGAAAACAACATTAAGACTGTCTCGCAGAGTCTGAAGTTGAGATTTTTTCTTGAAAAGTCAGACGTAGATTTGCAAGCTCCTTGCATCATTTTTCCCATGGAAAAGGTTGTAGACAGCACAGTGGAGATAGCAGCATCCACAACTTTAAAAAAGAAAGAGAAACAATGTGAGAGAGAAAAAAAGAGAAAGAGAAAAAAAGACATTAAAACGTGGGAGAGCTACAGGGGCTGTAAGGGGGGGGGGGATATCAAAGCTTCATTAACCTGTGACATACTCAGGTGTGACTATGTGTGGGCCAAGGAAGCTATCTCATTCTAGCTGAGTCCCCGTTAGCTCAATGTGTGTTTTGCGCACCTGCTGCATACTACAGATTCTCTCCTTTCACAGATAACTTGTTGTGGTTTCAGAAACAAGCTTATTTGCTCACCTTGTGCTATTGCCGTTGTCCATGTTACATAATCCATTGTTAAGCTGTACATGTAAAAGATATTAAAAGAAAGATGTTATGATTGGTAATTGTTGCTATATTAATTTGGAGTTAGATAATATCCACTTTTATAGACGTTCATTGTCACATTTCTACTAAGTGTTTCTATTGATCCTGATCCTCCTGAGGCGGAAGCCGGGAGTCTTGTTTATCTTAAATCGGAAACTTTCACTGCTTTTAAAAACTGTATTCCTGTGTTATTAATCGCACTTGGCACCACTCTTTAGCGCTTACCTGGGAACCCGAAGCAGCCGATCTAAGCGCTGTCAGGGTCAGGAAACGCTTGATTGCCGCCATCACTCGCCTCGAGGAGCCACGGGACACGCCCACTCCTGTTGGCCACGCCCACACCTCACCAGTACAAAAGCGCGCCCTGAGTTCTAGGGAAGCATTGTACCTGATCCTCCTGAGGCGGAAGCCGGGAGTCTTGTTTATCTTAAATCGGAAACTTTCACTGCTTTTAAAAACTGTATTCCTGTGTTATTAATCGCACTTGGCACCACTCTTTAGCGCTTACCTGGGAACCCGAAGCAGCCGATCTAAGCGCTGTCAGGGTCAGGAAACGCTTGATTGCCGCCATCACTCGCCTCGAGGAGCCACGGGACACGCCCACTCCTGTTGGCCACGCCCACACCTCACCAGTACAAAAGCGCGCCCTGAGTTCTAGGGAAGCATTGTACCTGATCCTCCTGAGGCGGAAGCCGGGAGTCTTGTTTATCTTAAATCGGAAACTTTCACTGCTTTTAAAAACTGTATTCCTGTGTTATTAATCGCACTTGGCACCACTCTTTAGCGCTTACCTGGGAACCCGAAGCAGCCGATCTAAGCGCTGTCAGGGTCAGGAAACGCTTGATTGCCGCCATCACTCGCCTCGAGGAGCCACGGGACACGCCCACTCCTGTTGGCCACGCCCACACCTCACCAGTACAAAAGCGCGCCCTGAGTTCTAGGGAAGCATTGTACCTGATCCTCCTGAGGCGGAAGCCGGGAGTCTTGTTTATCTTAAATCGGAAACTTTCACTGCTTTTAAAAACTGTATTCCTGTGTTATTAATCGCACTTGGCACCACTCTTTAGCGCTTACCTGGGAACCCGAAGCAGCCGATCTAAGCGCTGTCAGGGTCAGGAAACGCTTGATTGCCGCCATCACTCGCCTCGAGGAGCCACGGGACACGCCCACTCCTGTTGGCCACGCCCACACCTCACCAGTACAAAAGCGCGCCCTGAGTTCTAGGGAAGCATTGTACCTGATCCTCCTGAGGCGGAAGCCGGAAGTCTTGTTTATCTTAAATCGGAAACTTTCACTGCTTTTAAAAACTGTATTCCTGTGTTATTAATCGCACTTGGCACCACTCTTTAGCGCTTACCTGGGAACCCGAAGCAGCCGATCTAAGCGCTGTCAGGGTCAGGAAACGCTTGATTGCCGCCATCACTCGCCTCGAGGAGCCACGGGACACGCCCACTCCTGTTGGCCACGCCCACACCTCACCAGTACAAAAGCGCGCCCTGAGTTCTAGGGAAGCATTGTACCTGATCCTCCTGAGGCGGAAGCCGGGAGTCTTGTTTATCTTAAATCGGAAACTTTCACTGCTTTTAAAAACTGTATTCCTGTGTTATTAATCGCACTTGGCACCACTCTTTAGCGCTTACCTGGGAACCCGAAGCAGCCGATCTAAGCGCTGTCAGGGTCAGGAAACGCTTGATTGCCGCCATCACTCGCCTCGAGGAGCCACGGGACACGCCCACTCCTGTTGGCCACGCCCACACCTCCAACGCCCCTAAACTGCCCATAAAAACATGTGTCAGTACAGGGAGCGCAGCGGACGGGCGCAGCGGGCGCGCCGTCAGCGCGCCGAAGGCGCGCCAAAGGCAAGCCCGTCTGGGCCCGTCCGGGCCCAGCCGGCCTCAGGCCCTACCACTCTGCCCTCCGCAGTCAGTAACAACCGATCTTACACTCGTGACGACTTACTGGCCTTAAAACCCAACAAACATCCTTCCTGCTCACGCATCCTGAATGGAGATACCCAATTCTCCGGATGCAACATCTGCGGCCCCGCCGAGCACAACCTGACACCCAAGGGTTTACACTTAGGCCTACTTAATTGCAGGTCACTCGTGAAACACTCACACGAAGTAAACCTCGCAATCACCAACAATGCCTTAGACATTCTGTTCCTAACAGAAACCTGGCTCACTCCCAGCAATGGCCCCGACATTGTTCTAGCACTCCCCCCTGGGTATGTCATGTGCTCACTGAACAGACCAGAGGGAAGAGGAGGTGGACTCGCCATAATCTTTAAAGACAGTCTCACCTGTAGAACATCTGACGGCAACATCAGAGGATACGAAAGCTGCCATTTTACGATATTAATCTCCCCAGTTATCTCGCTATCAGGAACACTGGTTTATCGTCCACCGGGCAACCTAGGAGACTTTTCGGACAAAATTATTGACCAGACCTCCATTAAATGCACCTCCACTTCCAACTACCTACTATTGGGAGACTTGAATGTGCATTTCTTGGACTCGAGTGATAAACTGGCCAATGAACTACTCCAGGACCTCACCTCAATGGGCCTAGACCTTAAAAACCCACAACCGACTCATGAAAGAGGGCAACTGCTCGACCCTATCTTCTCCAACATTTCCAACCTGAAAATGTTGGACCACATTCCCCTCCCATGGACGGACCACTTCTTGGTCTCCCTTATATGGGACATTACCACTCCGCCCCCTCCTCCTCCCAAAATCCGAACTTATACCAGACGGTGGCAGAAATTGAAACCAGAAGTCTGGGCAGCCAAACTCATGGAAAACGTTCCCCCCCCTCCCCATGACACCCTGGTAGGGGATAAAGAATTCAACACCTGGGTTACCCAATCACTCGACGCCATCCTGCCAAAAACCCATGCTCTGAAACACACCAAGAGAGTCAACCCCTCACCATGGTACACTCCGGAACTCAACCTTCTGCGTAAGACGTGTAAAAGAAACGAACGCATTTGGAGGAAAGAAAAAACCGAGGAACAAAAGGAATCATTCCGCACCGCCATAAAATCTTACAAAAAAGAGCTCCGGAGCACCAAAATCAGCTTCTATGAGAACAGGATTAAAAACGCTGCCTGCTCGGCCCACGAAACATACTCCGTTCTCAAAGAACTGCTTCACGCCCCCGACCCCCCACTCAAAACCCTCGATCCCAAAGAAGCTGAAACTAAATGCAATAACCTAGCCACCTTCTTTGATGAGAAGATTCAAAAAATTCTTCTCACTATACCCCCCCCTATACAAACCCAAATAGAGCAGGATCTTACCATCACCTCCGCTAATCCTTCCCAGCCGTCTGCGTACCCCCAACCCTACCTGGACGCCTTCGGCCCTGTAACCACGGAAGAGGTAGAAGCAACTCTGACCTCAATCAAAAGTGGCTCCCCCCTCGACCCGGCCCCCCTCCGCTTCCTAAAAAAAGTGTCGAACACCATCATCCCTCCCCTCACGGCCCTGATCAACTCCTCTCTCTCTGAGGGTATAGTCCCCCCTAGCTGGAAAGCGGCAGCAGTTAAAGGTCTGCTAAAAAAACCCTCCTTAGACCCGGAAGACCTCGCCAACTACAGGCCCATCTCCCTCCTCCCTGGAAACAGCAAAATCGCGGAGAAGTTGGTCAACAAGCAACTTTCACTCTATCTCGAGAGTAACAACCTTCTAGGGGTCTCCCAGACAGGGTTCCGTCCAGGTCAGGGCACGGACATCGCTCTCCTGGCAGCAGTGGAGAAGGCCAGAAGCATTCTGGACACGGGAGGATCAGTGGCAGTGATCCTCCTAGACCTCAGTGCGGCCTTCGACACTGTGGACCACCCTACCCTTATCCACCGACTGGGAGAAGTCGGAATAAAAGGTTCGGCCCTGAAGTGGCTCGAATCATTCTTATCAGGACGTTCCTTCCAGGTGCGGCAAAATGACAGCCACTCACCTACCATCCCCCTCCGGTGTGGAGTACCGCAGGGCTCATCCTTGAGCCCTACGTTGTTCAACGTATACATGGCCCCACTGGAGAAGAGGGTCAGTCCGTTTGGCGTGTCAATCATCAACTACGCCGACGACACTCAGTTGATCGTAACCCTCTCACACCCCCACCACGCCCCTTCTGACCTCCACAGCTGCTTGTCCGAAACCCACCGATGGATGAATCTATCCTCGCTGAAACTAAACGGTTCCAAGACCGAGATACTCCTGATGGGCCACAAGGAACCATCTCTGTCATCTCACCTCTGGCCTAGCTGCCTAGGTGACCCCCCCGCTCCCAAGGAAGAGGTCAAGAGCCTCGGGGTATGGATCGAGAAAGACATGAGCTTTAGGACCCAGGCTAAAAAGACAGCAGGAACATGTTTCGGGTTACTCAGAGCCTGCAGGAAGATCTTCCCCCTGCTCCCCGACACCGCAAGAAGGCTTCTCATTCAGGGTCTAATCCTGGCAAGATTAGATTACTGCAACGCCATCTACCTGGGAGCCCCTGAAGCCACCATGAACACACTGCAAAAAGTCCAAAATGCCGCCGCCCGCCTACTCACAGGTACACCAGGAAGATCCTCCGCCAAACCGGCTCTTAAATCCCTCCACTGGCTCCCAGTGAGAGAGAGGGTCATCTTTAAGGCCCTCTGCTTGGCCCACAAAACCCTCAACAACATTGGCCCCCCTCTTCTCAAAGAAATCTTAAACCCCTACAAATCGAAAAGAGATCTTCGATCCAGTACAGAAAATTTCATCTCGGCCCCCAGAGTCAAAAAAGCCAAGACTGGCGGCCGTCGGTTTTCGGTCCACACTGCTAAACATTGGAACCTTCTCCCACGAAGACTCAGGATAGAATCGAACTATCTCCAGTTCAGAAAATCCCTTAAGACCTCCCTTTTCCCCAAAACATAAACACACCAGACGGCAGAAACCCTGGAAGAAGCAGGTCAGCGCTGGGATGCTCCTCGGAGTTACTACGCGCTTAACAAAACCATTAAATAAATTAAATAAATATTGTGAATATATTCCAGACATTTCAGCGATTATAAAAACGTTACTGCTATTGGGAAAAAAAATGTACCTTGTAAATTATTACTTTATGTAGGAGTGCGTTCATCTAAAATACTAAGTCGCATTTTTTGTATGTAGTCAGCTACAACCCTTTGACTCCTTCTGATGCGTACTCAAGCCTCACTACTCACCTTTCTGTGGAAAAGACACCTTCTGCATCATGTAGTCGCGATCTCCCACAAAAAAGTCTCATGTATGGTGCTGAGTATTGATATCTCCATGGCTAACAACATTTAACATAACTACTTGTGCTCCCATCATCGTCATTGCATGTTCTTCACCCGCTCAGTGCTTCGGGCACCACTAACTCAGTGACCAAAGAGTCCAAAGTAGTGCTTTGGGAACAACTCTAAAATAGTGTAGAACACGTGGGCTATGTCTTTTGTATACATAGGGTCACGTGTGTAGTGACGGATACGCTGAATTGGTGTGGTGTGGGTGTATATCCGCCATGAGGGAGTTTGTGTGTCGATCTGACAACTAGACCTGCAACTAAGAAATCATTACAATGGAAATGTGGACCTTGTGCTGTTGTTGTGTTTTCGTGGTAGCGTAAGAGTGGCTTTCGATTTTCTATGTTACGATACAGTCACCATGTATGTAGCCTATTTTGTGACGCATTTTATTGTATAATGCGTTTCAAAAACTAGTTGTGGTAGGGTGTTTTTAAATTAAACTGTGTACTCTGCTTACAAGTTTGTTGAGTGTAGAAGCATTTTTTTCCCCTATTTTCTATTCTATCATAATTGTGCTGACTTTTCTCCTTTAGCGTGCAGAACTATATTATTTTATAAAATGTATAGCTGTTAAAATCATCTTTGAAAGTAGAATGGAAGCATGTAAGCTGCTCTCTTTGACATAAAGCAATGCCGGCTCCCACAGGAAGTGGAGAGCCAGCTGGGACCGTGGAGGCCTTGGGGCTATTCCTACGGTCAGCAACGTTACATTTGAGCCACGGGGGATGGGGTCATCGGGTATTATAAAAAAATTGTGATAAAGGCTATTTTTTTATGGTAGATTTATCGTACGCGTTCCAAGCACGTATGGACAACGTTCGGTGCGAAGATTGGAAGCCGTCCTCTAAGCTCTGAAGGAAGAAAAAGGAAGTAAAATAAGAATATTTTTCAGATATTTATGAAGTGTATGTGTTTAGATGTTGGGTGGCTCTAAAAAGAGCCTTTGTGTTTATTCGGCGATTTTAGTACCTACAAGTAAGTACCAATGCAGAGTCTAAAGTTCAAGAGGAAGACTCTGTTTCCCTCATCTGTAAAATGTACACTATCTCTCCTATAGATGTCATACATATTAAAACACAGATTGTTGTGGTAGATGGACCCCATTCTATAGTCTCGGAGAAAGGCAGAAACAGATTTATTCACATGTTTCCTAGCTTTCTCAATCTGTGGACAATAGTGGTTGGACCAGTTCCATTTCTGCCTTTGGCATATATTAGAATAGACAAAGGCAGTTTTGTGGAGAAGTGTCATTAATTGTGCAAAAGTGTCCTTCATAAGCATTTCCAGACCTACCCCAGTCAAAGTGCCCAGGCAATTGCCACCAAAGTGCACAATTATGAGGTCAGGGTGTGAAAAGGATTTCACCAAAGGCATCAATTGATGACACTTTAATCCTCTCTGTCCAATCCATTTAATGTCTACATTTGGTAAACTTAGGTCTTTTCTGTTGTGTGTACCTGTGGCTCCAAAAAATATAGCTGTGTCGCACATTTCACACTGCAAGCATCCTGAAGAGAGGTCTGGATGCACTCTGAAGGTCTCTGTAAATGAAATGGCAGTTTAAAAAGTAAGATTTTATTAAAATTGTGGACAACATGCAGTTTTGAAAAAAGAAAAGAAATGATTGGTTGTTCGAAAACATTCTACACTAATCTAGGATGCATGTTTCTGTTTTTTTAAAAAGTCTGATTTTTATTGGTTAAGAAAAACTGATAGAAAAGAACATTACATAAGATAAGCTAGTATATTCTCAAGGCAGGCACACTTGCTGTTTTAATTTGTATGATTAACTTTTCACATGTGAAGTGGAGAAGTGTGGCTCAGGGGTTAGAGGCGGCAGACCTGGAGCCTGGGTTCGTCCCTGGACCAGGGTTCAATTCCCCGCCTCGGTGGGTCTTGGGCTCAAAAATTCCACTGACTCGTTAATTCTCGCTCTGGTGCCTCCTCGACTCACGGGTTCACACTCTGCGACTCTGGGCAATAGCTTGCTTAATCTCTACAACGGCCCCTCGCGGTGGGATGCCTGGCTTTCACCTTGTGGATACCCTGCCAGGGTTATCTCACAGGGGAATACCAGGACGGGTTCCCTAAGCAAGCGCTGAGATGCCCCAGGGTAAGTCGTGCATTATATAAGTCTCGTTCATTTCATTTCATTTCACACATTGAAGTGTTCTATGGTAATTGGCAAATTGTGGAATGGGGGAAGGGTTGACATTTTTGTCAGTTGGAAAGGGTGCAAAAGTTCAAGCAATATAAAAGTGTGTTTAGTTTTGATTTAATGTGGGAATAAATGTGATTTTTTATTTATTTGTATATGTGTGTAGATTAAGTGTGTAGATTGATAGGAAACATTTGCTATTTGCTATAGGACTTCCTGCCCCCCTAGGAAGGCTTAGGGGGTTTACAATGATCCCCAAGGTCAAAATCTTTGATGGCCTTTGTTTAGCTTTGATGGCCCTGGGATCCACCACCTCCCAGGGTCGGCGCCTGTAGTGTTACGGGAAGCCTATCCCTGGGACACCACTGTTTGCTATGGTAGGGCGAAAATTCTCTTTCAAGCTGGAATGGATCATCTCCTTCCTCGACGGAAGAACACAGAGAGTCCGCCTACCACCGTACAAGTCAGAGGCCTCCGAAGTCATCTGCGGCGTCCCTCAATCAATCAATCAATCAAAGACATTTATAGAGCGCGCTACATACCCGTGGGGTCTCAAGGCGCTGGGGGGGGGTGCCGCTACTGCTCGAACAGCCAGGTCTTCAGCTTCTTCCTGAAGGAGAGGTGGTCTTGGGTCAGGCGCAGGTCGGTCGGGAGGGAGTTCCAGGTCTTGGCGGCCAGGTAGGAGAAGGACCTTCCTCCTGTAGTCGCTCTTCGGATGCGGGGGACGTCGGCGAGGGCGTGGTTGGCTGATCGGAGTAGGCGTTTGGGAGCGTAGAAGTTGACTCGGCTGTTGAGGTAGCTCGGGCCTTGGTCGTGTAGGGCTTTGTGTGCGTGGGTGAGGAGGCGGAAGGGGATTCTTTTGTTGACGGGGAGCCAGTGAAGGTCTCTCAGATGTCCGGAGATGTGGCTGGTTCGTGGGATGTCGAGGATGAGTCTGGCTGAGGCGTTCTGGATCCGCTGGAGTCTCTTCTGGAGCTTGGCGGTGGTACCGGCGTAGAGGGCGTTGCCGTAGTCCAGTCGGCTGGTGACGAGGGCCTGGGTGACGGTCTTCCTGGTCTCGGTGGGGATCCACCAGAAGATCTTCCGTAGCATGCGGAGGATGTTGAAGCATGCCGATGAGACGTTGTTGACTTGCCTGGTCATGGAGAGGGAGGAGTCCAGGATGAAGCCCAGGTTGCGTGCATGGTCTGTCGGTTTGGGTGCGGTGCCCAGGGCGGGAGGCCACCAGGAGTCGTCCCAGGCGGAGGGTGAGGAGCCCAGGATTCGGACCTCCGTCTTGTCCGAGTTCAGTTTCAGGCAGCTGGTCATCATCCACTCGGCTACCTCTTTCATCCCTTCGTGCAGGTTGGCTCTGGCGGCGGCGGGGTCGTTGGTCAGGGAGAGGATCAGCTGGGTGTCGTCGGCGTAGGAGATTATGTTGAGGTTGTGCTGGCGTGCGATGGCCGCTAGGGGGCTCATGTAGACGTTGAAGAGGGTGGGGCTCAGAGAGGATCCTTGAGGGACGCCGCAGATGACTTCGGTGGCCTCTGACTTGTACGGTGATAGACGGACTCTCTGTGTTCTTCCGTCGAGGAAGGAGATGATCCATTCCAGCGCCTTGTCCTGGATTCCGACATTGCTCAGGTGTCCGGAGATGTGGCTGCGACGGGGGATGTGTCGTGCTGAGTGGTTCTGGATCTGCTGGAGTCTCTTCTGCAGTTTGGCGGTGGTTCCGGCGTAGAGGGAGTTGCCGTAGTCCAGACGGCTGGTGACGAGGGCCTGGGTGACCGTCTTCCTGGTCTCGGAGGGGATCCACCAGAAGATCTTACATAGCATGCGCAGGATGTTTAAGCACGACGGGGAGACGGCGTTGACTTGTCTGGTCATGGAGAGGGAGGAGTCCAGGATGAAGCCCAGGTTGCGTGCATGGTCTGTTGGTTTTGGTGCACTGCCTAGGGCGGGGGGCCACCAGGAGTCATCCCAGGCGGAGGGTGAGGATCCCAGGATGAGGACTTCTGTCTTGTCTGAGTTCAGTTTCAGGCGGCTGTTCTTCATCCATTCGGCTACCTCTTTCATCCCTTCGTGAAGGTTGGCTCTGGCGGTGGTGGGGTCGTTGGTGAGGGAGAGGATCAGCTGGGTGTCGTCGGCGTAGGAGATGATGTTGAGGTTGTGCTGGCGTGCGATGTCTGCGAGGGGGCTCATGTAGACGTTTAAGAGGGTTGGACTGAGCGAGGAGCCTTGAGGAGCGCCGCAGATGACTTCGGTGGATTCAGATCTGAACGGGAGGAGGCGGACTCTCTGTGAAGGAGATGATCCACTCCAGTGCCTTCTCCTGGATTCCGACGTTGCTGAGGCGCTGCACTAGTGTACGGTGGCAGACACTGTTGAAGGCCGCGGAGAGGTCTAGGAGGATGAGCGCTGCTGTTTCTCCGTTGTCAAGCAGGGCTCGATGTCATCGGTGGCTGCGATCAGGGTGCTCTCGGTGCTGTGGTTGGCCCGGAAGCCAGACTGCGAGAGGTCGAGGGAGCCGTTCGTCTCGAGGAAGGCGGCCAGCTTCTTGTTGACAGTCTTCTCGATGACTTTTGCAGGGAACGGGAGCAGCGAGATGAGGTGGTAGTTCTTGAGGTCGGTGGGGTCGGCTGATGGCTTCTTTAGTAGAGCACTGAGTTTGGCGTGCTTCCAGCTCTCCGGGAAGGTAGCGGTGTCGAAGGAGGTGTTGATGATGTCCCGCAGCTTCGGCCTTGTTGAAGACGTGGTGCGGGCAGGGGTCGGTCGGAGATCCGGAGTGGATGGAGTTCATCGTGTGGACGGTGTCTTTAGTGCTGATCGGGGTCCAGGCACGGAGGGTGGTGGTGGGGGGCGGTGGTTCGGTCGTGGTGTGCGTCGGTTGAGCGCTGAAGCTGTTGTGTATAGTAGTAAATGTGTTTTGCTATAATGCATGTTGTTTCTTTGTTTAATATCACATTGTGATATTAAACAAATATTATATTATATATTATTGCTTCTTTTATTGGCAGGAAAGTGCCGCTAAAGTGGCGATAATGGGGTTGATAACATGCCCTTGTAAGTTCCCATAGAAGCCCAGGTTATGATATCAACCTGGGCTTCTATGGGAATTCACAAGGCCATATTATCAAGCACATTAAGTTTCCTGCCGATAAAAGCGGCGATAATGTGTCGCCCTTTCTTGATAATATGGCCCTATATTTGTCAATTTTTCCATAATTTCTAGCCTCTCTTTTCATACTTCCCTCTCTCTCCTCTTACTCCTTTCTCTCTCTCATTACTACTGTCTTTTTCTTATATTGTCCTCTGTGGTTATATTGCCCTTCTTTGTGTTTATATTTTCCTGTTTCTCCTCTTATACCTTCTGTCTCCTCATTTTCTTCCCTTTCTCTTCATATTTCATTTTTTTCTTGATACTCCCTGTTGTGTCCTCTTTCTCATTTCTCTCCCTCTATATATAATCTGGGTCGAATTACAAACTCCTTGTGCGTCTTTGTTGTTTTATTGTGTTTGTTTTTTTTATGTAATAGTGGCAGAAATAATGTAGTAAATTGCATATGTATTGTTTTCTCATACTTTTCTTTTTCTTCTAATAGTCTTCTCTCTGTACTCACATTTCTCCTCTCTTTTCTTATACTTTGCACTCTCTACTAATATTATCATCTTTTCTTACTGTCATATTCCTCTCCTCTTTTTCCCCCTGTTCCTATATTCCCCCTATTTTCATATTCTCCTCTCTCTATTACTTCTCCATGTCTCCTCATACTACTGAGTTCTCTTATATTTCCTTTTGTCCTATACTCCTTCTCTCTGTGTTCATATGTTTTTTACTATTTTCAATTTCTGTCCTCCCTGTTTATACTTCTTAAATCTGTTCATATTGTTTGCTCTCTTCTGTTACTCCTCCTTGACTCCCTGCATACACTCTGCAGTACTTTCCTGATAACCTCTGTCTTTTCATACTGATCTCTCTCTTTATATTTGTTTCTCTTGTCATATTTCTGCCTTTTTCATCATATACTTTTCACTCTTCATAATCCTCCATCTGTTTATACTCCTTCTTTTCTCCTCAGACTGTATCCTCTGTTCTTGTACACCCCTTTTTTCCTAATGCTCCACTTTTCCTCACATTCTCCGTGCTCTCTTCTGGGACTGTTCTCTCTGTCCTTATACACACTGTCCTTTGCTAGTATTCCTTTTTTGTACTTATAGTTGTGCGTTTTTTCACATAGTGCTTCTTTTTTCTTTAAAGTCTTTCTCTCTTCTTTTAGTTCCCCCTTCTGTCCTCTTTCTCTCTTTTTTCCTTCTTATACTCTATTTTCTCTCCTCATATTTCCAAAGTACAAATTTAATAACAAATTCTGCACCAAATGCTGTTTTGGATTTCCACGTCCAGTAATATCGAAAGGAAGAGTGAACTTAAGAAGAAATGAAGAGTCAAAATACATAAATGACTATAACCCAGTCATTTTGTCCATGTGGAATGCTAATATGGATATTCAATATGTTGCAGACAATTCCATTGCTGTTGCTCGATATGTAACATCCTACATAACAAAATCAGAAAATACAGAATTGAAGGAAATGTGGGAAGAGATTTCCCATGAGAAGAATCTAAGTAAGAAATGATATACTTACAGTTTGAAGATGTTTTCTCATCGAGAAATTGGAGCGTATGAATGCTCGGATCGCTTATCATCTGCAAGTCTATACTCCAAATCTAGAAGAATCATTTGGGTGAGTCTAGGTCTTGCTGCAACACAAAACCGAGTTCTTAAATCTGTACAAGAAATTAAATATTTAGCTGAAAAAGAGCCAGAAAGTACAGATATTGTGAAAACAAATATGTTGGATACATATCATCCAAATAGAAGTCATCACCTTGAGAACATTTGTCTCTATGAAGTGCTGCAAAACTATATTTTTAAACGGAATATTACAGAAAACATCAATATTGGTATATGTGCTGTGATTGGTTCTGAAGATGTCTGATGAAACAAAGAAAAGGGCATTTGATTAATCACCATAAACTGAGTTGCGAAACACCTGACAAAAGGGAATTTTACTATTTAGCTCTTTTGCAACTTTTCCATCCATGGCGTTCAGAATTGGAATTACTTGGAGATTTCGAGAGCTATGAAGATTCCTTCAATGCAACTAAAGATAATTTAGAATGTACTGTTTTTGCTAATTATGTGAAAATGTTGAATGATGAAATTGAGCAAAAAGCTACAATTGCTGCTGAGATTGCTAGAGACAGTTCTCAAGAGAGTCAAACTTCTGCTCCGTTGATTCAGGACCCACTAGGAGAACCAATTGTTCAAAATGAAGCAGCAAATGCAATGGAAGAGGCGGAAAAAGCAATGTATCAAGCTCAAGAAGATGTAACAAACGTAGGAAACATGAGAGAACAACTAAATCTTGAGCAGAAAGAAATATAAGAGCAAGTGAGAGAACAAATTGACCATGGATTACTTCATGAGAAGAAAGAGTGCTCTTTCTCATCATTTGAACCTATCTGAATGTATGTAAGTGGACAAGCTGGAACAGGCAAACGTTTTTGAATAAAAGTTATCACAACTTTTCTACAGAAAACAACTGAGTCACATTTGTCTTTTGTTGTCACTGCTCCAACTGGATTAGCAGCCCACAATATTAAAGGAATTAGTTTACATCGTTTATTAATGCTACCAGTAGAGCATGAAAACAAATTAGAATACCACAAGCTATCTGTAGAAGCTTGTTGTGAAGTTTCAAGAGTCTTGAGGAAAATAAAACTTCTCATTATTGATGAGGTAAGCATGGTATCAAACTTAATGCTTGCTTTTGTGCATTTAAGAATGCAGCAAATTACTCTGAGAAAAACATATCATATTTTTGAGAGATCTTCTACAAATTACTTCTGTACAAGGACAACCAGTGGTTAAAACACTGGCACATGAAGATACCAGAAAGTCTTTGGAGAGCATTGGAAATGTAAACATTTGTTCATATTTTGAGTATAAGGAACTTATTACAAATATGCGACAGGCAAATGATGCTGATTATGGATCTATTCTTCAAGATATACGAATTGGGATAATGACTGAACATGGCAAATAAGCTTTACAGAGATGATTACCTCCCTATTTGTTTCCAAATGAAAATATTGTCCCAGAGAATATATACATGAGAATTGCAAAAAACAAATCTGTAATCTGCTTATTGCCCACTCTACGTGAATGTTCTATATTCAATGAAGAAATGTTAAAGTTGGAAAATGAAGAAATTATAAAATGGGAAGCTATTGATAAAATAGAACATGAAGGAATCACTAATATTTTTTTTTTTTAAATATTTTTTATTAGCATCATGAGTAACATCAGATACAAATAACTCAAAAAAAGTTCGAAATAGTAAGGATATCAGACAAATCATGTAAGATAAGGCATCAATCAAAACAGTACTAAAAATCAATGTTTCAGTTAAAACATTAAGACATAATTAATCCCCCAATTTTTTTTTCTACTTTTCGTATTTTCTCCTGTCCCTTAGTTACCGCCAAAGAGCTTTCCATATTATAAATGTCTTTAACCAAAAGCCACCATTCCATAACCGTGGGGGGATGACTTTGAATCCAAACCCTGGCAATAGCTAATCTGGCACATGTCATAAGTATATTCATCAAGTCCCGAGATCTGTTATTTTCCCCAGCAACCCCGATCATAATATCAAGTTGCGTGAGTACAATTGGCCTAGCCATTTTGGCTGAAATAACACCAACTACATCCTTCCAAAAAATGGATAACTCAGGGCATGAAAAAAACATATGAACAATATCTGCCCTTTTGAGTGCACATTTAGGACATTTTGTACGATCACTCAAATCATTATTGCAAGCCCATTTTAGAATCCTGTCTGGAGAATAGTACAATTGAAACAAAGTTCTGAACAGCTGTAATTTCAAACTTGACGATTGAACTGCATTATTTAGACTGTTCAGTGAGGAGGTTATCATATCGGGGGTTACATTCACCTTTAACTTTGTACTCCACTTTTCTGCCACCTTACTGATATCATCCTTGTGTAAGACAGAAAAAGTCTTGTAACCATAGCTGATTAGTGCTTTGTCAGAATCTCTATACATACAGCTCCAGATTTCGGATTCAGCTATGCTATCAAGGCCTATTCTACGAATAATATAATCCTTGATCTGATTGTATTTAAACCAAGCCCCTTCTGGTAGATTATGCGTCATCTTTAGCTTTTCAAAAGTAGAAAATCCAATATGGTCATACAGGTCTCCAAGGTTACTTATGCCATTATCCGAAAACATAGTGCTAGCTGAATCATGAAACACTCCTGGCAAACCTGGATTATACCAGAGGGGCGATTTGGCATGAAATAAGGAGATATTATTCCTATTAAGAATAGATCGCCAAATATTAACTGTGTCTCGAATCGTCTTAAACCGTACTCGTTTAAAGTAGTTAGGGTCATTAAGTCTTTATAAAAACATAATAGCCTCCCCCGCTAATATAAATCTATGAAAATAAAGACATTTGTCAGGGATAAGCAAGCTGCGAAAACGAGTTAGAAAAGCAGACCAATAATACAATTTAAAGTCTGGTAACCCAAGTCCACCTTGATCATAGGGGAGTTTAAGCAAAGATAAAGCCCGTCGTGCTTTCTTATATCCCCATATGAAGCTGCTAATGATACCCTCCAGTCTGCTAAAATATGTATTACACACTCTTAAAGGTATAGACCGAAAAAGATATAACAATCTAGGCAAGATCTTCATTTTAATTGAGTTAATTCGCCCCAAAATCCCCAGCGGAAGTTTATGCCATTTCTTAAGGAGAAGAGAAGTTTCTTTTAATAGGGGTTCGTAGTTAAGTGCTATTATTGATTCAGGATTAGAAGAGATTTTTACCCCGAGGTATGTTGCCACATTACATACTCCAACTATTGGTGTGAGTGGAGGAGAGTTTATGATTACTTGCGTTTTGCTGATATTTAACCGATACCCTGATACCAAACCATATTTATCTGCTTCGGTACCTATACCTAGTATCGCATCAGGGACATTTGTAGAGAAAACCGCTACATCATCTGCATAAGCAGTTATTTTTAGTACATTAAGGCCATTTTTAAACGGTATAATCCTCTCTTGCTTATGCAGTGCAATCAAGAAAGGTTCTATTGCTAAAGCAAATAACAAAGGAGATAGAGGACACCCCTGTCGTGTACCACGTTCGATTGGAAAAGTAGGTGAACAAAGTCCTGAATAACATATCTTACCCCTTGGTTGATCATACAGGGATTTAACCCATTTCAAGTACTGACCTTTTATGCCGAATGCAGCCAAAGCTGCCCAAAGGAAGTCCCACCCCACCCGATCAAATGCCTTTTCTGCATCTAAAAGGATCATACCGAGTGGGGTGGGACACGTCCTAGCAACCTCAAATGCTACTATAGCAGTATTAATGTGAGCAGTAGTATCCCGTTTAGGGATAAACCCGTGTTGAAATGGTGAAACCATCTGTGACATTAGTGACGCAAGCCTTGTTGCTAGTATTTTTGCAAATATCTTTGCATCGGCATTAATTAATGATATTGGTCTATAAGACCCTCTCTCTTGTGGGGGTTTGCCCTTTTCAAGAAAAAATATAATTTGAGTATAGTTCCAAGATTTTGGAGCTTGTTCTCCTTTGCCAATAGCCTTGATGACCATTAATAGGAGAGGAATTAGTTCTTCCATGCATTTTTTGTAAAGTTCTAGGGGAATGCGTCTTCGCCTACAGCTTTTCCCAGTGCTAGAGAATTAATAGCTGCCTGAATTTCTCTTGTTGTTATATCTGCTTCTAAGTGATCAGCTTGCTCATCCTCTATATTCTGTACAACATTTTCTGTCAGGTAAGCTTTTATATTATCTCCTGTTGGGGTCGTTTCAGGCGTGTATAGCTTTTGATAGTATGTGGCAAACTGGAGTAAGATTGATTTAGAATCTTGATGTAGTTGTCCGTCGTCACCTTTTATTTCCTTAATCAGCATTTGAGCTCGGTCTTCTGCCACTTTATATGCCAACATTTTTCATATCCTCTCCCCACTTTCATATTGATTCAGCCTGTATTTAGCTAATTTTGAGATGCTTTTCTCCCTAAAGAGATTTTTCAATGCTAATCTTGATTCCATCAATTTTAAATTTAAATCGTCGATTTCTTTTGCCCTTGTAGTAGTAGCTAACATCTTAGATAGTCTATCTTCAATATTAGATATATCATCTAGTATTTTTTTATTTTGAATTCTACCGGCTTTATTTTGTTGCCAGACAAACTGTTGGGTAAACCCACGGATGCTAGCCTTACACGCATCCCACACCATCAAAGGAGATGTAGAAAACCTATTAATATCAATAAAATCCTTTATATATCCTTTCACCAAGCTCACAAACTTAGTATCAGAGAATAAATACCTAGGAAAGGAGAAAGGCCTGGGTGGGCGCATTTCCGTATCAATTTCTATTGAAAATAAAAGCGGGTTATGGTCCGATGTTACCCTAGGGCATATTCACATTGTACTAGCTGACAGAATAGAGTCAGAAGCAAAGACCATATCGATGCGTGAGCAAAGTTTATGGGCAGATGAGTAATAAGTATAACCTGCTATGTGAGGATATAGATACCTCCAAGCATCTTTGATTGCATGTATAGTGGCCAAGTCTATAATAGCAGCCCTTGTCTTACGCATCCTCTGAAACGAACCCTTTCTGGTTGTATCCAAATTATAATCCATGACACAATTAAAATCACCTAACACTATCCGCTCCCCCTCCCAAGTAAGTAACTCCAAATTAACCTGATCGATTATTCTTGGTTCGTCCTGATTTGAGGCATAAATCCCACATATTATATATTGGAGACCTTCCAAAGTCACTTGTACCATGGCCCACCTGCCTGCTTTATCTGTCATTTTTCTGTTGACTTCCACTTTAAACTGTTTATGCTTCAGTATAGCCACACCTCGGATTGAAGCATTAAACTCCGTGCTTACCAAAAGATCATAGCCTAATTCATTCAATAAATGTCTATCCTTGTATGCAATATGAGTCTCAGTTATAACTACTATTTGAGGGTTGAACATCCTAAGCTCTTCATATACCAGACTCCTCTTAGTCCGACTGTTTAATCCAGCCACATTCCATACTAGAAACTTCAATTGATACATTTAATCGATTTTAATATGTATTCTGACATCCCTTCTACCCATAAAAGAAAAGAAAAACACTGTGCCAAACATGTAATCTTTCCTTAGCCAACGAAACACAGATATATTTATACTCATGATGCATTTTTTTTATTATTTCCCCTCCCCCATTTCCCACCCAGTAGCTACCTGCTGGTCCCCCCGTTCGGTTGACTGCCGTTCCCCTGGCAGTCGGTGAGTGGTAAGAGCGCTGATAGGGTCCAGGTATTCAATACTAATCATAGCAACAAAATGAAAAGAAAATCCCGTGCTACACAGTGCTCTTTATCTCGAATATAACCTAGCCACAGGAGCAGTCACCTAAATCCCGCAAAACATTAGAGCTAATAAAAATATAACCAAAAAAAACAAAAAACCAGAAAGCCATATATGCTAAGCATTAGTCATTTCCCCAATCGCCAGGAGGCAATAGCATTTTCAACCTCATTTACTTCCAAAAAGAAATAGGATCGGCCGTTATTAATCACTTTCAGTTTTGCAGGTTCCTGCAAATAAACTTGATATCTTTAATCGGATCGATGAATTGCTTCAGTTTCCATCGTCTTTCAAACGAGAGTTTGCTTAGATCCGATCTCACAAAAAAAATAGTAGAATCAATGGTGACTGGAGTGTTCGGCCGTGCTTTTAAAGAGATAGCTTGTCGGAGCAAGTAGTTACCTATGTAAATCAAAATTGGTCGTGGGAATTTACCACTCTTATCCTTTTGAACTAGGGGTAATCGATGAGCCCGCTGAATCTGAGAGTCCCAATCCCAATCTGAGAGGTCGGGAAAGGCCTTTTGAAATAATTGAGTGATATATGCTCTCGGGTCTGCCCCCTCGGCTCCTTCAGCAATACCAAAAATGTGGAGATTCTGTCTCCTTTGTCTATTTTCTAAGTCTTCCAGCTTAGCTTGCATCTGAAGAAGCTGAGAGGCATGTTTGTTCACTGCTATTTCAGAACGTTGTGATTTCTCCTCTGTTACCACCACTCTTTGCTGCAGTTCCTCTATATCTTGAGTCACAGCCCCCAGTTTACACGCCATCTCTTGCAATGAGGTTTGAGTTCTATTATTGTCTTCCCTCATTTGCTGATAGTGAATTTTAGCTTCTTGTTTCTGTTCATTTAGGAGATGTAGTATTGTCTGAAAAGAAGCAGATACCTCCCCTTGAGGAATCCATTCTGTTGGCCCACTAGATAAAGAAGAAACAATATTTTCCGGATGTATTTCTTGTAGAGTCTCTTCTATCGGAGCTGGTACTGCATCGCATATAGACGCCATAGGAGTATTAGGCAAATCTTGGGTTATACTGCTACTGCTGTTATTACTGCTACTGCTACTGCTACAGCTAATTAACAAAGAAGCAGAGTTGTCTTCCATAAGTATCGTAGAAGGTACAGAAGGGTGTGGATGATCCAATAAACTTTCCCCAGAAGACTTTGTAGACTCCTTAATCAGGCCAGACAGATCGAGTCCATCGGCCTTCGCCTTTGTAGTAATAGAAATAGTGGACTGAGTAGGGCTGAGTGGTATATTGATTTGTTTTGAGTCTTTGGTAATAATATTTTGATCATTAGGGCTATTACCAGACAGTCTCATTGCTATTGACTTTACGCCACCCTTAGCCTGCACCCATTGTCTAATTGGACTGTTTTCAGCAATTGCTTTCATAACACTTGTCTTGGATTTGCTTGTAATTTTTGTGATCTTATTCTTATTTTTACCCTTTGATTTTTTGGTATTGAAAGCTTTATTTTTGTCTTTGATCGCTTTTAAAGGCGTTTTACTCCCTTGATCATTAAGATCCATATATTCTTTGTCTGTCTCAGCGACATCCGGCGGGGACACGCCGAGAGGCGTCACCAAGCGCTTTACAAGCTCCTTTAAATTAAAAAAAAATCCGTATTGTCAGTATTTTCACCTCCCTCACCTTCTTCCACACCCTCGGCATTCCCCTTGTCTGGAGGCATACTAGTTGTACTAGTCATTTCGATGTGAGGGGCTTTCACATTAGTATCGGTATTGATCACCTTATTCAGAGTCTGAGGCTCTAAGGGCTCAATAGCTCCTTTAGCCAGAGTAGTAGACACATTAGTTAGATCTGTAACCCCTTCCTCTGCACCAACCAACTCCCTAGTATCTAACACAGATAAGATATTTAAATTATTTAAAGTGGCATCGCTCTGAGTTACTGCAGTACCACTTTGACAAAATGTCTCAGGTTCTTTTGCTCTTATTTGAATCCCTTCGTTTAGCAACAGGTTATCTGCTGTGTTATCTGCTGTGTTATCCGCTGTATTACCTTTTGCTCGATTTGAGTTTTTTTCCCCGAGTTTGCCGGGGTGCAGTTTTTCCACGTCCAAAGTTGCCTCCATAGCGTTGTTAGTAGATAGAGACTTTTTACATGCTGTTAGTTCGTTTAAAGCCGGCACTGACAAGGATACCGGTGTGGCCGCTGCTCTCCCGCTAGCTGCTGTTGTGCGGGTAGTCCGTGTGGGAGGTTTCGGTGCCATCCCACAAGAGCTCGCCTTCTCCGTCAGTGCTGCTGCCGGTGCCGCGGGGGAACGCTGGGGCAGTCGCAGACCAAACCAGTTGACTGCCGTCAAGTTCACTCAGCTCGTCCAGCCCTTCGTGGATTCTCGAGCAAGACGCGGTATTTTTGAAAGTCTCTGTAGTCTCTGTATGCTGGCGGAGCTCAGCAGGCTCCGGATGCGACTCTCAATCAGCCGTAGCTGCCGCATTCAAGATTCAGTCCTTGCGAACTTTAGTAAGTTCCGAGTTCTTCCGTCTCTTTTACGAAGCAAGTGATTCTAAATTAGAGCATTACAGCTTTACAACGGTTACAGCGTTACAGCTCCTGCGTTGTGTAGCTATATCGGTCGTCCGTTAACCTCGTATCAGCCTGGACCCATTCAGCGTTCTCCACTCCGGCAGTGTCAATCCGCCATCTTGGACCCGGCTCTGTCTTCCAGGAGGAATCACTAATATTTTAACTGAAAAGTTGAAGAGGAAATTTGATTCTTTAGAAAATCGATAAGTAAAACTGCTGGTTTAGAAAATAATTTGTATGCATGTGTAAAATGTAGGGTAATTTTATGATGTTATTTGAATGTGAAAAAAGGTTTAGTAAATGGAGCAATTGGTAAAATTGTTGATTTTCTTAATTATGTAAATAGAGATGGGATTGAATTTTTGCAAATCAAATTTGATGAAATTGCTGAAGTACAACAATGTAGTCATTGTTTAGTTTGGTTTTTGCTTGAAAAATATTTGTATGTACTCAGAAAACAGTTTCCTATTTGTTTCCGCATATGTGGTGACCATTCATAAATCTCAAGGTTTAAGTGTAGATAGGGCTTTAGTGAATATTGGAAGTGCTGTGTTTAAAGAGGGTATGGTATATGTTGCTTTGTCCCGAGTCAGAACTTTATCTGGATTGTACTTGATTGATTTTGATGAGGCAAAGGTTAGTGCAGATGCAAATTGTGTGAAAGATTATAGTAGGTTAAAAGAAGAGAATAAGCACCCAATTTAGATCAATATCCAGTATTTGAAAAGTGTGTGGTAGGTAGAAAAATAAGATTTGAGAATAACTGTAGTGAAACTGTAGAGAAAGAAAAAAAACAAGATGAAGTTGCGCTTGCAAGCAAAAAGAAAAAGGACAGTGCTGAAGAGAGTTCTGGTGACACTGTTTATTTAAAATGTCTGAAAGGTTGGATACATTGTAATGATAGTCAATTAGTTTTTAAGCAAGGTTTGCCTAAAGAGTTACCAAATTCCTACCTAATATTTTTGAAGCCAAAATTTTAAAATCAAAATGTGGCCTTTCAGGATTACTTCTGTTAAGGTAGAATAGTCTGGTGTCGTAGAGTATTTTGTAAGTGAGGAAGAGGAGCTTGAAGGTGATCCTCTTGTTGATATTGAGGCAGTGTAGGTGTATCAGGTGGTGGGTGATTTGGCTGCAGCAGGGGACATTGATGATCACTCAGGTGGAGGTCTTTTGGATTTGTTGTAGTTGTTGTAGGTGTTTGGCTGGAATTCCTGTGTAGACTGTTTTGCCACAGTGTAATCTGCTGCTGATGGCCTGTGTCACTGTTCTTCTTCTTTTGGTTAGGATCCGCTTGTAAATGTTGCAGAGCATGTGGAGGGTGTTATAGCAGTACGAGGAGATGGTGTAGACTTGCTTACACATGGAGAGGGGGGAGTTGAGGATGAATCCTAGGTTGTGGACATGGTTGGTAGGTGTTGGTACTGTCCACAGTGTAGTCAGCTAGGAGGAGTCGCCCAAGGCTGAGGGGCTGGGTCTGAGGATGAGTATGTTAATTTTGTGCGAGTTCATGTTTAGAGAGCTGCTCTTTATGTAGTTGGTGACGTCCTTCATTGTGTCGTGGAGGTTGCTTTTGGTGGTATGTGGCTTCTTGGTGAGGAAGAGGATGAGCTGGGTGTTGTTGGCATAGGAGATGTTGAGGTTGTGATGGTGGGCTACTTGTGTGAGGGTGGACATGTAGATGTTGAATAGCATCGGGTTGAGGGATGAGCACTGGGGTACGGAGCACATAATGTCGGTGGTTTTGGATCAGAAGGCTGGGAGGCAGATGCTCAGGATTACTATTGAACAATTTCCAAAGTAAGAATTTGATGCACACTATTTGGCTGTGCAGAAAAGTATGTGAAACCAATAACGAGTTTTTGTTGTATATTTTGTCAGCATATATTTGTAAGTAACATTATTTTCAGTGTATGAAAATTAATCATAATGTTTTGTTATTTTTTGATTGTTTGAGATGTGTCATATTTACATAAGAAATTGCTCTTAGAAAAAAACATTTAGGATATGTTTTATTTCTATGTTTTAGATTGTTATTGAGAATGTTGAATGTTTTTTTAAAGATAATCTTATTGATTGTCTTTTTTTTTCCTGCTGTTATGTGATGAGTACTATTGAACTCACTGTTTCTAGTGAAATTCAATATATTCTGAGAACATCAAAAAAGGCAAATTTAATACTTTACAAATTAATTTGTGTTGTAAAATATATATTATAACTGTATTTGTTTGTGTCTTCCACATATGGTAATTTTATAATGTATAAATTTTTTTATTTTTTATTATTCTTAAGCTAAGTACAATTAACTGTTAAAAATGGTCGATGGAATGGGCTTCAACTGAGATGAAGTAACATAACATGGATGGAGAACATAAGTGTGTAAAGATGGTTAATATCTTGTAAAGACATTTCAAAAAGTTATGTACTGAGTGTACCTGTCAGAACCCCTAATCAATCAGTGGATACGATAATGACTTATCTAAACCCTAGCTGGCGCAGGAGAGATGAAGAATCCGCAACAAAACAGGGTTGGAGTGCTTTAGTGCAACAGAGGAATTCTAAGATGGCCGCCTCGAGGAAAGAAGCAGTGGCGGTCTAGTCATTTACCACAAACCTGTGGGGAATCCTTGGTGAGGCGCATGCTCCCTAACGAGTGCGCACTTCAGCTAAGACGTTCCCGAGTTCAGACCTGTTTTCAATTGCTCCATAGACATTCCAGAAGAGAAAGCAGAAATATTTCTAAGAGAGCTAAAGAAGGTTCCTGGTTAAACTTACCTTACTTAATTTACTTAATTGTACTAAAACACATCTACTACTTTGGACCAGGTAAGGTGAATAGAGATATTGTACTGTTTTTTACTACTGCATTTTATAATAACAGCCTGTTTTTTTCCGATGTGATAAGGAGTAACTATTTTGATAATTTAAGCCATTTCAAAACTGAACGTTCATATAAATAATTATAATTATATAGTGTTATAAAGAAGTTGGGAATAGTATGTATATAATATTTGTTGATAAAGCTAGTTTTGTGTTCTGTATTAGGAAAAATGATAAAATAAAGTGTTTATGTTTTTGTAGAAGGATCTCAGCATAACAATATTACAATGGAAAATCATGAAAACAATATGGAACACAATTTTGAAAATACTAACACTGTCGTAGAAGAGATGAACATATCTTTTACGAGCAACATTATTGAAGTGGAAGAAATTAATGCTGGAGATATCAGCTATGATTTGTTTGATGAAACCTTTGATGATGCTTTTGTGGAAGTATTAGATGTGATTGAGATTTATCAGATGACTTTTGAAAGTGATAACCAGGAAAATGAAATATCTGATGAAATGATAGTAGAAACTGTATTAACTTATGAAATGTTATAAGAATACATGTATTAATATATAATAACAATGGTGTGAGACACTCTGCTACCAGAATTGTAATAATTTAGCTACTACCCAAAGACTCATGGTGCAAAGTGGGCCTTAGGGTATGGACTGTTTCAAAACGTTATGGACAACATATGTATTTTGTTATGCATCAGCAAACTTGTCTTTTATAGGTTTATTCCATAGTCTTTATCATTAGACCTTCACCAAAAACTCTCACAATACTGTTTTCAATGTTCTAGTGAGTCATTCAGCAGTATGTGCTTATGTATATACTGTTTTAAAAGTGAAGGTGCTATACATTCAGCCAGACACTCTCACTTTCACTCTCACTTGGCAGTTTCACATTCACCATACACTACTAATGTATTCATTCATTCATTTATGAATTAGACTTTCATTTTGACAAAATTTTACAGACTAACATAGAAATATAGAACTGTTTTATTTGTCTTTTTAGTATTCTTTTTTTTGTATTTTTTCAACAATTTAAAAAAAAAGATACGGAACTGGAAGCAATAAAACTGTGGAACAGGAACAAAAAAGTTAAAAATAGAATTAATGTTTTGGACAACGTTGCTCTTCTTTTCTATTCACATTGAGATCAATATACTGCTGATTGTAAGAAAGTAATTTGTTGCAATTCAATTCAATAAAAACTTTATTCGGATACAATTTTGTGTCCATAAATGTATACAGATAATTAAAAAGCGTTATTTAAAATCGTTAAAATATTTAGTACAAAATATAGCACGGGTAGGATACATTTTGTGGTAAAAAGAACCGTAACCAATCATTAGCAGCGAGAATTCATGAAAAAGAGACACATAAACAGAAGACATCAGCACACTTATAATTCCATTAATTTCTAACACGACCCCAGAACACAGTCTATCATTTTACATTCTACACAGAATCATAGTTTGCGCGATACCTAAAACACACTTTTAAAAATCGGGCTATTGGGATGATGTTATACTCAATGTCCAAACATTGAAGGGCAAGAAGGGCCGGACGGCAATGTCGCAAGCCCATGAGTTTCACCAAAGGGATAATCCACCACTTACGTGGAAATTCATAATAGCTGCAAAAAAAGACTATATGCAGTAACGATTGCTCTGACTGCCCATCACATGGGCAGCCGGACAGGGTCCTAGACCAGTCTTTTATCCTCGGAAAGGTTAACTGCCGATGGAAGGTATTAAACCGGAAGCGCATCAAAAGATATTGCATTGACACTGGTTGTAGATATGGCTGAATCCCATGTGAGACTTGCACCGAGACTAGATGGAGATTTTGCAGGTGTTAAGATCTTGGATGCCCAACGAAGCTCACGGAGATGGGATAGACACACATTTTTCAGTTTTTTACGTGAGACTTCAGTTATTTGTTACAATACTTACAATGAAATTTCAGATCTGCAAACTGTGGCTCAATAATAGGATGCGGACTGCTCAGAGGAGGTGGCGGTGCAGTTGAGGTAGTAGGAACTGCAGGTTGATGATTCTCCTGCAACGTTTGTGTTGCCATCCTTGCATAGTTATTTGGATGCAAATTTTTGACATGGTGAACCATGCTGGCTGTATCAAAAGAGTACTTTTTAGTGGGATCACCCCTGGGAAGAGTAACCCCACAGATCTTGCAAGTTACTTTCGGTGCATTGACTTTTTTCAGTTCCTCAGGATATGTAAACAAACTTCCAAATGAAAGCTTCTTTTCTCTTTTCTGAGGTTGCTAAGCAACACATTCGTCCTGAGAGGAATGTTCTGATGAGGTTTCAAAAAGAGCAGCCATTGTATAGTTTGGTTCAAAAGGACTACAGCTCCACAGAATAGATGCTTCTCCTGAGAAAGTCCAAGTAGAATGTTCAAAATGGGAAGGGTTTTTCAACAGTTTAAATAGGAAGTATTATGAACCAATCACAACTTTCTTTTATGCTCACAAGGCTTTGCATACGCTTACAGTGCATTTACAGTGCCTTTACACTGTTAGTACGTACGACGTACAGTTGCATTTTTCGTAATTGCTTTCAAAAGTAATATACAGTTATTAAAGTGTTAAAAAAGTATTTTCATGATTATCCCAGATAATTTCTTCCCTTAGTATGTACATTAAATACATAAATGTATGTTTTAAACAATTAGAAACTTTCGCGCAGTACGTGCACGGGGCGTCGTACATGACGTCACACGAAAGCTTTGATGCCACACATAACGTCAAAACGTATTCCTAACATAGACACTTGTACGCGCAGTGTATGATTACCTGTACAAAGTATATGCAATCACCATACGCGTACAGTACGATTATGCAAAATTATTATTATTATTATTATTATGAGTTTTGTATAGCGCCTGGTTACCCGTAGGCATCCCAGCGCTCACCAGAAAATAACACTAACCAAAAGAGTGCAGGGGTTAAGCAGAAAACAGAAAGGTTTTTAAAAGTTTACGGAACCAGAGAAGACTGGCTTCCGAACACAGTTGTAGGGGCAGTGAGTTCCACAAGGTGGCCACATTTATCGAAAACCTTCTGCCACCCGTTCTGGCCTTCTTCACCCTCCCAACCTGAAGAAGATGTTGATGGTCAGAGCGAAGAGAGCGGGGGGCCAAAACAAAAAGGAAATATATAGAATTTTCTTTTAATATATTGGGAAAAAAATAATAAAATCATTATTTAGAATTTTGTTTTGTTATTATTGTACATTAGGAATATGAAATATAACTTAAAAAATAAAATACCTATAAATAATTATAATACAAATGTAGGAAATTTGTATAAAAATATAATAATGATTACCATCAGTGATGTCATTTGAGATGTCATCAGTGATGTCATTAGTGATGTCACTGACCATGTCATGAGTTATGTAATATGTGACATCATCAGCAGTGAAATGCAGGCACGCGAGTTATAGTTAGCTGAACTAACTATAACGGGAGAATTTCAAAGATTTTGTATGAGTGAAATGTCCAGCTAACTATAACATGTGTGAAACCGATTGTTTTTTCAATGAATTTGCAAGGTTTTTTAAATGCCACTTCCTAACTATAACATGTGTGAAACCTATGGGATTCCTGCAAAACCTTCAGTGTGGAACCTTCAGTGTGGAGGATTCCACACACCTTTTTCTCCCTGGACAAGATTTTCTTGGGAATGAGAGAAGAACCACCTGTCTCCTGGGAGTCTGGGTGGAATTTTGAGTCCAGGAAGTGAGTGCACTCTCCCTTAGAGATCATTCCAATGCTTCCTCTTGTGAGAGCCTATCGTCAGATACATAATTTACTCTTGTGACAATTATATGTCCCATTCACCTTTTCTGGGTAATAGTTGAACAAATACGCCAACAACTGTAACTCAATCCTAATTATCTCATACAGCATAACAGTTCATTCTGTATCTAAACATCTGGAGTTTCTTTTTCCAGACATGAGGCAAGCAAAAACATAGTCAATTGCATGCTGGGAATGGAGAAGACCTGTTGGTTAGATGCTAAAATGTCCATCAAGACGGATGGAGTTTTTCCTCTGCATGTATAATTGAGGTGTAAAAACATCTACCTACATAATGAGTGGATTGCAACCTCCATTAAAAAATCAGACGGAAAAATGCCAAGATAGAAGTCAGCCATCATAGCTCGCTAATAATTGTGAGATGGCTAAACATTGCTGAACAGATTTTTTTTAGAGAGTTTTATTTAGCACAAACTTGACCCAAATTGGGTATCAAAGCGCTTTACATAGCACCAGTTGCATTATATGAAGACACATTATTTTTTTTAGGCACAGGGAGATTATGTGATTTGCCCAGAATCACAGGTTGTTTAGCATCATTGGTGAGACTCAAACCCAGTTCCCCATATTCGACGTCGACTGCCCTAGCAGCTCTGCCAACTACTCTCCCCAGATGTGATTCATACATGACTACCGGCTAGGGTGGGTGGTGAGTAAAAAGGGTGAGCCTTTAAAGAAACAGAAGGGTGAGCAGAAGGAAGGAATAGAGTGGGATGGACTGTCCTCACTGTTATAGTATGTCCATTGCTAGACGTTCTTTCAAATATTTCTTAAAAAGAATTAAACCTAAAATATTCAGGAGAACTGGATGGTTCCACTGCATCGCATAGTGTACCACAAAGCACCAAAATGTATCATTAGAGATAATATTATTACACATGTCACTAGTGCGTTTTAAGGATGTGTTTAAATATTATAAAATACACATTCAGAATTCATATATAATGGAAAGAGGGTGATACCCTATTTTCCAAGGAAAAACAACCACTATATATCTAAACCATCTATTTATGGGCATTAATGAGCACACAAATACACAGAAGAGGTAGAGCATTGCAGAAATAAAAACACAAAATTGAACTTCTGTAAGAAAATGGACAAACATGTTAGTGTAAGATTTAATAATCTTTATTGCTGCACATGGAATCCAATGAATGATCAAATTATCACTCCTCCCAGCAGATATTGACTGAACAACAATCAATTTGACTTTTCAGTAAAGGACAAGATGATATTAATTAATTAAGAAACTGGCAGAGCTAAGGGAAAGTGGTCCCAGCAAAAGCAATGTTCTGTTGTCAAGTAAAGAGAGGCAGAGAGCAGAGCATCAATGGTGTCAGCAGCAATAGGATCAACAAATGAGGAAACAGGGGGACTTTGATTAAGGGCAGGGACAACCTATTCATTTCCTCTCTGTAGACAATATGTCTATCAATTAGGATTTATAAGCACATGAAACAGGTATTTGTTTTTGAGCATGAACAAGTATTAAACCGCTGTAATCTATCACATCATACAATTGATAAACTGTCCTAGGAAACACCTGCAGCTCCTTGATAACATAGTTAGCATCCCCAAGCGCTTTCCTTATAAAACTCTCATCCATACATAGATGGGGAAACTTAAAGCTCCCAGCAGTGTAATAAGTGGTATCGAGGCCCGCTATCAGGATTAAATGCCCTCCATCTTTTAACAGTGATGAGACATTTTTTAAAGCACTGCAGAACTCTTCTTTATTAGTCACGTGGGTCTCCAAACAATGAGGCAACATCAGACAGTCAGCCAATGGCAGGATGGTGGGAGACAAGGGGGCACTTTTGCTGGCATCATATTTAAGAATGTACTTGATTTTTCTTTGTAATATATTTTGCTTCTCAGGCCATGCGTCCCTAAAAAATAAAGTACACACTTTTTTAATTGAATATATTTTAAAACACCTCATTTTCTCATACGGTTTGCATCTTTTTGAAAACTGGTCTGTATGAATAGAAACAATATGGCACTATGTATATATTATATAATATAACATATATAATACTGTCTTGTGGCCTAGAGACCTTTACGTTAAGGAGGCGCACAAACACCTGGATGACACCATATGCAATAGGATCTCTAGTCATAACTAAGTGACTACCAGCAGTAAAGAGTTGAGAACAAATCTTAATTCATACAGAAGTCAAGGTATCCTTAGCAAGGATGAATTCAATTTCTCGAACAATGAATTTCCTGTTCTCCATGTTTTGTAGTTTATGCCCAAAGTGCACAAATGCACATCACCAGTGTCAGGACGTCCCATCATATCAGCCTGTGAAAGTATGTGCAAGTATATCTCTAAATATTTAGGCTTTTTTCTACCGGACCTTCTCACTAACGTACCCACCTATGTCAGGGACACCAGTGATTTCTTGGTCAAAATCAAAGACATTCCCTGGGCTGATGACTGTATTCTAATTTCTCTTGACATCACTTCTCTGTAAACCAGCATGTGTCATGAGGACGGACTGGCTGCCTATCAAAATTTCCTTAACAAGAGACCAATTACCTGCTATAAACACAATGAACCTATTATGTGCCTCATTGAATGGTGTTTGAAACACAATTTCTTACTGTTTGACAGCAAAGTGTACCAACAACTCAGGGGTGTTGCCATGGGAGCCTGCTTTTCCCCTGGTTACGCATGTTTACATGTGGGCTGGTGAGAGGAGCGGGTACTCATGGCAAGCCACTCTGAAGCATGGAATATTAACATCAAGTGTTGCCTCTGCTACATTGATGATGTCTTTGTGATCTGGAGCGGTAACTTTGAAATTGTGAAGGCCCTTTTAACTGGAATTAACAATGAGCTCAATCTAGAGTTCAATGCAAGCAAAACCCCAAGTTTCTTGATGTTAAGCTATATTTTGATCATGGTGAAAGACTACAGCAGGCAACTCCATCCTGCACACCTCCAGTTTCCACCCCAGACTTCTCATTGCGAGCATCCCCTATGGCAAAATGCTTTGCCTATGCAGGATCTGTAGTTCCTCTATTGACCTGACCATATGCCAAAAGGATGCCCACAGCCATTTCATTGTACAGGGGTAAGACATCATAGCAGCCATGAGCAAAGCTAACTCGACACCCAGAGCGGTACTCTTGAATGGTAGGTCCAGCATCAGTCATGCCAAAACTGTTGTATCTACCACTAGCCCAGGCACTGTTAACACCCGCCTTACCATCACCCACAACCCGAGGAGCACGTCATCAGGTCCATTATTAATAACCGTTAGGGTATCATCAAAACTGATCCTACCCTTGGTCCAAAGTCCAGACATCACCTTCAGAAAGGCATACTCCATCCGTGATGCCCTAGTGAGAGGTGTTGGCCCAATCTAGTTGGTTATCTGACATGAAAGGGTTATTCAAATGTAACAATTGCAGATCACTGCTACTTTTCCCTCTGAACACCTAATGATCAAACGTAGACTGTCATGCAGAACTGAGTATGTGAATGTAGTTGTCACCTTGGATACTTGGGGAGCACCAAGGTACAGGTAGATCTCCACATTATTCAACACCTTAGTGCGATGGATAACAGTGACACCACGTATCCAGTGGCACGTCATTTTAAGAAAGTCCATAGTAACAACTTGGAGCACAATAAATATTTTGTGGTAGATTGCGTACCCACACTTAGGCGAGGAGGGAACCGTGAGAGACAACTAAGGCAGCTAGAAACTAGATATATTGTTGAACTCAACACCAAGACTCCTGCATGTCTCAATATGAATGAAGATCTTCATAATGTGCTGTAATGTTGGCTCTAGTGCCACTTCTTCATCCAGTTTCTCAGCCTTTGTATATGCATATGTGATGTTCATGTGATGCCACTGGCTTTACTTGTCACTTATCACCTGTTTTGACCATACTGTTTTAGCGCATTTAGTGTTGCCAACAAAAGGATGTCACTGCTCCATGCAATATTGCCCAGCTATATACTTCACATAGCCGTGATGTATGGATACATGGCTATAGTCCAGTCTTGGATTCAGTGTGGTCTCTCTGTCCACCTTTTGCGCCTTTAGCTACAAATCACTATTAATCTCCATAAGTATGATATCTCTTGGTTGATTGTTTAGCTGTACCTTTTAACTCACGTCTTTCAACTTTTTTAAATTCACATCTGCAATTTATGCACTCATGTCTCATCATGATTAACTATATTACTATTGTTATTGACACACATAGTTGAAAGTATTTGCACTCACATATATTCAACACTCAGCACTTCCCTGGTCCTCGTTTCCCTTCCTTTCACTCACAAGCTTTGGTTTTCAATGCCTTTTCTTGTCTTATCAATCAGTTAGGTTGGGCATGTTTTCTTAGAAATAGTCTACGCGGATTAGACTTAGCGCATTTGTGCCGGGAATTTTAATGTAGTTCAAGTGACAGCTTAACATCAGACAGGGTGTTTTCTATTCCAGTGTTTCAATGAAAGTGTTCATTTTGTGATGCAATACAGAGTCAGTTTGTATAACCCTGTTTGGATTTGGATATTAGACAGCTTCCTTTCCTCAGCTCAGTCTTTCCACCTTAAGACTGTCAGAGATTACGCAAACCTAGTTTCAGACTTGCTAGCCTCACTATGACTGTGTAATGTCAATATGCAACCAACTTTGCATTTTACTGTTTGCGCCCTATTTCCTTAATCCAAACCTCACCTTAACACCTTCGCCGCAAATTTCACCGTGATGTGAGGGGAGGCAGGGTTGGGTGTGTTGCTCCGGTACTTATGAGGCTCCTGGCCATCATAAATTATGGTGGGCATGTGCTCATGACAGCTGGGAGCCGTCAGCCCACTAATTAATTCTCCTGCACAGGTGAGAATCATCCATACGTGCAACTTCATAAAGCCTCCCGGCCATCATGAGCACACGACTACAGTGACTCATGCCGGCCGGGAGCCGTCATGAGCACCGAAGGAGTTAAAAAGGATTGCATTATTGTTTCTTCGCCTGAGTTTACTTTACCTTTATCTATAATCCCTGTTTGAAATGTTATTTCAGTCTATTGTCTATGTCTGCTTTCCGTTTTGTTTTACCGCATTTTTTAAGTCATTATCAGAAGACTCAGTTAATTTACAGCATGACGTAAACACATTGCATTACTGTTAACCAACAGTAGACACTGGAAAGTCACTACCCTTCCCCTTATATAAACCCCAGCACCATTTGAGCTCACTATGTGATAAAGACCGCAGGTGTGCAGCCAAAACGCGTCATCTTGATGTGACACTGCAATAAATCTTCCTAATGTTATCTACAACGGAGTCTGTGTCCGTGTTGTACCCGGCTGGTTCTACTTTGGAATCTTGTTATACATATATATATTCACTGAAAAAACCATAGGTTTCACACCAGTTATAGTTAGGAATTAGCATTTAAAAAACCTATTAAATTCACTGAAAAAACCATAGGTTTCACACCAGTTATAGTTAGCTGGAAATTTTACTGATATAAAACCATTGAAATTCCCACGTTATAGTTAGTCGGACTCACTATAACTTGCGCGTGCAATGCACTGCTGATGACATCACATATTACATCACTCATGACATGGTCAGTGACATCACTCATGACATCACTGATGACACCATCCAGTGAATATGTGCCTTTCTGAAAAAGTAAATATTAGTGAGTAATGTTTAAATATTTAAATATATATATTAGTGTTTTACTTTGTGTATAAGTGGCTACATGTGTTGGTAAGTAGCTACATGCGTATGTATATGGGTTATTAGATGTTTCTCTTAGTATCAGTATGAGTGTCTATATGGTTTGGTGGGGGTATTACTTAGCACATAGATGCATGAGTGACTGACTCTCTGTTTCTATGTTTTGAAGACAGCATATGTACAGGACTGTATGGGTGGATGAGTGTCTATATGTGTTTGTTAGTGAGTGAATGACTGTCTCACTAGTGTCTTTATCAGTAACTACATATGTTTTAATCTAGTATATATGAATATTGATGTATATAAGTGAGTATATGTGAGAGTAAGAGATTGTAAGAGTTCCTGTTTAAATAAGTATGTGTTTCTATAAGTGATTGTTTAAGAGAATAAATATGTGTAATTTTAAATAGAAGTAAGGTGGAAGTGTGTGTATAACTCTATATTCAAATAAATGGATGTCCAATAGTTTATCTGCACGTGTGAATATGTGTGTGAGTAACTTTTGGATGAATGTCGGTGTGTAACAGGATGTATAGGTGTATCACTTCATATGATGAGTGAGTATATGTATGAGTGACTATATAAAACTATTGGTGAATGAGTGGATGTGTATATAGATAGTGGAATTACTGAATTGCTTGTTGTAACTGATATAGGTATCTCCATTTTTTTAAAAATTTCAGTTTCTATTTTTGAATATGTGTCTCAAGGGTTACATTATAGTGAAAGGAGGTCTGTCACTATGTCACAAGGATGGTGTCATGAGTGATGTCACTGACCATGTCATGAGTGATGTAATATGTGATGTCATCAGCAGTGCATTGCACGCGCAAGTTATAGTGAGTCCGACTAACTATAACGTGGGAATTTCAATGGTTTTATATCAGTAAAATTTCCAGCTAACTATAACTGGTGTGAAACCTATGGTTTTTTCAGTGAATTTAATAGGTTTTTTAAATGCTAATTCCTAACTATAACTGGTGTGAAACCTATGGTTTTTTCAGTGAATTTCATAGGTTTTTTAAATGCTAATTCCTAACTATAACTGGTGTGAAACCTTTGGTTTTTTCAGTGAATTTCATAGGTTTTTTTAATGCTAATTCCTAACTTTTTATATAGACTCATACCTATGTGTTTTTTAGTGAATTGCTAAAGTATGTTTTTGTAAAAATGAACACTATAATGTATATTGAGATAATATTTTTAATTTAAAATATTTTTTTTTATATTTCGCTTTCGGTGCGCGCACCGGTGCGCGTACCGTCAGCGCACTAACAAAAAAAAAGAAAAAAAAATGAAGGAGGGACTGTGTAATAGATAGTAAGACAGATAAAAAGTGTAAAAGGAAGTAACTGAGAAAAGAAAAATGAATAAGGGAGCAAAAGAAAGAAGAAATAGGAAGAAGACTAAAGCAGAGGTTAAGGGAGATTGTAAATGGATGTTGAAAGTAAAAAGAAGGACAGTTAAGTATGGGAATGTCAGGTAGTGACGGAATCAGAGGAAAAGAATAGCAGTGATTGAGGGAAAGTAAATATCAGTGAATATAAGTAAAAAGGGGTGAAAGAGGGTACATGTAAGTGAATAAGGGTAACACATGGGGAGTAATAGAGACAAACAAGAGAGAGAGTAAAAGAAGGACTGTCACAAAGGGACTAAGTGAACCAGTAAAAAAGGTAAGTGAAGGAGTGTGCATAGGCAGAAGTACTGAAAGAAATTGAATGTGGTCGGAAGTAAACATGGAACAAAAGAATAAGTGAGGGAAGCAAAGTAAGGAAATAGGGGTGCGGTAGGGTGACAGAAAAATAGTGAAAATAAAACAAAAGGTGATAACAAAAAAGATTTTGTAAACACACTTACCATATAATCAATGCAAACTTGTATCTATGAAAGATAAAAGAAAAAACACGTTATAATTTCTTAAAAATATATAATAAAATAGAAACAACAGTTCATGAGGTTTAAAAATCTACAAAAGTTTACTAAGAAATGATGCAATAGTGAAGGATACAAAAACAGAAAGAAAGTAATGTAGAAAGAGAAAAAAAAAGGAAAAAGAAATAGAAAGAGAACAAATTCCTAAAGGTAAATAAGATACTAAAAGAATGTAAGATATCAAATCAAAATCAGTAAAGATAAGAAAATAAAAGAAAAATGAGTGAAAAGGAGAGAAGTCTGATTGAGAAACTATAAATAAAAAAGAGGAATAGAAGATGATTGAGAGTGAGTGAAGTAAAGTAACAGAGTGAAGGGATGAAAGGAATGAAGTTAGTATAGAACGATGGATAAAACAGGAGTGAGAGAGTAAGTACACAGAAAGACAAAAGGAAGAACTAAGTGAACTACAGTACAATGGATGCGAAAGAAAAAAAAAGGAGAAAAAGAAAGAGAGGGTTAGGAAACTAAAGCAGTGGTACTGTGAGAATATGAAAAAGATAAAAAGTGGTGGAAGGAACAGAGGAAATGCAGACAGTTCCTATTAGATTAAGAAGTTGTGAATGAAGTGCACTAAAGAAACAGCGATGAAAAAAGAGTGTAAATTAGTAAAGAGAGGTAAATAAGGGTGAAAAAGAAAATGAGTATAAGACAATGTGAACACAATATAAATTACACAATGCAAACTACACAATAACTTCTACAATATGTTACATTATTTATTTTTGCTGTTCTCAGAATATATTGAATTTCACTTAAATTAGTGAGATCAAAGTCTTCATCATATAACAGCGGGAAAAAAAAAACACAATCTAAAAGATTGTGTTTAAAAAAACCCATTCAAACATACATCTCATATAAGTACACTAATCTTTGATTCACTTACTTTTCCGTGAGACCAAATTGCAGATAGTGAAGGTCCTTTTGGTGGAAAAAAGTCTGCTGTGCTCTATAACTTCCATTTCATCGACTTCCTATGAAAAAAGATCTAACAACATCATATGTTACACTTTCCTCACGGCCAATTTGTGTCAGATATATCAGTATTTTTTACTTTGAGATCCACTTAAAGTATCTACATGAGATTGCAGATAGTGAAGGTCCTTTTGGTGAAAAAAAGTCTGCTGTGCTCTATAACTTCGATTTCATCAACTTCTAACAACATCATATCTTACATTTTCCTCACGGCCAATTTGTGTCAGATATATCAGTATTTTTTACTTTGAGATCCACTTAAAGTATCTACATGAGATAAATAATTTCAAATATTAGATTAACTAACTAACTAACTAACTTTTATTAACTATTCCCGTCTTCAAAGGCCAATTCCCTTTACTAAAACTTTGGTTTTAAAAACACTAGATAAGAATTTGTAGAGTCATAAGGCAAACGTTGTTTATAAGTTAAATGAGAATCATTGCAGTAACTCCATCCATTTTCAGATTTTAAGTAGCATGTATAATGTCCTGAGGTGGTCGAAGATCCATCATGATAAATAATAGCTTCAGTTGTAAAGGTCCTTCCAGAAATTGATAACTGAGAAGCCACAAAATTTTTGATAGAAGTTGTCAATTTAGTTCCATCAGGTCTACATCGTTGGAAAACTAAAATAATATACTGCCCATACCTTTGTATAAATAATGTGGACAGCATTGTACAGTTACATTGGGTACACACCATATTATGATCTGCTGCTTTAACTAGATTTTTAAAAGACACTGATTTACAGTCTGGTAAAGTCAAATATATAAATCTTTCAGTGTCTATTGTAGTAGTACTTGATAAACTACAATTGTGGCAGTCATGCTGCCATTGATAAGAAAGACTGAAAAGATTATCTACATCTACACCTTCATCTTCCAAAACACCAAACATATACATTAAAAATTCCTGACAATCCTGCTGAATGTTCTGTGAAAATTTATCTTGACCAGAACACAAATCTAAAATATTTCGAATTTCTGTTACACTTTCTATTTGTGCTGTAACACTGCTACATTTCTGAAACACAGAATTCAATAAACCACACAATCTTTGATCCCGATTTTCAACAATCTGTTCTTGTAAACTTTTAAGAAAAAAAACAACATTAACCACTACATTAGCATAGCAGTTGACACCAGAACTGTTTTCAAACTGAAATCCAACAACATTTTCTCCACAATTCTTTTTCTTCCTGTTTTCAATTACAGTTTTCTCTACTTTTTGTCTTTTTGCAACTACCTCACTACAATTATCCTCATTTCTTCTTTTTCGGCCTACCACACGTTTTTCAAACAGAGGATATTGAGGCAAATGTGGAGCATACTCTCTTCTTAACCTATTGTATTCTTTAACACAATCTAGATCGGCAGAAATCTTTGTCTCATCACACGCAATCAAGTACAATCCTGATAAAGTTCTGACTCGAGATAATGCCACATATGCCATACCCTCTTTAAACACAGATCTTCCAATGTTCACCAATGCACTATCTACACTTAAACCTTGAGATTTATGAATTGTCACCGCATACGCCAAACAAACAGGAAACTGTTTTCGGCGAACATATAAGTCTTTTACAAGTAAAAATCTAGCAGAACAACGACTTATTTGTTGTACTTGTTCAATGCCATCAAATTTTATTTTTAAAAATTCAATTCCATCTCTATTTCTGTAATTCACAAAATCAACAACATAACCCATTGCTCCATTTACCAGACCGCTTTCAACATTTAAATTCCTTCTCAAAATGATACGACAATTTAAACACACATTCAGAGTCTTTTCAAAACCAGCTGTTTTTGAAATACTTTTCTCCAATGAATGCAATTTAGTTTTCAAATTTTCTGACAAAACAATTGTTGCACCCATATGCTCTATTTTATCTATTGCTTCCAGTTTCACAATCTCTTCATTTTCTAAGTCTAACATTTTTTGATTGAAGATGGAACATTCTTGCAGAGTTGGCATCAAACATATCCCAGATTTCTTCTCAGTCATTTTTTTAAAAATATTCTCTGGAAGAATGTTTTCATTTGCATACAAATTTGAAATTAATCGACTATGCAAAGCTTTTTTCCCTTTCTCAGTCATTTTTCCAATTCTTACATCTTGTAGAATATTTTTATAATCTTCATCCTTGGCCTGTCGCATATTTTGAAGCAGTTCAGCATATTTAAAATTTAGCCATATATTAACATTTCCAATGCTTCCAAGGGACTTCCTGGTATCTTCATGCGTGAGCATTTTAAACACTGGTTGTCCTTTTACTGGAGTCAACTGCAATAGATCTCCAAAAACAATAATGTGTTTTCCTCCAAATAACACATCATAGTCTGTTTTAAGAATTTCTTGCATTCTCAAATGCACAAAAGCAAGCATTAGATTTGAGACCATGCTTACTTCATCTATGATAAGAAGTTTCATTTTCTTCAAGACTCTTGAAACTTCAGAACACGCATCTCCAGATAGCTTGTTGTAATGCAATTTATTATCATGTTCAACTGGCAGCATCAATAAACGATGTAGAGTAATCCCTTTAATGTTATGTGCTGCCAGACCAGTTGGAGCAGTTACAACACAAGACAGTGGTGAATCAGTCCTTTTCTGCAGATAACTTGCAACGGCTTTAATTAGAAAACTTTTTCCTGTCCCCGCTTCTCCACTTACATACAGTCGGACAGGGTCAAATAATATACATGAGCACTCTTTTTTCTCATGTCTGAATCCATGTTCAATCTGCTCTGTGACTTCATCATATATCTTTTTCTGCTCAATGTTTAGTTGCGTTACCAAATCTTCTAAGTTAACTCCATCCTCTTGAGCTTGTTCCATAGCTCTTTCCACCTCATCCATGGCAGTGGCAGCTTCATTTTGGATAATTGGTCCTCCTAGTGGATCCTGGCTCAATGAAGTAGAACTCTGACTATCTTGAGAACTGTTTCTAGCTATCTCTTCAGCAATTGTGGTTTCTTGCTCCATTTCTTCATTCAACATTTGCAGATAATTTAGAAAAATAGGACATTCTATGGTATCCTTAGTTGCATTAAAAGAGTCTTCATAACAGAGAAAATCTCCAAGTAGTTCCTCTTCTGTACGCCATGGCTTAAAGAGTTGCAAAAGAGCTAAATAGTAAAATTCTCTTTTGTCTGGAACTTCACAACTCAATTTTCGATGATTAATCAAATGGCCTTTTTTCTGCTTCACTAGACATCCTTCATAGCCAATGAGTGCATATTTTCCATTATTGATATCTTCTGTGATGTTCCTCTTATAACTGTAGTTTTGAAGAACTTCATACAAACATGTGTTCTCAAGGTGAGTACTTCTATTTGGATAGTATGTATCCAACATATTTGTCTTCAAAATATCTGTACTGTTTGGTTCTTTTTCCGCCAAATATTCAATTTCTTGTACAGATTTCAAAACTCGGTTTCGTGTTGCAGCAAGACCAAGACTCACCCAAATGATTGTTCTTGATTTGGCATAGAGACTTGCTGATGATAACCGATCAGAACATTCATATGCTCCAATTTCTCGATGCGACAACATCTTCAGACTGAAACTGTATAATTTCTTGCTTAGACTCTTTTCATGTGAAATGTCCTCCCACATTTCCTTCAGTTCTGTCTTTTCTTTTTTGGTGATGTAAGATGTCACATATCGAGCCACAGCAATAGAGTTGTCAGCAACGAACTGAATATCCATGTTAGCATTCCACATGGACAAAATCACTGGGTTGTAATCGTTGATGTACTTAGATTCTTCATTTCTTTTCAAATTATATGTGTTTTTGGGAGATTTTCTCGTCACAGTATGTCGTAGAGATGACATCAAATTATTTACTCTTCCTTTAGAAATCACTGGTCGAGGAAATGCAAAACGACATTTCGTGTAGTACTTTTCCTTGTTTTTAAATTTTCGACGACAGTACTTTCCACAACGATGAGATTGAAAACGTAAAACTTGTTGCCTTAAATTGTTTTCTTCAGTAGATTTTGGAACAGCACATGTTGAATACTCTTCAATGAAACTCATCACTGTTTCATCTGAATCTGATCCAAATTTGGGTGCATCTTTAATCCACAACAACATATGTATATGAGGAGCACCTCTCGCTTGATATTCCTTCCTCCAAAAGAAATCCAAAACCTCTCCAAGGGGAGGATTTTTTTTGTTGGTAATAAAAGACATCATAGCTTCAAATCTATGATTAAAATATCTGCAAACATTCACTGGATCTAAAGAACACAGTTCTCCTGGTGTTTTCAATTCTATATTTGGTATGTTTTCATTTGCCTCTCGTAGAAATTGAAGTAAATCGTCCCAGGCATACTCAGCACAGCTAAGAGTGAGGAACCATGTAGGAGTTCCTAAGTTTCTTAGCATACATTTCAATTCTCCATGACGACGAAACCAATACTCGTTGGTTCCACGTTGACATGCCATGAGATTGATTAGCTGAGATTCCAAAATACTGTCTTGCAGATTAACTTTCTCCATAAAGTCCCTTGCACATACATTTTGCAAATGAGGTCCACTTTTTAATATATGATTAACTGCATAAGAAAGCCCAGACAAATCACTTTCAAACAGTAGATGAAATAAATATGGAATGCATTGACGAAACCTTGGATCTTCTGCATATAATCTTAGAGTCCGGTATTCAGCTGCAGGAATTTGAACTGGTCGATCATCATATCGTCCACCACAACCTGTTGGAAATAATTGTGGAAAACAACGAGCTTCCAAACTTTCTTCCCATACACTAATGGGACTTCCTTTTGCTGCCTTCATTTGAAACAAGTCAATTGCATTTCCCATTACTTCTTTGGAATGCAAAGGATGAACAGTATAATGTTCATATATTTCTTCAGTTCTAGACACATCAACTTTTTCAATTTGACCAACTGAAGAATCACTATCTTCTTCTGTAGCTGTTTCCTCTACTCCAACACTAACATGTTTGTAGTACTCATTGTTTTTAACTAAATACAACGTTGCCTTCTTGACTTTTTTAACATCCACTAAATCTTGCCAAATTTTCTTACTCTTTGTTGGAACCCCATTAACTAGAATAACTAAAGGATCTTCTTCTACTCTTTCTACACCAATTGTATTAATATTTTTCTTTACATCTAGAGGCAAATAAACAACTCTTCCCTTTAATCCTCTCAGTAAATCTGATGGAGGCAATTTCCCTGTCTTAGGCTCCATGCGAACAATAGCCTGAAAAGGATGGACACATTGAATCAAAATAGATTCATAAGTATTTAGATCCATCAATTCAGAAGGAATATCTATCAACTGAAGATTATTATAAACTGCTCTTGCAGGCATTCTATTTTCATTTAATTTTTTCAAACAATAAGTGCAAATACGCTGATCCAAACTCAAATCAAAAGAATTCTCCACCAACAAATAACTTACAAAATCCTCCCATTCACTATTATTTTCCAATTCACTTTTTGCATATAAATCAACTAACCTAGTCTGAATTTTATAATGAGTCCGTCGACAACACACACAAGTTACATTAGGCCTCTCACTTGATTTCACCTTAAACTTGATAATTTCCTCATCAAACTTTTCAATACTTGAAATTTGTCCATTATCTTCTGCATTACCATCCATTACTATATCTATTTCTACACTGTCCTCTTTGTTCCCAAAATAACAAAACTCAATTTCTTCACAAATAGTCTTCACATCCACTTCAGATCCATGCAAAAGAGCACTATTTAACTGTTTAAGCTTAAGTGCAGGACTTTTTGCATAATACAACTTCCTCACTAATTTCCTTACGTTATTATGATGCACTGCTAACATCCTAAAATGATGAAAAACACTCCGACAAACTTTTCTAGAAAGACATGCTAGTGAATGCCCTTGCAAACCTGTGCTTTCTCTCACTCTGCAAGGATCTAACTCTTGCAGGATCTTCATTTTTTGTTTGAGACTTTTTTTACTATATGTACGTAAGAAATTTCGAAGCAAATCAATTGATTCCTGTCGCACACTACAAATACTACTGCATTTCCATGTGTACACTGGACCCTTAGTACGTCTCCCTAAAACTTCATCAGCTAAGACCTCTTCTGCATCTCTAGATACAAGTTTCTCTTTTTCCATCACACAACTATCTTTCACCTCATATGCACGACCACTGGTGTCAACTGCATGCACCAAATCATTTTCCTGAAAGTAACTCTCCTCATTAAAAAAAGGCTCAGAACTTGAACTATGCATCCATTCACCAGAAAATACTTCACAAAAATTACTCCGATTAATAATTCTTTTCCATCTACTGTTCGATTTGAAAACATCCATTGCCTTATTAAGTATCCTAATTCTATTGATTATTAAAATAAATAATTTTTTCTTAACTTCAAAAGCCTGATCAACAATCTTTTCTACACTTTTCTTTTTCTTGTAAAAAGCAGCTTTTAGTTTACTTTTCTTTTCATTTTTTAGCAAATTTAAAACTACCCTATTGCGAAACATTCGCCTACGAATGTCCCTAAAAACATTTACCCTTCTATTGCTAACCATTCTCTTCTCTCCTGGTCCAATGGAAACATTTTTTGTGGGCTTCTCTTTCCTTTTTAGATTTGTTGACTTTTTCTGTATATTCACATTAGCAATTTCATTTTTTTTCCTACGACATATGTTGCGAAGAAAAGACTTAATTGGCTTACCAGAAGCTTTTCTGGTGTTTTTTGAAGTAGTTGTTGAAGAGGATTCCATAAACTCTGTTGTTGATGTTCTCCTTTTCCGTATGGTATTTTTGATATTTCTTTGCCTTGAAGGCATTTTTGCTTCCTTTTCAGAAGTTGATTTGAATCTGTTGTTCTGTTAAAAAAACACATGAAAGACCACTATTAGCAAACAACAAAGTAATGTTAAAAAGCAAACAATATAAACAATAAATTGCAACATATTTAAGTTTATACAATAGCAACACATGGCTTTATTTTTAAAGGCCTTGCGCCACCAGTGCGTCACTTATTACCCATGTTTAAAGTCAAGCATCAGCTGCACATGGCATTCATAAATAAGGGCCAAATGCAAATACCAATCAATTGCACCCAAAAATCGATTTTTCAATAACATGTAAGAAACACTGCGCAAAACCTAAGTACAACCACTCAATATCATCAAACAAAGTCAGGGTCTGATTTATAAAGGCCTTGCGCCACCAGTGCGTCACTTATTACCCATGTTTAAAGTTTTGCATCGGCTGCACATGGCAATCATAAATAAGGGCCAAATACATATACCAATCAATTGCACCCAAAAATCGATTTTTGAATAACATGTAAGAAACACTGTGCAGAACCTATGTACAACCAATCAATATCATCAAACAAAGTCAGGGCCTTATTTATGAAAGCCTTGCGCCACCAGTGTGTCACTTATTACCCATGTTTAAAGTCATGCATCAGTTGCACATGGCAATCATAAATAAGGGCCAAATACATATACCAATCAATTGCACCCAAAAATCGATTTTTCAATAACATGTAAGAAACACGGCGCAGAACCTATGTACAACCAATCAATATCATCAAACAAAGTCAGGGCCTTATTTATGAAAGCCTTGCGCCACCAGTGCGTCACTTATTACCCATGTTTAAAGTCATGCATCAGCTGCACATGGCAATCATAAATAAGGGCCAAATACATATACCAATCAATTGCACCCAAAAATCGATTTTTCAATAACATGTAAGAAACACGGCGCAGAACCTAAGTACAACCACTCAATATCATCAAACAAAGTCAGGGCCTTATTTATGAAAGCCTTGCGCCACCAGTGGGTCACTTATTACCCATGTTTAAAATCATGCATCAGTTGCACATGGCAATCATAAATAAGGGCCAAATACATATACCAATCAATTGCACCCAAAAATCGATTTTTCAATAACATGTAAGAAACACGGCGCTGAACCTAAGTACAACCACTCAATATCATCAAACAAAGTCAGGGCCTTATTTATGAAAGCCTTGCGCCACCAGTGCGTCACTTATTACCCATGTTTAAAGTCATGCATCAGTTGCACATGGCAATCATAAATTAGGGCAAAATACATATACCAATCAATTGCACCCAAAAATCGATTTTTCAATAACATGTAAGAAACACGGCGCAGAACCTAAGTACAACCAATCAATATCATCAAACAAAGTCAGGGCCTTATTTATGAAAGCCTTGCGCCACCAGTGCGTCACTTATTACCCATGTTTAAAATCATGCATCAGTTTCACATGGCAATCATAAATAAGGGCCAAATACATATACCAATCAATTGCACCCAAAAATCGATTTTTGAATAACATGTAAGGAACACTGCACAGAACCTAAGTACAACCACTCAATATCATCAAACAAAGTCAGGCCTTATTTATGAAAGCCTTGCGCCACCAGTGCGTCACTTATTACCCATGTTTAAAGTCATGCATCAGCTGCACATGGCAATCATAAATAAGAGCCAAATACATATACCAATCAATTGCACCCAAAAATCGATTTTTGAATAACATGTAAGAAACACTGTGCAGAACCTATGTACAACCAATCAATATCATCAAACAAAGTCAGAGCCTTATTTATGAAAGCCTTGCGCCACCAGTGCGTCACTTATTACCCATGTTTAAAGTCATGCATCAGCTGCACATGGCAATCATAAATAAGGGCCAAATACATATACCAATCAATTGCACCCAAAAATCGATTTTTGAATAACATGTAAGGAACACTGCACAGAACCTAAGTACAACCACTCAATATCATCAAACAAAGTCAGGCCTTATTTATGAAAGCCTTGCGCCACCAGTGCGTCACTTATTACCCATGTTTAAAGTCATGCATCAGTTGCACATGGCAATCATAAATAAGGGCCAAATACATATACCAATCAATTGCACCCAAAAATCGATTTTTGAATAACATGTAAGGAACACTGCACAGAACCTAAGTACAACCACTCAATATCATCAAACAAAGTCAGGCCTTATTTATGAAAGCCTTGCGCCACCAGTGCGTCACGTATTACCCATGTTTAAAGTCATGCATCAGCTGCACATGGCAATCATAAATTAGGGCAAAATACATATACCAATCAATTGCACCCAAAAATCGATTTTTGAATAACATGTAAGGAACACTGCACAGAACCTAAGTACAACCACTCAATATCATCAAACAAAGTCAGGCCTTATTTATGAAAGCCTTGCGCCACCAGTGCGTCACTTATTACCCATGTTTAAAGTCATGCATCAGTTGCACATGGCAATCATAAATAAGGGCCAAATACATATACCAATCAATTGCACCCAAAAATCGATTTTTGAATAACATGTAAGAAACACTGCGCAAAACCTAAGTACAACCACTCAATATCATCAAACAAAGTCAGGGCCTTATTTATGAAAGCCTTGCGCCACCAGTGCGTCACTTATTACCCATGTTTAAAATCATGCATCAGTTTCACATGGCAATCATAAATAAGGGCCAAATACATATACCAATCAATTGCACCCAAAAATCGATTTTTGAATAACATGTAAGGAACACTGCACAGAACCTAAGTACAACCACTCAATATCATCAAACAAAGTCAGGCCTTATTTATGAAAGCCTTGCGCCACCAGTGCGTCACTTATTACCCATGTTTAAAGTCATGCATCAGTTGCACATGGCAATCATAAATAAGGGCCAAATACATATACCAATCAATTGCACCCAAAAATCGATTTTTGAATAACATGTAAGGAACACTGCACAGAACCTATGTACAACCAATCAATATCATCAAACAAAGTCAGAGCCTTATTTATGAAAGCCTTGCGCCACCAGTGCGTCACTTATTACCCATGTTTAAAGTCATGCATCAGCTGCACATGGCAATCATAAATAAGGGCCAAATACATATACCAATCAATTGCACCCAAAAATCGATTTTTGAATAACATGTAAGGAACACTGCACAGAACCTAAGTACAACCACTCAATATCATCAAACAAAGTCAGGCCTTATTTATGAAAGCCTTGCGCCACCAGTGCGTCACTTATTACCCATGTTTAAAGTCATGCATCAGTTGCACATGGCAATCATAAATTAGGGCAAAATACATATACTAATCAATTGCACCCAAAAATCGATTTTTCAATAACATGTAAGAAACACGGCGCAGAACCTAAGTACAACCAATCAATATCATCAAACAAAGTCAGGGCCTTATTTATGAAAGCCTTGCGCCACCAGTGCGTCACTTATTACCCATGTTTAAAATCATGCATCAGTTTCACATGGCAATCATAAATAAGGGCCAAATACATATACCAATCAATTGCACCCAAAAATCGATTTTTGAATAACATGTAAGGAACACTGCACAGAACCTAAGTACAACCACTCAATATCATCAAACAAAGTCAGGGCCTTATTTATGAAAGCCTTGCGCCACCAGTGCGTCACTTATTACCCATGTTTAAAGTCATGCATCAGCTGCACATGGCATTCATAAATAAGGGCCAAATACATATACCAATCAATTGCACCCAAAAATCGATTTTTCAATAACATGTAAGAAACACTGCACAGAACCTAACTACAACCACTCAATATCATCAAACAAAGTCAGGGCCTCATTTATAAAAGCCTGGCGCCACCAGTGCATCACTTATTACCCATGTTTAAAGTCATGCATCAACTGCACATGGCAATCATAAAAAAGGCCAAATAAAAATACCATTCATTTGCACCCAAAATCGATTTTTAAATAACATGTAAAAAACACTGCGCAGGACTTATATACTAACATACAATTTCACTTCTAAAACATAACTATCTGCTTCCAAATATTCTCCATAGAGAAAATAAATCTCTATCTAAATTAAATGAATCATTACTTACCTTTAGAAATGCTTTTGGAGATTGAAAACAGTGTCAGACACACACACCAATTTTTCTTTAGCAGAGGAGAAGGTGTGCTCTCAATACACTGAAACCAAGACTGGCATAGAAAATCTCTATCTTTGTACACATATGCCTTAATTCAACCAATGAAAACTCTTCCCTCACTATTTTCAAACCAACACCCATCCCCCTCTCAAACCTTTCTATCTGTTACCATAGCAACTCCCTCCTAACTGAACTCTAAGGTTCAAAAGTTTATCTTACAATGTTGCAAATTAACTCAGCAAGGATGTTTGACCTGTCAATACAGCAGCCTATACAGGGTATTTTTGCTTTTGGTGACTTTTTTTAAACCATTCAAATTGCTTCTTTCACACAACATAACCATACACCCTAACTTTCAGTTTTCAACTATCTGAATCCACCAATCATTGCTAGTGATTCAAGAGCACAGAAACTCCACAATTATTTTTTTGTGAACTCCTACTGTTCCAACTGCCATTTCATTCCCACACTTCATCTGACTGGACCAGAACCTTCTCACATCATGTACTCTGTTTGGGTTATTGGACATAGCTACATCCACTGGGCTCAAAGGTATGCAGCTAGCAGAAATTTTCATAACCTTGATTTATCAAATGTGGAAATCAAGTGGATTGGCCACAGAGGATTAAAATGTCACCAATTGATACCATTGGTGAAAACCTTTTTGCATCTGCCAGAACCTGACCTTATAATTGTGCACTGTGGTGGAAACGATCTAGGCACATTAACTGGGGTAGGTCTGGAAATGCTATTAAAGGACACCTTTCATCAATTGATGATACTTTTTCCCCACACTGCCTTGGTATATTCCAATATATGCCAAAGACAGAAATGGAACTGGTCCAACCAATTTGGTCCACAATTTGAGAAAGCACGGAAACATGTAAATAAATCTGTTTCTGCTTACATGAGAGACTATGGAATGGGTTCATTATACAATAATAACTTGCGTTACAACATGCAAGACATCTACAGAGGAGATGGAGTGCACTTCTCAGATGAGGGGAATAGAATATTCCTCCTGAATTTAAGAATGTGTATTGGAACCTACTTGTAGGTACCTAAATCAACCACAGAACCCAAAAGCTCTTTTCAGAGCTACCCTAACTCTGATCATTCAAAGCGTTTATTTTTTTCTAACTTTTTTCACTATTTTTCACCAAAGTACGCTTTCGGGTACGCTTAAAGGTGCGCGCACCAGGCGCTACCCCCGCGAAAAATTAAAGAATTTTTTTTTTTTTTTTAACGTTTATGAGCCTCCTAAGCCCCCCTCAGAAAACCTAGAGGGTCAAGAAGTCTCTACAGTTCCCCCTTCTATCCATTCCGAACATTGTTTACCCTCCATCTTGTGTCTCGATTGTTCCGAAACACAAAATGGAGGACTCCCGTAACGCTGCCAGTGCGCGTAAAGGAGCGCGCACCCCTAAGCGCTCGTTAAAAAAAGGTGGGAAAGTAATTTACGGAAAACCCAATGGAGACACTTTCATCAAATATAGAATACGCCCTACTACATAGCAGTCCCTACCATTTGCCCAAATTTGGTGAAATTCCATTGAGACATTTAGGCTACAGGCCTGTCTAAATATCCTGAGGTAAATTACATGACAAAAACACACTTGTAATGTTAGAATTTACAACCAATTAAAAAGTATCTCTCATTTTCTACGATTATTTCCTGACGTTTGATTGGTTAAGTACAACAATATATATAAAAGAAGAGAGGGAAACACAGCCATTTTGACTACTGCTTCCTGAAGTACACTTGAAAACAAATTTCACTGACAACTTCAACTAATTTCTCTAAGGTAACTTCTAATTATGGAAGTATATTGTACACGTTAAGTTTATTTCTTAAAAAATATTCTGTTAGTGATATGCTATCCCTCTTTAATAGTTAGAGATAGAGATAGACTTCTCTGTAATAGTTATGGATTGAGTTAGGCTTCTCTGGTATACTAGCTCTACTAATATAGTTAATTTATATGCAATTTTCAGAAAGAAAATGGAAGGAGAAAATAAGGCAAATGATACTTCTATCAAAGTAAAGGTGGAAAAACCAGAAGATGAAAAAAAAGAAGTTGATTTCATGGATGACTCTTTGGATGAACAGTTTATAGAATGTTTGGAAGAAATTGAATCATGTACATATAATTATGAGGAAATTCCGGACAATATTATGTTAGAAATTTTATTAAATTATGAAAAAGAATCAGAGGAATAAATTTATCTTTAATAATTTCAATTGTTTCAGACAATATTCTTTTTTATATGTAATTCATGAAGTATTACCAAAAATGTTTAAAATATAAAGTGAGACTTATAGTATACTGTTCAACTATTTTTCTGTTACATAGTAAGTTTACTCATAGTTACTACCTTTCTCCCACTATATTATCTCATATGAATATTTTACACCTCATTTTCATAAGTGAACAGGACAGACTACTCATGATCCCCTAGAAATTCTCAGGGAGTGCTTAAAAGATCTGTTTCTCCTTTCCAGACAGACTATATTATGAATTCCATATACCACAAAAAATACAATAACAACATGCAAGATGTCTACAAAGAAGATGGTGAACATTAAATTTAAGTCTCTTCATTAGTACCTACATGTAGGTACTTACATAAAATAAAAAAATAAAAAAAAAAACAATTCATAAACATACAATTTTTGAAGTGATTATTTTTCCATAGTACCCTCCTCGATACGCTCCCCGGTGCGCGCACCAGGCGCTTCCCCCGCGAAAATCGAAAAAAAAAAAAAAAATTTTGAGGCCCCGCGGGGCCCTTTAATGGCCCCCATATCAAACCTAGGGGGTCAGGGGGGGTCTACCCTGCCCCCTTATGGTCAATTCCACCCTTTGTTTTTGCCACCTCTTATGACTAGATTTTACCGATAGACAAGATGGCGGCCGCTCCGGACTGTTTAGAATGTTTACAGACAACTGAGAGCCAATCAGCTTTCTGCGCGCAAGTCGCGTGTCGCGCCGGGAGCGCTCACCGGTGCGCGCACCGGAGAGCGCCTATAGATATATATATTTTTTTGAACGTTAATTTCTCAAAATCCACTGAAGCACATATCTTGAGACATAGCAAAGGCACATCGGGCTACCAGTCCCTACAATTTTGCCAAGTTTGGTGGAAATCCATTCAGCCGTTCGAGCTAAAAGTGAAATCGACCGCCCTATGGAAATTAACATGGGGAAAACGCGTTTTGGGACCCCCCTTTTATCTCGGCCCCCGCTTGACGAATCCCCCCCAAACTTTCAGGGAAGGACCGGACCGCCATGAGACCATTTTCCTGAAAATTTCAGGCAGATTCGTCAACCGGCGCCAAAGTTATTCAAAATAGAATGTTGAGATTTAACATTGAAAATTATCCTAACTATAACTACCTACTGGCGACCGCCAGTAGGTAATATATATATATATATATATATATATATATATATATATATATATATATATATATATATATATATATATATATATATATATATATATATATATATATTTATATATGTGTGTGTTACCTATTGGCGGTCACCAGTAGGTCATTATAGTTAGTTTTTTGATTTGCTATTAACTCATTTGATGAATCTTCCCAAAAATCCTAACCTGAAAGTTTGGGGATGATTTATCAAGTGGGGAATGAGAAAAAAGGGGGTCCCCAAAAATGATTTTCTCCATGTTAATTTCCATTCAAGTTCAAGTTCAAGTTTAAAAATTGTATAGAGCATTACTCACCCAGAGGGTCTCAAGGCGCTTCAGGAAGGGGGGGTACTTTACTTATCGAATATCCATGTTTTTAGTTGTTTTCTGAAGGAGAGGTGGTTCTGTGTAAGGCGGAGGTAGGTGGGGAGAGAATTCCAGGGCTTGGCCACTAAGTAGGAGAAGGATATTCCCCCCATGGTAGATCTTTGGATGCGTGGAATTGCAGCGAGGGCTTGATTGGACGATCGTAGTTGGCGGGTGGGGGTGTAAAAGGACAGGACCATGTTGAGGTATTCGGGTTCTAGTTCGTAGATTTGTGTGTGTGGGTGAGGAGACGGAACGTTATTCTCTTGTTGACGGGGAGCCAGTGGAGGTCTTTCAGGTGACCAGAAATGTGAGCTTGGCGGGGGATGTCTAGGATGAGTCTGGCTGAGGCGTTTTGGATACGTTGGAGTTTTTTCTGTAGTTTGGCTGTGGTTCCGGCGTAAAGGGTGTTTCCGTAGTCCAGTCAGCTTGTGACCAGTGCATGGGTGACCGTCTTCTTGTTTCGGTGGGGATCCAACTGAATATTTTTTTGAGTATACGTAGGATGTTGAAGCATGATGATGAGACGGCGTTGATTTGTCTGGTCATCGAGAAGGAGGAGTCCAGGATGAAGCCCAGGTTGCGTGCGTGGTCCGTTGTTATGTGTGCGTGTCCCAGGGCCGGTGGCCACCATGAGTCATCCCAGGTGGAGGGGGATGATCCTAAGATGAGGACTTCCGTTTCGTCCGAGTTCAGTTTTAAACGGCTGTTCTTCATCCACTCGGCTACTTCTTTCATCCCTTCGTGTAGGTTGGTTTTGGCGGTGTTTGGGTCTTTGGTGAGGGAAAGGATCAGCTGGGTGTCGTCTGCTGATGTTGAGGTTGTGTTGGCGCGCGATGGATGTGAGGGGACTCATGTATACATTGAAGAGGATGGGACTGAGTGATGATCCTTGTGGTACGCCGCAGATGAATTTGGTGGCCTCTGATCTAAAAGGGGAGAGGCAGACTCTCTGGGTTCTTCCGGAAAGGAACAAGATGATCCAGTCCAATGCTTTTCCTTGTATTCTGACGTTGCTGAGGCGTTGTATAAGGGTGTTATGACAGACTGTGTCGAAGGCTGCGGAGAGGTCAAGTAGGATGAGGGCAGCTGTTTCTCCGTTGTCCAGTAGAGTTCGAATGTCGTCTGTTGCTGCGATGAGGGCAGTCTCTGTGCTGTGTTTGGCTCGGAAGCCGGACTGTGAAGAGTCGAGGGATTTGTTGGATTCTAGGAAGGCGGCGAGCTGACTGTTGACGGCTTTCTCAATGACTTTGGCAGGGAATGGGAGGAGCGAAATGGGGCGGTAGTTCTTAAGTTCAGTGGGGTCTGCTATGGGTTTCTCCAGGAGGGCGCTGAGTTCGGCATGTTTCCAGCTTTCCAGGAAGGTAGAGGAGTTGAGGGAGCAGTTGATGACGTCTCAGAGATGGGGTGCGATAATGGAGTCTGCTTTTTTGAAAATGTGGTGGGGACATGGGTCGGTTGGCGGTCCTGAGTGGATGGAGTTCATCGGGCGGATGGTGTTGTCAGTGGTGATTGGGTTCCAGGCGCAAAGGTTGTTGGAGGGGGGTTTTAGTTCGGAGGTGGGTGGGGTGGACTGGTCTCCAAAGCTGTTATGTATGTTAGCGATTTTGTTGTGGAAGAACGAGGCTAGAGAGTCACAGAGGTCTTGGGAGGTAGTGATGTCGTTGGTGCCGGCAGTGGGGTTGGTGAACTCTTTGACGATGTTGAATAGTTCTTTGCTGTTGTGGGCTTTGTTGTCGAGTCGATCCTTGAATGCTGATTTCTTGGTGGATTGGATCAGTTGGTGGTGTTTGCAGGTGGTGTTCTTGAAGGTCACCAGGTTGTCAGTGGTTGGGTTTTTTCGCCAGGCTTTCTTTAGGGTGCGACAGATCTTCTTGGATTTCTTAAGGTCATCATTGAACCAGGGGGCTTTTTTGCTACCTTGCTTGATTTGATGGTTTTTCAAGGGTGCTAATTATTCAGCGCTGTGGGTGATCCATTGTGTGAGGTTGGTGGCTGCTTGGTTTGGGTCCGATGATTTGGCAGGAGGGTTTTGGTGAAGCGATGTGAAGAGCTGGTCAGTGGTAATTTTGTTCCAGTTTCTGCGGGGAATTGGTTGTGGGTGGTTGTGGGTCATAGTCTTTTTTTAGTTGAAGTGAACGCAGCTGTGGTCAGTCCAATGGAGAGCTGTGGTGTGATTGAAGGAGATGTGCTTGCTGGAGGTGAAGATTGGGTCAATCGTGTGTACGGCATAGTGGGTGGGGGTGTCAACAAGTTGTTTGAGTCCGAGATTGGCGAGGTTTTCCAGAAGGGTGGTGGTGTTGCTGTTGTTGTTCTTTTCCTGGTGGAAGTTGAGGTCTCCCAGTAGAATGCAGTCCTCGAAGGGGAGGGCGTGTGGGCTGATGAAGTCAGTGATGTCTTCGCTGAATTGTGTGCGGGGTCCTGGTGACCTGTAGATGAGGGTGCCTCTGAGTCTGGTCTTGGGGTCAGTGTGGATCTGGAAGTGAAGGTGTTCGGCGGCTGCAATAGTATCGTCGGAGCTTGTCGTGATGCGGATGGTGTTCTTATGGACAATGGTGATGCCTCCTCCTGTTTGGTTAATGCGGTCCTTTCGGATGATCTTGTAGTCGTCGGGGATGGCTATGGCGATGTCGGGCGTTTATGAGGCGATCATCCAGGTTTCTGTAAGAAAGGCGACGTCCGGCGATGTGGTGTCTAGTAGGTTCCAAAGTCCAATGCATGTCTGTGGACCGAGCGGGTGTTGAGCAGGATGCACTTCAGGTGGTTAGTGTCGGAGCTCTGGTTGGAGTTTGTGGATTTGGTGTGGGTTCTGGTGTAGTCAAACTTGCAGGAGTGGCAGGTGAAGGGTCCATGGGTGTGTCATGGGGCGGCTTGGTAGCAATTTGGGAGTCGGCCGGGGTTAAGTGCTGAGAGGGTTGCGGCGTCGTACGTTATGCGGGGCCAGGGGGTTTGGCGCTGGGTGCGGTCCAGGCGCGGATGGGCGTAGACGGGCTTACCTTTGGCGCCCCTTCGGTGCCCATGGGGCGCATCTTCTGCTCTAGAACGCTGCGCGAAAGTGCATCTGTCATAAGTGGATAGTGAAGGGGTGCGGAGCGAGGGACGAGCAGCTGGGAGGCGGGTGCGGGGTGGAGAGATGGGCTAGGAGGCACAACAACAACAAAATGGCAGCAGAAAACAAAAGCAAAACAGGACGAGATTGGGGCACTATGAGGAGCATAGCTATGGCCAGTGGCAGTGGCACAATCAGTCACTAATTAATGTGAGCAATGCAATAGTAGTAATGGGCAATAGAGCGCTATGATGATAGTCAGGCACAACAATTTTTAAAGGCATTGCGAGCACAGCACTATGATAATAGTCAAGCACTACAACATTTAAGGCAATGCGAGAACAGCGCTATGATAATAGTCAAGCACTACAACTTTTAAGGCAATGCGAGCACAGCGCTATGATAATAGTCAAGCACAACAGTTTTTAAAGGCAATGCGAGCACAGCGTTACGATGATGATCAGGCACAAAGTCAAGCACAACAGCTTTTAAAGGCAATGCGAGCACAGCGCTACTATGATGATCAGGCACAAAGTCAAGCACAACAGCTTTTAAAGGCAATGCGAGCACAGCGCTACTATGATGATCAGGCACAAAGTCAAGCACAACAGCTTTTAAAGGCAATGCGAGCACAGCGCTACTATGATGATCAGGCACAAAGTCAAGCACAACAGCTTTTAAAGGCAATGCGAGCACAGCGCTACTATGATGATCAGGCACAAAGTCAAGCACAACAGCTTTTAAAGGCAATGCGAGCACAGCGTTAGGATGATGATCAGGTACAAAGTCAAGCACAACAGCTTTTAAAGGCAATGCGAGCACAGCGCTACTATGATGATCAGGCACAAAGTCAAGCACAACAGCTTTTAAAGGCAATGCGAGCACAGCGCTACTATGATGATCAGGCACAAAGTCAAGCACAACAGCTTTTAAAGGCAATGCGAGCACAGCGTTACGATGATGATCACGCACAAAGTCAAGCACAACAGCTTTTAAAGGCAATGCGAGCACAGCGCTACTATGATTCAGAAAGTGACCTTTTTTTAAGTGGTGTAAATCTGTTCAGTAGTTGCTGAGAAATTCAAAAAATAGGAGTCAAAATATCAATTTTCCATAGGAAACTTTAGCCAAGGCCACAGCCTGAACTGCTGAATGGAATTACCCCAAATTTGGTAAAAATGTACTGCTTGGCACAGAAAGAAACATTTTTAAAAATGGTGTAAATCCTTTTAGCAGTATTTGCTGAGAAATTGATACAAAATTCATCAATATCTAAGGCCTCGGTGGAGTGGCGACCACTCCTGACCAAAAGCTTCATTTTAGTTGGCTGCCAACACTCCAAACCAAGAAGTGGTGGCAGCTATCTTGTAACTCGTAACCGAAACAGTAGTAACACATGAGTTAGTGCATGAGTTGTTGCATGAGTGCATGGGTAGTGAATGGATGATTAGATTGCAGCAAATTGAGTGCATGGTGAATTTATAAGTGCTTGGGTTTTGATGGAGTGATTGCATAAGTACTCACATGTCACCTCCGGCCCCTCCCCCTCCCTTCAATACTGTGCAAATGTGCCCCCATGGCGGCAGGATTTAATTTGGAGAATTAAGTCCCCTATAATCCTGAGGGTCCCTGGGGGCTAACTAGCCCACCAGGTACATCCAGTAAGCGCTACAGAGTTGCGTTGCAGAGAGGTATAAAAAGGGGCATGGTCTTGGACCACCTCTCTGCAACCCAGCTCTGCGGCGCTGACTGAAGGTACATGGTGGGTTAGTTGGCCCCCAGAGACGCTCAGGATTCAACGGGAATAAATCCCCCAAAATATAACCTGCCAGGGGGGGCATTAAAACCTGCCAGGGGGCCCGTTTCACCATGTACTGTCCTTCCAGGCCACTAATCATCCTGTCACTATCCATGTACTCATGCAATGCCCCAAACACTAACACATGCACTGCAACAATTACCCGAACACTACTGATGCGGTCCAGCCATCACCTTGTCACTACCCATACACTCCTCCAATCACCCAGCCAGCACCATGTACTTATCCAATCACTCAGCCAAAATCCAAGCACTTATATATTCACCATGCAATCTTCTTGCAGGACTCTAATCATCCACTCAGTACCCATGTACTCATGCAATGACCCAGGGACTAACACAGGGAAAATACAGTGGAGGTCACATTAATCACTGGAGTAACACAACACAGTTTTCCCTAGTGTATGTCAGTGTTTTCACTGTATTCTAAATGTCTTTCCACTGGCTCTGGTCCTGGTTAGTCAGAGTCAGTTACCACCAGTACCCGTCATTAAAAAGTTGGAGGCACAGGAGGACTTTCTGCTCCTCTGTTGGTTCTTTCTACACTTCGCTTGCTTCTTCCTGCACTTTTCTTCCTATTTCTTCACATGTCCTAACTTTGAAGGCATAGTTAGAAATTAGCATTTAAAATACATTGAAATTCACTGAAAAAAACATAGGTTTCAAGCCTGTTATAGTTAGAAATTGGCATTTAAAAAACTATAGAAATTCACTGAAAAAATCATAGCTTTCAGGGATGTTATAGTTAGTTGGAATTTCACTCATACAAAAGCATAGAAATTCCCCTGTTATAGTTAGTTCAGCCACCACAATGCACTGCTGATGATGTAACATATTACATCATTCATGACATGGTCAGTTAAATCACTGATTACATCACTGATGATATCTCAAATGACATCACGGATGACATCACTGATGCACCGAAAAAATTAACGTTTAATTAGCTGAGTGTTCTAACAACAAGCTTAAGGTTTATTGGCTGTGAACCATTGAAAGTATGAGTGTTGATAGCCATTCCCTTCTCCTCCGCGGAGTCGGAGGGACATCAAATTGGCTGATGTGGAGGAGAAGCTTCCAGAGCTTAATGTTAATTAGATGTAAACCATTAAAAGTAGAAGTGCTGTCAGCAATTCCTTCCCCCTCCGCGGAGTATTACAGACATCTCATTGGGTAATGTATTCCAAGTTGGACGTTCCCAAGCTTAATGTTCATTGACTGTGAAGCATTAAAAGTAGAAGTGTTGGCAGACATTTCCTCCTCCTCTGTGGAACAACATGCACATTTTATTGGCTAAAGTGTTCCGAGTACAAGTTTGCTCCTTATTGGGTTGGAACTGTTCACTGTTGTCAGCCATTTTGTGATGCACTTCAAAGAAGTACGAGGAAACAAAGTTGTAGAGGGGAGGGGAGGAACACTATTAACTCTGTACAGTGGTCACAAGGTGGTGGACAGGGATTGTGAGGAAACATTTGTTTTAAAATGTATTTTAAGGACCACTTATATTCTTGCTGTGGGGTGTACAAATCATGGCTGAAAAATAACAGAGTGTGTTGCGTTCTTCTTTTTATCAAGTTTGTGGGAGGGATACTTTCCAGAGCACTAATTACTCATAATGTGGTGTTTAATTTTCTGACGGGGAGGTGTGGTTGCGCAGCAAAAATTTCAGTCTAGGTTTCAAACAGTTTTTATTTAGCAGATACAAATAAACTTTCTACGGAAACTGACATTGTATATATCAAAGGGGTGACAAATTAAAATTGAATTTCATGAAATATCACTTAAGCGTGGCCACAATCTCCTTTTTTCTGCTATAGTTTGCAAAAGTGTTGCCCTATATTCTTGATAATATAAAAGGGCATGTGTTACTTTTAGATAAAGTAGAAAAGAAGTGCCACAAGAAACATTCCCACACTACATCATCTGAGGACAGAAGATCAAGTAAAGAACACACATGAGTTCATATTACATAGAAATGTTCTTATTATAATTTTCGGAAATTTGTATTCTGTAGAATTTGGAAACGTTCTGTCGTAGTGCTTAGAGGTCGCACACTGTTCCGCTAACAAATCACGTACAAATTAAAGAACATATAGGACAGTACTATTAGAATATACAGTACTGGTAATATATATTCTGTAGGAAAAAGGTGTATAGCGTAGTGTAGTTCCTATTTCGCGTATAGGCTCTGCGCATTGGAATAATATACACTATAGTTTTTGCATAGGACTAAAGTCAGTATGCTCCTATCAAGTATATTACACTGAATTACTTTGTGTGCAAGTTAACACAGAGGTCACTTGAAACTTCTCGTATAAACAAGAAGGGATTCGTTTCTGACAACCACGTAAACAGGCCAGCTTTGTTTCCCTTTAAAATCGGAACAGTTTCACAATCGTGGAACAAATTTTACTCATTCAATCGTGCATGCTTAGTTTCTTCAGAGTTGCACAAAAATAGATAGACAGGTGTTTTCAATAAAAAGATTTATGAGCTGTTACGATCACAAGACAGTATGGAAATATATAATAATTACAGAAATAGTACTGCAATAGCAAGGTCTTTTAGCTATGACATGTATTCATATAAACATACATAAATAACACAGGCTAAAATGTGAAAACTCGTCTGGTGCTTCTAAGTAGTTCTACCCCAGTGTACTTAACCTAAGTGTAGTACGAGGTAAGAAGTAGTTGTTGTTTTCTAAAGTATTATTTAGCTATAGTTTGTATTTATAAACAATTTATACCCGGGGTCAAGTGAAAAAGAACCTAAATGCTCTGACTAACCAAAACTTTAATGGAATATACACAAATTGTATGGATTCCCATCACTCACCTTTCAAGGTGACATGCTTCATCATCTGGGTCTCCTTTAACAGGACTAGAACTCCTCAATAGTGATGGAGGAGCCCAGGATGTTTTAAGATGTACATACAGATATGAGCAAGTGTTTTATGTAGAGTGTATGGGAATAAAAAAAGTGCAATAAGTGATGTGAACTATAAAATTGAAGCGCAACCAGACCCCGAACTTTATTTTAGTCTAATACGATCAAGGGTTAAAAACAGTGCAACGGGACACTTTTAATAAATAAACATGTTTCTGCACTCTCAGGTAGATGTACACCTAGTGCTTTCGTCAGGACCTATTAGATATTAATGCTACTGCTAAGTGAAAAAGTGATATAACACACACAAAAAAATGTGAAAACCATAAAGGATACACTGTGGGCCAGTATTCTCACAGTTAAAAAATCCTTGTGCCTCTTGACAGATCTGTAAAGAACACAAGAGGTACAAACATAGTCTTGAAAAACAGAATATAAGTCCTTAATATCATCTGTGTAGCAAAACGTAGTCATCAGAACTGCCCTCAAAGTGGGTTGAAAATACCATTGAGCCACACCTCAAGAGTATGGAGGAAAAACCTAACCCCACCTGGCAAGAGCTCAGGACGAAGGAGGTACCGCTCTAGAGAGTTAACAAAGTGCACCAAAACCATCATTTATATGGTGAATTGTGCACCCTAGACATTTTAACATGATCACCATATAAATGATGGGTCTGTTACATTAGCATGAACACTCATACCTCAAACACACTCTCGTTCAAAATGCAAACTAGGCCACCCAATATGGCGTTATGTTATTGCTAAAGAGCGCCAGAAGAATAGTAAAAGCCATGTTCAAAGAAGCTCCATGATCTATCCATGGCAGAATAGTGCTTAAACAAAATCTCTCTATAACTAGATATCGTAGTCACCACATCAAGACCCTGGATGTACTGGGTGTGATGCGGACATACGTATAGAAATAGCATGTCTCTTACATTCACTAGATACACCAGGACTCACAGATTCCCCATACAAGCGAGCCCTGGATTCAAGCATTGGAGAAAGGTACAAAGAAGTGCAAGAGAGTAGCAAGATGTGATCTTACCCATCCAGTAGAGAAAACCGGCAAGGTTATGTACAGGAAACATGCACACTCACTGTTACCTAACCGTCGGTTCCTCTGATGGTCTTCCAAGCCGTCGGGGTGATACCAACGCAGGGACTTTGCCATGTTTATAAGGAGCCATTATTAACCGGCTGCACCATCATATTACAATGCGTGATCCCATTCCTCGCAAGATCTCGCTAGACCTCTCTTCTCGCGAGACCATGCCCAGACTACAACCATAGAGATAACACCCTGAAAATAGTAGACCTACTCTCTCTGACCTCCCTATTTGCGGAAGTCCACCAAACATAAGATACCATTGCCCATGAGATCTCTTCAGTGCCTCTACTAATGCCCTGGGAACATGGGACATGTAGTCCCCAAGTCTTCTGAATACATTCTGTATAGTAGATCTGCCCCATAACTATACAGGCTGTTCTTATGTTCTGAAAGTAACACCACTGGGCCCAATTTTACCGATAGTTGATCACTTCAGAATTTTTTTTGAATCTAATCGAGCCTTTCTCACAAATTAGAAAACAGCAACCACACCACAAGAATAAACAAGGTTATCGTGGCAAGTATAAACATTGCTTCTTGATAACCATTCCCAGCCATGATTAGATATCATTAGATATCAAGTTAAACAATGGTTAATGAACAAAAATGCTGGAAGTAGAGTTCGACAACCTATTATGATTTATTCTGTGCAGGCATCAACAAGTCAATTTATGAGAACAGCTGTATGATATCTTGATAGCTGTCACCCACATCACAGAGTGAACCACGGGATAGAGTCATTCAGCCCATCAATATCACTCTTGAGCCTGAAAACCCATCTCTGTTCCCTTAATAAAAGGAATTTCAAAATATCGGTGATGTGTTGTGGGATGAAAGGTTGTTCTAGAATGATCCAGACCATATCTTCTGGCCGGTGGTTCTTCTCTAAATAGTGTGAAGTCAGACGTGTGGCTTGTTTCTTGCATGTCACGGAGTTTTCAATCTTGCGACCAATATGTCTCGAGTTGCATAAAACCTTCTTGAAAATGTTGATGCTGTTCATTTTGCTAAATAAACTCCTCAGGTTGTCGTTTGACACTTACTGTTTCTGTCCTCTATGTACTTTGTTGTTTGAGGGTGGCCTGACCATGTGGGTGGCGGGGCGGCCATTTTGTGAAGCCAAGCATTGTCCTTTTGCCATAGGCATGTATTGTTTTTTTTCTCTTTCTTTTCATGTTGTTGGGGATGGCCAGGCCATGTGGGGCGGCCATTTTGTGTGACCTTCCATTGTGCTTTAGTCTTGTCACTGGCCTACACACTTGTGATTTCTTCTGCCAGTAGGCCTAGAGTCCCAGAGGTAGTCAGCGGGGTTGCTTGATGTAGCGGTTTCCATTTTGTCTGTTGAATTTAACATCATTTAGGGCATGGATGGCAATACATTGAATTTGCATATGTGGTTTATGGGGTGTTGTTAACTGTTTGGGTGTGTGTAAAATCAGGTAAATGCCTTTGTTGTTTGTGTTGTTATTGTGTAACTTTAAAACCTTTTAGCCATGGGGATTTTCTTGTTTTGCATTAAGCTGTGATGTGTAACAGGCATCTTCCTTTTTCTTGTCTATAGACCTGCTTGAGTTTATTGTTTTCTGGCCTTTACCCATGTACCTGATATGTGCCCATGTGGCTGGGAGCTGTGGTGGTAGTGTGCTGTTTTGTTTTGGACAAATTGGCCTGGGTCTTGCCATTGTTTCTGTTGGCTTACTACTGTTCACATCCCCATTGCTATCTGCTGCAGGTCACTGATGCTGCATCCATCCGAAATGATGCACAAATTAAGGATAAACAAGTTCCACTTCCAATTCATTTGCATTTGAGATATTTGCTATTCCTACTCTTACTGAGTGTACTAATACTTCTAGTAGTAATTAAAATTAAAGCTACAAATATTCTACATTCGACTGATGTTATTCCGCCTTCTGTGCTTGTAGGTGCACAAAAGACTGAAGAGTAGGTGTCTGTTATCATTCATCGCCTGTTCTACTGCCAGACGGACATCCTTCTGTACTACGTCACGTGTGTTGTGGCTCACCTGACCAGACATCATTCTCAGCAACTTGTGCAACTGAGTGCTGCTGCTGACATCTGAAGAAGATGGGCCCAAAGAAAGCAGGCACCAGGTCCTCCAAGACCAAGAACATTGCTGAGAAGAAGGATGAGCAGAAGAAGGAAGTGATACTTAAGTCTGGTGTTGACCCAAAAACCTTTTTGGGAAAAAAACATATGCCTGCAGCAGCGGTGACCGGTGTCCAAGCTGGGGCCAGCACCTCTGCATCAGTTGGCCCAAGCCACCAACCCAGGCCCAAGCAGATGAGTTGGGAAGAGGTAGCCAGCCTAATGGTGGAAAGCAGTGATACTGAGCCTGACCTAAACTTAGCGCTATCTCAAAGTAGTACACAATCCACGCAGGAGGGAACAGAGCAGAAAAGTGGTGAACAACAACCAGCGCCCACAATAGTAGATGTTCCAAAACAGCATCCATAAGCACCACCCGCAATAGTAGATGTTCAACCTGAGCCACCGCCCGCAATAGTAGTTGTTCAACAACCACCGCCCGCAATAGTAGATGCTAAATGAAAAGAACAACGACAACCACCGCCTGCAATAGTTGTTGTTCAACAACCACCACCCACAATAGTAGTTGTTGTTCCTCCTGAAGTCAGGGCAGTTCAGGAAATTGAGCCTGATGCAGAGCAAGAAGAAGAGGAATCAACTCATGCAGGAGATCTATTGTTTTCCAAATCCCCACAAAGGAAAAGGGTTATTCCATTGAGTTATTTGCCAAGCATTCCTTCTGATTATCTTGATCTCAATTGGGAGCCACAACAATCTGAGCATGAGAGGGAGAGACATCCCAAGAAGACCAGGCTAAGGAAAAGGAAGGTTCCAGGAAGCCTTACATTTATGGAGTACGATGTTGAACAGTCAATAATGATGGTGATGACGAGTCAGACTCAGTCATCACAAGCATTACTCCTGCGCCTGAGAACATTGAGACCAACATTTTAACCCAAGCGAGAATGGTTGCGACTAGTAGGTATGTAGCACGCATACCTCCAACACAGGCCACACCAAAACTATCTCCAGCTTCAATTTTTACATTTGCACAGGGCCGGCAGCGTCCTACATCCAGCACAAGTTCCACCTCAGCAGAAGTAGGTAGTGGTACTACTGCGCAGCCACATAGTGAAATTCAACATACAACCTCCAGCAGGAGACAAAAGTTAAGCTCCCCAGTGTGGGACTTCTTTACAGTTAGCGCAAATTAGGACAACATTGCTAAATGCTCCATTTGTCATTCCTCTGTTAGTCGTGGTAAGCTCGGTACAAACTATGGTACCGGAGGCCAAATGACCCATTTGAAAAAACACCATGCAATCAAGTGGGAGGACCACCTAGGTAGCATAAAAGGAGGAACCATTAATGTTGGTGGGGAAGTAGTAAAAGGTCCACTCACGGTCGAACAGGAAGAAGAGGGAGACATTCTATCTGGTAGTGGTACACAAAGTACCCCTATCCCCAGCACTGCAGTGGTAGAGCCCACATCCTCCGCATCAGCAACATCTCAGTGGCACCAGAGTAAGAGTAACCTAGAGACACCAAGGAGTACGGGTGCGAAGGCTGCGACACGAAGTACTGCATCGAGCATAACTGAAGGAAATACCGAGCAGCGTACCATTCTTAGCATGTTTAGGCAGGAGGGAAAGTACGAGGCAACCACCCAATAGCACGTTTGTACAATATTAAGCTTGCTAAAATGTTAGCACTGGACCTTCTCCCTTTTTCTTTTGTTGAAGGGGTGGGTTTCCTGGAATTTGTGACAACCCTCTGCCCAAAATGGAATGTTCCCAGCCGCTACTATTTTGCCAGAGTTGCTGTTCCAGCACTACACCACGACATGCTGGAATTGCTTGGAAAAGCCTTGCAGCAGAGTGCTGTTCATAGTATCCACCTGCTTTTGCTTTATCAATAAGAACTAGCTAGAGGTGCGAGACTCTGTTGCGTACGCTTTATCTGGGAAACCGTTGGGTTTGTTTAAAAAGCCCTCACCCACCAACCTAGTTGGTGGCATGCTTCATCATCGGGCCGACCACAGTGGCACCTAGGGTGCCCCAGGTGTGCTTCGACGCCAGTATTGCTGCGGAGCTGGTATACTTGCTGAGTGTGGTGTGCAGTGAGTGAGAAAGTGAGAATTTAAAAGCTATACAGTGGGTTCCAAAGGCTGTCAGACGTGTTGGTGAATTTATGATTCCCTACGTCCGACAGCCTTTTTATCCGCTAACAGGGGCCCAGTCAATAAAATTTACCTACCTTACCCTCGGGTACTGGGACTCACTTTATAGCTTTAAGCGTGGAAGGGTATATTCAGATGTGAGTCTCTTGCTCATTGCACCATCAGGATTCAAGCAAGCCGGGCCGAAGACGGCTGGGATGGTGCAGTGAGCTAAAAACCGGTGATGGATCAAGCCCTGATCTTTGGACTGGGTAAGAGTGGTCTGCTTAATTCAGACACTCTGTTCATCACCACCCCCTTTTCTGAATCATTTTGTCCACCATAAGCGTGGAAGGGTATACTCAGATGTGAGTCCCTTGCTCATTGCACCATCAGGATTAAAGCAAGCCGGGCCGAAGACGGCTGAAATGCCAGAAACCGGTCCCCGGAAGCGTGTTTCCTTCCCAGTATAAGAATTGGCTTGGTAGTCTGGTCTGCCCTGTTCCCATGATGCACTGGGCCAGGGACAGACTAATTTGCATGTAGCTGGGTTCTGAGCTGGGATGGTGCAGTGAGCTAAAAACGGCGATGGATCAAGCCCTGATCTTTGGACTGGGTAAGAGTGGTCTGCTTAATTCAGACACTCTGTTCATCACCACCCCCTTTTCTGAATCATTTTGTCCACCATAAGCGTGGAAGGGTATACTCAGATGTGAGTCCCTTGCTCATTGCACCATCAGGATTCAAGCAAGCCGGCCGAAGACGGCTGAAATGCCAGAAACCGGTCCCCGGAAGCTTGTTTCCTTCCCAGTATAAGAATTGGCTTGGTAGTCTGGTCTGCCCTGTTCCCATGATGCACTGGGCCAGGGACAGACTAATTTGCATGTAGCCAGGTTCTGAGCTGGGATGGTGCAGTGGGCTAAAAAATGGTGATGGATCAAGCCCTGATCTTTGGACTGGGTAAGAGTGGTCTGCTTAATTCAGAGACTCTGTACATCACCACCCCCTTTTCTGAATCATTTTGTCCACCATAAGCGTGGAAGGGTATACTCAGATGTGAGTCCCTTGCTCACTGCACCATCAGGATTCAAGCAAGCCCGGCCGAAGACGGCTGAAATGCCAGAAACCGGTCCTCAGAAGCTTGTTTCCTTCCCAGTATAAGAATTGGCTTGGTAGTCTGGTCTGCCCTGTTCCCATGATGCACTGGGCCAGGGACAGACTAATTTGCATGTAGCCGGGTTCTGAGCTGGGATGGTGCAGTGAGCTAAAAAACGGTGATGGATCAAGCCCTGATCTTTGGACTGGGTAAGAGTGGTCTGCTTAATTCAGACACTCTGTTCATCACCACCCCCTTTTCTGAATCATTTTGTCCACCATAAGCGTGGAAGGGTATACTCAGATGTGAGTCCCTTGCTCATTGCACCATCAGGATTAAAGCAAGCCGGGCCGAAGACGGCTGAAATGCCAGAAACCGGTCCCCGGAAGCGTGTTTCCTTCCCAGTATAAGAATTGGCTTGGTAGTCTGGTCTGCCCTGTTCCCATGATGCACTGGGCCAGGGACAGACTAATTTGCATGTAGCTGGGTTCTGAGCTGGGATGGTGCAGTGAGCTAAAAAACGGCGATGGATCAAGCCCTGATCTTTGGACTGGGTAAGAGTGGTCTGCTTAATTCAGACACTCTGTTCATCACCACCCCCTTTTCTGAATCATTTTGTCCACCATAAGCGTGGAAGGGTATACTCAGATGTGAGTCCCTTGCTCATTGCACCATCAGGATTCAAGCAAGCCGGGCCGAAGACGGCTGAAATGCCAGAAACCGGTCCCCGGAAGCTTGTTTCCTTCCCAGTATAAGAATTGGCTTGGTAGTCTGGTCTGCCCTGTTCCCATGATGCACTGGGCCAGGGACAGACTAATTTGCATGTAGCCGGGTTCTGAGCTGGGATGGTGCAGTGAGCTAAAAAACGGTGATGGATCAAGCCCTGATATTTGGACTGGGTAAGAGTGGTCTGCTTAATTCAGACACTGTTCATCACCACCCCCTTTTCTGAATCATTTTGTCCACCATAAGCGTGGAAGGGTATACTCAGATGTGAGTCCCTTGCTCATTGCACCATCAGGATTCAAGCAAGCCGGGCCGAAGACGGCTGAAATGCCAGAAACTGGTCCCTGGAAGCTTGTTTCCTTCCTAGTATAAGAATTGGCTTGGTAGTCTGGTCTGCCCTGTTCCCATGATGCTCTGGGCCAGGGACAGACTAATTTGCATGTAGCCGGGTTCTGAGCTGGGATGGTGCAGTGAGCCAAAAAACGGTGATGGATCAAGACCTGATCTTTGCACTGGGTAAGAGTGGTCTGCTTAATTCAGACACTCTGTTCATCACCACCCCCTTTTCTGAATCACACGCTTGCTGGGGCAGCACTCATGAAATCAAATGTCAACGAGGCAGGGCGAGGCTCTTCTTCTGCTTGCCCACCTAAGCTCACTGTATGTACTAGTGTACAAGGCAATTCATTTCCCAAAGTGACACAACAAATAAATCTAAATAATTGGTGGCATTGTTTGAATTTAATTTTACAGCATTTAAGTTTACAAGTTGGATTGTGTTTTACGGACTCCGTCACATGAATACAGTTATCTTCTTGTACTTGGCAGTCCCCAACACCATTGATTTATTTGAGTTTAGCAGTTGCAATATTGTTTTTATTTATTTGGCAGTCTCATGTACATAAAAATATCCTCCTAGTCCTATCACACCCCTATACCTACCCTAACCCCAACTAATGTCCAAGTGCAAAGAATGTCCCACAAAATTAACCCCAACACCCAATTCCCACCCACCAACAAAATTATTAAAAAAGGGGCAAATGAACAGGGTCCATTATAATCAGCAGTCTTTGAGGTGTTTGTCCACTATTGTTTTGACGTGCTCCTCTAATTGGTCCTCCAGCTTGGCCACCCGGAGGAGAAGTTGTTTCCGAAATGCACGGCACCTACATTTGCATCCATGATGTGGGGAGGGTGGCATATGTTGTGAAATTCCGGCGGTGAGCGGCTGCCTGACCATGGCGATGTACTCCTGCAGGTGGGGCCTTGCTGGGGCCTGGGGCATTGGTAGAGGCAGCAGCTGCTGCCGCTGCCTCTTCCTCCTCCTCCTTGGCCTGCAGTTTCCTTTGCCGGGCCCTGGCTGCCAACTCCTTCTGTGATGGTTTTTGGGAAGGAGTATGAGTATCTATGAAAAAAGAAACAGAATTGTAACTGAAACTCGTCAAAATTAATTCAACACATAGTGGCATAGTAGCACTACCAAGCGCAGTACATACAATTGGTGGCAACTGTTAGTATCTATCTAATCTATCCTCCTGCTTCCCCCGCCAGTAAATGTCTATCATTCTTTATTATCGCCTTAGCTGGTTTCATTTTCACCAACAACCACCCATGCGTCCTCTCCTTCCTTGACTTAGGTTTGATTGACACAAACTCCGCTCATGATTTTTTCTATCCACTATATCCATTCACCCATATTGTTTGGCCCAACCAGGCATGCATCTTTTTTCACCTTTCAGTTCTACCCATCCTTCAACAACACATGCATCGGATTCATATCAGCCACGTGCATGAAGCTTCCAAAGTATCCTTCTATGGTATTCTTATTACATCTCTTTCGTCCTTCCTCCTTCCACCCTAGTTCACTTCTTTCCCTTTTTGTTCAACACATCCCTCAAGGTCATCTGATCTGACTTTTAGTCTTCTCCATAACTTTCACAGCTGAGTTGGAGTCTTATAGAAGAGGCCTTGTTTACTCAACTCACGCTGGTAATGCTGCAAAGGGTGTCTTCTTCAACCATTGTATATTGTCCAGTACAACTTCAATCATACTTTCTATATAATTCTCATAGCACAGTGAGGGAAATGTTCCCCTTCCACCTAGTAATGCAAATAAGTCATGAATATACCTTACCACCGCCCACCACTGACGTTTCCTCCCCCACTGGTGCTCCTGCAGGTGCAGCAGCCACTGTCCATTCCTGGATGGCATTAGCATCACCGCTGACCCCGTCGGCACTGGTGGTTGGTAGTGATTGTGTACCTATAAAAGCAGGTACACATTTTTAGATGCCTGCACACCTCCCCCTATTTTACTAGTTGTACTTTTTTCACCAGGAAGGAAGATTGAAAAAACACAGTTACGTACAACATAAATCATTGTAACTAGTCCAAATTGCATACTACTGTTCAGCAGTCATTAGACAGAGATTAGTTTTAATTTTAATTCGTGGAGAAGTGTGGCTCAATGATTAAAGCGGCAGACCCTGATGCAGAGGTCTAGTCTGGGACCAGGGTTCAATTCCCCGCCTCGGCGGGTCTTGGGCTCAAAATTCCACAGACCTGATAATTCTCGCCTCTGTACCTATTCCAATCATGGAGTCCCACTCTGCAACTCTGGCCAATAGCTTGCTTAATCTCCACAACGGCCCCCACAACACTAAGGATGCCTGGCCTCCACCTTGGGGGTGCCCATGAGTGGACGCCTCACAGGGAAAGCCAGGATGGGTTCCACAGCGGTATTCATACAAGCGCCTTGAGACCCTTGCAGGTGAGTAGTGCGCTATACAAGTATCAATTTACAATGTATTAGAGGGTCCCTAGGGTCATCTAATCTCTACTCCTTCTCTAGTCTTTGGAAAGTTAGCCTTAGCCATGTAACCATGTTAGATCCGGGTCTACTGCTTTGCCCATGTTACCTTGCAGCTTGTTGCACAGTAAGAAAGACACATTTGAGGCTACATGAGTATTGCATAAAACTAAAGAGGTTGACAGACAAGTATTGTTAGTTCCTTTTGCTTATCCATAATGTTACACTTTTTGGCATGACTGCTAAAAACTTGCATAGTTGTATTCACTGTCTAACGTGCAACATTTTTCTCATAGGCAGATGAGAAGATTGCCTTCTACAAACCAGAGATTTGCAGAGCTTTCGAAAGATGCATGTGTAATCAGTATACGTTCAACGGTGAGGGGTCTCCCACAATTCCGACAGTTCTCTATCGTGCATGTATAGTATTTAATCTTCTTTATTTTGCATGGTGGAGCTGGATATTGTTCATGGAAAAACTTACAAGTTACAACAATACAAAGCTTGTTATTTGAAAAAATAAAGTTTTTGAACTTGCACATAGACTCTGTGGCATATTTTGAGTGTCTGGGGTGTTGTGGACTTAAACGAGTGAGTGAGCAAAAGGGTGTTCTTCTGTTCTGGGTTGTGTCATAAAATCAATGGGTATATCTAACTATCTTCCTGTGGGGGGTCGGAGTGGGACAAATGGCTATGACTGAGACACTTAGGTTTGTAGACGGTCAGTGAATTGTGGGTTCTTCTGACGGAGTTCTGTGACTAGGGTGTAAGGAAGGTCCAACCTCCCTATCACCAACATCCTATTTTCTTGTGCATAGTTCTGTATGTGGCTGTGCAGAGAATAACTACAACAGTAGCAGTAACAAAAATTAGTAGGACAATGTCAGGGACTGTCCGGGATTATGTGGGGAACACAGTCAGGGACTTGGGCAAGGACTGGCCACTAGGTAGAAAACTTACACAGGAAGAGGAGTACAGCGCTGCCTAGGATCATACAGGAGTCAGAGGAGAAAAAGGGATCCAAGGGGGAAGCCTGTACAAGGGAACAAGATGGGTAAGACTTAGAAAGGAAGGGCACTCACAAGGCAATTAGGCATTCAGACTAACTACACCCAGGACAGACGTGCAAGACATATATATAATACCAGATTAACAATAAAGGGGGGTGTGGGGTAAAGCACTCAGGAGCTCCACATGGTAAAACTGAAGCTCAGTAAGTTTCTTACCCGCAATTGCTGTTACAGATACGGACTGCAAATACCCACGTATAGGATATGCAAGCAAAGGCAGGGTCTGTGGAGCTTATACCTATAAATGTAACTCAAAGACAAAACTCAAAGTGAACAATAAACACCACCTAGGTAGTCAGCTGAGCCCACGGATCCTGGCGATCAAACAGGAACGCACAAGGCAGTAACAGCAAGAGGGTAGAACTAAACACAAGCACAATAGACAAGGAGCTAGCAAGGAGGAGTGCTTAACAGGAAAGGAAGGAAAGGAAAGGAAGGAAATGACAGGGCACACTTGGCAGAAAGCAGGTAATAAAAATACAAGGTAACAGAAGTAAGACAGAAGAATAGAAAGGCAGCAAACTAGAACTGGAACCAAGGAAATGGGAAGCAAGGCAGGGACTGGAAAGGGATATACAGAAGGGGAGGCTACAAGGGTATACTAGAATATAGCAGGTTAAGGAATCAAGAAAACAAAGTAGCATAGAAGGCAGTGCTGGGGCAGGAACAAGACGTGAGCTAAGGCTCAGGAGTCAAGGCATTACTGCAGACAGTGCTGGTTCAGGAACAGGGAACTACCAAAGCTTCAGGAGTCAAGGTAGCACTGCAGGCAGTGCTAGTTCTGGAACAGGGAAATTACTAGAGCTCAGGAGTCAAGGTAGCACTGCAGGCAATACTGGTTCAAGGAAACAGGACATAGCTACAGCTCAGGAAACAAGGAGTCAAGAGAGCACTGCAAGCAGTGCAAATCAGGAACAAGAAATAGCTAAGCCCAGGAACAAAGAATAACTATAGCTCAGGAACTCAGGAAACAAGGTAGCACTGCAAGCAGTGCTAATTCAGGAGAAAGGAAACTGCTGCAGTTCAGGAAAAAGGAATACTAAGGCTATGGGGTCAGGGTAGCACTGCAGGCAGTGCTAATTCAGGAACAGGGAAAACAGTGGAAGGTCAGGAGCAAGGCATAATTAAGGCTCAGGAAACACTGGAAACAAGAAAGCAAAAGCTCAGGGAACTCTGGAAACAAGGATTGGTCCCACCGGTAAACAGCCACAATGACCAACCTTGGCCTGAAGGGAGCTGGGGCTTAAAAGAGCTCACAGTAATCATATGCATTAGGTGCGAGCAGGCTAGCAGCAGCCAGCCTCAGGTGTGCTGAATTCCTCCACCCATCCTTGGCCACAGGAGTGGAGACAAAGCAGGGAGCAGGGAATTCTGGGTAATGGAGTTTCAGGCATGAGTAGGCTGGCTTTAAGTCTAAGCAGGCTGGCTTTCACAAAACCCGGCATGGATTGGGAATGGATGTCAAGTCCCAAATAGTGTCCAAATGACTGGAAGTCAAGATATGCATGCAGGGGAGTGTCATGAAGCATATTAGAACACTGGAGAGTCCCACAGTTCAGCCCCCTGGTGATGGACACGAGAACACAGGGAGCAAATTGTGACAGCAAACACCTGGTTGCGCATTTTGTTGGTGGGAATTGACAAAGACTAGAGATTAAAGAGGACATCGCAAAAGGAAGGAGTGGACTAAATGGCTACAGCTATTCTATCACAGCTTTATTCAAAAGAATACCTTAACTAAAGAGTGGCCAACAGAGCAAGCTTAGCTACAGACAGTCTAATAGTATTAGCACAGAGAGTCATAGGGCAGAGGCAGTTTGAAGGAACTGAAAGTCACGAATGGCATTGGATACCTATATTTTGGAAAACAAATTGAAGACCAGAGAAGGTTTTGCTCACATTGAATTAGGAAGGAGGCTTAATAGGTTGTAGGTAGGCGTTAAAGTTAGGGAATATAATTGTTAATATTATGGGCACTGTAGGACTTACTGGGGCCAGCAGCTGGATCCTCGGTAGAGGAGCTCTCCTCTGGCGGTTGTCCCGCCGACTCAGACCCAGTCTTCTTGCCCCTGGGTGGTTCTGATCATGTCAGAAATAATATAGAAAAACATTAAGTGCTGTGAAACAAAGACATCATTCAAAATTCCTCTCAAACATTTTAGGAAACAACAATTCCAATAACATTGAACACGAAGTCTAAATGTCTACTGGCTTGCAGGATTCACAGACCGTCTACTTATAGAACACTAATCAAATGTGCCATAAACAATCTGATTGCAGAATATAATAACAAAGCCAGTACCACCTGACCTACACCACCTATTCCGGAATCCAGACGGGCCAATTGTTCAGTAAGTTGGCATTTCCATTTTATTTTTGCCCACAAACATGCATAGATAAGATGAAGGACACATGCAGAAATTTGTGCATACACAGAATTGTTGGTTTAGTTGGGTCATATGAACTGCTGCTGACTGTCGTGACAATGCTATTGCTGCTAAGCCTACCACTCAGTAAACAAACTTCAAACCGGTTCTATGAAGGGGTGGGATAAGTAAGAACTAACTAAGCATTCAGTGACAGAGGAGGCGTCATGTAGACCGTTAAAAAAATTTGAACTAATATTATCCATCCACCACTATTTCACTAAAGGACAATGTGACTAGACTCTAGCTTAGCATTAACTAACTTCAGTTCTCTAAAGTAAACTCTAGCATAAATAAACACTAGCCCAAGCTAGCACAAAGTTACAAACCAGTAAGAGAAGTGGCAAGCAGCACCTGTGTTATACAATCACAAAAGATTTTGAGACAGAATTGATCTGCAACGTAATTAAGCGCACCAGTAATCGTATTACTTATTCGTCCAAGAATTATACACAACACCTATACTACTATATATATATATAATAATATTACTAGCTGTTCACCAAGCCCCACGACCTCAACACCTAGCAGGTTCAACAGGTCCTGCTCCCTGTCCAGAACGTCTGCCCACCGGTGGGCCAGCTGCTGGTGGGTGCGGCAGATACACGAGCGGCGGAAGACTGCCCGGCGCACCTTTGCCCACCGGTGGTGATGCTCCCCTGAAGGGTAACCGGAGCCTGGCCTGCCGCCTGCTGCCAAGGTCAAGGGGAGGTGGCACTGAATAAAAAAAACAGGGCGGCCACCTCCGCCTCCCCGAAAGGGTTCCGGGCCTGCACCCCTGAAGGTCGCATTCTGCAGCAAGGCAGCCGGCTCTTGGGCGCAGGCACCTTGCCCTTTAAGCCGGTTCTGCTGCTGCCCCTTGCCATGGTTCTGGGGTGGAGGTGGAGGTGGAAAAGAACCAAAGGAAAAAAGTTAGGGGGAAGAAGTAGGAGCTTAAATAAAGAAGTAAAATAAAACAGTAGAAAAGTTAAAAAAAAGAGGAAAAGTAGAAATAAAATGCAAAATATAAACTTAGGGACAGAGAGAGATAGATGATAAGTAAAAAAAGTCAGGAAAACTGTAAAAACAAGTAAATATTACAAAGATAAAAGGTGGATAGAAAACTAGGCCCAGAACCATAGCATAAAGTGTGAAAAACAAGATGGCCGCGCACTTTGTCAGCGTGAACAAGTAGTTGTGTTCCCGAACATGACTTGCACAACGCAAACACTTTAGGCGCGACCCACAATTGAAAAAACAAGATGGCCGCGCCCATAGCCCACCGCATGGGTAAGGTCGCACGCTACAATCCCCCGAGCACACAGACAGCGCCCCGAACATGCACAACGCGCTCCCGAGCAAGAAAAACTGTGCGCGAACGGGTCCAGCAAGCTACTAGGCACGCTGGCGAAGCTACACAAAGCTTGCGTAGTGCGAGAACGTCTTTGCGTAGCTTCGCATAGCGCGACTACGCGTACTACGCCCTGGGTTAATGTAGATGTAGTATCTTTCCGGACATTGGATTCCAATACTTTCCCGATTATTATTACTAGCACGCTGGGCTGCGTGCCGTACGATCTTGACAGGATAGTCTATTTACCCTAAATGAGAGGAGAGTGTCAAAGCATGTTTGCGGAAGTTATCTCTTGTAGAACAATTCCTGCAAATCCGCAGGAATTGGCCATACAGTAGATTTTCTTTCAGCGCCCCAGGGTGATGACTTTTATAACTCAAAAAGGAATTCCTGGCCATGGGTTTGGTATATTGCTCAGTCTCTAGGCCACTGGCAGAGGTGATAATCAGAAGGTCCAAAAAGGCCAACTTTTTTTTGTCAACCTCAACTGTAAATTTGAGAAAGTTGTTGCGACTATTGAGCCAGACCAAAAAATCATTGACACTGGAAATATCACCTCGCCAAATGACTGAAATATCATTAATATAATGCCTCCACAGGTGTATTGATTCTCGGTGAGGATTTGTTTTATTAAGCACATGCTTCTGGTCAAAACCATGAACAGAAAGATTTGCCAGGATGGGAGCAAAAATGCTTCCCATGCTTGTGCCAGAGGTTTGGAGTTAGTTAGTGTCCTCGAATCTGAAAAAGTTATCTTTCATCGCAATTTGAGCACATGCCATAATGAAGTGAGTGGGCGTTATAGAGTTAAGATCTCGTTGTACTAGTAACGCATTAACTGTGTCAAGCGTCTCATCTTGTGAAATCGAAGTGTACAACGACTCCACGTCGAATGAGACAAGTAAGTCTGTTTCAAAATTATACTCAATTTCAGGTAGCAATCTAAGGATGTTTTTCGTGTCCTTTAAGAAGGTAGGCATGTCTTTCACCATGGGACTTAGAAAAAAGTCTTCAAATGTGTATATTGGTTCTAGAAGTGAACCAATTCCAGAGATGATTGGGCGACCCACTGGTAGTCTAGTGGGCTTATGGACTTTAAGGAGAACATAGAAATAAGGCATTACTGGATATTTGGGCTGCAAAAAATTGGCCTCATGTGTTGTTATCCAATCCTCACTCAATGCCTCATGGTAGAGATGTTGTTCTTAATTCTTTCAGTGGGGTCTTCTTTCAGAGGCTGATAGTCATTCCTCATTCCTAGTTGTCTCAGACATTCATCCCGATAAGTCTTAGAGTCAAGGAGAACTATTGCACCGTTTTTGTCAGCCAGTTTACTTGTAATCTGTGAATCTGACATAAGGCTGCCCAAAGCTATCTGCTCCATTTTAGACAGATTCGAGAATTTCCTCTGCTCTTTGTCAAGAATGAGGGAAACATCGTTACTCACAGCCATCTCAAATGTGAGAACCTGAGATGTTGTCAAATGGGTTGGTAGGTAAAAGGTCGATTTTTGTCTCAATCCTGTGTTAATGTCAATGGATTCCCCTACCTCATTCTTTTCTTTTAAAAAAAAGTGTACTCTCACCTTACGGAAAAAGTTTGCCATCTCCCAAGTTGTCTTAAAAAGATCTTCCTTTGTTGTAGTGACAACTCCGAGTCCTCTGTTGAGAACCTGTTCTTCCTCTGTGCTCAGTGTCTTAGAACTGAGATTTATGACTAGTCTGACTCTGTGCTGGGCCCTGCCTGTCCCACTTGTTTCTTCTTGGAACTCCGAAGTGTTCGATGCTGTATATCCCGGTTTGTCTATAAACTTTGGCCTCTGACCCTACACTAAGTATATTGTGTTTTTTATAGTTTGTATTTGCCAGAAGTCCCTTTAGGTTCTAGTCATACCTTAGAATGAGAAAGGATGGACACTCTTTCCGCGTCTCAATCCCTAACACCCCTCAAAGACAGTCAGGACACTGGAAGCTGGATTCTCTGAGAGTAGAATGACAGCGTCTGGTCAGTGCGTCAGGCGGGGACTCAAATTCCTTCCGAACTTGCCGTGGCAAGCCATATCCAGCTGTGTAGCCGAGCCATTTTTTGCCATGGTAAGTAAAGGTATATTTATACCTGGAAGGTTCCTAGGAATGCTAGCATTGACGTAAAGTCGGGCAGAGGAAGCCGTTATGAATGAACTCTTAAGGAATAGTTGTTTATGCATAATAAATGAGTACTTGGGGAAATCAATAATCTAAGCAGGGAATGTCCCATGGCTTATGGGTCTGGTTTCTAAGACCTCCTTGTGTGGTGGGATGGACGGATGTAGGTGAACATGCCTGTATTTAGATAGCATGGCTGATGCCTTAATAAGGACTGGGATTCTGTGCCTAAATAAGGGCAATTTGAATTGTGCCTATAAAAAGGCAAGATTCAGAAAACCTATGTACGGGTATCTAAATCGAAACACAACAATAGGAACCGCAAATGAGAAAAACAGAAATTAGAAAATAGCATTCAGCAATGTAGGGTTTATCAAATGTTTAAAGTAAGAAAGTATGTATGAAAGCTATACTCACTGAAAAATATCAGATTAAGTATGATATAAAGGTTAGTGAGACACATCTCCAATTCCTCTTATGTAACAATGTGACACTTTATTATAATATTAAGAGTGACACCATTGTTTCAGTAAAAAGAAAAGCAAAATAAATGTATGAATACAAGAGAAGATCAATAACGACATACTTTCCAGTGGTGAAGATGATCAGAGTTTCGTTTTTCTGTGACTTCGAAATGTTTAATCTTTGCAGCAAATAATTTTCATGGCAATGGGTCATAAACTGCTCTGAGATCATAATGACTGTGATACATATTCACAGTATATGATCCCAAGGGGGAAACAGCCTAAAAACCAGAAGCTCGTGATGTTGCTTGTATATCTTTACTCTTTGCGCCAACAGGTCATGTACTCCTCTGAGAATACAATGGCTGAAAATACTATAATATACATATTGACAGTATATGTCCCCAGGGGAAAACAGACTAGCAACCGGACGCTGGTGATGTCATTATAAATCTTTAGGGTTCATGCTGACGGGTCAGCAACACCTCTGAAGTGAAGTACTGTGTAAATATTATAATATACACAGTCACAATATATAAACCCAAAGGAGCTAGAAAAGGAGCTATGTTTGCTGTAATCTGTCTGTTTCTGAAAACAAACTGCTGGTGTTATGGAAAAAGGCAAAAACAAGCAATAACACTTTTTTCTAAATAGAAATGTTTAAGACCTTGGTTGCTTGAGATATTTCCCTGCTGTGTTGGAATGGGTGTGGTCATGATGAGCTCAGCTCGTCATGAGCACACGAGCACTGTGCCTCATGACAAGCTGAGCACGGAAGGGGTTAAATATTGACAAATAGCTTTGTATTATAAATATCTACAACTCCATATTCAAACAGCTTACAACTCCGAAATATGTTTTGTTGCCTCAAAAGAAGAATCCGATGGTAGAATAGGAAATCTGGGGGCATGGCTACGGCGTCGCACAGGATGGATGCCTGAGGAGCTTTCTCCAAAACAACGGACCTCTCGGCGTGACCATTGCTGCGGTTTTCCTGTGCCATTTTGTAAAAAAATTGAATAATCATCAACCGGAACCTTACTGGCATTGGGTGAGGGCTTTGTCACACTCTGGCGTCCCGCGACCTCTGATTTATTGCCGCTGATGCAATTCCCTGTCACAGCACCCGCCATCTTAGGAACGCGCGTTTATCTAACATCGCTCAGCTTTACCTCAAGGAGTGCTTCCAATGCACTGCAGCCCCAACACCTGCGCAAATCTGCACTTCTCCTGCAATATACCGTGTTTTCTTTTCTTTATTGTGAAAGTCATATGGGCATTCATCTATTTATGTTTGAACCCTTTTTCAACCACTGCAACCTATGAAGTGATGCCCCACATATACTCTCCGTAGTGTTTCAGGCTTAAGCCTCTCAGTGTGTGGTTGGGTGTCGATATTTCTATGTCAGTTCTTTATTTAAGTTAATCAAGCCTCTATTTTCAAAGGATCAGACCGCACAAAATGGACTGTGTCATTATTTTCATGTCAATATTTCACATTTGAGATGCCTATTTTGTTATCACTATAACAATATATTCCTTTGGTGGCAGACTAGCGAATGGCATGTCGTTGTTTGATGATATATCTTACCTGATTCGTTGTTATATCAGATAAAAACTAAATTATTATATATATTTTTTTCTGTCATTTTCATTGTGGACACATTTTTCCTGCCAATATGTCCAAATGTGAGCCACTTGTATTTTGGAGGTTCTTGTCGCTATTGTTTCATACTTAATCTGCTTTTGTGAGGAGAATTTGGACTGACTTTGTTCTGGTGCTTTAGTGCAGTGTACATCCCCTCGCCTCCCCTGCAGTGATTACTTGTGGTCTTAATTACTATTTTTTCTGTCCCATAAGTCCCTCTGGACACAGCAACATTTCTGTTCATCCATTGCCTGGAGGACTTGGGACTTTATGGAAAACTGCGTACCCCGAAGTTTGTATTTGTTCCCTTCAAGAATATCCCGGTGACAACACTTTTACCTTCCTTAACATCAGAATCTTCCTACACTACATTTCAAACGGCTGGAGGTGCTCCTAATCGTTCTTCCTCAACACAGTCTAGATCAAGAAAATCTTCTCCTTCTACAAACTCTACTAAGCGCTTAAAACATGGCCCTCCATCCCCAGATGAACTGCCATCTCCCATCTCAATGGAGCTACTTTCAGAAGAGATTCGAGCTTTGCACCCATTAGTAGAAGAAACTAATAGTAGAATGCAATTTCTAGAGGAGAAATGGTCAGTTCCGAACAACAGAGTTACGTCTGTGGAGTAACAAGTTTCAGGAATACCAGATAATGCCCAACGCATTTCTACTTTGGAAAAGTCGGTTCTTGCTCTCCAAGAACACACCGAGGATTTAGAAAACAGAAACAGGAGGAATAACCTACGTATTTATGGTCTGCCGGAATCTCTGGAAGGTGATGACACGATGACATTTTTACTTCTTTTCTCCCTAAACGTCTAGACAGGTCACCTACGACATCTCTCAGTATCCAAAGAGCTCACCGGCTTGGTCCAAGCTCCTCGACTTTCACCAAACCACGTGGTGTCATCATCTTCTTCTTAATGTTCACAGATCTTCTTTCAGTACTTTCTGCAGCCAGAACTAAACATCAGGTATCTTGGCTGGGTTAAAGAGTGTTTTTATCCCAAGACGTCTCCAACGTTACAGCTGCAAGACGAAAATAATTTCTAAACCTGCATGCTCCTCTGCTTTCTCTTGGTGCTCGTTATGGTTTATTCTATCCATGTATCTTCAAAGTAAATTATCAATATGGTACATGGACTTTTCAAGATCCCGGAGAACTTAAGAATTTCATTTACATTCAATCTAACAGCGGCATGGATACTTCCACTCCTTCTAGTGGCTGATTGACTGTTTAAACCTGTCTTTCTTTCTCACTGCATTTCTGATGATGTTTTATTTTCAAGTTCTCCTATACATTCAGGTTCTCCTTTAGTTAAATATTCACATGTATAACAAGTTTCAATATGGTTTCTCTCACTGTTTCTTCTTCCCCTGTTGTTTTCTCTCAATCAAGTTTGCAGTTCCTTAACTTATTTTTGACTTCCCATAATTTCTTGATTTATCGTTTATATTCTAATGTGCTTCCATGTGTTAATTGCCTTTATGTTTCCTCATGTAGGTTTGTGGGTCCACCTTCCTTCAACTCATGTGGTTACCTTCCCTCATTTTCGTCCTGGTGTGGTTTGGATTCAGGCTTTTTGGACGGTCCGTCTTGTTGAGTGTCGCCATTTCCTCATTGTCATCTTGTATGTTTCCCCCAAGTATGTTCTTCTCAATCATCCTTATGGAAATGTACTGTGTCGTTTTGTATTTTCTTCCTATTTTCCTTCCCCTCCCTCTCCCTTTCCTTACCTTTGATTCTCTGGTTTCATTCAACTTTTTCTCCTTTTTGCCCTTTCAGTTTCACCTTTCACATTTTTATGAATATCTTCTTCTTTCCTTTATTTCACCCTTGCTGCTTCTCTGAAGTTATCTGTTTTAGTCCTCTCTTTCTTCCTTTTCTCCCATTTTTCGTCTGTATGTTATGTATACATATTTTTACAGTGTTTGTTCCTATTGATTTTATGCTATTACATAATTAAGAGTTGTTTCCTGGAATGTAAAAGGTTTTATTAATCCCATTAAAAGGCAAAGAGTCCTCTCCCATTTGGCTTCAAATAAACCTGATATAGTCCTACTACAAGAAACCCACCTTACTGAAATTGAGTCCCTTAAATTAAAAAGGAGTTGGGTTGGTACAGTTTTGTTCTCACCTTCCGACAATAAAGCAAATGGTGTTGCCGTTTTATGTCATAAGAAATTAAAATATAAAGTTTTGTCACAAGAGAATTATTCAGATGGTAGATGGATACTAACTAAGGTGCTAACTAATTCTATACCTTTAACTGTTTTTAATGTCTATGGACCTAGTCAACCTGACTACTCTTTTTGGCCTTTAATTACGAGGAAATGTATTCAACATAAAGATGAATTATTTATTTTAGTGAGGATTGTAACCAGATTGTTCACCCATTCCTTGATCATGAATCCAAAGTTGGCTTCATACCTCACAAAACTCATAAACAATTTCTTGACATCATTTCGCAATTACGTTTTATTGACTCTTGGCGTCTTTCACATCCTGATACTTTGTACTACTCTATTTTCTCTCCCCCTCACACATCCTTTTCTCGGCTGGACTACATTTTTCTCTCCCACCCCTCTCTCAAAATTTACTGTCTTCTTTTATTGAACCTATTGTTATTTCGGACCATGCCCCTATTGTAACAGATCTTGATCTGGTGATTTGATAGTGCCCCTTCTCACTGACCCTAACTTTTCTTCTTCTTTTTGTTCCTTCACTACAGATTTCTTTCAATGTAACTCTGACCTTAACACCCCTCCTCATATCATCTGGGATTCCTTCAAAGCCTCTGCAAGAGGATTCATTATTGACTTTGGTTCGAGGAAAAAGAAGCATTATCTTCAGAAACAGAAATCAATGTTATACCTCTTCAGATACATGTAGGTCACCAGCTCTCCTACGAGCAAAACTAGAATGTAACAAATTTACTACTGACAATGCATCTTCAATTCTCCTTCATAGTAGCGCTTGTTATTATGTTGGTCGTAACAAGTCAGGGAAAGTCTTAGCTAATTATCTTAAGTCCCGTAAAGAACGTACCCTAATAGAATCTATTTACTCTTCTGATAATAATCTTCCACATAAAGACAAGGAAATACTTGACCAATTTCAATTATTTTATCAAGATCTATATACCCCAGAATCTCCTCCTGCCCCTTCCCTTATTCAGAGTTATTTTGAGAATCTTCCTAATTCTCCTAATTCTCATCTTAATTTTTCAGATCTTGAAATTGATTTCTCATTACATGAACTTTCTGTTGCCCTGACATCTCTCACTAAAGATAAAACACCCGGCCCTGAAGGTTTGCCTGTTTAATTTTACTTACACTTTTCTGATCTTTTATTGCCTAAACTTTTAACTCTTTTTCAGTTTTTTTGTTTATCCGGTAAGGCGAAAGGCACCTTTCAGGATGCCACCATTTGTCTTATTCCGAAAGATGGTCGTGATCCCAAATTTTGTAAAAAATATCGTATGATTTCTTTAGTTAATGTGGACTATAAATTATTTGCTAAATTAATTGCATTACGATAAGACACCTTTATGCCACATCTCATTGCAAAGAACAATGTGGCTTTGTTTAAGATAGACTCACCTCAGATAATTCTTATCTTTTTCTTAATGTCTTAAATAAAGCTCCCTTTCTTCCAATTCCTTTTGCCGCTATTTCTGTTGATGCGGAAAAGGCTTTTGACAGGGTTGATTGGTCTTTTTTGTTTGCTTCATTATGTTGGCACGGCTTTGGTCCTAAATTTATATCCCTTATATCTTTTTTATACTCCTCACCCAAGGCCTCAGTGCTTGTAAACGGTCAGCTCTCCTCACCCTTTACTCTACAGTGGGGTGTTCGTCAGGGCTGTCCTTTATCCCCACTTATTTTTGTCCTAGCTCTTGAACCTTTTTTGTATTCCTCCGTAACAATACTTCCATATCTGGCTTTCCCTAAGGCAACAATCAATTGAAACTATTTGCATATGCAGACAATATCCTTTCGTTTATTTCGATCCAGAAGTGATTGTTCCCCCTTTGCTATCTGAATTCTACTCATTCTCTATGGTCTCTGGATATAAGTTTTATTCAGACAAAATTGAAAACCAAGACCTGTCTTCCTCATCTTTTCTCCTCGACCTGCTTTGCCTAGAATAGTTCCAAGATTAAATATCTTGGTTATCTAACTCCATTTCTTCTTTGATTAAATTAAATAGGTCTGCAGTCTGGTCCCGAATTGAACAATTGTTTTCCGCCTGGAACCCTCTTTTTCTCTCCTGGTGGGGCCAATTGGACTGAATTAAAATGATGATAGCCCCTATTCTAATGTATATCTTCTCCATGTTACATGTTCATATTCCTGCCCTTTATTTTAAACGTATTGATTCCTCCATCTCTAAATTTCTTTGGAAAAATAAAAAAGCTAGAATTTCTCTTGCAAACCTTCGTAAGTCTAAACCTAATGGTGGAGTTAAATTTCCAGACTTCAGTCTCTGCCATAAATCCTTTTTTTTACGACAGGCCTTGTGCTGGCTCTCATTAGATCCTTTCTCTTTTACTCCGCTTTGGCTCCTCATTGAGCAAACATTATTATTACCTTTTTCTTTCGGTGAAGTGGTGCGTTTCACTACCAAATCTCCCTAAACTTTACTTCCTTTATTCAAACATAATTCTTCTCTTTTAAAAACCTTGGTTCTCCCAACTACCATGACACGTGCATTCTTTTTAAATACTCCCATTTGGTATAATTCCTTATAATCCGGAATAATAGACCCATCTCTTGGAAATCTTAGATATTAAAAGGCATCATGTGGTTTACCACCTCTTTGATAGATTACTACCTTGCTCCTTCCCCCAATTTTAACTTTTATTTCACTGTCACCACTCTTTTCTGCAGAAATTGACTACTCTTATGGCTATAATCCTTGAGCGTTATTATTCTCTTCCTTCTACAACAGCATTAATACCTCAATCTCATCTTCTTAAACTCCTCTCTACCCTCCCTAAAGCATCTCTAATTTATATATGTTTCTCTTCTCCTAACCCTGATCGTACTAAAACCAAACTAGAGCTTGCTTGGGAAGCGGAATTTGATTGCACTTGGTCTGTTGATCTCTGGGACAAACTCTGGTCTAGATCCTTAAAAATCATTTGTTCTGCTTCTCTTACTCAATCTTTATTCTATCTCTATCATAGACTTTATCTTTCTCCTCTTTCTTTGTATCGTTTCATACCATCTTCTTGTTGTAATTTGACAGTGATTAGATTGAGCATTAGCGGAAGACTTCTTGTATTTTGCAACCATCGTAACATTTAGCGGAATCCATTTTGTATTTGTGGCAGCCATTTTGTCTACCACATGTTGCCATGTGCTCACCATGTGCTTTGTCCTACCTTCTTGTCCACTCTGCTTGAAATCTGCCCGGCAACGAGTTATATTTAGCATCCCCCATTTTCGCACAGGCCCAGTGGGGTCTGCAGCTGTTAGTAATTAGTAACAAATAGGAATGTGTTTACTAGTTCCCAAAAACCGTTAGCTCCTCCCACTTATCGATTGTGCCTTTCTATATGACCTTATATGTACATAAATCTCGCTCCTCTATTTGTACCGCCTTCTTTTGAGCCCCTGTGTGGGTATACAAGGACCATGCTCTTTTAGTTCGGTGTGCTACTTCATAAAATACCAAAGGGTGCTGTTTGAATTGTAGTACCCCCTCATGAGGTGTAATAAACTGTATCTTTCCTATTCCAGTTTCTGTGCCAATTTCTTCCTATACACTCTGAGGACTTTGTGCAGAGAAGGGCGAACCCCTTGCACTGGTGGGCCTTGCTGAGGCTTACTTCGACATTCTGACTCTAAATGCTGGACTTGTGGCATTTCAAATGCTGATCTTCTACATCTCCTCTTTTTCTGTCCCGTTGTTTCTACTTTTTGGAAAAAAGTCTGGCTCTACCTTTCTCGCATTTTTACACTTTCCGTTCCATACTCAGTTACTCTTCTCTTTCTGGGGTGTCTTTCCGATTCTTTGGAACTTCCTGCACATTCTCATGGTCTTTTTCATCTCATGCTCGCTCTTGATTTCCAGCACTTCTCTTCCAATTGGAAAACCCTTACAAACATATCTGTACAAGGTTGGTGGAACACTTAATGTCATTTTCATAGGCTCTATGTTGCCTTTGCCTCCTCTTGCAAACCAATGCGTAATACTGCTCTTTACTGGTTACCTCTTACCTCATACCTGGATCGACTTGCTCTGAAGAGAATTGGTCATGTTAACTCAGAAAATGTTAAGCCTCCATGAAGTACTTCAACTCTCTCCTTCTAGTTGTTTTGCTATCTTTTACAGGTTTCTCTTGTTATATATCTTTTTATGCTGTACGGTTTAAAATTGATCATTTGTATCATTTGATGGTATGCCATAATTATTCTTAGTATTAATATTTTGTACTGTTATTGCTACTTCCCCTCCCCTTTCCTCCCCTCCCTTTTCTTTTCCTTCCTCTCCTTTGCCTTCATCTTTAAAATTCCCATAAAATGCTTTTTGCTTCCCATGCATTGATATTAGCACTGTTAATGTTATATCCTATTTTTGAGTATATTTCCGGTTTCTGCTGATGTCTATACTTGTGTATAATTTTCTTCAATACCGTTTTTCAAACATAAAAAAGAAAAGGGAATCTGCATCACAGAATGGACACGGGTAAATAACTCACGAAAACAAAACTAATCGAACAAAGGGTGTGGTTTATATACTTTTTGCTTTTTGAGTAGACTATGGAAGGAAGATGCGGCTCCGCTCATTTAGATGTCACATTTTTACAGTTTACACGTGCTGACTTTTTAACTGTTTATCTCGTGCACATGTTGGGAAAAGTTGAAAAATGTGAAGCTGTAACATGTACATACAATGTAGAGCTTAAAAACTGTTACCCGGAAAACGTGTCATTTCCATTCTCATGACTAAAAACATCTAAATAGAAGACATAAAAAAAAACATTCACAATATAAGAAAAAACATATGTGCTAATATTTGTCATCACTATGCTGTTAAAGTTAAAAAATGCCAGCATTTGTAAAGCGTACAACTACCCCAGGAAATTGGTGCCAGCGCTCGGGGACGTCGGGAATCATGGTGTTGCCCACAGTGAGATAGTGGTGGACTAAGATGCCGCTGGAGCCAGAAATCAAACTGTGAACGCTGTTGTTCGAAGTCAGGTATTATAGGTGCTGGGTCACAGTTTTTTCTACACCATGTGGCCGATTCCGATCCGTCCGACATCGTTCAGGAGCAGTAACCCACTGACCTGCTATCGTGGGTTACTGCCCTCACACCCATTGGGGCCCTGCTGGGGGCCCCAAGAGACAGCTTCCGACTGCCTTTTCATGCCAGACAGATGGACATGAAAAGTCAATGAAAAGCTGCCATCATACTCCCTTGGTCGGAAAGAGTACTGTTAGCAACCTAGAAATTCCAGACGAGCCCATTGGAATTGGCCCCTTATATGTTTATTAATGCATTTAAGTTATAAACATTGTTAAATTATAAGTAGGGCTCCCTGTTTTCCGTTTTCTACTTTTACAGATAAATACAAAAAGAAAACTATTCATTTTCCTGCCTGTATTTATTTTAATAAGTGGATGAAAATGGAAATGGTGTTATTTGTTGAGCAATTCTAAATGCTGTCAATCATGACTCCCAGGGCAATAGCTCTGTCGTTCTAAAAGTAAGAGGGTTAAAACAATAAAAGAATTTTAGTAAAGCGCCTTAAACAGCAATATAAATGCTCGTATAAGAAAACCTGCACATTTTAATATCAAGATTGTGCATATTTTATCATCTGAGTGGGTTTATACGACTGAAAACGGTGAGTTCATCAGGCATGAGTGTATATTTATCAGACAAATAAATGTGGAAGTATACTCATTTAAGATTATTTTTTTCACAAAACCCAAAATATATATGGGTAAATACAGATAGAATTATTTAAGTGTTGTCATCAGTGATGTCATTTGAGATGTCATCAATGATGTCATCTGTAATGTCACTGACCATGCCATGAATGATGTAATATGTGGCGTCATGAGCAGTGCATTGCGTGGACACGCATTATAGTTAACTGACCTAACTATAACAGTGGAATTTCTATGGTTTTATACGTGTAAAATGTCCAACAATGTCTAACTATAACACCCCTAAAAACAATGTTTTTTTCAGTGAATACATATATATGTATATTCACCGAAGATGCCTCTGTTTTAAGGACGCCACTCCACAGGCAAGATAAGTTGACAAAACTATTTATTTTCAGGAATATGCATTTTGCATTTTGCAGCAGATTGTAACCAGTCCCCAACACGTTTCAGAGCTGCAGGCTGGTTTTTGCATTTGTCACTCCGAGTCACTCCGAGTGGGCTGGGTATGCTCTGACGTGAGTCCCATGCTCTCCACACCACTGGAGTCAAGCTATCCTGGCCGAAGACTGCTGATAGCCAGAAACCGGTCCTAGGATGCTTGATTCTGGACCAGGAAAGACATGGTTTGGCAGTTCGGGCTGGACTGTTCCCATGAGGCACAGGGTCAAGGCTGATTTGCAGATGACCACGTCTGTACTGGGGTGGTGTGGAGTGCAAAAAAACGATGGATTTAGGCCCATATTTCTGACTGGGGTGAATGTATGACATTGTTCTGCATTCTGTCCATCAACTGTGGTTTTTGCATTCATCCTTGAAACAGAGGCATCTTTGGGGAATATGTGCGTGGAGGCCTCAGCCACGGAGGATGCACCATCTGTCTGGAAAGAGGCGACAGGACCGTGCGGTGGTCATTGTACCAACATGGAATTGGCACAGAAAAGTAGAACACTGTGGAAGCTGCGCATTACATCTGGTGCCCACCGGAGGACTTTTAAATAAAGGTTATGTCCCAAAACATGATTTTACTTTATTGAACTTTAAATAGAAATGTGTATTAGAGGTAGTGGTCAAAAACAGCTGAACAGATTTTAATGACATTTGAAAACATTATAGATTATGTTGTGCAGATGATCCTTTTTTGTAGTAGAGGCATTTAGGGTAAGTATTTTATCCTACCTAAACTTTATTAAAGTGTTAAAAGGAAGACAAAATTTAGATAAAGTTTCTACATATTTTTCCATAGAATCCAGAGTACTACCAAGTGAACCATGCAGAAAACATAAAAATAAAAAATGCAATACACTAACATAGTATACTTCAATTTTCACTTATAAAAATATTTTGTACAGAGTACCGTGGAAATATCAAGGATTCCATGCTATTTAAAATGTTTTAAAAGGTACATTTATTAAACAACACAGTACTTTCTATGTACTAGAACTATTCTTAATAAATATAGAAAAATATCAATGCATTTACCTACCTATTACCACCAGAAACAACAAAAAAACAATTACTTACCAATATTTGAGGGCCTAACCCAGAGCTCAGCTAAAGTATAGGCAGCCATTAGCCAGCCATATACAGGGGTGGGTGGAACTAGCAGCATTGGTGGATAGCCATTTTAATTGATTATTGATGCCGATCAAGTACAACATCTACTCAAATCCCTTGAAAAGCAGACTTCTGACTGCAATTGCTACAACAACCATGTTTAGAAATGATGCTTGGGGAAGCCAAATCTCTGAAAACGTGTGGTAACACATTCTGCCACATATAAGCTGGCAGAATTTAGACAGAACTCTGCGTACAAACGTAGCATAGGGTCACCAAACCAAATTCTGCCCTTTCTGTGAGAGAGAAGCATTTCACTCACCTCTACTCACATACTGCTTTGTCATTGGCATGCATTGGGGTTTGCAGCAATGTCACTTTTGTATACCCTGCACAATATATCACTAAGAGACAGATGTATGGCTGCAGTGCCTTACTATTACATCAAGCATGGTGTTGCAAGGCCCACTTTGATCACGTTTGCCAAACAACGTAAGGCCAACATTCATCACTCTGGGTTGCTTGGTAAATCTGCCTGGAGAAACACAAGACATTACCTGGCACTGCCTTGCAATACTCTGCATACCCTATTTTACAGCACTGCACAATTCCAAGCCATTTGCATGCTACAACTATTTTGAGCTATATTGTATAACACAACATGCCACTCCACTTCAATGCACAATACCACGCATCACTTCTACAACACACCACTCTAATATATGGCATGACACACCACTCTATGTTAATTCACTACACTCTACAATGCTCCACTCCACTCAACTCTATGCCACTCCAGTGTATGCCAATTCAGCTCTATGCCACAGCAATTTAAGATACTCCACTCAGTGCCAATCCACTGTACACCACTGCACTATATGTTAATCCACTGCACCCCTCCCCACTCTATGCAAATCCACTCTACGCCAATCCACTGTACACTATTTCATTGTTTCATACTCCACTGTATGCTTTGGCACTTTATGCCACCCCAGTGTATGCCACTCCACTCCACTCTACCTGATTATATTGTATATAATAATAATAATAATAAAGGAGCTTGTAAAGCGCCTGGTGACGCCATCCCGGCGTGTCCCCGCGCTGTGGAGAGAGTAGCAGAAGAGATGGCAAAATTAAAGGGTGTAAAGGTGGGTTTTTAAGAGTTTTTTGAAAATTGTTTCTGTTTCAGCTAGTCTGATGTTTATGGGAAGAGCATTCCAGTTTTTTGCCGCCAACACACGAAAGGATCGTCCGCCCATCCTCGCCTTCCTTATACGAGGAATTTTAAGGAGACCAGTTCCCATAGAGCGAAGTGCTCTATTAGGCTCATAGGGTATGGCTAGGTCCTTGAGGTATTCAGGGGCTTTCATAGAGTTGATCCTGTAGCATATGAGCAGTGCTTTGAAGAGGATCCTTTTTTTTATAGGAAGCCAATGGAGAGCATCCAAAGTAGGTTTAGAAGGAGCTCTTTTGGGTAGCCTAAGGACTAACCGTGCTGCCGTATTTTTTAGGACTTGTAGCTTTTTTATATTCTTTTATGTTGTCCCTAGAAGTAGCACATTTCCGTAATCAATACGGGAGGTGACTAGTGCTTGGGTCAGGATGCGTCTGGTCTCTAGAGGAAGGAGGTCCAGAGTTCGAATTAAGGTTTTTAGCACCCCAAAGCACTTCCCTACTACTTTGTGGACATGGCTGTCAAAGGAGAGTCTGGGATCAACCCAGACCCCCAAGTTCTTGGCTTCCTTGCCGGGGGTAGGTAAAGGTCCCAGACAAGAGGGCCACCAGTCCTGAGTCCAGCTGGTATCGCTACCACCTATAACAAGAACCTCTGTTTTGGAGCCATTGAGTTTCAGGCAGTTTTGGTTCATCCAACCTGCCAGCTCCTGCATGCAGTTTTTGAAGTTGGTTGCAGCTAAGGTAGGGGCTTGGGATAGCGAGATGAGCAGTTGGGTGTCGTCGGCGTAGGATACTAATTTTATGCCGTACGACTGTACCACATCTGCCAGAGGGGCCATATACAGATTGAACAGGGTGGGGCTCAGGGCAGAGCCCTGAGGTACCCCCTGTTCAAGAGCAATACTGTCTGAGAGGAATGTACCTCTTTGGACCTGAAAGCTGCGGCCTAAAAGGAAAGCTTTAAGCCAGCCTAGTGCTGTCTTGGTGACCCCAGCTTTGTTTAGACACTGTAGCAAGATGGAGTGAGCTACAGTGTCAAACGCAGCACTGAGGTCCAGCATGATGAGTGCCATTGTATGACACTCGTCAGCTCCTGCCCGAAGAGTTTCAGTCGCTCTTAGGAGAGCTGTCTCCGTAGAGTAGTTCGTTCTGAAGCCAGATTGGGATCCATGTAGGGAGTTATTGGATTCTAAGTGGGCCACAAGTTGCTTATTAGCAATTTTCTCGGCCACTTTCGCGAGATAAGGAAGGAGGGAAAGAGGACGCAGATTTTCTAATGTGTCCTGGCTGACGTTAGGTTTCTTTTTAATGGGCAACACTATAGCTTTTTTCCAATCCTGCGGAAGGCAAGCCAAGGAAAAGGATACTTGAATGAAATGCCTAAAGTAAGGTTCTAGTACTTGTAGGCTAGTGGTTAGAACTTTTGGAGGGGCTGGGTCCCGAGGGGATCCTGATTTAACGCTTTTGCATATGTTTATAAGCGTTTCCGTGGAAGGTATCGAAAAGTGTTGGAGACACTGTTCCATAGGATCAATTTCCGAGCTTTCCTCAAAGTCGTGACCGGAAGTCAGGTGTCCAGAGAACTTAGCATAAATGGTGGTGATTTTCCCAGAGAAATACTGCGCTATTTTATTGCAGGTTTCCACCGAATCATTGCAGGATTGGTTATCATTGGTAAGCACCGAAATTTCTTTGAAAATTTTAAAAAGCTCTTTAGAGGAGTTCTATGCCTCCCCTATGCGGATTTTATAGTGGAGAGCTTTGGAGGAGCAATTTTTTTTATTATATTGTTTTTGTGCATTTTTGTACTGTGTTTTTATTATAGGACTGAAATTGGTGCGCCATTCACGCTCCAATTTCTTGCATGCAGATTTAATAGCCTGAAGTTCAGGCGTGTACCACGGGCTAGATTTCCTCGCAATGTTGGGGTTTTTCATTTTCCGAATAGGAGCGGTGCTGTCTAGGGCCTTTAAGATGTGATTCTGCAGGTGACTATAGGCTGTTTCACAGTCTGTGCCTCCCAGGGGACCTCCTATTTCGAGTAGTTTGTTAAAAGTCTCATGGGAATTTTTTTTCCAGTTCCGTCGGAGATAACGGTGATTGCAGGCTGGTTTAGGATCAGATTCAGATAGCTGAATGACAAATGGGATAATAAAGTGATCAGTCCACGGGACCGGAATAGGGGAAGTGGCTTGTACTCCGGAACCATTCATAAAGATAGGGTCTAGGAGGTGGCCCAGTCTGTGAGTGGGATCATTGTTAATAAGGTCGAGCTGTAGGGAATGAAGCTCAGACCTGATGTCCTTAGCCTCTGTGTCGAGGGGATCGTCAAAGTGGACGTTCATATCACCAAGCACTATCACCATTGCACTCTACAGTATTCTACCTTATAGCACTCCAGTCTACTCGACTCCAAAGTATCCCACTCTATTGTACCCTTCTCCAGTGAATGTCATGCTGCTCTATTCCACTCCACAATATGCTATTCCACTGTATGTACCTCCACTCTACACAGCTCACCAATGCTGTTTTCCTCTACGGCACTCCACTATACAATAAACTACTCATTGTTAACTGCTCTTGTCTACACCACTCCACTGTATGCCACTCCACCCTACTCTACAACATGCTATTCCACTCTATGCCACTCCACTCTATGAAATGCCACTCCACTATAAGTCACTTGAGCCTACATCACTCCTTTATATGTTATTTATCTGTATGTCACTCTGATGTACACCACTTGTGTCTACACCACTCAACTCTACTCTATCCCACTCCATTCTACAATCCTCTACTCAAAGCCACTCCACTCTAAGGTTTACCACTTACCACACTTCTCTCTATGCAATCCACTCTATGCTATTCAATTGCATGCTACCCCACTCTATGCTACTCGTCTCTATTCTAAGGCACAAAATGCGATGGCATTCTACACCAGAACACAGTAAGCCACTCCAAAGTATGACATGACACTGTTTGATACACAGTGTATGGGACTGAGCTCTACATTACTCCAGTTTATGCCACAGCAGCCTACTCAGCTCTAAAACACTGTTTTCCACTCAATTACACTATACACCTCTCACGTCTACCAAACTCTACTCTACTCGATACCACTCCAATGTACAACACTATACTCCAGTCTATGTAACTTTATAACATCTATTACTCTGTATGCCACTGTGTGTCACTCTTCTCCACTCTATGATACTCTTCATAACTCCCTCTATGCCACTACACCTCAATCTACGCTACTCCATGACACACTTCTCTAGTCTACGCAACTTCACTACTCCACTCTATATCCCTCTACTCAACATCACTCTATGCCACTATATTCCACAACAATCTAAGGCAGTTTCTGACATTCTACAACAAGCCACACCAGACCACTGTGCGCACAAAACTATACTCCACTCTATGACACTTTACTCCACTCTTTGCTATGCCACTCAACTCTACGCAACTCCACATCACTTTACTTTACAAATATGCACCCAATGCTAATACACTTACTTCACTCTATGGTGTGTTACTCTTCTCTGGTCCACTGTATGACACATTACCCAACTCTGGGTTACTCTCAACACTCTGCTCTATGCTACACCACTCTACAACATTCTACTCTTCTCTATACAACTCCACACTGCAACACTCTATTACACTCTATATCACTGTGAGATACTCTACTGCAATATGCCCCTTAACACCACTGTACAACTGTACAACTCTGGACACACTCTAGGACACACTACACAACCCATTCTATGACTACACTACACAACTCCTTCTATGACACAATACCACTCTACTTTATGCCCCTCCACTCTGTACCACTCTACTCTATGCTACTTTACACCATTCCACTTTACCCAACTCAATCCCACACCACTCCCTTCCACTCCACTCTATTGCACTCTACTCCACTTAACAACACTCAAAGCAAGTTCACTCTACCACATATTACTCTTCTCTATAGTACTCTACTTTCTTATATTTGCAATAAGGCCTCCACTCTAAAGCACTCCACTGGGGGACACAGAAGTAAATGGGTGATGTTTGTTTTTGGGTGTCATTGCTGTACGTATGCAAGCAAAGGTTTGTTAGAAAGTCAAAGACTGGGCACTCACCAAAGATCAAAACACCAGATCTGTGAAGTATGATATAGAATTATGTGTAAGTTAAGTGTGAAAATGAAGGAAGTAAATATACAAAAAGATCAAGGGTGTATGGAGACAGTAGCCTACAAGAATGCAATAGTACAAACATGAATGCAAAATTCAGGTGCATCACCCAGGGAATGGGACAATAATACTAAGCTATTCTGTACATTACCCACTTTTATAAACCCACTATCTCACACCCTACAATAAGTGTACATAAATCATCCAGAAAATTAGAGACTTCTAAATTAGCAATACACTGGAAGCTGGGGATCATAGAATAAGATTGAAGAATATGAAATAGTCAAACCAACATAAGACTCCGACTAGGAATAAACACCTTAGCAGGTGCTCTAAAACATCAAGTGTGTAGAGGTTATCATTACAGCAAGAGCTTAATTGATGCAAAAGGCTATGAATGTGTCTAGATGATGCATTATTTTAAACAGTGCAGCTATGTTTAGTTAACTCTGATCATCATAGGTAGTATAGCTCCAGTTAAAAATGTAGAGGCCTTTAAAAATACTCTGGAGCAGATAGTCAGCCAATGAAGAGATCTTAATGCTGGTAAAATTATATATACATACATATACATATATATATACATGCATATACATACACACACACACATATAAAATGGATGGATGGATGGATGATTGGATGGATGGATGGGTGGGTGGGTGGATGGGTGGATTTTGGGTGGATGTGTGGATGGATGGATGGATGGATAGATAGATAGATAGATAGATAGATAGATAGATAGATAGATAGATAGATAGATAGATAGACTGCAAACAAGCATCCTGGGACTGGTTTTGGGGTTCTTTAGCTCACTTTGGCACCTCAGTTCATACCCAGCTATATTTAAATACGTCTAGACCCTGTGCCTCGTGGGAATACCCCAGCCCAAACTGTCAAGCCATTTCTTTGGTCACTTGCTTACTTCGTCAATGGATTCAAGCTAGCCTGGCTGATGAGGGGTGTTATCCTGAAACTGGTCCTAGGATGCTTATTTCCTGTTCAGGGAAGACCTGGCTTTGCAGTTCAGGATGGATTGTTCCCAAAAGGCACAGGATCAAGACTGTTCTGAGGTAGTGAAGTGAGCTAAACAACAATGATGGATTGAACCCAGATCTGCCACTGGGGGTGAGTGTCTGAAAAGTTTCAATGTTCTTTCCATCTCTCCTTGTGTTTGTTATACCACCCTTGTAATCTTTGAATTTTGAGTGCATTTCTTATGTTTTTTTTTTTTACAAAAAATATATGTTCATCAAACCCACAATATGATAACATTACTTTAACCTTTGGTTTATCAAGTTATTCTAATCTACAAATATTTTAGGTTAAACAAAATAGATACAAATAATAAATAGCTTAACTTAATTTTTCAAAAAAAAAATTGTGTGGATCCATCGAACCATGCTCCAACACAAATGCTGTGATTGGCTGGCTGAAATCTGGGAGGAAAGGTGCAGCAGCAATTTTGTGAATCAGGACACAGTTCTTTGGGAGGGCAAAGTAAAGGAAATGATAAGAAACAAGTGGTCAGGAACAGGTATTCTGACCCCATGAAAACGATGGCGGGGTCGGTGAAGGACCCCTCGTGGGCAAGAAAATATATAAAAAATGTTTTCTGCATGCACAAGATGCCCTCACACACCCAAACAGTCACTCAGGCATTCACTCAAAGACCCATAGCACTACCCATAGACCCACACAGCTACTCACACTGCCATGTGCATACCTATACAACTACACACACACACACAGACAAACACAGCCACTTATACAAACACTTTCACATGCATATATCACAAAGCTACTGACACATCCACTCACATACCACTTAAAGTCACACACAGCCACTTACATACCTACTCATGAACCCACCCATCACAAAATGATATGCCTACTTACACACCCACACAATCACTCACACACCAACACAGACACCCATACAGCTTCTGACACACCCAGTTAGAGACCCAGAAAATTCATGCATGCACCGACTCAATTTGTGGTTGAACTTGTGTCAGCCAATCAAATTGCAGTAGTATTCTGTATGATTTTGGGCTTCCAGATATCTGTATATGTTAAACCTAGTGAACAGATTTACACCAAGTCACAAACAGCACTCTTTCTAAATCAACATCTAGCTTTCTGCCAAATTTGCTGTTATTCTGTTCAGCGGATCGGGCTGCAGTTTTGTTCAAAAAATAAAAAATCCCAATAGATTTGACCTGGGGAAAACACGCTTTGGGACCCCCCCTTTTTCTCAGCCCTTGCTTTACAAATCACCTCAAAACTTTCAACACAGCAGCTGAACCAAAAGAGAAAAGTTTGTTTGAAAAGTTTCAGAATGTTCATCCAGTGGTGCCAATGTTATTGTCAACATAAAGAATGCTTTTACTATTGAATCGTTGGTCCTAACTATAACTAACTAATTTCACCTGTGGATCTTGGCACATTCCTAGACTACCCATGAGTGGTAGACTGGAGAATGTGTCAAAATGCTACACATCACCAGGTAAGGCAAACAAGAGAAATGTATTTATTTCTCCTTCTATTTTCTTTTCCTATGTGTGCTGTATTCAGTATCACACATGGAAAGAGAAAATTACTCAGATTTGTTTTTGTGCAGGAAGGTGTGTCTTTCTGCACAAAAATAAATCTGACTACGATGCAGCCACCCGTGATGGAAAGGTGCCTTACTTCTCACTAGGGAGCCAAAAGTGCAACAGCGCTAGGAAAGGACAGGAATGCACCATATAATGTTAAACATGATGCAGTCCTGCCCTTTCACGTAGAACAGCAAGGTGGTTAGCTGTGTGAAAAAAGTTAAATATGGCCCTACATTCCTATTTGACCTGCCTAGAAGTAGAGGATGCATTCCTCAGAGCAGCAAGCAAAAATGTTGTCACTCTGCCTTGCTCTCTCACCTCGGTGGAAGTCCACAAATTTGCTCTTGAAAGTCCAAAAAAGATTGTGATGGGGTTTTACTCACTCCTTTTTCATGCGGGGCTTCATATGTTTACACCACGTCCACTATAGCGAGGGTCATACAAAACCTGGACATTTATGTTTATTCTAATCTCTCACTTGACTCACTAGAAGAACAGGGGCATCATTTAAATGTCATGCAACAGAGCAAGCTGGCATATACCCTTGGTAAATCTTTTATTTCAGTTTAGGGTGAATTATGCAAATGACGTTAACATGGCCAATCTCTGTCATCAGTGCTCTTCATTGGCTGCCTATCTGCTCCACAGTTTTATTTAAAGCCTGTACATTTGTCCATCACATTTTACATCAGTGCTGTTACTGACAAGCACATCTATACCCTATGCTCCAAATAGGTCCTTGTGCTCAGCCAACCAATTCTTTCTTACTTACCTTGAGCCTATATAGCTACATATGGGGACAGGTCCTACTCTATTACTGCAGCAAAACTCTATAATTCTCTCCTATTGACCCTCAGTGCAACTTAGATATCTTTAGGAAAGTAATATATACTTTGGCCTGATTTAGATTCCAACAGACAGCCGATCTGTGCACTAGGGCGATGGAATACATTAGTCTATCGCCCTGGTTGAGGTACTGCACTAAAGATTCATAATTGCCCACCAACAGGTGGTCATTTAAAAAGCATTACCAGCAACTACCATCCTTGCAGTTTCCGTTAAAGTCATTTTATGGTAAGTGCAGAGTGTTCCAGCAACATGACCAAAGTTATAAAAAAAATCCTTTGCAATTTAAAAAGTAATGCCTCCCCCTCCATGGGAGTTATTTCTAATGCAGTGGGGATATTTCTTTTTCTTTACCACCAAGGTGTGCCTGGCAGTGACACACAGTGAGAGGCAGCTATATGTCCACCAATCCTAATTAGGTAGATGGACATCTTCTATTTGTACATCCCACTTGTTATGTATCTTTCTCGTCTTTTTCAATGTGTTAGTGCAAGCTAAATAAAATAGCATAACTTAACACGTTAGCACATTATATATTGACACTGCATCAAGCCCTAGTTAGCCAAAATCCTCGATTTGACATTTGGAATAAGATACTACTGCTGGCTACATTTCAACAACTATGAAAGAACTGACGAAATTGAGGTCCTCCTCCTTTGCTTTTTTCTAGCATATTGTTTTCAGAAGGAATGTGAGTATCTAAAATGATAGGGTTGCTTTTTATATTTGCAAATCTGATATGTCCGTAACTCTATCCTTGACTGTCTCTCTCTTCTAGCATTTAGGATGGTTAGTATGGAATCAGATTTTGTTAAAAGTCTCCTTACCATCAATTAGTTTGACATTAAGTGCTAGGGGCCTGATTTGAGTTTGTTAGGTGGAATATTATGTCTGCCGTATTACAAGTGACCCAGGATTTAATATACTGACAAATTGGGAACACAATACTTTGCCACATTTTTGAAAGAATAGTAATCAGCCAAAGTCTATTTAGGCTCTAAGTCATAGAATTGTTCACAAGAACTTATTGAGCCTGGCAGCCCTTTCTTTGAAACTGTGGGAGTTCAAACTGCGATCGCCGACTTAGATTTTAGACTCATTGTTGCTTAGTAAATGCTCTCAAATGTATCTTTCACAAATGGTCTATTCACAAAGGTAAAGTTACATGTGAGTAAATCGATAAAGGGAAGCTTACTCAAACACTATTGTGTAACTTTGCTACTTTTGGATATCACCATTCACTTAATAATTATAAAAAATGTTGTATAGAATTAATTAACACAATTAATTAAACATTATTGGATAATAATTTTACAAAATGTAATGGTGTTACACTAATATTTCACTTAAAAAAGCATATTACAATATATTCCAACTTGATAAACATATTTTTACTTTTAGATATGTTTTAAAACATTTAAATAAATGTGTTCATATTTTCAAATAATGTAAATATGCAGTTCCATTTCATTTTATTTTCCATGGGGTTTTATTTGAAGTTATTACCTTGATTATTTTATATGGAAGGGTCTTACATTATCAGTGGTTAGCCATGTGTGGTGCTGGGCTTACACTACCTCAGATGAGGAATACATCTCCAATTGTTTTCATTGTAATAACTTTAGTACTGCAGCTTTTGAAAGGTAGTGGTGTCACTCTTTTGTAGACGGGTGAATATACTCTAAACACCTTCATTAACCCCTCCCCTTCAGCAGTTAGTATTTCCCATTGCAGTAAGTCCTCCCGGTCTCTCCCATATTAGCAACGCAAAGGCATTCTTATGATTGTGGAGACTCCATAGCAAGGGTGGAGATCTCTGCACAAAAGAATGATTTGGGAGGCACAGGTGGAAACACCACATGAAGGTTTGTGACTAGAATTTTGTAGTATGACAGTAGTACTATTGAATTAGAACAGAACATCCTACAAACGCATTTTTTGAATAGGCAGCTGAATATTTATTTAGATTTGGTGTCTTAAAATGTGCTCTTGATTTGATATGGCTGCAATTGTACAATGATGAAATAAGTGAGACATTTCCTACGCTTTTCCAGTTTTAAGGTTCTCTTAGTATGTTGAATGAAAAATGTTGACAGTTCATCTGGTATATGCCCTACTAAGCTTAGGGCGTGGTGTAGAAACAGCTAGTGGTTGGGAGTTGATCACCAGCTCTTTTGAACTATCTGCAATACAATCTACATATTGATATAGTTGCATTGTGAGATTTCAAGTTATGTTGAGTGTCAGAAAAGCTGAGCTAAGGCATATTAAATTGGTAGGACATTTTTTGTGACTCCCATCGACTGTCTCCAAAAACAAGGATGAATGATTACAGGGTACAGCATACCATAATCTGTGTATTTGAATTCCAAAAATTGATTTTTTCCCATTTGAGAACTTCATTTACAGAAGCAGGCACCCCAACAAACTTCCTAGAGAGGAACAGCATCCCTCTTTTAATGTTGTGCCAACTCCTTTGAGAATTGAGTAACTTTTTAAACTTTTATGAGCACAATTGCAGTGACAAACCAGTGACAAACCTCAATGCTAGTCATAAAAACAATGGAGATGCCCAATGCAAAACTTCCCCTATTTGTGATTCATAAGGAGTTGGTAAACCCTTTGTGATACAAAACAAATTACAAAATTACAATTACGAAAACATTTAAATATCACAAATTGGTGAGAGATAGATTTTTCATGCTTGCTCACTTACATGTTAACAGATGGAAGGCAGTTTGATGAACGCTCTACAAATCTCTAGTATCAACAATAGAAAAGGGACATGAACCTGCTGCTCGCATCTGGAAACTTTGAAATTAATTTCAGAAAAGTTAAACTGCTGCCCTCGGCATTAGGATAACTAACAAGGTAAGCAATAGTTGTCATTTGTAATACATCATCAGGCACTGAATACATACCTGTTGCCCTGGAGCTCACAAAACACCTTTGCTACATGACTCCATTCCAGGGCTCCAGGTTCATTTTTCCACCACTTCTCAATCTCTGTAACACACTGATCAGTAGAGCCGCCAAGAATGATGTCTGAAAAATGGTCACATGCTGGAAAAGTCCAATGTAAGTATGGAGCATAGGACAGCTCGATCAGGAGGTCCCCTTTCAAACCACCTGGTAAGAAAAATGTACGGAAATGGATTATTGATTACAATTTTTGAAGTAATTAAATCATATTAAACTCTGCTCCCCTGGTAATGTGGCACAGATCAATCAGGTTTATATTTAGAGTCAGCATGTAAAGTATTTGTGCAGCACCTAAAACAGTAAAACAGTGAAACACTACACAAAAAGAAACCACACCTGGTTGGACAGATGTAGTTTAATTTAATAAACAAAATTAGACAACAGCTACAACAATCCAAAATGGAGCAAATGAGTTATGAGTTTTTGAAGGAATAAACTGAAATGTAGCTCTTAAAAGCGAATCACTGACATAATATCGAAACACATATTATCGACCTACAAATATATCGATACAAAAATATCGATAACATTAATATAGACATCCTATACTTATCTAAAAAGTAACAAAAATATTGAATACACAATATAGATGTACATTAATATCAATATCACTAATATCGCTAACATACACATAGCATAAACATCGAAATACTAAATTATTATATCAAACTACATTAAAAAAGATACACTTGGGGGCGGATTGCGATCCTGGAAATTTTTTTCCGATTCATCGTACCGAGCGATTTTACCGTTTGAATCGTACACCCTCAGCATCACTGTACTTGCGAGCTAGTACGATTCGAACACACAGCAGTTCCCCGTCCGAATCTCACAAGGCCCATATGAATCAACAATTAGTATGAATCACACCCGGATGACGTGGTAAGGATCAATTATGTAATTATATAATATAAGAATGTTTTTATATTTAAATTAAAATGCATGGAACAACATTTTAAATAACAATAATATATATTTTGTATAGATTAACATACAGCAACATTACTGAAGGAGCAGAATTTATAACAAGACAGAAAGAAACATTTTTACTATGCTATATGGGATACACTTACACACACGAAAAGCAATTTGGATTAAAAGTTAACTGGAAATGTTGTAAATACTACTCAAATAAATGTTACGGGCATGCAACCACGAAACTACACTTGAACTATTATTTTTTTTTCCTTCCAAGAGTATTTATTAAGATTGTGGTATATTTTTGTCGTTATTTGGTCTTGGTCTGGGACCAAGACCAAAAAACTAGGTGTTAGACCTGACATCATTGGCCTGAGTCTCTCCTCCATTTTTTCTGTTTGCCTCCTCTGTTTACGATGTTTTTGCTGGAATATTGCTTTGGGCACTGTGCCACTGCTGATCAGTGCCACAGTGCAAGTGCCCCCTATGTTAAAATGTTATTGATTGGATTCCATGTTTGGCTTATTTTGTTTACTGTCAGTCCCTAGTGTAGTGCACCAGGAGTGCCAGAGCTTGTAAATACAAATGCTGCTAGTGGGCTTGCAGCACGTATTGTGCCACCCACCCACAGAAGCAGCCTGGTAAAATATGTCTAAAGGTCTGCCATTGCTAGACCTACGTGCGGTCTGGTACTGTCATGCGGGCTGCGCAAGTACACCTACTTGCCAGCCCCCAAATCTTCCCTTAACTTCATGTTAGGCACCCCTATGGTAGGCCCAAGGGCAGGGTGCATTGTTAGCATAAGGTAGGACAAGCCCTGATGTGCGTGGCATGTCCTAATAGTGAATTACAGCCATATTTGTTTTTCACTATTGTAAGGTTACCTGCTCTCCATAAGTTAGAATGGGCTGCCAGGGTTATTAAACGCTATAATCCTAGCGGGCTCGGGGAGCATGGTACAATGTTGAGTTTGGTATCCCTGAACTCAGAGTTTAATAACAAATCTGTTTGGGTGGATGGTTTTTGGACTCTGGGTTTGAAAATAGCACTTTTAGAACGTGGCTATTTTCTTGGCTGACTATTTACCGGTCTCTGCTGGTTTGGTGTGTGTGTGACAGAAGCTGGGTGGCTGCAGAGGTCTGGATGAGTCAGTGTTGGGTGAGTGAGGCATTTTGCATTGAGAGTAGGGGAAGAGTAGCTCCTGATAGCCTGCCCTGCCTGACACAATGCTGGCTCCACCGCCTGCCGGGTGACTGATGGCTCTGTGCCTGCCAGGGACAATCCTGGCTCCACCTCCTGCTGGGCGGCTGAGGACCCTGCCCTGCACAGTGAATAGGCCAGGTGCCTCGGCCTGGCCACACCCACAACATACCCAGGATGAGGGGAATTCCCCTGCATGGACAAATGGATCAAAGCAGAAAAGGGGTATAAGAGAAGGACCCCTGAACCAAAGAACTTAGATAAATTCTGACAAGGAACCCTGAACCAAGGACAAGAAGCCTGCTGATCCAAGGACTTGCCTACCCCTTCTGCCAGAGTGCTGTTTTCTGGGGGGAATCCTGCAGACACTGCTTTATTTTTGCCAAGGAACCAGGAGAGAGGAACTGAGTGTGTACTCTCAAGCTTTGCCAATGAAATCTCCAAGGGCTGGAAGGGTGCCAGCCTCCTGTTGAAGTCTCAGGGCTAAAGGACTTCACCATTTGCTGAAAGTGCTTGTTGCTGGAACTTGAAAGTCCAGCACCTCTGAAGAAATCCAGCAATCCTTACGCCGACGGACGCCGCCGAATCCAGCTCGACATTGTGAGTGCAGCTCCCGTGTCCAGCACCTTCAATGCCGCCCGCCGGGCCCGATCAAGGCTAGTAGCGAAGCCGCTACCGACGCCTCGACACCGTGCCCTCTCAACGCCGTGAGCGCTTCTCACTCTTGCAACATCAACATCGACGATGACGCCGTATCCTGCTTTGCCTCATGAGCGCTGCTCCTGCCTGACATCTGTCGACGCCGCTGCAGATCGCCCCGACTCGGAGGCCCGACGCCGGGACACCTCGACACCGTAGATCATCGTTTTCCAAGGTACTGTGTTGTGGGGGTCTGTTTCGACTCCGGGCTCAACGTAGCGCTCCTCGCGGTCGACGCGGAACCTTTGGATTAACTTTGCCTCGACGTTGTGTGAATCCTGCGGGGGTTACATTGTTGCCAAGAACAGTGATTTAAAGAAGAAGAGTTGCTTTTGTTACTAAATAGTTTGTGCTAAGAAGAAACTACACTTGAACTATTATTTTTTTTTCCTTCCGAGAGTATTTATTAAGATTGTGGTATATTTTTTTCGTTATTTGGTCTTGGTCTGGGACCAGGGGAACGAAAAGCTAGAAGTTGCAATGTCCCTAAAGTCAAGGATACCCGTAGGAGAGATCCCCCGGGGTTTGGTACCCACTGCACAAGTTCGATATCAAATTTAGACGACAGCATGCACAGGTATCAATCATTTAGTGACAATATCATGAAAATTGATTTTTATGTGACAGGAAAAGACACTACAATAAAATTTAAAAATTAAACATGAGTTTATTCCACATTCCTGAACAGATTAAAAGAAAAATGTCTTCATACAATTGCAGAGTGCATCATGTTAAACAAAAAAGTTTATACAATATTACATAAAACGTTAAAAATTTTCATGAGAACACAAAGTTACTACATCATAATGGAACTTGTACACAGTGTCTTAAAACAATTATCTAATGTATTTGACTGTCTCCAAAAATTATAACATTGACAATACTACAGATCAAACGTTTGCAAAGTTTAACATTTCTTGAACATGTTGATTATTATTTCTACATTGGAATTGTAATAGACAATATTTTATACTGGTAGTTGAGCCAGTAATCTCGTGGGGACGGACAAACTAAATAAAACAAAAAGGTTTTAATACTTCAAATAGTCAGAGGCTAAAATACACATCAACCCCAAAACCACACTCAGAGGCACCCTCCTTTACAGGCCACCAGGACCTCGCGCAAAATTCAGTGAAGACATCACGGACTTCATCACCCCACACGCGCTCCCCTCCAAAGACTACATCCTTCTGGGAGACCTCAACTTTCACCTTGAAAAGATCAACGACCACAACACCGCCATCCTCGTGGACAACCTCGCCAACCTCGGACTTAAACAACTAGTCACTTCCCCCACCCACATCGCAGGTCACACACTCGACCCCATCTTCACATCCAGCAACCATGTCTCCTTCAGCCACACCACAGAACTCCTCTGGACTGACCACAGCTGCGTTCACTTCACCTACAACAAACCAAAACCCAGCATCCACCTCCAACCTACCCTGCAAAGAAACTGGAACAAAATCACCACGGACCAAATCTCCGCATCGCTCCTTCAAAACACCCCAGCCCTCTCTTCCAACGCTAACGAAGCCGCCGCCAACCTCACCATATGGTTATCCAACACCGCTGACACCTTAGCGCCACTGAAAAAACGTCAAAACAAACCTGGCAGCAAGAAGGCCTCATGGTTCAACGATGATCTCAAAAAGTCCAAGAAACTCTGCCGCTCCCTTGAAAAGGCCTGGAAAAAAGACCCAACCACCAGCACCAAGGACGCCTTCAAAAACGCCACTCGCATTCACCACCAACTAATCCGAAAAGCCAAGAAAACAGCATTCAAGGATCGACTTGACAACAACGCTCACAACAGCAAGGAACTTTTCAACATCGTCAAGGAATTTTCCAACCCCTCGGCCAACTCCAACGACATCACCCCCTCTCAAACCCTCTGCGACTCCCTAGCCTCATTTTTCCACAACAAGATTGCAGTCATCCACAACAGCTTTGACAACCAACCCGGAAACCAACCCACCCTACTATTTGCTGATCATCTTCCCCCCGCGAACACCCTTAACGACTGGAACCCAATCTCCACTGATGACACCATCCGCCTGATGAATTCCATCCACTCAGGATCCCCCACAGACCCATGTCCTCACCACATCTTCAACAAAGCAGACTCCGTCATAGCACCGCACCTCCGAGACGTCATCAACTGCTCCTTCAACTACGCCACCTTCCCGGAAGACTGGAAACACGCTGAACTCACCGCCCTTCTGAAAAAACCCACAGCGGACCCCACCGAACTCAAAAATTACCGCCCCATCTCGCTTCTTCCATTCCCGGCCAAAGTCATCGAGAAAGCTGTCAACAACCAGCTCGCCGCCTTCCTCGAAGCCAACAAATCCCTCGACCCCTCACAATCTGGATTCCGAGCAAAACACAGCACTGAGACCGCCCTCATCGCAGCAACTGACGACATTCGAACTCTACTGGACAATGGAGACACAGTCGCCCTCATCCTCCTTGACCTATCTGCAGCATTCGACACAGTCTGCCACAAAACCCTTTTACAACGCCTCAATAACATCGGAATCCAAGGAAAAGCACTTGAATGGATCACCTCGTTCCTCACCGGAAGAACCCAGAGAGTCCGTCTTCCACCATTCACGTCAGAGGCCTCTGAAGTCATCTGCGGCGTACCACAAGGATCCTCACTCAGTCCCACCCTCTTCAATGTATACATGAGCCCCCTCGCGGCCATCGCACGCCAACACAACCTCAACATCATCTCCTACGCGGATGACACACAACTGATCCTTTCTCTCACCAATGACCCCAGCACCGCCAAAACTAGCCTACATGAAGGAATGAAAGAAGTTGCCGAATGGATGAAACAAAGCCGTCTGAAACTGAACTCAGACAAAACAGAAGTCCTCATCCTAGGTACATCCCCATCTGCATGGGACGACTCCTGGTGGCCGGAAGCCCTCAGAAAAGCACCCATCCCGACAGACCACGCACGGAACCTAGGCGTCATCCTGGATTCTTCACTCTCAATGAACAGACAAGTCAGCGCCGTATCCTCTTCCTGCTTCAACATTCTTCGCATGCTCAAAAAAACATTTCGCTGGATCCCCTCCGACACAAGGAAAACAGTCACCCACGCTCTGGTCACGAGCCGACTGGACTACGGAAACACCCTCTACGCAGGTACTACCGCAAAACTCCAGAAGAAACTCCAACGAATCCAAAACGCCTCAGCCAGACTCATATTAGACATCCCACGCAACGAACACATCTCTGGTCACCTTGAAGACCTCCACTGGCTACCCGTCAATAAGAGGATCACTTTCCGACTGCTTACCCACGCACACAAATCACTCTACGGCATTGGTCCAGAATGCCTCAACTCACGACTGTCCTTCTACACCCCCTCCCGCCAACTACGTTCCTCCAGCCAAGCCCTCGCCACTGTACCTCGCATCAACAAGACCACCATGGGAGGCAGATCCTTTTCATACCTGGCTGCTAAAACATGGAACTCACTCCCCGCTTACCTTCGCCTTACCCAGAACCACCTAGCATTCAGAAAGCAACTTAAAACGTGGATATTTGACAAGTAATCCTCCCCCCTTCCTAAGCGCCTTGAAACCCTCTGGGTATGTAGTGCGCTATATAAATTCTTTGACTTGACTTGACTTGGGTGATTTCCAATATGACCCAACCTATAGTCTAAGGGTATCTTACCTCAAAGTATTTGTTGGAATGTCTACCTCAGCTATTTATTCTGAGGTCTAAGTTGTGACAAATAGAGGTGTCCTGTTTTGGGTCAACGCTCAAAGTTACTGTAGTCCCATTTATTCGGGATATGGTAATGCCTGTCTTTATCTACAGAGGGAAAAAAAGGAAGAAGTGGGAGGATAGTATGTTATACAAACCCCACTATTTCTCATATGAGGGTGGCTTAAAAAAGCTTTGGTCACATGAATACCTTTTTATCAAGTCTTTTTCACTGTGTTGGAGGGGCCACCAGTAGGTATACGTTCACTAAAAATAAAATAAGAGAGATGTTCTAGTAGCTCTTATGAAGAATTCATTATCATAGCTAGCATACGTTTGCCCTGTAATCCATGGAACTCACCAAGAGTGCTGCTTGTGAAATCGCTGTAGCCGCGTGCTAAATGTGCTTTGTCAGCTAGTTTTAGTCGTCCCGATCTATAGAACATCTGCAAATTAATAAATCCATATTTCATTTTTGTAATTGTGTTTAAGATTTATATAAAGAGGTTTAGAGTTAATTGCCTGTGGCCTCTATTTAATCCTAGTGGCTTTCTTTATACTTCGCGGGAGTATCACATTTACTCAAAGATTTTTTATCAATGTTGGTATAGAATCTCCTTGATGTGCGGGTTAGCTTGCATATGGTGACCTGAATGTTAATAGTTTCAGTTCTATATTTGTTTTTATTTATTATCAATTTAATCTTTGTCACATAGGTATAACTATAAGAGGCGTATTATAACGCATGGTTGGCTACTCTGTTTAGAAAAAAAATATTAGCAAACAGTATTAGCAAACAGTGTTATCTATTATATCCCACACTGTTGTCAATAGTGTTGTCTCTCACTTGTTTTAATCTCCATTGACAAAAGTATTTAATATAATTTGATTTGCTCGTTGTATATTCTAGTGGGGCAGTGTTAGAATCACTTTTTTTCTACTTATTAGCCAAGTTTAGCAGCATCTAATGCGCTTCCCTAGGTTTAAAGAAACTATCTTCCCTACTTTTCTTTACGTATGGTTTAATGGTTATGTTATTTTCAATGATTTTGAACGCTTTTTAATGCAGGATGCTACGGGCAAGTCAAATAGTCATCAAGGCGCGGGGCCTCGTTACTGAAAATTAGCTTAGTTAGAAGATGTGAACTATCATGGTCACGTGATCGCGCTTTTAAAAAAAAAATGTTGTTGGTACTTAAAATTATCGTTCACCCGTTGTTTAGTAAAGGTGTTATCAGGGTGTGAATTTTATCTTGTTAGACACTTCCAACTCTCCTATGTTAAATCTCTACTGCCCGCAGTGTACTCTTTACTAAATCATTATGCCTGGTAAATCTTCAAGAAGAACAGATTTCTGGGGGTTACCTAGATTCAACATCAAGCCACATCTATTGCGCTCACCTGGATTTAAAAATCTGGCCTCCCTGCTCCTCCGTACACAGAGTCTGGGGGTTCTGGTGATTTCAGTGAAAGACGCTCCGGCCATGTACATTGGTCTTTAAATATAAGCAGCCTCCCCATTGGTCGATATCAGGAGCCATATTATTGGATGGGGTATAGTCACGTGATCGCAATATAAAATAAATGTGATAAAGTTAACATTTTATCATTCGACTAATGTTTTATTGTGATATTGTGGAGGTTTGGAGGTCTATGCTACCTATTTAGTAAAATGTACCTCTTTATCGTCAAAAGACATGAGTGATACTCGAGCTAATTGCGCAGTTTCTATAAAGTATTACAATCCCTTACAGGAACTGTCATGTTGTTAAAATTGTTTTATATTCAGGCAATCCTGTGTTAGGCATAGGGCTTCGGTGTTCATGCTCTTCATTTATGCGGGTCTTTGGGTACTTAATCTTAGGTTACCATCGGGTCCTCGTTTGTTTACGGTATTCATTTTTACTTAGTTGCCGGCAAGGCCTTTATTGACAATGTATAAAACTTTATTAGTCAACGATAACCTTCCTGGGTTTGGAATGGCATCATCATAATTTGTGACATTTGATGCTATGTGAAAGGAAGTTAAATGGTTGCATAAACTCAGAATGATTATTTGGTTCATTGCGATAGTACTGGTATAATAAATGTTTACCAGATAGTAAGGGCACAGTTGAGGGGTGGATCAAGGGCAGCAAGGTGACCACTTACGAGCAACTCTTTGATCTTATTGTGTGGGAGCACCTTTCTAACAACTGCTTCGTCGAGCTCAGGCAGCACCTCCTCGACAGTAAACTGACTGAACCCCGGCAACTCGCCGCCGAAGCTGACCGATGGGAAAGCACCCGAGTTGCCCGAAACAGGCCCAGCGAACAGAACAGAGCCAACCAAGGACCCCATCGCCCCCGAGGGGGAGGAGGAGGCCAGGGTCGGGGCAGAGACGCCGTCCCGGTGGCTCCCGCCAGCAACACCCCGCCCCCGGCTGGCAGGGGAAACCCCCCGATGCGTCCAGGGTTCTGAGCCAACGTCATTTGCCACCGATGCCAGCGACCCGGCCACTACGCCAATGACCCTAATTGCCCGAAGAACCAGAACCCTATGCCCCGCCAGGTCGCTGCCGCCGCCCTGTGGGAAGAGCAAACCCCAGAAGATCCTGAAGAGTACGAGGCCGACCAGCCCGAGTGGGAACCGGCCGCCATGTCCCTGGTCTGCCTAGGAGAAAGAGACATGATTCCGCGGGCCCCCCTACCCGCCAATACGCGAAAATACAGCCAGTGGGTCAACATTAATGGACGCCGGGCTGAAGCCCTACGCGACACCGGGGCCAGTGTGACGGCAGTCCGCTGTCATCTGGTGACCCCGGATCAGATCTTGCCGAACATCCTTTGCCCCGTCCGATCAGCCGACAACTCAGAGAGCCTGTGTCGGATAGTCTGCGTCCCCTTCGAGTGGGGAGGAGTGTCCGGAATGCTGAAGGTGACTGTCCACGATGATGCACAAGTGGACTGCCTCCTGGGGAACGACCTCAAAAGTTCCCCCTGGGCAGCCTTCGAAAGAAGAGAGCACCTGGGGATGTTGGGCCTCCCTGAATGGGCCTGCATATCAACCCGGTCCATGGCCGCCCGTGCCATCCCCAGTCCCGAAGAACCCGAATGGCCAGAACCTCCTCCCCCCGATCGTCACGGAGGGAGCCGCCCTAAGAGCCAATCCCAAAGAGCGAAATGAAGAAGGGCCCGTTCAACTCCAGGACCTTCCCGAACTGGCCCAGTGGCGGCAAGAGGGTGGTCCCACCCAGGAACAGTTCCGACAAGAGCAGAAGACCTGTCCCTCCCTCGAGGGACTCCGGCAGCAAGCCCTCGCCCAGAGCGCAGGTGACACCTCCGGGACCCACTGGATTTATTGGGACAATGACCTGCTTTACAGTGAGCAAAGAATTGCTGAACTGGGGGCCAGTCGAATGCTGGTGGTGCCCCTCCGCTTCAGAGACTTCCTTTTGAACTTGGCACACGATGTCTCCCTTGCTGGGCACCTGGGGCAAGACAAAACGTACAACCGCCTAGTAACTCACTTCTACTGGCCCAAAATGCGAAATGATGTCTCCAACCACTGCTGGGCCTGCCCCACCTGCCAGGCCAGCGGGAAGAGCGGCCGAAAGATCAAAGCACCCTTGCAACCCTTTCCCGTCATCACTACCCCGTTCAAACGGGTGGGAATAGACATTGTGGGGCCCCTGGACCCCCGAACGGCACAGGGGCACCGGTTCATCCGAGTCCTGGTGGACCATGCCACCCGCTATCCCGAGGCCATTCCTCTTCGGACCGTGACAGCACCCGTGGTAGGCCAAGCCTTGATGGGGATCTTCTCTCGAGTGGGCTTCCCCCGGGAAGTCGTCAGCGACAGGGGCACGAACTTTATCTCGAAGTACATGAGGTCTCTCTGGCAACAGTGCGGGGTCACCTACAGATTCACGACCCCGTATCACCCACAAGGAAATGGACTGGTCAAGCGGTTTAACCGCACTCTCAAGGGAATGATCATGGGTCTAGAAGAACCCCTACGTCGCCAATTGGACGTGCTGCTCCCGTGCCTCCTCTTCGCCTATCGAGAAGTTCCCCAGAAATCCCTCGGCTTCAGCCCCTTTGAGCTCCTGTACGGACACCCCGTCCGGGGCCCCCTCAGCCTAGTCAAGGAAGGCTGGGAGAATGCCCCCCAGAAGGCTCCTACAGATGTATATAAGTATCTCCTGACCCTCCGCAACCAGACCCGGCGATTCAGGGAACTCCCCAAAGCCAACCTGGAGGCCAGTCAGGAGGACATGAAGAAATGGTTCGATCAGCATGCCTCCTCCATCGAGTTCGAACCAGGCCAACAAGTCTGGGTGATGTCTCCAGTCGAGCCCTGTGCCCTGCAGGACAAATGGACAGGACCTTTCAAGGTGATCGAGCGCAAGGGCCCTCTCACCTACCTAATAGACATGGAGTCCTCCCGGAACCCCCTACTAGTCATCCACGCCAATAGACTCAAACCCCACTTCGTACACCCGAAACTCAGCCTACTGATGGCGACAGATAGTGGGATGGAAGAAGACTCCGAGCCCCTCCCTGACCTACTGAGGACCCGTGAAAAAGATGGCTCAGTGGAAGGGGTCAGACTCTCCGATGCCTTGTCCCTGGAGCAACGCCAAGACTGTCGAGCTCTCCTGCTACAATTTGCAAACCTGTTCTCCCTCACCCCCGGGGTCACCCCGTGGTGCCTTCATGACGTGGACACCGGGGATAGTCCACCCATTCGACAAAGGGCGTACCGAGTGCCAGATCGGGTGCGCGCCTGCATCCAGAACAAAGTCACCAAAATGCTGGCTCTAGGAGTAATCGAGCCCCCCGACAGCCCCTGGGCCAGCCCAGTCGTACTAGTCCCCAAGCCCCCGAGCTCCGGTTCTGTGTGGACTATCGGGGCCTGAACGCCGTTACCTGAACAGACGCTCGCCCCATCCCCCGGGCGGATGAGCTGGTTGACGGCATGGGGGCTGCCCGGTACCTGAGCATCTTCGATCTAACAGCGGGCTACTGGCAAATCGGCCTCACCCCCAGGGCCCAAGAACGATCCGCCTTCTCGACCCCGGATGGCCACTACCACTTCAAAGTGATGCCATTCGGCATGAAAAACGCTCCAGCTACCTTCCAGCGACTCGTGAACCAGGTACTGGCGGGCCTCGAAGAATTCAGCGCTGCCTACCTGGACGATATCGCTGTGTACAGCCGCCACTGGGCAGACCACCTTCACCACCTTCACTTCACCAGCAGGCCGGCCTCACCATCAAAGCCAGCAAATGCCAGATTGGCCAGGGGTCCGTGACCTACCTCGGACACCAAGTGGGGAGCGGTCTGGTGGCCCCCCTTCAGCTCAAGATCGCTGCCAACCAGTCCTGTCACCCAAACCGAGGTCCGAGCCTTCCTGGGGCTCACCGGATACTACCGCCGGTTTGTGAAGGACTATGGCAGCATTGTGGGGCCCCTCACAGAACTCACATCCAAGAAAAACCCCAAAACAGTCCACTGGACTCCGGACTGTCAAGCGGCCTTCGAGAAGTTGAAGACCGCTATGTGCACCGCCCCCGTGCTCCAGGCCCCCGACTACAGCCGGGAATTCATAGTCCAGACGGACGCCTCAGATCATGGCGTTGGGGCAGTCCTCTCTCAACTTAACGCCGAGGGAGTCGATCAGCCAGTGGCCTTCATCAGCCGACGCCTGCTGGCTCGAGAACAGCTCTGGAGCACCATCGAGCGGGAGGCCTTCGCAGTGGTATGGGCCCTCAAGAAACTCAGGCCCTACCTCTTCGGTACCCATTTCAGGGTACAGACAGACCACAGACCCCTGCAATGGCTGATGCAAATGCGGGGGGAGAACCCAAAACTGTTGCGATGGTCCATCTCCTTGCAGGCGATGGACTTCACTGTGGAGCATCGTCCTGGCCAGGACCACGCCAACGCGGACGGCCTGTCACGCTTTTTCCGCCTCGGCGAGGAGAGTACCCAAGAGGATGGGTGACTCTCCCTGCCTTCAGCTGGGGGGGACGCATGTTGGACAGGCCTCATGAACGGCCCGCTCCCTCCCCGCATGATAAGGCCCGAACGCCGGCTCTCCCTGTATCCCCAGAAGGAACCATCCCGGCAACCCACCGAGGCCACCCGCAACCCATCCCCAACGGGACGCCTGCTCCCAAGCATCCCGGCATCGGCTGACCCGGGTCCCCGCCAGCACCATTGCCCGGCCCAGCCGCCATCTTTGGACACTGCATCACGAGGCCGCGTGGCCTCGGCGCGACCCCAACCATGGGCCTGGCCAGGCCCCGACATCGAGGCACCACCATCCACTCAGGAGGTGAAGAGACCACTTGGCAGGTCAATGGGAGGAAGGAGTGTCAATGGCTCTCCCCCGCCAGGTGCTGATCGCCCCCGGCCTCCCCGGGCGCTGGCTCCACCCCCCTGTTGGGTGTCTGGACTCCCTCACCCCGGACCTCCCGACCTCCAAGCGCGAGGGTCCGGACATCAAAGGAGGCCAGACCTATAACTGGGGAGCTCCAGAGCAGGAAGGCAGTTGTATCCTGGAGTCGAGAGACACCTTGAAGAACTCATCCCTGACGGACTGCTGGCGCTGCCGCAGCCTTGCCTTGCAAACCATCCCCGAAGCCTGCTGGCGCTGCCGCGGCCCTCTGCAACGTGCATCTTCATCGGGACCTGCTGGCGCTGCCGTGCCCCATCCTTGTGAACCATCGCTCTTGCCTGCTGGCGCTGCCGCGGCCTTCTGCAACGTGAAGTCATCCTTGCCTGCTGGCGCTGCCACGGCCTTCTGCAACGTGAAATCATCCCAGCCTGCTGGCGCTGCCGCGGCCCTCCTTGCCGAGAACTTTCATCCAAGCCAACTGGCGCTGCCGCGGCCCTCCTTGCTGAGAACTATCTCCAAGCCTGCTGGCGCTGCCGCGGCCCGACCTTGCAGACACCTGAGCTTGAGGATTGTGAGCTCCTTCTGGCCGCCCCTGTAAAGCACCAGTACCAAGACTGTCCCGCTACCCCTTACCCTACAGAGACTAGAATTGGGAGGACCCTTGTGTCCTGCCCCCACTGTATCGTTGATAACCTTACCACAAGAATCCTATATAAAGTGTGCAGATCGCATCCTTGTGTGGTGTCCCTTTGTGGGGGGGGAAGTTACTTGTCTGAACCATCGCCGGAGGGGTCCTCACCGGAGACCTCTCCCCCTGTACTCGGCCGACCCTCAGGGTCCCCGTCTAACAGTCAGTATCTGATTTATGTTTACCACTAAGCAGACTGTTTCGATTATAGTATTTTGCCCGTTTGTATGCATGCCTTATCATACGTTTGGGATTTCCTCTTTCAATAAATTTTTGTTGAAGGGAGCTTGCATGTTTGTCAAAGTCTTGGATCATTCTGCAGTTGCGCTTTAATCATAGGAACTGACCGAAAGGAATATTAGTGATTTGACTTGGGGGGTGATTACTGGAAAAATGAAGGATAGTGTTTTTGTCAGTGGGTTTAGTGAAAAGTTCTACCTTGATATGTCCATCAACATGTTTAATTATCAGATCCAAGAAATCACACTGTTGTTTGTTAGTGTGAGAGGTGAAATTAAGATTTGCATCTCCTAGGTTTAGCCAACTAATGAATTCATCTAACATCTCTGATAGCCCCGTCCAGATGAAAAAAACATCATCAATGTAACGGGACCACTCAGAGATGTTTTCAGCAAAGGATGCAAGGTCGTTGTAGATGTGATGTTCTTCGAACCTGGAGACATAAAGACATGCCAGACTGGGAGCACATGTGGCTCCCATGCTGGTACCTTTAACCTGTTTATATAGATCATTGTTGAATAAAAAGATGTTATTTTTAAGCACCATGGATACGCAATCTATGATAAAGGTTTCATGAGCATTAGGGTCTCTTTCTTCTGTGCTGAACATGGATTTAATCATTTCAATTGTGGCGTCCTGGGGAATATTGGTATAGAGTGCCTTGATATCTAGTGTTACCAAGACTTGGGTTTCAGGGTTGAATTCAACGCCTTCCAACTTCTTTATTATAGCTGTCGTATATTTTATGTATGCCTTTTGAAAAATTACGAGAGGCTGTAAGAATACATCTGCATACTTGCTTAATGGTTCGGTGAGTGATCCTATGCTAGAAACGATTGGTCTCATTGGCGGATTGATACTGCTCTTATGGACCTTACGCAGTCCATATAGGGCTGGGATAGTTGGATTGGTATTATTTAAGAAGTGGAATTGATCTTCACAGATGACGTCATCTTCTTCAGCTTGTGTCAAAAGAGTTTGTATTGATGTTTTTAAATGAGTCCATTCACAGAAATTAGATCATTTGTAATGTTCCCTATTGTGTAATAGGAAATACATTCTGTTGTTGTAGTCAAGAGTATCCATGACAACAAAACCCCCGCCTTTATCGGCTGGCTTGATTGTTAGGTTGGTATTGTTCTGTAGTGTCTGGAGAGCAACTTTTTCTTCTCTAGTAAGATTATGTTTTGTCCATTGTTTCTGTCTCAAAAGGTCATCCACGCTTTTATCAACACTGCGTTCAAAGGCTTCAATATCTTTTGGTACCATACTAATATTAGGAGTCAAGATTGATTTATTTTTTTAAACAGATTCATTAGCCCTAGTCTGCCTTTCTTTGCCTTCAAAGAAGATTGCCAGACGGATCTTCCTGAAGAAGCTCTCTAGGTCTCTTTCAAGCGAATATCTGTCAACTGTAGCAGAGACCGCAAAGCCTAAGCCCTTCTCTAAAAGGGTGATTTCGCTATCTGTGAGTTTGTGTGCTGACAGTTTAATGATAGGTGCTTTTTTGGAGTTCGCTAATCCCAGTTTTTCTGACTCCTCGTGTGAGGACGTCAAAGGAATTGGGGAGTTTGATTGTAGTTGCCCCGACCCCTTCCTTTCCCTCGTTGCTGGCCAAAAGTTTGTTGGCGTGAGTCTAAAAAAGAAAGGCCTTCTTTGTTGGGACCTACACTTGGTTCTTTTGAGTTTCTGCCCTCGTCATGGCACTCACTTTCCAAATCTGAACTGGTATATGATGTATCAAAAAACCGGACTCTCTTCCTAGGGTTATTATGTGGTTGGTAGCGAGGTTGGTTTTGTCAAAACTTCTAATAATTGAGACAGAATTCGAAATTTTAGTTATCGAACGTAAAGATATTGAAGAGATGGAAGCAAAATTCATGAATGATACGGCATTACTGGATGCCAAACAAAAATTAGAAGAAATCCAAAAAGATGTAACAGGCTACAGTGATTATCTAACTAACAAGAAAACTTACAAATTACGCAAGGATATCCAAAACTATAAACTAGAATATGTGTATCCTTATCTTCAACAAGATTTATATGACAGACCCAGGGACACATATCAACCTTGCAGACATTGACACTTGTAATAAAATACAAATCAAAAATATTAATAATAAAAACATTACCCACCCACAATGAATAAAAATAAATAAACTTACCAAGCATATTATAAAGACTATACAATCTATTTTCAGCCAATATAATCCATAGAAAAATGAAAAAATACAATTGCAAAAATGAATAAACCATGTAACGAAGGTCCCTTAGAAATCCATAAAAAAAAAAAATGTATAAAAAAGTAAAAAAGGCTACAGGGAAACCGAATCATTTAAAGAAGTGTTAAAAATATATTAGTTAATAAAACTAATAAACAGTTTTTTTTTTTTAAAAAAAAGACTCCTTCCGATACAAAGAACTCCTGAAATTAAAAACACTAAAAACAAAAGCACATGCATTCCCACCCACACGAAACAACGCATAAACACTCACAAACAATAATACTAACTTTAAATTTCATCAAAATATACTTTAAACACTGTAATTCTAACTCTCCAAACAGGCCTAGACAATATAACATAAAAAAAACGCCAGATTCAAATAATTTACTTCTAATTACACTAAACAGTATTAAACTAGTATCAAAATTAATATAAAAGACACATAAAAGATATAAAACAAACCTTACCTTTAGCAACTTGAAGTGTCTCCCAATCGCGAGCTTCTCTTCAACCCAAATGACACAAAACAACATAATGCGGTTACAAAATAGAAGACCCAAAACATAATAAAAAGGTTAACATTAAAAATATATCATTTAATGCATTAAAATATTACTTGACATGTACAAAAATGAAAAAATATTTCTATAAAATAGTCCTTTTTTTACTTGTATTAAAAAATGCAACAAAATATAACTATATTGTGAAATTATAAAAATAAATAAGTATTATAATACAAAATAATATTTATTATGAATAAAAGTACAGGTAAGTGAATTATATAATTAATTATCTGTTTTTAATTTACTTTTACTTGAAAATGTTGTTTAAAATGTAATAATAATATGTTAAATATTAATATTAATTTAAAATAATTAATATGTATTCAAAACATGTATTAAAATGTTGAAAACATGTACATTTTATGCAATGAATGGAAACTTTCTTTTTATAACTGTATACAATACCTACTACTGTATTAAATATAATTTGTTAAAAAATTGTACACACTTTGAAAAATGTAAAAATAAATTGTAAAATGTACATAACATATGTTCCAAAATATATGCATTATAATATTTGTATAAAATAAAAATATAATAACAATGTTTTCTGTTTCATCCTACTAATATTAATAAAAATATAAAGAATATAACAACTCCAATAAAAACTGTGTGAATACTATTTATTTGACTTTATTTCCATTTGATACAATTTATAAACATAAAAAATCACTTATTCTAACACACATTATAATATAAAAAAGGAATACTCAATATATTAACTCCTATTTGACAAATGCTAAATACAATATTATCTAAAAATACATTTTAATGTATTAAAAATATTATAAAATTCGGGTAGATGCTGGACACTAATCACACATAATTTACTATTCTAACTCCAGTCTATTTAAAACTGAATAATTTACTATTTCCACTCCAGTCTACATTAAATTGGGGTAGGTGCTAAAAACTAATTAAAGCGGTTAGGAAAGCATTCCCACCTAAGACCTGATTCTGATGCATTTAGGAAGGCCTCCTAACAGCATTTGCTCCTTCCAAATTGGATCGGGAACATGTCTTCCTAACCAAGGGCCAAAGTATGATGTGGTTTCCAGTCAATTGGATGCTGGTTGGAAATCTTGAAGCTTTCCAACCCGCATCAGAATCGGCCCCTAAATTGTGGTAGGTGCTGGACACTAATCAAAAATAATTCACTATTCACACTCCAGTTAACCAAAAAATCTAAATGTTTTAAATTATTTAAAATATTACAGTTAAAAATCGTATTTATTAAACAACTGTACACACTTATGCCCTATGAACTAAAAATGTCAAACCTAAAATTGATTTTCAAATCATGTTTTACTATTCAATTTTATAATTGTTATTACATTCTAAATTGTATAGAAATCTGTAAAAATATGACATTTATAATATATATTTTGAAACACTGCACGCCCCTATCCCCTATAAAATCAAAATCCCACTGATAAAAATGTTTTTCTAATTTATTTTTAATATTTACATTTAAAAAAAAAATATTAAAAAATGTCAAAAAATTTTAAAAATAGATATTTTGATTAGTCACCCTGGAAAGCATAATACGCCAACTGGAGTTATCTGGGTATGCTTCACCGGAACAATTACAACAGTTCAGGCCAACCACGATGGAGCCTGGTCCAGATAAGGGGATCAGGATTGACCCGCTTCAAAAGTTCCTTAAGTGCATCATTGATGGGGCAGAGATGCAAGAAGCAAAGGGGTGATGTGTCGGTTTTAATCTATAGGATGATGGTGATGCATCAGTTCTGACCCGCGCAAAGTCAAAGCATCAGAATTGTTGTCACTGTGCCACAGAGTCAGAGATGCATCACAGTCAATCCTCTTATTGGTGGTGATGCATCTGTTGTTGTAGTTGTACACTGGTTCTGAGCTGCTCTGTCAATGGCAATGCATAGAGTCTGCTGGAGAAGCACTTCAGGCCCATTTACAAGGGTCCAGGAGTAGGCTGGCACCACTTGGCAGGGCAGACTCACAGAGGGCAGATAGCAGGTGCTGCTGCAGGCTGGATGGGAGTTTTTTATGCCCCTGAGGCATCAGAACAGGATGTAACCCAGCAAGCAGATTAACACAGCAGAAAAGCAGTTCTTCCAGAAGAGCAGTCCAGCAGAGTGATAGTCCTTGAGCAGCACATCAGTTTGTCCTCCTGCCAGACTATGCACTGGGCACAAAATATACTGAGTGAATTCAAAAGTCCAGACCTTTTACCCAGTGGGGCCTTTGAAGTGGGCAAGACATCAAAGAGGGGTGTGAAGTGCACAGAGGTCCTCCCTTCTTACCCTGGCTCCAGAATCACTGCAATGGTGTTTTCAAGCATTTCGCTCAGGATGGCCCTTCAGGATGTGGATGGCCTGTGAAGTTACAAGTAATCTCCCTTTGTTTGTAGTTGTTCAGAAAAAATGCACAGACCCCCAGCTATCACACATCCCAGATGTGCATTGGAGAAATGCTAGAGGCGCACAGGCCTAAACTGAAAATGTACATTCTATCTAAAAGTTTCATTTTTAAATTTGGAATAATACATTTTACTTTACCATTAAAGTGGATTTATTATTACCATTCTATTGGTACTACTACAGCAGGCCACCACCTGACCCTTGTCTCCTGGTGTCTGTTTGATTGAAATCTTGTGTTCTCTAAGGGCCCAAGAGAACGGCTCGTCAAACCATATTGGGCCATCCATGTTAGGAGGGCTTGCCTGTACTGTTAATAAACTGCCCACTAAGGGGCCGATTCTGATTCCGTTCGGAAATGGACCCGACCGACTCATCCCGGGAATGGAGTCTGATCGACTGTGATTTCAACATTTGCCATAATTTATATAGGCTGTTGGTTTTTGGAATAATTCCAATTCCTGATTTGAAGTTTGTAAATACCTATCTCCTGTTTAAGTCTGTGTAATTTCCCTAACTTTTTCACAGCCTTTGAGCACCACTCCTTCCTTCCCTTTCCCTTTCCCAACTTGGGGCTATTTCAATTTTTCACTCTTTCTACAGTGATTGTAAAATGCTTCACTAAGTCAAACGTAGTGTTGTTAAATAAATGACAACATTCTTACAAGAATTATTTTTGATCTTTATTTGAATTTGCAATTGTGTTACTGTGTGTCAACACTTTCTCCTTACGGGGACCCCCTATTTACATTTACCACACAACGCCCAGGTCCCCGTGACTGCATGGGTTCAACCCACCTTTGTAATGTGATCGACACCTACAGGCACCGTATTACCCATGCAGTACGATGTAAAGCCCGTGACCTACAATTGAGTTGAGCGGAAAACAAGCCGTACGACCTAGCAGTACAAAAAACAACTATCAGGCTGGAAAATGGACACAAGCCGCACAGACCAAAACGAACCCGGAATTAACCCGACCGATCCATACCCACGACGTCCGACACGCACAGTATGATGCAAAACGCATGAAACCCGACCGATTCGAACTGAGCCCGAAAACGTACCTGAAGCGAGAGAAACCTCTGCGATAGACTTGCATGCAACATAGAACACATTCAGCGTGAAAGACATGTAGCAGACCGGATAAGCCAACCTTAGTGTCCGACATGGTCAGAAGACAGTCTCCTACATGACCACAGAAAACAATGGAAAAACACAAATAAAGGACCAGTCAACTAATGACAAAGTCAATAAATAAAAAAAAACACTGTCAAACCCACAACTACACCTATAAAAAGGGCAACATACTCTACCATGATCCTTTGCAAATACTGCAGAGCAGCCAGCACAGAACAACTTGAGACACAGACACACACACACTCACCCATCACACAATCTACACACCATCAACATCCCTCCAAAAGCTCTCACACATACGGCTACCAAAACAAACACCCATCCACCCACCCTCATTTGTACCCCCACACCCACCCACCCACACACATATCTCCTATACACCACCCATCACCATGCCCCCTAAGAAGAATGCACAGTTCAAAGACACTGGCCTAGAAATATTGGTAGATGAGATCCTCAGAGTGGAGCCACATTTGTTTGGCACATTGGTACAAAGGACCCACCTTGTCGCAGAAAACCAAGATGTGGGAGAGGATTGTGGACAAGGTGAGCGCTCAAGCACCAGCGTATCGCACCAAGACTGACATCCAGAACAGGTGGTTTGGCGTGTGCAGGAGGCTCAAGAAGCTCCTCCAAAAGGAACACGCCTTGAGCCAGTCTACTTCAGGTCCTGGGAGGAGAAAGTGCGGGACCTCCTACCACCAGAGGGCATCCATGGCCTAGGAGATATACCAGAGCCTGGTGAGTACACAACCAAAACACTCAATATTGTGTTGCAATACACACACATCATTGTTAAGGGGACTGAGTGACAGGAAGGAATAGTGGTTATGCTGGTGAAGTGAGTGCATACAAAAGCATTATGGGGTTGTTGTCACAGATAATGAACCCCTCTTCCAATTGGACCATCAACACCTCTCTGAAGAATGCTCACCTCAGAAGTGCTGGAAATGGCCTTGAAAGTACTCTGTTACTGGGCATTTTTGTGGGGAGCATAAGGCCCTGCTGGGAATTGACCACCACCAAACACCAGAACTCCACCGCACCAGGGTTGTTCACTGTTGGTCAGCATGTTGCAGCCCCATGGGATCCTACAGCCTATTTTTCCTCTGGACACTACTGGGGAAGCAGCCAGTCAACCTCCAGGTGGAAGCACATCATATTGACCCTAATAAAATGCTGCTACAGTACACTGAGGCTGAGAATCAAGATGCAGTGCCCCATTCATGTGTACGTGTATGAGGGTATCTATAGTGAATGGAAAATGTAATTACCATGGTTGCACAGGATGAGTGATCCATTCCCTCCTTCTTCATTGTTAGTACTACCCATTGCAAGCTGATGTATCTATAGCTAAATACATATGTAAATCATGATGCCTGTAGTAACATCACTGACAATATGTGTCTCTTCCAAACACAGGTGCCACTGAGGACACAGCAGCAAGTGAAGAGGAGTCCCTGTCCCAGGCTATGGTGGAGGATGCGCTCTCTGGTGTGGATCTGGCTCTGTACTCTTCGGATAAAGAACTACCTGGGGCCTCGGGAGTGAGTCATCATGCAGCCCCACTTTCAGTAACATCTGCACCCCCTGCAGCCACGCCAACAACATCTGGCCCAGACCTAACACCCAAGCCAACAAGGACAGACCGACAACACCAATTTCAAACAGTATAGCGACCCCGGCCACCCAGGAAGGTACGGACAACAACAGCAGTATCAACACCCAAGGTGGCCCAGGGTCAATTGAGCGTGCCACCACAGGACCTGCACGTGTGTCTAGGGGTGGTGGGAGTGGTGTTAGTCAGAGGTCATGGCCTGCAGAGGGGACTGGACTGCATGATGACCCCTAACTGGATAGCACCGGAGGATTCAGCCATGTAGTGGAGATCCTCAAGGACATGCAACAGAAGCAGGCTGGCCATCATGCATGCATGCATGCATGCATGGAGGCCAAGAGGGACAAACTTACGGCCTACATACCGACATCTTGACCTGTCTCCCCCAGATCAGCAGAAATGTGTCCACACCTACTTGTGTGCCCACACCATCTCTTGCAACAACATCTGCAAATGCCACAGGGAGGGAGGATGCATCTGGTGGAGAGTCCATTGCAACGTTGTCGCCTGCTCCTGAAGATTTCCCCCAGAAGAAGAAGAGGGGTCGTCTGAAGAAGGTCAAGTAAACCAGAGTTGTCCCTTCACATCCCCCAGGAACCAAGATCCTGTTTTGGATATTGGTCTTCATGTGCAAAGCGTTTACCTTGTTCCACATGACACAACTCCCCAACATAACATGGAGGGTCCATGTTGTTCTAATGTAGAAGATGAATGTGGACTTCACTCTGGACATTTCATCTACCAAGACTTCTAACTCATCAATGAACTTTGGGTTCAAAACCTCATGTACAGTACAATCTCCACACATGTATGTAAATAAACTCACTATCACACTATACTTGCCTATGTTGTGATTCCAAATTTGTATGTGTCGTGGAGCTGATGAAAGTCTGAAGTACACAGTGCATGCAACATACTACTGCAATGTCATTGGTGTTATGTGAGTCATGTTTGATGGGAAAAATAAGAGGGAGACACACCAATAGGGCACCACAACACATACTCACTATGGACATGTAACACATTGCCTACAAAGATGTTTGCCAGACATACGGTGGAATGCACAGACACCACACCTTCCCACAGTCAGTGCTACCAGGCCCACAGGTGAGGTAAACAAATGTCAGTCAGATGTGTGAAGACAGGTACCACACATAACCAAGTGAAGCACAGGTTCATTACACATCAGAAACAATTTTATTACACAACAATAGCAAGGTGAATCCACATTACAGTGGGCCAATGGTCACCAAGTGTCATCAAATTGACCTTCAGGGGTGGGTGGTACATCACATGACAGCATACTGGAAGTTCCACCCTGGCATTGGCTACTGGTTGTTGTGTGTCAGACGTGATGAAGCAACTGCCAAAGTACCTTGTGAAGGACAGAAATGAGACACTCATAAGCACACCTGAACATGATAGAAATGCAAAACACATACACTAGAAACCTACACTGTAACAAATTAGCATGTCAACACTATTGTGGAGCACAGACCATCTAACAGGCCACATCACTGTATGCATCCAGTCAAGTACCACACAGACAACCTCAAACAGCAACTGAGCTGCACAAACACATCACAGGCTAACTCAGGGCATTGACATGACAACCCTGTGAACTAACACTCAGTTGAAGACGTTTTTGATGAACTGTGTGTGGACCTCACCCTCATCATCAACAGGTGCTGGATGTTGGTCATCGTTGTCCTGTATGAGAGGCACCTTCTTCCGCACTGCCATGTTGTGGAGCATGCAGCAGACGATGATGATCTTGCACACCTTTGCAAGCTCATATGGGAGGGCCCCTCCGGTCTTGTCCAGGCAGCAGAAGTGGCTTTCAGGGGACCAAATGTACGCTCAATCACTCGCCTGGTTCCGCCATGTGCCTCATTGTAGCTCATCTCGGATGCTGTCACAGGGTTCCTGAGGGGTGTCAGCAACCATGGCAGGTTGTGGTATCCAGAGTCACCTACATACAAAGAATTACAGATTAGTTGAGTTTTGTAAGGGGTTGGGAGACAACGTTGCCAAACACACAAAATGGTAAACAGTATACACCAACAAGCCAGGCACACTGGTTTGGCATCTAAGACATCATCAATGGTATGCGACTCCTCCTCAAGATGTGTGCATCGTGTGCAGACCCAGGGAAATGTACACACACATGTGTAATCACCATGTCCGCCAGACATACCCCAAGAACATTGATTGAGTGGAAATGTTTCTGGATGCAGTGTGTCTGTTCATGTGCCCGTGGTGGTATCAGGGCCACATGTGTTCTATCAATTGATCCAATCACGTTTGGCATCCTCCCCAGTCTATAAAAGGCTTCCTTAATCTCAGCGATTTCACCCGGTGTAGGAAACTTGATGTAGGAGTCTAGGTGATTCAAAATCCCCTCCAAGACATCTCGAAGCACACAGCTGAACATAGTTTGTGACATACCACCAACACTAGCCACAGTGTGTTGAAAGGTACCAGTGGCAAAGAAGTGCGGGGCTGCCATCACCTTCACCTTTGATGTCAGTGCTGTTGGGTATATGCGGCCAGGTAGCAGATGTGGCACCTACTGCTCTGCCAAATCATCAATCAGGCTCCTGGTGAAGTGGTATTGTTGGATGCTGTCACCTTCCACCATGGTCTCGGGGTAAGAGAGCGGTCTATGGACTGCTGGCGCCCTGCAGTACAGAGATGGGTCATGTAACATCATACATTCAGCTACCCATGTGGCACGGACCTTGCAAAACATCACATGATACATCATAGCAATACACAATTAACTGAGGTGTGTGCTGTTGGTTATGGACACATATGTCACCTTCATGCCCATCATCTCACATATCAATGACACGTGTACATGATTTCCTTGATGTGCAATGGCCAATCATTGGGCTGTGGCACAGTACCTATGGACTGCTGTCACATTTATGACACACAACACAGTGATAAGTGAGGACTGATGTTTCACAGGGATCACACCTCCATGTCAGGGAGATAGCCATGGTCCACATATTGCCACATGTGCACTGGAATGACATGTTGTAGCATGGACATTCCATAACTAATCATGAGTCCCACAGTCAGTGGCCCCTGTGGTCCCTGCAGGCCATACATCGACGTCCCTGAGACACACACACAGCAAAAATGTGGATGCACAAGGCACATGGTGGACCCTGTCTCACATTGGGCACATGGAATCACAAACATGCACACCGACTGTGTGGGTACATCATGATTGTGGCCATGGGTCTCGCTGTGAAATACATGACATGCAACCCTGTACTTATGGTGTATGTGACAGGTCGTACACATCCTCATACTGGTACTGTGTCCATGACTCATGCCCATAAGCCAACACTTGGACATTACATTTGTGAGGTGCACTACACCAAAACTAATCTGTCCCCATGAACCCCTGCTCAGCCTGGGAGTGGCTGCACCAAAGTGCCACAAAAGAAAAGAAATGTTGCCCCCCATACACACACAGGTGATGCGCTTACATGCTATTTGATGGAGTGTGGGACATGCTGTGGTGTTGGAGGTGTGGCCATAGCAATAGTGTATGTGTGTAAACCGTCTGCAAGTCACACCAATGTGATCCGATGTGGGTGACTTGTATGTAGACGCGCCGTACATGCATGGACCGAGTGGTGCACACACCTTGTCCATTGACTGCACAATGTGTATGCATTACAGTCACTCACATCAGATCACATTGATGCCAATGGGCACTGCGTGCGCACGGCTCGGTTCATGCATGTATGACGCGTATGCAATATGTCCCGATGCGGGTGACTTCTACAGTGATGCGTTGTGCTGTACTGGTCCAAACGTGCGCACGCATAGCCCATAGAATCGTATTGAGACGGATGCATTTGTTATAAAAAATAAGCATCATATAGGCAGTTAACCGAGCCGTGCGCACTCATTGGCAATGGACTGCCGTGGATACAGAACCAAATTAAAAAATCTTTTGAGTTGTGCGCTGGAAATTCAGTTGGATGCCTACAACAATGTTGCAATACTAGGGTGTCCTGCAGGTGAGAGTTTTGAAAAATGTGGACAACGTGTAGGAGTCTTACATTTCCATGGATTGGACAGATTCATAGAATGCAACTTTGTCTGGCCTATCAGTAAGGGGCAGTGTCACAGAATCTGCCTTTGCAGCACTGATATAAGGCTGGCAAGCCCCCAGGGAGCTCACTTGCCTGCACTACATGCTACAGGACAACTTTCCAAAATCCACTGCTGCTACTGTCTGTGCTTCCTCTGGAACCTGCAATGGCACGTACTCTGGGAAAAGGCCCCAGCATTCACAGAGGAGAAGAAACCAGGCCCTGCTGGATGGGGTCTTCCCAGAGTACAGCACGCTGTATGGGAAACCAGGGGAGCAGGTGAGTGTGCAATCCACTGCCTATCATTTTCTGCACATTGTCTGACTTACAGTAATAGAAGTGTTCACAGCAGTGTGAGGCATATGTACTTTCAGCTCCCTATTTATGTGGGTACTTGTAATGAACAGGTGTCCTGCTGCAGTAGTGCAGTAGAGCTAACCTTAAATTCCTAGCCAATGTTACCATGTCAGACCTGCAGCACAAATGCACATTTATATGGGTGGACTACCTGTGCACCTCTTTTAGCTTTGTGATGACTACATGTGTCTTCAAATGTATTCAGCACAATTATGTGGCATGTGTGGTAACGTCTTCTTCACATTGTAATCCTCACAGGTTGATGCCAACCAGGAGCAAGAAATCTGGCTGACCATCACCCTGGCAGTGAGATAAGTGGGGGTCTAACAGCAATGGATCCGCAACTGCCAGAAGAGGTGGCAGGACCTACGTGGTTGGACCTGGAGGATACCAAGGGTCCAGCTGAAGCTGTCACCTTCTCCCCTGACCCCACATATGCTCTGGATTCTGGCGGTGGTCTTCCCGGACATGGATGGGCAATTGAAGGCCAGACAGCAGCAAGGAGGGGGTAAGTCCATTCCTGATTTGTGAACATGTGTGACATGCCATTTGCAGTCTTTTGGCCTGGTCATACTCCCACATTACGTCTCATGTCCCTCAATTGTGTCAGTCACAGTCCTCATCTGACCCACAGTTGCGGCCCCTACAGCCTGTGCCTTATTTAACTCAGGCACTGTGTCCCTTCATTCTGCTATGCCGAGGGTCCTGCACAGCATATGTTACTGGGACTCGGATGTGTGCATCATGGGTGGGTTCATTTGGTGCACTATGCCTGGTCTCTGACAAGTGTTATATGTGTGCCTTTCATATGTGTTCAAATTGCTATTCTGGGTCACAACATGTGTGTGGAGTTCTTAACACATTCCCATGTAAAAATGAAAACAATTCTCTTAGTATGTAGCTTGTTAGAGATCTGTATGCATAGTGGACAAAACATAGTACCTGTACTTGGGTTAGTGGCTGGGCCATTCCTTTAGTATATGACTAATAACTGGAGTAATTTCAGTGCTGCAAAGAGAGTGCATGCTAAATGTTTAAGTGCCAAGGTATTGCCAGAGTGATAGGATACGTACATAGTGCTGGATAGGTAAATGGACAAGTTCATGGGACAGCTAGAAGGCTTCCTAGACCGTATATGTACTAACTGAGTATTTAAAAGACTGTATCAATGATATATAGCTGAGTAGTGGTCTGTATGCATAGTGCATAGAATATTGTAGCTGCACTAGTATTGGTATGTCTATGGTTTCAAGAATGGTAGTATGTTTTTTAGGGTGTGAGGAAGTGTATCAGATTATCAAGTGTATGACGTCCTCAGTGATGTCATTCGATATGTCAACAGTAATGTCATCAGTGATGTTACTGACCATTTCATGAGTGATGTAATATGTGATGTCATCAGCAGTGCATTGCGGGGGCGCAAGTTATAGTTAGCACAACTAACTATAACAGCCGAATTTCTCTTGTTTTGTATGAGTGGAATGTCTAATTAATTATGACGTCCATAAAACCTGTGGTTTTTTCAGTGAATTTCTGAAGTTTTTTTAAATGCTAATTTCTAACTACATTGTCCTTGAAACTTGTTTTTTTGTCAGTGAATTTTAATCTGCAAAGGACGTGATCCATGCGTTTTGGCTCATCCGAACCTTGATAACGATACAAAACGTCCCTGTCGCATCCTTATTTAAATGTACAAATGCCTCCAGTTGCCAACATTAACAAAGTACTACATATTACTCTAATCCAAAAATCTAGTGGCCATATTGGTGTGATCACAATGTGAAATTTCAGGAATTGATACAATAAAGAAAAGAAAACATGTGTTAACCTGCCCTGTGACCGCCATACCTGTATGTTCGTCACCGTGACTTATTCTAAATAAACATACTTAGGATTGCAAACATGATCATAAACAATGGACTACACATTACTTTAAAGTGAAAGGGTATCAGCCATATTAATATGGGCATGTTGCGTATTATAATGGTTCTTACACAAAAGAAAATTAAAAAAGGGGTGTTAATATACCCACACCATCCCTATAGAAAGTTCTAGTGATTATAGTTCCATCACATTCACAGCTCATTTGAGATGTCATGAGTGATGTCATGAGTGATGTAACTGACCATGTCATGAATGATGCAATGTCTGAGGTCATTAGCAGTACATTGTGGAGGGTCAGGTAACTATAAATGCTGAATTTCACTGGTTGTGTATGAGTGAAATCTGAGTCTAACTATACGGTCCCTGTAATGTTAGTTTTTTTCTGCACATTTCTAGTTTTTTTTTACGTTAAGTAATATGCATATCACAATGGATGGTGTGGGGTTGGAAGCAGGGCCTTGCATAGTGCTGCCCCCACCCAAGCTTGCTGCTCCAGTCTTCCCTCCTCCTAGCCATCCATTATCCAGGTCTGTGTCCCAGCTCCATTATTACAGCCCTGTGTGGCAGATGTTCTGCCACTGGCCTTCCCCCCTTTTCTGAACAGTTAGTTTGTGGCCCCATCCAGCTTATCTCTATCCTCTGTTGTCTGAATCCATGGGATAGCCTCCTCCCTCCTGCCATGCATGGCCTGAAATGCTGCCACTGCCCTCCATTTAGCATGATGTACCAGTCCAATCCTCCTGCCCTCCATTGCCCAATTCTATATCCCATCATTGACCTCCTGCTTAGCCTCTGTGCTTAGCTTACTGCCGCTATTCTCCTTCCCTCTTCCCTCCGATGCCTGTGTGCATGCCCCTGCTCCATTGTTTTGTGCCCATCATGTTCCATGGACCTACCACTCCTATCTACTCTGAGTGTTCTGTTGAGCAGCCACTCCCCTCCCATCTGCTTAGCATTGCCAGGTGACTGTAAACTATACCTGTCCATATTCTGTGCCCCTATCCCGTTCCTCCTGTCCTTCATGGTCAATTTTACTGCCACACAATTCTGCCCTCCCTGGGCTGTTGTGCTGCAACTGCTCCTCCTGCCTGGCCTGCGTGGTCTGTTGTGAGGCCCCTTCCCCAGAAATGTCTTGTCTGTGCCCAGGTCCTGACCCTCCCTTCTATCCACCATGGTCCTTTGTGCATGCTCCTGTACCCTCCTTCTGCCCATCATAGCTATTGTGCTGCCCTAACCCTCCCGGCTGCCTTGCATGGTCTTCTGTGTTTCCACAGCCCCTCCCACCTTCCCTGTGTGGTCAGCTAGCTCCCCCTGACCCCCTCCATCCTTTCCTCCATGGTATGTGTGTATGCCACTATAGTCTCACTGTTGCTCTCCATGGTGTGTCTTGCTTCTAGTGCCCATCCTGCCTGACCTCCATGGACATCTTGCTGCTACTGCCCTACCCCTGGCCCCCAGCCCTCTGTTTCCATGTGCCGACCCGTATTCCCTCCCTCCTGGCTTGTCTGTTCCATTGTAAAGTCCCTGATCCATTCCTCCTGCCCTTTATGGTCCGTTATGCTGCAGCTTGTTCTCCTGTCTGTTCATTATGGCCAGCTAGCTACCATTGCCTCTTTCCCCTCTGTTCTCTGTTGTCCATGTGCATGGTCCTGTCCCCTCCCTTTTGCTTTCTATGGATTGTTGTGCTGCACTCCTGTCCTGCATACCCTGTGTGGTGTATTGTGCTGCTGCAAACCCTGGTGCCTGTCCTGTAGGGTCAGTTTGGTGCACCTCTCCATGTCCCTCCTGTCCTCTGTTATCTGAGTCAATGACCCTACCCCAATTCCTCCAGCCTTCTCTGATCCAATGTACCGCACTTGCTAACATTTTGAACTTGGTACTAGGGAGATTTTGAAAAAAAACTGGGGTATTGATTTTATCCTTTGACCTACATTGAAAAAGAGGCCCATTTGAGCTTAAAAACATTGGACGTTTCCTGGCTGTATCAGGTCTGTTGGAAGTATGGTTGTACTACCACTGACTCCTTCTACTGCCCAAAATGGTCTATTATATTGCCACAGCCTCTCTTGCCAGTCCTGTATTGTTGGAGTGTTGCCCCTGCACCCCTTTCCACTGCCCTCCATGTCTGTTGTGCTGCCACTGCCCTTCCTGCCTGCCCGGTGTGGTCAAAATGTTGCCTCTGCACCCTCCTACCTGCCTTCAATTATCAGAGTCTGCGCTCCTGGCCTCTGCCTCTCAACAGTATCCTAATGAACCAATAGATTGCTAACATACTATATTTATTACAAAAGTGTGGCACGCCTTGATGTAATCAAAACTGTAATACCTAGAGCATTTCTTATAGAAATTACATATATGAGAGGGTCGTATGTTCATCAAAAGTATGGTTAGTGCTCTAAAAACCTAAAATGAGGACACATTTTCTGAGTTTTCAAATAGGGACAAAGCACTTTAAAATGTTTTGTTATTTTTATGTTTTTATATCCAGATGACCACTTGAATAAATGTTGCACTTAGGGGAGAGGATGTGGAGTTACTTCCAGAGCTACAGACTTTGCAACTGGGGAACCAGGTTGGAGTTTCTGCTTCAGCTCGACATTCTGTGATTCTGGTTGAATCATTTATTCTCCCCATGTCTACAACCAACATTAATTTGTTTGACGTAACCACTGCTCATGTAACACACTCCAATACCTGACAAGTCTGCACTATATAAAACTGCAAAATCACAAACAATAAAAGGTGTTTTGCCCACTTCTGTCATTGGGCTAAATGTGGGCTACATCTCAGTGATATTTGTGCTAGATCTGGGCTCTTTTGTCTCTGGTGGCCATCTTGGGAGACTTATTTGTTATGAAGTTTCCTAATGTCCTGATTTACTGCAGTCTCCTCAGTGGGAAATACTTTCAATGTTTTACTTTGGTTCCATCAAGAAGGTATTCAGATATGTCACACGTTTGCCATACACCCTGAATGTTAGCTCTCTTGTTGCTCATTAGATCACTGTAGTAAAGCTACTACTTACCCCTGAAGTCTGCTGTTGGTATTCTAAGTAAAAAAACACCAAAGTGCCTTGACTAAACTCAGTAAGGCTGAGTCCATATGACATCAAAACAAAACAATTGCAAGTACTGAGTAACAATCATAGAAAATGATTCTCTCAAGGGTATATAAATGAAACATATACATCCCTACATCTTTATTACCGAGGATTGTCATTCTTTCGTTTGGCGTAGGGATTTACAAATTGGTTCACCGGCTTTCTATTAGCATTGGTGTGTTATATGGATGATACGTATGACAGGAGGAGTGCTTGTGAAATGAATGTGGGAAAGAGTGGTTGAGTGAGAATTTGGAATGTTTGTGGGTGTCACATTTGCATGTAGAGAATTGTATATAGCTATTTTGGTTTTGATATATGTTTTACTACACATGGTTTTGTAATATTTTTGCTAAAATGTGCTTTAAAAGAATCTATAAAATAAAAAAAATGATGGATTAATTCCAAGATGGATGCCTATGGAAAATCTCTCAAAATCTGGATCTTCGCTCGATGTACTACATGCTAGAATTTCTGCATCTCTTGCTAAACTACTGTCAGACCCTATCTGCTCCATACTGATCCAATCTCTTGAGGAAGGACAACTACCACCCTCATGAAAGGTGGACGAGATAATCCCAATGCGGAAAAACACCAAAATGCCTATGGAAAATCTCTCAAACCTCCGCCCCATCTCCCTCCTACCTTATTTGAGAAAAGTGGCTGGCTACATGGACCCGGCTCAATCAGGTTTCTGACCCAAATATAGCACAGAATCAACCCTGATGGCCATCACCGATAACATCAGGCTTGCCCTAGATCAGAGCCAACCCACCCTTCTAGTGCTGTTAGACCTCTCCACTTCTTTTGATACAGTTGACCACCAGACTGGTAGGGATCAGTGGAGTGGCCCTGAAATGGATGACCAGATTCCTCTCTAACTGCTCCCAGACCATTAACCTTGGCCCATTCCGGTCCACAACACAATAACTAACCAAGGGTGTACCCCAAGGATCATAATTGATTCGATCCACCAAGAAATCAGCATTCAAGAATCGACTCGACAACAACGCCCAAAACAGCAAGGAACTATTCAACATCGTCAAAGAATTGACCAACCCCACCGCAGCCTCAAATGACATTACTCCCTCCCAAGATCTCTGCGACTCGTTATCCTCTTTCTTCTACAACAAAATCGCCGACATACATTACAGTTTTGAGAACATTTCCAAAGAACAGTCCACTCCACCTACCTCCGAACCTAAACCGCCCTCTAACATCCTTAACGCCTGGAACTCAATCACCACTGAAGACACCATCCACCTAATGAACTCCATCCATTCAGGCTCGCCAACTGACCCCTGCCCCCAACACATCTTCAACAAAGCAGACTCCATCATCGCACCCCATCTCCGTGATGTCATCAACTGCTCCTTTAACTCCGATACCTTCCCAGAAAGCTGGAAACACGCCAAACTCAATGCCCTCTTGAAGAAACCCACAGCGGACCCCTCTGAACTTAAGAACTACCGCCCCATCTCCCTCCTCCCATTCCCTGCCAAAGTCATTGAGAAAGCCATCAATAGACAGCTCGCCGCATTCCTTGAATACAACAACTCCCTCGACTCCTCACAATCCGGCTTTCGAGCCAAACACAGCACCAAAACTGCCTTTATTACAGCGACAGACAACATCCGAACACTACTGGACAACGGAAAAACAGCTGCCCTCATCCTACTCGACCTCTCCGCCGCCTTCGACACAGTCTGTCATAGCACCCTCATACAACGTCTCAGCAACATCGGCATACAAGGAAAAGCCTTGGACTGGATCATCTCGTTCCTTGCCGGGAGAACCCAGGGAGTCCGACTCCCCCCTTTCATATCAAAGGCCACGGAAGTCATCTGCGGAGTACCACAACGATCATCACTCAGTCCCACCCTCTTCACATTTACATGAGTCCCCTCACATCCATCGCGCGACAACACAACCTTAACATCATCTCTTACGCTGACGACACCCAACTGATCCTTTCCCTTACCAAAGACCCTAACACCGCCAATACCAATCTTCACGAAGGCATGAAAGAAGTAGCCAAATGGATGAAAAACAGCTGCCTAAAACTTAACTCAGACAAAACGGAAGTCCTCATCCTAGGATCATCCCCCTCTGCCTGGGATGACTCATGGTGGCCATCGGCCCTGGGCACAGCACCCATACCCACAGACAACGCACGTAACCTAGGATTCATCCTAGACTCCTCCCTCTCGATGACCAGACAAGTCAACGCTGTCTCATCCCCTTGCTTCAACGTACTTCGTATGCTCAAAAAAATCTCTTGTTGTATCCCCACCGAAACAAGAAAGACTGTCACCCACGCACTGGTCAACAGCCGACTGAACTATGGAAACACCCTCTACGCCGGAACCACAGCCAAATTACAGAAAAAACTCCAACGCATCCAAAACGCATCAGCCAGACTCATATTGGACATCCCGCGCCAAGCTCACATTACCAGTCACCTGAAAGACCTCCACTGGCTTCCCGTCAACAAGAGAATAACGTTCCACCTCCTCACCCACGCACACAAGGCCCTCTACAAACTAGGACCCGAATGCCTCAACACACAACTGTCCTTCTACACACCGACCGCCAACTAAGATCCTCCAATCAAGCCCTCGCCACAGTCCCGCGCCTCCATAGATCCACCATGGGAGGAAGATCCTTCTCCTACTTGGCGGCCAAAACCTGGAATTCTCTCCCCTCTTACCTCCGCCTTACCCAGAACCACATTTCCTTCAGGAAGGAACTTAAAACCTGGCTATTCGATAAATAATGCACCCCTTCCCCCAAGCGCCTTGAGACCCTCTGGGTGAGTAGTGCGCTATACAAATTCCTGAACTTGAACTATGTTCAACATCTACATGGCCCCCTTGGCAGCTCTATTAAGGGACTCTAGGTTTGTCCCAATATCCTACGCGGACAACACCCAACTCACCTTCTCCTTCAACAAAGCCTCTCAGACAGCCCAATCCACCGTCTCCTCAGGCATGCTGGCAATCTCACAATGGATGGAAAACAACTTCCTCCAGCTGAATGCCGGGAAAACAGAGGTCTTGTTCTTCGGAGAAGCCCCACTTCTGTGGACACCTTACTGGTGGCCTCCGGAACAGTGAAATGCTCCAACTCCTGCTACCACAGCTAAGAACCTGGGAGTGTACCTCAAACAGACACTCATGATGAAAAAAACATGTGACACATATGGTGGGGTCAAGTTTCCACATATTGGGCCTACTGAGAAGAGTTTTCTTCTATCTTCCCAACTCCATGAGAAAGACCCCGATTCAGACCCTAGTACAGAGTAAGCTAGACTATTTCAACGCCTTATTGATTCACGCCAATGAGTCCCCATTAAACCACCTTCAGATGATACAAAATAATGCCCCCCAGAGATCATCTTCACTCCCTCTCCTCCACCAGCTACATTAGTTGCCCATACAGCAGCATGTGAAGTTCAAGATCTGTTGCCTAACTCACAAAGCATTATGGGGAAATGGACCCTCCTACTTGGCGGAGAGGCTTCACCACTACACTCCCATCAGGCTCTGCGATCAAGCTATAAATCCCTTGTTAAGATCCCCAGAATAAAAAAGACACAAATTGGAGGCAAGTCCTTTTCATATCAAGCGCCACTCATATGGAACCAACTCCCTATTGCCTTAAGACAATGTTTGGACCATCGGATATTTAGAAAAGCCTTGAAAACAGCTCTGTTATAGATTAGCCCACTGCGGTTACCTCTGCTGCATTTCCTGAGCACGATGTAGGACGGTAAACTAAACTAAACTAAACCTTCATTATTTTTTATGGAAGGTGTTCAGTATCAGTGGTTGGCCAAGTGTGGTGCTGTACTTACCACTGTTCCTTTCTGGCAGTAGTAACTTTTCACTTATAAATGTAGCTCTTCCACCTGTTTCAAGGGTGATGGAAAAGTAAGTCTACATTTTTGAATAATTTTACAGTCCTATTTTGTTAATACCTGAAAACATTAAATACACAGTTTTGTAGGAGTACGTTCTACTAGTAGTACATTTACCTTTCTGACCAGTGCCAGAGTATCCCAATATATTGCTGAAGAGGGGAGTGATTTGGTTGTGGACTGTGGAGGCTGGAATCAGTACGTACAAAATTAAAATTAGAATATTCTGTCCAAGTTATACACTCATAAGTATCACACCTTTATATTTGAATTGTCCATTATTTGTTTGCAATGAATTAATCATAGCATGTTTTTCCTTTGCTTGATTTTGCTAGAAACAGACAATTGTAAGGAAAACATACATAACATTTACAGACATAATAACAAGTGACAAGTAACTGACATTACAACATTTCTTGGATACATGTACAAGGCTAATTCAAAAGACAATTAATATGCAGCAAGAATGTCCTAAATCTTAAATACAGTTCATGACTTGATGTACGAGCATGCAACAGAACATATACCGTTGCCTGTCTACTGTCCTTAAAAGTGTTTTCATGGGGACATTTACCACTTGCATCCCCTTGTGTGAAGTGATAAGTGTTACTATTGGGCATGGTTATAGTTAGGGTCAGAGCATGAGTTTGCCCCATTTGTATTTCAGCCTTTAAAGATGGGCCTGTGGTTAATTTCGTGGAATTTCTTCTTCAGGGCAGATGCTTTTTTAGGAAACTCTATGGAAGTTAAAAGAAACGGTCACTGGAGTGAATTTCTCTTGTTCTTAACTTTTGGTAGGGGACGTACCAGTTGGCTACATGCTTTGTAAACCGCCTTGTTTGTTGTGTCTTGTTAATTTCTTGTTCCCTGTGCATGTCTGGTCATTGAGTCCTGCATGATGATTGGACATGAAACAGGAGTGAACTTTGTTTCAGAGGTTGAGGAAAAGCTTGATCTCTGATTTCATGTAGCTTGAATGGGGAGGGAATGATACCTTATAGTTTTTGGTGTCTGTTCCCTTCATCTAAAAAGGTTTTGTAGCCTAAAAGACAGTAAAGGGTTTCTTGTCAACAACTTGATAAGACCACTAGGAGGGTTATAAGATGATAGAGTCCAGGGTGTGCTTTCGGGTGGGTCCACCATCATTCCTTCATGCTGGCCCCAGTGTGGGCTGTGACTAGTGAGATATATTTAGTAGCAACACTTGCAGTGGTACCGTTTTGTGCGGAAGCATGCATTATTTTTGGTCACATCATAAAACCTGTCCAGGTGGTCCTCAGCAGGCCAGGTTCTATACTCATGTGTATCACTGGGCCTCGTTGGTCTCTGGAATGAGGCCTCTGTGCAATGGTTTTGTTGGAGGCAGGTAGATACCTAATCAGCATGGTTCCCCTATTAGTGTTAACATGCAATGCTCACTAACTACAAACTTACCATGCTATATGTGATTCCCCATCATGCATGCTGATTACATCAGTGGGCAATGTGCGTGTGCAGTTCTCTTTACATTAGTGTGGATCTGCGGTGCTAGATTATGGCTGAAGGTTCCCACGGGAATGGGTCAGGATCAGAGGTACCTCTTGCTTTGGCTCTGCTGATATATCTCCAGACCACCTCGGAAAATGGAAGTCAACGGGGCCGGACAATGATTAAACAATGATTGCATGGCCTCCTGCTTGAAGGTTGCTAAGCTTCACTTTCTTCATGGGACCGGCTTCCTGTTTCCAGGTATTTGACACGGATAGCTTTATTGGTGCATGAGGTGGGTCTTTGCCCTGGCACTGAAAGTTAAAATATTATTGAGGGTGATTTCTACAGGGCCTCCTTCTGGAGCTCTGCATGTTTGTTGTGACACAATGTATGTTATAAGGTGTCATCTCTAACTCATTTTGTGTTGTAATCTGATGGTACTGCTTACATTCGCTCACACGTTTAACTTCCATTCAACTTAGAAGTGATTTAATGCACAATCTAACATACTATCCCAATGTAACACACCATTTAAATATGTGTCATTAGAAACTGCCACCTCCAGAACTGTGGCAGACTGATATACCTTTGAATGCAGCCCTTGAACATGCACTAGTTATGCTCTGGGCAAGATAAAGGGTGTGGGGGTCTTGGTGTTATGTCTGATGTTGAGTCTAGTTTACATAATCTTAGGTAAAATACCTCCAACTGTGCATATATACTCAGGTATAACTGTGTTATTATGAAAAAGTGAGATAAAAAGGATTTATTAAAAGAATAAGGGGAATGTATTTGTTTATCGCTTTTATGAATCAATATAATTTTAATGTCACCAATATTTAATGGGATCAGATCTGTAATACAATTTGTCTCTTCTCAGTCTCTGGTGCATTCTTTATATTGAGTTTCAGAAACAGACTCTTGGGTTTTATTCAAATTCTGTATTTTAAAAATGTACATTTTTTGTTCAACATCATTGAAAATAAGTGACACCTTTGTCGTCCATCTTGCTTTTTAATACACAGTGTATGAGACGCTATGGATGAATGGTAAATATGTATATACTTTACAATGTACTTTTCATGATCAATGTGTTTTTGTCCTAAGCACAAACATTTACATTTTATCATTCTGTCAATTGTCCGTCCCTGCTTTTAATTTCATTGGCCACAAAATTAAAATTAATGTAATATTAAAAACAGACCTGAAGAGAAGATTCTGTTGAAAGAAGGTAACATCCGTGTAATCGCATCATCAAGGAAGACAGAATCATTTGCAGTAAATGCAGTCATCGCTGTTATATCCAAGTGTCGATCATGGAGCTCTTTCAGCTCAGAAAATGATTCCATGTTCAGTGATGAAAAGTTTCAAACTTTACTTCTTCTGTGTGTGCACCTATCCTTATATTAAATAATCTAAATTGCAAATTATTGATGATTAAAAGTCAGTTTGATGAGTGTGTGCTCCAAACTTCTTCCAAGTTTGAATCTTCTTTGATGTCAGCTGAGTCACGCTTATACATATTTAGATCTAGACTTACCTAGTGCTGCATGCTGGCAGATTTATCTAACCCCAAATTTTGCCTGGAGTTGTGTTACCCAAAGTAAGATGTATCAACAGTGCTGCAGAAGAAAGGAAGAAGGCTGATCATAGGCAAACAAAACAAAATTATCTAACATATGCTACTGGCAAGTCACAGGAACGATAAGGAGTACATAACAGGGGGAATTAGGCAGAGGAACTAATCAGCCTGAGTCTGAATGTGCTGGCGCTTACTATGTGATTCTGTATATTTGCCTGCTCTTACTTTTTGCCAAGTGTGCAGTCGTGGTTCTCTTTTATGGGCTACAATGTTTTGATGACCAGACAGCACCCCCTTCTACCGACTGCCCTCCCTCTTTGGTTTAGGCTTAAAGGGGTATCTTCTATGGAACTGACACACATGTATAACAGAAGAGAGCTCCCATGAAGGGGTTGTCTGCATTTTCTAAAGTGAAATGAAGTCTTTACTTTTTGGAAAGGGTTTGTGCCACAGCATAATAAAACTAAGTAATGGAAAGTGGTGCAAACTCAGAAGGTATTTTGCACTGGAATGGTGTCCTTTTCTTACAGCACATAGTGTTGCCATTCTGCATGAAGAGGGTGTCACTTGGGTATATTTTGAGTGGAACACCCCAAGCACACAGAGTTTTTGACAGATAGGGTGATCTATTGATACAAATCTACTCAGGGCTCTATGTAAAACAAAATGCTTCTTCAAAGTGGAAGCTAGTAAGGAGAAATGGTTTCCTTTCTCCAGACATTCTGCACATCCCTGATACCACATCAACGGATCAGCTGAATTGAAGGACTTGCTTGAAGTTCCTGATTGGTACTCGCACCCCTCATCCTTTTTACTACCTCCATGAACCTACCCACTCTCTCATTCGGTGACCCATTTGTCGATAACTGCCTCTTGAGACCTGTGGGGGATTGTGGATATTGTATGCCCATCTGGCCCTCGCTGCACGGATTCCATTGGAATTGCCTGTGGCTACGTTATCTGATTCACAGTCCTTTCATTGAGTGACCCATCTGGCGAATACTGCCTCTTGAGACCCGTGAAGGATTGTGGATATTGTATGCCCATCCAGCCCTCGCAGCACAGATTCCATTTGAATTGCTTGTGGCCACGCTATCTGATCCATAGTCCTTTTATTGAGATCTTCCCCACTTTGTTCCTTATGATGATCTACGCCCTGAGGAAGGTGAGACCCGTAATAGGTCTGTCACCAAAACATACGTCGCCACTGACCCCACAATTGTAAAAACTGGGTGAAGTTTACCACATATTTATGCTTTTCAATACCTATTTAGTCTGTATATAGCCATGTTTCTATTCTGTCATTTTTGGACATTGACTGATAACTTGGATATTATTTAATTATCTTTCCAATTTGCTATGTATTTGGGAAACTATTGATTTTTGCTTAATAATGATATTTTGTGACTATTTATGCATTATGTGGTTTGCCGCCTTTATCTATCTGTTTATCTTTGCTTGACTGACTGGATCCACTAGGATCAGGACGAATGTTATTGTGTGAATGTGGAATATATGCTGTATGTTTGAGTGTGAAACTGAATGAACGATGTGGGGAAATGTATTTTTGTTATTATGTTTTATCTGGTCTCAATTGTACTGTACATATGAACATTGATTAAATAATCTATTTATGGATTAACTACTTATAAATAGTTTAATCTCCCTCCTTTTTGATCGTTGGTCTTCAAGGAGGGAGATTGAACTTCTGGTGACTTCATTAGCACCGTTTTGACTTATTTGGGGTGGAGACATTCCTGTGTTTATTTATTAATTGAAAAGCAAGGTCATCATCTTGTTGTGGAATTCAAGGAGAAAGGAGGAGGCTGCGGTGTGGCGTGGGAGGCAATTCCTTGTTTTAGGAGCAATATAAGTAACAGCTCATCCTCCTGGTCTTGTTTTGTTTACTTGTTGGATGTATGTTGTTAGGAGTCCTGTATAGGGAATGTGCTTGAGTGGTTAGTGGAAAGAGATGTGTTAGACCTGGCACCTTTGGCGTGTGTCTCCCTTCCATTTCTCGCTGTTGTCTCATCTGTTTTTGCAGGTGTTAGATGCACTGGGCTCTCTGCCACTGCCATTCAGTGCCACAGCACAAATGCTCCCTGTGTAAATATGACTGTGAATTGGTATATCCCTGATTGGCTTATTTGGTTTACTTGTTAGTCCCTAGTAGTATGGCCTGTGTGTGCCCAGGGCTAGTAACCCAAATGCTGCTGGTGGGCCTGCAGAGTTGGTTTGTGCCACCCACAGAAGTAACTTGTAAAGTGAACCTCAGACCTACCACTGCAGTGTCTGCGTGCAGTCCAGAACTGCCATCTTGGCTGTGAAGTGCCCACACTTCCCAGCCCCTGACCCTTCCATTAGCCTCATGTCAGTCACCCCTATGGTAGGTTCATTGTGTGTGTAAGGTAGGACATGGCTTGATATGTGTAGCATTGCCTGGTAGTGAATCACCCTCCATTTTGTGTTTCACTGCTGCAAAGCTACCTGTTCTCCATAGGCTAGAATGGGCAGACTGGCTACTACATCTTATAGTCCTATCTGACTCAAGGAACATGGTAGAAATTCAAGTTTAGTATGCCTGAGCTCAGAATAATACAATGCATCTTTTAGTGAAGTTGGTTTTAATCTGTGTTTGAAAATACCACTTTTAGACAGTAGGTATTTTCTTGCTTAAGCCTTCCAGTGTGCTCTGCTGTTATGTGTATTGGCTGTCTGGGTTTGGAGGGGTAAGGCAGGCTGGGTCAGACCTGGGTTGAATAGAGAGATCTGCATTGAGTACTGGGGAGGGGTAGCTCCTTGACCTGAATAGGGCTGTGACTGGCAAGGTGAATGCTGACTCCACCTCCTACTGTGTGTCTGATGCAAGACCCCCTCTTTCTGAAAGGAAGGATGCAGCCTGGTAAACAAAGTGCTCCAGGCCTGAGCAGAACTAGTTCTGGCTGGGTTCAGTGACTAGAGTCTTTTGAGAACAAAGACTTTTCGGGCATAAATATCTATGCCCAACCCCCT